>NW_022681462.1:24383904-25790570 GCF_009764315.1 Trachypithecus francoisi
CCTGTCACAAGCAAACAAACAAACAAACAAAAGTAATATTCACGTTTTGGAGATTCCTATCTAAACTAGGTGGAAAGAGAAAATGGAGAGTACTGGGTTATAAGGAGGCAGATATTCTAGGGTAAGGAATTTGAGATTTTAATTAGAGCAGAAAGTCAGGGTCCCCTACTCCTTCCCCTTGGGATATGCCCTGGAAAATGACAAAATGATTTTAAAAGAAAAAAATATATTTTAAATTTGAAAAAAAAGTAGAAGGACAAAAGAGTGAAATCTATTCAGAGTAGGGCAAAATGAAGTTGGATTGAGCAAATGCTTAGATCAATGGACTCGGAAGGAAACGCGCTAGAATACAGTGTCCCTAAGAAAGGCCGCTTAACAGAAGTCATATTCAGTCACTTTTTTCTGTTGACTTTTTGAGCATAGTTGACACTTGACAGTTTTTAATATAAACATTTAAGAAATATGTTTTAGAGGCCAGGCACGGTGGCTTACACCTATAATCCCAGCACTTTGGGAGGACGAGGTAGGCTGATCACCTGAGGTCAGGAGCGTGAGACAAGCTTGACCAACAAAGAAATCCCGTCTCTATTAAAAACACAAAATTAGCTGGATGTGGTGTCACATGCCTGAAATCCCAGCTACTTGAGGGGCTGAGGCAGGAGAACCGCTTGAACCTGAGAGGTGAAGGTTGCGGTGAGCCAAGATCATGCCATTGCACTCCAGCCTGGGCTATATGAGCGAAACTCCACTTAAAAAAAAAAAAAAAAAAAGAATGAAAGAAATATGCTTTAGAAATGATGCTTCCAGGCGGGGCCTGGTGGCTCACACATGTAATTGCAGCACTTTGGGAGGCTAGGCAAGCAGATCGCCTGAGGTCGGGAGTTTGAGACCAGCCTGGCCAACATGGTAAAAGCCTATCTCTACTAAAAATATAAAAATCAGCTGAGTGTGGTGGTGTGCACCTGTAATCCTACCTACCTGGGAGGCTGAGGCATGAGAATGGCTTGAACCATGGAGGCAGATGATGCAGTGAGCTGAGATCGTGCCACTGCCCTCCAGCCTAGGCGACAGAGGGAGACCCCATCTAAAAACAAACAAACAAACAAATAAACAAACTAACGATCAATTCAGGTATCTCTAAAAGCTTACCATCAAGGAAAATGATTATATGCATAGATTTCCTCCCCCAAACCAGCTTAGTCCACACGTAAATCATTAGCAACTCGGCCCTAACTCATTTTATCATAGTTACAAGAGAAGTTAGTGAGAAAAGCACGAACTAGGAAAACAAAACCCAAGGCAATCCAGGTCAACTTGGGCTGACTGCAGACATCAGTTCCTTATGCCTGGGCACACAGCACAACTCACAACACTGCCTTTTTCACAGATCCCCTCTGTAATGTCCTCCATAAAACCCATCAAGTCACCATAGCGCATGATGTTTCAAAATAAACAACCATTATGAGAAAAACATGCAGTATGTCTTACAGTGTTGTATTCCTTAAAAATATGACAACAAAAAAACATGGAGAAAAACCAACGCCTTTAAAAGTAATCTACAGGCCGGGCACAGTGGCTCACGCCTGCAATCCCAGCACTTTGCAAGGCTGAGGTGGCAAGATCACCTGAGGTCAGGAGTTTGAGACCAGCCTGGCCAACATGGTGAAACCCTGTCCTTACTCAAACTACAGAAATTAGCCAGGCATGGTGGTGGGCGCCTGTAATCCCAGCTACTCAGGAGGCTGAGGCAGGAGAATCACTTGGACGCGGGGGGAGAGGTTGCATTGAGCCAAGATCGTGCCACTGCACTCCAGCCTGGGCCACAAGAGTGAAACTCCGTCTCACTCTTATAAATAAAATAAAAATAATAAATCAAAAGCAATTTACATTCTACAGACATACTAATGAATGACATAAATGAGGTAATATGACATAAAACAAAATGGACAAAATATATTATGATTATTTTCTTCAGTGTACAGAAGTCATGGAACTTCTGGACTATCTAGCTACATAAAAAATATTGAATTGTCTGTTCTGTTAACATAAAATAGGTATGTCAAACTGTTTGTCACAGAAACCAAAATATCCACACAAATCTCTTTTTTCCTGCACCCTCACTTTGCCTGTTTCCTATTCTCCACTAAATGCTTTAACTCTTCATTTGGCCTGGCCCTTGCACCCAAGCATGACTGACAGGAAATCCTAAAGGCCCTAGATTCTATAGTGGCTGTTTGCAAGGGAGAGGAGGCTATAAGTAACTGCCACACTGGATTCTCTTATGTGAGAAGAAAGAAAGTATCCTGAATGCTTCTCGCGTATAAAACAGCAGGAAGGCAGGGTGTCTGTGTGGCCCAAGGAGCCAGAGGTAGCAAACTATGGGCAGAAGAATTGTGACCAAAGGCTAGAAGAGGGAAGGTCTGCAGTCAGCCTTGTCTTCTACCTCTCTGGTGTTTGCTTCTCATGAGCAGAGTCCGTTTTGCAAACATCAGGACACTGAAAAGAAGACTCCTGCTCTGGAAGTTGACAAGAACTAATATCCATGAATGTAAAAATCCAAGATCAAGGCTCAGCCCAGAAACAATGCCTAAAATCAAGGGGTTAAAAAAAGAGAGCAGAAGAGAGATCCAAGATCAATCCAGCCGAGCCCAAAGAAGGTAGAATTCAAGGAGAAGAAACTAAAAGAGAGGACTCCTGGACCACAACATGTCCTACAAGGAGCAGTCAACGAACTTTGCTCCTCAACCAAATTACAAAAGAGGGCTCTTTAATCCCTTCCTTTGGCCCTTAAAAGCGGCAGTAGGGCTGGGCGCAGTGGCTTACGCCTGTAATCCCAGCATTTTGGGAGGCTGAGGCGGGCGGATCACGAGGTCAGGAGATCAAGACCATCCGGCTAACACGGTGAAACCCCATCTCTACTTAAATTACAAAAGAATAGCCGGCGAAGTGGTGGGCGCCTGTACTCCCAGCTACTCAGGAGGCTGAGGCAGGAGAATGGCGTGAACCCAGGAGGTGGAGCTTGCAGTGAACTCAGATCATGCCACTGCACTCCAGCCTGGGCAACAGAGCGAGACTCTGTCTCAAAAAAACAAACAAAAAAAAAGCGGCATTAAATTCATTAATCAGATTCACTGAAATGGTTTTAGAACGACTGTAATTGCTCAACTTAGACGTCCCTTTCCTGTTTCCCCAACGATATTGTGTATGTACTATATAATTATAAATGCATAGCATTATATAGTATGAAATATAACATATAAATGTCAGTTAATTATATGAGTGAACATTTATGGGAAACATTCAGATGATCTCCCTAACATGAGAGCCTGGGGGAAAGTGGGACTAACACGTCTGTCTTGCAGATTTCACCTCCCCAGAGCTCAGCCACTTAGTGCTGTTACAGCTTTCCTACCACCTCTGCCAGCCAATCCTGTCTTGTTGGGAATCTGACCTCCCTATTGGCTATCGCAGACCTTTAAACTGCCTGCTTTGTGACATCATTCTCCCAGCAAACCTACCAGCACCTGGTAGAATCTTGGGGTTTGCTGGGAGTGGCCTGTAAATTTGTATCATCGCAAGTGGCCAGTGACCAGTGACTGGTGACCAGTGGTCTTCATACTGGACACATGCGCTCGTTGGCTTCAGCCACCCAGACATCTGCTAGTATCGTCTCTTCATCCCTTGTATCTGCAGTTGATGTTTCTTCTTCTCTGACCATGTCAGGTAAAGAAAGAAACGTTTTAAAAAGGTTTTCATGAGATTTCCTTCCCCGTAAATTTAGATTTCTTTCCCCCTATAGTCCCAAACAGCTTGGAATAACAGGGAAACTCTTGAAGTAGAAATCTAGAGACCTCATTTCAGTTTTGGCTTTGACATTTACTAGCTGTGTGACTTTAGATAACTTATTCTCTCATGAAATCTGTTTCCTCATCTGTTACATTAGGATAATAAGTTCGTTATTCCCTCTCGCCCTTTTCTTTTCCAACACTGAATCTTAATGGGTATACGTATAGAAAATGAAATCAGAGACTTTCTGAGAGTGTTCATTTCAACAGAAACAGAGAACAACTCAAAGTGGCATAGAAAAGCAGCAATATGTTCTGAGATGTTTCATTTGTAATAATCTCCCTCCACTAATATTTCAACTTTCCTATTTTAAATTTAGTGATGTTTAGTGATGTTTTAAATATTATTCAGCCAGGCACGGTGGCTCACACCTGTAATCTCAGCACTTTGGGAGGCCATCTCCCTCACTAATATTTCAACTTTACTATTTTAAATTTAGTGATGTTTACAGATGTGTAGTGATGCTTTGAATATTCAGTTGGGCGTGGTAGCTCATGCCTGCAATCTCAATGCTTTGGGAGGCTGAGGTGGGAGGATCGCTTGGGCCTGGGAGTTCACAACCAGTCTGTGCAAGATGGGAAGACCCCCATGTCTACAAAAACTTTGTAAAAATCAGGCAGGGTTGGGGGTATGCCAGCTACTCAGGAGGCTGAGGTGGGAGGATCAGAGGATCCTGATCAAGAGGATCCTCCTGCTTGAGCCCAGGAGGTTGAGGCTGCAGTGAGCCATGTTCACACCACTGGACTTCAGCCTGGGTGAGAAAGTGAGACCCTGTCACAAGCAAACAAACAAACAAAAGTAATATCCATGTTTTGGAGATTCCTATTTAAACTAGGTGGAAAGAGAAAATGGAGAGTACTGGGTTAAAAGGAGGCAGGTATTCTAGGGTAAGGAATTTGGGATTTTAATTAAAGCAGAAAGGGTCCCCTACTCTTTCCCCTTGGGATATACCCTGAAGAATGACAAAATGATTTTAAAAGAGAAAAATATATTTTAAATTTGAAAAAAAAAAAAAAAAAAGAAGCAGAAGGACAACAGAGTGAAATCTATTCAAGACAGGGCAAAATGAAGTTGGTTTTAGCAAATGCTTTTATCACTGACCTAGGAAGGGAACAGGCTAGAATAGAGTTTCCCTAGGAAAAGCAGCTTATCAGAAGTCACATTCAGTTGTTTTTTTTTCTGTTGCCTTCTTAAACATAGATGACACTTGACAGTTTTTTTTTTTTTTGAGACAGAGTCTGGTTCTGTCGCCCAGACTGGAGTGTGGTGGCTGGATCTCAGCTCACTGCAAGCTCCGCCTCCCAGGTTTAGGCCATTCTCCTGCCTCCGCCTCCCAAGTAGCTGGGACTACAGGCGTCCGCCTTGTCGCCCGGCTAGTTTTTTGTATTATTTAGTAGAGATGGGGTTTCACCGTATTAGCCAGGGTGGTCTCGATCTCCTGACCTTGTGATCCGCCCGTCTCGGCCTCCAAAGTGCTAGGATTACAGGCTTGAGCCACCGTGCCCGGCCTACAGTTTTTAATATAAACATTGTAGAAATATGTTTTAAAGTCCGGGCAGGATGGCTCACACCTGTAATCCCAGCACTTTGGGAGGCCGAGGTAGGCTGATCACCTGAGGTCAGGAGTGTGAGACAAGCCTGACCAACATGGAGAAATCTTGTCTCTATTAAAAATACAAAATTAGCCAGGCATGGTGGCGCCTGCATGTAATCCCAGCTACTTGGGAGGCTGAGGCAGGAGAATCAATTGAACCTGGGAGGCGGTGAGCCGAGATCATGCCATTGCACTCCAGCATGGGCAACAAGAGCGAAACTCTCTCAAAAAAAAAATATGTAAACATTATATATATATACACACACACACATATATATGTTTTAGAAATGATGCCTCCAGGCCGGGCTCGGTGGCTCACACCTGTAATCCCAGCACTTTGGGAGGCAGGTGGATCACCTGAGGTTGGGAGTTCGAGATCAGCCTGGCCAACATGGTGAAACCCCATCTCTACTAAAAATACAAAAATTAACTGGGTGTGGTGACAGGCGCCTGTAATCCCAGCTACTCGGGAGGCTTAGGCAGGAGAATCTCTGGAACCCGGGAGGCAGAGGTTGCAGTGAGCTGAGATCTTGCCACTGTACTCCAGTCTATACGACAGAGCAAGACTCCATCTCAAAAGAAAAGATATGATGCTTCCTACAAACAAGAAACGAGTAAGTGGTTACCTAGAGAGCTGGAGGACATGTAATTGGCAGTGTGCTGTTTCTAATTTTTAAATTACATGGATGTTTCTCCTATTAATAATAAAAGTAAGTTTCTGAGAAAAGAATGTATCATTACTTGCATCAGAAAAGCAATACCTTTGTGTGAAAAGTAGATTTCTAGTAAAAGCTGCTTTTTTTATCTTAATACTTTTTTCCAAAAACAGAGTACATACTGATTTGCAATGAACTGCTTTTAGACCGAAGAATAAAAAGTCAAGCCACATATCAACCACATATCTCTAATTCCATATCTATCTAAATCAAATTTTCTGGAGTCCTTTGAACTTTCCCACATTCAAAACATTTTTTAATTGGATTCCAGCAGTTGTTTTTTTTAAGCTATGGGGATGTCATTTTCCTGGATGTTGGAGATGATTATAATCTAGGTTTTGAGGATAAATATTACAGCTCTCATGATACTGTTTAAGGATTTTTTTCTGCTTGTTATGTGGCTACAATAATTTAAGTCTTCTACTAAGATTAATATCTGTCATTTGCTGGGTAATAGTCATAGAAATATGAATGAGCGTAAAAATGGAATTCCTTCACTTATTTTTTGCATTCTATTTTGTACCAGTTTTTATTGAAATATCCACATATATTATGGCTATTTTACATTCACATTTACTGCATTTTTCTGCTTGTTACACACTTTTTGCTGATACAGTCTCTCTATCTATATATGCTGGTTAGAAATTCATTCGTTCTATTACGGGCTATTTCTTGGTTAATAGTATTCACTTAGAAAAAGTAGATACTATTCAGTTTCCTAATGTTGCATGTATGGTAGCAGATTTAGTTAGTAATTTACTACATTCTGATGCTAGCTACATACCCCAGTTTTCATTAATATCTATATATTGTTTTAATTCCATGATTTTATGTTTTAAATTATTTTGTCTGTTTTTTCAGAACTTACTGTATCTTCCTCATTATAAGTCATATGTAATCTATCACTTTTATTCATGTATGAATTATCACTGCTATTATTTTATAACTACTTTATAGACAAGCAGCCTGAAGCTCAGAGTTTAACTAGCTTTTTTCTTTCAAAAAGCATTTCTTGGCCGGGCGTTGTGGCTCATGCCTGTAATCCTAGCACTTTGGAAGACCGAGGCAGGCAGATAATCTGATGCCAGTGGTTCCAGACCAGCCTGGCAAACATGGCAAAACCTCGTCTCTATTAAAAATGCAAAAAATTAGCCAGGCACAGTGGCATGCGCCTATAATCCCAGCTACTCAGGAGACTGAGGCATGAGAATTGCTTGAGCCCAGGAGGCAGAGGTTGCAGTGAGCTGAGATCTGGCCACTGCACTCCAGCCCGGGCGACAGAGCAAGACTCCGTCTCAAAAAAAAAAAAAAAAAAGCATTTCTATCAGGTAGTTCTTTTGACTTATGACAAAAAGCCAGGCTTGAAGAGGGCAAAAAATGACCTTTTAGATTTACCAATGACCTAGGTTAAATGTAAAGTCTGGGACATGTCACATGACCTGCAGAAGCAAAATGTGACACTAAGGATTATAAAGGTAATAGCTGTACTGTATTCTAGTAGACCCAAAAAAAATGCCATATTAAAAGCTCTCATTTCCTAGTTTCTGGTCGATGCTCAGAGAAAAGACCCCTGGCAAGGAAGTCAGATTCTGTAAACTGGTAATGATATTAACATAATGGTAAAACTTAAACAGGTCAATCTGACCTCTCTCAGACTCATAAAATGAAATGTTAGAACATCTCTAAGGACCTCCTAGTTCTAAAATGCTCCAATTCTAGGAAATAGTTATGAGTCTATACTAACCCAGATTCAAGGGAAAGATAGGGAAGGGAGAAGGTTGCTTCTAGCCTAGGAAATCATGTACGAACCCAGACCACTTGGGTCTTCACATCTGTGTCCAAGCTGGACACAAAGGCAGTTCATCAGAAGAGGACCAAACTGCCTCAGCACTCATGGCCATCATAAACTGTTTGGCTTTTGGTATCTCAGTGAGTATTGGTATTAGAGGCTTCCTGATTGCAACAACCTTAAGATAATGCTATTCTTCAAATAAGGTGAGAATTTTTCAATCTCATTGGTTTTTTTCATCTCTCTTGTTTCCTACAGAAGATTTCCAAAATACGTCTTTACCTGGAACTGCAAATTCTCTGCAGTTCTCTCTTCCTGTGGTGAGCAATGCGGCTTCCTTAACAGGAAGCATCTCCAACTTCTCCAGAGCCTCTGCTCCAGTCATCAGCTCAGCATGGCTACAGCCATCAGCCTCTGGCACCTCCTTCCAGCCAATCATGGGCAGTGCCTATCTTTATCAACATTCTAGCACAACTATGTTGTCTGGGGTTACTGGCCAGAGCCATATTTCTACTTCAGCTGCCTCTTATCCAGGCAGTTTTGAGTGGAATAGTACAGCAAGCACAGCAAAGAAGTCATCCTCACTCAGGGACTTCACTGTGACTCTCATTGACCAGAACACAGCTGTCTCTTCCATGTCTATGACAGCCCAGTATGATAAAACTTCAGATACCAATACTGTGGTCCCTCTGTATCCGTCACTATCTGCCAGCCTTGTTCAGGGGACACTAACTCAAATTCCAAATCAGCAGGGCCATAGCCTGTCACTTCCCTACCAGATAGGAAGTCAGGTCTATTACTATAATCAAGGCACACTGGGACCTCAACTATCCTGCCTGCAATCCTATGGCTCTGTGTCATACACAGGATATAGGGCTTCTGCCCATCAACCAGAAATGGTGATGGTGCTAAAGGAGGTTCAGCCCACAAATGTCCTACCACCAGTCTCTACTTCTGGGATGTATTACTCTGTGTCTACTCAACCCATCACAGAAACCAGTGTTCAAGGTGAGTACAAACAGCAAGAAAGGAGAGGAATAATGTCAGCATTGAAAAGGAGGGTCAAATCTGTAGCTGTGTGATGAGTCCACGGATAGGTAGAATTTAAGTCCTGAGACTTCAACCACTATTCTGGGGCAGTGCTCTCCATTTGCAGACTCTATATGAGAACACCTTATAGGTGGGAAAGTGGAACACTATAATGGCCATCTATGCTACATGTAAGAGAGTCCCAAGAGCATACTCAGGGATACATTGTTTAGTGCCCTGACCGATCACTTCCCCCGCACTACCACGCTGTAACGTCCTTCCTTAATCTATTACTTCAGTCTCTTTGGAAGGTACTTCAGAACTCTTATTTTGGCAGTGACATTTTGATTTTCCTTAACTTACAATAGGATTTAAGACCTTGTGTTGAGAGATCCTCTCCAAAACAAACAGGCTCAGAATCTGTGCTTGCTGATATATTTCATGAGGAAGGGCTCCATTCTTTCCCCTAGTCCATGGTGTAAAGTGTTCTTATTCTCTCAGGAGAGTGGAGAGAATGGAAAGGATCCTATAAGAATGTGAGGCTTTACAAAACATCTCCTATTTTAAAAATCACGTTCACTTTTTGACTTACAACAACTCTGTGAAATGCAAAGAAAACCAAGAAACAATCACATAACTGATAACCAGTAAGAGAACAGTCACTGCCAATCTCCTAATACAGGGTCTTGTCCATGGTCCTTAAGAAGAGCTAGTAGAAATGCCTTGCCCACGTTGGAAAGGTATCTGATTGCCGCATTGGTGTGTGTGGGGTGCATCTCACTTACCAGGGACTGACTTCTTGCTTGATTCCTTTGTAGCGATGGAAACTTCCCTGGGGATGGATACTTCCCTGGGATTGCAATCTCCAAGCCAGACATTTTGTCTGCCACAAACTCAAGAATTCTCCAAGTCCTTCAGTAGCAGAAATACCCAGATACTTGAGAGTAACCCATCACCTGAGCTTGGGGACATTTCAATGATAACTCCAGTCCAGAGTCCTACTAATCTCTTGACACTGTCTCCAGCTCCAAGCCAGGAAAAAAATGAGAATGAGACTTTGGACGAGATTAAAACCAACCTTTCAAAGCCTCTAGATGTCTACCAGATCCTAACAGGAAATCAAGATCCTCCACTACTTCCTGTAGAAGTCCCTGATATTCACCCACTTCTGGCCTGCATTGATCCTCTTGGCCAAGAGGAGCAGCCTGGTTCTGAAAATGCCGATCAAAGAAATAACAGCCTGAGTCTTGAGGACCAAGGGATATTTGAAAATGGGATTGAGTCTAGCAGTGATTTGGCAGACATCACTACATTGGTGGAGGATACTTACCTCCCCCCACTCTTCAGTTCCTTACAGGACCTTGACCTACCCAAAGGTCCCTCAGCAAAGAAAGCCAAAGATACCAGTGCCATCAAGGTAAATCAGGTGCAGGAAAAGTCATGTGTCATAAAGGGTCACTCTGATCAAGTCAGGGAGAATAAGCATAAAGCTTCTGAGCCTATCCAGGGTGCTCCGAAGGCCAAAATCCAGCCAAAGAACCCAGAGTGCCTATTAGAGGGAGAAGTGGTTGTTTGCAGTGCTACAGTCAGTGACAGTGCCTCTGTGAACAAGGCCAAGCATTCTAGCAACAAACCTCACAAAGCTGCATCCAGCAGGATCAGCAAAGCTAAGAGCCATGGGCAGGAAAAGACCAAAGGGAACAGAAAAAACAGCTCCAAGAAATCTGAAGAGAGTAAGCAGTCAGGGAACAAAGTCAAGGTAGAAGAGAAGCAAACCATTCCCAACATGAAGCGGAAGAAAAATCAACCTGAGCTTAGCCAAGAGATCTTTAAAAAGCCCCGAAGCTCCCTGCGCATGCACATGCTGGAGTCCGTGCAAGTTTTCCATGCACTCGGGAAAAAGATCGATAAGAAAGCTGGATTCTCTTCCTCCAGGACCCTGGGAAGCTCAAGCAACACCCAAAACCACCAGCCATTCCCAGCTCTCAAACCATGGCTGCATACCCAACGTGAGGGTAAAGGCCCGGAGAAAATTCAAGTCAAGGCCCAGAAACTAGATGGTAGTGCTGAAAAAGAGTGTCCATCTCCATCCCACTCTGAGTTGCCACCACCTGGGAAGGTCAAGTTGATACCTTTGCCCTTTCTGGCCCTGGACAAACCTCAAGCTCGACCTGTTTCTCGGCGGCCAAACCCTCCGGCCTCACGTGGGCCTGCTGTGGCTTACCCTGCTCAACCTGATTCTACTGACTCAGCTCAGTCGACTGCAGTCAATCCATCCCCACCAGCTCCTACCAACACATCTTTGCCAGGTCCTGCCACACCAGCTCAGCCAATTTTGACCAAAGCAACCCAACCTGGTTCAGCCAACCCTACCCAGCCTACTGTCCCTCAATCTGCAGTTTCTAGGCCATCACTCTGCAAAACATCATCTTGTTCTTCTCTGCAGCGGGAGCCTGTTTCCACTGCTGTGACCAATCTCCAGTCCCTGCCCAAGACTCAAAATCAATTTCCAATCCAAGACTTCAGCTTCGAACCCCGTCCATGGAGGAAACCCACTGTTCCTGAGCCAGTAATGTCAACGCCTATCACAGAAGAGCAGAGGCCAGAGCGTGAGGCAATGAAGAGAAAGGCTCAACAAGAGCGTGAGAATGCTGCCAAATACACCTCTCTGGGGAAAGTGCAGTTTTTCGTTGAAAGGGAAAGAGATATGGAAATTGCTGAATACTACGGCTACACAATCTAAGAGATGAGATTGTTGGTTTTATGTTGGATACCGCTGGTTTTCCACATATATAGATAGAGACTAATTTATTTATTCTGATATATTTTTAAAACATAATAAAGAAATGTAATAGAATTAATAGATAAGTAATAAAGAGGCCTTTTCAGTTTTGAGATGCTGTTGACTGCGAATTTTCTTTGGTGTGGAGGTGGGGATCAAAGGTTGCATTAGAAAGAAGGAACTATGGCCAGGTGCGGTGGCTCATTCCTATAATCCCAGCACTTTGGGAGGCCGAGGTGGGTGGATCACCTGAGTTCAGGAGTTCGAGACCAGCCTGGCCAACATGGTGAAACTACAAATACAAAACTACAAGCTAAAAACTAAAAATACAAAAATTTAGCTGGGTGTGGTGGCGGGTGCCTGTAATCCCAGCTTCTCAGGAGGCTGAGGCAGGAGAATCCCTTGAACCCGGGTGGTGGAGGTTGAAGCGAGCCGAGATCATGCCACTACACTCCAGCCTGGACAACAGAGCGAGACTCTAGCTCAAAAAAAAAAAAAAAAAAAAGAAGGAATTTAAAGTTGGATGGGAGAATAGACAAAAAAGGATAAGAACTGAAGAAACAGGAAGGACCATGGTCCAGGACTGAGAAGGTCAAATGGGGAGAGATTTTATGGGCTTATATAAGGAATCAGAAATGGGGAAAATGGCAGAAGTAAGATGCAAAATCTGAGGTTAGGACTAAAAGAATAAAATTTGGATGTAAGTTGAAGATGGCAGAAGATGAGGCTGGGTGGACCAAAATAAATGTACAAAGTCTCCCATGGATGATGGCCTTATGTCTCATAGCCTAGCAGATAGGTATTTTAGAAAACAAGATTCAGGACTCATCAACAGGTTTGGGTTACCTTATACACACATGATCACAGTTGGGAAAGTGAGTACAAAACATAGGGGAAATCTACCAGGGGAATGGCAAGGGCTCACAGTTCTCCAAGGTGCAGCTGATAACCTGGGGCCCAGCCAAGTGAACTGCAGCAGCATGAAGCTGGCCCAGGACAGACCCCAGAGTATGGATCTCCATTTATTCAACCAACACCTATGCACGGGGCAGTGAGACGCACTACTTCAGTTCACCTTCACAACAACACACAAGACCAGTAACACTATGCCACTTTACTAGTGAGGTTCAGCAATGGGCTTGGGTCACTCTGCATGCAAAGGGGGAAGGCCTGTGGGTCTCCGAAGTCAGTAGCGTTTGCAAGCCCCTGCAGGCAGCCAGCCTGGCTTTCAGACCACGGCATCCAGAGGTTACAGGCAGAGGAAATCAAGCTTCTGGAGGGACTTCTAAGAGGCCTGCCAGATCCTCCTCCACCCATTCCAGCACGTGCAGTCTTCTCGGCCATCACCATTAACTGAAGTACACGAGAAAAAATGGCTTGCAGCGTCCGTTTTCACAGGATGAGTGGTGGGCACGCGTGCGCCCTGGGTCCCCCTCCGAAACCCGCAAGACGCAGGCGCCCAACTGTCCAGAGCCGCTCCTTAGGGGAAGGGGGGCCCCCCTTGGGAGGCACAGGGGGAGGTAGAAAGGGTTGGGGGCGCTGGGGGGAGGGCAGGAGAGGAATGAGTGGGGGAAGGGAAGATGGGGGCAGTGGATGGTCACCATGGGAAAATCAGTAATTCACTTTAAAAATAATTAGTTTCTGATATATAATTCACCTAACATAAAATTCACCATTCAAAATCCGTACCATGCGGCCGGGAGCGGGCTGTATTCCCAGCACTTTGGGAGGCTGAGGCAGGCAGATCACTTGAGCTCAGAAGTTCGAGACCAGCCTGGCCAACATGGTGAAACCCCGTCTCTAATAAAAATACGAAATTTAGCCTAGCGTGGTGGTGTGTGCCTGTAATCCCAGCTACTCAGGAGGCTGAGGCACAAGAATCGCTTGAACCTGGGAGGGGGAGGTTGCAGTGAGCCGAGATGGTGCCACTGCACTCCAGCCTGGGTAACAGAGCAAGACTCAGTCTCAAAACAAAAAACAAAAATCGTACAATTCAGTGGCATTTAGGATGTTCACAAGGTTGTACAATCATTACGACTATCTGCATTAACTTTTCATCATCCCCTGCAAGAAAACCCTCTACCCATTAGCGGTCACTCCTCATTCCCTCCTCCCTCTGGCACCAGGCAACCACCAATCTCTGGATTTACCTTTTCTGGACATTTCATACAAATGGAATCATACAACATGTGACCTTTGGTATCTGGCTTCATTTAGTACTATGTTTTAAAGGTTTATCTATATGCTGTAGTGTGTATCTGAACTTTATTCCTTTTCATGCTGCATACTATTCTTATTGTATGACTACACCACATTGGCTTATCCATTCATCCGTTACTAGACATTTGGGTTGTTTCCACCAGCAATTTATATTTATTGAGAGTTTATTCTGTGCCTGGTAGCACCTCGCTAAGTTATTCACCCCATTTCACAGATAAGGAGGTAGAGAATCTGAAGAATTTGCCCAAGATTAAGAGCTAGCTAGCAACTGCTAGCAACAGTTCGGATTTGAACACAGGCATTTTAGACTTCAAAGGTAATAGATTCACATGATAGAACATTAAAAAGACACAAAATGGTAACAATGGAAATTCACCCTTTCCCCAAGTTTCCTAGCCACCACCTACCCCCTCCCTTAGAGGCATCTACTTTTGCCACTTTAAGGATTCTTCCAGATAAATTATTTTTACCCCAACATGTACATATTACGATTTACTGAATAATCTGTCCCATTGATGTGAAATGTCTCTTTTATGATATACTATGTTTCTATGTGTTTGCATTACTCTTTTCAGAACTGTCCTGACTTTTTTACCTATCTTTTATATTTGCCATTTCTCTAGAATCCTTTTTATTTTCTTTTTGATTTTTAAAAATTTCTTCTTTTTTAAAGGCATTATCCATTATGTTAATTCTTTTTTTTTTTTTTTTTTTTTTTTTGAGGCAGACTCTCGCTCTGTCACTAGGCTAGAGTGCACTGGTGCCACCTTGGTTTCACCTCCTGGGTTCAAGTGATTCTCATGCCTCAGCCTCCTGAGTAGCTGAGATTACAAGCGCACATCACCATGCCTGTCTAATTTTTTTCTTTCTTTTTTTTTTTTTTTTTTCCTGAGATGGAGTTTCGATCTCGTTGCCCAGGCTGGAGAGCAATGATGGCGTGATCTCAGCTCACCACAACCTCTGCCTCCTGAGTTCAAGCGATCCTCCTGCCTCAGTCTCCCGAGTAGCTGGGATTGCGGGCATGCGCCACCATGCCTGGCTAATTTTGTATTTTTAGTAGAGACGGGGTTTTGCCATGTTGGTCAGGCTGGTCTCAATCTCCTGACCTCAGGTGATCCACCCGCCTTGGCTTCCCGAAGTGCTGGGATTACAGGTGTGAGCCACCGCACCAGGCCTAATTTTTGTATTTTGAGTAGAGACAGGGTTTTGCCACGTTGGCCAAGCTGGTCTTCAACTCCTGACCTCAACTGATCCGCCCACCTTGGCCTCCCAAAGTGCTGGGATTACAGGTGTTTTTTAAAATGTAGCCACCATGCCCAGCCTGTTCATTCTTGTGTTCTTTTTAGTTTAGTCTTCTTTTCTGAAGTTTTTCTTTTGTTTTTAATTCTGTTCTGAGTTCTACCATCTCACCTAATTTTGATTTATATGTTCTCTCACCCTTTTTATTGCAGTAAAATACACATAATGTAAAATTTACCATTTTAACCATTTTAAGTGTGCAATTCAGTGGCATTAAGTAGATTCACACTGTTGTTCCACCATTACCTCTACCCATCTCTAGAACTTTTTCATCATCCCAAACAAAAACTCTGTACAGTACTCATTCAGTAACTTCCCTTCCTGCCCCCTATGGTCCTTTCATCTTTTGCATTGTTTTTTCCTAATGTCTTTTAGCTAGTTTTGAAATAGCAGGTTACTCTTTGGATCAGCTTGTGGGCCTATCTTTTCTGACTTGCTTTTATTGTCTGAGAGGATGCTGTTCTGCTGCTTATTCTCTTTTTTCTTATAATACCTTTGTATGGGACTTGACTACAATCCTTTTCTGTTATTCATTTTTAGATGAAATTGATTTTTCTGTACTTTGAAAAGGAGGTGTTAAGGATAACTTTTCTAAAACTTCCCCAAACTTCTCTTTTTTAAAAATGTAGTATCAAATGACATGATGGTTTGCTTTTTTAGATTTCCCAGCTCTGTTTCCCTCCTTGATTTTTATCCTTTGTATCTGTTGTTCCTCCCAGTAGTTTGTCCTCTGTGTGGGGCCGCATCCTGGAAAGGAGCTCTGGCTGCTCGGGCTCAAGAGTGGGAAGGGACTAGACTGCTTCACCGATTCAGAGTCCATCACAGGTCCCTTGTACTTACTCACTTTGTGACTGGGCAAAAAAAACCCTCAGAGTTTCGGCTGCTGTTCTCACATTGGCCCATGGTACTTTCCTATGAACTTCTGCTGGCAGTTTGAGGGCATCCTGTCTGCCACTCCCTCCTATGTGGATGCCATACCAGGCAAGTCTGGTGACCACTGATGATGATTTGCCCCACCCTCTTGTTTTGGGGTTCATAGGGAAAACTGTCATCTAGTTTTGTGTAAAAGCTACTCATGGGTTTTTTGTTTGGTTTGATCTATTTCCATGAGAGGATTTGAGGAGATTCAAAACAACACTGCTGTCTCCATCTTTCTAAAATCCTGCTCAATCTTTTGACATAATTATTTTAAACATGGGAACCCTGTAGTTCTCTGTTTCCTTAAGTAGAGCTCCATTTGCCCCAAACTAGTTAAGACTCTGTGTCAGACAAGGCTTGCTGAGTCTCTTCTCTCTAACATGGCACCGCTGTACTTGCTCAATTCATATTTTGAGTAAGAAGTCAAAACACAACAGCCTAAAAGGCTCATGGGTGGACAATCTGGAGAAAGGCCCTGATCAGAATGTGTATCATTTCTTTCTCTTTGTATCTTCTTTCCTAAACATGTATAAAATTGAATCTCCCGTCTGCCTTCCTCCCCCCACAAAAAAAACCTGGTTCATACACAATTTTCTTTATCTCAGTTCATGGTAAGGCCATTTTTTCAGTTGCTTGGGGCAGGAAACTTTGAAGTTCATTTGTAGTGATTTGTTAGAGCAGCGACTAGAAACTCATACAATGCTCTAACAAGTAAGGTGCCATCTGAAAAATAATTAAGTTAAAAGAAAACCTTACTCCTAGCCACAATCACTTGCTAATGGGATATGTATGCCAGTTGGGTACCGCACATCTCAAACCTTAGAATCAAGTTGGACACTATCAGCATCACTTCCGGTTCCACACTGATTTGCATAGGTCACTTGCCAAAAACCCAGCTTCACAAAGATACAGTATCATTGAAAGGAATGTGGCATGACCTGAGGTTGAAACTGTGAACTATACCTACTAGCCAGAAGCTCATACAATATCTAACAGATGTTAGGTATTGCTATGAATCCTTCACGAATTTAAAATACACAGCTGCACCCAGATGAATCTGCTGTAGTGTCTTGGGAGCACATTGGAGCACCTTTTGTTTTTTTTTTTTTAGAGAGGGTCTCACTCTTGTCACCCAGGCTAGAGTGTAGTGGTGTGATCATAGCTCACTGCTGCAATCTCAAACTCTGGCCTCAAGAGATCCTTCCCCCTCAGCCTTCCAAAGCAGTGGGATTATAGGCATGAGCCACTGTGCCTGGCTGGTACACCTTTTGAACCACAGTCCTAATTGGTTTTCCTGTTCCCACCCTTTTCCCTAAAATTCGTCAACATGGCAGCCATAATGATCCTTTCTAAACACAAATCAGATCCCATCACTCTTTTGCTCAATCCTTCCCATAGCTTCTCATTTCTCTCAGAGTCAAAGTCAACATTCTTACAGTGGCCTGTGAAATCTTACCTACAGCAGGGGTCAACAAATATTTTCTATAAAGATCCAGACAGTTAAATATGTTAGTCTTTGTAGGATAGATCGTTTCTGTCTCAACAACTCCACTCTGTGGTTGTAGCATGAAAGCAGCCACAGAAAATACATAAACAAATGAGCATGGCCATGTTCCAATGAAACTTTATTTACAAAAACAGGTTGCACTGGTTTGCTGACTCTTGCCCTACATGATTTACTGCTACACTCCCCTTCACTCCACTCCAGGCACGCTGAGCCCCCTTATTGTGCCTTGAATGCACCAGCAAGTTCCTGATTCAAGGCCTCTGCACTTGCTATTCCCTGCCTGGAAAGCTCTTCTTACCTCCAAGTCTTTTCTCAAATCTTTTCAATGGGAGTTTCCTTGGCCACACTATTTGGAATTGCAGTTGCCTCACTGCCTCTCCCTTCCTTCAATCTGATTTCCTATGCCAGGGCCCATTGCTTTCACAGTACTTTGAACCTTCTAATACACTATGTAATTGACTTCTTTATCATAATAATTTTTATAATCCACCACTCCTTCATCCATCACTAAACTATAAGATCCCCGAGGGCAGGGAAATTTTTGTCCGCTTTGTTCATTGATATATGCCTAATGCCTTAAACAGTGTCTGGCACATAGATGATAATCAATATTTGTCAAATGACTAACTAAATGAGTATTTTTCAGAGTATACACATAGTGGCATGCAATTCTTTCTCCCTCATTAAAAGTTATAGTGCTTGGTCATAATTCAGGCCCTATATTTGAAAAGAAATATAAAAACCAAATATAAAATGATAAAATCCCTCACTCAAAATGTCCAATTCTCAAATAGCTGTAAAGTCTCATGTGTCATTTAATTCGTGTTAAAATTCGCAACCTTGAAAATGGCACTCTGACCTAAAACAAAGACTTTGACTCACTGGAAAACAAATTAATGTAGTCCACAGCTAGGAAACAGGTAACAAAAGAAAAAAAATGTCTAACACAAAATGGATTCCTCATGTACACATTTAAACATAAAATTAAACAATATATACACATTGAAAATACTTCCAAGCATGCCTAATAACTCATTTTCCAAAGTGGTCATTTTTCTTTGCGATGAGAGAGACCAGTTTTCAAACAATCTGTAGGGGGAGCTCCAAACCACAGATTCACCTTCATGTTACTGGTTTTACAGTAGCCTTCTCAAGGAACAACTTCATTGGGTAATTTCATCTGCAGCTGAAAAGGAACATATATGCATGCATTCATAATGCACAAACTTAAAAGATCCCAGTGCATTTGCTACACTTCCCTTTATTTGAATCAGCTCATTCTATATCTTTTTCTTCCCAAGTATTTACTTTTTAAATCTGTCATTTTATATTCCCAATGGACTCATAGCAAAAATTTTAACAATGTGAACAATTTGTCTTTAGTATACATTCCATTTCTGCTTTCATAGCCCCTCCATTCCCAAGCAATGTCCAAGACAGGCTGTTTTAGTGTCTCAATGCATGGAGCTCACCTAGCCTCCCCTTGAGAATATTGCTCATCTTTTAAAGAATTTTTTCCTTCTGATGGCTGTAAACCTTCATCCACAAAGTCTTAAAACAACTGGAACTCAGTTTTTCTTTCTTTTTTTTTTTTTTTTTGAGACGGAGTCTCGCTGTCACCCAGGCTGGAGTGCAATGGCACGATCTTGGCTCACTGCAACCTCTGCCTCCTGGGTTCAAGTGATTCTCCTGCCTCAGACTCCTGAGTAGCTGGGACTAGAGGTACCCACCACCATGCCCAGCTAATTTTGTATTTTTAGTAGAGACGGGTTTTCACTGTGTTAGCCAGGAAGGTCTTGATCTCCTGACCTTGTGATCCGCCTGCCTCAGCCTCCCAAAGTGCTGGGATTGCAGGCATGAGCCACCATGCCTGGCCCAGTTTTTCTTTTTCATTGTGGTAGACCCATTCCAGACACAGAACCATGAGCATGATAGATATTCAATAAACACTTTCTCAATTAATAAAGGCATCTAGCCTTTAGGCTTTCTGCTTCTATCTCTAAGTGCCTTGCAGAGAAGAGTGGGTCCCAAAAGCGTAATGGTCATTGTTTTTCATTGTTCATCATCAGTAGAAAATAAATTATTTTCCTGTAAATCATTTTGGGGTCAGTGAGACAATATTTATCCCAACAATATTTGAACATTCAACAATGTTCATTGAATGTCACATCTGGGTTCACAAGCCATTCTAGGCAGTGGGGATAGAGCTGTGAGCAAGGCAGAAAAAGATCTTAACTTTCTGGAAATTATATTCTAGTGGGGAATGAAAGATAATAAGCAACCCAAATCGTATCAGACAGTGGTAAGCATTATCAAGACAATTAAAAAATTAAAATAGGACCAACTAATGAAGGATGACTGGGTGGCTCCTTAGAATGGGTGGTCAGAGAAGTTATCCTTGACGAGGTAACATGTAAACTGAGAAATGAATGATGAGGCAGAGCCAGCCAAGTGAAGATCAGGGTAAAAGCACCCCAGGAAAAGGAATCAGCCATGCAAAGGTCTTGAGTGGAAAAGCAGATGTTTGGATGGTATGGGTGGAGAGTATTAAGCAAAGAGATTGGGAGATGAAGTTAGAAAGGCAACAGGGGCCGAGACACTCTGTAATCCCCAGTGAGGAGTGTGAATGTTTAAGTGCCCTGGGAATTCACTGAAGAGTTTTAAGCCCAGGAGTGATAGAATCTGATTTGTGCTTTAAAAAGATCACTGGTGGCCAGGCATGGTGGCTCATACCTGCAATCCCAGCACTTTGGGAGGCTGAGGTGGGTGGATCACTTGAGGTCAGGAGTTCAAGACCAGCATGGCCAACATGGCGAAACCCTGTCTCTACTAAAAAACACAAAAATTAGCCAAGTGTGGTGGCGAGCACCTATAATCCTAGCTACTCAGGAGGCTGAGGCAGGGAGAATTGCTTGAACCTGGGAGGCAGAGGTTGCAGCCGAGATTGTGCCACTACACTCCAGCCTGGGTGACAGAGCAAGACTCCATCTCAAAAAAAAAAAAAAAAATCATTAGCTGCTGAAGAACGCATTGTAGTAGGTAAGAATGAATGCCCTTCCTGTACTAATGCAATTGTCCCTCCAGGTACGTCACTTAACACAAGAGTACCAACTTTGCAAGTGAAATACACCTGGAGTCTTCCTTGTTTTTATCCCCCGCCCCCCAAACTCCTGTGGGTCTGTGTTTTTCTATTCCTTTTCCCTTTTTGCTTTTTAGCAATAGGAGTCTCACTATGTTGCCCAGGCTGGAATGCAGTGGCTATTCACAGATGAGATCATAGCACACCACAACCTTAAACTTCTAGGCTCAAGTGATCCTCCTGGGTTTTTTGTTTGTTTTGTTTTGTTTTTTTTTTTTAGAGACAAAGTCTCACTCTGTTGCCCAGGCTGGAGCCCAGTGGTGCAATCACTATATCTTTGAACTCCTCAGCTCAAGCGATCCTCCTGTCTCAGCCTCCCAAAGTGCTGGGATTACAGGCGTGAGCCAGCGCATCTAGTCCAGGCCTGTGTTTCCTAAACCCCGATGTTACGTTTCAAATTAAGAACTTCACCTTCTAGGCATCTTTTGCTGCTGCCCAAAAATGAGCAGGTAGGAATGAGCATGAGGGAGTGCAGGAGACCTGATGTTGGCATATGCAAGAGGCCAGATGGAGGCTGCTATATTCAGGAAAAGTGTTCATGGCTGGGAGTGAGCACCGGAAGGAAAGAGCATCTCAATTCCTAACCTGGTCTTAGTCTACCAGGTGAGCTGCTGAAGCCTATTTGCTGAAGGAATACCTTCCATGCTTAGCCTCCAATCTTTAGGGCAGGGGTAGGTAGGATATTCTCATCAGTTATGCCAAGAATCTTATATAGCTTTGATTTCCTGATTGTGTGTACAAAATTGTTTAGTTTTTAAACTTTTCCAGTTAAACAAGAAATGAAGAATGTAAAATTTTCACCTTGGCCAAGATCTTCTTGTTATTTCAGGTCCCTAGAAAGCTGAGTATTGAACTTTGCCCCAGATGTCAAAAACTCTGACAACATTTATAAATTCTCTCCCTAAAAAGACTAGATCCTGCTTCTATATTCACTTAGCTATTACCTTAAGAACTGCTAGCAATTGGGCATGTTAACTTTCTAATATCAGGAACAGCCTCTATGTGGCACTGGCTATGTTTATGACTATGCACACCCCTTATATGTGTGTCTCAGTTATAGCTTCTTAAAGTCTTCTCAGCATAACTTTAAAATCTAGGATGTTTGCAAATTCTCTTTACTTGTAAGGCTAAACATTATCAAAAAAAGAACTACTTTAGAGATTGTGCTGAATGGGAGCAGATGCCCCTGTTCCCTACCCCACCAGCTGTACTTCTACCTGTACTTCCATTACTAGAGTATCCACCTGCTGGATTTGTTTGCTGATGTATCCGTAACACCTAGAACAGAACCTGGCACATAGTAGACACTCAGTAAACATTTATTGAGAGGTTGAATGGATCCGTTTTTGACCTGTTTTGCCTCCTGCCAGGACCCCATCTGCACTATATGCCCACCCAATGACCAGCATCTCCAGTGCATCCATTTCTTTAGGCCCAACCCATCATGTTTACATTCTGAAGAGAGTCAGTAGAGAGAGTTTTGAAGACACAATAGAGTGCCCTATACAATTATCTTCCCAGATCTATCTGTAGTAGATCCATGAGAGTTGTTAGTAGACCAATGCATATTAGTGCTTGCTGGGGGCAGAAGGGGAGGTGATGAAGCAAGTAAGTACTTCAATCCTAAGTCTGAAAAGTTGATGACTACACAGAATCACTTCACCTAACTCCAACAGAAATATACACAACAGAGTTTGGGAGAAATGAGAGATCTGGAGGCTGGCTAGGTGGAGGAAGCAACACCTGAATTAGGGCTTTAAGCTAGACCTTGAATAATACATCATGCCATCACACTAACAAACTCACAGCGAGGCTCCCAAATTTTGGGAAAGTGGCCCCCAGAGACTTAGACTTTTAAACCAAAGCCTAATGTTTCACAAAGTCTCCTGAGACAGAATCACTAGCAAGCTTGTAGGACCTTTCCGGAAAAGGGATGTATATGGATTCACACAGACACACATCTACGTGCAGAACGTGCCATTCTGTATTTGATGCATAAAACCACCCTGTCCCGGTCTCAGGGCAGGAACAGTGTCATACAGATCTTTGGGTCTCCACTGCTTTTGCACAGTGGCTCTTAGAGATTAAACTCTTTTTTTCCGAATATTTTATAGGTTTTTTGACAATAAAACGTTAGTCTCATCTGGGTGCGGTGGCACACGCCAGTAATCCCAGTATTTTGGGAGGCGGAGGCAGGAAGATCGCTTGAGTCCATAAGTTGGAGACCACAGTGGGCTATGATCACGCCACTGCACTGCTGTGCTGGCCTGGGTGGCACTGAAAGACCCTGTCTTTAAAAAAAAAAAAAGTTAGACTTATGTTCTTTCCTAAGGAATAATATTAGTGTTAGATATTGCCTAATAACTAAGGCTACCAATTTTGTGTAGAGCATAATACAAGCTAAAAAAATACATTCGAGGCCGGGCGCGGTGGCTCAAGCCTGTAATCCCAGCACTTTGGGAGACCAAGACGGGCGGATCACGAGGTCAGCAGATCGAGACCATCCTGGCTAACACGGTGAAACCCCGTCTCTACTAAAAAATACAAAAAACTAGCGAGGCGAGGTGGCGGGCGCTTGTAGTCCCAGCTACTCGGGAGGCTGAGGCAGGAGAATGGCGTAAACCCCGGAGGTGGAGCTTGCAGTGAGCTGAGATCCGGCCACTGCACCCCAGCCTGGGCGACAGAGCGAGACTCCGTCTCAAAAAAAAAAAAAAAAAAATACATTCGAAAGATTTTCTGTCCCCAATTTATAAATCCTGGTTAGTTTAGCTAAGTCTGCAGTTGTACTGGGATCAGCAATCCCTCCTTAAATGCAGCAGTATTGTGAGTGTCATGAGGGGCTACCCCAAATCAAAATAATTTTAAAAGCAAACCTTAGCTTGGTCATTGGTTCCACCTTCTTCCTTGTTCCTTTTCCTTTACCAAGATGGCCGCTGTGTCATTCGCGCCTCATTGGTCGGATTTTCCGCAGGTGCCGATTCTAGCCCCACCTACTAGCTCTCCATTCCAAGTCCTAAATCATTGGGAATATAATAGACAGACGAGCGGGAGTGGGCGGAGCGGGCGCCGGATGTGACGTTTCCGGAACCTCCGAGTGTCATCCGCTGGTAAAGGTGGGGAAGGGTCCCGGGAACGTGGTGGTTCAGTGCCTCCAAGCGTGGTCGGACTCTGAAGGGGAGCGGCCGCCGTGAGTGTGGGGCCTGTAGCCTTCTCTCCCCGAGTCCCCTGCCCGGCTTGCCTCGCTCGAGGTACCCGAAGGCTTCGGTCTCCGCGGGCTGGCGCCTGACCAGCCAGGCCCAGCGCTCTCCTGCCTACTGCGTTTGAAAGATCCCGAAAACCCTGGATGATTGTGCCTGGGGTTGGCAAGTTGGTCTTGGGTGCCTTCAAGAGGGTTCCTCAAATAGTTGTCGATAGAGCCCTCCCCACTGTATATGCCCCCTCCGCTCATTCCTTCTACTTTCTTTCTCCTCCTCTTTTTTCCCCCTCAGTCCTTCACGCCGCCTTTCCCCCCTCACTTGCAGATGCTGCATCCCCTTTTTGGAATTGCCCAACCGGGTGGTAACCAGCGCGGCTTCCTGGCCTCGGGAGGTGGTTCCTTTCTTAACCCACAAGAACCTCTCCCAAGAGGTACTGAGATGCGACGAGCATCCTCTGTTTCAGTTAACTTTCATGGACTGTGGACTAGGTTTACTAATTACTTGGGGAGGTTTTAGATATGCTTGCGGCTTTCCTAGTCCCTAAAGAGGCCTCGTGAGAGGTGGACTATCTCTGCCTCCCTAGTAGTCCTCACGGCTTTTGTGCTCTTAGTGAGGGTGTTTTAGAGGGGAAGCTTTGTGGAAGAATTGTGATCCGAATATTGAAGAGACCTAAAGATGGAATTGACTGAGAGAAGACTACCCCTGAGGGAAGAGTTGTAGTAGAAAAGAAAAACTGGATAGACAAATGAAACTGAAATGTGAGGATGCCTGGGCAGATTGGAATCCTGACTGAAGCAAAAGATTTCTGTTGGGGAGGGCCAGTTGCCACAGGGCCTTGAATTCCAAGATTTATTCTACTGTAGTTTGTATATTCTAGAGCATACTGATTAGGGTCTGCTGTAATGCAGTGTGTGTCAAATGCCCAGATTTATTTTGGAAATGATAGTGGCGATATCTGGTTGGAATTTGGAATCTGATTCTAACAGCAACTATGTCTAGAAAGACTAGAATTACTGGAGTTTTGGGACCCCAGGGGTTTTTGCAATGCAAGTTACCATCATGCCTTTTTGTTACTCAGAGTGTTTAGTCTATGAAGATGAGTAAATGGTTGTTTTCAAGATTCAAATCCCTTGCCATGATAATGATAAGTGATTGATTTTATAGATTGACTATAGTAGTTTAGTGAGCAGAGTTACAGTTATGAGCATTAATTCCCAGACCAGTTCCCCTAACTCACCTTGTGCTCAAATATGAAAAAGGACACCACAGAAGATGTCAGTTACTCTCAGATAAAAATGGTCAACCTTGAAGTCAGTGAACAATCCTCACGAAAGTTCACTGAGTGCACTGTGCGAGGTACTGGGGTGGAGGTATGTGGGTATCTGGAAGGAGAAATAATAGAAAATAAAAGATGCTGTTCCCACTCTTACGGTGCTGTGGGTAGAGTCACTTAATGGCAAGAATTTGATTAACTTGAACTGAACTTTTGGTTGGCCCGCTGTGGTTCTACTCCTTATAACACCTAATTATGGCACAGGGGTTGTACGTTTTCGAGTCTGCCAGTCCTCTCATTGTTATGATTTGGACTTCCTTGAGGGTCTCAGCCTTCTTGTAGGAAAGTCCTTATTTAATAGGCGCCACAGCATTTGGTATGTTTCTCTTATACTTTCTTCTTAAGATAGAGGTCTGTGAGATAAACTGTAAGACTGTGCTGGGATGATGGGGGCAATGGTATTGATGGCATCTGTTTTTTCTGTCTCAGAACTTGGTCCTGATGTCTGACCATGGAGATGTGAGCCTCCCGCCCGAAGACCGGGTGAGGGCTCTCTCCCAGCTGGGTAGTGCGGTAGAGGTGAATGAAGACATTCCACCCCGTCGGTACTTCCGCTCTGGAGTTGAGATTATCCGAATGGCATCCATTTACTCTGAGGAAGGCAACATTGAACATGCCTTCATCCTCTATAACAAGTATATCACGTAAGACACCTACAGTTTCCTTTTTCCTTTCTGGTGACTGGTGCCTTGCCTATTTGGCTCAGAATTGCTAAAACCACAGAACTTCACAATATCATCAACATTAATCATTTTTGCTGGCAACTCCTACATATTGGCTGTCCTTGCCATTCAAAGACATGAGTGCTGAAGGTGTTATTTTCATGACTCAGTAATTTATGAGTAAGAGATTTAGTTCTTTGGCCTATGCCCACATAGCCCAGCTGTTAGACAAAAGAGTTGGTGGTTAAACTAGACATGTTATGTACTGATGAATGCTTTTACTGTTCTCTTTCTACTAAAGCAGCCAATCATAGGATTATTGTTGGGGTCTAGCAAAGCCAACATTCCTCACTTGTACTTATTTTGTAGCAAATTTAGTGATACAGGAAAATAATTTTTTCCTCTTAACCTTTATCATAATCATGCAAATCATCAAATAATTAGTAACTGCCTACAGTTTGTGTGACTCATCATAATAAGACCTTTCCCTTGAGTTGTTTATCATCTTAGGGTAGGCAGCATAAGTAGATTTCAGCACTATTAACAGCAAACAACTTCTAAAACTCCATTGACAATGAAATGATACGTAATTTAGAAAGGGAATAATGTTAAAGGTCTTATTTATCATTTCTAATCTTGGTCTTTCACAATACCAGAACTTTTAAAAAAATAATTACAATGTATTTGGTTCTTAGTAGCTCATAGTGTATTTCACCTGCATAATTTCATTGGATCTTCACAGTTCTGTGTGCATGGAATAGGGCACACTACCCTACATTCTACATATGAGGAAACAAACTCAGTGTGTGGTGATATGCTCATGTTTGAAGTGACAAAACCTTGGTTTTCTGACTCCTAATTCAGGGTTTGTTCTACAACATAGGTCCTGTTCTTCTTGTTTTCCATTTAGTAATGTTCTAGAGTCAGAGGTAGTCTTTTGAGATCATAGTCATGAGTCATACTGGCTATTTTTTGGTTTTTTATTTTACTACTGATTTTTGAGTAGGTAACATATATATAGTACAGAATTCAGAGGCACAAAAGAATAATTATAGTTAAAAAGTAAGTCTCAGCCAGGTGCAGTGGCTTTCGCCTGTAATCCCAGCACTTTGGGAGGCCGAGGCGGGCAGATCACCTGAGGTCATGATTTCAAGACCAGCTTGGCCAACATGGCAAGACCCCGTCTCTACTAAAAATACAAAAATTAGTCGGGCATGGTGGAATGTGCCTGTAATCCCAGCTACTTGGGAGGCTAAGGCAGGAGAATTGCTTGAAACCAAGAGGCAGAGGTTGTAGTGAGCCGAGATTGTGCCACTGCACTCCAGGACTCCAGACTAGATGGCAAAGCAAGACTCTGTTTCCAAAAAAAAGAAGAAAAAAAAAGTCTCCCCACACACTCCTCTTTCCCCCCAAACCCTTGGTTCTCCTCCCCAGAGACAATCACTCTTAGTAGTTTCTTAGATATCTTCCAAGAGATGATACACACATACCAGTTTTATCACATTAAGTTTTTGATCACATACTCCTCTAAAGCAGGGCTTTTCAATTTTGGCCCTATTGGCCTTTTGGACTGAATAATTCTTTGTGGTGGGAGCTGTTCTGTGTGTTACAGAATGTTTGGCAGCATCCCTGGTTTCTGCTCACTAGATGCCAGTATGCCCCCTCCCCACAGTGTGACAACCAAAAATGTCACCAGACATTATCTCTGAGGGGCAGAATCACCTCTGTTTGAGAACCAGTGCTCCAAACAAAAGTATGTGGAAGAGTGGACTGTCTAGGATTCATATTGTAATTGTAGAGTGGAGAAATGGGGCTGCTATTGTCTTTTTTATTTAGAATTGTTGCCTATGTTAAGAAGAGAAAACCTTAGACAAGTTAAATTTAACAGAGTTTAATCCAGTAGAAAAAGGTTCAGGGAACACTCAGGACCAAAAGTGGTGCAGAATGTTCCACCCCATAGTGGAGGTTGTGCAGGTTATATTTATAGTCAGAGAAAAGGAAATGAGATACAGAAATAGCCTGATTGGCTACAGTTCTGTATTTGCCTTATTTGGTCATGTTTTGGCAGCCTTTAGCCTCCGATTGGCTGGAGGTTTCAGCTGCTATGATTGGCTGAGACTCAGCTATTTGTTATACTTGTAACCTAACTCTTACGTTAAGTTACAGTTTGTTTATACATTAAGTTAGGTTACAGTTCACTATCTTTGGAGGCAGCTTTAACTTAACACCTGTTTCCTTGAAGATCTGTAGTTCTTCAATGCCATTATGCCATGTCATGTGGCCTCAGTGTTGTTAAGGTTTCACAGAATTATATTTCTGCTTCTCTTTGCTATTAGGAGTTTTTCATTCCTAGGCACACGATTTATTTTCCTGAGCAGTTTTTTTGACTCTGTCCTCTTTATATACTCTACTACTGGTAGAAAGAATATTCTTATGTATTTCCTATAAGCTTGTAGATTGTTCTCTCAGAATGAAACCCAGGGGCACAATTCCTTTGGAGAAACAGTAATTCAGAAAGTTCAGTAGGATCGTGGAATCACTGTACCAGGTATTTTCTGAAGGGCCTTCAGAATCCTTTTGCCCTACAATAGAAAGGGCTTTTAGGGCAAAGACCATATTCATTCAATACATATATATTGAGTATACCTGCTATCTGCATGGCACTGCAGTAGGTCCTGGACAGCAGTGAGTAAAATGGCCCCTGTCCTTATTAGTGTTCCTTTATAGGTATGGGAGAAGACAATAAACAACAAATAAATACTATTGACCGTTGAACAACACAGAGGTTAGCACCAATCCCCCATGCAATCAAAAATATACATAGCGCTGGGTGCAGTGGCTCATGTCTGTAATCCCAGCACTTTGGGAGACCGAAGTGGATGGATCACTTGAGGTCAGGAGTTCAAGACCAGCCTCGTCAACATGATGAAACCCCATCTCCACTAAAAATACAAAAATTAGCCTGGTGTGGTGGCGGGTGCCTGTAACCCCAGCTACTTGGGAGACTGAGGCAGGAGAATTGCTTGAGCTCAGGAAGTGGAGGTTGCAGTGAGCCGAGATCACGCCACTGCACGCCAGCCTGGGGCAGAGTGAGATCGTGTCTAAAAAAAAAAATATATATATATATATATATCTGTGTGTGTGTGTGTATAATTTTTGACTCCCCAGAAACTTAACTACTAATAGCCTACTGTTGACTGGAAGCCTATTGATAACATAGTCTATTATCACATACTTTGTATATTGTATGTGTTATGTACTATATTCTTACAGAAAAGTAAGCTTGAGAAAAGAAAATGTTATTAAGAAAATCATAAAGAATAGAAAATATAGATACTATTTGTTAAGAGGAAGTGGATCATTATGAAGGTCTTCATCCTCATCATCTTCATGTTGAGAAGGCTGAGGAAGTGGAGGGGTTAGTCTTGCTGTCTCAGGGGTGGCAGAGGCAGAAGGAAATCCATGTATAAATGGATAAATGTCCAAAAGTCAGCAGTAGTCAAGAAATAAGGAAAACGCTATGAAGGCAATGAAAAGAGTACTGTGATAGAGAATAAGCAGGGGTTTATGACTAGAATAGTCAGGGTAAGGTCTGTCTGAGAAGACAAGATTTAAGCTGAGATTTGAGGGATGCAATAAAGTTGGTCATTCCAAGAGCATAGGGCAGTGTATTAAAACACAGGTAACTATGTGTTTAGAAGTGCTTAAGTGGGAAAGACCTTAGCATGTTCTGGGGATTGAAAGATCATTGTGTTAGGAGTATAGCCAGAGAAGAGGGAGGATGACTCCAGGTAATCCTGGAGAGGCAAGTGGGGCTGGATCATGCAGGACTTTATGTGCCATGGTAAGGAGTCTGTTTTTTATCTTGAGAGTAACAGCAAGCCATTGAAAAGTTTTAAGTGGGATTCAGACCTAAATTTACTCATTATTTTTTTAAAGAGATGAGGTCTCAGCCAGGCACGGTGGCTCATGCCTGTGATCTCAGCACTTTGGGAGGCCACCCAGGAGTTTGAGACGAGCCTGGCCAACATGGTGAAACCCCATCTCTGCTAAAAGTACAAAATTTAGCTGGGCGTGGTGGCCCACATCTATAATCCCAGCTGCCCAGAAGGCTGAGGCAGGAGACTTGCATGAACCCAGGAGGCGGAGGTTTCAGTGAGTCGAGATCGCAACACTGCACTTCAGCCTGGGTGATAGAGCGAGACTCCGTCTCAAAAAAAAAAAAGATGTCACTAATGTTGCCCATGCTGGTCTCGAACTCCTGAACGCAAGCGATCCTCCCTTCTCAGCCTCCCAAAGTACTGGGATGACAGGTGTGAGCCTCCATGCCCAACCAATTTTTTTAAAGTATAAATTTTCACTGTTGTGTGGTAAATGGTGGAGCAAGTGTTAAGAGAAGGCAGGCAGACTAGTTAGGAAATTCTTGCAGGCTGGTGGCTTGAAGTAGTGTGGCAACATGGAAAGAGACAGATGGATTTGGTATTTTGGAGGTCAAGTCCATAGGACTTACTAATCGCTTAGGGAAAAAGATACTGTGGAGGTTGATGTCATGTTTCTGCCTTGAACAACTTAAATGATGGGGTAGTCCATGTATTGAGATGGGAAAAGTGGGATCTAAAGAGGGCTGGGTAGCGGAGGGATTTAACCTTAGTTCACGTTTGGGTGTTTTTTGACATGTTAAAATTTGAGATGCCTGTGAGATATCCAAGTAGAGATGTCAAGGTCGAATGTACCAATCTGAACTCGGAAGACTGAGGTCTGGGCTGGAAATACAGTCAAGGGAGTCCTCAGCATACAGATGGTTCTGAAGTCATGAGAATGGCTGAGATTTTCTTTTTCTTTTTTTTTTTTTCCTCTGTAGAAATTCATTTTATTCTTATTCAGACTATTTTCAAAAGAAGCAGTGGTGTACTGTTTTTCTAAAAATATGCCTTTATAGATTTATATATATATATAATAAAATCCATACATGTATTTACATTATTGCTACCTACAAAATTACAGCGCTGTGGTATGTACACATCTATAGGTACATTCTTTCCACGCATCCCTACTGTGCTTTGCCCGTGTGAAGGAGGAAGACTGAATCAGTTGTGAGCAGCTGAGGGCTGGCCTGGCCATGGAGTCTCCAAATGGAGGCTTGGGTGGAGGAGATGAGGCGACTGCCAAGGCAGGAGCAGCAGCTGTTGCAGGGCTGTCCTGCAGGCCAGCAGGCAGCATCTGGAGGCTCCCAGCAGCCTCCCCCTCCCCTCCACCCCGTGGTGCCCGTGCTGCCCTAAAGGTGGGGTGGCTGACCACAGACCCCTCTGGTGCCATTCTGTGGCCTGGACTTGCTTGGCTGGGCCAAGAAGTTGTGTATGTGAGGGGTGGAGTAGGGAGCTCTGGGAAGGCGGGACCCCGTGCAGCCCCAGCCCTGAGCAGGGGAAAGGACTGGATGGCTAACTCCTGCAGATGACTGGTGAGAACACTCCGCTTGGCCTGACCCTGCTAAGGGGCAGGGACTGGAGGCGGGGAGGGAGAGCAGTGGCCACCTGCTGGGGGACAGGGCCTTCTTCCTCCCTGGGGCTCAGTGGATGGCCTCAGCTGAGCTTGAGTAAGCCCCGGCTCTTAGGCCCTGCGGCCAGAGGCTTGGCCTCCTGCCAGCAGAGGTGCATGCACATGGTGGAGGGGCTGCCATCTCCCCTTTGACCCTTGGGCCAGGTGCTGGGGAAGAAATGGAGGCTTAGGCCTGGCCAGCTGCCCTGTAGGATTAGGTCCCCAGGGCTCAGGACTCCTGAGGCATGCAGAGAAGGGCCTGAGAATAGCTGAGATTTTCTAGTGAAGGGGCTCTTAATCTGGGGTCCAGGAACCTCACAGAGATTCACTGATAGAATTCAGGGGATCTGTGAACCTGAATGGGAAAAACTTTTCTTATTTTTTCTAACCACTGACTGAAATTTAGCATTTCCTTCCATTTTGAATGCAGGCCTCAAAGTACTGTAGTAGTAATAATATTTGTAATTTTGTCACCAGTAGAAATCAAGATACTTTCATATTGCATTACAGTTGTTGCTGACATCTCAAAATAGCATCTAAACATCACTACTTCAGAATTACAGTACAGAATTATTAGACCTACAGCTAGATCCCATTATCAAATGCATTGATAAAGGGCACATTGGGCCCGGTGCAGTGGCTCACGCCTGTAATCCCAGCACTTTGGGAGACCAAGACAGGCGAATCACGAGGTCAGGAGATCGAGACCATCCTGGCTAACATGGTGAAAGCCCATCTCTACTTTTTTTATATTATATTATATTTTTGTATTTTAAAAATACAAAAAATTAGCCAGGCATGGTGGCGGGCGCCTGTAGTCCCAGCTACTCGGGAGGCTGAGTCAGGACAATGGTGTGAACCCAGGAGGCGGAGCTTGCAGTGAGCTGAGATCGCACCACTGCACTCCAGCCTGGGCAACAGAGCGAGAATGTCTGGAAAAAAAAAAAAAAAAAAGAGCACAATACGAAGAATATATCACAGTTTTTTAAATTTTTGAAAACTTTTTCAATAAAATTGGGGTATTTCTGGTAATGCTTTGTACTTTAAGTTATACCTTAAAAAAATTCCTCTGAGAGGGTCCGTGGAACATAAAACATCAAGAATCTTTCTTAATAAGACTATGGAATGAGAAGAGAAGGAGCCTAAGACTGAGCCCTGAGGTTGGTTAATGGAGGGAGAGTCAACAGGGGAGTTTTTCTTTGAAGGAAGGTTCAAGAGGCAGGAGGAAATCCAAGAGAGAATGATGTGGTGTCATGGGAGCCAAAAGAGGTTAGTGTTTGAAAAAGGAGAGTAGCCATCTATGTCAGATGGGTGAAGACAGAAGATTGGCCTTTGGGTTTGGTAAGATGATGTCATGGGTGATGTTGGTAAGCAATTTCGCTGGATGGATTACAGAGACCCTAATTAGAATGGGTAGAAAGGTGAATGGACGGTAAGAAAGTGGAGGCAAAGGGTATAGAGCTGAAGGTGGCAATTTTTTTTTCTATAAGGGACCAGAGAGTAAAAATTTTTGGTTTTGTAGGCTACTTGCTCTCTCTGTCACTACCTCTGCTTTATAGCATGAAAGTAGCCATAGACAACACATAAATGAATGGATGTGACTGGTTCCAGTGACACTTTATTTACAAGAACAGATGGTTAGTTGGATTTGGCACACCAGCTGTAGTTTGCCAACCCCTGGTGTAGACAACTCTTTGGAGAAGTTTGGATGGGAAGGGAAGTAGAAAAATGGGGAACTAGTTGAAGCAGGACAAGGAGCGTGTGAACTTGTGTATATATTTTAAGTTGCGAGATTTTAGAGCATGTTTTTGCTGATGGAAAAGGAGCCTATGGAGGAGCAGAGGCTGACGGTCCAGAAGAGAGCTTAGTTGTAGTAATAAACTCCTCAGAAGGCAAGAGGGGATAGGATTAAGAGTATATGGACGCCTAAGGAATTGTTTTTTATGTCAGTTAGTGTTATTTTGAGTGACATGTTAGTGTTAACAGCAAGACTGATATGGGGAGTTTGTCCCTGTCACTTATAGGACCATTTAAAATGATGAACTGCTAGGAGATTTTGGTGGGGATGAGATTTTGCAGCTCATTTACTTGGTTTGTGGGATTTAGGGTTTAATTTCGAATTTTGTTGTATTGGCTTTACCTGAAGTAATTAATGTAGCTACCTTCACTTTTCTTGGAGATACCTTTAAAATCCTGATTCTGATTCTGTGAATGGAAAATCACAGCAATTGCAAAGAAATTCTAGCTCAGTGATTCTCAGTCTGTTTTCTATTGTATTTTACTTAGTATTTTCCTATCAATAACAGTGGCTCAACTTTGGCAGTTAGTACAACCAAGGAGAAAAGAGAGGGGAGTATACATCTACCTCACCACTCCTCTGCCTCCCCTACTACAGAGAATCATTGTTTCTAGACCTTTTGTGGATACTTTCTTTACTTCAGGATTTTAAAAGGCATGTTTGTTCCTTTTCCTGGAGCAGTTCAGGCATCTTAATGATCTCAGGCATATTTCCCCCCTCAGTAGCTTCCCTAATGTAGGAATGCTTTGCCTTTTGCAGACCCCAGTATAGAAGAAAGAGTTCAGCATATTAAATCAGTACATATTTTCATGATGAGCACAGACAATAAACCAGGCAGTGGATTATTTCACAGCTTTTTATGGTCATCAACTAGGCTGCCCAGAAGGGAGTGAGAGTATTCAGGCAATTCCTGTCTGCTATGTGAGCCTCTTCTATCCCCTGTGTTGAAGATGTTTGCTGGGATTGGGGTTTATAGACTGAAGAAGGTTTCACGTGTGATCATGCTTACTGTGCTGAGTAACTTTTAAGACTGGAAGAATCAAGATGAGGATCCTAAATGCATCCATGTTAAAGAACTTTTGCTTGACTTTTTGAATTAGTTGTTTTCATACAAAATGAACACTTATTCATGATTTAAAATTTTTTTCAAACACTACAAGGGAGACATTAAAGTGAAAAGAGAAGTCTCATCTATCAGAGCTGGCCAATATTGTATTTCTGGCATGGATGAGATGTGATTAAGCTCTTGGGGCCCCCATGTATCCTTTTCCTTAAAGCATCAATGGGTTCATACCACGTATTCTGTCCTGCGACTTGCTTTCTTCACAGTAGTGTCTTCCATATCAGGACATACTGAGCCATCTCATTCTGCCTCAGGGCTATTCCATCTGCCTGGAACATGATTCTGGAACAGTCCCAGATTCATGGCTCACTCTTGTCTAGTCCTTACTCAGTTGCCTCCTTCTTGCTGATGACTTCGTTAGCTGCTCTATCTCAAATTTTGACCATTCCCCTATCACTTTCTATCCCCCTTCCCTATTAATGACTTTCCTAGCATACTTCTGTTTATTGTCTGTTCCCCCACTGTAATGTACACTCTATGGTGGGGAGGAATTTTTGACTGTATTGTTCACTGCCATATCCCCAACCTTTAGAATAATCTGGACCCCGTAGTAGATGTTCAGTAAATATTCACTGAATGAACGGGTGAGTGATTACATTGTCTTCACTTTTGAATGCACATACATTTTTTTTTTTTTTTTTTTTTTGAGACAGAGTCTCACCCTGTTGCCCAGGCTGGAGTGCAGTGGCCGGATCTCAGCTCACTGCAAGCTCCACCTCCCGGTTTACGCCATTCTCCTGCCTCAGCCTCCCAAGTAGCTGGGACTACAGGCGCCCGCCACCTCGCCCGGCTAGTATTTTGTATTTTTTTAGTAGAGACGGGGTTTCACTGTGTTAGCCAGATGGTCTCGATCTCCTGACCTCGTGATCTGCCCGTCTCAGCCTCCCAAGGTGCTGGGATTACAGGCGTGAGCCACCGCGCCCGGCCTGAATGCACATTATTTTTTAAACAATCCCCTATTGATGGACGTTTAGGTTTTTGGTTTTTTTTTTTTTTTTTTTCCAGTTTTTTTCTACCTTTTTGAACAATGCTGTATTGAATATTTTTATACATATATCTTTGTACTATTTTATAATGATCCCTAGGATAAATTCCTAGAGATAGAATTGTGAGTTTAAAGGATATACACATTTTAAGTTGGATGCAGTGGTTTACGCCTGTAATCCCAGCATTTTGGGAGGCTGATGCAGGCAGATCACCTGAGGTCAACCAGGTGACCAGCCTGGTCAACATGGCGTGAAACCCCACCTCTACTAAACCTACAAAAATTAACTGGGCAGGATAGATAGCGGGTGCCTCTAATCCCAGCTACTCAGGAGGCTGAGGCAGGAGAATCACTTGAACCTGGGAGGTAGAGGTTGCAGTGAGCCAAGATTGCCCCACTGCACTCCAACCTGGGCGACAGAGCAAGACGTTGTCTCAAAAAAAATAAATTAATTAATTTTAAAAATTAAAAATAAATAAATAATACAAATTCAAAATAAAGGATATACCCATTTTAAATTTTGAATAATTAGCTTCCATTTTCCCTCCCTTAAGATAAAAGGTTATATTAATTTACAATCTTGCTAACACTGTGTGGGGATCCCATTTCTCTATTCCAGGTATAATCAACCTTTAAGCTCCATTTCTCTATACCAGGTATAATCAACCTTTACGCCTTTGCCAATCCGATGGAGGAAAATAGTATCTCATCCTAATTTGAATTTCTTTAATTATGAGTGGATTCAGCATTATTTCATATATTCACCTTTTGTATTTACTTTTCTGCTTATGTCTTCTTTTTTCATTGTTTATTACGTCATTTTGCTTGTGTTTTTGCCATCATATCTTTGTTTACTTTGGTACATTTCCTCTCTCTAGGCTGCAACCAGATATAACCCCAGAGAACAGTATACATCTGGGCCACCGCTTTCTATCCCTAGAAAGTCTCTAGGGATAGAACTTTGAACCATGTCATGGAGTCTAGTTTATAAGTAAAGAAAAAACTCCCAGACCTGTACATGATGCTAGTGTTAGCATCTTCATCTCTTATTCTTGCTCACATTTTTTGTTTATTTGTTTAAAAAAATCAAACCCATAGCAAATATTGACTGTGTACTAGATACTGTGTTTAGCATTTTATTATCTCTTTAAGTGTTACAGCAAGCCTGTCAGGGAGTACTAGTTTGTCTCCATCTATACAATTTTATAGACAGGCCATGTCCAACCCTTTGAATTCGAGGACTTTTTTGCTTATCTATTGTGGCAGATATCACCTTTTTTAAAGCTCATTAGCTAGGTAGTGTTAGTGTATTTTATGTATGGGCCAAGACAGTTCTTCCAGTGTGGCCCAGGGAAGCCAAAAGTTTGGACACCCCTGCAAATAACTGAGTAATGGTGAGATTAAGTGACTTGCCCAGCGTCATACAGTTAGTAAATGGCAAAACTAGGATTTGAGCCCAGGCAGAGTGGCTCCAGAGCCACCCCTCCTAACCACTAAGTTCTTTTACCTCCAGTATGAGTAATGGATTATGTTGCCCATTGTCTGTTTCAGGAGACCTTTTTGCCTATCTGTCTCCATTCAGAAAACAACTGGCTACAGTTGTTGAAGCAAGGGAAAGCTATTCATGTACAGATCTGGGAGGGTTTTGTTTGTTTGTTTGTTTTTTGTTTTACTTATAAACTAGATTCCATTACATGGTTCAAAGTCAAAGTAATATAGAAAGGTATTTGGTAAAAAGTTTCATGCCACTCTTATCTGTTCTATTTCCCCTGCTCTCATTTCTGTATATACTTCCTGTTTATATACTTACAAAGCGAAGTAAATAAATATGGCAGGTTGTCAAATAATGTCGTTTTGTCCAATGTCGTTTCGTTTTAATGTTGATGAGAAAAGAAAAATCCATTCCTGCCTGGGGCCACTGTCTGTGTGGAGTCTGCACATTCTCCCCATGTCTGTGTGTGTTTTCTCTGGGTATTCAAGCTTCTTCCCATATCCCAAAGGTCTGCACGTTAGGTGAACTGGCATGTCTGAATTGTCCCCAGTCTGAATGAGTACAAGTGTATGTGTGAGTGTGCCCTGCGATGGGATGGCATCCTCTCCAGGGTTGGTTCCCGCCTTGGCCTTGAGCTGCTGGGATGGACTCTGGCCACCTGGAACTAAATAAGCAGATAAATCATTTACATACTTGTTTATATAAGTCTTTCTTAAATGTATGTATAGCTAACATTTATTTCAGTGTCTAATATTAGAAGTGTTTTGGTCTGTATTTAGAAGTCTGGTGTTTTTGTGACCAGGATAGGTCAAAGGAGCTTAACTCTTGTTTATGTCAATTAGTGCATGGTAAAGTTGGTTTTGTTATGTGTCATTGTGCTTAAAGTCACAGTTTCCAAGAATCTAGCAACATTAAGGACTTACTGTGTATATGTACATACATTTACATATATGTAATGTTTATTCATCAAATATTTATTGAGTGCCTCTTTATACAAGGCACTGTGCTGACTTCCAAGGAGTATACAAAGAAGCAGGAAACATAGAAATCTCTGGCCTCAGGAAGCTCACAGTCTAGTTCTATAATGAAAGTATAAGTGGACATAAAACATGGTGTTTGTATGACATAGTACTTTCTTAGCTGATTCAGGCCTCAATACAAAGCACATTCAGCCTGCTAAAGGTGGTAAATATTAATATGTATCTTGGCTTTTGGGGCTAAGGTTAGAGTTCTACTGAATCATCTATCAGTCTCTAAAATATAAGAAATGTATCTTATTTATCGTAATAGATTCTTCAGGACTTTATGGTTTGAACAAATGAATCTGTGTTTCTTTTAAATATAGACTTCAAGGAAACTGTTTTATATCTTTCTTTCATTTTTTTTTTTTTTAAATAGAGACAGGATCTCCCTCTGTCACCCAGGCTGGAGTGCAGTGGTGTGATCAAAGCTCACTGTAAGTAAGCTCAGGCTTCTGGGATTGAGAGATCCTCCAGCCTCAGCCTCCCAAGCAGCTGGGACTACAGGTGCATACTATCACACCTAGCTAATTTTTGTGGGGTGTTTTTATGTTTTGTTTTGTTTATATATATATATATAAATTTAAAAATATAAATAGAGACAAGGTCTCACTCTGTTACCCAGGCTGGTCTTGAACTCCTGGGCTCAAGCAGTCTTCCTGCCTCAGTCTCCCAAAGTGCTGGAATTACAGGCATGAGCCACCACACCCAGCCTGTTTTATATCTTCTTCATGAACTCAAAAGGAAGCTTTTTAAAGAACCATTTTTATTTTAGAGTCCATCCCTGCCTTGAAGAGCCTTGTCAAGTTGGATGAAAATGAAACTTCACGCCTGTAATCCCAGCACTCTGGGAGGCCAAGGTGGGCGGACCATGAGGTCAGGAGATCGAGACCATCCTGGCTAACCTGGTGAAACCCTGTCTCTACTAAAAATACAAAAAACTAGCTGGGCGAGGTGGCGGGAGCCTGTAGTCCCAGCTACTCCGGAGGCTGAGGCAGGAGAATGGCGTGAACCCGGGAGGCGGAGCTTGCAGTGAGCCAAGATCGTGCCACTGCACTCCAGCCTGGGCGACACAGCGAGACTCCATCTCAAAAAAAAAAAAAAGGATGAGGACTTATCTTTATAAAGTTTGTTTTGGTGGGGGTCATCTTTTTTCCTTATTGAGGCTTCCTCTTCCAATTACGCCTGTCCCATGGGCAGTAAGTGGAAAAGAGTTTATCCCAACTACAATATAATATTTTGGGGCTATCGACAAGCTACCTTCAATTTATTTTTTTTAAATCTCAGTTTCTGTGTATTATAACTTAATTCTGTTAAAAGACATCTTTGTTCAGTACCCCTCCAGTATTTCTAGACATTCCAGAAACCATATGGAAGAAGTATGGCGTGGTAGTTAAAAGAATAGGCTCTGGAGCCAGCCTGCTCATGTTGAAATTCTGAATCTGCCACTTTCTTTCTGTGACAAGTTACTGGACTTTTATTTATTTTCACTGCTCCTAAGTAGATGTCTTAAATGTTAGAGATTTGTGAATTGATTCAGTTTATTCTCCCCATTGAGCTTTAGAGCCAAGGACAAGAACCAAAAGATGAAATCTAGCATCTTATATTTATCTAAGCACTTTTCATCAAAGACAATACTTACTAACATGTAATATGCACATACTATGTGCATGGAACACATGCACTAAGTATTTCCATGCATTTTATATGATGCAAAGTAATATTCTTCTTTGAAGGAACATGAATCCCAAAGGAAAAAAGCCAAAGTTAAAGGTTACGTAAGAACTAGAAGTAGTAAGGAAACATGGTTTTCTCTTCCTGCCCATGGCTGCCAAACTGTTCTCTGAAGACTGCTTTGTGACAGAAGCCCTTTCCTTTGAAAGTCTGTCACGTCACAAGAAAAAGATCTCTTTCTTTGGAGGTACATTTGTGGGCACATGAAAGGCTTTTACAAATTTTTTTGGCCATCCTTTTCATTGTGGGAATCTGGTGCTTGCTGCCTAGTTGGAGAGTAGAGGAAAAGACTCTGGCTTTTTAGGGAGATAGAGATGGGAAGGGAGCATGGCCCAGCTGGGTGTGCTAGCTGCACTTCTAGAACCTTTCATTTCATGTAAGGGCTTCAGGATAAGGGGGTTGCATTTAGCTTTAGGGTCTTATGGACATTTGGACCATTTGTTTCATAATCATTTTTAACTGTTTCCTTAGGCTCTTTATTGAGAAACTACCAAAGCATCGAGATTACAAATCTGCTGTCATTCCTGAAAAGAAAGACACAGTAAAGGTGGGTCTTGACTGTCACTGTTGCCCATCTAAAAGCTTCAGAGCAGTACAGACTGACTTCAAGATAAAAGTAGTAGTCTCTGCATCTGAGTATCAGATCCTACAATAGGAAATAAGGCCATTTCACCAGAACAGTTCTAAAGTAGCAGGTATGGTACAGTAGGGGGTATTTTAAATCATTTTGGGAAATGTTGCAATCACCAACTTGACTTAAGTCTTCTTTTGGATTCTCTTAATTTTCTGGTATTGTTCTAATTCTATTTTCTGTTTGGTGTCTCAGAAATTAAAGGAGATTGCATTTCCCAAAGCAGAAGAGCTGAAGGCAGAACTGTTAAAACGATATACCAAAGAATATACAGAATATAATGAAGAAAAGGTCAGTATACAACAGCCAAGAAGAAAATTATTTTGCTTTTTTAGACTGTGCCCTGGGATTGTAATATGACATTTCAATATATCCTGTGCTTTTAATGTGCTGTTTCACCTTTTTTGGGCAAAGACCAGAAACTCAAAAAAGTAGAATACCACCAGTGGTTAGGCTCAGGATTGTAACACAGATATAGCCTATTTGTTGAAGAGAGTGACTTGAGGGACAGAAAATCTGTTGCCTACCTGCTATATCTAGAGTGAGAATCTTAAGAACAATGAACATTCTCTCCATAACATAGGTTTTTAGATCAAAGAATTTGAGGGTTTCATTCACATTTGATTATACCTGAAGCTATTTATAAGAATTGACTTTTCAAGCTTTTTTTTTTTTTTTTTTTTTTTTGAGACAGTCTCACTCTGTCACCTAGGCTAGAGTGCAGTGGCACAATCTCAGCTCACTGCAAACTCTGCCTCCCCAGTTTAAGTAATTCTCCTACCTCAGCCTCCCAAGTGACTGGGACTGCAGCCATCTGCCACCACACCCGGCTGATTTTTGTATTTTTAGTAGAGATAAGGTTTCACCATATTGGCCAGGCTGGTCTCAAACTCCTGACCTCAGGTGATCTGCCTGCCTCGGCCTTCCAAAGTGCTGGGATTACAGGCGTGAGCCGCTGCACCCAGCAATTTCAAGCTATTTTCAAATGATCTTTTTGGGAAGAGTCAGTTAAAACATGTGGAGAAACTCCTAGGGCGCTGTCAGTGGCCAGCTGTGAATACATACTCCAGCCACTCACAGGCTGTTATGTAGCTGTCTGCTGGTCTCTATTCTGGACTCTGATGTTGAAAATCAGCAGAGGGATGAACAGCTATGAGGTATATATTTCTTTTTTTTTTTTTTTTTTTTGAGATGGAGTCTTGCTCTGTCCCCCAGGCTGGAGTGCAGTGGCACGATCTCTGCTCACTGCAAGCTCCGCCACCTCCCAGGTTCACGCCATTCTCCTGCCTCAGCCTCCCGAGTAGCCGGGACTACAAGCGCCCGCCACCATGCCTGGCTAATTTTTTTGTATTTTTAGTAGAGACAGGGTTTCACCGTGTTAGCCAGGATGGTCCCGATCTCCTGACCTCGTGATCCGCCTGTCTCGGCCTCCCAAAGTGCTGGGATTACAGGCGTGAGCCACCACGCCCGGCCTGAGGTATATGTTTCTAAAGCGACAAATGAGTGTAAGCTTTAAGGAGGAGGTTATCACTTAGCATTTCTTTCTTTTTTTTTTTTTTTAAATCCAAGTGCCACTCAAGTATTTCTTATTAGCTTAAAATGTCACTCTGTGTTGAACAAATACATAAAAACCATAAAAATTTCAGAGGCTTCATTTTGGGTTAAAATTCAGTAGAAGGCCAGGCGTGGTCGCTCATGCCTGTAATGCTAGCACTTTGGGAGGCTGAGGTGGGTGATTGCTTAAGCACAGGAGTTCGAGACCAGCCTGGGCAACATGGTGAAACCCCCTCTCTACAAAAAAATACAAAAATTAGTGTGGTGGCACGCACCTCTGGTTTCAGCTATTTGGGAGACTGAGATGGGAGGATCACCTGAGCCCAGGGAGATTGAGGCTGCAGTGAGCCATGATTAGCCACTACAGTCCAGTCTGGGTGACAGAGTGAGATTCTCTCTCTAAAAAAAAAAAAAAAATTCAGTAGAGACCCCCAAAATAGCAGATATAAGTTTGGTTCTGGTTCTATTTTATAGCCTTGCTTGAAATATAGAATATATACATGACACAGAGAGAATGAAACTGTGATACAGGTTGGGAGAACACAGACAATAAGTTGCATCAAGATTTCAGGCCAGACACTGTGGCTCACGCCTGGAATCCCAGCACTTCAGGAGGCCAAGGTGGGCAGATTATTTGAGCCCAGGAGTTCAAGACTAGCCTGGGCAACATGGCGAAACCCTGTCTCTACAAAAATTACAAAAATTAGCCAGGTGTGGTGGTGCACGCCTGTGGTCCCACCTGCTCAGGAGGCTGAAGTGGGAGGATCGCTTGAGCCTGGGAGGTCGAGGCTGCAGTGAGCTGTGATCATGCCATTGCACTTCAGCCTGGGAAATAGAGTGAGACCCTGTCTCAAAAAAAAAGAAAAAGATTTCAAGGAAGAGGAAAGTGCGTTAGGTAGAATCATTGCCAGGAGGATACTGAGAGGATTGGGATTTTAATTGTCCTTGGAGATAGGTACAGTGGCCGGATAGAAGGGGGTGGTGACTAACTCCATAGGTATAAAGATACTGAGGAAAGCATGAAGCCTGTGTTAGGTAATCAGGCCAGAGCAGAAGTACATTTTGGAAATCTCTGTGCTTAAAAAGCCTTGTTCTCCTGAAGTGTGAAGTCACTGAGGTGTGAAGTGTTAGCCTAAATTTTCTCTCTTTGTAGAAGAAGGAAGCAGAGGAATTGGCCCGAAACATGGCCATCCAGCAAGAGCTGGAAAAGGAAAAACAGAGGGTAGCACAACAGAAGCAGCAGCAATTGGAACAGGAACAGTTCCATGCCTTCGAGGAGATGATCCGGAACCAGGAGCTAGAAAAAGAGCGACTGAAAATTGTACAGGAGTTTGGGAAGGTGGACCCTGGCCTAGGTGGCCCGCTAGTGCCTGACTTGGAGAAGCCCTCCTTAGATGTGTTCCCCACCTCACCTGTCTCATCCACACAGCCTTCAGACTGTCACACAACTGTAAGGCCAGCTAAGCCACCTGTGGTGGACAGGTCCTTGAAACCTGGAGCACTAAGCAACTCAGAAAGTAGTAAGTGCATTTGCTGATGTCCTCTTCTTTCTCAGTTGCAGCCAAACAGTATCATTCTGATGGGGTCAACCTAAGATCCCACTCATTAAGCTTTGGTCACAGAAACCCATCTGATAAGTATTGCTGTACTGTGTCCTAATACACTGGCTCTATTATAAAAGTGGCCTTGCTGAAACCTAGTCTGGTCGATTTTCTGAAGAGCTTAATGTTATTCTTGAAAGTCAGACTATCAACTTTTTAGTTGAAAGGAAAGGAATTTGCCAAACCTATTTCATAATCCTCAGATATAACATCATCAGACTGCTGTGTGACTGTGTGTCTCCTGCTCTGACTTTGTTACCTCTCTAGCAATTCAGATCTTGCTGTTGAATACTCAAAAGCAGAATATCTTCCCCCCCCCCCACTTTTTTTTTAAAATATGAAAATATAGCTGTGAGAGACACTTCCTAACTTTAGCTTGCTGGCTGTCTCATGGAGTTTCTCCATGGTGTTCAGAAACTGGGTCCATTCTTGGCATTTTTTATGATCCTGCTTTGTTCATGCCTTTTTTGGGGGACTGCACTGTATTTTTTATTTTGTTGTGGTTTGGCATTTTAACTTCTTCCAGAAGACTAAGTTCAGAAGTAAATAACTGCCCAGATTGTTTTCCATTCTCAAGAATATACACTAGTGTATTTCTTTTAAAGTCATACTCTGATATTCTTATCTGAGATAAAGATTTAAAATTAAAAGTTCCGACGAATGGGCAGTGTCTTAGTCCATTTTGTGCTGCTATAACAGAATACTTGAGGCTGGGTAATTTATAATGAACACAAATTTATTTGGTTCATAGTTCTGGAGAGTGGGAAGTCCAAGATCCAGGGGCCTGGCAAGGGCCTTCTTGCTGCGTCATCCCACGACAGAAGGGTGGAAGGGCAAACAAAGATCCCTCATAGCCTCATCACCTCTTAGATCCCACCTCTCAATAATTTTGCATTAGGAATTAAGTTTCCATAACATGAACTTTGGGAGACACAGTCAAACCACAGCAGGGAGGTTTTTTTTTAATTCTTTGTATTAGATTCTGACAGAAAATTCCTGAATGTTTAAAGAATTTGTCTTTTTTCCCTACTAAATTTTATTTTTTACTTTTATTTTTTAAGTTTTTGTGGGTATATAGTAGGTGGGTATATTTATGGGGTACATGAGATGTTTTGGTACAGGCATGCAATATGAAATAAGCACATCGCCGGGTGCAGTGGCTCAAGCCTGTAATCCCAGCACTTTGGGAGGCCGAGACAGGCAGATCACGAGGTCAGGAGATTGAGACCATCCTGGCTAACATGGTGAAACCCCGTCTCTACTAAAAAATACAAAAAACTAGCCGGGCGAGGTGGCGGACACCTGTAGTCCCAGCTCCTCGGGAGGCTGAGGCAGGAGAATGGCGTGAACCCGGGAGGTGGAGCTTGCAGTGAGCTGAGATCGGGCCACTGCACTCCAGCCTGGGTGACAGAGCGAGACTCCGTCTCAGGAAAAAAAAAAAAAAAGAAATAAGCACATCATGGAGAATGGGGTATCCATCCCCTCAAGCATTTATCCTTTGAGTTACAAACAATCCAATTACATTCTTAAGGTTATTTTTAAGAAAACTTTTCTTAAGTTAGTAGTTTGCCCTTTTCTTAACTTGAATAATTAAAGCCTACTATTTTCTCTTCTTGAAGTAATGTGCTCCTTAAAGCTGTGGCCCAAGATTGGAGAAGAGACTTTATAACCCTTGTTTTGGTGTGGTTAGAATGAGATCCCCACTCACTGCCTGAAGCTGGAGGGATCCCAGTGGCTTAATGTTGCTCTCCCAGGGCTGCTGGCTATGAGGACTGCTTGAGGAGGCGGGGTTCAGTGATCTCAGACTTTTCACCTTTCTCCATTACAGTTCCTACAATCGATGGATTGCGCCATGTGGTGGTGCCCGGGCGACTGTGTCCACAGTTTCTCCAGTTAGCCAGTGCCAACACTGCCCGGGGAGTGGAGACATGTGGAATTCTCTGTGGAAAACTGGTAAAAAAAACCAAACTCTTGTCTGAACCAAAACTGTTTCTTTCCCTCTTGGCATCCTGTGACTCCCAGAGAAAATATCCAGGGTCAGTTACTCTTTGTACCAATCCCTCCACTGAAGGAACCGTGGATTGCATAATTTCGTGTCACTTTGAATTTGGTGACCCTGTATTGATTGATTGAATTGAAGTGATTATTTTAATGCTATTAGTAAGAAATACCTAATTTTAAACTTGGTAGGAAGATCCAGTCATTATCTACATATCAGTTTTTTTAGTACCTAATTTATGGTAGGACCTGGGAATATAAAATATGTAAAGCACATAGTATGAGTCCACGAAAAGTGCCCAGTCACTTTGGGGAGAAGGCAGACATGCACTCAAGTCTAACCATCATGCTGAAAAATATGTACAGTGTAAGTATTGGGAATTTTGAGGAAGGAAAGGTCACTAAATGGAGGCACTTAAAGAACCCATTACTGCTGAATGAATAAATAAATGAAGTGGAGTAAATGTAAGCTGAGGCTTATGGGATGAGATGGACTTAAGGAAACAGTGACAGGAAAACGACTTTAGACCTGAGCAAGGGAAGATAAATGGTACTCTACTCAGAGCTTCTGAGCAGACCAGTTTGGCACAGCAGGAAATTCCCTCAGGGCTGTGATGTTTGCCCAGGCTGCAGAGTTCTAGGGTTGGTCTCTGCATCGGTTGCTGTACAGAGCACCCCAGGCAACGTGCATGAGCAGCCAAGGTCGTGAACCACTGAGTGGCAGGACTTCTGCTGTGTGGGAAGGGCTTTTACTCGTATAGATGCTTACGTTTCCACTTTCGGGATGGAGTGGAGCAGGATTGCATGAGTGCTAGAAAATTGTGACCAGCTGTTTTCTCCTTTGGCAGATGAGGAATGAATTTACCATTACTCATGTTCTCATCCCCAAGCAAAGTGCTGGGTCTGATTACTGCAACACAGAGAACGAAGAAGAACTTTTCCTCATACAGGATCAGCAGGGCCTCATCACACTGGGCTGGATTCATGTAAGCAATTCTGAGCTCTCTGAGAGGTAGTCTCCGCCTCTCCCGTGGTGGTATAAACACACTGCGTGTTTCTTTGAACGAAGTCAATTATATCTAGATTATTTATTGTTTTTCTCGCTTTTGGATGCGGTCCTTAGCATACTTGACTATTGTACTTCAATACTGTTTGCTTCCCACTTAGGGCTTTTAATTTTTTTAAACTTTTAATTTATTTTTTAGTAAAAATAAACTGTTTTCCCTAAAGTTCTAGTTACCCTCTGAGTGTGACTGGTGATGGGATGCTGGCCTAGAATACATGTGGACATTGACCTTAGAGACTATGCCTACTGTATACAGATGATGTTCCTTAAAGGTATACAACTCAAAATATTTTAAATGAGCCAAGGAGGTTAATTCAGATGCTTGCATTTGGTCTTTCTTAAAGCACCTTTATATAAACAAGAAGGGCTATAAATACACATCATTTTCAAGTGTCTGCATATCTTGTGCAGCCTTCTGGTAATGTTCAGGTAAAATATGATGCCTTCCCTAAAGATTATTTTTAAATTTTTCTTTCTATTCCTTTTTAACCCCTCACTCTCATAACCCAAGCTGCATTTTATGTTGTATGACAGAGTTGCAAATAAATTGGCTTATTCTTGGATTACACATGCTTGTATGCCAGAATTTGGGAAAGACTGACCTGTGAGGCAGTCCCGTGTGCCTTCCGTCCTTTCTTCTGTTCAATTACATTCATGTTGATGATTTGCCTGTTATTGTGTATCCCCACCACACCCCCATTGTAGTAGATGGGGGAGAGAAAACTTGTTCCTTATCTGCCAGGGGATACAAATTTGAGTAAGGTATGATTTTAGCCTCATGAAGGAGATTAAATAAATAGACAATTAATAACTTCACCTGGGGCAGAATGTGCTAAGGGTTTCAAGAGGTGCCAGGAAGGCACTGTGGAATTCAGAGGAAGGAGGGACCATGCCCGGTAGGGTTTAGTAGAATGTTGGCAAGCTGGACCTAGGGCAAGTTCCTTATGAAGCAGACAAGTAGAGAAGAGGCAGACTCTGTTCCTGGAGCATTGTGGGGACCAGTTCGCTGAGATTTATGATTCATATCAGGAAACAATGGTAGACATGTATTTTTGTTTTTTGTTTTTTGTTTCACTCTTGTCACCTAGGGTGGAGTGCAATGGCAGATCTTGGCTCACTGCAACCTCTGCCTCCTGAATTCAAGCAATTCTCCTACCTCAGCCTCCCAAGTAGCTGGGACTACAAGTGCCCGCCACCATGCCCAGCTAATTTTTGTATTTTTGGTAGATATGGGGTTTCACCATGTTGGCCAGACTGGTCTTGAACTCGTGATCTCAGGTGATCCACCCGCCTTGCTTCCCAAAGTTCTGGGATTACAGGCATGAGCTACCGCGCCCAGCTAGATATGTTTTAATGCAGTACATTAGAGCCGTGTTCTGGAGGGTCTGGGGTGGACAGGCAGAATTGTTCCACTTTTTAGTAAGTGGAGAATTCTTAAAGGTTTTTGAGCAGAACAATGATATGATTAAAGCCATACTTTAGAAAATTTAACATAAGTACAGTTTTAAGGTAGGTTGTGGCAAGGAGATGATTTAAGAGGTTAGTGTGCTGATAAAAATCTAATAATGATGAGATCTAGGGTGATGCCATTGTGTTTGAGAAGGAGGAGATGAGTGTAGGATTTCAGAGAATTTGAGAAGTGAGTAATAGAGAATGATGACTCAGAGTCAATGGTGACTTAGAGGTTTGGGGCCTTGCAGTGATCATCTCGTAAGCAAAAGTAGGGGATCCAGGAGAAGGATTTGATTTGAAAGTGGGGTTCAGTTCTGAGCAAGTTGAATTTCAGGTACTGGTGAGATACCAAATCATTGGAGGTAGTTATCAGCCAGTTGGCAATGTAGGGCTAGAACTTGGGAGCAAAGTCAAAGCAGGAGAGAGGGCTCTGGGAATCCACTATGTAGTGCTGATCTTGGAAGCCCTGGAAGGGGGAGAAGAGTCTAAAGCAAGAAAAGGTTCACTGGCAACCTGGGGGACAGGCCACCTAAGGGAACATAGAATGTAGTTAGCAGTGAAGCAAAGAGATGTGTGAAAGGGAGGGAAGTCCTCTCTCCCTTGCCTCGTTTATAATTTCACCACTTCAATATGTATCTCTAAACACTATAGTTTACTTTTGCCTGACTTTTACCTTTTTGTAAATGGAATTATACCATATGTATATTTGTGTCTTGCTTCTTTTGCTCGACATTTTGAAAGTTTATCCACATTCTAGTGTGTAGTTTTCTGAACATGTTCTTATGCCCAATGAGCCAACAATAGAGATGGAAAAGGGCAGGAGAATCAAGGTAATGTGATGATAAGGAAGGACCGAATCAGAAGCACAAAGAGGGATTCATCTTCACAGGGGGAAAACCATCCACTCCTCCAAGACAAGATTGAATGAACAGAAATGAAGATACAGAGAGATTTTTGAAATGATGTTTGGAGGAGTTGAGGAAACACGTTTTAGACAATCTTGACCTCAATAAAGTTGGAGTCTAGGTCTGCTGTTGAGCAAGAGGGAGACCAAGGAAGATTTAGAAACTGGAGGAGATGGGGGAAAGGTTAGAATCATTCTGTACAGACTTCAGGTAGAACTTAGCTACAAATGAGTAAAAGCGTTTTAAGTATCAGTGAGGGCCCAGCTGGGAACAGATTTAGAGCCTAAATTGATAGTAGTTCAGCTTATTTATTTATTTATTTATTTTTGAGATGAGGTATCACTGTTGTTTATGTTGGAGTACAGTGGCTATTCACAGGCACAATCATACTGCACTACAGCCTTGAACTCCTGGGCCCAAGTGATCCTCCTGCCTCAGCCTCCTGAGTAGCTAGGACTACAAGCAAACACCACCATGCCCAGCTAGTTCAGCTTTTTTTCCTCCATAATATTTCTGCACCATTCCTTCCTAATTCGGGATTAAAAACAAACAGGCTGAGTGTGGTGGCTCACACCTGTAATCACAACACTTTGGGAGGCCAAGGTGGGATGATCTCTTGAGCCCAGGAGTTCAAGACCAGCCTGGGCAACATAGCAAGACCTCATCTCTATAAATTTAAAAAAATTATGCATTTGTGGTGGCACACGCCTGTGGTCCCAGCTACTTGGGAGGCTGAGGCAGGAAGATTGCTTGAGACTGGAGGTCAAGGCTGCAGTGAGAGCCGTGATCAAGCCACTGCACTCCAGCCTGGGCAACAGAGTGAAAACCCTGTCTCAAAAACAAACGAAAAGCAGACCGTAAGATTTATTCAGATCTTGAAATTGGCCAGAGGAAAATGCAAAAGATCAGTTCTTCCTTCTTAACCTTGTCAACTATAAATCAGCTTCCCAGGTCAAAAACTTTGTATGGTCATGGATTGATCACCAACTGTTGTCAGACCTCCAGCCCAGAACTCAAGGCACTCTTCATCATGTCTCAGCCCCATCTGAGCCATTTCCCTCTAGGGAAAATTTCCCATCCAGGCACCCAGGCTGCCTTCAGCATTCACCCTCCTTGCTCATTTCTGCTCCTTCGGCATATTGTTTTCTCTTTGTGAAAGTGCCTTCCTGTGTCACCAGCAGCATGGGCACAGTGAACATAGTGAACTTTAATTCAGGAAACTTGACTGTGAAAGGAAGGAGGGAGAGAAGGTACAATAGTTAGAGAGGAACAGGGGATCACGGCAAAGTTTTTTGATTCCATTTAATAGTTGTTTACTGAGTCCCTGCTTATGTCTCTTTATTATCTTTCTGGCTACCCACATTTACTCCCAGTTAGAATCCTGGGCTCTAACCATGGGATGGAAGGTGATGTTGGCACAGGCCACTGCTCCTTAGCAGCCTAAAGGATTATATTCTCATCAGGTAGAAACTTTGTGGTCACTGAAGTCCTTACATGTCCCGTGAAGACTTGTGTGTGGATTTGCTGCCTGCACTCAGCTAACACGTTCCTGTCCTGAAGGCTTCTTCCACAGTGAGCTCATCACAGCACCCTGTGGAATGGTGCTTCTCAGATGAGGCTGCACATAAGAATCACTTAGTGAGCTTTTAAGAAAAGTGTTCCTCATGATGGTTCTTTCCAGGGGTGGGGTGCAGGAGTCTGGGCTTTTGTCAAGCTCTGCAGGAGATTTGTTTTTTTGGGCAGCAGGTTTGAAAACGCTAGTCAATTGCATGTTTTTATTGTCTGTGCTTTTCTGTCAGTGAACGTTGGTTGTCTTTTCGAATCATGCTAGATCTTTTTCCATTTTTGTTACCTAAGATCACACCTCCTCTAAGATGAACATAAGTCATTATGTAGTTGTCTGTTTTGCATATAAAATATGTGCTTAATAAAACAAACAATGGAAACAAATTAATCAGGATGCACATTTAGGTGATGCTTTAACTGATTAACCTCAAATTTTAGAATCGTGTTCTCCTTCCAAACAGAATGGCCTCCTTTGTATGATTTAACTATCCGCTGAAATTCAAGTAGTCCCCTACCTCCCATATCTTCCTTGGATGATGCTTTAGCTACAGGACAGCCTTTGCCTATAGAACCTGATTTATGCTTGACCTTTTAACACCTCTGTGGGAAAGAAGAATCATTCATCTAATTGTGGTTTACTAAGTCCTTGACTTCTACTATGTTGAAATATTAGGTATGTACCTTCTGTTCCAGAATGGGTGACTCGATGGTATGGAGAGACCTTGTAAGGAACCAAATAAGTCTTGATGGTCAATTAGAAATTATGAGTCTCTTGAAAAACAAAAACCTGAATCATCCAGAGAGAGACACTTCTTAGAGGAGATAGAAGAAATTCCCTAGGAAAAGTTCCAAGGGCCACTGCGTGCCATTCACAGTTGTTGAGGACACTCACCTACCTTGTCCATGGATGCCCATCATGACAACCCCAGTAACACCTTTGATTCCATGGATCCCTGGGTGAATCCAACATCGTAGTCCTTGAGTTCTTCCAATTTGGTTCAAGAACAGGAGAGCCAGAGCAGGAAATATCAGCAAACAACCTCCTCTTCTGTCTCCAACCCTGAGACACAGATGTCTTTGCCTGTCTCCACTCCTACTGTCTGGTGATCTTTGTGCAGCAGGTATGCTTCTGAAGGAGGTCTCCAAGCCAGTTTCTGTGTGCTGTCATCTGAGATGGGGTTCCCCTTGCCAGTTCTCACACCCCACAAGATCCACTACACTGATCTCCTGGCTAGCACACACCAACCTCAGGGAGGCCTTTTCTTCACACTTGGAACCTAGATCTTGATTTCCTTTTGAAAGGTCAGAATTTGTTTAACTGGAATGTGGCACAGCATTGAATTCTTCTGCCTTGTCTATTTCAGCTTCAGAATTCTGTTTTTCTCCCACTTTGCAGTGGTCTTTGAGTTTTAACACTGAGGAACAGTATCTTTCCCCAATGATGCCCCAGATGGAAGGTTTGAGCTCTGTCCCTGGGTCCTCTCCATACCCCCCTAGTTTAATGGCCCAGTGTCTTGATGCCTTCTCACATCATGGCTCTGCAGCCTACAGTCTTTCATCCAACCAGGAATTCCAGAACCCATCAGGCACCCTAGATCTTCTAAACCAGTGGGATCAGAGTCCCCGTTTTGAGTAGTACAGAGAGGAAAGTTCCCCCTCGTGTTTACCTCCCTTTTTTGTCTGCCTACTCCAGTTCCCCCTTTCTTGAGTGCTCAAGCTGCCTAACATCTTCCACTGTCTTCAAACAAGGGAAGCCAGAAAGTTCCAAGCCTCTTCATCCTCAGTTTACTTTTGTCCAGTACAGCCTCAGTGACCTCTGGGAGCTCTCTCCCTGAGAAGGTTTTCTGAGTGAATTAGATGAAATGTGATGGGTGGGTTATTTGATATGTCATCTATAACCATGAGCTAGGACAGCATGCACTTGCCTGGGCTTAATGCTGTTGCTTTCCATTAGAAAAAAGATCACCTTATCATTCATCAGACACTACAGAATCTCAGAATTATGGTTCTGCACAATGTAAGTGAGAGCATACATCCACCTACCCAGGAATTGAAGTGGGATCTCCCCCACCCCATTTGTAGCATCTCCCTGTGCTTGCTCTTCAGACAAATGCCCATCTGTTTAGTTGTCATTCTGCTGGGGCCAATGCAATCTAAGTTATTTCATTTCCTTAGTTATTTTCATCCCCTTCCCCTCTCTCATTGTATCCTTCACCACGGACAGCTCTTGGAGTTTCCAATAATTGTTTATACTCCTTATTTCTTTTCTTTTCTTTTTTTTTCTTTTTTGAGATGGAGTCTTGCTCTGTCACCCAGGCTGGAGTGCAGTGGCGTGATCTCGGCTCACTGCAAGCTCTGCCTCTCGGGTTAATGCCATTCTCCTGCCTCAGCCTCCCGAATAGCTGGGATTACAGGTGCCTGCCACCATACCCGGCCAACTTTTGTATTTTTAAGAGAGATGTGGTTTCACCATGTTGGCCAGGCTGGTCTGAAACTCCTGACCTCAAATGATCTGCCCCCCTCAGCCTCCCAAAGTGCTGGGATTACGGACATGAGCCTCTGTGCCCAGCCGGTTTTTTTGTTTTTTTTTTCTTTTTTTAATTGACAAATAACAATAGTCTATATGTTTTGAAATATGTATACACATATTGTGGAATGGGAAAATCAAGCTAATTAGCATATGCATTACATCACTTTTTTGTGATGAGAACACTTAAAATCTACTCTCTTAAGCAGTTTTCAAGTGTATAATACATTGTGATGAACAGTAGTCACCATATTGTATAGTAAGTCTCTTGAACTTAAAAAAAGAAAGAAATTATGAGTCTCTTCACATACTGGTGTTAAGCTATATTTGTTTACAGTGCTGGAAAGGAGCTTCCTTACTTATTAGGAACTTCAGGTGGACCTCTCATGGTTGCAAGTGGCTTCTTACAAAGGAGATTGTGCCCAGCTGTTGAGAACTGTTTGGCTTTACTTCCTTCAGAGACCAGGCTTGGTTGTACGGCAGAGTAGGCCTCCCTTATCCTCAGGGGATATGAGCCCAGGACCGCCCCCCCCATGGATGCCTGAAATCACAGATAGTACCAAACCCTATATATACTATGTTTTTTTCCTATACATGCATACCTGCAATAAAGTTTAATTTATAAATTAGGCACAGGGCCGGGCGCGGTGGCTCAAGCCTGTAATCCCAGCACTTTGGGAGGCCGAGACGGGCGGATCACGAGGTCAGGAGATCGAGACCATCCTGGCTAACATGGTGAAACCCTGTCTCTACTAAAAAATACAAAAAATCAGCCGGGCGTGGTGGCGGGTGCCTGTAGTCCCATCACTTAGGAGGCTGAGGCAGGAGAATGGCATAAACCCAGGAGGCAGAGGTTGCAGTGAGCTGAGATCCGGCCACTGCACTCCAGCCTGGGCGACAGAGCAAGACTCCATCTCAAAATAAATAAATAAATAAATAAATAAGGCACAGGAAGAGATTAACAACAACTATAATAGAACAGTTATAAAAATACAGTGTAATAAAAGTTATGTGACTATGGTCTCTCTTTCTCAAAATATCTTATCACATGTAATATTTTCAGATCGCAGTTGATATGGGTAGCTTGAAACCTCAGAAGGGGAATCGCAAATAAGGAAGGACTACCATGTATCCTCGCTAAGAGTCCTCTGACTTTTTTTCTCTCCTCAGACTCACCCCACACAGACCGCGTTTCTCTCCAGTGTCGACCTACATACTCATTGCTCTTACCAGATGATGTTGCCAGAGTCGATAGCCATTGTTTGCTCCCCAAAGTTCCAGGAGTGAGTATAAAGGGCATGGTTCTGGGTGTTTCAAGGGGGTAATAGGGAAGAAAGCCTCAGGGGGAAAGATCTCTATTCTTGTGGCCTTGTTCTTTGTAAAACACATAGATTGTAGTATAAATTGGTTATTCTAAAGGGCTTCCTTTTAAGCACCATATCATGATTAATCTATCATGCTTGTTCAAAAAGATATCCAAGTAACAACTTAGTTGCTATTCTAAGAAAAGTCTACAAAAAATTTGAAGTGTTCGTCTTGACGCGATAGGAATGTCAAGAGTTTTATGTTGGATTAGAAAGTTTCAAAATCAAACACATTATCTCAGAATGCACTTCTTTTCAATTCCGAATCCTGTCTTTACTCCCACTTTGATTATTTACTATGAATTCCCCAGCAAAACTAGTGTGATGACAGTAATGAATCATTCTCTAACTGTGATTCATTCACCAGAGAAGAGACCTATGAGGCAGCATCCTACAGAAGCTGTCTCACAGTGACCTCTGCCCTGCTGTGTGAGTGCGCATGCTGGTGTGTGTGTGTGCACGTGTTTGGGACGGAGGGACACCTTTGCTTGACTCTTAGCCTGCCTTTTTTAAATTTCAGAACTGGATTCTTTAAACTAACTGACCATGGACTAGAGGAGATTTCTTCCTGTCGCCAGAAAGGATTTCACCCACACAGCAAGGATCCACCTCTGTTCTGTGTACGTTATCTATGTAGAAGAAACTGGGGCTGTGCTTCAGGCAGGGAGGACAGTCAGAGCTGATGAAATGCATCATCCTTCCTGATCCACACAGAAGACCAGCCTTGTCACTTACCTTTCCAGATCTCAATAGTAAGGACGTACATGAGAAGCAGTGCGGGATAGGAATAGATTTGAATCTTAGCTCTGCCACTGTGTGCCTTTGATTAGGCTACTTACCCTTCCTGGGCCTCAGTTTTCCCATCTATAAAATAGGCATAATAATAACAACACCTACTTTATAGGGTTCTTGAGATGATTAACTGAAGTAATGTGCAGGAAGTACCTAATGCAGTCGCTGGCTTATTAAAAGTTAGTTTTTCCTTTCGTCAATGTCAGTTTCTAAGCCTGTACTTCAATAAGAGATTTGAATGCAAAGGAAAAGAGAAGCCACTTAAGATAGGTAAATTAAGTATATTTGTAGAATTTTGCTTAAATCATAGGGGCTTTATGACCTGCCTATGAAGTTTTTTTTCCCTATGCTGTGGTCTGTGAATAAAAAGTTTAGTTGATGATAAGATCAGTATGTTTCCATTTGCCCCTCCAATCTGATTTGATGGTGTTGCATTACTCCATGCTGGCCATGGAGTATTATTTCTTTTGGGTTCAGAGAAAAGTCAGCAATATGAAAAAGGGACTAAGAACCTTGACACTTAAAAGGAACTGGAGATGTTTAGAAGAGAAATCCTAGGAAGGATCTGAGAGCTGACTTCAGGTGTTAGAAGAGTTGATGTATGAAAAAAGGGATTGGGTGTGTTTCATGTCAGTCCTAGCACTACAACTAAGACTTCATGGAATGATGGTTTTCTGCTGAGCGTGAGGAAAAACTTTCTGACAAATCTGTTCAAAAATAGATCAGTCTGCCTTGGAATGTCTAGGTACCAGGATGTTGAAACAAAGACTACACTGTCAGAAAAAAAGTTTGGGGCACCAGTGCCCACGTTTTCGGTTATAAAGACCCCTGTTGTCAAAAGGGGTCTCCTCTCACCATGTAACAGTAGGTATACTTTATTATTTGGGTGACATCATAGCCCAAAAAACTGTGATGAATTCAGTAATTCTTTTAAAGTAATGTATATTTTAGGGATGACATTATTTGTTCCCAAGCTTAGGCATCAAAAAGAATGAGTCTAGAATGTACATACATTTTAAAAATAAACAAAGGTATATGGGCAAACACTGATTCCATGTACAGGTGGAACTGGTGATAGTAATGAGTCCCAGACTCTTACCATAACTACCACTTAAATAGCAGTCTGGCTTCCAGACTGAGAACCACTAGCCTAGAATGAACATTTTAAATAAGGTTTTTTTTTTTTTTTTTTTTTTGAGACAAAGTCTCGCTCTGTTGCCAGACCAGAGTGCAGTGGTGCGATCTTGGCTCACTGCAGCCTCCACCCCCCAGGTTCAAACAATTCTCCTGCCTCAGCCTCCCGAGTAGCTGGGACTACAGGTGTGCGCCGCCACACCAGGCTAATTTTTTTTTTTTTTTTTTTTTAATTTAGTAGAGACAGGGTTTTACCATGTTGGCCAGGATGGTCTTGATCTCCTAACCTCATGATCTGCCCACCTTGACCTCCCAAAGTGCTGGGATTACAAGCGTGAGCCACCGCGCCCAGCCAAAAAAGGGTTTTTTTAAATGACTTTTCAGGCCGGGCGCAGTGGCTCATGCCTATAATCCCAATACTTTGGGAGGCTGAGGCAGGCAGATTACTTGAGGTTAGGAGTTCAAGTCCAACCTGACCAACATGGCGAAACCCCACCTCTACTAAAAACACAAAATTAGGCCAGGCGTGGTGGCTCAAGCCTGTAATCCCAACACTTTGGGAGGCCGAGACGGGCGGATCACGAGGTCAGGAGATCGAGACCATCCTGGCTAACCTGGTGAAACCCTGTCTCTACTAAAAATACAAAAAACTAGCCGGGCGAGGTGGCGGGCGCTTGTAGTCCCAGCTACTTGGGAGGCTGAGGCAGGAGAATGGCATGAACCCGGGAGGCAGAGCTTGCAGTGAGCTGAGATCCAGCCACTGCACTCCAGCCTGGGCAAACAGAGCGAGACTCCATCTCAAAAAAAAAAAAAAAAAAAAAAAAAAAAAGCACAAAATTAGCTGGGCATGGTGACTGTGCCTGTAATTCCAGCTACTGAGAAAACTGAGGCAGGAGAATCTCTTGAACTCGGGAGGCGGAGGTTGCAGTGAGCCGAGATTGTGCCACTGCACTCCAGTCTGGGCAACAGCAAGACCCTGTATGAAGGGAAAAAAAAAGACTTTTCAGAATTTTCTAGGACTCCACCTTTCTTTTTTCCTGTTGCAGAGCTGCAGCCACGTGACCGTTGTGGACAAAGCAGTGACCATCACAGACCTTCGATGAGCGTTTGAGTCCAACACCTTCCAAGAACAACAAAACCATATCAGTGTACTGTAGCCCCTTAATTTAAGGTTTCTAGAAAGCTTTGGAAGTTTTTGTAGACAGAATAGAAAGTGGGGCATCAGCTGAGAAAGAGTTGATTTTGTTTGAGATTTGAAAAGAAATAATAACATATTTTTTAAACAAGTCAGAAAGAGAACATGATCACCCAAAAGCAACTGTAACTCAGAAATTAAGTGGAAAGAATAGTATAATGAACCCCCATATACCCTTCCTTCTGGATTCACCAATTGTTAACATTTCTTTCCTCTCAGCTGTCCTTCTAATTTCTCTGTCAATTTGTTTATATTTACCTCTGGGCTCAATAAGGGCATCTATGCAGAAATTTGGAAGCCATTTAGAAAATCTTTTGGATTTTCCTGTGGTTTATGGCAATATTAATGGAGCTTATTACTGGGGTGAGGGACAGATCACTCCATTTCACCAGATGGTGAGGCTAACACATCCTGAAGAGTGATTTTGTCAGGAATTATTGTTATTTAACAAGTGTTTTCAGGATATTTTTCCTCTACAATAAAGTAACAATTAACTTATGTTTTTGTGCTCCAGAGTGATCCATTTGATCAAGCATTGTATAAACAGGTTAAAAGGTGTGGTTGTTTTGGAAAGGTAAGGGAAAAATGGAATTTGAGATATACTGACACTGAAGGTGTGTCCCAGTTCACTTCTAATTATTCCATGTTTTTTATCTGCCTGTTGCCATCTTCCAGAGGTGTGAAGTCATCTCTTCTTTTGGTGCTGTCTCAAATGGGTCAACCATTCACTTCCTCCTTATGCCCTCCGTGCTTTTGGCTGAGGATAATGAAGCCTTTGTTTGGAGTACCAGGTTACACTCCAGTAAATGATTACATTTCCCAGCCACCCCACCCTACCAATTTCACTGTGTTGGCTGTTCTTTTCTGACTAAGGCAATACCTAGGAAGATGCTTGAAGCGGCAGTTGATACTGCCTTTTTCTGTGAGCTGAGCCTCGTGTTCTAGGTGGCCTAGAATTAATGGTATCATTTGTGACACCTCGAGTGAGGGCAAGAGAGTAAATACTTTGGCTAGGAGAAGAGTGATTTCTTCTATATCAGAATTCTAGGTGAGGGGAGGGAGAATCTGTGAATGCATAAAGTTTTGCTTCATTTTTAAATTTTGTCTCAGTCTTTATTGCTTAGGTTGGAGGTCCTTGAACTTGTCCCCTGAAAGAGCCCAGTTCTCTATATTCTTTTTCTTTCTCTTAGGTTCTTAACTCCCCATATAGTGGAAATTCTTTCTCTGCTGTTTTGGTATGGGTGGGTCTGGAGGCCAGTTGGACTTGGGAAAGCCATTTCCTCTTACGGCCCAGAGCAGCCTGGCTATTCCACCTTGCTCTAAACAGTCCTGAAATTGCCCAGTCCTGTGCTTTTGGGAAATCCATCCCCTTCTTCCCATTCTTTGTCTACCACTTAGCTTAGGGCTTTCTTACCTTTTATTTCAACTGTAGCCATTGGCTTTTACCAAGTCTCTTTGTTTTTAGCATTTTTCATTCCAGTCTGTTCTGCACACTTTGATCAGGAGAAGCTTCTCACACTACAGCCATGTTCATGTTTTCTCTCTCGCTCAAAAACCTGCGATAGCTTCCCATTGCCGAAAATCTAAATTTAGCTTTTAGTCAGAACTTCCCATTTAAAGTTCTTACCCCTGGCTAGTGGCTCACGCCTGTAATCCCAACATTTGGGAGGCTGAGGCGGGTGGATCACGAGGTCAGGAGATCGAGACCATCCTGGCTAACACGGTGAAACCCCATCTCTACTAAAAATACAAAAAATTAGCTAGGTGTGGTGGTACATGCCTGTAGTCCCAGCTACTCGGGAGGCTGAAGCAGGAGAATGGTGTGAACCCATGAGGCAGAGCTAGCATTGCACCACTGCACTCCAGCCTGGGCAACAGAGCGAGACTCCATCTCAAAAAAAAAGAAAAAAGTTCTTTCCCCTGGCTATACACTCAAATACCTAGAAAGCAATTTAAAAAATACTGATGCCTGTGTTCTACCCCCACCAATTATAGCTGAATCTCTGGGGTGGAGCCCCAGATGTTTTTTCTGCGTTTGTTGTTCAAGCTGCTAGAATTCTGAAGTACAACCAGGGTTGAAAACCACTGCATTGGTCCTTGATACTTAAGAATTGTGAGCTCTCTTATCAGTCTCTGCCCACCAAAGACATTCAGCCAGGTGAACAACATACTGATTGCAACCACATTAATCACAGACTGATCGCCAAACTGCTGTCTTTTCTCTTCCTCTATGCACAAGATACCTTAGTGACTAGATGGGTGCAGGAAATCAGTCTGTAGATCCCTCTTCATATCTGCTGCAGCCTAGCCACTGCAGAGGCACTCTGCATAGGACAGTCTAAGTGTCTCTGCCTTCATCCTACCTCTGTGGAGGAAATGTGGAGTCAGGGCAGCCCACAAGGAAGCCCTGAGACTGGGTAGGCCAGAGGGAAAGAGGAGGAGCCAGAGCAGTCGGGAAAAGAGGAAAGGAATACTATGGATAAAAGGGACTAAGACCACGAAACCTGAGGAAAGACATTACATTGAAAGGGTAATGACTATTTGGCTAAAGGGACTGACTCCTGGGTTCCTGAGGCTCAAAGACCAGGAGACTTTCCCACTCTTGCAAGCTGCACAAGTACCATACCTAGTGTTCTGGACTGAGAGGGGAGACAAAAGCAATGTCAGGTTGCCAAACAATGTCCCGGTTGCCCTGGGAGGCACAAACCCACCAAAGTGCCATAGGCCAGGTGCAGGGAGAATCAGAGGAGCTGCTTTGCTGGGGATCAGAGCAGAGCTGGGTTTTTTTTCAGATGATCACTTACACATACTCCTTGTTAAATGGGACCAAAGGGGAAGAAGAAGAAACCCTTAAGCTTTTGTAATATTGTCTTGGGTACCAGATACTGTAAAAGGCAGCGTGAGAGAAAGATTCCCTTGGGCCAGTGTCATGGTAGATTTTCTTGCTTGAGAGGCAAGGATTTCAGCTTTCATTTTGGTACCACAGAATTTGAAATTGTAAGTGCCTATCCCCTTTGACTGTTGATGGCTTCTTTGGGGTTTTAGTTACCCCAGTTGAAAGAGAAATTTTTCATATTGGGGTTGAGAAGAATGGAGGCTATTAGGAGCAAAGCTTTAATGAGTGAAAGTCTGGTGAATCCTGCAATTTTGATATGTTTCCAGTGGATTTTGAGAACACAGTTTTAGGCACAGAGTAGATGTTCTTCCCTAGAAAATACAGTCAGCTATTGGTATTGTGCCTCTCACCCCTCATATCTCAGTGTTTTAACCCCACCTGAGTTTGGAGACCAGTTTGTCCAAGGATCTTTGAAGCATGAGCCCAGAGTAGACCTTCTGAGTCAAGGATCATGTCTTTTTCTGAGGAGCTTTGCTTGGGGCACTGGAAGTCCTGTTTAGATCGGGACTATTGGAATATTATCCTCTCCAGAGGAAATGCCAGGTTGAACATTTAAGACTTTGCTTCTAGGCCCAGCTATACATTCACCAGCAAATCACTTCCCAAATTTCCTTAAAATCTGTAAAATGGGATCAGTCTAATATGCCTACCTCAAATGATGACAGAATGACATCTATATGCATATAAGGCCTATGTTAGTTGAAATATGCTATAAAGATGTAAGGGATTTGTTACTTGTCGTTCTTGAGGTGTTACAGTTGGGATGCGGTTGCTTCTATCTTCTAGACCTCTGCCCCATTCAGCGTACAGCTAGAGGAATCTTTGGGCAGATCCACATTCTTTAGCACTAGCTGGGCTTTGGCTCCAAAGCTATCTGGTCTACCTTGATGTTCTGAGCAGGAAAACAGAGGACCTCAAGAACCATTCCAAATTTCTATCCTTCTCCCTAAGACCCAGAGCAGACCCAGGACCTAAAGAAATTATATCATCTCTATTTTCCCTTGGCTCCAGCCCCCTCTTGTTTGAACCTCCCACTTTTGTTGTTCCAACTACTTCTTGAGATGAAGGAAGGGCAGAACATTGGCCCTCTTCACTGAAGTCTTCACTCGTTAATCCAGGGTTCAATTTTTAGTTCACCTTAACCTGTTTGAAGTTAGAAGCTGGGCCTTAACTTACAGGGTGTGTCCAGCATCACTCAATCAGCCTGTTAGATCCAGAATCCAGCACTGTGACACTACATAACCATGGGCTCTGTGTCCTTCCAGTTCCTTTAGTGCCTTCCGTCACTGGTAGGTTCAGTCTGAGGGCTTCCTTCCTTGAACTCCAGTGGCAACTATAGTCTGTTTCCCACAACTTGTTGTGTGTATTTTTGTTGTTTTTTGTGTTTTCATATTGTCTTTTATGTAAGTCATGTTTCTGAACTATCGTGTAAATTTCATTAGGATAAGAATCATGTTTGCTTTATGCACTGTGTAACATGCCTTGCAGTCAGTATAGGCACTTAACCTTATTGCTTAGTTGTTCCTTGGTGTTGAATAATGTGTTAGGAGGTCAGGTGGACCTGTGTCCTAGCCTGGAGAAACTCTTATGTCACCATGTAGGAAGCTGTCTGGACTTGACTCAGCATCATATGCTGGGCCTGTGCTGCACTTGAACTTTCTTTCCAGCTGCCAGCAGGCCAACAGCTAATTTAATGGGTGGTCAAAAGAAGATGTGCCTGCGTAGAAGGCTGTAAAAGGGAGTTGGGAAGTAGAAGGAGACAAGGAGATAGCGACACCAGTATCTTGTCACAGAAATTAAGGAAGGCAACAGTTTGAAGGAGGAGAGGGAGATCAGTGGTGCCAGCTGGCTCAGAAGAGGTTTGCTGGGTTAAATCTCAAGATGAGCGCACGAGATCTGGTGGTTAGTGGAGGCCTTTCCTGACAACCTCATTTTAAGCACCTCGTCCCCATCACTCTATCACGTCACTGTTACTGTCGTTGTAGCCCTGTCATGAGCTAAAATCATCCTGTTTGTTTATTACTAGCTTGTGTATCTAAAGTATACTCCTTGAGAACAGCAACTTTGTCTTTTTCACCTTTGTACTCTCAGTCCCCTGACATGGAATAAGATATGAATAAATGCACAGACTTGTCCAAAATCATCCAATTAATAATCGGTAAGGCTTTGCTTTTTTGGGAGAAGTGCAACAAATGTGAACACATTTTAAATACTGATGTTTAAAGATTGTGCAAATTAAAAGTTAACAATCAGGCCGGGCGCGGTGGCTCAAGCCTGTAATCCCAGCACTTTGGGAGGCCGAGACGGGTGGATCACGAGGTCAGGAGATCGAGACCATCCTGGCTAACACGGTGAAACCTCATCTCTACTAAAAAATACAAAAAACTAGCCGGGCGAGGTGGCAGGCACCTGTAGTCCCAGTTACTCGGGAGGCTGAGGCAGGAGAATGGCATGAACCCCGGAGGCAGAGCTTGCAGTGAGCTGAGATCTGGCCACTGCACTCCAGCCTGGGCAGCAGTGTGAGACTCCGTCTCAAAAAAAAAAAAAAAAAAAATTAAGATAAAATCAACTTTTTTTTTTTTTTTTAAACTCCCCTAATAAGGAAAGAAAGGGCCAGACGCAGTGGCATACACCTGTGATCCCAGCACTTTGGGAGGCGGAGGTGGGCAGATCACTTAAGCCCAGGGATTCAAGACCAGTCTGGGCAACATAGTGGAACCCTGTCTCTATAAAAAATTAGCCAGGCATTGGTGCATGCCTGTGGTCCTAGCTACCCAGGAAGCTGAGGTGGGAGGATCACCTGAGCTCAGGGAGGTTAAGGCTATAGTGAGCTGTGATCACGCCACTGCACTCCAGCACTCCAGCCTGGACGAGGGTGAGAGAGGCCCTGACAAGAAAGAAAGAAAGAGAGAGAAAGGGAGGGAGGGAGGGACGGAGGAAGGAAGGAAGGAAGGAGAGGGAGGAAAGAGAAAGAAAAAGAGGAAAGAAAGAAGCTTCGTTAACATGATAAAATAAATCTGATATAACACGCATCATCATACTTAAGCAAACACTGATGTCAGGGACAAGATAGATCCATTCTAACTACTATTATTGAACAGTGTCCTGAAAGGATAATCTAACCCATGCAATGAAGCAGGATAAAGAGTATACTACTGGAAAGCGGACAGGTTTGGGCTGCAAGCTAATTATCTACCTAGAAATCTGAAGATAATAAACTCTGAAAAAACAGTCAGACCTAATAAGAGAAAGGCACAAGGTTGTTCACTAAAAGATGCATTTTAAAGCTTTGAAAATAGCTTTCCAGTACAGGTAATAGCCATTTGTGATTGGGGAAAAAAACAATCTAATTCAGCACCTAGCAACTAAAAATATAAAATACTTTGGAACAAAGTTAACAGGAAATGTGCAAGCCTTGTATGAAGAAAACCACTAAGCTTTTCAGAGGAACATGCAGAAAATAAATGGAAAGACAAACACTATCAGTATTCTATGAGAGAAAGACTGAATGTTTTAAAGATGTGACTTGTTCTTTAATCCAAAAATTTAAATGCAAGTCTACCAAAAAATATAATTTTTTAGCTTGAAAGATTATTCTAAAATTAATCTAGGATATGTGAAATAACCATTTAAAAATTGAAAGAGAGAATGTTGGGGGAAATTTTATTACCAGATAATGCTTATTATAAACCTGTAAGTTAAAATAATTTGATACTGACCGAGGACTAAATTAAGAATCAACTAACTTTATTGTTGAAGGAAGTAAGACTTAAAGAATTTAAGTTGCCCAAGGTCACAGAACTCCAATTGAATAATGTCAGACTTCCAAACCCACACTCAACCACACTGCAATGCTACCTTCCTAAAATATACATAAATACATGTATTCAGAAAAACTATAAATAAGAAGTACATTAAAATATTAATATTAGTTATCATAGGTGACAGAATTATGGGATGACTGTTCATTTTTCCCCCATACCCTTTTTTGAATTTTTTCAAATGTACTACAAAGAACATGTATTGCTTTTATAACTGGACAAAAAGGACAATACCTTCTATTTTCAGAAACCAAAACTTCATTGCCCCTTCAATATGGGAATCCAGCCAGACCTTATTCTTGGACAGCATCAGTGAAACGGGCTTGGGAAAGCTCTTGGGCGTAGCAGCAGAGGCATGTCATATATGGAAACCTTCCATGAGGGTGACCTCACCACTGGAACTCATTCAACATAAACCTTGTCGCAAGAACTAGCAGAGCTCTTTGGACAAAACGTGGTGAGTGGAGAACTGAGAAAGAACTGACCTAAAGAAGAGAGAAGCTAGACAGCCTGAAGAAGTCCTGGGTACCCATCTGGACTTAGCAGGTCTCCTTTATGATCTATTCCTAGGGAAGGATTACTTTTCCCAACCTCAGCCTCCTTCAAAAAAGAACTCCCACAATGACCCAGGGTTATTTCTGTCTTTTTTTCTGGGCTTGCATTAGAATGTAGGATGTTCCTTGTGTTGGACAAATCATAATAGGTTATTGGTGGGTGACAGAAGTGAAAACATTACCTAGACTAAAGGAAGTAACACTATTCTTAGATACCCCTCCATAATTCCGTATGGTTAGCTTCCCTATCCCCAGCAGCCTCCTCTCCTCACCCCATTTTGCCTTCAAAAAAGTGAATGGCATCATATCAAAGCAGAATTCCATCAAAATATTTCCATACCACCTACAGCACAAGCCCCTGTGCCACATTGAACAGCTTTTAACACCCTACTCACCACACTTAGACACCTGTGTCTAGAACTTTTCTCACACAGCCTAGTTTTCACCTTTCCCATGTTGTAGGAGGGTTTACATTTTTTATTTATTTATTTTTAGTAGAGACGGAGTCTCACTTTGTTGTGCAGGCTGGTCTTAAGCTCCTGGCCTGAAGCAATTCTCCCACCCCAGCCTTCCAAAGCGCTGGGATTACAGGCGTGAGCCACTGTGCCTGGCCAAGAATTTAAAATTATTTTTAATTGAACCATGGTAAATGCAGGATAAGTTTACACAAATATTTTGGTTCTCAGCCACAGTGTTGTTCTGTAAGCACAGGGCCTATGATTACGGCCTTTGAGACTTCAGCTGGTCTGTGAGGAAACCACATAGTGAAAATAGAACCCTGTTAGTTAAAATTCTTTTAATTGCAGCTGGGCGCGGTGGCTCATGCTTGTAATCCCAGCACTTTGGGAGGCTGAGGTAGGTGGATTGCCAGAGATCAGGAGTTCAAGACCAGCCTGTCTAACATAGTGAAACCCTGTCTCTACTAAAAATACCAAAAAAAAAATTAGCCAGGCATGGTGGTGGGTACCTGTAATTCCAGCTACTCAGGAGGCTGAGGCAGGAGAATCACTTGAACCCGGGAGGCGGAGGTTGCAGTGAGCCAAGATTGCATCACTATACTCCAGCCTGGACAACAGAGCGAGACTCCGTTTCCCAAAAAAAAAAAAAAAAAAATTCTTTTAATTGCACTGACAGAAAACTCAATTAAAACTGATGTTCAGGCCGGGCGCGGTGGCTCAAGCCTGTAATCCCAGCACTTTGGGAGGCCGAGGCAGGCGAATCACGAGGTCAGGAGATCGAGACCATCCTGGCTAACCCAGTGAAACTCCGTCTCTACTAAAAAAAAATACAAAAAAAAAATGAGCCGGGCGAGGTGGCGGACGCCTGTAGTCCCAGCTACTCAGGAGGCTGAGGCAGGAGAATGGCGTGAACCCGGGAGGCGGAGCTTGCAGTGAGCTGAGATCCGGCCACTGCACTCCAGTCTGGGCAACAGAGCGAGACTCCATCTCAAAAAAAAAGATTAAAAAAACTGATGTTCAGGTACAGTTGGATCCAGTGTCCATTGTCATCAAGGCTAATTTTTTATTCATCTCTAGGCTCTTCTATGCTTAATGTTTGTTCATTTAATTGGGTTTTTCAGTGAGGTACCTTTGACAGCTAGAGGGTTATATAGCCTATTGCCTTGGTAAACTCAACAAGAAAAAAGCTTTTTTTTTTTTAAACAGTCTCACTGTGTCACCCAGGCTGGAGTGCAGTGGTAAGATCTCAGCTCACCACAACCTCTGCCTCCTGGGTTCGAGTGATTCTTCTGCCTCAGCTGGGCAGCTGGGATTACAGGTGCACACCACCATGACTAGCTAATTTTTGTATTTTTTTTTTTTAGTATAGATGGGGTTTCACGATGTTGGCCAAGCTGGTCTCAAACTCCTGACCTGAAGTGATCCACCCACCTAACCCTCCCAAAGTGCTGGGATTACAGGCATGAGCCACCACATCTGGCCAAGAAAAAGAACTTCTTAGTTCAACAGTTTCAACACAATATTTGGAACTGAGTTATTGGGTCATGGCTTTGGTCATGACTTCATCCTTGAACCAATCACTCTGGCCAGGAGGATGGAATGCTGTAATTGGCCAGGCCTGGATCATGCACCCATAACCCATCTAAGCCACATGCACTGAGAGTGGGGCAGCATTCATTTCCAAAGAAGAATGGTGGTGGCATTAATAGCAGAAGGGGAAGTAGATGCTGGGGAGGCAGAGGCAACAGATGTCCACCATGTGTGCCTAGAAGAAAAAAACTAGAACCTACCATCTCTACTGTGGGCAGTATTACCCAAAGTGAATGAGCTAATATAAATGGGAACACCAAGTGCTGTTAGCTTTAGACAATAACAGCTGGACAATGGGGTAGTGACCTTCTCACTCCCAAAAAGGTGGGTCGCACATCCAGGCTGTGGGTCATTCATTTAATTTGCATATAGAGTACCTGCTGTGTGCAGAGCACTGTTCAAAGTACACAAAAGTAGATGTTATGCTCTCTGCCCTCAAGGAGCAGATAACGAAGTAAGATAAAGGAGCCCTACTCTTGCAGCGCAAGAGCAATTCATGATCAATGAGTGTATGCAGAATCATGAGCACCTACTTTATCCTGAAGTGTTGAGAGAACCCAAGTGAGGGTGAAATGAATGTTTTCATTTTAATTTCTGTATCTTCCACTTCTATTCAACAAATATTTACTATACGCCTACTAAATGCCAAGTCCCACAGGACTCTAGAAACTTTGTAGAAAGGATTTCAGACAGATTCCCAGGATGTGTAAAATACTAGAAAGAAAATAAATTGAAAGTGGGGAAAAGGAATCTAGAAATCAAGTATGCAACAAAGTGAATTCAGCAATAAAGCAAAACACGTAAACCATGATTACTTATATTTCCACCATGGATGGGCCGTAGGATGTATGACATAATAAATAATTTGCATAACAAACCCAACATCCGGTAGAGGGGTTCTGTTTTCCCATAGAAATGATGGAGTCTCACTAAGGCACAAGATACGGTGAATGTAATTCTACTGAAACTGTGGTGGGTGTGGGGAAGGCAACATAGTCCAGCTGAAACACTGGGTTGTCTGCTAACTAGACCTAGCCTACGGATGGATTTCGTCGTATCTGGGAGCTCAGGTGGACTGCATGCATTTTAAACAACTCTGGGTTGTTCTCTGCACTAACATTTTAATAAATATTTAGTGGCAGTGAGCTCAGAATTGTAATCTTTGGCAAGTGCCTGGGGTGCATCTGCCATTCTTTATTGGTGGCTGAGTAAGATATGAGGCTCTCAACTTTTAACACTGTTTTGTTTTGTTTTAACACAGCTCACCAAGATGGAAAAACAGAGCCCGTAGGTCCACTTACTAAATGGATTCCCACTTTACAGTGAAGAAGGAGCTTCCAGTAACCACAAAATTTCTGTATAAGCAAATTTAGGGAATTGAATTTCAGACAGTGTGGTTGTCTCCTTACTTACGAACTTGGAATACCTACCTAGGTAACAACTAGCATCAAAGGTTTTTGATCTGTAGCCTTTCTTTCTGTCCATAATTGGCTAGTAGCTTCTGCTGTATATACAAACCATTCCCTGTCTGAGAAAATTAAACTATATCATCAGAGTAAGAAAGAATATTTATTTTTCTTTTGTGTGAGTGCGGTTTTGTTTTTCTGGTGTTTTTTTGGGGGAAGGGTTGTTTGTTTTTGAGGAAGGACTTGCTCTGTCACCCAGGCTGGAGTGCAGTAGCCCTATTATAGCTCACTGTAGCCTCGACCTCCTGGGCTCAAGTGATCCTCCGCCTCAGCCTCCCGAGTAGCTGGGACTAGAGATGCACACCACCACGCGTGGCTAATCTTTCAAGTTTTTTGTAGAAACAGAGTCTTGCTATGTTACCTAATCTGGTCTCAAACTCCTGGCCTCAAGCAATCTTCCTGCCTTGGCCTCCCCAAAGTGCTGGTATTATAGGCATGAACCATTATGCCCAGCCTCCTTTTTTTTTTTTTTTCCCCTAATAGCAAGGGAGGCTATGCAACCATCTTATCCAAAGATGGCATCGGGTTTTTTTTGTTTTGTTTTGTTTTGTTTTGTTTTTGTTTTTATGAGTGGAAAAGTACATGGTGTCAGAGCTCAGCCTGGATCAGCCCTCAGGAAAGTTGTTCCCACAGCTCTGACCCATGAAGCAGAAGAGCAGTGCCCGGTCAATTCGTCCATGGCCCATAGCTGAGGACAGGTCAATAAAAGTTGCAAATGATTTGATATTATTCTTACTACCACAAGGCAAAAATTACGGCAGTAGCAGCCTATCGTGGAATTATTATTTAAAGCTCATCTGTTCCTTATGTCAAATGCTGATCTGAGAATCCCAATTTATACAATTTGTTAAAAAGCTGGCATGGAATTTGGGTAGAATGGCCAATAAACAAATAGACTTTTCATTTGAGTTAGAGGAGATACAGGCTGTCCTTATTGAAGGCAAGATAAACTGGACTCTGTGTCTAGCCAAACAAAGCCAAGTCCATAGAGTGATAAAATAAAAATGAACACAATAAATAAATAAAGCAATCAATACACTTGAGGATTGGAGCTCATGATTCAGAAGCATTGACAGCTCTAGAGGCAGAAAGTTCTATGTGGGTGCTTTAGATTAGGGTCAAGTTTTAAAGTTGCCTGGGCAGCAAAGGACCATAACTGGGTTCTAGTCGGAGATTCGCCTCAGATTTATAAAACTTGGGGCAGTTGACCCCGTTTTGTAAGAGCTGGAGGAAGTGAACTTCCTAGGTGTTACTCAGCATTGGGCCACACACAAACCCACTTTCCAGAATAACTCAGAAAGCTTCCAGAGTCCGCCTTTGTTGCCAGAGATCTATCAGCCAGATTCAATTCTTACCACAATGTATTGAAATAAAGTATTTTTAAGACAGTGAAAGGCTGGGCCCGGTGGCTCACGCCTGTTATCCCAACACTTTGGGAGGCTGAGGCGGGCTGATCACGAGGTCAGGAGATCGAGACCAGCCTGGCCAACGTGGTGAAACCCCATCTCTACTAAAAATACAAAAATTAGCCTGGTGTGGTGGCACATGCCTGTAATCCCAGCTGCTCAGGAGGCTGAGGCAAGAGAATTGTTTGAACCTGGGAGGCGGAGGTTGCAGTGAGCCAAGATCGCACTACTGCACTCCAGTCTGGCGACAGAGGGAGACTCCGTCTCAAAAAAACTAAATAAATAAATACGATGAAAAATGTAGGATAAACTGTAACTTTGATGAAGTCCTGAGTGGCCTCTTCCTATCTTGGTTTTTCACAGCTTCTTCATTGGACTTGTTAAAGGTTATTTTTGGTTACCCAAAAATCCTTCTTAAACCAAATGTATGGAAAGGAGGACCCACATTTGCAGTAACATTTTGAAACTAAAACTGATTCTTAGTTATTTGTGTGACATTGTTACATGAGAACTTCACCTTCAGAACACTGCAAGTGATGATTTTAATAGTTCTCAGCTAACACCGGGTTGCAAGTAGAGCTTTCTCCCTCAGTGCTAGGGGAGGCATAATGCCAAGCTTATGAGGGCAGGTGCAGGGGCGAGACTGACTGGGGAGATTTCTGGCTTCGTCACTTACTGGTTGTGTGACTTCAAAAAGTAAATTGACCTCCCTGGTCTCACAGTCTTCAACGTTTTAAAATGTAAATAATACCAGGATTAGGCCAGGCACGGTGGCTCACACCTGTAATCCCAGCACTTTGGGAGGTCGAGGTGGGCAGATCACTTGAGGTCAGGAGTTCCAGACCAGCCTGGCCAATATGGTGAAACTTTGTCTCTACTGAAAACATACATACATTAGCTGGGCATGGCGGCTGGCACCTGTAATCCCAGCTACCCCAGAGGATGAGACAGGAGCATTGCTTGAGCCTGGGAGGCAGAGATTGCAGTGAGTCGAGATTCCGCCACTACACTCCATCCCAGGCGACAGAGTGAGACTGTCTCAGAAAAAAAAAAAAAAAAAACAGGATTAAATAATAATGCATACACATGGCTAAGCTCAGTACAATTTGCAGATGCAGACACGACTCAATACATGACAACTATGGATAATATAATAACAATAATAGAAATGAGGCCTAAGTCCAGTAGTTGCCCCTGTGCCCAGCCCCTACTTTCATTTAAAAGACACCCTTGGCCAGGCATGGTGGCTCACACCTGTAATCCTAGCACTTTAGGAGGTTGTAGCAGGAGGATCACTTGAGCCCCGGAGTTTGAGACCTGTCTGGGCAGCATGGTGAGACCCAGTCTCTACAAAAAATACAGAAAGTAGCCAGGCATTGTGGTTTGCACCTATAGTCCCAACTACTCGGGAGGCTGAGGTGGGAGGATCAGTTGAGCCAAGGAGGTCAAGGCTGCAGTGAGCTGTGATTGGGCCACTGTCCTGCAACCTGGGTGACAGAGAAAGACTCTGTCTCCAAAATAAAAAAATAAAAGCTACCCTTCTGGGTAGGCAGACCTGAGTGTTCGGTAGAGCTTGACTTTTAAAAGAACCGTCCTGTGGGGAGGCTTCCAGCCCCACTTTTCCCCATCACCACCATCCCCAGCTTCTCCTGTCTCCCAAGATAGGGAGGCTGGGAAACACAGGCCCAAGTGCTTGCCAGGAAGTATGGGAGTGGGAGTGAGAGACTGCCTGACAGTAAGAGAAGTGGGGATACTGGAGCCCTGATCTTGGGGCACCTCCCAAGCCACCCAAGGCTCAGAACACGTGGAAAGTGGAGAGCGCTGTTCAGACAAGCTAAACATTCGGAGATACTGAATATTTGGGTCTAGACCACCACAGTAAAGCAAGTTGCACCCACTTTTTTGTTTTGATTTCCTAGTGCATATAAAAGTTATGTTTACACTACACTGTAGTCTATTAGCTGTGCAATAGCACTATATCTAAAAAAAAAAGTACATACCTTAATTGTACAATACTTTGTTGCTGAGTTGCAGCAAGCATGCTGGCAGGAGACACATGGGTCCTGCACTCCGGCCTCTGGAGAACAAGATTTGCTTTCTGCTTACTCTGGACTGAGGTGCTCATGATGGAGTCAGCCAAAGAGGAGAAAATCTGTTCTGGTGAGCCCTGGCCTCTTCTAGCCCCCAGGTATGCCATGGCTGAGGAGTGGGCACCAGGGACCAGACCGAGGTTGGGTTTCAAACCAAGATACTTGATTCTCCTAGTTAAGATAAACAGCTTTGAGTGCTTGACAGTGAAAATGGCATAATCCATGTTAACGTGTCACAACTTGAAGTCATGACAGTTAACACACTGGGACTTGTGGCACATGGAAATGTGTGCACAGAAAAGAGAAATCTCTAATTCTTTAAAAGTAGGAAGACATTCTTCCTTGCCAAAATGCATACATTCGGCTCAGTTACCAAGTTTGAAAGTCTCCAAGAATTAAAGAGAGGGTCCCATCACAGCCCATGGGGTTACAGCAATATGTTCTGCAGTGGCCCTGATTGACTCTGTATTGTGATATCAGCCCTTACATACAACTGGAGGAAGTGTGAATTTCATCACACATTCACAACTATTACGGTTACCAAAATCATGCTTCGTTCACTCTGTTCCTCCTTTTAGCACCTCTGGCTTGTATCCATGCTGCTTTCATTTTCATTTTGACTGTGTACACACAGCTTTGTAATCGGCTCTTCTTTGGAGGGAACACACTAAACACTGATACAAGTGCAGCCTGGAGAGATCCTCTTTCAGTTGTTCCGCCTGGATTCACCACATTTGCTGCCTTCTTGTTTACCTTGGGATTCATTTTAGGGACAACCATAGCTATTGGGAAGTTTTTTGTTTGTTTTTACCTTATAAGTTCTGGGATAACGTGCAGATCATGCAGGTTTGTCACATAGGTATACACATGCCATAGTGGTTTGCTGTATCAACTTGTCATCTAGGTTTTAAGCCCCACATGCATTAGGTATTTGTCCTAATGCTCTCCCTCCCCTTGTCCCCCACCTCCCAACAGGCCTTGGTGTGTAATGTTCCCCTTCCTGTGTCCATGTGTTCTTATTGTTCAACTCCCACTTATGAGTGAGAACATGCAGTGTTTGGTTTTCTGTTCCTCTGTTAGTTTGCTGAGGATGATGGTTTCCAGCTTCATCCATGTCCCTGCAAAGGACATGAACTCATTCTTTTTGTTATGGCTGCATAATATTCCACAGTGGATATGTGGCATATTTTCTTTACCCAGTCGATCATTGATGGGCATTTGGGTTGGTTCCATGTCTTTGCTATTGTGAATAGTGCCACAAGAAACATACGTGTGCATGTGTCTTTATAGTAGAATGATTTATAATCCTTTGGGTATATACCCAGTAATGGGATGGCTGGGTCAAATGGTATTTCTGGTTGTAGATCCTTGAGGAATCACCACACTGTCTTCCACAATGGTTGAACTAATTTACATTCCCACCAACAGTGTAAAAGTGTCCCTATTTCTCCACATCCTCGCCAGCATCTGTTGTTTCCTGACTTTTTAATGATCACCATTCTACCAGGCGTGAGATGGTATCTCATTGTGGTTTTGACTTGCATTTCTCTAATGACCAAGAAGTTTGTTTTTTATCCAGATGAAAATCATCCTCAGAAACAAAACTTTTAGTCAGTCATGGATTGAAGAGAAAGCTAAAGATTGAATTTAACATTATCAACTAGAGGTCTTCGTTTTTCTTTATTGATATGAGAAGTAAATGGAGGAACTTTAAACAAGTATTTGTGTGGTCAGGGGTCCCTAAAGGAGATGGCCTGGAGTGGTCAATGAGAGAAGGCTATCACCAGTACAGCTTAACACTAGAACAGTTGAAATAAAAGGCAGATAAGAGGCCGGGCACAGTGGCTCATACCTGTAATCCCAGCAATTTGGGAGGCCCAGGCTGGAGTGCAGTGGCACAATCATATCTCACTGCAGGTTTGAACTCCTGGGCTCAAAGGCTCCTCCTGCCTCAGCCTCCCAGGTAACTGGGACTACAGATCCACACCACTACACCCAACTAATTTTTAATTTTTTTTTTTTTTTTTTTTTGTAGAGACAGGGTCTCACTATTTTGCCCAGGCTGGTCTTGAACTCCTGGCGTCAAGCAATCCTCCCACCTCAGTCTCCCAAAGTGCTGGGATTACAGGCATGAGCCACTGGCCCTGATACCATTTTTCTAAATGTGTATATATCTTGAAAATGTCTGGAAAGATTTAAGTTCAAAGTGGCTATCACGATGGTGGGAATTTTTTTCTACTTTGTTTGTCTTATTCCTGAAGTTTTTTGAATGAGTATTCTTTTTAGATCATATGAAAATAATTTTTATTTTGGCAAAAGTGAAATGACAAACGTTTATTTTTAAAAGTTTCTGAATAAATATTTGCTATTTTCTTCCCTTGAAGAAATTAAAAATCAATGACTGTCAAGTGGGAAAAAAATGTTGTTATATTGAAAGGCTCAAATGCAAATCAAAACCATGAGGATGTGGGGCAACAGGAACTCTCACTCCTTGCTGGTGGGAATGCCAAATGGTACAGCTACTTTGAAAGGCAATTTGGAAGTTTCTTACAAAAGTAAACATATTCTTACCAGAAGATCTTGCAATTGCACTTCTTGGTATTTACCCAAATGAGTTGAGAACTTATGCTAACACAGAAACTTGCAAAAGGACTTTTTTTTTTTTTTTTTGAGACAGAGTCTGTCTTTGTCACCCAGGCTGGAGTGCATTGGTGCAATCTGGGCTCATGGCAACCTCTGCCTCCCAGATTCAAGCGATTCTTCTGCCTCAGCCCCCTGAGTAGCTAGGAGTACAGGCATGTGTCACCACACCTAGCTAATTTTGTATTTTTAGTAGAGATGGGGTTTCGCCATGTTGGCCAGGGTGGTCTCAAACTCCTGATCTCAGGTGATCTGCTTGCCTCAGCCTCCCAAAGTGCTGGGATTACAGCTGTGAGCCACTGCACCCAGCCCAAAAGGATGTTTAGAGCAACTTTATTCATAACTGCCAAAACTTGGAGGCAACTAAGATGTCATTGAGTAGGTGAGTGGATATGTAAACTGTAGTACATCCAAACAATGAAACATCATTCAGCACTAAAAAGAAATAAAATATCAAACCATAAAAAGACATGGCGATAACTTAACTCCCTATTGCTAAGTAAAAAGTCAACCTTAAAAAGGCCACATACTGTATGATTTCAATTATATGGCATTCTGGAAAAGGCAAAACTATGGAGACAGTAAAAAGATCAATGGTTGCCAGTGGTTGTGGGGAGGAAAGGATGAATAATGGTCAGTGAAATTGCTCTGTATGACACTACAGTATAAGAGTGGATACATGGCATTATACATTTGTCAAAACCCATTGAATGTACAACACCAAGAGCAAATCCTAATGCAAACTATGAACTTTGGGTGATAATGATGTGTCAGTGTAGGTTCACTGGTTGTAACAAATGAACCGTTTTGGTGTAGGACTTTGATAGTGGAGGAAGCTGAGAGTATGTTGGTGTTGGGCGTAATGGAAACTCTCTGTACTTTCTGTTCAATGTTTCTGTGAACCTAAAACTACACTAAAAAAAAATAGTCTGGGCTGGGCGCAGTGGCTCACGCCCGTAATCCCAGCACTTTGGGAGGCCGAGGCAGGTGGATCATGAGGTCAACAGATTGAGATCATCCTGGACAACATGGTGAAACCCTATCTCTACTAAAAACACAAGAATTAGCAGGGTGGCATGCGCCTGCAGTCCCAGCTACTGAGGAGGCTGAGGCAGGAGAATCGCTTGAACCCGGGAGGTGGAGGTTGCAGTGAGCTGAGATCACACCATTGCACTCCAGCCTGGCAACAGAGAGAGACTCTATCTCAAAAAAAAAAAAAAAAAAAAAAAAAGTCTGTTTAATTAAAACATGCTCACATACAATGTTTTTAAAGTAGCCACCCATTAGGATGGCTACTTTAAAAAAATAAAAAACAACCCTGAAAATAACAAAGTGTTGGCAAGGATGTGGAGAAATCGGAATCATTGTGCACCACTGTTGGTGGAAATGGAAAATTATGTGGTCCCTATAGAAAACCATTTGGCACTTCATCAAAAAAGTAAAAAGAAAATTACCAGATGGTCTAGCAATTCTATATCTGGGTGTATACCCAAAAGAAGTAAAAGCAGGGTCTCAAAGAGCTATTTGTACATCCATGTTCATAGTGGCATTATTCACAACACCCAAGAAGTGAAAGGACTTCGAGTGTCACTCAATAAATGAATGAATAAACAGAATGTGTTATATAGATACAATGAAATATTACTCAGCTTTAAAAAGGAAGGAGGCCACACATTGGCTCATGCCTGTAATCCCTGCACTTTGGGAGACACAGGTGGGAGGATCGCTTGAAGCCAGGAGTTCAAGACCAACCTAGGCAACATATTGAGACCCCCCTCCCACCGCCTCTACAAAAATTAAAATTTTTAAAAAATTAGCTGGGTATGGTGGAACATGCCTATAGTCCTAGCTGTTTAGGAGGTTGAGGCAGGAGCATTGCTCAAGCCAAGGAGTTTGAGGCTGCAGTGAGCTATGATCACACCACTGCACACCAGGCTGGGTGACAAAGTAAGACCTTGTCTCTGAAAAATAAAATTACATAAATACAAAGCAAGGAAATTTTGACTCATACTATAGCATGGATGAACCTTGAGGGCAAACACTGTGTGACTCCACTCTTATAAGGTACTCAGAGATGTCAGATTCAGAGACAAAGCAGAAGAGCGGTTGCCAGAGGCTGGGGGAGGGCAAAGTGAGGAGTTGTTTAATGGATACAGTTTCAGTTTTGCAAGATAAAAAAGTTCTGGAGACTGGTTGTATAACATTGTGAATATGCTTAATAGTACAAGACCACCGGGCACAGTGGTTCACACCTGTAATCCCAGCACTTTGGGAGATAGAGGCAGATGGATCACCTGGGGTCAGGAATTTGAGACCAGCCTGGCCAACACGGTGAAACCCTGTCTCTACTAAAATACAAAAATTAGCTGGGTGTGGTGGCGGGTGCCTGTAATCCCAGCTACTCAGGAGGCTGAGGCAGAAGAATCGCTTGAACCTGGGAGGCAAAGGTTGCAGTGAGCCAAGATCATGCCATTGCACTCCAACCTGGACAGCGGGAGTGAAACACCATCTCAAAAAAAAAAAAAAAAAAAAAGTACAGAACCGCACATTTTTAAATGGTTAGTTTTGTAAATTTTATATTATATGTGTTTTCCACAATTACAATTTTTTAAAAGTTAAAATGTATAAAAAGAAGTGCTCAGCCTTCCTAAGGATGCTATAAAACAGACACTAAACAGGAAAGACATTTGATTAAACTTTACTAAGGTAAATACTACCAGACAAAATCGAAAGGCAAATGTTTAAACTGGGGGGAAAATATTTTTAACACTTGTGTTAGGCAAAAGGCTAATAATATCACTGATATACAAAGATCTCTCATAACTCAAGAAGATAAAAGTGAACAATCCAATAGGAAAAAATAAATAAATAAACAGCAACCAGCCATTTTCAGAGAAAGACAAATTAAAAAAAAAAAAAGTTAGGCTGGGCACAGTGGCTTATGCCTGTAATTCTAGCACCTCAGGGGGGCTGAGGCAGGTGGATCACCTGAGATCAGGAGTTCCAGACCAGCCTGGCCAATAGGGTGAAACTCTGTCTCTACTAAAAAACACAAAAATTAGCCAGGTGTGGTGATGCACACCTGTAATCCCAGCTATTAGGGAGGCTGAGGCATGAGAATCGCTTAAACCCAGGAGGCAGAGAGGTTGCAGTAAGCCAAGATCACACCACTGCACGCCAGCCTGGGTGACAGAGGGAGACTCTGTCTCAAAAAACAAAAACAAAAAAGAAGAGAAAAGAAAAGTTATTATAAGCCAAACGTATTCATTCTCATTAGTTACCGTATAATTTTACATTTTCATTTTAGGCTGGGTGCGGTGGCTCATGCTGTAATTCCAACACTCTGGGAGGCTGAGGCCGTTGGATCGTTTGAGGCCAGGAGTTCGAGACCAACCTGGGCAACATGGTGAAACCTCGTCTCTACAAAAAATAAAAGTAAAAATAAAATAGTTGGGCAGGGTGGTACACACCTGTAATCCCAGCTACTATGGAGGCTGAGGCAGGAGAATCACCTAAGCCCAGGATGTCAAGGCTCCAGTAAGATGTGATTGCACCACTGCACTCCAGCCTGGGCAACACAGCAAGACCCTGTCTCAATAATAATAATAATAATTTTAAAACAAGAAGATACTAAGTTTCTCCTTCCTGATCAGGAAACACTTAAAAGATGAGTAATTGCCAATGATCCACATGGTTCATCTGGACACAAGGAGAGCCAGATGAGCAGAGTGGCTCATTTGGACAATTGCCCACTCAAGGAAACAACTCAAGATTAGAACACCTAGTTCGTATATTTTCCTCTTTTTTTTTAACCATTGCATATATTACTTTTGTAATTAGGGAAGAAAACAAATAGTTCTAAGGTGGCCAGTCATATGAAAACTGACATGTTTCTAAATGTAATAAACAAATGTAATGTACTGAAAAAAAAAACCATATTAATGCTAATTGTCTAATAACATGAAGAGGGAGGTGGCCTCATACTCTCCCGGCAGGAGTATAAACTAGTACAAATTTTTTTTTTTTTTTTTTTTTTTTTTTTTTTTTTAGACGGAGTCTCGCTCTGTCGCCCGGGCTGGAGTGCAGTGGCCGGATCTCAGCTCACTGCAAGCTCCGCCTTCCGGGTTTTACCGCCATTCTCCTGCCTCAGCCTCCGAGTAGCTGGGACTACAGGCGCCCGCCACCTCGCCCGGCTAGGTTTTTGTATTTTTTAGTAGAGACGGGGTTTCACAGTGTTAGCCAGGATGGTCTCGATCTCCTGACCTCGTGATCCGCCCGCCTCGGCCTCCCAAAGTGCTGGGATTACAGGCTTGAGCCACCGCACCCGGCCACTAGTACAAATTTTTTTAAGACAACTTGGCAGGTTCCATCAATATTTCACATGTGCTTACTTTTTTTTTTTTTTTTTTTTTTTTTTGAGACGGAGTCTTGCTCTGCCACCCAGGCTGGAGTGCAGTGGCCGGATCTCAGCTCACTGCAAGCTCCGCCTCCCGGGTTTACGCCATTCTCCTGCCTCAGCCTCCCGAGTAGCTGGGACTACAGGCGCCCGCCTCGTCGCCCGGCTAGTTTTTTGTATTTTTAAGTAGAGACAGGGTTTCACCGTATTAGCCAGGATGGTCTCGATCTCCTGACCTCGTGATCCGCCCGTCTCGGCCTCCCAAAGTGCTGGGATTACAGGCTTGAGCCACCGCGCCCGGCCTACATGTGCTTACTTAATCAAAGAATTCCACTTTAACAAATTTACCATATGAAAATACTCCCACATGTGCACAAAGGCACATATACAAACTTTTATTAATGTTAGCAATGTTGGCATGAGTAAAAACACTGGAAATGACCCAAGAGCCCATCAGTAGCATATTGGTCAAATAATTTATGGTATATCCTACTATGTAAAATGATGTTAGAGTTTAAAAAATTACATGAACTGATTTTGAAAGACATCCGAGAGTAGTATTAAGAGAACATGACAAGTTTCAGAACAGTTGTAAAAACATATGCAATGACATAATCCCATTTTTGTAAAATAATATTAAAATGTTAGAAAAAATCTGGAAAAAATATTTTTTAAATAGGTATCCTATTGCTGTTAACAGTGGTCTTCTCTGGCTTAGGTCTAAGTGGGATTATCGGGAGCATTTGCTTTCTAAAATACACATTTTTATATTTTTTGAAATTTTGCATTGAATTTTTGAAACCAGAAAAACATTTTAAATATAAAAAAATCGAGTACCTGGCGTAACCTCCCCCACCTTCTGATCTCTCCCTAAGCATTTCCTCAGAGCTTCAGTTTATTCAGTTAGTCCCTGCTTTCTGGTCTCTGGGCTGTTTGGAGCCTAGATCACAACCAGTGCCTTTGTTATAGGCTTTTCATTGTTTATCGGCTGACTGTGCCACCTAAGAGGCGAGTATCCATAAGGGCAAGGTGTCCCCACCTGCACCCTGCCCATGGTGCTGAGTGATTAGAAGAAAGCTCACTCTGTGAAGCAACTCTTACTCTGAGAAGGAAAAGGATGCCCCCTCTAGACCCATGATCAGGTCAAGGGAGACTGGCACCCTGTTCCTGCCCTGGCCTCATTCCCACACAAGAAGAGAGAATCAGAGTGGGAGCTTATGACCCTGTCACTTAGCGTTGAGCTACCTGCCTCAGCCAGTTGGGACTGCGAGCACTCTGTCCATGCTGGAACAGCTCACCCCTCATCCACTGCCACCTTGTATGCAGCACAGCTCCGGAAAGGGAGCCTTCTTCCCTCTAGAATCCCTAGTGAGGGTTTTTCTAGGAACTTGAAAGGCTCAGGAAGCTTCCCACAGGGCCTGGAATTTAGACTTAGGCACTAAACACGTAGGCCAGTGATCAAACGATGAGTGAGTGAATCTCACAATGACAACAGTGTTTCTTGTCGACAGGGAACAACTGCAGGTCCTCATGGAAAGCTTTTTTTAATCTTTCCTCTGGGCTGTCTCAGCAGAGGACATTCCTCATTCACACCTTCTCCTGCCTCAATTTTCAGTTAATGAGGAAGCCAGACCTGCACCAAGCCATTGCACCAGGCCACCCAAAACCACCTGGAAGTCCCTATGCACTTAGCAGGGATGCAATGCATACTTCTTCTATTGAAGCGGGGGTATCCTGGGCACCGGGTGGTGAAAGTTTGAGAGACACAGGTGGCTGAGGCCCACTCCCCGAGTTTCTGTTTCAATAGGGCTAGGTGGTGCCTGAGAACCTGCATTGTGAGCACATTCCCATGTCACACTGCCGCTGCACTCTAGTGGTCCTCATGCTTTGGGAATCTCTGTGTTGATGACAGAGCAGAGTCAGAGAGGCCAGTCAGGAAACTGTGCCCCACTCTAGGCCAGGTAGGACTGGAGCCTGAGGCAACACAGGCCAGCAGGGATGGAGGGAGGACAAGAGCTGAGGGGCATTTCTGATGGGAGGAGCACCAGGCTGTGGTGACCAGGTGGTTGTGGGAGCATGAGGGAGACAGAGGGCTCTAGACTGACTGGCTTCTAGCTTGAAGGGCTGAGGGGATGGACTTGGAAGTTGGCAATGCAGGAGGCATAGCAGCTTTGAGGGTAGGGAAGAAGGGCTCAGTTTTAGACAGGATGAGTTTGAAGAGCTGGAGAGTCATCTGGATTGGGATGTCCAATAGGCAATTGATCATTTTAGTCTGGATTAGGGTGAGGGAGGGGGACCATGAGAATGTGGAGTTGAAAGTCATACCACAGAGCTGGTAGCTGATTAATGTGGGAAATGAACAAGCTACCTAGGGAGAGTACATGAATTACACAAAGAAGAGCAAGAACCAGCCAGCCATGGTGGCTCATACCTGTAATCCCCACACTTTGGGAGACCAAGGAGGAGGGATTGTTTGAATCCAGGAGTTCAAGAGCGAAACTCTGTCTAATTTAAAAAAAGAAGAAGAAGAAGAAGGCCAGGTACAGTGGCTCACACCTGTAGGCCAAGGCAGTCAGATCACAAGGTCAGGAGTTCGAGACCAGCCTGGCCAACATGGTGAAATCCTGTCTCTACTAAAAATACAGAAATTAGCTGGGTGTGGTGGCAGGTGCCTGTAGTCCCAGCTACTCAGGAGGCTGAGGCAGGAGAATTGTTTGAACCCGGGAGGCGGAGGTTGCAGTGAGCCAAGATTGTGCCATTGCACTCCAGGCTGGGAGACAGGGCAAGACTCTGTCTCAAAAAAGAAAAAAGAAAAAAAAAAAGAAGAAGAAGCTCAAGAATCACAGGACTGTGGAAAATCCTACAGGCCAGGAGTCTTGTTAGGTGTGCCTCAACCCTGAAGCAGGTCCCTCAGTCTGCAATTCTCGATATTTAGAGACTGGTAGAGGAAATCCATGAAGAACCCAAGAGAGAATGAAGCTTAAGGTGTCCTGAGACCCTCAGAGAACTCAGCTCAAGGGTTAAGAGCTTGTGCCAAGGTGCAGCAGGTGAGTAAGGCACACAAGATTTCTTTCCTGGGTACAGGTGGCATTTCACTCCAGCTTTCATTGGTTCCAGGATTGTGCCAGACAAGGCATAATTGCACCCATTTTGGGGACACTGCCTGGGTGTCCCAGGCAGACCCAGGGGCGGCATGCAGCAGGCCCTGAGGAGGGAGGTGTGGACGGAGGAGGCTCACTGCCATTCTTGGTATGGTTCTCACTCCAGGAGCACAGCTGCATCTGGTCTCACTCTGGGCAGCTTATAAGGCCTGGTGTGAGTTTTGTTTATGCAAGTGCAGCATAAAAGGAACAAATCTACCAGCACCAGGGCTGTTGCCACTGAGTCCTTTTGCATACATTTTTCAAATGATAATTCACTCTACCCACCCCCCTTCCCTACCCCCAAGGCGATTTATTGAAAAAACCACCTTATATGGTAATATTGCTAACACACCGTCAGCTGGCCTTTTTAGGGACTTTGTTTAAAGAAGATCCGCCTCTGGGGTTTTATATTGCTCTGGTATTCATGCCAAAGACACACCAGCCCTCAGTCACTGGGAGAAGAACCTCTCATACCCTCGGTGAGTACTGTACGGCTTTTGCCACCTCTTCCTTTCCGGGGGCTGCCTGGCCTCCTGGGTGCGGGAGGTGCCTCTAGACTGGCCTGACTTCTGTGGCGCTGGCCCAGATCACACGTCAGGGCACTTGGTGGGAAGCAGCACCTGCGAACATACTGCAGCCTGCCGGGAAAAGGCATCGCTGGCCACGGGACATCCTGGGGCAGGGGCAGCTTGGAACCGTGCTCCCTGCCTCGGAAGGGGCTGGTGGGATATAATGCCTGCAGTCTCTACTAGCCCTGCTCCCCCGGGGTCAGTGAAGGTCCACATCCTGATGTCCTTTGTGTTGAGTTAGAATGTCTGGGAGGCTGTTTTAGGGGATCATATACTTTGCAGAAAAGCAGCTTCTTTTCAGAATACTTGAGCCAAAGCCAACAGTGATCCTGGTGTCTGTGAGCTGTTTAGTCCATGAAATGTCTGTGCTGGGAATGGGAGGGTATTTTCTTCAGATCCCCTGGGTCTCTGTCCTCTGATTTGTGCTTGGCTGAGGAGAATGGAGGGTTTTTGCAGTTCTTGAAGGCTCTAGGATCATTGGGGGATGGGGAAAATTCCACTGGCCCTGTGGCATCATGAGGTTTTGGGGTAGAAGGACCTTGGGGCCCATCTAGTTCATTCTCCTCCTCTGATGAGGACATTGAGGCCTAAAGACATTCAGCCACTCATTCAAAAGACTCACACCCAACTGTAACCCATTTGCAGATGTCATTACTCCCCAACCCACCCAACACACACAGACACACGTGCACAAAGAATTAAGAGGAAGATGAGATTAAGGGGCCACTTCCACGTTTGGCATCAGAACTCACTAGCATCTCTTCACAGATGAGGCAGGCTGGGTGTGGCGGTGCAGGACTTGAAGGCAGACTGCCAGGCTAACCAAGTTACTGGGTGACCTCAGCTTCCTCACCTGTAAAATGGGGGCAAGAATAACAATATCTACTTGGCGATGGTGTGAGGATTAAATGAGAGAATGCATATATACAGCACTCAGCTCAAGGCTGTCAGGGTCCTGCCCTGAGTTCTCAAACTTGAAGAACCACCCGGAGGGCTTGTTAAAACATAGATTGCCCTGTGCCCCACCCCTGATTCTGATTCCAGTAGGCCGAGATGTGGCCTGATACTTGGGATTCCTAACAAGCTCCCAGGCGATGCTGAGGCTGCTGGTCTGGGACCACACTTTGTACAGGGAGGCTCTAAGTGCTCACTTTGATTACGTGAATGTGGTTTGGACTCTCATACTAACCCTTGGGCTGAAAAGAGGCAGAGCTTCCTGTGACAGAGATGGATGGGTGCTGGAGAAACTGCAAAGAACAGTAAGATCCTACATGCCAGGCCTGAGAAAAGAGGATGGGCCGTGTGACATCATGAACTTGGGGCAAGATATCTTTCCTCTTTCCCCTTGTTCATTCTGCCAACATTTACTGAGCACTTATTATGGACCAGGCACTGTCCCTGCTCCTTAGGGACAGTGGAGAGGCTTCTGCAGTTACTGGAAGAGACAGATAAACAGATGAGAACCATGGAGCAAATAAGTATATGAAAGGGGTAAAGCCCAGGAGGAGCCCATCACTCAGCCCAGGAGTTATCAGGGAAGACTTCCTGGAGGAAGAGGTGCCTGAGCTTGGTCCTGAAGTAAGGTAGTCCTGGTAAAGAGTGAGCATGGTCTTTGGGACTCAAGTGGCTCAACTCCACTCAATTTAGATGGCAAGGCAAGAATCAGGTAAAACTAAAATCAAGGGGTCAACAGAGCTGGATTACAAGGGCTTTAGACTCTAAAGGATCAGGCTATGGGGAGCCATGGAAGGGTTTTAATCTGGAGGGTATCTGTTGAAGGGGCTGCTTTGGCAGCTGTGAGGAGAGTGGACTGCAACAGGGCAAGAGCACAACTGCAGCATGCGGTGGTCCTGAGCTGGTGGCATGGGTGCCGTGGAGGTAGAAGTAAGAAGGGCTGGTGATAGGTTGAGAGGGAAGAGGGCGGCACCAGGGCATTGGGTGTGGGCTCAGGGTGGGTGGTGTGAGTCTGTGAGGGCAGCTCCAGGCAGAGGCTGGTGATGAGGAGAGCAGTCCTGGAGGTGTGGAGTTGGGGTGCCGGGGTCGAGGGGTTGGTGGGGGAGATGCACAGCAGGCTGTGCAGGCCTAGAGCTCAAGAGAGGGGTCTGGACAGGAGCAGAACCAGGGGAGTGAATGGAAGGCCAGGTAAGAGCCAAAAGAGAAGGCACCCGCGACAGATTCTGGAGGATCCAAAATATTACTCAACAGAGTTGTTTTTCACTGAACTCACGTATATATATGAACCTCGTGAAGATACCACAAATTAATTAGAGGTGCTGCTAGAATTTTCCACCATGGCAGTGTTTTTCATAGATGATTTCTCTCCGCCAGGGTTTCTGATGGTTTGTAGATATGTGTAAGCAAATAATAAAAGGCAGAGACGCAGCTGCTTACATGTCACTTGAAGCCCTCACCCAAAAACCTGTCCCCAGCTATTGTTTGAAATCTCATTATCACAGAGGCCCTCTTTTTAGGCCTAACACTTTCTGTCAAAATGAAAATGTCTTTGAGAACTGACATAAATTCAACTTTCAGTAGTCATTGATGTGTGAAATGGATCATTCAATTCCTTTCAATATGACAGGCTTCATCCTGGGAGCAAGTTTTGATGGAGAAGAGTAAGAGAGATTAATAAGAATTATTATTCTTTGCAGCCTTTGACGACAGGGATTGATGAGGCCCAGAAAGTAAATATTTTAGGCTTTAGGAGCCTGAAGGTCTCTGTCACAAGTGCTCAATTCTACCATTGTAACAAAAGCAGCCATAGATAATATGTAAGTGAATGGGTGTGGCTGTGTCTCAGTAAGACTTTATTTATTAGACGCTGAGATTTGAATGTCATATAATTTCCACGCGTCATGAAATATTTTTTTCTTTTGTTTTTTTCTCAACCATTTGAAAATGTAGGGCCAGGTGCAGTGTTTATACCTGTAATCCCAATACTTTGGGATGCCAAGGCAGGAGGACAATTTGAGGCCAAGAGTTTGAGACCAGCCTGGGCAACATAGCAAGACCCTGTTTCTAAAAAAAAAAAATTGAACTTAGCAGAATGTAGTGACCATGCCAGCCACATGCCTGTCATCCCAGCTCCTAGGACGAGGAGAAAGGATTCTTGAGCTCAGGAGTTCAAGCCTGCAGTGAGCTTGATGGTGCCACTGGACTCAATGCCTAGGTGACAGAGTGAGGCCCAGTATTTAAAAAAAAAAAAAAGAAAGGAAAAACCATCCTGAGATATAGACCATTATAGAAACAGGCTGGAATTTGCCTACATTTACAATGTCTACGGCACCTTCATTTCCATTCCATCATCTTGTGAGATAGATACTATCATTTCCATGTTCTAGCGGAGAAACTAGGGCCCAGGGAAGGACAAAGGGACTGGGCTGTGGGAAGCGGGAACCAGGAGGGAGAAGAGGGTAAAGGAAGGAGCAGTGAGAAGATTTCTAGAGCCAAACTTGTCTCCTTCTAGGTACTGGGGTGGGTGGATTTTAACAGCTCTGCCCTCACATCGTGTTTGGGATGGCCAGGGAGACGGGTGAGTGAGCAAATGATTTGCACTCATTATGTCTTTGGTTTCTGGCCACCTTCGTGGCAAAGGGAATAAAAGCTTTGTTCTTGAGTCAGTGAGAGCTTCAATGAAGCCCAGATGTCATTCGTGCTGAAGGAACCAGAGCAACTCTCTGCTCCCCGCCAAGCATGAAGCGGTTGTGACCCCAGGAAACCACAGTGACTTTGGCTCTGGTTCAGCTGACATGCTCGAGTCTAGCCACAAATTACCAGAAAGCAGCTGAGGAAAGTTTAGAATTTCTCCTGGCAGAGACAGTACGGGAGTCTGGCTCCAGGGTGAACACCTTCTTCTCAGAGCAGCACGCGGCCCTTCGGAGGCTCGACTCCACCAGCCCTCCCCCTGCCTTCCCTCTGCCTTCTCCGCCCTCGCTTCACATTGGGTTTTGCCTTCAAAGCAGTCAACTCCAGGCCACCCGAAGTGCTGCAGAACAGCGTTGCTGACAGCTTCAAGTCGCCTTGTGGCTTGTCTCAGCTGCTGCTCTGCACTGGAAACAAGATTCCAGGCTCTGCCTCTTTCTGTGTGTGGGAAACGCTGGAGTGAGTTTGGGGAGGGAGACAAAAGGGCTCATTGAAAACCCAGACAGGCTTGAACTGTAAGTCACACAGGAGAGAGGGACGCTGAGGGACCCCAGAGGGAGACAGTCTCGGAGCACAGCTTTGCCTCTTTTGCTACTTCCTCGCTTTGGAGGTTGCTTTCCCCTCAAGGTGGACCACCTGCTAGAACAGGGCAGCACTGCTGTTCACTGGCCAGCTTGGAGAGGAAACTGCCCATGTGATTCTAAGTCAGGCCCTTGTGACTGAACCATCATGAGGCTGGACTGTGGGGACTCAGGTATCCCAGTGGCAGAGCACACCAGGTCTGGGAGGGGCCACTCAGATGGCAACACTGTCATTCAATATTTATTGAACACCTACTGTCTTAATCCATGTTTGTTGCTACCACAGAATATATAAGACTGGGTTATTTATAAACAATGGAAATTTATTTCTCAAAGTTCTGGAGGCTGGGACATCCAAGATCAAGGCACCAGCAGATTCAGTGTCTGTCTGGTGAGAGCCCAGAGTCTGCTTCCAAGATGGCGCCTTGTTGCTGTGCCCTCACGTGGCAGAAGGGCAAGAGAGAGCGAGAAGGGACCAAATTCGCCCTTTTATAAAAAACCCATTCCTGAGAAGGACATTAGTCCATTCAAGAGGGCAGAACCCTGCTGCTAAAATTGGTAATGAAATTTCAACATGAATTTTGAAGGGCACAAACATTCCAACCATAGCACCGCCTATGTGTTAAACACCCACTTAGGTGCTAGGGCTGTAAAAAGTAAATCTAGGCGTGGCCCTGGCACAGGAGGGACTCCATTTCATAGAGAGAAAAGAACACAGACCCTTTTGTTTTAGGGTGCTTGCTGCCAACAGCTCTGGACAGACAGACTGAAGCAAAAACACCAAACATGGAGAAGTTATGACAGCTCCCCAAAGTAGTGAGGAAGGCACATCTCAGGCTTGGGAAGTGTCCTCAGTGGGTGTCAGGCCTGCCTCTCCCAGCCTCTTCTCAGTGAAGAGAGCTCTGGCTTCTTTACCTTCTCTGAGATTTGGCTTCCAAAGCAATGAGATGGAATTAAAGATATCTTCTCTCGGGGCTGTTTTGAGGATTAAATAGATAATATATGTGGAAAACCCCATGTTTTTTAAAATTAAAAATCCATTTTTACCAAAAATGGGAACACTGAACATACTGCTGTTTCACCTACCAAAGCAACTTGCAACTTTTCTATTGCATTAAATATTTTAGTCTCTCCATTGCATGGAGGCTTCCAGCAATTACTTTACAAGCCAACTTATTTGTTATTCAGTAACTTTTTTTTGATATTGAAATTGTTCCTAATTTTGATCATTTTAAACAAAGGTGTGAAAACAGGCCAAATCTTTTCATTCACCCATGACTGTTTCACAAAGATAGATTCGTAGAAGTGCTTTTGGGGAGTCAAAAGGTGTGTACATCTTTAAGGCTTTTAATAAGTATTTTCAAATTCCCTTTCAGAAAAGTAGTACAATTTGACACTCACAAGCAGTGACTGTGAAGCCACTTCTCCACACCTTTGCCAGCAAGGGTGGCCCCAAGAACCACACACAGTACCCCAGCTAAGGGCAGAGGTAGCTTTTATCCCGGCCATAGCACACCGCTAATGATCAACAAGACGCCAAGTCCTGCTCACAGATGCTAAACAAGAGCTTTCTTTTTTCTTTCTTTCTTTCTTTTTTTTTTTTTTTTTTGAGACAGAGTCTCGCTCTGTCACCCAGGTTGGAGCGCAGTGTCGTGATCTCGACTAACTTCAAGCTCTGCCTCCCGGGTTCACGCCATTCTCCTGCCTCAGCCTCCTGAGTAGCTGGGACTACAGGTGCCCGCCACCACGCCTGGCTAATTTTTTTTTGTGTGTGTATTTTTAGTAGAGATAGGGTTTCACCATGTTAGCCAGGATGGTCTCGATCTCCTGACCTCGTGATCCGCCCGCCTCAAAGTGCTGGGATTATAGGCGTGAGCCAATGTGCCTGGCCACAAGAGCTTTCAGAGTTTGGTTATTGAAACTCACAATATAGGAATTCATATTCGTTTCATTAAATTTAACCTTGGCTGTGTGTGGTGGCTCACTTGTAATCTCAGCACTTTGGGAGGCTGAGGCAGGAGAATCACTTGAGCTCAGGAGTTCAGGACCAGCCTGGGCAACAGAGGGAGACCCCATCTGTACAGAAAAAAAATTTTAAATCAGCTAGGCATAGCAGGGCATGCCTGTGATCCCAGCTTCTGGGGATGCTGAGGTGGGAGGATCGCTTGGGCCTGGGAGGTCAAGTCTGCAGAGAGCCGTGTTCTTGCTACTGCACTGTAGCTTGGGTGACAGAGCAAGACACCGTCTCAAAAAAAAAAAAAAAAAGAAAGAAACCTCTTTTGATTCAGCTCATTTTCTCTGCCTTTTGAGATCTTCTTGGATTTTTATTCTTTCACCCAGTGTATTTAATATTACTCTCTCCCAGCTGTTTTATCTGAAAACTTGATCAACCTGTGCTTTATATTTTCATTCATTTATAAAAATGTCACATGAGAAAGGGTCAAGAGTACAGCCCTGAGACATATTGCTGCCTCCTCATTGACACTGACTGAGGCAGCTGCAAATATACCAAATTGTATTATTGCTTCATGGCTTTATCAAGAGGGATATCCTATTCTGGACCTTGTGGGCTGGTTTAGAGAATGAGGACTCATCACTGGGGCCATGGGAGACATAAGGATCAGCAGAGACAGAGGCAAAGCTGGATTTAAGAAGTCACAGCAGGCCTCTCCCCTAGTGTGAGCCTTGCTTTGAATATAACTGAGAAGGGCTTTGTTTTACTCTTGAAAATGTTAACAAGCCTCTGCTCAGTGTCTACCTAGCCTTCAGACCTCGCATTCTCAGGCCTGTGGTGCTGCCTCCTCTCTGCTTCAGTCACAGTCTTCTCTGTCCAGCTTCTGCATGAGGCCATCTGGGACCAGGATCACAGGTTTCAGAAGTTCCCCTCTCCCCGCTCCATGTCGTAGGCACCTGCGGTCACACATTCTGGATAAAACTTCAGCCCGCCTTCTCTTTCTGTGCCTGGCACTTCTCTTTTCTCTGGACTTCTGGAAGTCTGCCTCCCCAGCCCCTCAGCTGGGGCCTTCCCCACTTCTGCCCCGCCCCACTGGGTCCTCCCAGGCTAGGAGGCAATCTCTCACCATCTTCCGAGGCTCTGTTGCTTCTCCTTCATCACCAAATGCCAGGAATTTGTCAGCTGCTGTTTGTAACTCAAAAGAAAGAAAGAGAAGGAAAGAGACACAGGAGGGAAGGAAGGCAGAAAAAAAGAAAGAAAGAATGCATGCAGCAGATGTTGGGAAAGTTAATTTCTTCATTAGTTTGCATCCATCCTAATTCGGATCTCGGCTTGGGGGAGGGAATCCTCTGTTGTCCCCATCTGTCGAGGCAGCATACAGTGAGTCCCATCATGGAGTTCCTTCTCTTCCTCTCTCCTCCCAGACTGCCCCTTCCTTGTCAAGGTGCTTCTACCCTTAGGAGTGTACATTTCACCTATAACCACTGCCTGTTTTTTCCTTAGTGATATGTTATGCTATTGAATTTTAATTATATAAACTATATGCAAATGCAGCCTCCTTGTAAAAAAATTAAAATATTATAGATATAACACAGCACTTCCTCTCCCAGTTCTTCTCCACACTCCCAGAGGTAATCACTATAATCGGTTTGCTAGGTGTCCTTCCAGAACTTTTAGCCTCTTACTTTGGCTTGTATGTGGTCACCTTCTCACTGCATCCTCCCGTGGCCTACCCTCTGCATGCATCTGGATCCTAATTTCCTCTTCTTATAAAGACACCCATCCTATTGGAGTATTCATATTGGATGACAGCCATATTGCATTAATCTCATTTTAACTTAATTATCTCTTTAAAGACCCTATCTCCAAATACAGTCATCTTCTGGGTACTGGGGGTTAGGACTTAAACATGAATCTTTAGGGGGGCACAATTCACAATTCAGGGTAAAGGGAGGAGGCTCAACTGCCAGAGAGTGGGAGGCCAAGCCCATGCCTGTCCCTCCTGGAAGTGTGCCCTGGTTGCAGGTAGGGTCAGGCCCCAAAGCCAAGAAACTGTCTGCAAACTGATTTGACAAGTGGCTGACTAGTTCTCTTCTCCCACAAACTGCAAGGTGCTCCAGTCCCCAGCTCACTCGGCCACTCACACCATGTGTGAAGAGGAGACCACCGCGCTCGTGTGTGACAATGGCTCTGGCCTATGCAAGGCAGGCTTCGCAGGAGATGATGCCCCCCGGGCTGTCTTCCCCTCCATCGTGGGCCGCCCTCGACACCAGGTGTGTGCTCATCTGGATACCAGGCTTTGAGCCACTAGGAGTAAGCGCTGCACTGTGAGACCCTGCTGAGCTGGGGGTTAGAGGAAGGGAGTGTGTGTGTGTATGTGTGTGTGTGTGTGTGTGTGTGTCTCTGCATGCACATGCGTGCATGCATGCCAGGTGTAGGGAGTTCTTTTCTGATTAACTGAGAGAGCAGGACCCTTTAAGTAGAAATATCCAGGGCCAAAACCAATATACGTCGGGCACACAATGATACTATTGTGTCTGGCTTACATTTGGGGGGTTGCTAGGTTTGGAAAAATTAATTGAACAAGCCTCTTGCCTTTAAGAAATTTACATTTTGTGAAGAAATACACTTAACTAGTCAGAGATCATGGACTGTGATAGAGGTAAAATATTTCATAGGAAGGGAAAGGTGTCACAGAAAAAGGAATACCTGAGAATAAGAAGGATTTCAGCAGGTGAAGAGAATAGCAAAGATTTGGAGATCTAAAAGTGCAGGCACAGGGGATTTGAGGAGGGTACATACAAGTTGTGTGTGTGTGTGTGTGTGTGTGTGTGTCTGTGTGTCTGTGTGTAGTAGGATGAGGGGAAGAAGTGTATGGGAGGGGCTTGTTTTATCTCAGAAAACAACATTGCCTGAAGAGAAAGAAGAAAGGCCAACCCACAAGAAATCTTCCACCTTCTCTTCCTGACACCTCCACACTCACTGGTATCTGCTCCATCCTGTCTCCTGCTATCCTGTTTCCAGGTGAAGAAAGCTGTTTTTCCCATCCTCATCCTTCTTCAGAGACCTTCCAGTGCCTGAATCCCTCTGTGTGGAGACCTCAGTCAATTCATTTCTCTTTTCTTCTCTTTGCATTGCAGGGTGTGATGGTGGGAATGGGCCAGAAAGACAGCTATGTGGGGGATGAAGCTCAGAGCAAGCGAGGGATCCTAACTCTCAAATACCCTATTGAACACGGCATCATCACCAACTGGGATGACATGGAGAAGGTATCTGTAGACTCCCCCTTAATGAGCCTACTTTAATGATCACCCATCATCATGACCCTCGTATCCATAGGCCACTGTGCTCTGTCAACTCTCAATCTAAAATGCTTCTCGCTTCTGTCTTTCCTTTCTTTTCAGCCCCACAACCATTTCTCCAACCTAGGCTGCCAACATCTCTCCCTGGACTATTGCAATGACTTCCTGGCTGATTTCTTGGTCTCTTGCCCTCATTCACCGAATTCATTCTCTACACTGCTGCAAAGCTGATGATCTTTCTAAACACAGGTCAGCTCATGTCACTCACCTCCTCAGAAATCTTCAGTAGCTCTTCATTAACCAACGGGGGTTCCTAACTCCCTGTCTTGGCATCGGAGGACCTGTCCCCGCCTAATCCCCATGATCATCTTTTCCTGCAATATTTACTCAGGCCAGTGCTCACCCCTTCTTTAAAATGCTGGTGCTGGCTCAAGAGAGGCAAACAGCCGTCTCTCATTCTTATCTTCCCTGTCAAGACTTCACATAGGTAGACTGATGCTAGAGTATGATGATGAGTCTCCAGTGAAAGTTTTTAAGTAGAACTCTCTCAGGGTTTCTAGAAGCCTTTTTGTTTAAGAAAATATGGTTGGGGGGGGCGGCAGAACTTTTACATGGTGGAGCTCATGGTCAACAAAATTATGTGTGCAAAATGCTAATAGAGCCTTTCTAATATTCTTGCGATTAACTGTGCTGACAGTTGGCTGAGTGTTCTTGTTTCTGCAATGGCTGTCTTCGGAAATGTGATACAGGGCTTACTGAGCAGACTGCAACTGGAAATGAGGAATGTTGACTTGAAGTCTGTAATTCATTTATACTTTTCTCTAAATCCTAGATTGAGTCACTCGATGTGAGATAAGTACTGCATATAAAATGCAATAGATTTCACGTTATACAGTGGAGTGGGTAAGAGCACAGACATTAGAGGCAATGGCAGGAAATCCAGGTGCAAAACCCACCCTGTAAGTCTTAGTTTTCCCATTTGTAAAGTGAAGATAAAAAACACTTTGTGCTTTAGGTTGCTTTAGAGATTGAATTAGGTAAATGCTTAGTATAATCCCAAGGCATGGAACATACTTATGTGCTCAATAAGTGACATGTATGATTCATAGATATGTAACATTATCTAATTTAAAAACATAATAGGCTGGGCATGATGGCTTACGCCTGTAATCCCAGCACTTTGGGAGGCCAAGGCAGGTGGATCACAAAGTCAGGAGTTCAAGACCAACCTGGCCAACATGGTGAAATCCCGTCTCTACTAAAAACACAAAAATTAGCTGGGCGTGGTGGTGGGCGCCTGTAATACCAGCTACTTAGGAGGCTGAGGTAGGAGAATCGCTTGAATGCAAGAGGCAGAGGTTGCAGTGAGCCGAGATTGCATCACTGCACACCACCGTGGGCAACAGAGTGAGATTCCGTCTCGAAAAATAAAAAATAAAAATAAAAAAACACACACACGTAATAGAGGCCAGTGGCTCATGCCTATAATCCCAACACTTTGGGAAGCCAAGGCAGGAGGATAGCTTGAGGCCAGCCTGGGCAACATGGTGAGACCCTATCTCTATGAAATAAAAATTTAAAAATTTACTGGGCATGGTAACACATGACTGTGGTCTCAGCTGTTCAGGAGGCTGAGGCATAAGGATCACTTGAGCCGAGGTGGTGGAGGCTGCAGTGAGCTCTGTTCACACCACTGCACTCCAGCCTGGGTGATAGACTGAAAGCATGTCTCAAAAACAAACAAACAAAAAAAGAAAACCAAGAAGGAAAAGAAGGAAGGAAGGAAGAAAGAAAACATAATAGACAAACTATTTTATTCACAGTAGTGACAATGTGTGAACTCTTTAAAGAAACCCTTAAAAATAAATTATGTGCCTTAAGGCCAGGCATAGTGGCTCATGCCTGTAATCTCAGCACTTTGGGGTGCTGAGGCAGGCAGATCACTTGAGGCCAGGAGTTCGAGGCCAGCCTGGCCAACCAACATAGTGAAATCCTGTCTCTACTAAAAATACAATAATTAGCTGGGTGTGGTAGTGGGCGCCTGTCACCCAGCTACTCCAGAGGCAGGAGAATCGCTTGAACCCGGGAGGTGGAGGTTTCAGTGAGCCAAGATCGCATCACTGTACTCCAGCCCGGGCAACAGAGTGAGACTCTATATCTATTTAAAATATATATATATATTAAAATATTAAATCATTTCATTATATATAATCATTTCGTTATATATCTATAAATCATTATATATATGTATATATATATCTCATGTGCCTTAGAAAAACCAAATTGGGTAAAAGTGTCAAATGTCCTCAAATTAATTTATAGGCTCATTGCATTCCAATAAAAATTATGCAGCATAATTCTAAAGTATGTTTGCAGAAATAAATAAGCAAAAATTATGAAACAAAATGAATTTTTTAAATTATGAAGGAAGACACAATATAATGAAATACAATATAAATTGTAAAGTTAAAACAATTTGATACCAGCAAAAAGATAAAGAGGAAATATATAATAAATGAAACTTCCAACACAAGACAGGAGGAAAGGACTATTCAACAAATTATTCTGGGACAACTGATTAGTTATTTCGGGAGCTGGAGAATCTTGGTTTATAGCCCTAAGCTCATACCATTTCACCAAAACCATGTCAATTAAATATTAAAGTTAAACATAAACATTTAAATTACCAAAAATATAATACAGTTAATGTGAGCATTTAATCAAACTTCTGGTAAGAGTGGTCATAGAGAAAAAGAATGACAAATTTGACTTCTTAAAGAATCATAACTTTTAATATCTCAAAAATAACCAAATTTAAAAGCCAAATAACAAACTGCAAAAAAAAGTGCAATGAGGGATTAATATGAACAGTTAATGCAAATTGACAATTAAAAATATGAAGCGTTCTCCAGACAAATAAAAAACAAACACTTAATTAGCTGAATAGAAATGATGAAAAGTTGCAAATGTGAAAAATTTTAAACTCATTTGAAACAAAAAAATCAAAGTAAAATAACTAAGTATGATTTTTACCTATCAAATTATTTCATATTTTAAGAGTGAGAACACTGAATTCAGGTAAGGATGGGGTAAAACAGCCACTTTTTTATTCTGAAGTAAAGAGTGGTTTAGCCTATTTGTTAATAACAGAAATCAGAAAGTCTTCCAATTGCCATGTTCTTTAACCAGTAATTCCACTTTTAGAATCTTCTTCTTTGGAAAACATCCTGAATACAAAAAATAAATTGCAATATGCCAAAGATAACTATCATAGGATTATTTATAACCAAAAATCAAAGACACCATGAATAGTAATGTGATTAAATATATGATCATATATGATAAAATGTTATATAAGCACTTTAAAAAGTTTGTTTACTTTATTAAAAACAAATATTTATTATGAAAAGTAAAATGATTTATGTTATAAAAACAAATTTTAACATAGTCTAATAATAATAAATAAAAGAATATGAAATAAATAACGATAGTAATAAATTTAAAAATACATAAAGACAAAAGATTAGGAAAAAGAAAAAAGTCAAAATGTTAAATGTTGGTTGTTAGGTGATGGACATAGGAGAGATTTTTATTCCACTAAAAAAAAATTTTTTTGACTGGGCGCGGTGGCTCAAGCCTGTAATCCCAGCACTTTGGGGGGCCAAGGCAGGCAGATCACGAGGTCAGATCAAGATCATCCTGGCTAACACGGTGAAACCCCATCTCTACTAAAAATACAAAAAGTTAGTTGGGTGTGGTGGCGGGCGCCTGTGGTCCCAGGTACTCGGGAGGCTGAGGCAGGCAAATGGCGTGAACCCGGGAGGTGGAGGTTGCAGTGAGCTGAGAGCGCGCCACTGCGCTCCAGCTTGGGCGACAGCGCGAGACTCCATCTCAAAAAAAAAAAAAAAAAAAATTTTCTTTTTTGAGGTAGGATTTTCCTCTGTCACCCAGGCTGGAGTGCAGTGGTGCAGTCATAACTCACTGCGGTCTCGGCCTCCTAGGCTCAAGGAATCCTCTTGCCTCTGTCTCTGGTGTAGCTGGGAACACAGGTACACACCACATCCAGTTGATTTTTAAATTTTTTGTAGAGACAGGGTCTTACTTTGTTACCCAGGCTTGTCTCCAACCTCTGGGCTCAAGCAATCTGCCTTCCTCAGCTCCCCAAAGTGCTGGGATTACAGGCATGAGCCACCACACTCGACCTTAAAAATATTTTTCTAACTTTAAAAATTATCAACATCTTTAACTTTTAAGGTATAAAAACTCCAAAAAATAAACTAAAATCAAGTGCAGATGCTTGAGCCCAGCATCCAAGGATTCTGGTTCAGTGGATCAGATAATCCAAGGTGACTCCGAGACAGGGTCTCCAGGAAGCACATTTTAAGTAGCATGGGGTCCCCTCCTTAAGACCAGTTGCTGTCCTTTGGGCTCCTGTGCAACGCTCACAGTCCAGGGCCTCTGCCTTGGATGCCTTTCACAGCAGCCTCTGGAGACCTTCTTTTGCTCTCAAGGCCCATTTAAATCCCTCAGATAATGAATTACTCCTACCTCTTCCTTCACTTGAAATGTGGCTTGTGTTTTTCTTTTTGTTTGTTTTGGTCTTTTTTAACCGTCTCTCTCCCCTCTGGACTTTGCAACCGAGAATTGGGTGCCATGTCTGATTCATATCTACCCTCATCACACTTACCACCGTCTTAGCACAAACCTGGCGGTCCATAAATACATAGGTCCAATGGCATCAAATGACCCTGTGCCTCACCTCTGAGGAAACCAAAGCCCCATTTCCCTGCTACACTTTGCCCAATCCTTCTGCAAGACTCCTTTTTGGTTGTACTTGATCACTGAAAAAGAAACTGGACACGGGAAGAAATTAACTTCCTCTAAAACAGTGGTTCTTTTTAAATTTTGAGACAGGGTTTCACTCTGTCGCACAGGCTGGAGTACAGTGCCATGATCACAGCTCCCTGCAGCCTTGACCTCCTGGGCTCAAGCGATCCTCCTGCCTCAGCCTCCTAAGTAGCTGGGACTACAGGCAGGCACTACCATGCCTGGCTAATTTTTTATCTTTTTGTAGAGACAGGCCCCCACTATGCTGCCCAGGCTAAGCAGTGGTTCTTAACTGGGATGATTTTGCTTCCCAAATGACATTTGGCAATGTCTGCAGACATTTTTGATTGTCACAACTTGAAAACTGCTGCTAGCATCCAGTGGGTGGAGACCAGGATACTGGTCGGCCCTCTACAGCAAAGAATTATCCAACCTAAAATGTCATAGTGTTGCGATTGAGAAACCCTGCTTTAAAGCACCAGGCTGGCCAATAATAGACAGTGAAAATTGAGCCCAAGTGCCTCTGTCAGATTCTCAGCAGGAGACAGTGTACATTCAGCTGGAGTTTTGAAATTGATTGACATGTATACTCAGCTGCGGTTTTACAACTGGTTAAATGAATGCCCTACAGAAATGTGCGTAGGGTTAAGGCAACTACAAAGGGATGTCAAGGCACCCAAGAACCAGCAACAGAGGGAGCTCTCACACCCCTAAACATGAAGGGCAGTGTCATTGGAACTTAAAGAGAGCTTGAGCCCTGAAAGAGGGGCTGCCCAACAGGAACTGTGCTCATGGAGGGCCACGCTATTGTCAGGAGATAAACCCTAACTTATTTTGCCCTCTTACTTTCCAGTCTCTTGCAGGTATCTTCTATCAGCCAAATATAGCCAGAAGCCAGAAAGCAATGAACACTTGAGTGACAATGTGCCTTGCATCACTCAGTGCACAAAGGCAGGGGAGACAGTGTAGCAGAGTGGAGAAGAGGGAAGGTCAAATGGAAATAATGAACACATAGAAAATACTGGTTCCAGGTCTGAGCCCTACCTGGGCCCCCGTTGAGAAGGAATATACCCTTTAAATGTCAATCAGAAATTTCCAGGGTTGACCATTCTCCTCTCCAGATCCATCCCGTCCTGTGTAACATGGTGCCACACTCTCCCAGCAAGGAAATGTCAATCAGAATTTTCCAGTCACTGGGAATCTGCCAGGTTCATCTGGCTTTTGTCTCCACTAGATCTGGCACCACTCCTTCTACAATGAGCTGCGTGTAGCACCTGAAGAGCACCCCACCCTGCTCACAGAGGCTCCCCTAAATCCCAAGGCCAACAGGGAGAAGATGACCCAGGTAAGAAGCCAGGAAGACTTAAACACTGGCACAAGAATGCAACATGGATGCTTGGCCAGATACCTTCTCCCCTTCAAACATCAGTGCAACAGAACTCTCTGAGGACCTGCTACGTCCATAGTCCATGCCAGGCCCTGGGGGAGTGGATGTGGAATAATGAACTACCAAACTGGCATAGTTCCCACCCTTAATGAGATTACAAACCATTCTACAGGCCAAGAAGTGCTGTGATTTTTGCCAGATAATCTTTTATTCTTCATTGTCCTTTAAGATCATGTTTGAAACCTTCAATGTCCCTGCCATGTACGTCGCCATTCAAGCTGTGCTCTCCCTCTATGCCTCTGGCCGCACGACAGGTGAGTAATCCTGTAATCCATTCCTTTTCTGACTTCAGGGGAGGTAGGGAAAAGCTGGGGTCTGGCAGAGGCTCCTGCTCAGAGGGATCAAAGGGACAGCTGAAGTCCAGGCAAAATCTTGCTTAGGGATAACAGGTGAGAATGCCCATGTGGAATGCCAGATGTGAGCCTACCTGGTATAGCTGGAAAAAACATCCAGCGAGAACTGTTTCCCTCACAGTAATCATTCCAGGAGCTTCTACACATACACACATTCCAACAGTACTGGAATGTTTCTGCTTCATGAAGCAGAAAGAGTAGAACCTGTGGTGGTGGAAATGTAAGTGCAGTTACACATAGATTAATGACAGGGATACGTTCCAAGAAATGTGTGTCATTAGGTGACTTTGCCGAGGTGGGAACATCACAGAGTGTACTTGCACAAACCTAGATGCTATAGCCTACTACATGCCCAGGCTGTATGGTGTGGCCTGTTGCTTCCAGGCTACAGACCTGTATAGCATTTAACCATGATTAATACCATAGGGAACTGTAACAGAATGGTTATTTATTTGTATAGCTAAACATACTGAAACATAGAAAAGTTACAGTGAAAATATGGTATCAAAGATAAAAAATGGTACACCTGTATAGGGCACTTACCATGAATGGAGCTTGCAAGACTAGAAGTTGCTCTGGGTGGGTTAGTGAGTGAGTAGTGAGAAAATGTGAAGACCTGAAACATTACTGGGCACTACTGTAGACTAAACACTGTACACATCGGCTGTACTACATTCATAAAAATATTGTTCTTGGCCAGGCATGGTGGCTCATGCCTGAAATCCCAGCACTTTGTGAGGCTGAGGTGGGCAGATCACATGAGGTCAGGAGTTCAAGACCAGCCTGGCTAACACGGTGAAACCTCGTCTCTACTAAAAATACAAAAATTAGCTGGACGTGGTGGCAGGCACCTGTAATCCCAGCTACTTGGGAGGCTGAGGCAGAAGAGTCGCTTGAACTTGGGAGGCAGAGGTTGCAGTGAGCCAAGATCACGCCACTGCCCTCCAGCCTGTTATTTCTTATTAAAGAAATAATAAAAAATTATTTTTTATTATTCACTGCACAATAATAATAATAAGTTATTATTTCTTTAATAATAAATTAACCTTAGCTTACTGTAATTTTTTTACCTTATAAACTTTAAAATTTTTAAAGCCATTTTTACTTTTTTTGTAGTAACAGTAACAGAAAAATATTTTCTTTTTTCTTTGATTTTTTTTTTGTTTGTTTGTTTTTTGAGATGAAGTCTCGCTCTGTCACCCAGGCTGGAGTGCAGTGGTGCAATCTCAGCTCACTGCAACCTCTGCCTCCTAGGTGCAAGTGATTCTTGTGCCTCAAACTCCCAAGTAGCTAGGACTACAGGAGTGTGCCACCATGCCTGGCTAATTTTTGTATTTTCTTTTTTTTAGTAAAGATGGGGTTTCACCATGTTGGCCAGGCTGGTCTCGAACTCCTGACCTCAAGTGATCTGCCTACCTCAGCCTCCCAAAGTTCCAGGATTATAGGCATGAACCACCACCCTCAGCCAAAAATATTTTCTTTATTTATATTCTTTATTCTACAAGCTTTTTTCTATTAAATATATTTATTTATTTATTTACTTTCAGAGCTTTTTTGATAAAAACTAAAATATACACATTAGCCTTGGCCTACACAGGTTCAGGATCATCAACACCACTGTATTTCATCTCCGCATCTTGCCCCACTGGAAGGTTTTCGGGGTTAATAACATGCATGGAGCGGTTATCTCCTATGATAACAATGCCTCCTTCTGGAATATCTCCGGAAGGACCTGCCTAAGGCTTTTTTACAGTCAACCTTTTTTTTAATAAGTAGAAGGAGTACACTATGATTAAAAACATAGTATAAGAGGCTGGGCACAATGGCTCATGCCTGTAATCCCAGCACTTTGGGAGGCCGAGGTGGGCGGATCTCTTTGGGCTCAGGAGTTCAAGACCAGCCTGGGCAACATGGCTAGACCCCATCTCTACAAAAAATACAAAAAGTTAGCCGGGCGTTGGTAACTCACGCCTGTAGTCCCAGCTACTTGTGAGGCTGAAGCTGGAGAACTGCTTGAGCCCAGGAAGCAGAGGCTACAGTGAGCTGAGATCTCGGCACTGCACTCCAGCCGGGGCGACAGAATGAGACTTTATCTCAAGGAAAAAAAAAAAAAAGATAGTATAAGAAATACATGGCCGGGTGCGGTGGCTCAAGCCTGTAATCCCAGCACTTTGGGAGGCCGAGACGGGCGGATCATGAGGTCAGGAGATCGAGACCATCCTGGCTAACACAGTGAAACCCCGTCTCTACTAAAAAATGCAAAAGAACTAGCTGGGTGAGGTGGCGAGCGCCTGTAGTCCCAGCTACTGGGGAGGCTGAGGCAGGAGAATGGCGTGAAGCCGGGAGGTGGAGCTTGCAGTGAGCTGAGATCCGGCCACTGCACTCCAGCCTGGGTGACACAGCGAGACTCCGTCTCAAAAAAAAAAAAAAAAGAATACATAAGCTGGTACTAGTACCATAGTCGTTTATTATCATTATCATAATGTATGTGCTGTACTTTTATACAGCTGGCAGCGCAGTAGGTTTGTTTATACCAACATCACCACAAACACGTGAGTAAAGCGTTGCCCTATGACGTGATGTCAGCTATGATGATACTAGGCAATAAGAATTTTTCAGCTTCCTTGTTATATTATGGCACCACCATTGTGTATGTGGTCTGAAGTTAACCAAAATGTCACTATGTGGACATGACTATATGTGGCCTTGGTATAGAAGTGTGCTCAGGGTAACAGAGGAAATCTCAAAATAAAATGGTCTTTAATAGGGACTTGACAGCTTCCATAAACATTTGTTTAAACATTCATTCATCATTTATTCACTGACTTATCCATTCATTCATCCCTCATATATTTTCCATTACTCCCTACAATGTGCCACACATAGTACCAGGCCATGGGTATACACTGACAAATAAGACAGACTTTGTCATTATGGAGCTAACAGTTTAGTGGGAGATAGACAAAAGCAAAAGATAATTTCAATGCACGTGATAAGGACAATGATGGAGAAATGCATGGCATATACAGTTTCATATCCTGCACTTTGCATTTTTGTTTTTGTTTTTGTTTTGAGATGGAGTTTCGCTCTGTTGCCAAGACTAGAGTGCAATGACGTGATCTTGGTGCACCACAACCTCCACCTCCCGGGTTCAAGTGATTCTCCTGCCTCAGCCTCCCGAATAGCTGGGATTACATGCATGAGCCTCTGCACCCGGCTAATTTTTGTATTTTTAGTAGTGACAGGGTTTCACCATGTTGGCCAGGCTGGTCTTGAACTCCTGACCTGAAGTGATCTGCCTGCCTCGGCCTCCAAAAGTGCTGGGATTACAGGCGTGAGCCACCGTGCCTGACCTTGCACTTTGTTTTGTTGCAAACATCATGTTTAATGGCCACGTGGTAGTCATTGTATGATGGTTTCATTATTTACTTATTTTACCACTTCTCTATTGCTGGAGCTTTAGGTTGCCTCTCATTTTTATTATAAAATATGCCATGATTCAGATCCTTATACAAGAGTAAATTACTGGTTTCTGGACATTTATTTTGCATCTGGCCCTTACTGAACCATCTAACTGGGTCTAATGGTTTCTTAATTGATTCTGTTGGGTCTTCTATATAAAATCACATTATCTGCAAATAATGACAATTTTGTTTCCCTTTGGTAGTCATACCTCTTATTTCTATTTTCTGTTTCACAGCAATTGGCTAGGACATCCTGGACAATATTAAATAATAGCCATGATATTGTAATGCTTTCTCATCAGTTATGACGTGGCTGTTAAATTAAGAAATATGAGGCTGGACGCAGTGGCTCACGCCTGTAATCCCAGCACTTTGGGAGGCCGAGGCAGGTGGATTGCCTGAGGTCAGGAGTTCGAGACCAGCCTGGCCATAGTGAAACCCTGCACCTACTAAAAATACAAAAATTAGCTAGGCGTGGTGGCAGGCACCTGTAATCCCAGCTACTCAGGAGGCTGAGGCAGGGGAATCGTTTGAACGCGGGAGATGGAGGTTGCAGTGAGCCGAGACTGTGCCATTGCACTCCAGCCTGGACAACAAGAGCAAAACTCTGTCTCGAGGAAAAAAAAAAGAACATGCAGTGGAGACTTAATGACAAATTGACAAGTATGTATTACCAGTGATGTGTTTCAAGGAATACAAAAAAAAGGACACATTTTACTTGCCTTCCAGAGGCCTACAGTCTCATTTGGGGAAAAAAAAAAGTGACATACATAAAAAATAAAAAATATGATTGATGATTCTTGTGATGGGTGAATATCCTTAACTGGTAAAGGAAAATATGGTAGTCATATCTCATTGGTAACAGTCCTAGAAAGATACTGATGAAAGACAAGAATAAGATTTTTATAAGCCTGATCCTCTCTGTCCACAGGCATTGTCCTGGATTCAGGTGATGGTGTCACTCACAATGTCCCAATCTATGAAGGCTATGCCCTGCCCCATGCCATCATGCGCCTGGACCTGGCTGGCCGTGACCTGACTGATTACCTGATGAAGATCCTAACAGAGCGTGGCTACTCCTTTGTTACCACAGGTATCCAGCCCCTTTGTGGATACCACAGGTATCCAGCCCCTTTCCTGATTCTGACTAGAGCTCAGAACCAAACTGGTTTAGGACCAGAAGTTCTCAGAACCAATGAGAATTCTGTGGCTCTGTGTCTTTAAACTCTCCTGAGATAGACCTGGAGGCTTTAAGCTGGGGCTGGGCCTCTGGATAAGACCAGATAGTCATAGAAGCAGTCCCTCCTTCCCCAGGGACCAACTACCTCTGTCCATGTCCACACCAGGACTAGGGCTAGTTTTCACAGGGCTGAATGGTAGTGAAGATCCGCTGATGCATTTCATTACCTAGGGGCACCTTTGGTTTGAGGACAAATTGAATAAGTGAGGCCCAAATTGCTAAGGGGAAGGTGTCATGTGGCCCACCTGGGCAACTGGCATTTTTAGGTGGGAGCCTCTTTAGATTCTGTAAGATCAAACATCTAAGTCTGAGTCTAGACCAGAAATGTGTCCTGCAAAGCCCCCAGGAAGACCTAAGGCTTTGTCAGAAATCTCATACAAAGTCCTGCTTGGGAATCAAGACTCGAGACTCCCTCTTTAGAAAGGGGAGTAGAAGAATTAAGATTGAATGGAGTGACCCTTGACCCTCTTCAGGGCAAGTCTATCATCATCCTATGACTGAATCTAAAGTAGATGTGAGGCCAGGCGTGGTGGCTCACGCCTATAATCCCAGTACTTTGGGAGGCCAAGGCAGGCAGATCACTTGAGGTCAGAAGTTCTAGACCAGCCTAGCCAGCATGGTGAAATCCTGTCTCTACTAAAAACACAAAAATGAGCTGAGCATAGTTTCTGCACTTCAGTCTGGGTGACAGAGTGAGACTCTGTCTCAAAAAAAAAAAAAAAGAATAAAGTAGATGTGAGAAGGAGGTTTTCATGGAGATCAGAATGGGACAACCAAACTAACAGAGTCAGTATTCACCTTCTGTCATTTCTGCTCCTTCCAGCTGAGAGAGAAATTGTGCGAGATATCAAGGAGAAGCTGTGCTATGTGGCCCTGGATTTTGAGAATGAGATGGCCACAGCAGCTTCCTCTTCCTCTCTGGAGAAGAGCTATGAGCTGCCAGATGGGCAAGTTATCACCATTGGCAATGAGCGCTTCCGCTGCCCTGAGACCCTCTTCCAGCCTTCCTTTATCGGTGAGGTGCTACCCACAGTCCCTGCCAATCTCAGGAGGGAAGGGTGGAGGGGTGGGTGAGGTATGGAGAGAGAAACACCAGGAGTCATGGACACTTTGTTAATTACATATGCATACCTCACATTTTCCTAGGAAGGGCGAAAAGTGTGTTTAAAAAAATAGAGAAGATCTCATTTTAAATAAAAGGGAAAGGAAATCAAGATACAGGAAAAGCAGAACAGGAAATATAACATGAAACTAAGAATGAAGTTAAAACACAGAAAGTTTGTAGGCAGCAATATAGCAAGGTCAGGTTGTAGTTTAGCAAGATTCCTTTATCTACAGTGTGGAATCATATTGCATGGATAAAAATCCGGAGGCTTGGCCGGGCGCGGTGGCTCACGCCTGCAATCCCAGCACTTTGAGAGGCCGAGGCAGATGGATCACGAGGTCAGGAGTTCAAGACCAGCCTAGCCAAGACAGTGAAACCCCATCTCTACTAAAAATACAAAAATTAGCCAGGTGCCTGTAGTCCCAGCTACTTGAGAGGCTAAGGCAGGATAATCACTTGAACTGGGGGGATGGAGGTTGCAGTGAGCCAAGACCGCACCACTGCACTCCAGCCTGGGTGACAGAGTAAGACTCTGTCTCAAAAAAAAAAAAAAAGACTGGAGGCAGCTAGGCATGGTGACTCACCTGTTATCCTAGCACTTTGGTAGGACGAGGCAGGCAGATCACTTGAGCCTGCAAGTTTGAGACCAGCCTGGGCAACATGGCGAAACCCTGTCTCTATGAAAAATACAAAATTTAGCAGAGCATGATGGTGCATGCCTGTGGTCCCAGCTACTCAAGAGGCTGAGGTGGGAGAATCACTTGAGCCCCAGAGACATCAAGGCTGCAGTGAGCCGTGATTGTGTCACTGCACTCCAGCCTGGGCAACACAGTGAGAGTCTGTCTCAAAAGAAAAAAAAAAAAAAAAAGACTAGAGGCAAGGAGACCAGGCAGATGGCAAGAGCTAGTTTGGCATGCAGGACCTTTTGCTCCAGGAGACTGTGATGCCAGGCCACAGTAGCTGGATGTCAACCTGCAGGCAATGGGGGACTGTCAGGTGACATGATGAGTATATCCATGCAATGGAATCTTATTTGGCAATAAAAGGGAATGAAGTATTGATCCATGCTGTGACCCTGAAAACATTATACTAAGTGAAAGGAACCACACACAGAAGACCACATGGTGTATGATTCCACTGACAAGAAACATCCAGAATAGGCAAACCTCTAAAGACAGAAAGTGGATTCCCTGTTACCTAGGGCTGGGGCAGGGATGGAGGGGAAAATGGGGAGTGACCACTATTAGGTATGGGAGTCTCTTTTGAAGGCATTAAAAATGTTCTAAAATTAGATTTTGGTGATGTTTGCTTCTGCGGATATACTGAAAATGACTGAATTATATCTCAAAAAGTTATGAAAAAAGAAAGATAATATAACAAAAGTATTCCTTTAGAAATATGCCTCAGGCAACAGTGTAAAAGATCAAGCCAGGCGTGGTGCCTCAAGCCTGTAATCCTAGCACTTTGGGAGGCCCAGAGGAGTGGATCACAAGGTCAGGAGATGGAGACTATCCTGGCCAACATGGTGAAACCCCATCTCTACTAAAGATACAAAAATTACCTAGGCATGGTGGTACGTGCCCGTAATTCCAGCTACTCGGGAGGCTGAGACAGGAGAATCGCTTGAACCAGGGATCGGAGGTTGCAGTGAGCTGAGATCGCGCCACTGCACTCCAGCCTGGTGACAGAGCGAGACTCCGTCTCAAAAAAAAAAAAAAAAGATCAATCAGAACAGGGGACAATAAAGGAAACGCCATGACAAGGAAGGGGGTCTGATCTTATCATCCTTTTGGGAGATATTAAGGTTCTGAACTAGGGTAGTTGCAACAATCGAAGAAGGGTCATTTGAGGAGCTGAAGGTGTACGTATTTATGAAGTGATGCCTGTTGACTAGACACTGTGATCTCCATTAGGCATGGAGTCTGCTGGAATTCATGAGACAACCTACAATTCCATCATGAAGTGTGACATTGACATCCGTAAGGACTTATATGCCAACAATGTCCTCTCTGGGGGCACCACCATGTACCCTGGCATTGCTGACAGGATGCAGAAGGAGATCACAGCCCTGGCCCCCAGCACCATGAAGATCAAGGTGGGTCTTGCCTCAGTTCCCTCCATCCTGTTCTTTGTATAAAGTCTTGCCTACTTGGGAGTTCCTTGGAGACAGGCTGCCAGGCCTGGTAACTTGCTGGTCTCCTGGGTTCAGTATCATCCTGGACTAGAGCCAATTTTATCCTAGGGAATCATGTTCCTTGGGCATTGATGGGCTGAAGACCCACTTAGCATGGATCTCAAACATAATCATAGGAATGTCACATAAGAAGAGGCTGAAAGAATTTGGGATGATGAGAATATTATTCAGGTGTAATGGCTCATACCTGTAATCCCAGCATTTTGGAAAGCCAGGGTGGGAGGATCACTTGAGCCCAAGAGCTGAAGGCCACATGAGCTCTAACTGTGCCACTGCACTCCAGCCTGTCTCTAACTATAAATTCAGATAGATTCTGTCTCTAAAAATAAATAAATAAATAATCAGGAGACCGGAAATGGAAGGAAAGAAAAGAAGGAGGTCACACTATGGTATCTTTAAACTTTATTGCTCCAGAGGAGGTTGAAAGTTCCAAAGAGTGGATGTTTTTGTCATAGGGCCAGCTCTGCTTCAAACTCAACAGGGACATTCCTTGATTTCTGAACATCTCTGATCTACTGTCCCATCTTGGCCATGCCCTTCCCCATACTGCCTCCCAACAGAGCCTCTCACCTCCTGGGCATCTGCAGGCTGGGAGCTTCTCCCCTGCCTCTGGTCTCCAAGCAGTCACACAGACATTTTTAGCTCCTTCTAGGAACTTTGCTGATAACAGTTTTAGAGAAAGAGTTGGGAATAGAAATAACACATTGGTTGAAAGTTACAAAGTCTCACAATAAAGCTGATCTCTGGGGAGTAGGCCTGATGTGAGGAAATGTGTTCTCAGTCAATATTCTAAGAACCGTCATGAAGGAAGGCTGCCCCGGGCCTTCCCCCTGCCTAACAGATGGTGTTCATCACAGAGAAATGGAGCAGACCATCAGGAAACTGGTGAGAACTTGTGGGCTCTTCTCACCCAGAGCCACAGGAATGGTGCATTACTGAGGCCTGTCCTATGGAAAGCATCGTGCCAGGCCTGGGGCAGGGGCATTTTACCAGGACTGTGTGTCATGATACCACGCCTGGCCTCACTCCCAGATTCTGGTCCAATAAGTCTGAATTGCCCCCATCACCTATACTGATAAACAACCACCAGTGATCTGATGCATTTCCCAATTCATGAGCCACTGCTCTGACTTTAACAGTATGTGCCAGCCTTCATGGAGTTTAGGATCTAATTAGTAAACATGATCAATACCAGAACAACCTAAATAAGAAAAGCGGAAGGGGAAGGACACTTTAAGCAGGGGAAGTAGAAGAAGCAAACATGTCCAGGCAGGTCTGTGCTTATATGAGCACCTACCCAAACTGGACAGCAGGACTTGTATAGCGGAACTGGGGGAGATGAGGCAAGTCTCAAGGACATGAAAGAATAGATTTGGGGTGGGGGTGGGGCTCATTTAGGACCACCAACTTAAGAGAAGCCAGAGTTTTCTCATGAGAAATTTGTTACCTTGTTAGTGGCTGTGCATTCCCAGTCCTTGAAATAATCCGTTCAAGGAGCATTTAGGTGACTTTTGTCTGCCTGGATAATAAAATAACTTATAAAGATCCTTCTTATTCTACAATTCCATGATCTCTGTGATTTAGGGAATATGTACAGAGATTCTAAGGCAACAAAAAAAATCAATTTATTATCTGGTTTGCTCTAGCACTGAATTCTTAGACCCTTCAAAAACTGGAAAATTAGTTGAAGAATCATAGTCCTTCTGGATCCCCTTTGAGGTAGAGTTCAAAGTTGTTTGACCTAACAACGAATTTCTAAAAGCTAAGCCCAGGATTCCTAGTGGAAAGCATGAACAATGTAGATATAGATTTGAGGACTTCTGAGATATAATTGGATGATGACAGATAACTCAAAACAGGGTTTTGGTAGACTGGTTTGTACTCAGGAATGGAGGAAGCCCAGCCCAACCTGCCCATGCATCCAAACTTCAGGCAAGAACAGAACAAGGTTCCCCTTATAGATATTTGTATTGATCAGCTACTGCCAAGTAACAAACAACTGTGGAATCTCAAGGGCACATCACAGTGAGCATTTATTGCTTATGCATCAGCTGGGAGTTAGCTGATCAAGGTCAGGCTTGGCTAAGTAAGTGGCTCTGAATTAACTGTAGGTCCAGCCAGCTCAGGTCAAGTCCATATTTCTCATTAACGGGCCCAGGCTGAAAGAGCTCCCCAGGGGCAGCTCTTCTCATGAAGATGGCAGAGCAAGAGAACATGCCCAAGTACACAGGCATATTTCAAGCCCCTGTTTGTGTTATGTCTGCTAATATCCCACTGGTCAAAGCAAACACAATGCCCAGCCCAGAGTCACAGGGAGCAGTGCACTCTTCCCAAGGAGGGATTAAGGGAAGAGTGGGGAAGTGAAGGTTTTGAGCAAAAATCTAATCTATCACAACATTTCTCCTGTTCTTTTCTGACCATGGGGTTCCCCTTTTCTGGGATAAATAGATTTTTGGACCACCCTGCTTATTCCCTTGGGGACTGATCATGATTCACCACATTTGTTCTTTGCAGATTATTGCTCCCCCAGAGCGGAAGTACTCAGTCTGGATTGGGGGCTCTATCCTGGCCTCTCTCTCCACCTTCCAGCAGATGTGGATCAGCAAGCCCGAGTATGATGAGGCAGGACCCTCCATTGTCCACAGGAAGTGCTTCTAAAGTCAGAACAGGTTCTCCAAGGATCTCCTCAAGACTACTCTGTCACCAGTAATGAAACATTAAAACCTACAAGCCTTACTTCTCTGTGTGGGGCTCTTTTTTCCTGGGCTATGTCTCATACACAGTGCTAAGGACTTTTCACACATTACTTTTAATCCATGCAATAATGTTGTAAGGTAGGTGCTATCATTATTCCCATATTTCAGATGAGGAAATTGAGACTCAGAGAAGTCAAGGACTTGCGAAGATCACACAGATTCAAGATTAAAATTCAAGTATCTGACTGCAAAGCTAGTGCTCCTTCTACTATGTCATCTTGTTTTCTTTTCCTTGAATATAACTAAGAATGAGGCTAGATGACTCTTGGGATGGGGGTAGAAACACAGGCTTTCAGTGATGTAAGTCCTTGTACTCCAGGGCAGTTCACTAGGGAACATGAACACAGAGTCATGACACAGGCTTATGGGATGTGACATGAGGAGTTCACACACAATATTACTGTCACTCACGTGAAGAAGGGTCACTGTGGGCTTAAGATCTCTATGAGGTTGTTATTGAGGATTAGGCTGTATTTTTTTTTTTTTGAGACAGTCTCACTCTGTTGCCCAGACCGGTATAGTGGTGCGATCTTGGCTCACTGCAACCTCTGCCTCCTGGGTTCAAGCAATTCTCCCGCCTCAGCCTCCTGAGTAGCTGGGATTACAGGCATGCACTACCACACCTGGCTAATTTTTGTATTTTTAGTAGAGATGGGGTTTCACCATGTTGGCCAGTCTGGTCTTGAACTCTTAACCTCAGATGATCTGCCCACCTCAGCCTCCCAAAATGCTGGGATTACAGGTGTGAGCCACCATGCCCAGCCAGGTTGTATTTTGCCCCAAAATTAATTAAGAAAGGAGTAGCATCCTTAGGAAGGACATTTTCTCTCCTTCCCCCTCCCGTTCCTCCTCCTCCTCCTCCCCTCCTTATTAATTTCCTCCCTACCCACTGCTCTAGGTCAATTTTGTTTAATTTTACAAGTATTTACTGAATTTTTGGCATCTGGAATTGCCGGGTAAAGCGGCAAGGGATTTATATTTCCAACGAAGATGATTCCTGCCCATTAGGGTCTCACTGCATACAGGCAGAGATAGACACATGCATACAAGACAGTGACACAAAGTGAAACAAAAGCGCCTAAAAGTACTATGATAAAATAAGGGTTGATAATAATAGCTAACATTTATTTAGTGATTTCAATAGGCCAGGTTAAAATTTTTGCATGGATTTCCTCAATTAATCCTCACCACAACTTTATGGGGCAGGTATTAGTGTCATTTCCCATTTTATAGTTAGGTTACTGCTTACTAGGTCACCCAGCTAGTTCACCTTAGGACAAGATCCTCACATTGGGCTGGTGCACCTTTCACCTCCCCACCTAGCAAAGTCCCAGCCTTCGTGCCCCTATCAGATCCCATCTGGTCCATGAAGCTTCCCAGACACACCCATTTGGAGACAGTGGAGTCCAGCGGTTAAGCGCAGAGACCTCAATGTCAGACATTCCTTTCACCCTCCCAGCATTCGATCTCTGGGGGTGGGGTGGGATGGAGGAGCGGCTTTCATAAGCACTTAGGGGATTTCTGTGAGGACCAGTTTCCCAGAAGCAGACCCGGAAATGAGGATTCCTTGCAAATGACTTATTAAAGAAGTGCTCTGAGGAGGGCTGGTAAGCAGAGTGGGGGGGTGCAGAAGAGGAAAGGGGAGGAAACCTGGCAAGAGGGCAATTGCAGATAAAGTCCTGGAGAGGGCAGCTTCAGCCTGGCCCCGCCCACTGGGAGCTCTGGAGTCTAAGGCTAGCCTGGTGGAGGCCAGGGAGCCAGGCTTTCACAGTCCCACCTGCCAGTGATTGGTGAGGGTGCTCCCTGGGAGGACTGAAGCCCTAGGCTTTCCATCTGTATCAGCAAAGGCCTCCTCCAAAGAAGAGCTGCAGGCTCTGGCTGCTGGAAGAGAAAGCACAGGAGGAGGTGGGAGCGATCTGAGGAGATGTAGGGCACTGACACTGCACGATGGAGGGACATCCCACCAACCCCCGGCACCCATCCAACCTCCCTTCCCCATGCTTCCACCCCTACTCCAGTCTTACTCCACTTCAAGTTTAAAAAATGCTGTCCTAGATTCTTCAGTGGATGTGGAGTTATCCACTGATAGAGAGAGGGACAGTGGCTTGAGGAAAGTGGAAATCCAACTGGAAGTCTATTAAAGATCAACAAAAGTCAGGTGTGATGGTTTACTCCAGTAATCCCAGCTACTTGGGAGGCTGGGGTGGGAGGATCACTTGAACCCAATTCAAGCCAGCCTCTAACAAGCAAGACCCCATCAGAGAGAGAGAGAGAGAAACAATGTCCCAGGCACTGAGGGCCCACAAAGACAGTCATTACTTATTATGTGTTATATAATGTCTATTGGGTGGTAACTGTGTGGCAGGTGTGGCAAGTGGATTCTCTCTCTTAATCCTCACCCCCAGGTCACTGGAATCCAGAGCCCATACTCTTAAACACCTTTTGATATGTCTCCCTTTATGATTAGGTGTATCAGTACAGTTCATTCAGGGGAGCAGAGCCACTATGGGTATTATGGGAATAAGGGCTTTATTACAGGAATGAGATTTATCCAAAGCCTGAAGGAGCTGGGAAAGTGAAAGTCTGCAAGGAACTGTGGGATAATCTGAGAGGAGTCACACATGAGTGGAAGACTAGGTGAAACCTATCTGCCGGGCACCTCTGTCTGTCATAGCATCTGACTAGAAGATTTCCACAGAGCACTGGCTGACACTCCCACTCTGCCTTTCAAATCTCACCCCAGGTCCTCTTTTGGCCAACTCTAACTCAGAGCCTTGTTGGTAGTGCGTTCTGAAAGTGTACTTTCCAGTTTAACCAAATCGATTTAGCACAATCCAGCACATTAGAAAATCTTCAATGTAGGTGAGATACAGCTGACTAAAATTCCAGGCTGCAGAAGAAAGTTTGGGCCACATTTTTATATGTTCATTTCCCTTTTTGAATGGCTGCATGACATTTTATATAATATTGGTCAGTATTTTATGTATACAGTAGCATTTACAAACACTGAAAAAATAGTAACTCCTTCAGAGCTGCACTTCAAGGACTAAGCAGAGTGTCTGGTATGCAGTAGATGTTCAGCAAATATTGGATGAATGAATGGATGCTGAAAGACTAGAGTTCCTGCAGGGCAACATCAACTCCTACTTATCAACTCTAGCAGATATTTGAAAATCGCCCAGAGGCAGGAAGTGGCCTCATTCTCCTAAGTAAGGGGGAGGTAAATCTACTTACCAGTATGCCACTACTTTCAGTCTCTGGCTAGCACCCAAGTGGGATGAAAACTCCCTGTTTACTGCTTCCAAAAGGAACTGATCACCACCTCTTTGGGGTGTCTTCTTTGCTCATGATGATCACCTTAATTGTACTTCCTCATGCACAAAAGTGGGGCCCCAACCCTCTTCCTTGGCCACAGCTGATTGAACCATGATTAGACACCTGAACACAGATGGGCAAATCAGATTCTCCCTTCTGGGAATTTGGAATTGGGACCCAAAACCAAAAAATAACATTTAACAAAACAAGCATAAATAAGTAAAGGGGGATAGAAAGATTATTACTAATTAATTAAGGTAACTGACAGGCATTTTAGGCAAAAAATATTTTAGTTTCTTACATTACACTCCACATCAAAAAAATTTTGAATGCTTTTAGAGGCTGGGTGCAGTGGCTCACACCTGTAATCCCAACACTTTGGGAGGCCGAGGTGGGTGGATAACTTGAGGCCAGGAGTTCAAGAGCAGCCTGGCCAACATAGCAAAACCCCGTCTCTACTAAAAATACAAAAATTTAGTCAGGCATGGTGCATGCCTGTAATCCCAGCTACTCAGGAGGCTGAAGCATGAGAATCGCTTGAACCTAGGAGATGGAGGTTGCCGTGAGCCAAGATCGCCTCACTGCACTCCAGCCTGAGCAAGACTCTGTCTCAAAAAAAAAAGACGCAAACCACAGAGAGAAAATATTCACAAAGGACTCATCCAGAATATTTGAAGAATAAGACAAGCAAAAGACAACCAATAGAAAAATGGACATAAGACTTCAACAGAGGATACTGAAATGATCAATAAACACGTGAAAAGATGTTTGACTTCATTAACCAGCAGGAAAATGTAAATTAAAACCACAATAAGTTATAATTACACACAGCAAAATAGATAAAATGAAAAAAAGCTGACAATATCAACTGTTGGTAAGAATGTGGGACAACCAGAACTCTCTCTCACTGATGATGGTGGTGTCAACTAGAACAAACACTGTGGAACTGTCTACTATTTGGGAATATCTATCAAAGCTGAGCATATATATGTAACTTATCACACAGCAATTCCACTCTTAGGTACACACCCAAGATAAATGCATACTTCTTTTTACCAAAAGACATGTACAAGACTATTTATCACAACTCTATTCATTATGGCTCAAATCTAGAAACTTCAGAGTTCATTATGGTATAGTGACATTGTGGAATACTATATAGCAACGAGAATGAGTGAACTACAACTAATATGTTCAACCTGGATGAATCTCACAGACATGTTAAATAAAAGAAGTATTTACTATATAATTTATATAAAGAAAAGGCAAAACTAATCTCTACTGTTGAAGTCAGGCTAATGGTTATCTTTGAGGGATAGTAACTGGCAACGAACATGGGGGATTCTGGAGATGCGGATAATGCTGTTTCTTGATCTGAATTCAGGTAACATAAACTGTTCCATTTGTGAAAACTTCATTGAACTGTACACTTACAACACATCCTCTTTTCCTCACTACATACTATGCTTCACCAACTTTTTTTTTTTTTTTTTTTTTTTTTTGAGACAGTCTGGCTCTGTCGCCCAGGCTGGAGTGTAGTGGCACGATCTTGGCTCACTGCTCACTACAAGCTCCGCCTCCCGGGTTCACGCCATTCTCCTGCCTCAGCGTCCTGAGTAGCTGGGACTACAGGTGCCCGCCACCATGCCCGGCTAATTTTTTTGGTATCTTTTTAGTAGAGACGGGGTTTCACTGTACTAGCCAGGACGGTCTCGATTTCCTGACCTCGTGATCCGCCCGCCTTGGCCTCCCAAAGTGCTGGGATTACAGGCGTGAGCCGCCGGGCCTGGCAACTTCACCATAAAATTTTTAAAAATAATTTTTAGGAGCTCTGTTACTGGTAGAGGTTGTCCAGGTTCTTGGCATTTTGAACAAAGAATTGAACAAAACACACAAAGCAAGGAAAGAATGAAGCAACAAAGCACAGATTTATTGCAAACCAAAAAACACTCCCCAGTGTAAGAGGGGATCCAAGCAAGCAGCAATTACAGAATTTTCTGGCGTTTAAATACCTCTTAGAGGTTTCCCATTGGTTACTTGGTGTACACCCTATGTAAATGAAGTAGTGGCCAGCGATCAGTCTGATTGGTCTCTGAGGGGACCAATCAGAGGCTGAAGTGAAGTTACGAAGTTTTACCCTATGCAACTAAAGAGTTGGCCTGCCACCAGCCTGATTGATTGCCTGAGGACACCAATCAGAGGTACTTTCAATTTTTCATCTGCCACCCAGAAAAGCCGGGGTTGCAAAGGGATTAGCTTCTGGTCCTTTTGTTACTTGGGCTGGAAAGCTGGGATTTTCCTTTTGATTTAGTTCTAGGAAGTCAACCTGAATGGGCCTTAGGTTCCCTGTCTCCAGACCCTATTTTCCTGCCTGGTAACTTTTAGGAGATTAATGCCTGCCTGCAGACCCTTTACTCATTTAACTTTCACAATGCCCCTGAGGCAGCAAGATCCTGGCGAGGCAGAGAGCCTCTCAAGCTTTTTAGGATGAATATTTCCAAGTCTGAGTTTACATAAGTAAAGAAATGTAAGCAGTATTTTTTTTTTTTTTTTATTGAAGTGGCTGCTGGAGTGGAGATGGGAATGGGTAGGACTTTAGCCGCTCCAGTAGCCATTAACGCCCCACCCTGGTTATCCTAACAAAATTCGGTGTATTAAAAATATAATGTTCTTAATATATAAACATGACCTCAGCCATCCTATATACACATCAACATAAGAAAAAGGTCCTGTGCTTTCTATGGGAACAGCTTAGGTATCCCAGCCCCGGTCCTTCTCCAGCCCCCTTGCCATCAGATCCTTGTCTTCTAAAACCTACCACACCTGAGTTCTGCGTGAAGGCCGGTTTGGCCTGTTGACTCCTGGTTTTGACTCTGGTGATTCAAGCGACTGGAACTAGAAGCACCATTTGACAACATTTCGTAAATCATTAGTTCTGAGGTTGTTATGACGACGGGGTGTGGCAGTCCGGCCTCACCTGTGGCAGCAGCTTAGGTCCCTGCCCTTCTGTACAGCACACTTCACCGACAGCAGGACTCAGGTTTTCTACACCGGCAAGTCTCTACTCGCCATTGCTTACGTGCACAGAACCCAACTTACCAGGTTTAAACGATTTCCAGTCACATACCTGAGCCACCACCACCTTATCCTGAAGGGATTTTTGGCTATAATGCGAATCGATTGACCGAACATTTATTTATTTACTCAAGACACAAACTAAGAGATGGGGTGTAACTGATTATCTAATTTGTTAATTTAGTCAATAATATGCCAGCATTATGCAGGGAATTACAGGGAAGAGGAAAAAGTTAAATTTGTGTAAATCATCAGATTGAGTCATTTTCCTACTTTAAAACTTCCATTTTCTTCCAGTATTAAAAACCAGACAACAAGCACCTGGGGGGGGAAAGCCCCTCTTAAAATTAGTTTCTATTTTTAATTTGTCTTCAGTTATAAAATTTATTTTAAAGTTATACAAAAATGAGGTGGTTGGATTGTGGAGTTATGTCTCCTAAAATGTTATTTATCCAATGAACAAAAACTGAGGAGCCACTCAGCACCGCAACTCCTGTTACTAGCAAATTCTGCACCCTTGTAAAACCCTTCCTTCTCGCAACGCTCCTTTATAAACATCGCGAGAGCAGAGCGGTCTCTTGGGCGCACCCCGTCGCATGTTCAACCCCACCCACTTCCTGCCTGACGATCGCCTTGCGTCAGCGGAGCGCTGGAGCGAGTGAGCGGCGGTACCTAGGGCGGAAGTGCTCTCCGCGGAAGTCATCGCTGTGCGAATCGTGGGTGGGATGGCCGCGGGCCGCCTCTTTCTAAGTCGGCTTCGAGCACCCTTCAGTTCCATGGCCCAGCGCCTACTCGAGGGCGTTCCCTTCTCCAGGGGCCTGCACGCGGGGCGCGGGCCCCGAAGGCTCTCCATCGAAGGCAACATTGGTAAGGGCCGGAAAGCGACTGCCAAGCCTTGGCCTCCGCCATGCAGGTGACAGAGGCTGGGAAAGGAGCTGGGCTCGGAATGGCCCGCGTCTGATGCGGTCGGCCTCTCTGGGCTGCGAGGAGGGCCTTTCTCCTCGCAAAGTGCACTGTGGATCTTTGCCTCCTTGCTTTTTAGAGTATCGGGCCTCATTACCCACCCACAGGGACACATTTGTTGGGGCATAAAAGCCACGAGTTAGTGGCTAGGACAAGAATGTTATTAGCTGTTTGTAATAGATGGAAATGGAAGCGCCAAGCGGGTGCAGTTTATTTGTTCTCCTAGATAGGGTTGCCATATTTAGCAAAAATTAAAAATATCCAGTTAAAGTAGAATTTAAGATAACGAATCATTTTTAGTGTGTGTCCAGTGCAATATTTGGGGCATCCTTACACCAAAACAACAACGAAATCACTCGTTGAAAGTTCATATTTAACTGTGTCCTGTATTTTATCTGGCAACCCTATTCTAAGAGAGTTTCTAAACTTTAGTCGGTCAAATACCACATTCACAGTTTTTGTGCCTGTGCTAGTTGCATGATAATTTCTTAAGGTTTTTCTTAGAAGAACCTCACTTTTTAACTTAAGAACATGTATTAAATTAAAAATAATTTTGTTACAAGAATGAGACCCAGTATCTTGAATAAAAAGTAGTCAAAAAGCAAAATGAAGGCAAAGCATTTCAATTTAATATTAATAAATTCTGACTTGATACTTCTACCTGCCAAGGTACTGAGCCCTAAAAGGGGCTTAGCAAGTGTTGAGTACTGAAGACATTCTAGCAGCAAACTGAGAATTTCTTTTTTTATTCATTCAACAAATCACCTTTTGAGCCACTTCCATATGCCAGCACTGTTCTTGTCCTGGAGAATACAGCTGTGAATAGAAGAAATAAAAATCTCTGCTCTCATGGAACTCAAGTAGGGAGAGATAGACAATAAACAACACAAATTAAGCAAGGTGAACAATATGTTAGAGAGTAATGAGTGTGATGGAGAAAAATCAGGGATGAAGAATTGAGGGAAGCTTTTATCTTATTTGAGATGGAGTGTCGCTCTTGTTGCCCAGGCTGGAGTGCAGTGGCTTGATCTCGACTCACTGCAACCTCAGCCTCTCTGATTCAAGCGATTCTCCTGCCTTAGCCACCCGAGTAGCTGGGATTAGAGGCACCCGCCACCACACCCAGCTAATTTTTGTTTTATTTTTAGAGACAGGGTTTCACCATGTTGGCCAGGCTGGTCTTGAACTCCTGACTTCAGATGATCCGCCTGCCTCGGCCTCCCAAAGTGCTGGGATTATAGGCGTGAGCCACCGCACCTGGCCAAAGTTGTCATTTTAAATAAGCAAGGCCTCACTGAGAAGGTGACATCTGAGCAAAAAACTGAAGAAGGTGAGGGAGCAAACCATGTGGATACCTGGGAGAAGAATCTTCTAAGCACAGTGAAAAGCAATTGGAAAGGCCCTGAGGTGGAAAGTGTGTTTGGGGAATAGGAGGGAAGTTAATGTGGCTGAAATCGAGTGAGCAAGGATGGTAGGGAAATGAGGGCAGAAGCCCAAGGGTTGGCCAGATTTTATAGGCCTTATCATAGGTTTTTAATCTTACTGAGATGGGTAGCCATTGGAAGGTTTGAGGAGTCAAGCGACAGTTTTACTTAGATTATAAAAAGATCACTGTGGCTGATATGTTGAAAGTAAAGGGTGTTAAGTGGTATTGCAATAATTATGGTTATGTTGGACCTTTGTGAAAATGGTGAGACGTGATTGGATTCTAGTTATACTTAGTTATACGTTAACAAAAATTGAGTTACATTTTAAGTAAAATTTAACAGTGGAAGTGGTGCGAAATGATTGGGTTCTAGTTATATTTTAAGGTAGGGCCAATTGGATTTGGTGACAGATTGAATGCAGAGTGTAACATAAGAGAGGGGCCAATGATGACTCCAGTTATTTTGACTTGAGTACTTGAAAGATAGACTCTTGATTTTATTTCCTCCTTTCCTTCTTCCTCCCCTCTCTTCCCCTCCCTTGGTGGGATTTTGCCCTGTTGCCCAGGCTAGAATACAGCGATGCGATTGCATCTCACTGCAGCCTGCCTCCCAGGCTCAAGCCATCCTCCCACCTTAGCCTCTTGAGTAGCTGGAACCACAGGTGTTTGCCACTATGCCTGGCTGATTTTTTATATTTTTTGTAAAGATGGGGTCTCACTGTATTTCCCAGGCAGGTCTTGAACTCCTGGGCTCAAGTGATCCTCCTGCCTTGGTCTCCCAAAGTGCTGGGATTACAGGCGTGAGCCTTGGTTTTAAGCATGTTAGGTTTTTACATGCCTATTAATATCCAAGTAGAGGTGTTGGATAGGTAGTTGGATATGTAAGTTCAGAGTTAGGGTCTTCCTGGACTGGAGCTGTAAATGTAGGTGGTATTTAATGCTGGAAGACTATGTGTTGATGGAAAGGACTGAGCCCTGGGCATGCAAATATTATGAGACTGGGGAGGTGGGAAGGAATAAGCAGAGACAGAGAAGGAATGCCCACTGACACAGGAGGAAAAAACAGAATGCTGTTCTGGAAGCCAAGTGAAGAAGGTGTTCAGTGGGAGGGAATGATCAGCTGTGTTATACTGTTTAAGTAAATGAAGGTCTTTGGTGAACTCGAACAGTTTTAGGAGTGTTAGGAGTGAAAGCCTAATCCGTATAGGTTCAAGGAGAATGGGAGGTGAGGAGAGTGGGTTAAGATAACTGGAAGTTTTTAGAAAGGGAAGTCATGGGGTGGTAGCTGAAATTAGAAAAGGGTATGAGAGTTTAGCATTTTTAATTTTCTTTTTGTAAGAAGAATTAGAATATGTTTGTGAGTTGACGGAAGTGGTCTAGTAGAAAGGAGGAAAATTGGTAAATTGGGACAGGATAGAATTGCTGGAGTATTTTTAAGCAAGAAAGAATAGGATCTATTGCCCAGTGGGAAAGACTTTAGCCTTAGCTAGGAGCACAGTTCGTCCCTAGTAACAGGAGTGATGGCAAAATATATGAGCACCAACTTGAGTGAGTGTAGTGGGAACTTGGGAAGGTCTTTTGGTTGTGTCTGTTTTTTTTTGTGTGTGTGTGAGCCGGAGTCTTGCTCTCTCCCAGTCTGGAGTGTAGTGGTGCCATCTCGGCTCACTGCAAGCTCTGCTTCCTCATGCCATTGCCTGCCTCAGCCTCCTGAGTAGCTGGGACTACAGGCACCCGCCACCACGCCCAGCTAATTTTTTGTATTTTTTTTTAGTAGAGACGGAGTTTCACCATGTTAGCCAAGATGGTCTCAATCTCCTGACCTCGTGATCTGCCTATCTCGGCCTCCCAAAGTGCTGGGATTACAGACGTGAGCCACCGCGCCCGGCCTGGTTGTGTCTGTTTTCAGCGTGAAATAGGAGGAAAGGTCATCAGCTAAGAGTGAATGTGGAGACACAACATGAAATACTCTAGTGTATAAGCAAAGGAAATGTTAAATTGCTGGGTACCATTTAGGACCCACTTTGAGTTAGTGGTCATGAATTTAAAGTGAGACCAGTCACCATGGCTGCGTGTTTTTCTCCAGCCAAATCGGAAACATTGAAAGGAATGGGAAAGGAGAGTCCTGCTATTTGCCTGATGATGTTATTATTTAAATATGTTTTGTACTGTACTTTGAGAAACACACCCCTGAAGGAAGCTCTGTCCTCAAAGCCTAGAGAGAGAACAGGGTATATCACAAAGTAACTTAGGACAGGTCGTCAGATAAAGTTTGAACTCCCTCTATTTTCCTGACCTTTGCTTCTTAACCTTCTCAAATTTCTCTGCTTCTTTCTTGCTTTCTCATGCAACAGAGGCTTACTGAATGAGGACTAAGACTCCACTCTTATGCTAAGCATAGCAGTGAATAGGTTACAGTTCCTGTCCTTCAAGGAGCTCACAACCAAATGGGAGAAACAGACTCGACATAATTTTCTTTTCTTTTCTTTCTTTTTTTTTTTTGAGCCAGAGTCTCACTCTGTCGCCCAGGCTGGAGTGCAGTGGCACGATCTCGGCTCACTGCAACCTCTGCCTTGCAGGTTCACGCCATTCTCCTGCCTCAGCCTCCTGAGTAGTTGGGACTACAGGTGCCCACCATCACGCCCGGCTAATTTTTTGTATTTTTTAGTAGAGATGGGGTTTCACCATGTTAGCCAGGATGGTCTCGATCTCCTGACCTTGTGATCCGCCAGCCTTGGCCTCCCAAAGTGCTGGGATTACAGGCGTGAGCCACTGCGCCCCTCTGACTGGACATAATTTTCATACTGTGTGGTGAGATCCGTGATTGGGCATGGAAAGCCAGAATCTCTGGGGTAGGAATTCCCAAGAGGAAGAAGAGGAAAAAGTGTTTCAAGCATAGAAAGCAACATGTGCCAAGGTGATGAAGCCTGAAGAAACACATGCAGTTTTTTTGGTTTTGTTTTTGTTTTTGTTTATGTTTTTGAGACGGAGTCTCATTCTGTCACCCAGGCTGGAGTGCAGTGGTGTGATCTCATCTCGCTGCAACCTTCACCTCCCAGGTTCAAGTGATTCTCCTGCCTCAGCCTCCCAAGTAGCTGAGACTACAGGCATGTGCCATCACGCCTGACTAACACATGCAGTTTTAATGGAAGAGAAATAGTTGGATGTGCCTGGAATTGAAGGGACCTGTGAAAGCGTGGCAGAACAAGAGATTGGAAGGGTGGGATTTGCCATATGTCGAAGAGCCTTGTGGACCATGCTAGTTTGTCCTGTTGGCAGTGGGAGGCTGTTGAACACTTGAAGCCAGTGTGTGCCATGACCAGATTAATTTTAAAAAGGAGACTGTGTAGGATGAGAAAGAAGGCTCCATAAAACAGGCACTTTCTTTGTATATTTTGTTTGCTGCAGTACCCATAGTGCCTTGCATCCAGTTTGTTGGATGAATGAATAGATGAATTGGAACAGAGTTGAGTCTATGCGCTAGTTTTGTGGCTATTGGAGTAATTGGAGGGAGGAAAGATGCAGGCCTGAATAGAAGAACTGGAGAGACAGAGAAGCGATGGTATGAGAGAGATTTTGGAAGTGGGATTGACAGGATGTGGTGGCCACTTAGAGGCGAGGGATAAGGAGGAGTAGAGGAGGGTGACACTGAGGTTCATGAGGGATAAAGGGAATAAAGGAAGAGGCAGTCTGGGGAGGGTAGAGTGATATGTTTTGTATGAGGTTCCTGTGAGACATAGAGGTGTTCTGAGACAGATTGGAATATATGCCCGAAGTCAAGAGAGTCTGGAGATGGGTGCTGAGGTTTCAGATGTGGAAGTTGTTGACTGGTGGGGGGCAGTTGTTGAAGCCTTGGAAGTAAATGCAGTTGCCCCAGAAAAGGGTGATGCGAAGTGGAATGGGGGAACCTAATCTGACTCTTTTTTCCTTTCATCTCCCACTACTCTTCATCACCCCACACACCCTGATGACTCTCCCTAGACAGAATTAGTCACTGCCTCCTCTGTGGGCTGACATAACATTTTGTACCCACAACTGCTGCAGCACTTGAGTTCTGCTGAGCTTGTTTGCACATTCACCACCTTCCTTGGGCTCTGACCACTCAGTGTGCTGTTCATCTTTGTATTGCTGACACCTAACCCCCGCCTTGACCCAGTGTACTCAGTACTGACCAGATTCTTGAATCCTGTGCTGTGATATCCATGTAGAAGTTAGGCATTGGTACCCACACAGGGGTACATTAAACTGCTTTTTAAATCAAGAGTGAGCATCTTCTCTAATCACAGGTAACATCCTCAAGCAAATCAGATTGAGAGCACCCATTCAGGAAACCTGAACAGGGAAGATGAACCCCTCTCCTAACCAAAATTAGGTATGTTTAGAGGGGTTTTTCTTGTATTCCTTCTGCTCTAAGTCCTGTTATTCTGATCCTGAAGGTGCAGACAGTGGCATGTAAGGAAAATTGATCAGTGAAGTAGCAACTAATGGCATCTGGCATGACTTGCGAAGCTGTATAAGATGTGTGATTGAAAGTCAAAAGCTTGGTACCTAGAACCCCTGAAAATCTAAAACATAAAACACTTAGCCTCTCTTCTAAGACTGTTCATCCCTACAGTGTATTATCATCTTCTTGTGATTATCTTACGATTACAAGCCTAAATTGAAGAAAAGATTGCTGTGTGAAATCTCACTGTCAGTGAGTCATCTCAGCATTTTTACTTGATTTTCAAAGACCCAACCAGAGAAGAGGAAACTCTTTTGCACTTTTCAATCAAGAGACTTAAACATAAAGCAGTAGAGGGCTTCCCTAATAACATGTTTCCTCCAGCATTCAAAATTAGTGACTTCACATCACCAATATGTGTCTTTTACTTATTTTGAGTATAAATGGTTGGGCAAAGAATCCTTGGGAAAAAATAGCCTATTTATATCAAATACTGTGTAGTGGGTTCTCTGTGCCTGTGACTCACCTCCTTCCATCCATCTATCACTGTTCTCATACTCAAGATGCAAAGGTTCAGTCTCTGTCTTTAAAAGTGAGCTCCCAGTCTAGCTGGAGGGAGTGATGAGTGAACAAATAATTACAGTGTAATCCTTTGGTAAACCAGAGCAGGCAGTAATTAACTCTGCCTAGAGATGAAGTAGAGCTGGAGAGAGTTCAAGGAGGCTTCGCAGAGAAGGTGGCAGTGGAAAGCTGAATCACCTGGTAGGCAAGGCAGGGAGGAGGGGATGCCAGATCATTAAGGGTCTTTTGTGCTGAACAGATGAGTTTGGATCATAGGAAGGTGTGAGGAATTTTTTTGGCCTTTTTTTTTTTTTTCGTAAACAGTTTTTCATGAAGAAAAGGCATCAGAGTAAAATTTATTAATTTTTTTTTAAGCCTGCTGACTGATTTGTATTAACTTTGCCTAGAATGCTTTTAAGCTTAGAGCCTGTGTGATCCTGGGTACTCAGTCTTGGGGTTGGAATATAACTTGAGGGCAAGCTCTCAGCCTAGATCATCATTTCGGTTATAGTACCTACCACTTAGTAGCTACTCCATAAACATTTGTTGATTGAATGAATGAGTGAGTGAATGAATGCAGCATCAAATACAGTATCTGAAATAAAGACTTTAATGTTTTTTGGAAGGATTTTTTAAAAAAGACATTAGACAGTTTTATATGTTCTGTTATATGTTCTGACTGTTGGATTTTGGTAAAAGATTTCAGAATTGGATTTTTTTTTTTCTGATGTTTTTCATCTTGTTCAGGAGATGAAAATGCCTGGAGGTGATAAATATAGGCTCCTGTGAAATACAGCTGTATTAGACATAAAATAATGGGATCTGTTATTTCGGGTATTACATCATATGCTATCTTACTAGTAGATTTTAGCATTACATAGCTATGGTAGGCATTGTCAGTTTATAGAAAATTTTGTGGGGAGAAAAAACCATGCCTTAGGAAAAGATGAGTGATAACAACAGAACTCTCTGGCCCAGCTTGTGGAATGAGAATCATGGAGCTAAGGAAAATCAACATGTTGAAGTAATATACTCTTAAGAAAGTACCTTCCACCTTTTTGAAAGTCGTGGCAATATAACAACAGAGAACACCAGTGGCCAAGGTCCTAAGGGAAGGTTTGATGCTGCTTGTAAGATCCGATACCTTCCAAAATTCATAATACTAAGAGTATATCGAAAGATAGGCCAGGCGATGTGGCTGACGCCTGTCATCCCAGCACTTTGGGAGGCTGAGGTGGGCAGATCACCTGAGGTCAGGAGTTCGAGACCAGCCTGGCCAACATGGCGAAACCCTGTCTCTACTAAAAATACAAAAATTAGTCAGGTGTGGTGGCACGTGCCTGTAGTCCCAGTTACTCGGGAGGCTGAGAGGCTGGAGAATCAGTTGAACCCAGGAGTCAGAGGTTGCAGTGAGCTGAGATTGCCCCACTGCACTCCAGCCTGGGCAACAGAGCAAGACTCTGTCTCAAAAAAAAAAAAGAAAAGGAGGCCGGGCGCGGTGGCTCAAGCCTGTAATCCCAGCACTTTGGGAGGCCGAGACGGGCGGATCATGAGGTCAGGAGATCGAGACCATCCTGGCTAACACGGTGAAACCCTGTCTCTACTAAAAATACAAAAAACTAGCCGGGCGAGGTGGCGGGCGCCTATAGTCCCAGCTACTCGGGAGGCTGAGGCAGGAGAATGGCGTAAACCTGGGAGGCGGAGCTTGCAGTGAGCTGAGATCTGGCCACTGCACTCCAGTCCGGGCGACAGAGCGAGACTCCGCCTCAAAAAAAAAAAAAAAAAAAAAAAAGAAAAGGAAAGAAAGATAACTGCAGTGGCCCGGCGCAATGGCTCACGCCTGTAATCCCAGCACTTTGGGAGGCCAAGGCAGGTGGATTGCTTGAACTCAGGAGTCTGAGACCAGCTGGGGCAACATGGTAAAACCCTGTCTCTGCCAAAAATACAAAAATTAGCTGGGCGTGGTGGCACACACCTATAGTCCCAGCTACGTGAGAGGCTGAGGCAGGAGAGTCACTTAAACCCAGGAAGCGGAGGTTGCAGTGAGCCAAGATTGTGCCACTGCACTCCAGCCTGGGCGACAGCTAGACTCCATCTCATAAACAAACAAACAAACAATATATTGGGCAGGTCAAACATACTGGACCAGCTACCCAGCAGGCTGATAACAACAGAACTCTCTGGCCCAGCTTGTGGAATGAGAATCATTCAGCAGGCTGAGGTGAGAAGATCACCTGAGCCCGGGAGACAGAGGTTGCTGTGAGCCAAGATCGCACCACTGCACTCCAGCCTGGGTGACGAGAGAGACCACCATCTCAAAAGGAAAGATAGCAGCTAAGCTGGGATCTAACTAAATTGCAGTTAATCTGAGATAATGATATCATAAGAGATTGATGGGAAAAGTAGGCTTTCTCTAGACAGGGGTGTTCCGATCACTAGGCGGAGGCCTCTGAAGCAGTGGAGAGCCAAACACCACCACTCTTATGAACCCCTTGTGAACACCTTGAAACATTTGTCAAAACAAACAGACAAAAAACACCCCAGCAGGAAGGAAAAAAATATATATTATGATCAGGTATCACAGCACTGAGAAAGTTATACTGTGTCTGGCTTTAATAAAAACATATAACTTTGAATTATTTTTTAAAGTAATTATTCCACATCTGTGGGTGGTACCTGGCACAGCTCAGTTCCAGTGGAATGAGTTTAAGAAATACTGCCCTGTAGTGAATTACTCAGGCTCTCCAAGCCCCAGAAACATGGATGGCACAGCTCTTAGGACCTTTCACCACCATTTACTGTCATTGTATGCTGAAGCTGCCTTCTGATTACTAAACTGGCTTTCCAGAAGCCTTGGAATGGGGAATGGGTTACAGAGTACCCTGGGTATTAGATGTTATTGTTCCAGTCATTGGAACTGTATATTTCCTATTATATCTAATTTGTTGGCATTCCAGAATTTATGTGTTTAAAATGCATGAGTCAATTTCTTGGAGTCCTGACTGCTCTTAGATGAACTAATAGTGTCTGACCTCAGAGCCCTTCCTTTCCATCTGCAACAGTTTTTTTAAGGTAATTGTTTTTAACTTTTAAAAAATATAAGTAATTCTGGCCAGGTGCGGGGGCTCATGCCTGTAATCCCAGCACTTTGGGAGGCCGAGGTGGGTGGATCACGAGGTCAGGAGATCAAGACCATCCCGGCTAACACGGTGAAACCCCGTCTCTACTAAAAATACCAAAAAACTAGCCGGGCGTGGTGGCGGGCGCCTGTAGTCCCAGCTACTTGGGAGGCTGAGACAGGAGAATGGCGTGAACCCGGGAGGCGGAGCTTGCAGTGAGCTGAGATCACATCACTGCACTCCAGCCTGGGTGACAGAGCTAGACTCTGTCTCAAAAAAAAATATATATATATATGTAATTCTAACAATCATTCAATCCCAGCCATGTAACAAATCAACTACATTTATCTTTTCATAGTCAGTAAAATAACTTTTTAGCTATTAAATAGCAGGGACCATATTTTAGACTTGTTAAACAACCTACAAACTAAATTTTGACCATCTGGGCCAAATATTTTAAGCGAGGGCTTACTCAGGGCAGACAGGTATCTGATAATATACACATTCAACCACTTGGCACCTGACCAGTGTGGTAGGAATTCAGAGCTAGAGAAGTAATGAAGAAGTGGGACCTTAGGCTTGCCGGGGGAAAGGATTTAGACACAGGCCTGGAAGAGCAGGGGAGGGCATTTATTCATTGGAGTGTGGGAAGAGCAGGGATTGAACAGATGTGAAGAAGCACACACAAGTTAGGTGGAGGTGGGGACTGAGAGATGAGCGTGACTGTACAAATCTACAGATTCATGCTGTTTGTTCTTATCCTGCCTATTCAGAGAGGAGTTGGGGTGGTATATAGTAAATGTCATTGTTAAATGTGTGGGTTCTTGTGCTGAGACATCAGCACCCCGATCAGTAACCATAAGTGGAAGGATCCCCCCCTTCTTTCCCTTGAGATAGATTACTTCTGATAGAGGAGATTGAGGTCCAGATACAGTCTTAAGATTCATTTTTTATTTTTCACAAATGTAGGTTTCAGAGAGAACTGAAATTAGTAATATACTGTGTATTTTATTCATTTGGCCAGGTCATTAGGTTTCAGTTTGTTTTCTACCCTGGAGGAGCTCCATCCTCTAGCTGGAGAAACACAATGACAGGTGCAGTGATGGAGTCTCACCCAGAATACTAAGCCAAGCACAAAGGAGGACTAGCTAATCCTGCTCAGAGGTATCAGGATCTGGGAAGGCTTCACACAGGAGGTACATCTAAACAGAATTGAGGATTGAGTAGGCGTTGGTCGGGTGAGGAGAGGAGGCGCTTCGGGAAATGGGAAAGCATATGCAAAGTCATATTTGCAAGAGAACATGGTGTGATTGGAGTTTGGTCCTGCAGGAGTGTAGTCTCCCTAAAGGAAAGCCGAGGCCAGAGAGGCATACACAGGGATCAGATCTTGTTGTGTCTAGCAGACCATGTTAAAGAGTTTGGAGTTTGTCCTGAAGCTTGTTCAGGTCTTAGCTCAGATGTCACTAACTTCCCATTGCCCTTAGAATAGAATTCAGCCCTCTTACCATGGCCACAAGGCCCTATGTGACCTGGCCCTGGACTGCCCTTGTGGCCACGCCCATCTTGAGCCACTCTTCCGTCACTTGCCCTTGCTGTAGCCAATAGGGAGTTGTCAGAAGATTGTAAGCAGTGTTATTTCATGTTCAGTCTGACCACAGTATGGAGCATGGATTGAAGAGAGCAAGGCCAGCATCAGAAAGGCAAGAGATGATAAGAGGATGGTCTTGAGCATGGAGGTGGGAATAGAGAGAAAAGGACAAATATGAAAAATTGAGAAGCAAATGCAGAAGGATTTGGTGGCCACTGAGGTTTGGCAGAGGAGGGACTTCTGTCAGTGAGTGGATGGTATGTTCATACCCTGAGGTCTGGGATACAGGAGGAAGCTCAGTTTGGTGGCAAAGATGATTAGTTCATTTAGGAAATTTGTTGACTTTGAGGTGTTTGTGGGATGTCCCAAGTGGAGATGTCTGGAGGGTTCTTGAATAGAGTCTCTGGAGCTCAGGGAGGTATGGGCCAAACATTGGTATAAATGGGAAAAGACAACTTGAATGTGTTACTAGGTTGATTTCATCTCCAAAATATTTCTCGAAACAACCACTACTTTTCACTCCTCTGCTATAACCCCGGGACAAGCTGCTGTATCTTTTAACTAGCCTGCTTGCTTCTGCTTCATCCCATTCTTACATAGCTGGTGGAGTGATCTTTTAAAAATGAGAAGGAGTCTTATAATTTTCCTACTTAAAACCAATCCTCACTAACTTCCCATTGCCCTTAGAATAGAATTCAGTCTTCTTACCATGACTACAGAGCCGTGTGACCTGGCCCCAGACTCCCTCTCTGTGTGGCTACACCCATTTTGAGCCACTTCTCCATCACTTACTCATGCTGTAGCCATACTGTATGGCTTCTTCTAGGGCCTCAAACTTCTGTATTGTTGTATGTCAACTTCTTTCTCTCAGGTCTTTGTGCATGCTACTCCCTTTGCATGAATTGTCATCTTTTCATTTTTTCGAAGGAGTCTTCTTTGACCTCCTGGGCTATATTAGGGCCATCCTGCATTTTTTCCTAGCACCTAACACCGTTTGTTAGTAGTTAATTTTGTGTTTGTCTACTATCTGTCACCCATACAAGCTCTGTGAGGGCAAAATCCATTCTGTGTTTTGTTTACCATTGTACCCACAGTGCCTGACAGTCCTGAGCACATAGTCAGCACTCCATGAATATTTTTTAGATTTGTTGAATGAATGATATTATAATCCTTTTTATTTTTTATCTTGAAAAACTGAGAAATTTTACACTGTCACAGCACAAATAGAATGGTGACTCAAGTGATAGAACTTACGGAACTGATTTCATCTACTTTTACATTTTCAGCTGTTACTAAATGCTCTGCCTCTGGAAGGTTGAGACATGGAAATTGCAAATTAAATCTTGAAGGAATTTTTCCTCCCTATTGACTGTATTCATTATAGTGGCTCTGGTTGGCATGGATTGATCTGTTATCAGTCTGGCTGCTGAGTTTGAAATTCAGAAAACTGATACTTGTTCCCTTGAGTTGGGCGTTTGTGACAGAGTTTAGTAGCAGCCTTCTCCTTCAGCCCTGATTTGGGAAGCATCCCAATACATGCTGTTTGCATTGCAGCTGTGGGAAAGTCCACGTTTGTGAAGTTACTCGCTAAAACTTACCCAGAATGGCACGTCGCTACAGAACCTGTAGCAACATGGCAGGATATCCAGGCTGCTGGCACCCAAAAAGTAAGTTTTTAGTTGTGGTGGGTAGTTGGCAGGCATGGGTGAATAATCTAATTGTCGTAATTTAATTTACTCTGAGTGGGTAAAGTAGCCCAGTTTGAGTATCCTTTTTAAAATAGCTTCATTCCAGAAAGCAGACCACATACACCAGAGAGGATATGACTTGTTTGAATATGTGTAGTTTTGATTTTTGTGGTTTTTATATGTCTATCTAAGTGACTGCCTCTGTTGTTTGTGGTTTCCCAAAGCATGTCCAACCATCATGGATGACTTTGAAGATGAATTTTGTCATTCCTACACTTAAGTATTTGTATTATTACTGAAGCTAACCACTAGGATTAATAGCTAATTATAGTGATTTTAACTTTTTAAATAAAGTCTTAGAAATTGGAAGGGATATTAGAGAGGTTCCAGTCACACTTTGAGTCAATTGGAGAGATAACAGCTAACATTTATGAGCACGTACTATGTGCCAGGCACTGTGCAATGAGGTATAAGTACATTTCACTTTTACCTCATAGCTTAGGCCGTGGTGTGAAGACTATGGCTTTGGCAGAGGCCGTAGGGTTGGTTTCCAGCCACATCAGTGTGAGTAAGGAAGGACCTGTTTGGACATGACCCTCAGAGGGAGCAGAAGCACCATGCCTCCTCAGGCACCATGAACTCCTCTTGCCGCCACCTGGAACATTCACTCAGTGGCACATTCTGGTTCTTAACTCTAATTGCTAAACAATTCTGCCTTTTAATGAGCCACGTTGCACCCCTGTGACTCTGACTCATTGGTTCAAGTTCTACCCCCTAAGTCTTTTAACTTTTCCCCGTAACAACCCTATATATAGTTGAAGGTAATGATTTTCCTGTTCCTTCTCCCCCTCAAGTCTCCCTCTTTTTTTTTTTTTTTTGACAGTCGCATTCTGTCACCCAGGCTGGGGTGCAATGGTGTGATCTCAGCCCACTGTAACCTCCACCTCCTGGGTTCAAGCGATTCTCATGCCTCAGCCTCCTGAGAACTGGGACTAATGGGTGCATGCCACCATGCTGGGATAGTTTTTGCATCTTTAGTAGAGACAGGGTTTCGCCATGTTGGCCAGGCTGGTCTCAAACTCCTGGGCTCAAGCGATCCACCCACCTTGGCCCCCAAAGTGCTGGGATTATAGGCATGAGTTACCATGCCTGGTCAAGTCTTCTCTCTTTCAAGCCAAACACCTCCGATTTTCCTCCAGGCTATTCTTTACTCTGAAGTAACTTTACCTAAGTGATGAGTCCTAGTTTGTTCACTTTCCACTTTGAATTTACTAAGAGTGCTACTTGGAGGTGAACAGGACATTCTGGATGTAGTCTAAGTGGGACCAGAGTATCATGGAACTTGTTCTGGGTGCCATTTTTTTTTATTCCAACCCAGAATTGTGTTAGCTTTTGTGGCTGGCATATCATGCCTATTGAGGATTTTTGCTTCTTAAGTTGTTTCTTTATATGTCTGTATGTGTGCCTGTGTGTGTATTTGTGAAATTAACTTTCCTATGCAGGAATAAATTATATATCTTTTTCTGAGTATGCCACAGGTCACCTGTTGAGATTTCAAAATAAAGTCTTGGGCCACATAATGATTTTTTTTTTTTTTTTTTTTTGAGACGGAGTCTTGCTCTGCCACCCAGACTGGAGTGCAGTGGCCGGATCTCAGCTCACTGCAAGCTCCGCCTCCCGGGTTTACGCCATTCTCCTGCCTCAGCCTCCCGAGTAGCTGGGACTACAGGCGCCCGCCTCGTCGCCCGGCTAGTTTTTTGTATTTTTAAGTAGAGACGGGGTTTCACCGTATTAGCCAGGATGGTCTCGATCTCCTGACCTCGTGATTCGCCCGTCTCGGCCTCCCAAAGTGCTGGGATTACAGGCTTGAGCCACCGCGCCTGGCCACATAATGATGTTTTTGTCAATGTGTACAATGGTGGTCCTGTAAGATTATAACAACATATTTTTACTGTACTTTTTCTATGTTTAGATACACAAATACCATTGTATTATAATTGCCTGCAGTATTCAATACAGTGGCATGTGACACAGCTTTGTAGCCTAGGAGCAGTAGGGTATACCTTAAAGCCTAAGTGTGTAACAGGCTATCCCATCTAGGTTTGTGTGAGTACATTCTCTGATGGTCACACAGTGACAAAATTGTCCAATGACACATTTCTCAGAACATATTCCTGTTGTTAAGGGATACATGACTGCATGTCCACAATTGTTTGGTATTCTTCCCTTCAAGAAGTAGAACATTAATTCTTGCCTTGAACATGGCTGGACGTTGTGATTTGTTTCCAGTAAATAGAAAGTAGCAAAAATAAGAAATACCTTTCTAGGGTAGGTCATAAGAGACACGGTAGCTTCCATCTTGTTCTGGGGGAAGCCAGCTGCCGTGTCAGGAAGCAGCCTTTTCAAGGGGCCCACACGGAAGGAACTGAGGCCTCCTGTGAACAGGTATGTGAGTCTTTTTGAAATTGTATCCTTCAGCCACAGTCCAGCCTTCAGACGACTGTAGCCTCAGCCAACAGCTTGACTGAAACTTCATGAGAAACCCTGAGTCCCAGCCACCCAGCTAAGCTCCTTCCCAAATTCTCGCCTCAGAGAAACTGAGATAATGAACGTTTTTGTTTAAGCCACTGAATTTGGCATAATTTGTTAGGCAGCAATAGATAACTAATCATCCTGTAATCCCATTATTCAGAGGTAAAATGGACATTTTTCTACAGAGAAAATGTATAGATTTACATGCACTTTCATTAATGTATAAAATATATATATACATTTGCTTTTTGAAACAAAAATTGCGATTGCCACCTGTATGTCACTTAATAGACACGATCTTCCTTCACAGTGATGTCATTTTTTTTTTTTTTTTTTTTTTTTTTTTTTTTGAGATGGAGTCTCGCTCTGTCACCCAAGCGGAGTGCAGTGGCCAGATCTCAGCTCACTGCAAGCTCCGCTCCCGGGTTCACGCCATTCTCTGCCTCAGCCTCCCGAGTAGCTGGGACTACAGGCGCCCGCCACCTCGCCCGGCTAGTTTTTTGTATTTTTTAGTAGAGACGGGGTTTCACCGTGTTAGCCAGGATGGTCTCGATCTCCTGACCTTGTGATCCGCCCGCCTCGGCCTCCCAAAGTGCTGGGATTACAGGCTTGAGCCACCGCGCCGGCCCACAGTGATGTCATTTAATGGTTGTAGTGTACTGCATAATATGAATATTATCATTTAGTTATCCAGTCCTCTATTTTGAATAGTTTTCTAATTTCTTCCTATTATAAACAGTGTTGCAATGATGAGTATCATTGTAGCTTTACTGTTTGTTTTTTACCATGTTTTGTTTATCTTTTTATTCTTCAATGAATTGCCTGTCCAAACCTCTTGCCTTGTTTTTTTCTATTGAAATCTTCATCTTTGTGTAATGGCTTCATAAAAACTCATTGTATGTTAAGTATATTAACTCTCATATATTTGTTTGTCATTTTTCTTTTTTTTTTTTTTTGAGATAGGGGATAGGGTCTTGCCCTGTGTCCCAGGCTGGAGTACAGTGGTGTGATCTCTGCTCACTGCAACCTCCACCTCCTGAGTACAAGCAGTTCTCCCTGCCTCAGCCTTCCTAGTAGCTGGGATTACAGGCGCCTGGCACCACACCCAACTAATTATTGTATATTTAGTAGAAACGGGGTTTCACCATGTTGGCCAGGCTGGTCTCGAACTCCTGACCTCAGGTGATCCGCCTGACTCGGCCTCCCAAAGTGCTGAGATTACAGATGTGAGCCACTGCGCCCGGCCATGTCATTTTTCTTTTATCTTAGTATATAATATATTTTTACAATATAATACATTTCAGTTTTTATGTAGTCTAACCTGTCCTCCTTTTTCCTCATAGTTAGCACCTTTGATGTTAAGATTGTAGCCCGAGAGTATGAAAATATCTTTATTTCTTTTTGTTGCTTTTGTGGTTTTATGTTTTATGTGATGTTACAAGTTATAGGACTTTAATTTTTTCACAAATGGTTATCTACTTATCCAGTAGTATTCTTGTTTATTCTTGAGCAGAACATATATTTTGTTTTTATTGTGACTGAGATCTTTTTTCCATGTCATCCTCTGAAACTGGTTATTGCTGTTTTAATGGAAAACAGTTGATCGTTATATTTATTTTATATGACTTAATTTCTCATATTATTTTTTTTGGAGTTTTAGAAAATAATAGTTGTCTCTAAATAGTAATCATTTGGAAGGGTTTTCTAATATCTGTACCACATTTCTATTTTCTTGTTTTCTTTCATTGGGTAGAACTTCTAGAGCCATATAAACTAATAGCAGTGAGGGTAGTTTCCTTATCTTGTTCTGTCATTAATGAAACTGCCTCTAATGTATCAGTGTTAAGTTTGGTGTTTATTACTCATTTCAATAGACCGTGTGGTAGACATACCCTTCTATTACTAGAATAGTAACTGTTTTTATCATGATGAAATGTTGAATTTCCATCAGAAACCTCTAGCATCTAGTGAGATAAACATGGGGTTTTTCTTTTTTAATCTCTTAATATTAGTCATAGATTTAATAATGGTACCATCCTCACATTTCTAGAATGAACTTTTTGTCATGATGTACTATTCCATTAATTTGGTAATGTGTTGTTTGGAATTTTGCATGTATATTTATTTATACAGTTGATTGGTATTATTATTTGTGTGTATGGTGATTTTTGTTTGTTTTGTCTTTTGGGTTCTTTTTAGGCAGGGTCTCCCTCTGTCACCCGGGCTGGAGTGCAGTGGCATGATCATAGCTCACTGCAGCCTTGAAGTCCTGGACTCAGGTATCTTCCCACCTCAGTCTCTTGGGTAGTTGGGACTATAGGTGCATACCACTGTCCCTGTCTACTTAAAAAAATTTTTTTTGTAGAGATAGGGTCTCACTTTGCTGCCCAGGCTGGTCTTGAACTCCTGGGCTCAAGCAATCTTTCCACCTTGGATTCCCAAGGTGTTGGGACCACAGGTGTGAGCTTGATGCCTGACCCATGTGCAGTTTGTGACGGGTTTTACCATCAATGTTATGAAAATAAATGGAGAAATTTTTCTTCTTTTCTAGCATGGGAATGATCTATTCCTTGAAGGTATGATAGAAATCATCCTTAAGATTATATGGATTCAGTGCTGTTTGAGGGGAATCATTATTGGACAACTGTTTTCTGCCTCAGTTATTCATGGGGTTTTTTGTTTTTTTGTGTGTTTTTTTAGATGGAGTTTTCGCTCCTGTTGCCCGGGCTGGAGTGCAATGGTGCAATCTCGGCTCATTGCAACCTCCACCTCCTGGGTTCAGGCGATTCTCCTGCCTCAGCCTCCCAAGTAGCTGGGATTACAGGCATGCACCACCATGCCTGGCTAATTTTGTATTTTTAGTAGTGACAGGCTTTCACCATGTTGGCCAGACTGATCTCGAACCCCTGACCTCAGGCGATTTGCCTGCCTTGGCCTCCCAAAGTGCTGGGATTACGGGCATCAGCCACCATGTCTGGCCCCTAGGGAGAATTTCTTAAGCTGATACTCTTGTCTCTTTTTTTAAAGAGTCTCACTTTGTCACCCAGGCTGGAATGCAGTGGCCCTATTATAGCTCACTGCAGCATCACTTCTCAGCCTTTTGGCTAAGATCAAGTGTATAGCACACTGCAGCATTGAACTCCTGGGCTCAAGCAAATCCTCCCACCTCAGCCTGCAGAATAGCTGGGACTACAGGCATGCACCACTATGCCCAGGTAATTTTTAAATTTTTTTTGTAGAGTCAGAGTCTTGCTATGTTGCCCAAGTTGGTCTTGAACTCTTGGCCTCAAGCAGTCCTCCTGCCTTGGCCCCCCAAAGTGCTGGGCAGGTGTGAGCCCCCATACCTAGCCCTTAAAGTGATACTCTTTAAGGATCTTCGAATTCACTAATTAGGTTTACTGCATTATGTAGTCTGCTAGTTACCATCTTCATTATCTTCATTGGGTGCTTTACTTTGGCAGTTGCATTTTTCAACTCTAAGAAAGTTCTTTTCTTATTCCTCCTTTTTTATGACAGCCTATTCTTGTTTTATCAGCAAGGCAGTATCTTTTGTTTTCTCCTGTTTCTACATACAGTGTGTGAATTGTGCTACAGGCCCACAGCTGCTCCTTACCATCTCTAGTGATACCACAGAGACTATAGGAGACTCAAATTTGTCCTCCTACTTCTACCTCCAGCTTTTAGTCAGGGGCCATGTGTGAGGCTAGTATGTGTGGGCTTGCGGGGTCAGAAGGAGGGAAATCCCAAAAATACCTCCAAGTGAAATGTTTTTCTGGTCCACTCAGCGCTATATGTGTTGCTCTTGCTGAAGCCTTTCAAAGGGCTAGGACCCTTCTTCGGAATCTAAGAGTGCTTTTTAGCCAAATTGGACTACTTAGTGTTGTTTAATCTTTTTTCTCCTCCTGTACTGTTGTTTCTACCTGAAATGCAGTCTTTTTAATCTCCATTTCCATCTGTGAGAATTCTACTCATCAGTTACTTCCCAGCTTAATGCCACTTTATTTCAGAAACTCCCTGAGATTCCTTCCACCGTCAGTAGTCATCCCTTCATCACATGTTCTGCCTTACATTCCAGCTTTGTATATCCTCGTCACCCTCTTCCTTTTTGCATTGTGAGCTCTTTGAGTTCAGGAACTGTCTTGTTCACCTTTAGATGGAGGGTGTTGGAATGACGAGGTTAGAGGAAGCCAGGTTTGAGTCCCTTCAACATTTATTCACCATGAAACCTTGCACAAGTAAGTTACTTCACCTCTGAGTGGATTTTCCCCTCTGGAAAAGGGGCATTACAGCAGTACCTACCTCATGAAGCTGTTTTGAAGATTAAATGAGATAACATACCACAGTAAAGGTTAAAATAAATGTTAATTCCTTTTTCTCTACCCTTACGGTACCCTGTCCATGTAGCGTGTCATCCACACAGGCCTTCAGTTAATGGCAATTGAATGAAAAATACAGCTCCAAAGTGCTTTTGTACAAAACTCACTTTTGCATTGTTGAGTTAATGGCAGATCCAGAAAATAATCTGGGGCCGGGTGTGGTGGCTCATGCCTGTAATTCCAGCACTTTGGGAGGGCAAAACGGGGGGATCATCTGAGGTCAGGAGTTCGAGACCAGCCTGGCCAGCATGGTGAAACCCTGTCTCTACTAAAACTACAAAAATTAGCTTGTCATGGTGGCGGGCGCTTGTGATCCCAGCCACTCAGGAGGCTGAGGTAGGAGAATTACTTGAACTCGGCTGAGGTGGGGAGGGGGGCGGAGATTGCAGTGAGCCGGGAGGTTGCAGTGAGCCGAGATTGTGCCACCGCACTCCAGCCTGGGTGGCAGAGCGAGACTCTGTCTCAAAAAAAAAACAAAAAGAAAGAATCCGGGGCTGCTGAACATCCCACACTTGTGCCCACTTGCACATGCTGAGCAAGTGAAATGTTTTAATTATGTTTCATAAAGTCTCTAGAATTAAGTAGGGTTTTGTTTTTATTTAACAAACAAATTGTAGTCCTTATATGAAAGATAACAGAATTCTATTTGGTGGTTGATTGGTTGGATTTTCAAATAGCAGTTGCTTTCAGGTTTGCCTTGACATTTTATAAACAAATAGCTATAGATGGAACTCAAAAGAGAGGCAACATGGTGTTATAGTGGAAAGATTTGATTCAAAGTTAAATTTTAGATGGTTGTTGACTGTTAACTCCTCCCTAGACAGACTTCACAAATCCCTCAATCAGTGATCGTGTTAATTCTATATATGGTTCTTCCTCTGCTTTTGTTATATTGAAGTGGCATGTCATCTCCCTTTAGAGAGTCTTGTTTAATAGGTAGGAAAATCTCATCCCTGATTATGAAATTTTGACTAAACTGGGGATCTGATTCTACCTTTTTGGTGGAAGAAAACTTTTATAATTCCTTGTTTCATTGATTATTAAACCTGTTTGGGAAGGTAGGGGTGTATGTGGAGGGGTGTACCCCATGGAGTAAATACGCTTTCTAGGAAATTCTCTTTTTTTTTTTTTTCATCTCCCTCTAGGCCTGCACTGCCCAAAGTCTTGGAAACTTGCTGAATATGATGTACCAGGAGCCAGCACGATGGTCCTACACATTCCAGACATTTTCCTTTTTGAGCCGCCTGAAAGTACAGCTGGAGCCCTTCCCTGAGAAACTCTTACGGGCCAGGAAGCCAGTACAGATCTTTGAGAGGTCTGTGTACAGTGACAGGTAAAATGCCAAGCCCTCCACCAGTCACAAGCCCCATGCTCAGTGCTGCCTGTTTGATCTTGCACAGATCCTGCACTGCTCTGGTCACTGATAATTATACTTTGAAAAATTGTCTTCTTTTTTAAAGACAACACTATGCAGATTTGTCCAGAATTGTACTTGTACCAAATTGTCATCTATGTCAAGAAAGGAAATTGTGTTTTTCATCAACTGAATGCTTTGATTTTCTTATATTGCTACTGATTATCTTAGGTTTCCTTCTTTTCTGGCATGGAGCAAGCTGGTAGCCACCTAATGTAACCATCACATGCTAAAAGGCACAGAATAGACACTGAAGTAGCAGTGTATATTCTAAGAAATCAAATGATTCAGTGGTTGGTTATCCCCTTTAAGAAAAAAGCAGACAAAATTAAAATTTGTGTTCCTAAAAATGATATAGGAGATATTTTCAGCCTTTTTTTTATTCTTCAAGAAAGGATGCTTAGGCAGAAATAGCACATTTTGTGAAACTGGCTTCTGTCTCAGATTTAGCCCTTTTTGACCCCTTCTGCTGTGAGAGGGCTTCTTGCTGGCCAGAGTCTAGTGGACATCAGTGCCTGTGTCAGATCAGGGATGGGCATCATCCTGACCACCTGAGGGAATGAGATGTGAAGTCACTTTTAATGCAGGCTAGCAGCACCCTGGGAAGTGAGCCCATCTGCTCCAGAAGAGCTAGGCTGTGCAGGCTCCAGAATGCCTGGCTCTGCCACAGAGACCAGGCTGTGACTTGAGGTTAAGCCACCTAGAGACAAAGTCAGGATGGCTTGATCTGGACACTGCTGGGGTTTTTCTTATCTGAAGCCTATAAATGACCAGTGTCAGTGTGAAATGGTGCTTTCAAGCAAAATGATCTTTCTTATTAAGGCTCTTTGAATTATCAAAATGGAAAGTGTCACTGCTGAAGATGCTCAGTTGGTTACTCTTAATTCCGGATTAGACAAACGAGTTCTATTTCTTAGTGCTTTCAGAAAGCCTCCTAGAAGAAAAAAATAAGGGTACTTTTGTAAATGACAAGTGATTTTTCTGACCTTACCCTAAAATCTTGGAAGATATATAAAACAGACTCTACAGGCTATCCATTCCTTCTTTATGTACCCCGAGAGAGCCTACTTTTTATAAAAGCCAAATATGTGAATTACATACGGCTGGGCTATAGGTTTTACTTCTTTTTCAGCTGTTGGGTATCCCATGTGCCTGTTTTCCTCTCTTTTCTCCCAAGCCATGCCTCTCGGACTCAGAAGTTGAGTTACATTTAACCACCTGGGTTGCTGGGAAACATAGTCTTTATTTCTAGTCCCTTCATGAAGTAGGCATGTGAGACCCTCAGAGGAAAACAGAGAAGTAGAAACACTTTGTTAATTAGAAATGCATTAAGAAGCTACATGGATCTTAACCTTTGCTTGTAAAGGAAGAGGTAAGAATTGATTACACTGTGGGCATACAACATTCCAGGTGCTATCTTCACTGAGGGCATTTTTGAGACAGAAAGGAAAACTAATCACAAGTTCCAATCCTGAGGGTAATTTAGACTTTGTTCACTCACACAGATTTATTGGATGCCTCCTGTGTTGAAGCACCAAGGCTGGCCCTGGGGCTGCAACAGTGAATAAGGCAGACCCAGTCCCTGCCTGACAGGGACTGAACACATGCTCACATGTGTGATATTTGTTCCAAAGGAGGAACACAGGTTATCTGGGAGTGTTGATTATAGGGAGGAAGAAATCTTAGTCTTTTCTATTTGAGTTAAAGGAAACGTTAGCATATGATTTTGGAGCAGAGACCCTGACTCCAAGATCCTTATGCCCTGTTCTGTCCTACAGCCCCTGCATTCAGTCTGCAGTACTTCCCTCCCACTCAGCACCACACCCTTCTACCCCTCACCCCATCACCACCAAGAGCTTTGAAGAAATAAAGGAAGTGCTCTTTCTCAAGAAAGCCAAGAACCCCTTTCATAGGGCTTATTAGCAAATCTTTAATTTCTCTTTTTAGGATCCTTTTTGTTTTGTTTTAAGACAGAGTCTCGCTCTGTCACCCAGGCTGGAATGCAGTGGTATAATCTCGGCTCACTATAACCTCTGCTTCCTGGGTTCAAGCAATTCTTGTGCCTCAGTCTCCTGAGTAGCTGGGATTACAGGGACACGCCATCATGCCTGGCTAATTTTTGTGTTTTTAGTAGAGACGGGGTTTCACCATGTTGGCCAGGCTGGTCTCAAACTCCTGGCCTCAGGTGATCCGCCCGCCTCAGCCTCCAAAAGTGCTGGGATTACAGGTGTGAGCCACAGTACATGGCCACTTTATAGGATCTTAATTTCATTTTCTAGTTATCTGTGAAGAACTCAAAAACATTTTGAGTTTAAAATGTTACCCTTTTCTTTGTTCTCATCAACTAGACTATGGCTAAACCATTCCAGACTGGGAAAGTTTACTTTTGGAGTTTCTAAGTTAGCTTCTTCATAGCCTAACAAAAAGTAGTTATAATAATAACTAAGATATCTAGAATACCATGTGCCAGTCACTCTTCTAAGCACTTTATGAGGATTATTACAAGACATCATAATAACGGGCTGAGAGGATTTAGGGTGACTTGCCTGAGGTTACACAGCTACTGAATCTTTCAGCCAGGATCAGACCCTGGAATGTTATTCTGAGGTATTCCCTTAATGGTGACACTCACAGCCTTGCAGTCTGCACTTTCCTGAGCCATCATATACAAGGGTTCTGAATTTTATTTTCTCGGAGGTGGCCAGTTGCTGAAGTGGCTAGTTGCTGAGCATTGCCTTGAAAACTGGAGTACCTTGTTTAGGATGCAAATTGTGTTTTGTATTAAAATGCCTGAGGTTTGAAAGCAGAATTGACCCCTGGTTTGTCTGAAGCCATGGTTTGTGTTTAGCTCTGATTTCCTGTTTACCAGATGCTCTTTTGGTTGTAGAAATAAGCAGGGGGCAAAGCTGGTTTGATTATTAGCTTTAGCTTTCTTTTATCTGAACTAGAAACTCAGCAGCACAGGAAGCAAGCAAGCAAGAGCTCATATGCACTTTGCAGGAGAGTCTGCTTTCTTGGTGATACTGAAATTAGTGGGAAATGCATTTTCTGCTCCATAGAGGACACCACATAAAAACTATTTCTGGGCCGGGCGCTGTGGCTCAAGCCTGTAATCCCAGCACTTTGGGAGGCCGAGACGGGCGGATCACGAGGTCAGGAGATCGAGACCATCCTGGCTAACACGGTGAAACCCCGTCTCTACTAAAAATACAAAAAATAGCCAGGCGAGGTGGCGGGCGCCTGTAGTCCCAGCTACTCGGGAGGCTGAGGCAGGAGAATGGCGTAAACCCGGGAGGCGGAGCTTGCAGTGAGCTGAGATCCGGCCACTGCACTCCAGTCTGGGCGACAGAGCGAGACTCCGCCTCAAAAAAAAAAAAAAAAAAACTATTTCTGCATGTCTCAGCTAGACAAAAGGATGGCTCAGTAGCCTGGAGAGTCAGAAGTCCTCAGTCCTTGTATGAAATTGAGTGGGTGGATTTATACTGGATTCACTTGTTTATTTGTTTTGGGCCTTGCAATAATAATAATAAGGAAATCTCAAAAGTTCAAGTTTACATATATTTGCTGTATGTTCTGACTGATTTCTAGCAGAGAAAATTGTTAGGGACCAATGATACTATCTTCTGTCCCTTTTCTTCCAGTGAATCAATCCATCTGGAAAGGTGTGATTTCAGCCTCCAAAGTCTAGATCCTATTTCCCATCTTAGTTATTGAGCAGGGAGGGAGATACGGGTTAAGAATTCAGGTTTCTTAAGGATTGATGAGGAGCTCGAAAGGTTAAGTGGTTTGAACAGACATGGAACAAGTTGGTTATTGATTTTTCTGCTTCTCTCTCTCTCTGGTGCCTTTCATTCCATTTCCCATTCTCCTCCCCTCCCCATTCCCATCCCACTTCCAACCAGGTATATCTTTGCAAAGAATCTTTTTGAAAATGGTTCCCTCAGTGACATCGAGTGGCATATCTATCAGGACTGGCATTCTTTTCTTCTGTGGGAGTTTGCCAGCCGGCTCACATTACATGGCTTCATCTACCTCCAGGCTTCTCCCCAGGTAACACCGAACCTAAAACCGTAGACTTTAGGGCCATATGAAACCTAAGAAGTGACATTCTCCAAGCCCCTGATTTTCTGGTTGGAGAAATTAGAGCGTAGACATTACCTGCAGCATGGAGAGCAGTGGGGGACACCCTCCTGTCCCAGTGTTGAGCACCCTGTTCCCCACTGGCTTCTTGTAGCAGAGTGCTAAAGCCATTGACTATGCATAAAAGGATCGCTGTTGATGTAGCAACAACAGAGCAAATCGAGCATCATCTTTATCACTTAGGGTTTGCAGGTGGGACGCTCTGACCTGTAGCTACTTGCCTTAGCTCCTCCTTCAGTCTGACTGGGTCATCAGAGTGTGGAGTCTTGATAGTTTCCTGAGTAAGATGTGAGGAGGAAAAGGAGAATTTTCTCACCTCATCATGATACTGCCCTAATTTATGGCCCTTTTTTGAACCCTGATGCCATTGGGAAGGCAAGATGGACTATAGTAGTTCCATTCTGTGACTGGCTGGCTGGTGCCATCCTGCATGCAGTAGGATGATGATGTCATGGCAGGAGGACCAGAGTCTCTGGAGGCTGAAGTGAGCTGTGGCTTCTGGTGACTGGTAGTGACCATTCCACTGGAGAGATCCTTGCCTGTAAAATCCACTGGCTCAATCTAGATGATCTCTAAGGGCTCTTCTGGAGTGGGATTCTGAGTCAAGGTGAGAGGTTTTTTTTTTTTTTAGAGATATACCACTCTCAGCTTTTGAGACATACATCCAATATATAGTCAAATGCCAGATAGACCACATACTGTTAGAAGGAAGGAAAGCTGTCTCCAAGCTAGAGGCTGTGCTTTTTAGAAATGGAACTGAGACTTGTGGGCAGAAAGGAGCCTGAGAACAGACTGAGCAGAACCAGAGGATGAGTGGGAGAGCTCCCATCACAGAGCCTCACACCAGCCAACGGGGAGAGGACTGGAAAGAAGGGTCTTGCCTTAAGAAGGTGGCAGCCAGGAAAAAAGAGGCCCTTGAATGTGACTGGGACCAGATATTGGGGATCTTTGTGTTGAGAGTTTTTGGACATTTTGAGGCAAAAGCTAGATCATAGGAAGGAATAAGAGATTCTACAGAAATAAGAGCTAAAGTTTAAAATGAAACTGGGCTGGGTGCAGTGGCTCACGCTTACAATCCCAGTATTTTGGGAGGCTGGCATGGGAGGATCACTTAAGATCAGGAGTTCAAGACCAGCCTAGGCAATATAGTGTGAGTCCATCTCTACAAAAAAGTTTAAAAATTAGCCGAGTGTGGTTATGTGTGCCTGTGGTTTTAGCTATTGGGGAGGTGAGACAGGAGGGTCACCTAAGTCCAGGAGCTTGAGGCTACAGTGAGCTGTGATCATGCCACTATACTCCAGCCCAGGTGGCAGAGTGAGAACTTGTTTCTAAAATAAAATAAAACTGAACTAAAGATTCAGTGAGGCCAGAGGGCTAATAACCTTCCATGAAAAGAACCACACTAAAGTTAGATGCATTGATTGCAAGTTGACCAGGTGGGTCATGTTTTTGTGACTTCTTTCAATAGTCTTCATTGCCTGAGAACCGGAATAGAAGAAGGGGATTATACTTTAGGGGTAGAGATTAGTGTCAGCGATTATGGGGAAACGAATCCCCTCTCAGAGAGGGCAGTTTGAAGTGTCAAAGTGTAGGGTTCACGTTGAGAGAGAAGTCCTGAGCCCCAGGAAGGTTTGTGGCCTGGGCCAAAGAGGAGTGAGAGTGCTCTGAGGTTGGACCGAGTAAAGATCCTGGTTGGAATTTGAAGAGGTGACAGGTTTCCTATAGGAGTCTTGGGATGGCTGGACTGAAAGAAGCAGGAGGTTGAGGAGCTGAGCATTAGGAGAAGTGAGAATGCTGACTTAACCTTTTCCAAGAGAACAGAACTTCAGCACAATCAGCTCAGTGCCTTGAAGCCAGCACTGGGGAGGAGTGAGAGAGGAAGTGGAGTGACTCATTCCTGGGAGTAAAATGGGGCTACTTGGGCCAGCTGAAGAGGCTCTTGTTTCTGGGGAGTGGAAGTTGGACCCAGCAGGGAGAACAAGAAAGTCTTAATTGCTTTTCTTCTTTGTGCACTCTGAATGACCTTGTAACAGAATGCCTGAAACTGGTTAATTTATAAAGAGGCTTATTTTGGCTCACAGTTATGGAGACTGGGAAGTCTAAATTGGGCAGCCTTAACTTCCAGTGAGGACGTCCTGCTACCTCATCACGTGATGAGGTGGAAGGGAACAGGCATGTGCAAAAGGGGCAAGATGGGAGGAACAGCCTTGCTTTATAACATCCTGCTCTCATGGCAGCTGGTCCAGTCCCACGAGAATGAGAACTCACTCTGGTGAGAAATAACCCAGTCCCAAGAGAGTGGCATTAATCTGTCTCAACAACCTAATCACCTCTTAAAGGCCCCACCTCTCAACACTACCACACTAAGGACCAAATTTCCAACACATGAATTCTGGGGGATACACTCAAACCATAGCAAATGGTGATGATGATGATGATCGCGCCTGTAATCCCAGCACTTTGTAATGATGATGATGATGCTCATCATCATCATCATCATCATCGTCGTCGTCGTCACTTGGGGGCAGATCTGCCTTTTGGGAGAGGCTAATTGAAATATTTCAGCTGGAGTAGAATGAGAAGAGTTGAAGAATTATTGCAACTTAATGGCAGAAAAGAAAAATAACTTACTCATTTTGAGATTAGATGGGGATTTTAATGCTGTTTTGATGGCATTAGTTCCAGAGATGCAGGAATGCCTATATTTCTTCCCTGAAGTCACACTTGACCTCTTCTGTGAAGTTCAGAGGTAACTGTGCCCAAGGGAAGAACAGAATAGAAGTTGACATGTCACTATGTAAAAAAAACTGTGCAGGTGCCCAATCTTCCAGTTCAGAGCCCTAGTAAATACTGAGTTTCGAGCATGTCAAATGGACTTCGTAGGTCCTTCTGCTCCTTTCTACCTATTCTTCCCTATCTTCTTTTTTTCTGAGATGGAGTCTTGCTCTCTCGCCCAGGCTGGAGTGCAGTGGCACGATCTTGGCTCACTGCAAGCTCCTCCTCCTGGGATCACGCCATTCTCCTGCCTCAGCCTCCCAAGTAGCTGGGACTACAGGCGCCCGCCATCACGCCCGGCTAATTTTGTGTATTTTTAGTAGAGACGGGGTTTCACCGTGTTAGCCAGGATGGTCTATGATCTCCTGACCTCGTAATCCATCCGCCTCAGCCTCCCAAAGTGCTGGGATTACAGGCGTGAGCCACCGCGCCCGGCCCCCTAACTTCTTAAAAGCAAGCAAGCTAGGCCATACTGGACCAGGCAGGTGCAGTGGTTCATGCCTGCAATGCCAGCACTTTGGGAGACCAAGGTGTGAGGACTGCTTGAGCCCAGGAGTTTAAGACCCACCTGGGCAACATAGTGAGAGCCCCCTGCCCTCTACGAAAAATTTAAAAATTAGCCAAGCATGGTGGTGTGTCTCTATTCCCAGCTACTCAGCAGGCTGAGGTGGGATATTACTTGAGCCTGGGAGATTGAGGCTGCAGTGAGTCATGATTGCACCACTGCATTTCAGCCTAGGCCACAAAGCAAGACCTTGTCTCAAATAAATAAATAAAACTTAGAAAAAAAAAAAATCAAGCAAGTCAGGCTGGGCACGGTGACTCACTCATGCCTGTAATCCCAGCATTTTTGGGAGGCCGAGATGGGAGGATTGCTTGAGGTCAGGAGCTCAAGACCAGCATGGTCAACATAGGGAGACCCCATCTCTAAAAATTAAAAAAAAAAAAAAAAAAAAAAACAAGCAAGCTAACAATTTTAAAACTCAGAAGAGAAATGGCTAGGCCTCAGTGTTCCTACCCAGCCCCATGGAATCAAGAAGAGAGTGCAGCTGACCAGTGTATATCAAAAAGCCAGGCCCTGCCTGGGACCGCCACAGCATGGGGATAGCATGCGGAGGTGCATGGGGACAAGTGGCACCTGGGTTTGGGCTTGAGAGGCATAGTGAAAAGACCCACTAGCAGTCACTTTCCATTTCCTGTCTCTGACTCCAAGCACTCAGAACAGCAGTTCTTCTTCCTGGGTGGGGCAGGTTAAGAAGACCAGTACAGGGTCTCTCCTCTGCCACTTGTAGCTACACTATCTTTCCTGTGCACATGCAGGTGTGTCTTCCTCATGAGGACTGAGATGAAGAGGGGCCAGATTAAAGCACTGTTTGCATGGGATTTTTAAAAATAGAATTTGTTCTAACCGTATCAGTAAAGCAAGAGTTATGCTAAATGCTCATAGTAGGAGTTTGCTTCGGCTTCTTTTTTTTTCCCCCCTCAATACTGCTACCAGTTAAGACATAGACCACTAAGGGAAATCCATTTGCTCTGTTAAGGAAATTAATAGTAAATAGAGATATGTTAGCCTATTTTAATAGATCAATGTTAGTGTCAGTGTTTGTCTGCAAGCAGTGAATGAATAATTAGCTTTCCTAAAAAGAATTGTTCTGCCTTTCTGTGTGTACTTGGAAGCATAAAGCCACATTTAAAAATAAAATTGTTTTCATGAATCAGACATTTTTTTTCTCAGAAAGGAAAATTAGATAGCTTTGCTATGCTTAGAAATCCTAAAGCTACCTTTCCGGTGGGAATATTAATTGGTTAACCTCTAAGGAGGCAGTCTGGCAGTATATAATTGCAAATGCATATACCCTTTGATCATTAATGAAATTTGTTTCTATAATTTTGTTTCCTTAGAGAAAAGGTAAGAGAGAAACAGCAAAGACTCCCAAGTCTTTGGGATTATTGTGTACTACATTTGGAAATTAAGTTTTCAGTTCTTTTTTTTTTTTTTTTGAGACAGTCTCGCTCTGTCACCCAGGCTGGAGTGCAGTGGCCGGATCTCAGCTCACTGCAAGCTCCGCCTCCCAGGTTTACGCCATTCTCCTGCCTCAGCCTCCCGAGTAGCTGCGACTACAGGTGCCCGCCACCACGCCCGGCTAGTTTTTTGTCTTTTTTAGTAGAGACGGGGTTTCACCATGTTAGCCAGGATGGTCTCGATCTCCTGACCTTGTGATCCGCCCGTCTCGGCCTCCCAAAGTGCTGGGATTACAGGCTTGAGCCACCGCGCCCGGCTAAGTTTTCAGTTCTTAAGTTATTGAAAGAGGGAAGTCCTGGCCCGGGCACGGTGGCTCACGCCTGTAATCCCAGCACTTTGGGAGGCCAAGGCAGGCAGATCACGAGGTCAAGAGATCGAGACCATCCTGGCCAACATGGTGAAACCGCATCTCTACTAAAAATACAAAAAATTAGTTGGGCGTGGTGGCACCCACCTGTAGTCCCAGCTACTCAAGAGGCTGAGGCAGGAGAGTCGCTTGAACCTAGGAGGCGGAGGTTGCAATGAGCTGAGATCTCGCCACTGCACTCCAGCCTGGCAACAGAACGAGACTCTGTCTCAAAAAAATAAAATAAAATAAGAGGGAAGTTCTAAATCGGTGGGTTAATCCATCTATTCTTCCAGGACAGATGATATTGAATAATGAAATGTTTGTCAAGCAGAGAGAAGCCCAAAAATAATTCAGTCAAAACAAACATTTGGAGCAAACATTTTGAGATGTGAAAGAGCCTGGCCTGTTCCCCAGGAAAGAGGTCAAATCTGGCTAAAGCAATGAGTCCAGGGGAAGAGCTAAGGCAGTTGAGAAGTAGGAGGGGTAGCTCTGTGTGACAGGTAAGGAAGATGTCATTTTCTGAGCCAGTGTGCATCAAACTTCACTACCAGATGAATGCAGAATAGAATTATGCACACTCTGCAAAGCAGCAGGGGATAAGAGTTAGTCTCAAGCCTCACTTGTTTTTCTACTTGTTTGTTTTATCTTTGACCTGTGCAAATTTTACATTCTATTCCTGAGTGAATGTTTGGTATGATATGAAAGACATATTTCAAATGAACTAACATTTTATAAATGCAGTGCTACTCATACACACTGCTTTGAACCCTGGGACTATGGCTGTAGGTGGTAAAGAGCCTGTGAAGTATTTTCAGCAAGGAAAGTCATGTCATCATATTGCTGTACTACCAAAGGGTGGAGTGAAGGGTACAAACTGGAAGAAAGGAACAGCTTTTGCCAGGAGCTCAATACGACTTACCTTAGTTACCTGTGGATGGGTAGACAATGAGGAAATAGAAGCCCACAAAGATTGCACTGCTGGTACCTGATGAAGGCAGGAATTTACTCCTGGATTTCTAACCTTAAGGCCTGTACTCTGTCCATATACTTCCCTGCCTCTGGGAGGCAAAATCAGAAGGCTTGTGCCATAATCCAGGTGAGAGGTAATGAGGACCTGACAAGGGTAGAGGTGAGAAGAGAGCAAGGAGAGACCCATCTAGTGAGATGAAAGAGAATTGAGTGACTTTCCGGATATAGTAGGGAGAAGGAAGAACAAGGAAAATTCCAGGTCCATGGCTTGGATGACTGGATGGATGATGTTCGCCATTAACCAATTGAGGATACTCCAGAGGAAGAGCAAGTTTAAGGTGGAGATGGGAAAAGAATGGTGTAGATCCTCTGATTGCATAAGAAAACAAGACAGCAGAAGTAAAGGTATGGCTTGTAATGCCCAAGATAGACATTATGGGTGGGCCTCAGAGCCCCCTAAGACTGCATTGTAGCAGCCAAAACAGCAAATGAGCTCATCAGGGCCTGGGGACTGTCTTTTAGGTTTGCTTGAAGAGACTGTACCGGAGGGCCAGGGAGGAAGAGAAAGGAATTGAGCTGGCCTATCTAGAGCAGCTGCATGGCCAACACGAAGCCTGGCTTCTTCACAAGACCACGAAGTAAGTGGAGAAAAGAATGTATCAGACAGACCTGGCTCCCAACAGCCAGTTGTTAAAAACAAGTTCAGCATGCAGCCAGCCCCCTGTAGGAAGGTTCAGAATATACTGGAAATGTCAAGCATTTTCCATCTCAGAAGTTTAATATTGCTGGATGCCGTGGCTCACGTCTGTAATCCCAGCACTTTGGGAGAGTGAGGCGGTGGATCACCTGAGGTCAGGAGTTCAAGACCAGCCTGGCCAACATGGTGAAACCCCATCTCTACTAAAAATACAAAAATTAGCCAGGTGTGGTGTTGGGTGCCTATAATCCCAGCTACTCAGGAGGCTGAGGCAGGAGAATCACTTGAACCTGGGAGGCAGAGGTTGCAGTGAGCCAAGATCGCACCACTGCACTCCAGCCTTGGCAACAGAGTGAGACGCCCAGAAAAAGTTTAATATTGAATATAATCTTTACATTCCGAGGGCTTTTTTATTAGATTTTATTTCTCCAGCTTTTTCTTTGTTTCTTAACATTTCCCTAGATTGAACATTGTGATCGATGGTGATAGTTGGCTCAGCATGAAGGGCTGAAAATGTTAGAGAAATTGTCAATATTACTAAGTTGGCATTCCTAGTTTCTGCCTGTCCTCCCTTTGGCTTGGTTTGTTGTCCACTTAAAATGTTTGGTGCTCTGACCGTTAGTATCACTCTCAAGAATGAAGAGAAACCTCAACCTTTCTGTTTCCAGCCAACTTTATTGAATTTGTTTTTTTAAATGTAGTTTACATGCAGTTTCATTGAAAAGTCATGTTGAATTTAGATCTGTTTTCTGAGTAAGTAAGACTTGGCAAGTATGTGAAACTTGACTCAAATTACTTTTCTTTTTTTCTGTCCCCCAAACGTTCATGCTTCTTATAGGCTCCACTTTGAGGCTCTGATGAACATTCCAGTGCTGGTGTTGGATGTCAATGATGATTTTTCTGAGGAAGTAACCAAACAAGAAGATCTCATGAGAGAGGTGGGAAGGACTTTAACTTCTGCTTTCTAGTGGTTTCCTTTGTTGTACTTTTATCTTTCTGGCCTTTGCTTCAAAGTTCAATATCATGGGTCTTGTGCTTTGCATCTCACGTTGCATTTCACACTCCAAGGCCTATGGGATCTTGTGCAAATTACAAATATATCCCTATTCTCTAAAGTATGCTGGACTAATAATTGTTAAATAATTGACTTGTAACATGTGCTTGCCAGCTGACTTTCCTCTCTAAGGCATCCTAAAACTAGGGAAATGAGACTACTGGATTCTATTCCCAGCTCTGCCCCTTGATGCTATATGACCCTGGGCTTCTCACATTTCTTCTCCATGCCTATTTTCCTTTCCTCAGAAAAACCTCATGGGCTTGACTGCATATGCATTGGGGGTGGACTATTGAAAAGTCTGTTAAAAATGTGAAATTAAACTTTTGATTTTCTCCTTCCCACAGGTAAACACCTTTATAAAGAATCTGTAACTGATACCATGATGTTCAGGCTGTGATCTGGGCTCCCTGACTTTCTGAAGCTAGAAAAATGTTGTGTCTCTCAACCACCTTTCCATTCCTAGCCCCTCTCATCCCTGGAGCACTCTGCCGCTCAAGGGCTGGTTTGTTAATTATTGTTAGACTTTACCGTTGTTTTCTTTTGTATCTGAAGCGTTTTGAAAATAAAGTTTAAGTTTTGCTTGTTTTTCTAATTCAGTTGCTCATTTATTTCAGCATGTGTTTCTTGGTGCTTGCTCTGAATTCACCTCTAGACTAGTGTATTAGTCCGTTTTCACACTGCTATAAAGATAACTACCTGAGGCTGGGTAATTTCTAAAGGAAAGAGGTTTAATTGATTCACAGTTTCACATGCTGGGGGAGGCCTCAGGAAACTTACAATCATGGCAGAGGGGAAACAGGCACATCTTACATGGTGGCAGGTGAATGAGCGAGTGCAAGAAAGAGCAGGGAGAACTGCCTTATAAAACCATTAGATGTCGTGAGAGCTCACTGTCATGAGAACAGCATGGGGGAAACTGCTCCGGTGATACAGTCACCTCCCACCAGGTCTCTCCCTTGACACCTGGGGATTACAATTCAAGATGAGATTTGGTTGGGGACACAAAGCCTAACCATATCAACTAGCAATTTTCAAATTGCTCCCAGAACTCTCACCCAAGCCCTACCTGCCATGCATGAAGAAGGGAAAAGCGGCTCAAGAGTGGGTGGGATCTTAAATGTGAGCCCCCAGAGCAGGAAATGGAGCTTGAACTCTGGGAAGCTTCTTTATCTCTTACCATCTGCCACTCTTGATATGGGGGACAGGTGTGGGGGAACTTAATCCCTTGTCCTAGGGCTAAAGAACTTGGCCAAAAGAAAGGGAGAAAACAGCAAGAACCCAAAAGTTAAGCATCTGACATTTAAGATTGGCCAGCCCGGCACTCTAGCTTTGTCTAAATACCTTACCCAGTGAGTTTCACATAACGTTAATGGAGTGGATCTCTCTGTGCAGGAAAAAAAAAAAAAGAATTTTTTGTTGTGCTCTTTAACCTTCAAATAGAATTTATTGTTAAGGGAAGAAAAATACATGGCTCTGTAGGACTGAAGTGCTCCATTGCCAGAAGCCTGCAGGTCCGCGATTCACAGGAGCGGACCTCCTGCACTGAACCCTTGACAGTTCTGCAGGCACACAGGAAGATGAATGATCTGGGGACGGAAGAGTGTCCCAGAAGACAGAAAGCTGTGCTTCTGACCTTTATGCTTAGGGGAAATTAATGTGAGATTGGTGTCTAACAAATACGTAGGCCAGGCAAGGTGCCTCACGGCTGTAATCCCAGCACTTTGGGAGACCAAGGCAGGTGGATCACCTGAGGTCAGGAGTTCAAGACCAGCCTGGCCAACATGGCGAAACCCCGTCTCTACCAAAAATACAAAAATTATCCGGGCATGGTGGTGCATGTCTGTAATCCCAGCTACTTGAGAGGCTGAGGCAGGAGAATCACTTGAACCCAGGAGGCAGACATTGCAGTGGGCCAAGATCACACCACTGCACTCCAGTCTGGGTGACAAGAACGAAACTACATCTCAAAAAAAAAAAAAAGAAAGTTATGTTTTAATATAGAAGTATGACAATTTCCTTATCCTACTTATTTAAAACATTTTAATAGCTTTATTGATATATAATTCACATACCATACAATTCACTCATTTAAACTGTACAATTCAGGCCACACATAGTGGCTCACACCAGTAATCCCAGAGATTTGGAAGGCCAAAGTAAGAACTGCTTGAGGTCAGGAGTTCGAGACCAGCCCGGGTAACATAACGAGAGACCAGCTCTCCAGAAAAGTAAATATTTGAAAAATAAGCCAGGTGTGGTGGAGTAAGCCTACAGTCCTAGCTACTTGGGAGGCTGAGGTGGGAGGATCATGTGAACCCAGGAGTTGGAGGCTGCAGTGAGCTATGATCCTGCCACTGCACTTATAGGTGACAGAGCAAGACCCTATCTCTGAAAAATAAAGTGTACAGGCCAGGCATGGTGGCTCACGCCTGTAATCCCAGCACTTTGGGAGGCCAAGGCAGGTGGATCAACTGAGGTCAGGAGTTTGAGACCAGCCTGGCCAACATAGTGAAACCCCATCTCTACTAAAAATACAAAAAATTAGCTGGGTGTGGTGGTGCGTGCCTGTAATCTCAGCTACTCAGGAGGCAAAGCAGAAGGATCGCTTGAACCCAGGAGGCAGAGGTTGCAGTGAGCCAAGATCGCACCACTGCACTCCGGCCTGGGCAACAAGAGCAAAACTCCATCTCAAAAAATAATAATAAAAATGTAAAGTATACAATTCAATGGTTTTTAGTATAATAGTCATAGGGCTGTATGACCAATACCACAATTCCAGAACATTTTCATCACCCCAAAAAGAAAGCCCATACCCATCTCCCCCAAGTTCCCCTGCCTCCAACTCCCAGCCCTAGGCAACAACTAGTCTACTTCTGCTCTCTAGATTTTCCTATTCTGCAATTTCATAAGAATAGAATCATAATATATTGTGTTCTGTAACTTCTTTTTTTTTTAACTGAGCATAATGTTTTTAAGGTTCTTCCAAGTGGTAGCACGTACTTCATTCCTTTTTTTTAACCCCCCACAGTCTCACTGTGTTGCCCAGGCTAGAGTGCAGTGGTGGCAATCACAGCTCACTGCGGCCTCGAACTCCTGAGCTCAAGCCATCCTCCTACTTCAGCCTCCTGAGTAGTTGAGACTACAGGTGCACATCACCACGCCCACTAATTATTTTATTTTTAGTAGAGACTGTCTCACTATGTTGCCCAGGCTAGTCTCCAACTTCTGGTGTCAAGTGATTCTCCTGCTTTGGCTTTCCAAAGCACTGGGATTATAGGTGTAAGCCACCACACTCTTCACCTAGTTTTAAAGTCTGAAAGTCAAAAATAAATAAATAAGGCCGGGCGCGGTGGCTCAAGCCTGTAATCCCAGCACTTTGGGAGGCCGAGGCGGGCGGATCACGAGGTCAGGAGATCGAGACCATCCTGGCTAACACTGTGAAACCCCGTCTCTACTAAAAAATACAAAAAAACTAGCCGGGCGAGGTGGCGGGCGCCTGTAGTCCCAGCTACTCAGGAGGCTGAGGCAGGAGAATGGCGTGAACCCGGGAGGTGGAGCTTGCAGTGAGCTGAGATCCGGCCACTGCACTCCAGCCTGCGCGACAGAGCGAGACTCCGTCTCAAAAAATAAATAAATAAATAAATAAATAAAATTAAAAAAATAAATAAGTAAATAAAATAACACTAGTTTAAAAAAAAATAAAGTCTGGCCGGGCGCGGTGGCTCAAGCCTGTAATCCCAGCACTTTGGAGGCCGAGACGGGCGGATCACCAGGTCAGGAGATCGAGACCATCCTGGCTAACACGGTGAAACCCCGTCTCTACTAAAAAATACAAAAAACTAGCGGGCACGTGGCGGGCGCCTGTATCCCAGCTACTCGGGAGGCTGAGGCAGGAGAATGGCGTGAACCCGGAGGCGGAGCTTGCAGTGAGCTGAGATCCGCCACTGCACTCCAGCCTGGCGGCAGAGCGAGACTCCGTTCAAAAAAAAAAAAAAAAAAAAAAAAAAAATAAAGTCTGAAAGTCTACAAATTCAGCATCTCTACTGGTAAACATTGCCTTTTAGAAACTAAACGTTGGCTGCGCACAGTGGCTCAAGCCTGTAATCCAAGCACTTAGGGAGGCTGAGGCGGACGGATCACTTGAGGCCAAGAATTCGAGACCAGCCTGGCCAACAAGGTGAAACCCCATCTCTACTAAAAATCCGAAATTAGCTGAGCATGGTGGTGCAGGCCTATAGTCCCAGCTACTCGGGAACCTGAGGCAGGAGAATCACTTGAACTGTGACGCAGAGGGTGCAGTGAGCCGAGATTGCACCACTGCACTCTAGCCTGGGTGACAGAGCAAGACTGTCTCAAAAAAAAAAAAAAAAAAAAAGAAAGAAATGTCTTCTAGGATAGTACAGGCCATCAACAGTCTAACCCAGGTGATATAATTTGTCATTTTCCAAATTTGTAGCTAAGATCATCTGTAGAGAGTAAACATATTAATGAACAGCAGTAATTTTGAAACTTAAATTGTGGGGGAGGGACAAGTAGGTCTGGGTGGAGCCTGTAAGTGTGTGGATTAGGACCACAGGAAGGCAGGCTGAAACCTTGGGCACCTTGGGTTTTTAAAGGGAATGCTAGAGAGTGGAGGTCGCACTAAAATGGTCCCTACTCTACACTGTCAGGCCAGTCTGGATGGCCGTTATTCTCGGTTTAGGCCAACTCCCAGCATCAAAAAATTTGGATTAACACATAAAAAATAGCTGCATTTCTTTCTGGTTTACGATGTGGTAAAACCTGCTGTTCTGGAACCTGAATATTACCTTGATGGGTTTATAACAAGGATCAAGGTTGTGAAAGTTTTCAAACTCTCAGGCTTTCAACGTGAGAGAGAAGGTGATAGTTTCAAGTAAAAGAGGCTGTTTGTTATATGCAAATACCAGAATCACAGAAGAAGTGATGCAACGAAATAACATGCACTTAAAAATTTTAATACTATTTAACCTTCTTCAGCCCTCATTCTCCGAACCACTCTCTCCTTTGTGGGTCTCTCCTGGCTTCCCTACATTTGATGCCTCCCCTTCTGCCTCCTGGGCTGACATCTTTCTCTCCTTTCCTCGAAAGTGTTGGTGTCTCCAAGGCACCCTTGGCTCATTTCTGTCTTCGTCTGCTCCCTCTGCGTGATCTTAAATTTGTTTTCTATCACTGCCATTATCAAATTACCGCAAATGTAATGGCTTAAAGCAGCACACATTTATTATCTTACAGCTCTGCAGGTCAGAACTCTGACATGGGTGTCACTGGGACAAAATCAAGTTATCAACAGGGCTGCTTTACTTTCTGGAGGTTCTAGAGGAGATTCTGTTTCTTTACCTTTTCTGTCTTCTAGAAACTGCTCACATTCATTGGCTTGTGGCCCCTTCATCTTCAAAGCCAGTAATGTTGGTAATGTTGCATCTCTAACCACAGCCACTTTTTGTCCTGGTTTTAAGGACCCACGTGATAACACTGGCCTCCTCTGGGAAATCCAAGCTGTGGGGTAGGAGGGAGGCTATTATTCTGCCTTCCACAGATCTCAAACACTATCATGGCTCCTACTATTCTCACGGGGTGAAGACTTCTTATGAACTTGGAAATTTTATGGAAAATGTGAATCATATGCAAGAGGGAATGGTATCAAGCACTCCGTACCCCCATACCCACATTCTAGCCCACTCAGCCTAAGATCACCAGAAACAAACCTTGAGTTTGAGAAGGTCAAATTGCAACGAGGAAGACCACATATCAGAGGAACTGTGGGACATCTCACCAAACAGGAAAATATACCGTTACAGGATTTTAAGGAAAACTAGAGTTTAGGTAAAATTGAATGAAATATTGTTTGGACAGGTGCAAAGCAAAGCAGGACTGTGTATAAAGGAGTCCACTATGTATAAAGGAGTCTGTTCTGAACTGTGCAGTGAAGCCAGGTTTGTTTCCCTAGAAAGTACAAAGTTAAGACAAACATGGAATTTGTGTTCAGAAGCTCCTTACGTGAAACTCTCAACCTGGATTGGAAACCAAGACAACTTCTCTGTGTCAAAGTGACTTCGAATCTTCTGGCCAAAAAGAAAAAAAAAAAAAAAAGGAATGTTTCATTTTTACTGATAACATTTAATATTTCACACAGCAAAATTTCTAATAGTTCATTATTTTAAAGAACAAGGTTTCTCTATGAGTCAGAAAGCAGTAGTCACACAAGGAAAGGGGTCGTTATGACACTTTACAGCTACAATGTGCCCGTGGGAGAAATACTGTTTCATGGTAACTTTTGTGACTGGCTTTAGCTGTGTAATGTCCTCCCAGCCTGTTGAGTCGCAGGGCAGCTTTTTACCTTCTTCGTATGAGCCAACTTTGACTTTCTCACCAACTTGAGTTATCTACTCAGAACCAGTCTGGTTTCACCTGCAGCCTACCCCCACTCTGATTATTCTGAAGCAAATCCCAAACAGGAGGATGTCTTTTAAAGCTAGAGCTGTATCAAACTATGGATTTCACAACAGGAATCCCTTACACTAAATGGCTACAAAACAGTTCTCCTCCCCACCCTCATGCCCACCACCAACCCTACCGCACCCCAGCCAGCAAAGCCATTTCCCCTGCTTCTCCATTCACCCCGTTGGCCACATTAAAAGCCTTGGTGTTATCTTTGACCCTCCACTTATACTCATTCTCAACAAATTCTGCCTATTCATCTCTAAAATCTTTCAAATCTTCTCTGCACCCATTTCTGTTTCTCTAGTTGAAGGTGTAGTGGAAATTGTGGTTGACTCCCCAACATTCATCCCACCTCTCCTCCTCTTCCATAGCAGTCATATGGTCCCCTCTGTAGCAGTGGCTATGCCTAGGAGTGGCAGGAATGGCCCCTCCCCTGCCCCCCAATTACTACTACCAGTAATCAGTTCTTCCCCAAGCCACATCAACTAATGTACAAAAAAGAATAGTGGTTGCTATGCAGAAGCACAACTTCAAGTCAGGTCACCTGCCCCACCCCTGCCACTAGAGAGCTGCCCCTCAGCCATGAGAGCTGCCATGTTTTTATAATCCTATCTCCCATCACTCCTACCATAAATCCCACAAGACCACCCATAGCTTCAGACGTTGTGTTTTCCCACATGACAAAATGTTTCTCTCTCTCTCTCTCTCTCCCCCACCCTCCACCCCAAGCTTTTACACTGGAAGAACTGCTCATCCTGCTGGTCCCAAGCCCACCATTCCTCTCTCTGTGGAGCCCTTCCCTCACCCCACACCATGGCCAGTCTTTGTGCCCTTGGGCACCCTGTTTATTAAACTTCTGTCAAATGTGTCATACCTGAATGAAAGTTGTCTGGAGACATCTCTTTGATGTCCTTGGCCTTGACCTTCTTGACATAGACCATGTCTTGGTCATTTAGTACAATGCCTGGCCTTTATTTCTTTATTGCTGTTTTATGAGTGCCCAACATAGACTTCTTAAATAAAGAAATTATTGACTGGAGACATGCTCTGCCCTTTCTCAGGTTCCTGGGTTATTTGTGAGCTCTATATTATGATCATCAATTGAGGAAGTCCCTTCGGTGTACTGAGAATATGTAAGAAATTTGGGGCCTGGACTCTACTCTTAAATTGTCAAAGGAGTTGATGATTATCAGATGCCTACTGTGTGCCAGCTACCCTACTGAGCACTTTCTAAATGTTATTTAATCCTCTCAATAATCCTGTGAAGGAGGTTTAAGGTGCCAGTTTTTACCAGTGAGGAAACTGAAGCTCAAAGTTCAATAACTCAACTAGAGTCCCATAGTAACTGACAGCACTGAGACTCACACCTAGGTCCATCCTGACTCCAGAGAATGTTCTCTGCATAACACCAAACCATTACCTAAGGGAGATAAGACTAGACTTTCGGAAAAGGAGGCAAGCATGCATTTCCTTGGCTGCCTATCTGGATTTATCAATCAACTTTTGTAGCCTAGGCAGGAAAACCTAGTTTGCCAGCACTGCTAGGTGGAGGCCACCAGGTGCATCCTCACTGTGCCTTTGACCCCTGGGTCCCTGAACAGGCACAGAGATGCTTCTGGGGGGCTAGATTTTCTCTTCTCAGCAACTGCACCTTCATGAAGTGCCCTTCAGGCACAGATATTAGAATGTATGTGGAAGCTTGGTGAAGGTTCTGGAATGTCTTTACAGATGCCTTCTACTCCACTTCCCAGCTCACCCTTTATGTTGCTATCAGATGATTTTCTTAAAACACCTTTATTTTTTAAGAATTTATTTTTATTTTTTGAGACAGCGTTGCTCTGTTGCCCAGGCTGGAGTGCAGTGGCACGATCTTGGCTCACTGCAACCTCCACCTCCTGGGTTTAAGCGATTCTCCTGCCTCAGCCTCCCAAGTAGCTGGGACTGCAGGTGCACACTACCATACCTGGCTAATTTTGTGTGTGTGTGTGTGTGTGTGTGTATTTTTAGTAGACATCACCATGTTGGCTAGGCTGGTCTCAAACTCCTGACCTCAAGTGATCAACGTACCTCAGGCTCCCAAAGTGCTGGGACTGCAGTTGTGAGCCACCACACCCAGCCTAAAAACCTTTAATCATGTTAATATTCTTCTTTACGGTGGCGGCCGGGCGCGGTGGCTCAAGCCTGTAATCCCAGCACTTTGGGAGGCTGAGACGGGCGGATCACGAGGTCAGGAGATCGAGACCATCCTGGCTAACATGGTGAAACCCCGTCTCTACTAAAATACAAAAAAAAATTAGCTGGGCGTGGTGGCGGGCGCCTGTAGTCCCAGCTACTTGGGAGGCTGAGGCAGGAGAATGGCATGAACCCGGGAGGCGGAGCTTGCAGTGAGCTGAGATCCGGCCACTGCACTCCAGCCTGGGTGACAGAGTGAGACTCCGTCTCAAAAAAAAAAAAAAAAAAAAAAGTCGGTGGCTGGATATGGTGGCTCACACCTGTAATCCCAGCACTTTGCGGGGCCGAGGTGGGCAGATCACGAGGTCCGGAGTTCGAGACCAGCCTGACCAACATGGAGAAACCCTGTCTCTACTAAAAATACAAAATTAGCTGGGTGTGGTGGCACATGACTGTAATCCCAGCTGCTTGGGAGGCTGAGGCAGGAGAATCGTTTGAACTCAGGAGGCAGAGGTTGTGGTGAGCCAAGATGGTGCCATTGCACTCCAGCCTGGGCAATAAAAGTGAAACTCCATCTCAAAAAAAAAAAAAATGTTGGTATCCAAATGCATAGTGGTATCCTGAATTATATCCTGGAACAGACCAAGTTCGTTAGTGGAAAATACTAGTGAAATCCAAATCAAGTCTGGAGTATAACTGATAGTAACTTCTCAGTTTTTACAAATGTACCATGTCATGTGAGATGTTAGCATTAGGGGAATCTGGATGAGGGATACACGGAAACTCTATGTTGTCTTTGCAATTTTTCTGTGAATACAAAATTATTCCAAAACAAAAATCATTAAAGCAATATTGATACCTCTTAGAAGGTGATGACCAGGCTTAAGTGGGCTTTTAGAACCCTCCAACCTTATCTTTACCCGCCCCTGTGAAAGAACCCTCTGTTCTTGCTAAATGGTTTCACTTACTGTCCTCTGAACAATGTCTGTGTTCTCCTAGACTCTGCTTTTGCCTTAGCCATGTACCCTGTTGGATTGATATGCCACCAAAGAACTAGTCACAGTCCTTAATTGCAAACAGCAGGAAGTTACAGTGAACCTAAGGAAGCTTAGGTTTTAGGGTACATCACTAGCAAGTCCCCAGGAGGGTCCACCATGGCTGTTATGAAAATGTGATTTCCCTGTCATTACTGCTGCTGTCACAGAATGCTCTTCACGGACCTGAGACTCTGGCAGGTACATCTGACTTGCAGAGTCTAGGCCACATGCCCTTGACATGCCAAGTAGCTGCAAGGGAGTCTGAGAAATACAGTATCTGATATCACATCTTCATTGTGAGAGGTGGGGTCTATCCCCAAACAAGGTGAATAAGTCCTTGGACACAAGAAGGGGAGTGATTTACTAGTTCTCCATAAAGAATGGCAGATGTTTACTACAGGTGGGTTTTCTAGAACCAAAGCTTCCACTAGGAACCACTGGGCTTAGGTAACATTTGTTACCTTGGCACATTTGTTACCTAAGCTGAAACTTCAGCTTTGGCCTGGAGACTCCACGGTACAAACTGTGTTCCTATATTTCATTCACTACACCAGAGTGAAGGGAACTTCATCTCCTGAGCGCACTTGAATTAAAATCTTTCCAAGGAAAAGGGCCCGGCCGTGCATGGTAGCTCATGCCTGTAATCTCTTGGCACTTTGGGAGGCCAAGGCAGATGGATCATTTGAGGTCAGGAGTTTGAGACCAGCTTGACCAACGTGGTGAAACCTCGTCTCTGCTAAAAATACAAAAAGAATTAGCTGGGCGTGGTGACAGGCACCTGTAATCCCAGCTACTTGGGAGGCTGAGGCAGGAGAATCGCTTGAACCTGGGAGGTGGAGGTTGCAGTGAACTGGGATCGTGCTACTGCACTCCAGCCTGGGCAACAAGAGCAAAACTCCATAAAAAAAAAAAAAAAAAAAAAAAAAAAAGGAAGGAAGGAAGGAAGGAAAGAAAAGGGCTCATGTGCATGTCTTTAAGATCAGCTATGCAAAAGGCAACATAGGAAAGGTTATATCCTACTGTGAAGCTGGGAGTATTCCCCAAGGCAAGAAAGGTTGCTGGGAGAAGACCCTGTATTATTCTCCTATCCAATACTAACTAGGCCCGACCCTGCTTAGCTTCCAAGATCAGATGAGATCAGGCGCATTCAGGATGGTATGGCAGTAGATCCTGTATTCTCTAGATCAGCAGTGACCCCATCATCCTTCCAGCCACCCAGCTAGAAAACTGAGATCCTCTGACTCCTCCCTGTCACTCATCTCCAACAGCCAGGCAAATGTCTGGTGCTACCAATTTCCTGCTAACATTTCTCAGATCTACCTGCGTTCCCACCTCCACTCCTAACCCAGCCCTCCCACCCAGGCTCTCTGCCTCTTGCTATGGCTCTCCCAAATCCCTACTCAGAGCAGCCAGAGGGCCTCGAATACCACCAGGTGCCTCCAGAATGTGCCTTTGGCCCCCTGGGGGCCCCGAGCAGGCACACATCCTTCCAAACCCTCCTCTGTTTGTGTTTACATTCAACTCATGGTTGCCCCACACTCCCCGCACTCTCATTGCTTTTGCTCATGCTGTGTGCTCTCCCTGGAGCACCCTTCATCTCTAAGCCCCTTGGCATCCACAATTGTCATCTCCAGGAAGCTTCTGCTGACTCTACCCTGGCTGTGTCAGGTGCCTCCGTTCGAGCTCCTGTCACATGCCTTTTGCATTTATCTTACTGTTGCTCTTACACATAGCATTAAAATCAGCTCTTTTTTTTGAGACAGCATCTTGATCTATAGCCCAGGCTGGAGTGGTGAAGTGGTGTGATCTTGGCTCACTGCAATCTCTGCCCCCTGGGTTCAAGTGATTCTCCTACCTCAGCCTCCCGAGTAGCTAGGATTACAGGTGCCCGCCACCATGCCCAGCTAATTTTTGTATTTTTAGTAGAGACAGGGTTTCACCATGTTGGCCAGGCTAGTCTCAAACTCCTGACTTCAGGTGATCCACTCGCCTCAGCCTCCCAAAGTGCTAGGATTACCGGCGTGAGCCACCACGCCCGGCCTAAAATCATCTCTTTCTTTGTCTCTTTATTAGAGCATGGCTTATGTCTTATCCCACTTTGTATCTCCAGTGCCTGGCACATGGGAGTGAGTAATTCAATAGATACTGGACAAATGGAAAGCAGGAAGAAAGAAGAAAAAGGGAAGCAGGCTGAGCCTGAGAAAGACCTCCTGGCACTAAGCAATTAAACACCTCCCACGCCCTTACCCCTCCATGCTGCCAGCAATATACTTGCTAACATACTTAGCTACATACTTGCTAAGTCCCAGGCCAGCTGCAGGTGGACTCTGAGCAGCCTCTCTGACTCTGGACTAGATTATGACTGTGAGTTTCTTACAAGGGATGGTAGAAAAAGATGATGATGAGTCCTTTGATTCTGCCCTCAGAGCCACCCCCTTCCCCATGATCCTGGGGGTCACTTTGGATCACGAAGTGCCTCATAAAGAGTGAATTATAGGCCGGGTGCGGTGGCTCAAGCCTGTAATCCCAGCACTTTGGGAGGCTGAGACAGGTGGATCACGAGGTCAGGAGATCGAGACCATCATGGCTAACACGTTGAAACCCCGTCTCTACTTAAAAAATACAAAAAACCTAGCCGGGCGAAGTGGCGGGCGCCTGTAGTCCCAGCTACTCGGGAGGCTGAGGCAGGAGAATGGCGTAAACCTGGGAGGCGGAGTTTGCAGTGAGCTGAGATCTGGCCACTGCACTCCAGCCTGGGTGACAGAGCGAGACTCCGTCTCAAAAAAAAAAGAGTGAATTACAAAACACAGAAGAAGCCTCAGGCCCTGACTTCATAGAACTGCAACATTAGCACTGGACTCACTCCTCAGACTTCTAGAGAAAGCTGTAAACTACTTTTTTTCTTTTGTTTTGTTTTGAGACAGAACCTTGCTCTGTCATCCAGGCTGGAGTGCAATGGTGCAATCTTGGCTCACTGCAACCTACGCCTCCTGGGTTGAAGTAATTCTACTGCCTCAGCCTCCCAAGTAGCTGGGATTACAGGCGTGCGCCACCACCATGCCTGGTCAGCAAGCTATAAACTTTGAAGCCACTGTTTAGGATTTTATCATTGTATACAATTGTGCTAATATATCCTGTGGCTCTGAGCTTGTTGCAACATTCTCTCTTGCCTAATTTGGGGCCCTGCTTGCGGTGCAGGTATGTGCCCCACGGCTTATGACTGGGGACCCCAGACAAATGTTACCTGGTACTGGACAGCCTCTGCAGTGATAGGTAGTTCCCTGGCCACCAGAGCTGGCACATGGGAGGAATCAGAGAAGGGGGCTGAGAGAAACTGTATCACCTTGGGCAAGTCACTGAACATCTCTATACTTTAGGTTCCTTGCTTTGAAAGCAAGCAAGACAATCTTTAAGGTCCTGACAGTCTCCTGCTTACAATATCTGCCTTACGAATGAGTAAGTAGCATGGACTACATGGAGGACTTGGGATTAGACATCACGCAAATCTGGGTTCAAATCCTGGCTGGGCCACTCACCAGCAGTGCGACTTGGACAAGTTCCCTTGCCTCTCTGAGCTTCTGTTTTCCTTAAATCTCAAAATGAAACTAATTTTGCAACTACTTTTCAAGTGGTACCAAGAATTAGAAATACTGTAGACAAACTTCTAGGCAGAGTAGCCACTCAGTAAATGGAACTGGTAGGTGCATGTGAGTGGAGAGACAGAAAGAGCTGGAGAGTGCTTCACAGAGTACAGCTGAGCTGAGCCTTGAAGGGTGAGGTAAGGACCATTTGGGCAGGTAGGGTGGGAAGGACGGTCCAAGCAGGGGAGCAGCATGGGCAAAGGAAGGGACACACAGGATGGGATGGTGAAGGGTGGGGTGCGTTGAGGTCCTGATGGGATCAGACTGCATGCCCCTAAGTGTGATACCACTGCAGACCGAAATGAGTGCTGCTTCCAGCTAAGGAGCTTCTTGGATTACATGCATTCGATCTGGGCATTAAGTGAAGTAGGATTTTTAGAGCAAGACTGGGTGATTTGGAGTAAACACCATAAGCAAAGGCAGGGAGCTAAGAAAAGAGGCTGTGGAGGGGTGGGGTTGGGCAGGGAGACCGCAAGGCTGGAGTAGAGGGCAATAGCAGGCGAGAAATGCTCAAATGTTTTAAATAGAGTGCTTGGCAAAGACAAGCCAGGCCAGCCAAGCCTCCGTCACTCACACTGTCTCTTACCTGTTTCTTTCAGCATTTCTACGTAGGCTGTGTCTTTGAGGCCAGAGCCCAAATGCCCGGGTCTGGAAGGAGTCTCTGAGGTCCCTTGGGAGACCCAGCAAAGGGGGCCAGTGTGGGACTTCTGCTTAGAAGGTGGAGGGCTGGGAGAGCAGGCAGGCATTCACTCTGCTTCCTTCCCGCCTGGTGGCTGGCTGCATGCCCTGAACTTGACCTCAGATGACCTGTGTGTTCCCTTCAGTTCCAGTGCCAGGAGCAGTGAGCTTCATCTTTGGCTTTTTTTCTCCTTCAAAGCAGAGACTTTCTCTCTTCTCAAACTGGTTTTTTTTTTTTGTGGCGGTTGTTGTTGTTGGCTTTTTGTTTTGTTTTGTTTTGTTTTTTTGAGATGGAGTCTCACTTTCTCACCCAGGCTGGAGTGCAGTGGTGTGATCTCGGCTCACTGCAATCTCCTCCTCCCGGGTTCAAGGGATTCTCCCACCTTAGCCTCCAGAGTAGCTGGGATTACAGGCGTGCGCCACAACACCCAGCTAATTTTGTAGTTTTAGTGGAGATACGGTTTCATCACATCCGTCAGGCTGGTCTCATACTACCGACCTTAAGCAGTTCACCCACCTCGGCCTCCCAAAGTGCTGAGATTACAGGCATGAGCCATGGAGCCCGGCCTCAAACTGGTTTTTGCAGCTCCACAAATCTCCCCAGTACTTGCGCAGGACCTTGCCAGTGGGGTGTCTACTGTTGTCTGCCTTTTCTCAGTTTAGAATGATGATTTTAATGGTGCTAGATCATTGTGTAGGTAAGTAAATAAATAAGGACTAAGGGTATGTTTGTACGGATGGGAGTGTGTGAGACACGTTTTTCCCAAGCAGACACAGCTAGTTAGCAGCAGAGCTGGAATAGCCCAGGTGTCCTGACACTCAAGCCAGTGCTTGCTGCCCTGCCTATGAGCTGCTTAACTCTGTACACCTCACACGTATTAAGGCATGGAAGTGTGGACCTCAGCTAGTCAATTTGCAAGTCAAGATTAATGTCAGCATCTTGAAATCATTGTGTGAAAAAGTGAGTTGGGTTTCAGGCATTGTCCTTATTAACCCACCACATGCTTAGATGTTCTGTGGTTTGGGTTGGCGTACAAAATAATTCCAAAAATGCCTGGATTTGTCCAACGTCACTGATTAGTGGTTGCTTTAGAAGACTAAATCCAGCATTAGCCTCAGTAAGGTAGAAGGAACTACCACAGTTTCTCCTTGATCAAACACATAAGGTATAGATGTAGAATACAGCTGGGCGCGGTGGCTCAAGCCTGTAATCCCAGCACTTTGGGAGGCCGAGACGGGCGGATCACGAGGTCAGGAGATCGAGACCATCCTGGCTAACATGGTGAAACCCCGTCTCTACTAAAAAATACAAAAAACCAGCCGGGTGAGGTGGCGGGCGCCTGTAGTCCCAGCTACTCGGGAGGCTGAGGCAGGAGAATGGTGTAAACCCGGGAGGCGGAGCTTGCAGTGAGCTGAGATCCGGCCACTGCACTCCAGCCTGGCCGACAGAGCGAGACTCCGTCTCCAAAAAAAAAAAAAAAAAAAAAAAAATAGATGTAGAATACTTATAAAGATATTCTAATCAACATACGGGCTAAAAATTGTTAGTGCCAAATAGGCTGGCGTTGCTCAAAAACCTCTTCAGAGTTGCCTTAGGAGCCAGTTTATGGGTCCCAGGAGAGCCAGGCTCTGTTCACCATTCCACAAGAATACACTGAGTGTCTGTATGTCAGGCACTGAGTACAGTGAGTAGCAAGATACATACACACGTACCTTACAAGTGACCTTTCTACTTAAAAAATAAAATGTCTTACCTAGGTTAGACTACCACCTTAATCACCAGGTTTGGTTCTGAAAGATATTTTTGGCTGCTTTCTAAAATTAAGTTCTTCTTCAGAGGATGGAGAATAAATTCACTGATTGAAAATACCCAGAAAAAAAATGTAGCTTAGACAAAAGGCAATCTCAAACGAGGAATTCCCAAGACATTTTAAGCTATGGTAATACAACCTCACAAGGAAACAGTTTAGATAAGAACATTTATTTGGAAGTAGACATTCTGGTGTGTTTGTTAAAAGCGCAAAGGCACATTGTCAGGAGAACAAGGCTTTGACTCCTGGAGGCCAGTCACTTTTCAAAGCAGGAATGACCAAATGATCTGAACCAACCCAGATCTATTGGCTGCTGTCCCCTGCTCATGAGCCCTCTGGCTAGGACTGCCCCAGGCATCCACGTCTGACAGCACCTGCCTAAAAGATCTGCAAATCAAATCAAATTATAAGATGGACAGTTTTGAAACAAACCTGCTTATCTGCATCTGTCCCAGTGCTGTCAAGGATATTCCATTGATCAAAGGTCATTGCTAGAGTCTGAATTTCCAGGTTCTAACAAGAGGACATTTGTATATGCTTTCTATTTCACACAGTACTTCCTCATTTATCCTCTCCTCGAGGCCACAACTCTTGTGGTAGACATTAAATATTCTTATTTTACAGATAGACACACAAAGATTCACTTAAATTATGTGCCTAAAGGACCACTTACTAGGCTTGAAATCAGGTCTTGCTGTTCCTCCTGCAGCGCTCCTCCAACAGGCCACAGGGACCTAAACATCAAAACTCCTGATCACTCCTGCAAGCAGTGGTTCCCAGCCTGGCTTCACATTGGAGTACCCACGCCCCGGGGCATGACCTGACATTGCCAAAGACCCCATGGGGTGGGCACTAGGTCCATACAACCAGAATCTCTGGAAGTGGGGCCTCAACATTGGTATTCCTCAAGTTCTCCAGGCGATTCCACTGTGAAAAGTCTTGGTCATTCTGTTAGAGAATTATCAGAATTTACTTCCTTCTCTCTCAAAGACCTACTTAAAGGCATTGATGTTCCACTTGTCTTCTTTCTCAAACATAATTTTCTGTTTTTCAATGATAGGAATGCTACTACCTCTTTATTGTAGAAATTTTAGGGAAAAAAGGTATTAAGAAGAAAACAAAAATAATCCAGAGACCCAATGTTTGTATTTTGATATATTTGCTTCCAATCTTCATGTATATTTTATGTAATTTTTTTGAGACAGTATTTTGCTCTGTCACCCAGGCTGGAGTGCAGTGGCACAATCATGGCTCACTGTAGCCTCAATTTCCTGAGCTCAAGCAATCCTCACCTCAGCCTCCAGAGCAGCTGTGATCACAGGCACACCCACCATGTCCAGCTAATTTTTTTTTTTTCTTTTTTTTTTTTGTAGAGATGGGGTCTCCCTATGTTGCCCACACCAGCCTCAAACTCCTGGGCTTAAGTGATCCTCAGGCCTTGACCTCCCAAAGTGTTGAGATTACAAGTGTGAGCCATGGACCTGGCCTTAATCATTCTTTAATGTTGAACATTTATTTTACTTTTTTGCTGTCATAAATAAGTCCTCCAAGATGATCCTTGTACTTAGACACTTATAGTCTTTGCAAAACTGACTATTTTTATTTTGTGATCTGCCAGTTTGCTATAGTTATTTATAAAGTTTATATATTTAATATATATTTGTATAAAAAGTGTGTGTGTGTATATATATATATATATATATATTTTTTTTTTTTTTTTCAGATGGAATCTTGCTCTGTGGCCCAGGCTGGAGTGCAGTGGCACAATCTTGGCTCACGGCAACCTCCGCCTCCCAGGCTCAGGCAGTTCTGCAGCCTCAGCCTCCCGAGTAGCTGGAATTACAGGGGAGCACCACCACGCCTGGTTAATTTTTGTATTTTTCTTTAGTAGAGATTGGCCAGGCTGGTCTCGAATTCCTGACCTCAGATGATCTGCCCACTTCGGCCTTCCAAAGTGCTAGGATTACAGGCCTCCCACAGTGCTGGGATTACACGCGTGAGCCACCACACTGGGCCTGGACTTTTTAATGTCTTTATTGGCCATTTGTATTCCTTCTTTTGTGAATGTTCACATCCTTTGCCTTTTTGTTCCCTTTTGAGTGTCCATCTTTTCTTACCTACTAAGTATATAACACCTTTCCTGTTTGTCTTATAAATATTTTCCCTGAGTTTATCATTTAATTTGGTTTGTTGACATACAAAGGGTTTATTGATTTTATGCTTAGAAATGTTCCTTGATGAGGTAAATAGTTACCAACATTTTCTTCTACAGGTCTCAATAAATAAAAGCCTGGTTATACAGAAGCAGTTTATCTGGCTACACGGGATTTTATTGTTCCGTACTAAGAAACTGTCCATCTCCTACAGGAATCTGACTTGGAATTATCAAAACTACATTACTTTTATAGTATATGTTCCTTGAACTACCTTGCCCAATACAGGATAATTAAATGTAAAATGCAGGGCAAAACATTTTACAAAGCAAACAATATGGCATAGCCTCTCACAAAAGACTGCCCCACCCCAAAACTAACAAAGCCCATTTCCATCCTGTTTTCAAAAATAGGGTGGGTCTTAGGATAGTGCCACTGGCCTCTCTCAGCCCTGGGGAGACTTTCCTTTAGCTCAAGTTTCTCCTGGTTGAGTGCTTTGGGGACAGGCTCTGCTCTTGAGTAGGGTTACTCTGGCATGCAATATCTGGGACATATGTATACTAAAAAATTATTTGTTGGCCGGCCGTGGTGGCTCACGCCTGTAATCCCAGCACTTTGGGAGGCTGAGGCAGGCGGATCACTGGAGGTCAGGAGTTCAAGACCGGCCTGGCCAACATAGTGAAACCCTGTCTCTACCAAAAAACACAAAAACTAGCCAAGCATGTTGGCGGGCACTTGTAGTCCCAGCAACTGAGGAGGGTGAGGTTGGAGAATCACTTGAACCCAGGAGGCAGAGGTTGCAGTGAGCCGAGATCGCACCACTGCATTCCAGCCTGGGCAACAGAGTAAGACCCTATCTCAAAAAAAATAAAAATAAAAATAAAAAATAAAAAATTATTTGTTGTTTATGTGACACTCAAATTCAACTGGAAGTCCTGTGTTTCTATTTGCTAAATCTGACAACCCTAAACCTATGGTTTTTCTCTCAGTCTTAATGTTGGTGCCCTTGCCCCAGGAGCGCCCACAGGAAGCAGCAGACCTGGCACCATGCTGCATAAAGGAATTTACCTGTTTACCTTCAAAAAGGGTTCTCATGGCCAAGGGGCACCCTCCCTGTTGTGCCCCCGAGACATTAAAAAACAAAAACAAACAACAACAACAAAAAACCACTGCATTTATGTTTTCTACACAGATCAGCCATGTACTTACAAACCTAAGCTCTTCACCTAGACCTCATGGCTTGCTTCCAGGCTTCCTGCACGTCATTGTCCTTCTTCCTCTTTTTTTCTAGCAGCCATGAAGCTGCCCATGGGTCTATGATCTGAATGGCCACCAGCACCTCGCACACATGCCTTTGGTTCACTGCATGCTCCTGTTGGAGTGGCCAATCTGTCAGTTCCCCTTTGGCCTCTTTTGGTCTTTAACACCCTATTTTCTATCTTACAGGTTTTTGTTGTTGTTGTTATTGTTGTTTTGTTTTGCTTTTTTGAGACAGAGTCTCTCTCTGTCACCCAGGCTGGAGTGCACTGGTGCGATCTGGACTCATTGCAACCTTTGCCTCCCAGGTTCAAGCGATTCTGGTGCTTCAGCCTCCTGAGTAGCTGGGACTACAGACACGTACCACTACACCTAGCTAATTTTTGGCATTTTTAGTAGAGATGGGGTTTCACCATGTTGGCCGGGGGTTCACCATGTTGGTCTTGACCTTCTGTCTTCAAGCGATCTGCCTGCCTCGGCTTCCCAAAGTGCTGGGATTACAGGCGTGAGCCACTGCGCCTGGTGTATCTTACAGATTTTTGATTCACTATGTTTTCCAGAGGCTGGATGTTAAAATTCAGTTTTAATGTGGTTTGAGATGGCTGAGTGTCTTGTGGATGTCCCAAAGAATGGCAAGAAGACTGAGACATCTGCTAATCACATTCCTCCCTGGTTTAGCAGATAAATAGTACAATGTTGAGAATACAGCTTATCTCCCCAGAATGATGGTGGTGTAACACCTTATGACTCGATCCACTAGTGCAGGCATTTCCAAGAAGGCCTCTCCCAGCTCTACGAGGGATGCCAGTGTCCTTTTTCATCTCTACCCTAACTAACCCTACCTTCTGAGGGATTCTAAAGCAGAGCTTCCAGAGCTTTTTTTTTTTGAGGCGGAGTCTTGCTCTGTCGCCCGGACTGGAGTGCAGTGGCCGGATCTCAGCTCACTGCAAGCTCCGCCTCCCGGGTTTACGCCATTCTCCTGCCTCAGCCTCCCGAGTAGCTGGGACTACAGGCGCCCGCCACCTCACCCGGCTAGTTTTTTTTGTATTTTTAGTAGAGACGGAGTTTCACCGTGTTAGTCAGGATGGTCTCGATCTCCTGACCTCGTGATCCGCCCGTCTCGGCCTCCCAAAGTGCTGGGATTACAGGCTTGAGCCACCGCGCCCGGCCGCAGAGCTTCTTAATTAGGGTGCCTAGGAATCACCTGGAAGTCTTGTCAAAATGCAGATTCTGGCCAGGTGCAGTGGCTCACGCCTATAATCCCAACAGTTGGGGAGGCTGATGTGGGAGGATGGTTTGAGGCCAGGAGTTTGAGACTGATCTGGGCAACATAGTGAGACCCTGTCTCTACAAAAAAATTAAAAATTAGTCCAGGGTGGGTAGCACATAAGTGTAGTCCCAGCTACTGAGGAGGCTGAGGCAGGAGGATCAATTGAGTCCAGGAGTTGAAGCCTGCAGTGAACTATGATCAGGCCAATGCACTCCAGCCCGGGCAACAGAGTAAGACCCTGTCTCTTGAGGGAAAAAAAAAAACTCTGATTCAGTAGCTCTGAGGCCTGTTGAGATAGTGCACTTCTAGAAACTCTCAGTGGTACCGCTGCTGCAAGCCCACAGACTAACCACACTTTGAGTAGCAGGAGTTTGAAACTTTTATTCCTGGCTGGCTACAGGATGGCCCAGACACCTCATCATCTAAATTCCAGGACCCTGCCTGCCCACGCCCAGGTGGTCTGAATCAACGGCAATGAAATCCTTGTCTGTGAGAGGGGAGACCACAGATTGAGGGGAAGGGAGGCAGGCTGAAAAGGGGAGAGCAGGAAGCCTGAGAAAGGGTACCAGTTCAGGACAGTTTAGTCTGGAGCTGGTAGGACCACCTAGTGTTGATTGAATATGGAGGCAGAGAGAGAACAAGGGAGGCACTTCGCAAACTGTCTCCACCTGGGGAGGCTGGATAGGGGCGCCTACTTAATAGCAAACCTCATCCTGGGCACCTGAATGCCATTATATCCAATGACCTTCTGTAATACATAATGTCTGCATTGATTATTGTATATAGCTTAACTCTGGTTATCATGGTTACATATGGCTAGACTAGGGTAAGACCATTTCTCTGATAAGTGGCAGGAAGAATCAGGGGACTGAATGGAAATGAAAGTATAGGACAGTTTGAGTGCCTACTGTCCACCAAGGTCTGAGGCAGGACTTTGCCATAGATTGGCTCATTCGATCCCCTGCAAAGGAGTCTGCTTAGAAGGTATCATGAGTCCCATCTTTAGAGATTGGAAGGAGGCCAGGAAGGGGGAATTACCTCACCTACAGTCAAAAACTGGTACACAGAGGAGTTGAAAATGGAACCCGAGGAACCAGCGGGAGCATCTCAGTGCATGGGGAATGGGGAAGACATCCTGGGGGATAGGGAAGCACAACGTCCAAGTGGAAAGAACAGGGTCTCTGAGGATGGGTGCCCCAGCACTGTCAAGCACCTACAAATGGGGCTCAATCCTCACCCACAAAAGGATATGAGGAAGGGAAGCCTTGAAGATGAAACGGGTTGATATCATGTTCAAGTCTCAAATGGGACAAACAGGCTCCTACTTAGCAGGAGATGGGAGAGAAGCAACACATGGAAACAAGATCAGGAGACAAGCCAATTGAAGTTGAACCAATCTTTCAGGGATGCTCAGCTCTTTCTATGAAGCACTGTTCTGAATGGATTCCTATGATGTGTAGTTCAGGAATTTCACCACTTTTATACTATGTGTATTTTCTGTGTTTCCCTCTCCCCCAACACACATACATTTTTTTTTAGTGTCTTTTTTTTTTTGAGAGGGAGTCTAGCTCTGTCGCCCGGGCTGGAGTGCAGTGGCGCTATCTCAGCTCACTGCAAGCTCTGCCTCCTAGGTTCACGCCATTCTCCTGCCTCAGCCTCCCGAGTAGCTGGGACTACAGGCATCCGCCACCGCGCCTGGCTAATTTTTTGTATTTTTAGTAGAGATAGGGGTTTCACCATGTTAGCCAGGATGGTCTCAATCTCCTGACCTTGTGATCCACCCGCCTCGGCCTCCCAAAGTGCTGGGATTACAGGCGTGAACCACCGCACCTGGCCCTTTTTTTTTCAGACAGGGTCTTACTCTGTTGCCCAGACTGGAGTGCAGTGGCACAATTTTGGCTCACTGACAGCCTCAACCTCCTGGGCTTAAGTGATCCTCTCACATCAGTGTGCATCACTGCACTGGCTAATTTTTTTTGTAAAGTTGAGGTCTCACTATATTGCCCAAGCTGGTTTTGAACTCCTGAGCACAAGTGATTCGACTGCCTTGGCCTTTCAAAGTGCTGGGATTACAGGCATGGGCCACCAGGCCCAGCCTGATATTTTTTTAAACAAGAAAATACTAACCTTGATCTGATGTTGGAGTTTAACCAAGAGGCAGCTCATAGGACCTGGTTTTCCCCACCGGAATCTCAGGCTGTGACAGGGGCTACTCCTGGGTCTCTCTGTGGACACTGTCAAAATGGACCTCAAATGGGATGTGTTCTTGCTGACCTCATTCATCAACCGGCACCTTCTCTGGGCCCCTTGGCACTACCATCTACCCTGTTGTTCTTCCAGAAACCTCCCTTCCTATGCCCTTGTCCTGTGGATTTGACTTCGTAAGTCTTTCTTGATACCTCTCTCCCTCCCCACCACCACTACCCTAATGGAGACCATCATTTTTGTTTTCTCACTTAGGTTTCTGCAACAGCCTTCTAGCTGCTCTCTCTGCCTCTATTCTGACACCCTCTTCTAATGCATTCTCTATATAGCAGCCGGCACTGAGTAAGATGTGGTCCTTGTCCACAGCTGAGGGGATAGGACAAACCCAGGCATGCCTGTGATCTGATTGGTGGGCCCCTTACCCAATCTCAAGAGATCATCAAAGGCTTCCTGAAGTGTCACCTGAGTTTAACCAGGAAGGATGAGTGGGAGTTAATGGCAAGGCGGCAGGAAACGCCTCTGCTAAAGCTATGCTGTTTTAGAAGTTTCCTTTAGTAGGCAGGCTCCTTGTGTCACATACACCCTGAGTACCTTCCTTTACTGGATTTCTTTCTCTATTTACAAACGAATTTCTACTGAGTTTGTCCCATAGCCACTCACCTCTTCTACCATGTTTCCTTCAACTCCCATTTTTTTTCACTTTAGTTAAAATCTCTGAACCTGCTCTAGTGCAAGGAATGACAGTCCTTTACAGTAGGAATCTCTAATATGCGTTGCCAGGAGGGAGGAATGCTCTGGAAATGGGCAGTATGTGTAATTGCACATATCTCAAATATACACATATACGTTCACCACACATTCACACACACTCCCTGTGTGTTAGTGCTGTTAACCAAATACTTCCGCTTATCCTTCCTGCACATAGCGGGATTGTACTTATTGCACTTCCCTGCCCCCTTGTAACTTTCTTTGGCCAGTGAGATGACAACAGGAGTGATGTGTGTCACTTCCAGGTAAAAGTTTTAAGAGCCAGTGCTAGATTTGCCCCATTCTTGTTTCCTGCCTTCAGGGTTGAGGAGATGCATGTCCAGTTGCAGCAGCCTGGATGCCTGAGTGACTACAGGAAATAGAGCTCCTAATGACTCATAATGGACACGTTTTGTGATTGAGAAATACACTTTTGTTATGTTAAGCCACTGAGATTTGGTGATTGTCTATTACTCCAGCACAATCTAACTGATCCTGACTGATACACCCTGTCAACCAAGGCTCAGGGGCACCAAGGCCTTTATCCCTGTTGGGTATTCCTTCCATTATGATGGGTATCCTTGCATTCTCCTTCCAAGTTGAAGCCTATTTGATTCAACCTAAATTCAAAATGCAGTCACAAAACTAGCTATAAAACATGAGAACATTTGTGGGGCTATTTAAAAATATAGCAGCCGGGCGCGGGGGCTCACGCATGTAATCCCAGCACTTTGTGAGGTCGAGGCGGTGGACCACAAGGTCAGGAGCTCAAGACCAGCCTGGCCAAGATGGTGAAACCCCATCTCTACTAAAACTACAAAAATTAGCTGTGCATGGTGGCAGGTGCCTGTAATCCCAGCTACTCAAGGCAGACGCAGGAGAATCATTTGAATCTGGGCGGTAGAGGTTACAGTGAGCCCAGATGGTGCCACTGCACTCCAGCCTGGGTGACAAGAGTGAGACTCTGTCTCAAAGAAAAAAAAAAACAAAAAACCCAAAAACACATAGCATAGATATCCTACACGTGTCACACTCACCAATGCAGGTCCACAAGCAACCCACTAATGAACCTCCTCTTTCCCAAGAGCAAAATGCCAGCTCCTGCCCAGTATCAGCTCTAGCATTTGTGGGCTAATTTTAGAGGTCCTGGATTGTAGGCCTGATTCTGCCATGTAGTAGTGAATGACCTTGGACAAATTACCTCACTGAGTCCCAGTTCTCTTATCTGTAAAATGGTGATGATAATAAAAACTATGTCATAGATAAGGAAAGTTAACATTTGCACATTTGTTGTATTTGCCACTCTGCGCAGACAGAAGGATGTGTGTGGAAGTGCTTTGAAAAGGGAAAGATCTATGCAAATATTAGTTGATAATACGGTTAGCCAATACATGACAAAAGAAGTAACACATCCAAAATCAAATAAACCTCCCAATACCTTCAGTCTTTAAAACCAAGCCCAGGTATGGATATCGGGATGTATTTACATTTCTGTAAAAGGTCGCCATACACAAATCTCATTCTTAAATAAGGACAAATTACTTATTAGCTGAAGAGGAGATAGGTCAAGTACCTGAGAGGAGGTTAGTCACATCAATCATCTGAGAGTTCAGCAGCATCCAACAGTGTTAGTTCCATGTGTTAACTTCTGAAGAACCACAGGCTTGCACATTCAATAATGCTTCCTGCCCCTTTCCTTCCTGGTGCAGAATTAACTTCAGCTCATCAATGGGGTAGGAAAGGCTCCTTATTTCACAGCCCTCCCTCCATGCTCCAGGCATCCAGGGAAATGCCCCTGCCACCCCTATCATCCCTTGAGTCCTTAGGGCTTCCTCCTCTAGCAAGGTGATTTCCCTTTCTAGTCCTGGGGGCAGCAGCACAGCCCGGCTCTGACCTCGCAGGAGCAGTTGCCTAAAAGAGGCTCCGCCCTTGGCCGCTTGGGGTGGCTCCCACCAAACCCGCTCCTAAAAGGAGCCTCTCTCCCTCTGTCTACTCTAAGCGCCTCGGGGCCTAATCAAGGTCTCCGCCTGGGTGCTGAACTTGCTTCTCCCCTGCTTGCCGTAGTCCAGTGCTGCTCTAACTTGACATCACCTGATGGGCTAATTAAAACAGATTGCTGCCCCCCCCCCCCCCGAGTTTCTGATTCAGTGGGGTTAGGATGGGGCCGAGAGCTTGCATTTCTAGCCAGTTTCCAGGAGATGGTGATGCTGCCAGTGCTGGAGCTCTCTTAGCGGAACCACAGTGTCTAGGCCAATGCAGCCCCGGGAGAGAGGGGCTCTCCCCATCCCCACGCACACCCCCACTGCTCTCCTGCCCTGAGCGCAGTGTGAATAGGGAATAGCCACAGCAGCCCAGGAGACTGGAGAACCAGAAGGCAGGACCTGAGGAGTTTAGGCTGTTTTATCTTGGGCACCCCTGACCAGTTTGTGCAAGTCGTAAAGCAGGCAGGAAAGAAGCCTATGGAAGCCTATGGGTCTTCAGTGTTATCGAGGTCTGTCATTCATCAGGTTCTACTCACCTCATCTCTTCATTCAACACAGTGGTTGGGTGCTAGGTCTAGGGTTATGAGGTGAAAGCCAGCGTGCTAGCCCTCCAGGAGTTTGTAGTAACTGGGAAGGAAACATGCAAACCATTCCAGTGCCCAGTGACGATGAGATAACTGTTCCTAGGGAGGGAGAGTCAAACTTCTGTGGAGGGAGAGTGGGTGGGGCTCTGGAATCGTCTGAGCAGCTGGAGAAGGTTTCATGGAAGAACTGGCACTTATGACTTGCAGGATGAGTGGGAATTTGGCAGGTATAAGGGGTAGCTGAGAATGGGTGGGGTGGGAAGGGTTTTCCCCAGGCAGAACGAATGAGCAACAGGACTGCCGAAGTGTAAGGTTCCAGAGGCTGGGAAGATTTGACACGCAGCTCTCTAGCCTGGCTGGGTTCCCTCCAACCTCTCTGGTGGCCCCTTCTCAGCTCCTGTCCCTCATGGGCTGGTATTCTCTGGGGCTCTGTCCTGGCAGCCTTTTCCTCACACTCCCATGTCCACCCCCGATGAGCTCCTCCACACCTGAGGCCTTGCTGTCTGCTCGCTGATGGGGCCCAAATCTCTTTCAAGCTCAGGCCTCACCCCCTCAGTTGCACACTCACCTCCACACGGATGTCCGCATTCCCAGGCATCCTTCCTTTTGCATTTTGTCACAGTGAACGGCACCAGCATTCACCCAGTTACCTAAACGAGAGGGCTTTATGAAATGACCCTCTCATAGATTGCTGGTGAAGAGTAAATGACACAGTAACTTGCTGGTGCCATTTACCCAGACAGAATACAAGAGGACGGCTGCTGGGCTCCTCAGAAAGTCCACAACTTACTAGCTGAGTGATCTTGGGCAAGTTATTTAATGTTTTCTTATCCATAAAATGGGTTTGATGATAGTACCTACCTCACAAGGTTGTCATATGGATTAAATAATATTAGTTGTTGTCATTCATTGAGCCCTATATTAAGTACTTTACTTGGATTCCCTCGAAGATGGAGTACCTAGTCCAAGGTCACACTGTTACAAGTGGCAGATTCAGGTTTGGAAGCCACAGTTCTCTGGCTCCTGAGCCATCTTCTTCACCTCACTGTCACACTTTCTGAAAACTGTATACCAAATAGGGAAATGCCTATGGTACAATGTTAAGTTAAAAGAGGATGGCAAATTGTATAATTAGTGTGAGTAAATCCACAAATAGGAAAGGCTACAAGGAAATATAGCAAATGGTTAAATATGGTTGTAATTTGGTGATTTTTCCCCTCTAGTATCTGTATTTTCCGCGTTTTCGTTATACGCTTTTATTAAAAGTTACTTATTAAAAATATATCAAAAACAATTACGACTCTACAACCTGTTCCCCTGTTTGAAAATTACACTCCCTTGGTTTTTCGTCTCGGTTCTAGTCTTACCACCCTTAACAGAAACTCTTCATTCCTCCCAAAGGCCATGGTAGGAAGCAGATATTGCAGCCATGTTCACCCCCACGCAGTCCCTCTCTGACAACCTGGACCCTGGAGTCAAAATTAGAGGGAAGTTCCAGACAGAACCCGAGCTGCTTTACCGCCTAGGGCTTTCTTTCTGGACAGCGCTACTTCAGATCAGTTACTTTTTTTTCTTTCTTTCTAAATAGCCGGCCGAATGCTCATTTTCCAGTTCTGGCTGAGTTGTTAGCTGCAGCCGGGCGGCGACGCCTGCCAGGTACCTGGTTCCGTGAGCACCGCCCAAACTGGTCAGGCCAGTCCATCCTGTGGCTGTTTCTGCCAGGACTCGCCCAAGTGTGTATGCGCGTGTGTGTCAGAGACCCACCCTGCTCCCCTGCAACCCAGGTAGGTGGAAAGCAGTTGCAGGCACCAGCCTGGCAGTCAGGCCAGATGGGTGGGGCTGAATTAATCTAACCTGGAATTTCAACTTGGCCTGCACAACAGGTGAGGGAAAAAAGCAGCAGGGAGAACGGGCAGTTTGGCAACTTGGAAATATTCCTGAGCCTTGCCCCTTACCCCCTGCCTGGAACATAGCCCAGGGTGACTCTTCAAAGTGTCTGCGCCGGGTTTTAGGGCTCAGTCGCGCCACGGCCCCCTCGAGGCTGTCCGAGCCCCTCCTGAACGCTGTCCTCCTCAGTTACCCTCCGCGACGCGCCCGTTCCCCCTCCTCCGGGAGACAGGGCGGGGGTATCGGATTAGTCTTTGTTTTCGACGCGAAAGAGCCGAGCGCGGCGCGGGGGAGGCTGGCGATGGCAGGGCCCTGGGGTCCACCTGGACAGGGCATTCGGCCGTGACCCCTGCGAGGGTGCCCTTAGCCTCTGCCCCCGAGCAACCCCTTCTTGCCGGCCAGGCTGACTCGGTACGCAAACGCGCGATGTCCCCCATTGTCCTGCCTCGGAATGAGCCAGCGGCAGCTGGGGCAGGGGGGTCAGTCGGGCCCGGCGCTCAGGCCTCCCGGGGGCGCCGGGGCCGTCCCGGACCGATCTGGCCCGCAGGGAGTGGCAGGAAGTGGGGACACCGAGCGCGGCTCGGCCGAGGGCCTAGGTTGGAAGGTCCGCGTGCCCCACCCCGCCTCGCCGGCCCCGGCTGCAGCCCCGCCGTAGGGCGAGGGTGGCCAGCCCGAAGGGGGCGGCCGTGTCCCGGGAGGGACGACCGCGTGGGTGGGAGCCACTGCAGGTGCAGAGAAGCAGCGGCCGGGCCGGAGCCTGCCCCAAGCCGCTCGCAGGCCGCCCGCCGGACCCCTCCCCTCCGCGGGAAACACCCCCCTCTCGCCCGGCCCGGGGCCCGGCGGGGCCGGCGGGGCTCGCCGGGGCCGCACGTGTGCGCCCTCCCGGGCGGGGGAGTCCCCGGGCGAGCACGTGCCGCGGTGCGCGGGGGGCGGGGAGTCCCGCGGACGCCTTCATTGCTGCTGCTGCTGCCGCCGCGGCCGCCGCTGCCTCTTCCTTCCTCCTGCGCCGTCCCCTCCTCGGCCCGGGCGGGGGGCTCCGCGCGCCGAGCTCGGTCGGGCCGGGAGCTCCGGGAGGCGGGCGCCCCAGGCGGCGGCGGCGGCGGCCGCGACGGTGGTGGCGGCGGCGGCGCGGGCCGGGAAACTTTGCCCCTTTGTGCGCTCCGCCCCGGAGGCGGCGGGCAGGTCGGTGCAGTCGGTGCCTTTCCGGCTCCGGAGTGGGGGAGGGGCGGCGGGAGGCGCTGGGGGCCCGGCCCGGGGGATGGGGAGGGGGCGGCCCGGAGCCGGCGGGGGACCGCTCCTCCGGTGCAGGGGGCCGGACTGGGGTGCTGCGGGGCGCTGTGCGGTGGAGCCGGGCGGGGGTGGCAGGGCGGGGGCGGGGGCGGGGGCTGCGAAGCCGCCAGAGCCCAGTGGTGGAGGCCCCAGAACAAAGGAGCCCGAGCGGCGGCGCGCGCGCGGCCCGGCCCGCTGCTCGAGCGCGCCCCCCTCCCGGCGCCCCTTGCCGGCGCGGGCCGCCCTCCCCACTCGGGCTGGCGGGCTGCGCTCGGGCGGCGGGCGCCGCGCGCGCGGGCTGCCCCGGGCGCGCCCCCACCTCCAGGCCGCTTCCGTGCCGGGGGCGCCGGGGCAGTCCCGCCGAGCGAGGCTCTCAGCAAACTTTATTTTGAAAGCTCAGCTCCCTGAGGGAGGGCCCGGCGGCCTCCAGCCAGGGTGTGTGGGGGAATTTTGGTGAAACTCTTACCAGCCCGTGGGGGATGGGAGGAGGGCAACTTTCTTGGAAATCTCACCTTGACCACTCCCTTGAATTCGTAGTCCAGGGCCCCCAGCAGCCCTCAGCCCCGAGGCCGCCTCCCTCAGACAGGGAGTGGGTGCTGGGTGCGTTCTGCCTGAGGTTCTGGGCAGGACCTCATTTGAGCAAGCCCCATCTCTTCCCCCATTTTCTCCTTCCAGAAGCAGGAAGAAGTGACACGTGAAAGTTGTCCCTGAGCCCCGAGTGATGCGCTTCCCCTTTCTGTCTTTTTCAGGCAGCACTGCCTTCTCCAGCGTCCAGACCCTGGAGGAAAAATACCAGGAGAAACTGCTCACTCAGCTCTGCCCCCACCACACCCCTACCTGCTCACCTCATGCCTGGGTCCAGGGTGGGTGAGGGTGAAGAACCCACCGGGCCAAGATGATCCCTTTTCTGGGGACTGCTGCTGGTGTCCTTCCCCAGATCCCGGGCCCCAGGAGGTGGGAGAGTGGCCCCCTACGGAGCCCGATCAGACTGCTGCAGAGGAGGTGAAGAGGGGTTGAGAAGAGGCATCCATCCACGAGACTGAAGCCACTTGCCTTCATCCTTGTGATTCTTGGCTGTTCTAGGCGAGAAGGACCTGTTGGTGGCCTTTGGAGGTGGCGGGAAACTGGACTGTGGTTCTGCCCCAGCACCTATGCCCCCACCTCTGGCAGCATCATGAGCCAGTTTCAGGTGCCCCTGGCCGTCCAGCCGGACCTGCCAGGCCTTTATGACTTCCCTCAGGGCCAGGTGATGGTAGGGGGCTTCCCGGGGCCTGAGCTCTCCATGGCTGGGAGTGAGTCCCAACTCCGAGGGGGTGGAGATGGCCGGAAGAAACGCAAACGGTGTGGTACTTGTGAGCCCTGCCGACGGCTGGAAAACTGTGGGGCTTGCACTAGCTGTACCAACCGCCGCACGCACCAGATCTGCAAACTGCGAAAATGTGAGGTGCTGAAGAAAAAAGTGGGGCTTCTCAAGGAGGTAAGCTGGCCCTTGCTAGGCTACCCTGTCTCTTCCTTGAGGGCGCGGTGATCACGGGGATCTTGTTCAAGCAAGGCTCCTCCAGTTGAATCCATTCTCTCATTTCTGATCCTCTTGGTCCAACTTTAAGTAGGAGTGTAACTGACATGTTTGGGCTCCTTTGCAGGGCTGACAATTTGTATGAGAGTAACTGGGTAGAAGGGGGATCTGAGCAGGCACCCTAATCTCTGATGTTTGCATTTGATGCGGGACTGTAACGTCTACCTTTACCTCTAGAAGTTTCTTGTCCTGCTGCTTGAAGCCTCAAATGTTGTATTTCAAGCTCATGATAATGCTTGGATGACTTGGGCTTTGATAGTGTAAGATAAGGGATGGAGGCTGATGGATTTGGAGACAAAGTTTTGGATTGACAGTGTGGTTTTATGCTGCCCTGATGGAGTGGGATGTTTCTTTCATCGTTTTTCTCAGATGGCCAGAGAGCCGGTTGAAACCGTTTGGGAATCTAATGACAAACTGATGATTTGGGTTCTCCTATCTTAGTTCTTCTTGCAGTCAAAAACTTTATTTCTGTGTTCTCAGGACCTAGCACAGTTCCTTGGCAGGTAGTAGGCACTCAGATACTAATTGCATGAATGGATGACATGCTTTTGAGACACCATCAACCCCAGGGAGGTGTACTCCCTTTATTTGGGGGTAGTAAGGTGGAGGAGGGAAGGAGATTTGAGATGAGAGCAGGCAGGGTGAGAAGGAAAGGGAGAGATGGTGACCTTGCATTGGCCATCTTTCCCTCCCATTTTAGTGGCGGACTGCCGGCTTGAGGTTGGTGACAGCCGAGACAGCAGAGAGTTGGCAGAAGTAGGGCTGAGCGAAGTTGAGCAGCTTAGGAGGAGCGGTGTAGCCGCTGAGGTCGCTCCAGGCAGTGGAACTGGTGCTGGACAGAGATGGAGGCCTGCGCTGTCTTCGAGCTCCCTCTGGCTCTGCCACTCATTTGTCCAAGGGTCCAGACAACTCGGGCCCCTTCTCTGGGCCTGTCTTTTCCTTGGGGGAAGTGGAGGAGTTGTACTTGATGTCTTTCAAAGTCCCTTCCAACTGGGCTGGGAGCTGCTTGCTTCTGAGGACTCGGGTCCCTGTGACTTCGTTGGGCTGGCGGCTCGTGCTCAGGGTTTCCCTGACCGCTGAGTGCAGAGCCGCACAGCGAGCTGGTGGGACTGGTCCCGTGGCTAGGAAGAAAGATTCAAGTGTTGAGAACAGGGAGGTGGGGTTGCTGGATATTTCTGCCCCTTCTCACCTTGTCTTGTCCGTGCCCTGTGGAAGCTGTATGTCCTGACCCAAGGACTGCAGACACGGAGCCCTGTTTCCCCCGTCTCTGGTTAAAGCAGACATCTGGATCACATATGCAGCCCCCAGCCCCAGCCTGGGAGACTTCTCTGTTGCTGGTGTTGGGGGTAGTTATGGTCCTGCTGGCCCAGTGCCCCATGGGTCGCTACTGAAAGCAAGGTAGTATGAAGCGGGGGAGGCTTTACTTCTGGATGTAAGAGCTGGTGCTTTGGTGTAGGGAGGAGCTGCTGAGTCTACTTTGTAAAGCTTGATTCCTTTGCGCCCTTGCTTCTAGCATTCCTTTTCTTCCCCAGCCCCCATTGTCTTACTCAGTTCCTCCCATAATTAAACCGGAGGGATGAGGGTGCTGAGCTTCCTGGGCTAGATGTTCTTGGAAGCAGTGGCCCTTGTGAACTAAGTTGAAGTGCTGCTTTTGGCAACAACAGAACATACCTGAGTGAAAGGGACTGGGAGTGAGGCCAGGGCCTTGTCATCCTGTGTGTAAGCTGTCGGCCCAGGCTGCCGGGTGGTCTTGGTTAAGATATGATGAATCTGGGGTGGCTGAGGCTTAGAGACAACCCTGCTGAGAGATGCCTGCATCCCTGTTGACCTTGCCATGGCCAACTGCCTCTCTAAGCCCCAGGGTCAGGTAAGGTGAGGCTGGACGGCCTTGGGTGTCCGAGGAGAGAGGGTCTACATGCTGATCTATGGATCAGTAGAGTTCTGTGTTTCTAGGGAAACAAAAGGGGACAGTGGAATGAGTTTTTTTAATAAAGCTAACTTTCTGTGACTTAAAGAGCGGTACTTTTTTTTAATGATAGATTCTTTTCTACTTCTCGATGTTTAAAATATGCTTTCTTAAAATGTGCTTTATGAAGGTGTGATAGAAAGTAGACCTTTTTTTTTTTTTTTTTTTAAGTCTTTGCTTGGTAAAATACAAAATGGTAACCAGTGCCTCTCTCTGAAAAAAAAAGTTTTGTTTTTTTTTTTTTGGTCCATGAGAGCTGAATGCCAGAGAGTCACTGTCTAGGGTATACTGCATTTGACGGGCATATCTCTGTCATAATTGAAAAGCTGAGACGTGCCTGAGAGACTGCCAGAGTGGATGAGACCCTAAGACCAGCCCAGCATTTAGCAGATGCTGAGACTGCTGGGACCATAACCATTGGATCTTAACAGCCGTGTGGCAGAGGGAACATGTTCCAGAATTGGGGAGGTTGTTTTGGCCATGACTGTTCAGGTGGGGTGGGACGCAGTATCCTAGGAGCCTCTCGGACATCAGACCATCTACCTGCATTCCTGCTGTGTGGCACTTCCTCCTTTCTGTGAGAGCACTGTACTCTTCTGGGAACTCTTCCTTACTTCCCTTCTGTCTCCATCTCTTCTAGCTGCCCTTGGGGCTTCCTTTGAACTGTCTGCCTACAGTTACTTTATATCATCCTGTAAGGAGATTATCTTGGGTTTTCCATCTTCTTTTCCTGCTCCTCACTCTTTTTCTCTGGGCTTTGTGGTTGGGGAGGAAGGGTGCAGGGGAATCCCTCAGAAAAGAAGTTCACTATTTTAGGACTAAAGACAGGCTCCCCCCAGGGATGGGCCTTCCTGCCCTAGGAGGAGGTGACTACTTCTCTAGGTCCTAATGTGAGGTTGGGGCAGGTTGGTAGTCGCTGTGGTCTTCCTTCCTAGTTCCAGGAAGAATTTAGAGGGAGGCTGTTTGATTTCATATTCTTTTTACCTGAGTGGTGGATTGGTAGTACAATGAAGATGACTGATTAGAAAAGTAGGGTTTGGTGAGTATGGAAGCACAGTAGGTAGGGCTCAGAACCCAGAGTAAGTGCTGCGCCCTTCCTCTCTTGGGCAACCAGTGCTCCATCCCTTCTGTGTCCATTTTCTCAATTGTAAGATGGGAGTAACCCTTCTTTGTAGGGTTGTCATGAGGATTAAATGAGATAAAATATGCATAATGTCTGGCACACAGTAGGTAATCAATGCATGATGACAAAACATTCCTAAACATCTAGAAAAGGATGAATCTTTATGCATAAACAACTGTGCATTAGTCTTCGAGCTGTAAAGATGCAATACAAGGGCTAGGTGTGGTGGCTTACTCCTGTAATCCCAGAGCTTTGGGAGGCTGAGGCAGGAGGATCACTTAAGACCAGCCTGGGCAATGTAGCAAGACCCCATTGCTTTAAAAAAAAAAAATAGCCAGGCATGGTGGCATGTGCCTGTAGTCCTAGCTCCTGGAGAGACTGAGGTGGGAGAATTGCCTGAGCCCACAGTGGGCCATATTCGAGCCACTGCACTCCAGCCTGCATACGACTCCAGATGCAGCACAAATTAAGCGTTTATCTCAAGGCATTCCCCTCACTTGCTCATAGAAGAACCATGGGGCAGAACTGCGGAGCCAGGCAGAGGGAGGGAGGAGTTTGCCAACCTCTGTGCTGGGGGAGGAGGCTAGACATCAAGGAGTCACTATGGTCCTAGGCCTGACTGAAAAATTGCCCATGGGTGAGGGAAGTAAATGACTGTTAGAGCAGGAGAATGACCCTTAAAAAAATGCATGGAAAAATGTATGCATAAGTTTGAAAGCATGACTGAGGATATTATGGGTGAAAACGAGAGAAATGGAAAGATATAGTTATGAGAATACTTTCTAGCCCTCAGCCAAGTGGCTTTACAGCTTGAAACAGATCTCTGCCAGATCTGAGTCAAGATACCTTGGAATTGGGACTCTTTCAACAGTATCAGAACACCTGGTTAGTCCTTGCCCATCCTGAAGATGGAGGCTGTGGAGAGGAATGCATTCAGGCTAGTCTTGGCATCAAGGGAGAATTGACTAGAGAAGTGGAAGTGGTGAGAATCTTTAGAGAAAGGGACTCCATCTGAGCATTTGTCAAGCTTGAGAGGTTGGGCAGGGAGGAGTATTTACCATAGTCTTTAGAATATCGTCTTTAAAATGCAAGCAGTTTTTAACCCCACGGGCCACAGATTCTAAAATAAAATTAGTTAGAGGGATAGAATTGCTTGTTAAAAAGCAAACTCTGGCTGGGCATGGTGGCTCATGCTTGTAATCCCAGCACTTTGGGAGGCCAAGGCAGGCGGATCACCTGAGGTCAGGAATTCGAGACCAGCCTGACCAACATGGAGAAACCCCGTCTCTATTAAAAATACAAAATTAGCCAGGCGTGGTGGTGGGTGCCTGTATTCCCAGCTCCTCGGGAAGCTGAGGCAGGAGAATACCTTGAACCTGGGAGGCGGAGGTTGCAGTGAGCTGAAATTGCGTCATTGCACTCCAGCCTGGGCAACAAGAGTGAAACTCTTGTGTCAAAAAAAAAAAAAAGGAAACGCTGATAGAACAGTCATGAATGATAGCTTCAGGAGAAAGGTGTTGGTGGGACTAGGGAAGGACTGAGCCATCTGTGTGGCTGTATGGGCTGTTCTCTAGTGAGTGAGGGGGTAAAAGGCCAAGCATATTATGTGGAAAGTGGAGACATGGCACTGAAGCAGAGTCAGGAGTGTGGTCTAAGCCCTTAGAGGAGCATCAGGGAGTCCAGTGGCCAGAATGTGCTAAGCCTGTTGGAAAATGCTGATAATAATGTTTTGTATAAGGTTCTAACAAGAGAACGAAGAGGTAGGCTTACAACTTTCTAGGGATGGAGAGAGTGGACACACACTGGGTCCCTGTGGTGTCAGAAGATATAACCTGGGGAAAACAGAGCCAGCCAGTTACCTTACCTGAGTCTGAGGCATTCGCTTCTTACTGAACACCTGCAGATGTGCTCGCAGAATCACAATCTTTTTTCTTTCTTTCTTTCTTTTTTTTTTTTTTGAGATGGAGTCTGGCTCTGTCGCCCAGTCTGGAGTGTAGTGGCCGGATCTCAGCTCACTGCAAGCTCCGCCTCCCGGGTTTAGGCCATTCTCCTGCCTCAGCTTCCCGAGTAGCTGGGACTACAGGCGCCCGCCACCTCCCCCAGCTAGTTTTTTTTGTATTTTTTAGTAGAGACGGGGTTTCACTGTGTTAGCCAGGATGGTCTCGATCTCCTGACCTCGTGATCCGCCCGTCTCGGCCTCCCAAAGTGCTGGGATTACAGGCTTGAGCCACCGCGCCCGGCTCTTTTCTTTTTTTTTTTAAGACAGAGTCTCGCTCTGTTGCCCAGGCTGGACTGCCATGGCGTGATCTTGGCTCACTGCGACCTCCACCTTCCCAGTTCAAGGGATTCTCCTGCCTCAGCCTCCTCAGTAGCTGGGATTACAGGCATGTGCCATCACACCTGGCTAATTTTTGTATTTTTAGTAGAGATAGGGTTTCACCATGTTGGCCAGGCTGGCGTTGAACTCCTGACCTCAGGTGATCTGCCCACCTTGGCCTCCCAAAGACTGGGATTACAGGCGTGAGCCATTGCGCCCGGCCCTTGTTGTTTTTTTAAATAGAGACAGGGTCTCGCTGTTTTGCCCAGGCTGGTCTTGAACTCCTGGTGAAGTACAATTTTTATGGAATTGTGATGATTGAAAGAGGGCCAAAAGGCCAGAGATAGGCGAAAAGTTCAATTTCTCAAAGAGATTTTGAAAATTGTAAATATATAAGCTTAATGTCAGTTTTTGACAGTTCTAGAACAGATTGTTTAAAAGGTGTTTTGTGAAACTTCAGAAAGGCAAGTGATAAACTTTGAGAGTGCCTGTGGTTCTTTTCAAAGCAGCTGAGGCAAATGAACAGATCTAGATTTCTGTAAATAAATGATGGCATCTCCTGCCAGGTTGGACAGATGAGAAGTCCAATTTTTGACTTAAAGTCATCTTAGAGGGAGGTCACTGATATGACTGCCCTATTCAGTCTGTCGACCATGTAGATCAGGGGTTCCACATTGGGATCACCTGGGAAATGTAACAAAACATGGTGCCCAGACCCCACTCCCAAGGGATTCTGATTTAATTGCTCCAGGGTGGACCAAACTGGTCTGGGGCCTCCCATGTGTACCTAATGTGTAGTTAGCATGGAAACCCTCTGATGCAGATGAGAGACTGTGAGGTGATGGGCACCTACCTGGACTCTTCTATGGCAAGTTACTCACTTGAGTCCTGGGACACCTGCTGGTCCACAGCCTCACTTCCACCTTGCTACTCGGTGGACCAACAGCATTGGCATCACCTGCAAGTTTGATAGAACTGCAGAATGTCCAGCCCTACCCCAGACCTGCTGTATTGAAGCCTGCACTTTAACCGGATCCCCAGGTGATTTGTATGTCCATGAAAGTTTGAGGAGCTGTCTACAGCATTTCTATGACCAGAAGGGCATGGGACATGGAGCAAGTGGGGCAGGGAGCGGGGGTGGTGATAAATAAGCTGTGATGAACAGGCAAAGAATTCGAAGTGCCAGCAAGGGTAAAGAGCATGACCCAACCCATTTCCTGACCCTCTAAGCCGGGGAGACAAGGACCTCTTGAGATTTACTGCATGTTTCTGCTTGTTCTTCTGGTATTTGTTTCCTTCTAGTTTAGTGAGTTATCAGTAAAACCTATCAATAAAACTAATCTACAAAGTTATCAGAGAACTCGTGTATTTGTTCTGACAACAGTCAGGAAAGGGCTCTCAGAAGATGTTTGCGGCTCAGCAGCCTGATTCAGGAGGTTGGAGCTCCATGACACAGTAGCAGATAGTGGTGGTTGTGTAGAGGAGGGGGTGTGTCCATAGAATCTTAGGTCTCATGGAAGGATCTGGAAGCTTATGGAACAGAATGGATGTGTGCCCTTTTCACAAGATGAGGTAGTAGGCAAGTCAGATCTGTGGGTGTGGTGGGTGGGTGGGTGGCAGTGATGATGCAGTTATTACGTTGAATGATAGAACAAGGGGCTAAGGAGGTTGGGGCAGTCAAGTACAGTGAGCCCCAGTAAGACTCAATGGGATTTAATCAGGGCAAATGCAAAGGCCTGTACTTGTTTCAAAAAAGAAATGTACGAACTCTGGCTTCCTAGCAAGTAGAAAGAACTGAAACTCTAAAAAGGAATGTTGACAGTCTGTCTTGAAATCTGTCAGAGTGGTCACATGCGGGACAGCTGAAGGAAACAGGGCTGTTCAGCTGCTGATGAGTAGAGGAACACAGACTCAGGCAAAGCGTACATGAAGAGGAGGTCAGTTCCCTCACTGGAAGGAGTATGCAGGAGTTTTATTAGTGGGTGAAAGTCATTAGACAGACTGAACCCACGTTAGAAAAAAGAATTGTGTAGCATTTATGGCTATTCCAGCACTGAGGAACTAGCCCTGAGAGGTCCTGTGTGACCAGTGCCTGCACGAGTCTGGGTGCTGCCTAGCAGGGAAGTTATGAGGATGCCCTCTGGGTTGTGGGGAAGTGGGGAGGAAGATTCACATTTGGCGGTCTCTTGCTAAGATTATGTGAAGTATATTATCAGGTCTATTTTTTGTTTTGTTTTGTTTTGTTTTTGATATGGAGTCTCCCTCTGTCCCCCAGGCTGGAGTGCAGTGGTGCGATCTTGGCTCACTGCAACCTCCACCTCCCAGGTTCGAGCAATTCTCCTGCCTCAGTCTTCTGGGTAGCTGAGATTACAGGCACGCATCACCATGCCTAGCTTATTTTGTATTTTTAGTGGAGACGGGGTTTCCCCCATGTTGGTCAGGCTGGTCTCAAACTCCTGACCTCAGGTGATCCACTCGCCTTGGCCTCCCAAAGCCACTGGGATTACAGGCATGAGCCACTGCGCCTGGCCTATCAGGTCTATTTTCATGTTTTGTTTTTGTTTTTGTTTTTTGTCTGTTTGTTTTGACAGAGTCTTGCTTTGTTACTCAGGCTGGAGTACAGTGGCATGATCTCAGCTCACTGCAACCTCCGCCTCATGGTTCAAGTGATTCTCCTGCCTCAGCCTCTCAAGTAGCTGGGACTGCAGGTGTATACCACCATGTCTGGCTAATTTTTGTATTTTTAATAGAGACAGGGTTTCACCATGTTGGCCAATCTGATCTTGAACTCCTGACCTCAGGTGATCCACCCACCTTGGCCGCCCAGAGTGCTGGGATTATAGGCGTGAGCCACTGCACCCGGCCTATTTTCATGTTTTTTTAGACAACTACATGCAAGAGAGGCATCTATCTTAGACTGCAGCATTTTGGCCAACTTTTAGACTTAATCTTAGACCTAGACCTAATCTCAGACCTCTGTTGGGGTAAGGTCTGTGAACTTTTTTGAAAATTTCAGCCAAATGTTATGTGAATGTGCAGGGGTGTGTTTTCTCAGGGGAGAGGGTCCATGGTTTTTAGCAGATTGTCAAGAGTATTCAGGACCTCCCCAGATTTAAGAAGCATGCTCTACCTGAGCCGTCTAATATAGTTGCCATCGGCCACAGATAGCTATTTAAATTTAAATTTAAATTAGTTAAGATTATATTCAGTGACTCAGTCATACTAGTCGACTTTCAAATGCTTGTCAGCCACATGTGGCTAGTGGCTTGTGGCTTATGTATTAGACAGTGCAGATAGCATTTCTGCCATCACAGGAGGTTCTATAGGACAGTGCTGGGAGCCAGCCTTAGAGTGACCCTATGTGGTCCCTGAACCCTCACCAAGGGTTCTTTTTAGGTTGGGGAAATAGCTTCTGAATTGGCAGCTCTCAGGGTTTGGGATCCCAGCCTCCACCCCAAAGTAAGTGGTGAGGTCTCTGGACAGTACTTTCCTGGGTTCTAACCCACTGCACAGTCCACTGCTTCTCCTTGAAGGCACGGCCATGCTTTACTTGTCTGCTATGGGAGAGCACAGGGACAGGAGTGAGGTGGTGTGCACCACCCAGAGGCTGTCTGGATCCCTAGTGGGGAAAATGACTCCTCCCCACCTACAGTCTTGGTCAGCAGCCCCACTGAGCTGTGTTCATGTTGACTTCCAGCTCCAAACTTATCTCCTGGGTCCTGCCAGAGTTTTCCTCTCTGTCATGGGGTTTCTTGTTCTGGAAGGGACAATGTGGTGACTGGGTGGGCCAGAAGACCAGGTCCAGGGTCTCAGGAGTTGTCACTAATTTTCCACTCCATTCCCCTTCACTTCTTTACAGCTGCTTTTTGGAATGAGGGGACGATGCTCAGGAAGAGAGGAGGTATTGGAAAGGAAAGAGACCCCTTTGTCTTCCTTTTGAGCCCTGCTACAGCCTGGCTGGCTGTTTCTGGGAGAGCACTTTAGAGTTGCTGTGGGCGTCTGCCTTTGTCTGTGCAGGGCATAGGCACTGCACAGTTGCCACACCCAGGGTGGACACATCCCTTGGTGGCCTTGTCTCCGGTCATTTGCATAGGAAATCTGATAACCTAAGATTTTTTTTTTTTTTTCATTTTGAGACAAGAGTCTCGCTCTGTCCCCCAGGCTGGAGTACAGTGGCATGACCTTGGCTCACTGCTACCTCCAATCCTGGATTTGAGCAATTCTTGTGCCTTAGCCTCCCAAGTAGCTGGGATTACAGGCAGGCACCACCACACCTGACTAATTTTTGTATTTTTAGTAGAGACAGGGTTTCGCCATGTTGGCCAGGCTGATCTTGAACTCCTGGACCTCAGGTGATCTGCCTGCCTCGGCCTCCCAAAGTGCTGGGCTTACAGGCGTGAGCCACCATGACTGGCTGGATAACCTAAGTTTTTGTTAACTACTGAGGGAAGGGTCAAAAAGAAGGCTGGCAGCCCATTGTAAGATCACTGGCTGGCCTTCGGGTGGCCACAGGTATGGGGGTTTGTTGCCTGCTTGCTTCAGGTAGCACAAGTATGCAGCTGGGGCACTGTTGATGGCCGTTCCTGCACTGCTGGCTGTGACTTGTATGAATTCTAGCTCTGTTGTGTCCTACCTCTACCATACCTAACGAGGGTGTTAGTGGACAAAATAAGGCACCTCTCACTGCTGCTAGAGCAGCAATTCTAGATTCTCAGAATGGATGGGGAGTTGCATTGGATGGAATTATTTGGTGGTATTGGCCAGACTGTGGGTCCCCCATGCCTCCTGCCCCTCCTAATTACTGCTGGTTCGGGGAAGTCTCAGGAAAGGAGTACGGAGGTGCTGGGTCAAAAAGAAGTAACAAAGTATTAGACTAGAGTCTGCTCCACTGCTGAGTTTTTCTTGTGGGGAGAACATGGGTGGCTCTCTCCTGTCCTATTTTTTATTGATTGATCTGCCCTTTAAGGTAAGCTCTGTGTGCCCCAGTTCCCTTAATGATGCTGGGAATGATCCTGGAGCTCTAGAAGAGAGAGGGATGGCAGATTCTTACTGTGAGGGCTGGGTCCCACCTGTACTGTGTTCATACTGCAGGATGGGGTGAGGTGCAGTGAGGGGAGAGGGGGTTGTGAGGGCCAGTGGGAGAAGAGCTGGTGCCAGGAGGACAAGGAGAGAGAGACACCTTCCTGGTGTATCCTGGGTCCCAGGATCTACAAGGTCCCTTGTACTGGAGGCGGCCAGCCCCTCTCTCTGGTGCTGCTTCAGTTTCCCGAGGCAGGACATCATCTGCTTTGACCTACAGACAGGCAGATGGCCCTCCTGGCCCCATTCAGCAAACCTTGGCTGGGACTAGCTGTTTGCTGGGTGCTGCACTGAGTCTGAGCGGTAAGTAAAGGGAGGCACATTAACTCTGTCTGTCCTTAATGATCTTGCTGTCTGGGGAGGGAGACAAGCATGAAAACAAATAATTACAGTACATTCTGATAGGGCTAAAAGGGAGGGATGCCTTGAGGGCAGAGACTGGCCTTAGTCACCTTTGGGCCCATAGAGCCCAGCCAGGAAGGGAAGGGACATGTCTTGAGAGTATAGTGACATGTGAAGGATGAGGAGGAGAAGGTCTTCCAGGAGGGGGAAGCACCTCCCTGATCTTGCAGTGTGTAGAGATGCTACCTGATGCTGGCGGCAGGGGTGTGGAAGGATGAGGACAGATTGCTGGGTACCGCCTGAGGATCCTAGAGATGGAAGGTTAGATGCTTTGTGTTAATTCCTCTTGAAAGTCTTCTGCTAGGGCTATACCCAGGTTTCTATCTCAGCATTCATGCCCCACCTTCTCAACAGCGTCATACAGTCGCTTGTTATCTGCTTAGGTCCTAGAACATTTGGTGGTTCAAGGCTGTTGAATTTGGGGCGAGGAGACCCTGACGAGGTTCACAGACTATAAGACCTTTTCACAAGCATCTTGAAGGGCATGTAGGGTATAGGCAGAGTGTCACCTGCTACCTGTCAGTCTGGGAGGCCCTGGATGCATGCTGTTTGCTGGTAGGAAGCACCAAGATGGAATTGTTGGCTGGCTCCGACTTGTTTCCCTTGAGTGTTGCTGGGTGCCTTGGTTCAGTCTGGTTCTGCTGCATCTCCAAGGAGAGGAGCATCTTTTCTTCTGTTGCTGCTGCTCCTCCTCCTCCTCAGCCTCCTCCTCCCTGTGATTGTCGTTGACACAGACTTCCGCTGCCAAAGCTAATTGTGAGGCCTGATCAGTGAATGAAGGCAAAGGCAGTTCCCATGACAACCGCAAAGAGTTTCAAATATAGGGGATGATGTGTGTGTGATGGGCGGCAATTACTTGGGTGGAAATTGATGCGTGGACACCGGGGACTTCAAACATAGGCTCTGAAGGTGGAGGGGGTGTTGGGTTTTTTTTGGCAGGATCCTTTGTGTGATGGAGAGAAAAGGAGGTCACAGACTTCCCTCATAGTCAATTCCAAGTGCCTTCAGTGTGTGGAACGTAGGCATAGCCCTGCAGGGGCTTTGGAGAGGCACAGCTCCAGTCATTCTGGTTGGGGATGCAGGACACACAGAGAGACAAATAACAGTACCAGGGGTGAGATAAGAAATGTTAGAAGTGCTGTTGGTTGGCAGAAGACTGGTGTAATCAGAGAAGGCTTCCTGGAGGAAGCAGGGCTTAAACTGAGCTTTGAAGTAAAGCCCTGTGAAGAGTGACCTCATTCAAGACACAGCCATGGTGAGAGAGGATGAGAAGCCTGTCTCTCTCTACCCTCTACCAGCTCTAGAAGAGGTAGGTGGATATGAAAATCATAGAGCAACACAGAGCAGCCTTGGCTGTGCTGCTGCAAGTGAAGGGGTGGCAAGAACCCTGTGCATTCATTTTCTGGCTGTGTGACCTTGGGCAAGGTACTTAGCCTCTCTGTATCCCAATTCTTCATCTGTAAAATGGGCACAAATATTTCCTGTCTCATTGGTTTGTTTAGAGAGTTAAGTAAGATGTACAGTATATCATGCTGTCGGTATGGGGCCTGACATGGGGTTGGTGCTTGGTTGATTTCTTGTAAATCCCCCCAAGAATGTGTCTGGTCATGTCTGTGTTTCTTGGTCTTTGAATATCTGTGTGGAATCCAGCCTGTGGGTATTCATTTTGCGTGTCCTGGAAGCGAGTAAATCCATTCACCTCTCCAGTGGGGAGGGCTGTGGCTCCATTCCTCCTGCTGGGAGCACAGTAGGGTCTGGGGGTTGTGACAGAAGGTGTGGAGGGGAGGGACCCTTGGCCCCCATGCAGAGGGGTTCTAAGTACCTGTGAGTGGTCACTGTAAAGTGCAAAATTTAGAAAAGGGGGCAGATAGAGATGGGAGGAGGATCAAGAGGGAAGTGGAGAACATACCGGCTGGAGGCAGAGTAGCCCTGGCATGCACCTCTGTGACTCCCTTGAGCCCAGGCATTCCACGAGCCTCAGAAGAGGGAATGAGGCCAGGGTGAGATGGGGTTGGGAGCAGATGGACTGCCTGGGGGACTATGGGCTCCTCTTCTGGGCTGCTTCTCTGGTGTAGCCGAGGGCTGCTGGAGGGCAGGGTGGGGACCTGTGTTTGGGGTAGGACTGAATTATACAGGGAAGTGAGTGGAGCCAGGAGTTGGGGTGGGAACTGGGCTCTGTGGCTCCTTCAGGCTGCTGAGGAAGATAGGTGCTGGTTGAGCAAGTCTGGGAGGAGATCACAGTTCAGTTCTGGCAGGTCCTGCCCTCCCAGGACAGCAGGTGTCCCTCAGAACCTTGAGGACCTCAGGGAGAAGACTGACCAGGAGAGGGGCCTCCACATCTCAGTGCCCAGCCCCCTGCCTCTCCACCCTCCTTGTGTAGAAACTTGGCTCAGCACATTCCAGCTCTGTGCAGAGCCTAGGAAAGTAGGGAAGACAGGGCCCCCGCCCACGTGGGAGGACTGCCGTGTAAATAAATAACTACGCTTCATTGTGACTGGTGCCCTGGAAGAAGCAGTACACTGCTCTGTCAGGACCTGGGAGGAGCGGATGATGCTCATGGGAGCTTGGCGATCTGAGAAACTGGCAGGGGGAGGCAATGTTTAAACTAAGTATTGTACCACATTAGCTTGCCAGGTCGGGGGAGGTGGAGAGGGATCCAGGCAGAAAGAGCAGCACCGGGAAGTCTCTGAGACATGAAAACATTACTAGATCCATAGTTTAAAGGGAAGTGATTGGGTTCAAGTGACCTCGGTCTTCTTTGTATCTCCCTGGGGTTGGCAGAGGCGGACAGAACTTAGAGAATTGGAAAGAGAAGGACCTAGATTTGAATTCCAGCCCACCACTCACCAGCTGTATTGACAGGCAAGTTAACATCGCGAAGTCCTTCCATTGCCCTGTTAGAGATGAGGTTGTATGTGGGGTAAGTGAAATGAGGATGATCCTACAACATGGTTGGCAAAGGGCCTGGCATGTAGCAGGGGCTTGATAAACTGTGGCAGCCGCTGCAGCAATCCTACTAGTTGTTACTGTCCAAGCAGTGTTTGTCTCTCCTATCCAGCAGCAGACTGTATGGGGGGTACGTGTGAGGGCAGTTTTGGGGACCAGGATAAAGGAGGGACTCCACTTGGCCTGGTCATTGTCAAAGTTGAGGGGCACAGAAACCCATTGTTCCACCTGACCCGTGCTCAGGACACTGTTCCTTGCCATGCTTTACCACCTGCCTCCTTCCCTGCCCCGGGAGGAGCCCAGGAGGGCTGCCCTTTGTTCACAGGGGGAGGCAGATTTGGGCCCTAATGCCTCCTGGAGTCTCCTCACTGGAGGCCAGCTTTCCTGTCTCTCCACAGGCAGCCCATCCTGTTCTGAGTACCCGCTTTGGGCCCCTGGGGAGGGGACAGCAATTAGGCATCTGTGGTGTAGTGGGTAGGAGAGCGAATCACTGGGTCAGGGGATCTCAAAACATCCTATCTCATCCTGTGAGTCACTTCTCCCTGGCCTCAGCTTATTCATCTGTGAGAATGAGAAGGAGCACCCAGTGAGCTCTTCCAGAAATTGATTCACCTGCAGTGAATCCTCACAACTGGATGAGGTAGCTGCTATTTCTAGTTTGGTTTTATAAGATGAGCAAAGAGTATATGAGAGGTAAGTTACAACTAGCTAGTGATGGAGCCTGGAGTTTGTGGGTACCGAAGTGTGTAGAAGTCACTTCCTGGGAGGTAGAAGCTCTGGGGTGTTCAGCTACAGGGAGGGACTGGGGTGGGGAATGATGTGCCCCGGGTGGCCCAGGAAGTAAATCCAGGAGTGGATTGCAGGGCCCAACTCTCCCTTCTCTGTTCTTTCTCATCCTGCCCTCTTTTCAGTCTCCTGATGCAGCTTTCAAAGGCTGAGTCTGGAAACTGGAAGGCCAGAGCTCTTGGAGTCTCGGCTACCTCCCCTCCTCTGCCTTTCCCAGATATGGGAAGCCCTGAGGTCTGGGGACCCTTGGGATCCTCCAAGAGTGGAGAACCCATTGTGGGTTGTTGGTGGGGAGGCTGTCTTGGATGGGTATGTTCTGGCGGGTCTGGGGGGTGATCCTAGAGTGAGGTGTAGGTGTTTGTGTGTGTGGAGGAGGGCAGGGTTGACACAGGAGGTGTGGGCTCTGAGGAGCCTGTTTTCTGAGGTGGGCGCTGGAGCAGGGAGGAGCAGAGAGCTGCATAGCTGTTAAGAGTATGGTCTTCAGAGCTGACAGACCTGGCTCAGAGTCCCGGCTCTACTGTTTCCTGGCTGCGTCACCTTGGGTAAGTTGTTTCACTTATTTTATCTCCTCATCTGCAGAATGGAGTAAAGGTTCGTGCTGCCTGGACTTTTTCTTCTTTTTTGAGGATGAAGGGCTACTGCACCTCATGCCCTTGTGACAGGGCCCGGTGCCGTCCTAGCTTCTGCCAGGATGATGCTGGGGTTAGATAGTGGGTAAGCGGGAATCCCCCCAGCGTCTGCTCCGCTCCGCCCGGAGGCGCAGTCTGTCATCTTTGATCCTGGAGGCGCAGAGGATGCCTTCTGGGTATTACCTTCAGGGTCCCCGCGGGAGGAGGCCGGGGGTGCCCTGGGATGCCCCAGCCTGCTGGGGAGCGGCACGGCGGGCCTGGGAAGCAGCCAGCGCGGCTCAGCAGCACCCTCAGAGGCACCCCCGCCTCCCGGCTGGGCAGGTCCGCCGGGCGGGGGCAGGGCCGGCCGCGGGGATTGGCTAGCGAGCGCGCCGCCCCCTCGCACACCAGCCCGGCGGCGGGGAGGGGAGCGCAGCCGGCAGCTGGCCGCCGCCTCCTCTGCAGTGCCTCCCTCCGCGCGCTCCCTCCGGCGGGGATAATGGGAGGCCCGCCGGCTGATGCACCAGAGGAGGCCGGCCGAGGTAGAGCGCGCGGGGCCGGGGATGGCCGGGCGGACGCGGGCCGGGGGTCGCCGTCCTCTCGGATCTTGGTGGGGTTCTCAGAGGAGAAATGAAAACAAAAACACACTGGAAGGCGGAGGAGCCCGTCTGCCGTGACCCGGGCGGCAGCTGGCGGCAGGAAGATGGTCCCCGATAGCCTTTCTTTCCCAGGCTGCATCCCCTCCGGTTCGCCTCCTTCCCCTCCAGCTGGGCTTGGGGGGCTGTAGCAGGAGGACTTTGCTGCCTTCCCGGTACCCGCCTGGCTCACACGTTCCTCTGGCTTCTTTTGCAGGTGGAAATAAAGGCTGGTGAAGGAGCCGGGCCGTGGGGACAAGGAGCGGCTGTCAAGGTACCTTGTGTGTGTGCGTGCGTGTGTGTGGTGGCGGTGAAGTGTTTGACCGGATTGGATAAAAATAAAGGGTCTCCTCTGGTGATCCCTTAATCTCCCACTGTGTGTGTAGCAGCAGCTGAGGGGGAGGGGCGGCGGGGGTGTGGGCGGCCAATGAATTCTCAGGCCTGTGTGGATTTTGTTTGGATTCTTTTTGCTTTCTCAGCTGGATGGTTTTGGGTGCAGTTGGGGTTTGGTTTGTTGAACTGTTTTTTTTGTTTTGTTTTGTTTTGTTTTTTTTTAAGACATGCAACCCACTCCCCACCCCTGCCTCTGGAAATCTCTCGAGAATGTCCCTAGCACTGTTGGTTTGCATCCAATCTGCAGAAATCCCGGGAGGGGGGGAAGTGTGGCGGGGGGGGGGGGGGGGGGCGTAAGAGGGAGGGAGAATTGCGCTCCTGAGTCTGAAGCTGATAGGGTGTCATTAGTCATGCTGCTGTCACCATGGAGATGGCTGGAGAGGAGAGGAGGTGGTGGGGGTGAGGATATTTTGGGTAGGGTGGGGGCTGATGCAACATCATGACTGAGAATCCGGCGGGCGTCTGCTGTTACTCTGTGTGACTTAGTGTCTAGGGGACTGGGAAGAGAGTGTTCCCAGGTGCGTGGGAAGCAGAGAAGGGGGCACAGAGCTTCTCCTTGTGGTTGTCTGGCGGGGGTGGGGAGCTGGGGTATTTGGGGCAGGGGAGGGGAGAGTCCATTGGAGTATCAGCCATTACTAGGAAATCACAGATATTCCTCCCAGGTTGGCATGGATCCGATCAGTAGGTTTCCTTGAGCTTGTCCCCCTTTTCAGGGCTAAGGAGCCACTGTGAGTTTGGGATTACTCAGCAGTATCCTCTGCTGGCCCGGGGCGGAGAAAACAGATTGGGAGGTGGCTCTGTGTGGCTGCCTCACAAGTCCAAGAGCAGAGAGGCTGGAAGGGAGCATGGGGAGGTGGGCAGGGTCAGGGCTTATGGGACTCTTCCTAGCGGAGAGGAAGCGTGTTCCTGCCCCTGCCTCAGCCCACCTGCCCCCTCAGCCGCAGGAGTCTTCAGGGAGCTGGGGATCTTGGTTGCTTGGGTAGCAGGTGGGTGAGCTGTGAGTGTCCCCAGATGCCCTTAGTCTCCTCCCTGGAAATTCTCTTCCCGCCCCCTGGGAAAGCTGTGGGAAGCTCCATGGAGGTGCTGGAAGTGGCATCCTGCCACCTCACTGACTGGATAGGGATCCTGGTAGGGAGGGGCTCTGCTTCCCACGTGGGGGATAGGGGCTTCTGGGCAAAGCTGCAGGGTGTATCAGGAGGGCCTGGATAGTTCTCTGGCTTTGTCCCAAGGAAGTTGAGGCAAGGAAGTGCTTGGGGAAAGGTGTGAATTTTGCTTCTAGAGCAGCTTCTGGGAAGGAGAAGAGCCAGGGGGCATCGGCTCCCCTGTCTAGTGGGTGTGCTTTGGTGGGACTGGGAGTAGTGGATGATCACCTGGGATGAGGTGGTGGGAGGTCCGGAGGTGACAGAGGGCAATTGATATGGGTGATACTGTGGGTGGGGAGGAGAGAGCTGAGCTCACCTCAAGCTGGCTCTCACTACACACTCTTTTGTACACTCTTCTCCGGAGCAGAACCCCCAGGTTCCACCTCTGCTTCCTCCCCTTGCCTCCTGCTGCTGCCTGGAGGAGTTGTAATCACCTCATGTGCTGTTGGAGGGGTGTGGGCACAGAGATCATAGAGTAGACCTGCTCTGTCTCCCAGCCTGGGGAAAGCAGGCCAAGGGGATGAGGACAGATGGACTCAGGGAGGGGGCAGGCCCCTCCCTCCTCTGTATCTCCAGCCTTGTCAGCCTAGAGCTTCCCTCTGCTGGGAGAAAGGACGGGCTGGCAGGTTTGTTTACTCCCGAAAGCACCCCCTTCCGCTGTAGTGATGGCTCTCCCTGGCAGACCCGCTTCTCTTCAGCTCTTTCCAAGCGTGTTCTCCGTGTCTCCCTGCCTGCTGGCCCCAGATGGAGGCTGGTTTTCCGCAGTCCTGCTGGAAGCTCCCAGCCTAATACCCCAGCCCTTAGTGTTGTGGACGTGCGGCAAGGGCTACTTGAAAATCCAAAGGAAGCCTTCCTAACAAGTCTTCCTCCTTCCCCCTTCTCAGAGTAGGGCCTGAGCCAGCTAAGTTTTTAAAACTCTCAGGTTGTATCTATGCTTGTTTTTATTGTTCAGTTGTCTGAGAATCATATGCAGCTCAGGCACTGCCAACAAACACTGAGGTCTGAGTCTTCTGTCCCTGGTGCCACCTTCACACATAGAGTTTCCTTGGGTGGCTAGTTGGCTGCAGTGTCCCATATACCCAGGGTGAGGCAGTTTTGCCAGAGGCGCTCCCATTTTCAGGTCGTGGTATAAGATGGATATGTCTGATGGGTGAGCTCATCTTGGTCTGGTGTGAGATCAGACCAAGGCTCTGGGACACAGGACAAAGGGGGTGTCAGCAGCTGTGTTCCCATGAGATGGGTGCTGGTTGAGGAAGCTCCATGGGAGAATGGTATCTAGTAGCTAGTGGGAATAGACACGTATACTGTGTGCTAAGTCCTGCCAGGGTTTCAAGAATACCTATGATGTGTGTATGAGTCCACATAGTTTCTAGCATAGGCACAGAGTTGAGCTTGGTAAATGCAAGTTGACGTTTTATTGTTTGGTGCATTACGTGTCTACCCATGATATCTCAAGGAACATGCTATAGCAGACACTGTTGCTGCCACCTCCTCGTTGGCAGCCTGGAGAGGAGTGAGTGTCCAGTGCCGAGAACACCGGGCCGCCCTGCTTTCAAGGCTCCCACACGGCTCCCACACTCTGCCCCATGGGAGCCCTTGACTGGCTGAGGATGTCTGGAAACTATTTTGGGATTGTGCCCAGGATCTCTGCCTTCTGTCTCTCCTTTTGACCACTGCAAAAAGTTCCCTGTTCTCAAGGACCTGTGATCCTTGACTTTCTATACACTGTGGGTCCTTCCCATTAGTTTTTTCTTGCCTGCTCTTCCTACTTCCAGCCACTTCTCTCTCGGGTGTGTTTATAAGCAGCAGCCAGCTTGGGGAGATAGGGAAGCAGGTGAGCATGTCAAGCTAGAGAAGCGAAGGAACTAAGCAAGAGATTTCCACAATTGAATTTGAGGATGGAGAGAAAGAGGGGGCTTTCCCCATCCTTGATAAGAACTGGAGTTAGAGTCCAGAGCTCAGCTCCATCTCCCTTGGTGACCCTCACCCTTTTTGAATGTCATGGGAGAGGGAGAGAGCCTTGTATGATATACACATGAGTGAGCTGAAGGGAGAGCCTTCCTGTCCACGGTGGTGCAGGGGCCCTGGAGCTGCCCTCAGGGACCACCGTGAGGACGACTACAGCCTTTTTGCTGGGCCTGGTGAGGAGGGGCCTGGGCACTGGGCTCCCTCCAGCTGCAGATGGAGGTTTCTGCTAGAAATGGGCTTTGTGGTCTTGCCAAGTGTCCTCCCATACCCCAGAGGCTACAGCAAATGGTTTGGCTGGATGGGGGTGGGGGCAGGGAGTATGGGAGGGACTATGGTTTGGCTCAGTTTTTGGGTCTCCCAATCCTCTTAAGTCCTCTTTCCTACCCTTGACCTCTTGGGCTTTCGGCCTCATTTCCTCTCACACCCGGGCATCTGGCAGTTAGCTGAGGACTCCCCCTTGTTCTCAGTGTCTCTATAGCTTCGGAGAAGGAGCTAGATTAGGAAGCCTTTAGGCAAATAGGAGGCAGGGAAAGCTTGGAGGATTAAAATCTGTAGATTATTGTACTCTCTAGGACTATTATCCCCATCCCTATCTATTTTCTCCCCCTTTCTTCTTACCTTTGTCTTTCAACATCCACCAAACATTTATCATTTTCTAGGTACAGTATTAGGTCCTGAAAAATAAGAGAAATCATTATTATTTGATCTCATGAAACCATTGGAAGAGACATTGACTGAACTATTACCTAAAATTATAACTCTTGAGTGGAAAAGCCAGCACTGGCAGCTTTTGTGTTTTATATATTGAATGCTTTTGACTTAAGCGTTGTGTTTGGGGCTATGAACTTGCACATGGCAGACAGAATCCTCACCCCAGATGCACCCAGCACTTTACATTTGCTTTCTCTCTGGCTCAGAAAACCTCAAGGGACTTTGAAGGAAGATTCAACATGCCAAGTTTGTTTTCATAAGTCAGTGTTTCCGGGATCTAGCAATGACAGAGGAGGGCAGTGGGGTCAGAAATGGACTAGCTGGGAAGGGAGCTTAGTTTTGAAAGGCACATGTTGGTGTTAGATGTTTTGGATTTGAGATTCCGAAAGCTGGATGGAAATACTGTGCCTGAGCAATCTACCATGAAGCTGAAATTGCCTTTGACTCATTTAGAGTGTGGGTCCCACAGCCCTTACTGCTTCAGGGACTTCAGTGAGGTCCACTGACCGAGAGGAGGAGGGTGAGAAGTGCGGTTGTTAGTTTCCTTTCACCCTGTTTTCTACGCTACTCCTACTCTTGGGTTCTGTCATTAGCCATGGGGAGAAAGTCACTTACTGCCTTTGGACTTCAGCTTTCTGGGTAAAGTAAGGGGGTTGCTTTCCAAAGTTAAGTTTTTCTCAGACTAAATCTGGGGAAGGACCAGTTTTTGTGTTTTTGTTTTTGTTTTTGTTTTTTTCAGTGTTTGCAAAAGATTGCAAAACCAAAACATGGTCTCACTTACTTTGTACAGTGAGTTTGCAGCTGCTGCACGTGTGGCCCAGCACCATCCAAAGTGGTCTGTGAGACACTCAGTGAGGCGAGCCATGTGATCATGCCCTTGGATGTCGTGATAGCTTTAAATTGCTATAAAGGTTCCTAAAGGCTTCCTCTTGGTTCCTGTATTTATGTTGTGGTGGATTGGTGTTAAGCAGTTTACGGGCCATATCCTGAATAGCACTGCTTTTGAACTTTTTTCTGGGAGAGCATAGGGTCTCTGTTTTGATGCCTCCCCACCCCTTCTGGACATGAGTTTTCCAGTCTTCTCTACCCTCCATCTTGGGGACAAAGCCTCCGCTTGAAAGAGTAGAAATCTTTTTGTCCCAGAAGTTCTCTGAGTACCCCAAAAGATTTACTTGCATTTCAACTTTTGTAGATAAGGATGGCTCCTGCCTTCTCTTTCACTTCTGCAAGTCTGGGAGTCTGATGGAGGCTCCTCAGAGCCCTTGGAGCCCCTGAAATGGCAGGACTGTATGTGTGTGAATTGTATGCCTTGGAAGAAGAGAACAGTTGGGGAGAAGGCCAAGTCTCTTGTAGATGCTGGTGTAGACTTGGACTCTGCAAGAGACTAAAGCTCCATTGCCACAGGCAGGGGGCACCTTGAATTTTGAGCTTTTTCCATGCAGTGGCTCTTAATAACCTAGAGGTATACCCTTTTTCCTCTGGGGGTTGACTGCAAATTCTACCCTGATTTCTGTAAATACAGACATGTTAATATTTCTGACAGTATGAGTTTGACCATCATCCCCCTACTTTCTCTTGCTGAGGATCTATGGCCTTTTTATTTGAGATGCTAAAGATCAGACAAAAAGTAAAAATGACTAACTTTTTTCTATTCTGGCTGCCTTAGCTAGAGGAGAGTAGGAAGGGAGGGGTAGGGGGGAGGTAACAGTATCTTGCCACAGAAATATTCCTTAAGAGGCAAACATTCCAAGGATAGGAAGATTAGGGTCTAAAGAAATCCTGGTTACCTCTGTGGCCTGGAACTCTTACGCCCTTGGTGCTTAAGTAATTGGATTTCTCAACCCCGCCTCCAGGCATTTTTCCCCATGTAATCCTAACCTCATGGGCTTTGCAAAGGAAACAAAGGCATTGAAAGGGTTTGCAACTTGTCCCTGACACTGAGCTCCTGAGCTGTGCGCCCTGCCGACTGAGTTTTCCTCCTTTGCCTCGTCTGCAGCATCCACCATCTCTCTCAAAATCCTTGGCCCCAGGAGTCTGTTTTTCTAGCCTGCAGGCCTTGGTTCCTAGCCCTGCTAAGCAGATGGAATTTACAGAAGGAGCCATTTCCTGCCAGTCCACCTTCCTGTACCTGGGGGAGGTTCCATCTCTGACTCCTGCTGGCCACTCTGCAGATGGGGAAGAGCCAGGGGACGCTGGTAACTCCTATAGGAGGCAGAGAGAGGCCCTGGAAGGGATTCTGAGCTTAGAATCCTGCCTGGATCCAAAGACCAACTTTCCCTGATGCATCTTCTCCCTTGAGTGTGACTCTTTGGCCAAGTCATTCCTCTGATGGCTTGAATAGGTTCAGGCTGGGCTGTCTCTACTGTATCCGGTCCTGCTGGACCCAGAGAAAGGAGACTGTGCCTTCACCACATGGATCATTGTTGCCTTACACCCTAGTTCTAGGGCAGGAATACAGAAATGGGTTTTCAGGGGAGCCCTGGAGGTGGTGTCCAAGAGATGTCCACCATATTTTTCCTGGCACTGGGGATCTGTCTGCTGCTGTCTTCTCCATCCTAGGACACTCTTCATGGCTTCAGTCCATCCCTAGTCCTGCCCCTTGTGCTTTGATCTCAGCTCTAAGACCTAGACTGAACAGAGAGGGCCTCTAAGGACATGTGCCCAGGGCTCTATGTCAATCATCCAAGGAATGTGTAAGATGCCAGGGTAGCTGTCTGATAGAGTCAAACCCATGGGCTCCTGCTGCATAGTTAGGTAGAATGGGCTCAAGATGAGGGTGGCATAGGAGCCTCAGGTATGAGGGCTGGAAGCTCTGGGCAGGTGGGCCATGTGGCATCCCCCTCTTCACTAGCCCTGCCACTTGTCCCTGAGTCAGGTGCTACCTGATGGTTGAGCTGTATGGGGACCTCGGCCCTGTGGCCTTTCCTCCCACTGTTATTTCTCCTTGGTTTCCTGTTTTCCAGCTGTGGGTTCCCAGAGGCGTCATTTGGACCCTGGGTAGTAGTTAGGGCTGAGCTCTGGGGTTGTGTGGTTGGAGCGGCGTGTGTCTTAGGGCTGTACTGGCAAGTGGGCCAAAGCAGTCTGAACACCCTGGCTAGGAGCCAGAAGCTGGGGCTCCGTGTCCAACCCGGGAAGCCTGGGAAGCTCCTCCCCGTCACCTTCCAGATTCTGCCGCCTCCATGTGGGGGGCGTTGCTCCCTGCTGGGTCTTTGCCCGAGGTCTGGGGAAGCCGGATGTGGAGGAGGACCTGGGTGGGTGCCAGAGCACTTCATCCCTAAACTCACCTCACCTAACTGCGCCCACCCCCACAGCCACCACCGGGACAGGCAGGGCTATGCTTCAACTTGCCAAGAGTGTTTCCAGGGGCCAGTCCCTCTGGTTCAACGAGTTTGGTGGTTCTCAACACCAACTGCATATTAGAATCATCTGAGGAGATTTCAGAAAAGAAACTATCAATGCCTGGGCCCCAGACCCCGAGAGTCTGCTGTTATTGGGAGTCTACTGTTATTGGTCCCAAGTGGAACCTGGGCCCCAGCATTTTTCAGAGCTCCCCAGGTAATTTGAATGTGCAGTGAGATTTGAGAGCAGCTGCCGTATCTAGTTTGGGTCTCCCTGTCTCTCCCATATCCCTGGGTTGCCCCAGAAATTTTTTCTCATTTGTTGATACTTTTAATGATAATCAATACAGAGTTTGCAAAAGTGAAGACCGATATGTCAGACAAAATACTGGATTCAGTGTTCTGTTCCATGAGACTGTTCCATGAGTTCATAGTTATTAAAACCAGAACTTAAGTGGGAAACTATAGCAAATGATAGAAACTGAATTTTCTCCTCAGTTTTTAATTTTTACAAACTTTTAAGGCCAGGTATGATGGCTCATGTCTGTAATCCCAGCACTTTGGGAGACTGAGGTGGCCAGATCATGAGGTCAGGAGTGGAAAACCAGCCTGGCCAACATGGAGAAACCCCATCTCTACTAAAAATTATATGAGCGCGGTGGTGGGTGCCTGTAATCCCAGCTACTCAGGAGACTGAGGCAGGAGAATCTCTTGAACCTGGGAGGTGGAGGTTACAGTGAGCCAAGATCGCGCCACTGCTCTCCAGCCTGGGTGACGGAGAGAGACTCTGTCTCAAAGAAAAAAAACCAAACAAACAAAAAACACTTTAAAAATTGAAGTATAGTATACACACAGAAAGGCACATACTGTGTATGGTTTGGTGAATTTTCAGAGTAAATGCCTGCGTAATCAGCACCTGGATCAAGAAGCAAGTACTCTTGCCCCATTCCCATTGCCCAGAATTTCTATGGCATTTGGACAAAGGTCAGGCCAGGCCATAGTACAGTAGTACGTGCTGGCTTTGGGCCTGGAAGGCTTCAGCTTGGCCTCCACTGGAATACCTTTAAATACTTTTCACACCTATGTGGGTGCTCCTGAAACTGAGTGGGTTCTCCCTGTGATAGAGCACAGGGTAGGGACACCCTTCTAGCCCCTCCCCAGTGTCACTGTCTCCCTTATCACCTTTAGTTTCTTTTCCACCTGGGCCTTAGGTGTCCCAGTCCCCTATCTTCGGTGAATCCAAAAATCCATATAATTTTTTTGGCCTCGTATTCTCTTTTTTGATTATGTAAGTAATACATATTCTTTGGAAAAATTGGAAAATAGAGATAGGGCTGGGTGTGGTGGCTCATGCCATAATCCCAGCACTTTGGGAGGCCAAAGTGGGAGGATCACTTGAGGTCAGGAGTTTGAGATCAGCCCGGGCGGCATAGCGAGACCCTCGTCTCTACCAAAAGGAAAAAAAAAAAAAAAGGGAGCAAAAGAGAGGACTTTGTCCATAATTTCGCAGTCCAGTTAGTCATTTCTTTTTGTTTGTTTTTTGGTTTTTTTTGTGAGACAGGGTCTGGCCCTGCCACCCAGGCTGGAGTGCAGTGGCTTGATTTCGGCTCACTGCAGCCTCCACTTCCCAGGCTCAAGCCATCCTCCTGCCTCAGCCTCCTGAGTAGCTAGGACTATAGGCACATGCCACTAGGCCCAGCTAATTTTTGTATTTTTTGTAGAGACAGGGTTTTACCATGTTGCCCAGGCTGGTCTCGAACTCCTGAGCTCAAGGGATCCACCCTCCTTGACCTCCCAAAGTGTTAGGATTATAGGCATGAGCCACTTCCTCGGGCCCTATTAGTCATTGTTAACTGGAATATCTCTCCAGACTTTATCCTATACATATTATATATCTGTTTAGTATTGTTTATAGAAATGGAGTCATGCTGCATTGCAGCACACTTTCCTCTATGTAATAACTAGCATTCATTTATTGAGCATTTTCCATGTGTGGGGCAGGCACACGGGGGTAAAGTTTTCATAGTTCTCTTTGAGTTCTCAGGACAGCTCTGAGGCAGGTGGTAGTAGCCCCACCTTTCAGAAAGGAAACTGAGATTCAGGCCAGGAGCTTGACCGGAGGTTGATGTTTCACAAGGGATGAAGCTGGAATCCAGGACAGGGATATTTGACTTTAGAGCTGATGCTTGTATCTGTAGACTGCTGCCTCCCTCCTAGGACCATCTTTGCATGTTGAATCCATTTACTAAATATGTATTGAGTAGAAGACATCTTTTTCCTTAGTATTTTTTCCTTTCCACTTTAATGTGAATGATTCTAGTGTTTCACGTTTAAGTGTGGGTATTGCTGATTGTTTGAGGTCTTCTCGTTGTTGGTTTGAATTCTTCCATATCATGTTGAAGAAATGGTTTCATTACATTTTATTAAGAAGTTTTTTTCCAATTAGTAGTGGATGTTTGCTTTTATCATGTCTGTTTAGCATGGTTCGAAGATCAAATGGTATTTCTCCTATTGAATTATCTTTGCATTCTTTGAATATACTATATGTGGTAATGGGGTTTTTTTTTTTGAGACGGAGTCTTGCTCTGTCGCCAGGCTGGAGTGCAATGGCATGATCTTGGCTCACTGCAACCTCTGACTCCCTGGTTCAAGGGATTCTCTCACCTCAGCCTCCCGAGTAGCTGGGACTACAGGCGCCCACCACCACGCCCGGCTAATTTTTTGTATTTTTAGGAGAGACGGGGTTTCACCATGTTGGCCAGGATGGTCTCGATCTCGTGATCTTGTGATCTGCCCACCTTGGCCTCCCAAAGTGCTGGAATTACAGGCGTAAGCCACCGCGCCTGACCTCATGGGGTATTTTTTTTTAACATGCTGTTTGATTTGATTTATTAACATAGAAGTTTTGCATCTATATTTATGGATCAGATTGACCTGTAATTTTCCTTTTGTGTTTTTGTTTTCAGATGTTAATATTAGAATAATAGTAACTTCATATAATGAACTGTAAAGGCTTTTTTTCTTTATTCTTTGGTATAATTTAAATAGTATTGCTTAAATAATAATTCCATTATTTTTATTGGGGCCGGGTGCGGTGGCTCACGCCTGTAATCCCAGCACTTTGGGAGGCCGAGTTGGGTGGATCACGAGGTCAGGAGATCGAGATCATCCTGGCTAACATGGTGAAACCCCATCTCTACTAAAAATACAAAAAAAATTAGCCGGGCATGGTGATGGCGCCTGTATTCCCAGCTACTTGGGAGGCTAAGGCAGGAGTATGGCCTGAACTCAGGAGGCGGAGCTTGCAGTAAGCCAAGATCGCGCCACTGCACTCCAGCCTGGGTGACAAGGTGAGACTCCATCTCAAAAAATAATAATAATTCCATTCTTTTTGAGGGATGGGTCTTTGCAGCTTTCTGATCTCCCCTCTACTCCCCATAACTACTGTTATCAAATGTTTACTTTGAATTTTCCATGAAAGAGATCCTTTTCAAATTTATTAGCATGCTATGTCTACAGTTACTGCTTTTCACTTCCCTCAGTAGCTGTGATTTTTTTTTTAACTTTCTTTATTTCTAATATTGTATATTTTTTCTTTTTCTTCCGTAGCCTTGCTGGAGTTTTATGTAATTTAAAAGCACACAGACCTGTCAGTTGTGCTGTTTTCTAAAGTATTAATTTCTACTGTAGTCTTATATAAATTGTCATCTTTTCCTTAGGTTTATTTGGTATGTCCTTTTTTTGGATTCTCAGTTGGATCCTTAGCACATTTTTTCTATTTTTTTCTTCTTTGATAGCAAATACATTTAAAATAAGACTTTTTCTAAGTTCCACTGTGGCCTGATTCTCTTGGTTTTGATATTTTATGTCTGGAGTTCTTGGAGGAGTTTCGATGGTATACCCAGCATGAGAATTCTGAGCCCTGATTTAGCCTGAACACCCTTCCTCACAGTAAGGGCCCTGAGGAGAGTCCCTGTGCATGGCTCGGTGGCACAGCTAGGCAGTGCGGCACTTGGTGACTTCCTTGGGCTTTGTCTCTAAACCCCCAAGTAGGGACGCTAGTAATAGCTTACCAGCTTTGCCACCAGGACCTGTGGAATTTGTTTTTGTTTTTGTTTTTTACCCTGAGCAAAATCAGTTTGAATTTATTGCCTAGGATGAGAGCATATCCTAGGCCCACATGGAAGTTTTGGTAGTATTTAGAAAAGCCTCATACATTAGCACCAGAAGAAATGAAGCTATATGCCAGGATCAGTGAGAGAAGAAAAACTGAGACTTTGACCCAGAGTTGATGGCCCTGCTGAGCTGGTCTAGGCTGCAGGCTAAAGGCTTGCTCCCTGCATCTTTCGTGACTCTCTAGAAAATATGGTCCAGTTGAGATCTTTTAGTCCATGAAGAGTGTCCCAGGATGGAGAGAGCAGAAGAGAAAGCCACAGTGCCAGGAAAAATATGGTGGACATCTCTTAGACACCACCTCTTGGGCTCCACTGAAAACCCATTTCTGGATTCCTCCCTTAGAGCGCAGAGTATAGGGTAACAATGATCGTGTGGTAAAGGCACAGTCTCCCCTCTCTGGGTCCAGCAGGGCCTGGAGCAGTAGGGACAGCCCTCTGTGTCCCAGTCTGAACTTGTTCAAGCCATCAGAGGAATGACTTGGCCCAAGGGTCACACCCAAGGGAGAAGGTGCAGTGCCTTAGGGGAAGATATTCTTACCCTTTGTCCTAACTCCTTGGAGAGTCATGATGGTCAGGAGAAGGGGGATGGGCAGGGAGAGGAAGAAAGGATGGACTTTTGAGTTCAACCTAGAAACCAATGGTAGTGGGTTGTTTCTTTCCAAAATGGAGAAAGTTTTGAATTATAAATAAGAATAATATATGCCCATTTAAATAAATCAATATAAAAGTATGTAATTAGAAACTGAGAATCCCTATTTCTTCTCCACCCCAGTAAAATCACTATTAACAATTTATATATATCTTTCCAGACTTAAAAATGAGTACATGAACTTACTGCCTTCCTGCAGTATTGTGTTTGTACCATACTTATTTTTGAGTAGTCTTTTATTTTCTCATAAATATGTTGAAGACACCTTTCCATGTCAGTATATCTGTCTTCGCCTTTTACATGACTATTGAATATTTCATTTTATGGCTGTATTATAATTTAACTTGCTTCTTATTGATGGACTTTTACAGTTCTAATTTTTTTGCAATTATAAATGAGATTATCAATATATTTGTATAAAGATTTTTTTGGTTACTTAAGTGTTTGTATAGAACAAAATCATACAAATGAAATTTTAATTGACATTACCAGGTTACCCTCCCCAAAGGTAATTTGATAATATCTATCAAATTTACCTTCCCACCAACACTGAGTGAGGAATTATCAGTCCTTAATTTTGCCATTTGGCTAAGTAAAATATCTCATTTTAATATTTTCTATTGATAAAGTTGAGAATGTTTTAAAATGTTAGCCATTTTGCATTTATTCTGTATGTTACCTGTGTCCATTACCTATTACATCCATATTACTCTTAGATTGTCCTTTTATTGATCCACAAAAGTTCTTAATGTATTATCAGTATATTAAGATACATTATCAATATTAACTTATTTAAAAAAAAATTCAGGCTGGGTGTGGTGGCTCACGCTTGTAGTCCCAGTGCTTTGGCAGGCCAAGGCAGGAGATTTGCTTGAGGCTGAGAGTTCAAGACCAGTGGGAGCAACATAGTGAGACCCCATCTCTACAAAAAATGAACTTGCTTGAGCCCAGGAGTTGGACATTACAGTGAGCTATGATCAGGCCACTGCACTCCAGCCTGGGCTACAGAGCAAGACACTGTCTCTTAAAAAAAAAAAAAAAATTCAGTGAACTGTTACTAACTCATGTATGCCAGGCACTGTGCTGTTAGGTAGGGATAAAGAAAAAAGAGTGACATGATTCTTACATGCATTATGATAAACATTATCCAGAAATAGGCCAGGCACAGTGGCTTTCACATCTGTAATCCTAGCACTTTGGGAGGCTGAGGCAGGAGGATCTCTTGAGGTCAGTAGTTCAAGACCAGCCTGGCCAACATGGTGAAACTCTGTCTCTACTAAAAATACAAAAATTAGCCAGGCATGGTGGTGCATGCCTGTAGTTCCAGCTACTTGGGAGGCTGAGGCAGGAGAATTGCTTGAGCCTGGGAGGCAGAGGTTGCAGTGATCTGAGATGGTGCCACTGCACTCCTACCTGGAGAACAGAGTAAGACTCTGTCTCAAAAACAAACAAACAAAAAAAGAAAACCCACAAACCCAATAAAAATGTATAGGTTCTCCTGTCTTGTTTTTTTTTTTTTTTTTTTTGCTTTTACTATTTAATTGACACATAATTATACATATTTGTGGGGTACAGTATGATATTTCAATTCAAGTATACAATGTATAATCATTAAATCAGGGTAATGAGAATATCCATCACCTCAAACATTTATTAATTTTTTTTGTGTTGAAAATATTCAAAATTTATTCTTCTAGTTATTTGAAAATATATAATAAACCAAGCCCAGTGGCACACTCCTATAATCCCAGCGACTTGGGAACCTGAGGCAGCAGAATTGCTTGAGGCCAGAAGTTCAAGACCAGCCTATGCAACAAAGCGAGACCCCCTCTCTATAGCAAAAAATTTGAAATTAGCCCTGTACAACCTTGTGTGCTTGTAGTCCCAGCTACTTGGGAGGCTGATGTAGCAGGATTGCTTGAGCCTAGGAGTTTGAGGCTGTAGTGAGCTATGTTCACACCACTGCACTCCACTCCACACAGATACAACCAAACGATAAATTGTGAATTATAGTCATCCTATAGTGTTATAGAACACCAGAACTTAGTCCTCCTATCTGGCTGTACTGTTTAATGTGTTAACCAACCTTTGGATATTTCCTCTGCACCCCTACCCTCCCCAACCTCCGATAACCACTGTTCTTCTCTCTGCTTCTATGAGGTCAACTTTTTTAGCTTCCACATTTGAGTGAGAACATGTGGTATTTAATATTTCTGTCCCTGGCTTATTTCACTTAACATATCCTCCAAGTTCATCCATGTTGCTACAAATGACAATATATATATATATATTTTAATCACTAACTAGTATTCCATTATGTGCATGTACCATGTGTTCTTTATCCATTGACTGATACTTTGGTCGATGCCATATCTTGGACATTATCAGTACTGCCACAATAAACACGGGAGTGCAGATATCTCTTTGACACACCTATTTCAGTTCTTTTGGACATATACCCAGAAGTGAGATTGCTGGATCATACGGTAGTTCTAGTTTTAGTTTTTTGAGAAACCTCCATACTGTTTTCCATAATGGCTGTACTAATTTATATTCCCACCAACAGTCCGTAAGAGTTCCCCTTTCTCCACATCCTCGCCAGCATTTATTTTTTGTCTTTTTTCTTTTTTTGAGACGGAGTCTCGCTCTGTGGCCCAGACTGGAGTGCAGTGGCGCAATCTCGGCTTACTGCAAGCTCCGCCTCCCAGGTTCACGCCATTCTCCTGCCTCAGTCTCCCGAGTAGCTGGGACTACAGGCGCCCGCCACCATGCCTGGCTAATTTTTTGTATTTTTAGTAGAGACGGGGTTTCACTGTGTTAGCCAGGATGGTCTCGATCTCCTGACCTCGTGATCTGCCCGCCTCGGCCTCCCAAAGTGCTGGAATTACAGGCGTGAGCCACCGCACCCAGCCTATTTTTTGTCTTTTTCTTAACAGCCATTCTAACTGGGTTGAGATGGTACCTCTTCTGTCTTTTTTTTTTTTCAATTGAGACAGAGTTTCACGCTTGTCGCCCAGGCTGGAGTGCAATGGCACGATCTTGACTCACTGCAACTTCCGCCTCCCGGGTTCAAGCAATTCTTCTGCCTCAGCCTTCCAAGTAGCTGGGATTACAGGCATGCACCACCGTGCCCAACTACTTTTGTATTTTTAGTAGAGATGGGGCTTCTCCATGTTGGTCAGGCTGTTTTTGAACTCCCAACCTTAGGTGATCCACCCGCCTTGGCCTCCCAAAGTGCTGGGATTACAGGTGTGAGCCACCATGCCCAGCCTTCTTCTGTCATCTTAAGTGAGAAAACATAGTATAGCTTTCATCATTATGAGGGTTTTGATATTAACTTATGTTTTGGAGAAAATTTTGGCCTATTTGTCTTTCATTGTGTATATCATAAAAATTTGATTTTTATACAACCAGAATTCATCAGTATTTTGGCTTGTTTTTACTTAAGTTTTATTTTAGATGTTCAGATTTCTAAGCTGAGATTTATTTTTGTATGTGATATACGATAGGCATTGAACTTTTCCTAAATAGAAAGCCTATTATCCCCAATCTATTTATTATTTGTAGCTTCCCTTGTGGTGTATGAATTCTACCTTAAGCATTTCATAAATACTCTTATAGTCATGGGTGTTTCAAGGCCTCTTTTCACCTCCATTGACTTATTTGTCTGATTCTGTGTGTTTCATTGTTTTAATTACCATTTTTATATAATAGTTTGGTTTAAAACATGCTTTTTCCTGCTTTTTTTTTTTTTTTTTTTTTTTGCATTTCTTTCTCCAAATAAGCTTACAAACAACTTGCCATGTTCTGTGAAAAATACTGGGATTTTTCAATTGGAATCACATGAAACTGACAGGTTATTTGGGGGAGAATAGATAGCTTTACAATGAATCTTCCTATCCAGAGAAAGGGAAGTAGACCTTTCCATTTATTCTAGTCTTTTTTGTATGTTCATCACAGTTTTAAGGCCAGGTGTGGTGGCTCATGCTTCATAATGCCAGTGCTTTGGGAAGCTGAGGCGGGAAGACTGCCTGAAGCCTGGAGTTTGAGGTCAGCCTGGGTAACATAGTGAGACCCCCCACACCTCATCTCTACAAAAAATAAAACAAAATTAGCTGGGTGTGGTGGCACATGCCTGTAGTCCCAGCTACTTGGGAGGCAGATGTGGGAGGATCGCTGTAGCCCGGGAGTTGGAGGCTGCAGTGAGCTATGATCTGGCCACTGCACTCCAGTCTGGGTAACAGAACGAGACTCTGTCTCTAATAAAAAACAAACAAACAAAATAAATGAAGTGTTTTAAGATTTTCTTCTTACACATTTCTTCTGAAGTTTCTTCCTAGGTATGCTGTAGCTGCTGTTGTTGCTGTTGTGAATGGGATCATTTCTGTTACACTTTGTATCCCATCTTTGCCGGCATATTAGAAATGCAGCTGCTCTGTGCTGCCTCCTCTGACACTTCTGTCCCTTTCTCCCTCGAGTCCTCATGGTACATTGTCTGTACCTCTGTGGCAATACTGTATGCCTGAGTGTGAGTTCCTAGTGGTGGGGTGCTCATCTCACTCCATTTTATGTCCCCAGTGCCTGGCACAAAGCCTAGCATGCAGTAAATCCTTTTAATAAATGCTGTGGCATCAGATTGATGAGAGAGACAGTGAGCTTCACCTCTTCAAAGTGTGACAGCCTGGGCCAATGTGAGGAGCAGAATCTCAAGCAGCCCTGGCTCCAAGCCTGTAGGCTGTGATCTGGATAACACATGGGGCACTGGCCTTGTCCCCACAGGAAAAAGGAGGTCCTGGGCCATTTTCCCACGTGCAGACATCAGGGAGGAGCCCTCTGAGCCTCTATCTCATTATTATCCTGAGACGCACAGCCCACTTGTCATTAACTCATTAGCACTAACTAGTTGGGAGAACTGCTTCCTTAGTTCCCAGTCATTTCAAGGTAGCACAAACAAACCTATCTGCAACTTCCCTTAGGGGATGAGGACTCATCAAGGCTGGAAGCAGAGCTTGTACAGACCATTGTGAAATTGGTTCACACTTATGTGCCCAGTCACCTTCTCTCATATAGTAGTGCCTTTCTTTCTTCTTCTACTGTTCTCCTCCAGAGTATATGCATCCCCCCAACCCAATATGTCCTACGTGAAGTTTATTCCTATCCATGTGCTAATATTTACCATAGCGTTTGCATTTGTTTTTCCCTTGAGACAGAGTCTCACTCTGTCACCAAACCTGGAGTGCAGTGGCATGATCTTAGCTCACTGCAATCTCTGCCTCTGGGTTCAAGTGATCCTCCCACCTCAGCCTCCCTAGTAGTTGGGACTACAGGTGCATACCACCACACCCAGCTATTCTTTGTGTTATTTTTAGAGATGGGGTTTCACCATATTGCCCAGGCTGGTCTTGATTTCTGGGGCATAAGTGGTCTGCCTGCTCTGGCCTCCCAAAGTGTTGGTGTTTGCATTTTATATGTAAGCTTTTGTTTGTAATTGGGGAATGGCAGGCACTATTCCTTGATGGAGCTGTGTGGGGCATGCCAATTTACTCTGTACCCTTGGCAGTGATTCCAGACCCTCAGGTCCCCGCCCCCACTGGTCTCTGCTGCCCCTGGAGCTAGGATGGTGATGTCTACCTGCCTTGGAGGTAGACAGCAACAAGGGAACTCCCACCTCTTGTTCAAGGGCTTGAGGGCTATGCCCTTGGAGAGATGGGAATCCCTGCTGTTGTTAAGCAGGGGTCAGAATTTCTGCCTCTCAACCTGCATAAAAAGAAGGTGGGAGTGAGGACGTGAGCTGATTTCTAATCCCTCTGTAGCAGTTGTGCATCTGGTTCAGTGTATCCCGGGGTTTCCCTGGGTTTTGCTTGACCACAGTGGTGAGCTGTTACTCATTTATCCCGTGGTCTCTGCTCACCCTCCTCTTCCCACTCAATCATCTCCCATGCTCAGGGTGGCAGAGGATGTAGAAATGCTTCTCTGGCTCCTCTGCTGGTTTGTTTTAATTCCTGGGAAACAGTGGAACCAAGAGGACACTCAAGAAATGCTGGATCGGGGAAAAGATCTGAAAGTATTGCTCTTTCTGCCCCCATCCCCTGCTGTTGGTTTCTTACTTCATCTCCCAGTGCCAACTTTGGGGCCTGTGAGTCTCCCCAGCCAGGTAGCCCTGAGGTTCCCCAGGAGGCCCCAGCTGCATCCACAGCTGCATCTCTGCCAGCTCTGGAGGAGCGGCTTTCTCGGGGTGCTGAGCAGAGACTCTGACAGATGGACCTCCATGAACCCATGGAGCTGTTCCAGATGCCTCCTCCCAGAGCAGAGCGCATTCTGGCAGTGAGGCTGCGATGCGGGGCTGCCTAGGGCTTCAGCTCACCTGTTGGACAAAGTCTGTTTCTACACTGCCTCCTCCATCCATGTTTTGGCTTCTCAAAGAGCATCAGCACTGACCACTGACTAGCCAGGCCTGCATGTGCATATGGGAGGTGGAAAGAGACTACTGTCCCTGGTCAGCCTGTAAGAACCTCAGTTCACCTGGTTTCTGAACCAGCTGAGGCCTTCCCCTCATCTGCACTCCCCCTCAACCCCATAGGGTTATGGGAAGGGGTTCTCAAAAGGTCGTTCAGGGGTCACCTGGGTCAGAATCCCTTCCATGGTCAGGCAGGGTTGATCGCTGGTGGGACCTGGGAATCTGCATCCGTAACCAGCTTCCTACAGGTGATTCCCATGCCCACTGGAGTTTGAGAACTGCTGGCCTGTGGACTAATGTAGCAAAAGAGGCTGCCTGTTTGGGGCTTTCAGTTGATCAGGACTGAAAAGACATGCCTTTAAATGCCATGATGGTTTGTGAAAAGGCCAGGTGCTATGCAAACACTTGTGAAAACACAGGAAGACATTTCAGATATGATCAAACTCTAGGAAATAGTTAAAACTGTTTTTGCCATTGTCTATTACAAAGAATAAAAACTCACTGTAGAAAAATCAGAAAGTTCAGATAAGCAGATAGAGAAAAATAAAAAAGTCCATACTTTTTCTACTTAGGACTCCTGTTACTATTTCAGTCTTTCTAGGGCAACTTTTTTTTTTTCATTTTAAATATCTTTGGTCTTTTTCCTCCGTGATTATCAAAATAATACATGTTTATTATAAAATGGTTTCTTTTCTGATTGGTATAAAAATGAGTGCAAAATGTTAGAATTGCAAATCTTCCCTTGCTATGTTTAGTTGTGATCTTTTTTCTTTGTGAATATATTTTTATTTCCTTTTTTTTGTGTATGCTTTTTTTGTGGATGGTAAGACAGCTTCATATATTAGTGGTGTTAACTCTTCATCATGCTTTGGCAAGTATTGCAAATTTCTTTTAACATATGTTTGGTTTTTGTTGTTGTTTTTTGAGATGGAGTTTCACTCTGTTGCCCAGGCTGGCGGGTTTTTTTTTTTTTTTAATTTTGCCAAACTTTTTTTTTTTTTTAACATGCTTGTGTGATCAAATCTAGCTCCAGTAGTTTATTATTATTATTTTTTCTTTTGGTTGTGCCAGACAGAACACAGAACAGGCACTGCTTTTGCAAATTAAGAGGAATTGAGGGGCAATGAGGCAGGTATAGGCCAGACCAGTGCTTCTCCACTTTATCGTCTTCATCTAGATTACCTGGGAGTCTTACTACAATGCATTTTCAAATTCAGTGGGTCTGGGGTGAGGCCTGTGAGTCTGTGGTTTTTTGTTTTTGTTTTTGTTTTTTTTGAGATAAGAGTCTTGCTATGTCACCTAGGCTGGAGTGCAGTGGTATGATCTTGGCTCACTGCAACCTCCACCTCCCAAGTTCAAGAGATTCTCATGCCTCAGCCTGTCAAGTAGCTGGGACTGGCACCTGCCATCATGCCTGGCGAATTTTTTGTATTTTTTGTGGAGATGGGGTTTCACCAAATTGGCGAGGCTGGTCTTGAACTCCTGACCTCAAGTGATCTGCCCACCTCTGCCTCCCAAAGTGCTAGGATTACAAGCATGAACCACTGCATGCGGCCTTATTTTGCATTTCTAACATGCTCTGAGGTTATGTTGATGCTGCTGTTCCTTGGACCACATTTTTGAGTAGCAAGGGGCCAGGAGTTTCCAAACCTGGGTGATCTTCAGAGGTACGTCATGACCATTGATATTAATTAATCTTCAGATATGTAGTTGTGATTTATTTTTATTTTTATTTTATTTTGAGACAAGGTTTCGCTGTGTCACGTAGGCTGGAGTGCAGCAGTGTGATCATGGCTCACTGCAGCCTCCACCTCCTGGGCCCAATCACTCCTCCTGCCTCAGCCTCCTGAGTAGCTGGGACTACAGGCATGTACCATCATACCCATCTAATTTTTCTATTTTTTGTAGTGATGAGGTCTCACTATGTTGCCTGAGCTGATCTTAAACTCCTGGACTCACGTGATCCTCCTGCCTCGGCCTCCCAAAGTGCTGAGATTACAGGTGTGAGCCACAGCGCCCAGTTTAGTTATGATGTTGAAGAGCATTTTGGAACTCAGAGTTTTTCTGCGCCTTAATCCAGAGACTTTAGGCTGTGGGACTGAGCCTGGCTTAGCCACATCTGGTTGGGTGACTTTGAGACAGTGGCTCCCAGTGGCTCTGGTGATTGATACTGTCAGCATTTCTACTACTTCTTGAATATGTTTTCCTAGAAAATTGTTCTTTAATTCATATTTTCAGTTTTTTAGTAAAGCATTTCACAGATGGTGGTTATATTCCTTTTATATTTCTAATATTTGTTTTTTTCTTTTTAAAATAACCGGTCTTGTCAGTTTGTTTTGTTGGTTTTCAGGAGAGTCATCTCTTGGATTCATTTATAAATACCACTACATTTTGTTTTCTGATCCACTATTTCTGTCTTTATCCTTCCTGATTCAGTTTTTCCTTTCTTTGTTTTTATTTTCTAACTTCTTGGATTGAAGCCTCAATTACTTTCTTCTCATTTAGTAAAAGTATTTATGAAAACATGAATTTTTCTGATAGATACTATTCTCACTGATATTAAATCTTTAGATACTTAGTTGTGACTTTGATTATGTTTTTCCTTCATCCTGGAGTTATTTAGGAGACTCGCTTAGGATTTCCAGATGTTGTGTTCCTTTTGGTTAGCAAGGGCTTGAAGGCTGCCTTCCCAGGGCCCCACTCGTTTGCAGGCCAGGCTGTGAGTCTGTGCTCTGCGTGGTCTTGTATGTTCATGGTTGGAACTTGTGCAGGTGTGTTGCTGAAGCTTTGAGTTGGCTCTCTGGCATGCACATGACAGGGACTGACTGTGTGTGCCCTCTGTGTGGAGGGAAGGGGTCTTGGGAGGAGAGTGGGTGGACCCTGTTCCCAGGCTCTCTGTTTCTTCTATCAGTCTTGCCTCTTCAGGCTGCTGCCCAGCTTGGATACCATCCAGGCCGCCCCCTTCTTCCTTGCCTTCTGCTCTGCAGTGGTCATCCAGTACCCAGGGTGGTGTCTGGGGCTCAGTGTCCCTCAGTGTTGAATGAACTGGGGACTGCTTGAGGGCGGATGGGATTAAGTCAGAGAGCTTGAGTTCTGGAGCCCCCTCCTGCCTCCAACCAGCCATTTGTCAGTGACTGCTTGTTTCACTGTTTCCTGTTCCTCGTTGTAAGATTTGGGGAGTGTGGCCGGGCGCAGTGGCTCAGGCCTGTAATCCCAGCACTTTGGGAGGCTGAGGCAGGTGGATCATGAGGTCAGGAGATCGAGACCATCCTGGCTAACACAGTGAAACCCCGTCTCTACTAAAAATACAAAAAATTAGCCGGGTGTAGTGGCGGGCGCCTGTAGTCCCAGCTACTCGGGAGGCTGAGACAGGAGAATGGCGTGAACCCGGGAGGCGGAGCTTGCAGTGAGCCGAGATCGCACCACTGCACTCCAGTCTGGGCCACAAAGCGAGACTCCATCTCAGAAAAAAAAAAAAACAGATTTGGGGAATGTTACCTTTTCACAGAAACTGGAAGAGCCATAGATACCATATAGTAAACATTACTCTTTTTAAAAATATTTTTTATTTTGGCGTAATTTCAGAGTTTTACAAAAGTTGCAGGAATAGTACAAAGAATTATCTTCACTTGGATACCCAAATGTTAATATTTTACTACATTTGCTTTATTCTTTTCTTTCTCTGTAATTTGTATTTGAACCATTTGAAAGTAAGTAGCAGGCTGGGTGCGGTGGCTCATGCCTGTAATCCCAGCACTTTGGGAGGCCGAGGCGGGCGGATCATGAAGTCAGGAGATTGAGACCATCTTGGCCAACACAGTGAAACCCCGTCTCTACTAAAAATACAAAAAATTAGCCGGGTGTGGTGGCGCGCCCCTGTAGTCCCACCTACTCCGGAGGCTGAGGCAGGAGAATGGCATGAACCTGGGAGGCGGAGCTTGCAGTGAGCTGAGATGGCGCCACTACACTCCAGCCTGGGTGACAATCTCAAAAAAAAAAAAAAAGAGAGAGTAGCAAACGTGATGTCCTTTACTGCTAAATACTCGAATGTAGGTTTTCTAAAATCATGTCAATAAACACAAAGGAGCGATCAAAACCAGGAAGTTAATGTGGATGCAGCATTATTATTCCAGCTAACCTAGGCTTACTCAAATTTTACCAATCGTCACAACCTCTCTTGTGAGAAAAACCCCCCCAGATCACATGCTGTGTCCGGTGGTCTGTTTGTTTGTTTGAAGTCTCCTTTAATCTGGAGCAGATTCTCAGTTTTTCCTGATACTTTTAAAGAATTGTTTTTGGCCAGGCGCTGTGGCTCATGCCTGTAATCCCAGTGCTTTGGGAGGCCAAGGTAGGAGGATCACCTGAGGCCAGGAGTTTGAGAGCAACTTGGGTGACAGAGTGAGACTTCATCTCAAAAAAAAAAAAAAAATTGTTTTTAAGCACATGAGGAAGCTGACTCCTTGTCCTCGTAGCTCCCAGTGAACACTCAGCTCCTAGGTGTGTGTCATCAGCAAAGCCTAAGTCAGAGAGGTGGGGCAGGGCCCAGCTCCCCAGGAAGCTGCCTTCTGCTCTCCCCTTTGCCCCTCTGTCTTTGTAATGCCAGGCCACAGCACCCCACCCCACCCTACTCCACCCATTCCCTGGATGGTTTGGTGTTAGCCTGGGATGGAGGCCACCGCTGCGGGGAGAGAGGGACTTTGACACTGGTCTGCTACTGCCTCTCCCTGAGATCACGGCTGAGAAACAGAGATCACTGCCTTGGGTAGGACCCAGCTGCTGCTTTCTGAAGAGTAACACCCTCGGTTTGGGGGTGTGGGTTTTAACACCCCTGTCACCCCCCTCTCTCTCACCCCACAACTTTGAGGCCAGTGGCTAGGAATTGTTAATCCCCAGTCAGAGGTGTGTGTCCCAACTGAGGTATGTCCCGAGGGTGAGCCAGAGGGAGCAGGTCGCCTGTTCCCGGACCTCTTTGCTATGGAATACCTAAAGAGGTTATTTGCATTACAAGGGCAGTGCTTAACAGATAATTGACTGTTAGGTTATCTTGTAGTAGCAGAACTCCCTTGTATAATAGATATTAAAACATGATTTGTTTTTTAACAAATGATTTGCATTTAGCTTTTTAAGGGCATGCTTATTGCATATTATACATTCTTTGTCTCACTTATTTTTATTTTATTGAATTGCTCGCAAACTCTTCCCCTCCAACCTTTTTTTTTTTTAAATTCTAAGGGCCTTTTGAACCAAGCTCCATTTCCTATCTTCTAGTTATCTGTGACTCTACCCAGGGGATCAGCTGGTTTTAAGTCAGTGGTTCTTGTTTCTAGACCCCCTGCCCATGCATTTCCAGAGCTCATCTCTCTCTTCCCCAACCCAGAGCTCAGGGCTGCCCCAGCTTACTTTCCTCCCCACTCAAGAGTTGCCACCACCCCTGCTGTCCCCTGCAGTGACATGTGAGGTGTTCTTCCTGCCTTTCTTTGATGGAAAAGGGACCACCACTACTTTCCCTGAGATAAGACCCTCCTGTTTTCACTTTCACTGGTAACCCAGTAGGGAAATAAAAGGAGAGAGAAACGCTGATGAACGAGTGGCAGAGAACATTTTCACGACACTCTTGCCTTTCCCTTTCCTCTGTCCCTGTCTCCCAATCGTTGTTTGAGGGTGAGCTCACCAGCTCACCTACCCTCCTCGAGCTTGTGTTCAGTTTCTGCTTTTGCCTCAAAGCTGCTTATGGAGATGCAGATGAAGGATCAATGTGTGCTTTCTTGTTTTCTTAGCCTTTTAGACTTTTGGGGTAGAAAGTGAGTGATGAGAAGTGACTTTTTTTTTTTTTTTGAAATTACAGTTTTATTGAGATATAAATCATATAATAAATACACAGTTCACCCATTGGGAGTGTACAATTTAGTGGTTTTAGTATAGTCAGGATTGTGCAACCAACACCACTCTCTTAGTTCACAAAATTTTTATCCATCCCCAGAAGAAACCCTGTGGCAAGTAGCATTCACCCCTCTTTGTTCCCCTAACCCCCTCAGCCCCTGGCAACCACTTATCTTTCTGTCTCTGTGGATTACCCAGTCCATGCATTTCATGTAAGTGGAATGTTATAGTATATATCTTGAGTGTCTGACTGACTTAGCATAACATTTTCAAGGTTCATCCATGTTGTAGCCTGTGTCAGTACTTTTTTTTTTTTTTTTTTTTGAGACAGAGTCTCGTTCTGTCGCCCGGGCTGGAGTGCAGTGGCCGGATCTCAGCTCACTGCAAGCTCTGCCTCCCGGGTTTACACCATTCTCCTGCCTCAGCCCCCCGAGTAGCTGGGACTACAGGCACCCGCCACCTCGCCCGGCTAGCTTTTTGTATTTTTTAGTAGAGACGGGGTTTCACTGTGTTAGCCATGATGGTCTCGATCTCCTGACCTCGTGATCCGCCCGTCTCGGCCTCCCAAAGTGCTGGGACAGTACTTTACTCCTTTTCATGACTGCATAATATTTGGTTATATGGACAGACCACGTTTTGTTTATCCATTCTTTAGTAATTGGACATGTAGATTATTTTTACTTTGGGCTGTTATGAATAATGCTGCTATGAACATTTGTATATACGTTTTTGTGTGAACATGCCCATTTTAAAATTGGGGTTTTTTTGGTTAAGGGGTTGTAAGAGTTTGTTATCTCTTCTATATGAGTCTCTTGAATATGATTTTGTACATATGTATATGATTTATAAATATTTTTTCCCATTGTGGGTTTTCTTCACTTTTTTTTTTGAGACAGGGTCTCACTCTGTCATCTGGGCTAGAGTGCAGTGGATTGATCATGGCTTACTGCACCTGGAACCCCTGGGTTCAAAGGATCCTTCTGCCTCAGCCTCCCAAGTAGCTAGGACTACAGATTTTGCCACCACCATGCCTGGCTAATTAAAAAAAAAAAAAATTGTGTAGAGCGGGGGTCTTGCTTTGTTGCCCAGACTGGTCTCAGACTCCTGGCATCAAACAGTCCTCCTTCAGCCTCCCATAGTGCTGGAATTACAGATTTGAGTTATCATGCCTAGCCTTTTTTTTTTTTTTCCCCTTTCTTGATGGTGTCCTTTGGAATTCAAAAGTTTTTAATTTTGATGAAGTACAGTTTATCTTTTTTTCTTTTGGTGTCATATCTAGGAAAGTTCTGCCTAATCCAAGGTAATAAAGATTTATGTCTGTTTTCTTTTAAGACTTTTATAGTTTTAGTTCTTACACTTGGATCTTTGGTCCATTTTGAGTGAGTTTTGTATATGGTGTGAGGCAGGGGTTCACATTCATTCTGTTGCAACTGGATATCCAGTTGTCCCAATTAAAAGATTGTTCTTTTCCCATTGAATTATCTTAGTGTCTTCTCACTGTTTTGTACATGTTTATACTAGATAAGATAGCTAGATTGGTCATTATAGATTTTTTATTGGTTATTTGCATGTATTGGTTGGTATTAACATTTACATGATGTACATCAGTTCTCTTCAAAATTTCTGGTGAAGGACTAAGTTTTAAAAATTTCTAATTCATCATAAACTGATAATTTTGTAAAAATAAGAATGAATTACTAGAAAAATGATGATGTGCTTAGATGCCTTGAAAATGTCAAATTGGGATACAAGTTTCTAAAGTTAACACTTACTCTTAGCTTTTGTACTTACCTTGTCATGGACTAACGGAGATTGCAGAATAGTGCTAATCCATAGATGACACTTACAGGAGTCCTGGCCAAGACCCAGCCGGCCATGCTCAATCTGCTTATCTCTTGCTGGGCATGTCTTCAACCAGTGTTTCTAGAACCGTGGGCCTTGGGGGTCTCATCATTGTTACCTTGGGGTACTGGAACAACAAATACTAGCGTTACTACTGCTTCTCTTCCAATCTTGAAAGGGGCGGTTGTCCCCAAAGGCTTACTGGACACATACCTTTTATATTTGTAGACACCCAAATAAGATAAAGCCCTTGTGCTAATGTGAGTAAAATCCTACCCTTACCTGTTGTTATCAAGGTTGTTTCCTGCAGCCTTCAGGGTTGAGTAGAATCCATCTATTCAGCCCAACTTGCCATCCCTGTTCTCAAGGGAATAATAAGCCCAAATAGACATGGGAGGAGGAGGAAAGACACTACTCCAACAGTCAAAATGTCCCTTGGGAATATAGTAAACAGGAGAAAACCTAGAGATTCAGCCTCTGGGGCCCTGTGTATACTATATACATGCCAGAGAAAACAGTACAACTATTAAAAATGAAATTCTTGAAAAATAGTTAACAATATAGGAAAAATGTTTATATAATTAGGGAATGAATTAGCGTATGAGAAAAAAACCACTGATATACTCAGTCATCTCAATTTTCTAAATTAAGTGTATGTTGCATAGTTAAAAAAGATACCAAATATAAACTCTAGTCATCTTTGGGCAGTGGGAGATTTTTACATCTTTTTTTATTTTCCACAGTGAAAAGAACCTCCTGTTCGTCTGTCTCTCTCAGCAACTTCTACTGAAGCTCTCCTTTCTGTTCCTTATTCGATGCCTATGACCTCTATTCTCTTGGATCATCCACCAGGGTTTTCTCTGGCTCTATAATGAGTTTGTAGTATGCCTTTGATATCCTATCAGTAACTACACTAGAGGCAGCTTCACTTGGAGATGAAGTCACAGTTAATATCAGTTTTCAGTGCTTCCATCACATACTTAAAACCACAGAGTATGTATGTAACATAGGTTTATGTTGCCCTGCACATGTTAGTGATAGTGGTACAGTATCAGTACCTAAAGGAACTTGCCTTTGAATAGGATCTAAGGCAAATTCAAACATCTAAAAAGTCCCTATCCAAGAGAAAGGACTCTGCTTGTTCACTACTCTATCCACAAAGAAGTGATGCTGAATATATATTTGTTTGAGAGATAAATGAACAAATACATAATTATGTATGCATATAGGAAAGGAGTGGTTGTTATAATGTGCTGATAGCATAAGTAGGTGACATGTCATAATTCTGTGGGCTACAAATACTTATTTTCACTTTTTAAAAAAACTAATTTTCTCATTTGTGTGCTTGGTTTTACATAGTTGCAATCTAACCTTCATACAGTATGGTATTCAGCTATTCTTCGTATTTCATCTAGCTTTTTTCCTTAGTGTTTATAATTACAGGTTTAGATGAGTCCATAATACTCTGTTGAATTGTATCATAGTTTACCAAACCATGCCCCTCATACTGAGTTTTCAGCTTTCACTAATGTGTGGGAAAGATTTTTTTTGATGCAAACTTATAAGCTCAAGTTTCTAGGAACAGCACTGCTTGATGGAAGTAGTCTTTATTGCTCTTGATAACATTTGTTCATGTGTTCATTTATTTGCTTATCTACAGATTCATTTATTTATTTATTTTTACTGTTTGACCCAAGACAGAAGATGGAAGTTGTGAATTAGAGGGCACCCTGGCCTGGGAGCTGGGTGATGGGGTGATGGGGGTTCAAGGCTCAGTGGGTTGAATATGAGTCCAGCAGTAGTGTTCTGGGGTGGAAGCAGAGGCAGGTGGCCGGTCAAGGAGCCATCTCCTGAGTTTGTCCTTGTGAGAGGTAAATGAGGAGAAAACAAAAAGAAGGCATATCTGAAATACTCTACAGGAGCGGTTGGCAGGGTTTGGTTCTTTTTTTTTTTTTTTTTTTTTTTTTTTTTGAGACGGAGTCTTGCTCTGTCGCCCACGCTGGAGTGCAGTGGCCGGATCTCAGCTCACTGCAAGCTCCGCCTCCGGGTTCACGCCATTCTCCTGCCTCAGCCTCCCGAGTAGCTGGGACTACAGACGCCCGCCACCTCGCCCGGCTAGTTTTTTGTATTTTTTAGTAGAGACGGGGTTTCACAGTGTTCGCCAGGATGATCTCGATCTCCTGACCTCGTGATCCGCCCGCCTCGGCCTCCCAAAGTGCTGGGATTACAGGCTTGAGCCACCGCGCCCGGCCGGAAATGGTTCTTAACATTATTATTATTTTTTTTTTTAAAGGGATGTCCAGGGGAGGAGTTGCTGAGGAAAAGGAGGCAGGCACTGAGTTAAGTTTTAAATGTAATGGGCTTAAGTTGCATCCAAGTGGAATTGTGTCTGGTAGCTGGAAAGCAGTCAAGGAAAAAGGAAACTTTGGGGCTGTTGGTGCAGGCTGATTGGTGGGGCCTCGATTGGAGGGGAGGCTTCTGAGGGGAGCATGGGGCAGTGGAGAGCAGTGGGGTAGGAGAGTGGAGAACAGCTCTGTTGAGGGGATGGAGGAGGAAAAGGAGAATGGAGGAAGACCAGTAACCGGCAGGGTCACAGAAACCCGGGGTGGGCAGGTGAGTGGGTGATCTGCTGCCACAGACAGGCCAGAGAGATGAGGGACCCCTGTGGCTTTCCTCATCACCCTGACCCTCAGAAACAGATAATGGCTGTGCAAATGCCAAGGTTCCTGTTCTATTTCTCCAGCATTGCACACAGGCCTTTCAGATGAACATGTACAAACCCATATTACTGGCATCTTTCAGTTTTCTGGGCTAATAAACCAGTAGTGACTGTGGATAATGAAGCTTTACACACTGAGGTGAGTTGTGTGACTTTTCCAGGAATTGAAGTTTAGGATAAAGAGAATTAATTTGTGCTCCCCAATTTCCTGCCTTCTGGACAGCAGCAGGCTTCCCTAAATGACATTTCCTAGCCTACTCTGTGAAGTTGGTCTTATGGCTGATAGGTGGATACCCTCTGCCAAAAATTAATTTTCCTCTAGATGTTTGGGTGGTCGCTTAAATATTTATTTGAATGAAAAACTTAGGTCTTAAGTACTTGAGAAAGCATTGAGTGGGGACAAACACATGGGGGTTCCTGTGAAAAGCTGAAATCCAAGAATAATTATTGAGGCACATGTGGGAGCTCATTCTCCAAAAGAATGATGAGAACCATGGTACCTGGGAGGCCATGGGCATCTACTGTTGACTCTCATGTTGGATTCGACTTTGCCACTCACCAATTTTGAGCTTTGGAGTGTGTTAGTTATCTTCTCTGTACCTCATCTACTAAAATGGATGTGGAGTTGTTGGAAGAATAGAAAGATTACATTTAAACATAAAGATGCTTATTTAAAGTTTGCACCCAGCACTCAAAACTATGGTCTGCTGTCCTCCTTCTCTAAACCTGGCCCCTTTGACACACCTAGCTGTCAGTGGGTTTTGAGGGATTGGGAGCTTCTTTAGGGAAAGTGCATGGAGCCTTTAGTGAAGGACTGACTCTGCGGGGCACTGTGGTGTTAGCAATGCATGCTTTCTGTTTCCTTAGCCTGTTAGACTTTTGGGGTAGGAGGTGGGTGATGAGAAGTGGTGGGAGGAGTTGTAGGAATGCCCTGCCTCGCTGGGAACTGATGGGGGCTTTTCTGGCCATGGGACGTGCACCGCGGGGCTTGGGTGATGGCACCAGCGGCTGCAGGAGGGGTGTATCTGTGTGTGTGTGTGTGTGTGTGTGTGTGTGTGTATTAGGGGGAGTTGGGGCTCTTGCTGGGTCTGGCTGAGGAGCTGCCTCCGCATCATGACCCGGTTCTTGTGTGCTGGCAGCTTCAGAGCAGCTGCTGCTGCTTTTTGCCAGGCCTCAGATGTGGTTAGGCTCGATTTCCTCCCGGCTGGCCTCTGGCCGGGCCGCCACCGGCTGCTTGAGGCAGGGGCTTCCGTCAGGAGAGCTGGATCCTGCTCTGGGCTGCTAATCAAGAGGCTGGGGGTGGGGCATGGGGAGCCTGCAGAGCAGCCTGCAGCTGTGCTCTGTGTTTACCCCCACCTGCTGCAGGGGAGCGTGTGCTGCCCAGGCGATAGCTTTGCATAGGTCAGAGTTGCAGGGCTGTAGTTTGGAGTTCTGGTCCAAGAACAGCGAGTTACATAGAACTTTTAATGAGTGGGAGTTTCAGGTTTGGCACCCCATCTTAACCAGGCTCATCTTCACCTTCCAGTGCGTCTCATCTCTTAGAAATTTTCTCCATTTTCTTTCTGCATTATGTGTGATCTGCCTCTGTGTGTTATAACTGCACACAACTGTCTAACAACAGAAATAGCACAAAAAATACCCAGAAATTTTCCCTGACTGCTCCCTTCTCGTCTTGTTCACAGACATGTGTAGTTTGCAGTTTCGGGTGTTTTGTAGGTGTTCTATTCTTAAATCTTTTTCCCCTAAATAAAAATGAAAATACCTATGATAAATTTTGGAAACTATAAACAAGAAAGTTACTCATCCTCTATCGCAGTGGATAAGCACTGTTAACATTTCTGTATGTTTCCCCTTGCTGTTTTGTGTGTGTACACAGGCATGCATTGTGATTGAATTGAATTGTTAAATTGGGCAATATTTTGAATCCCGTTTTTTTCCCCATTTCAAATAGTATGTAATTCCCGCATCATAAAAACCCTTTGAAAGCATTCATTTAATAAGTACATTCTCAAGTTTCACTTTTTCATTTAATACATTTAGTTTTGTTTATGCTCTTATTCTGTATCATGTTAAGCAGTTGTGTACATCTACTATTTAAATATTATAAACAGGCATACATTGGAGATACTGCAGGTTCAGCTCTAAACCACTGCAATAAAGTGAATATGGCAGTACAGCTGGTCATGTGAATTTTTTGGTTTCCCAGTGCATATAAAAGTTGTGTTTACATTATATTGTAGTCTAGCAAGTGTGTGATAGTATTATGGCTAAAAAAATATGTGTACATACCTTAATTTTAAAATACTTTTTTTTGCCAAAAAATGCTAACAAAGTAAGCACATGCTATTGAAAATGACACCAGTAAGATTTGCCCAATGTGGCTGGGCGCAGTGGCCCATGCCTGTAATCCCAGAACTTTGGGAGGCTGAGGTGGGTGGATCACCTGAGGTCAGGAATTCGAGACCAGCCTGGCCAACGTGGTGAAACCCCGTCTCTACTAAAAATACAAAAATTAGCCAGGCATGGTGATGGGCGCCTGTAATCCCAGCTACTCAGGAGGCTGAGGCAGGAGAATTGCTTGAACCCAGGAGGTGGAGGTTGCAGTGAGCCGAGATCGTGCCATTGCACTTCAGCCAGGGCAACAAGAGCAATACTACATCTCAAAAAAAAAAAAAAAAAAAAAAGAGACTTGCCCAATGTGAGGTTGCCACAAACCTTAAATTTGTCATAAAAAAAAAAAAATGCCCCCCAGTATCTGCGAAACACAATAGAATGAAGCACAATAAAACTAGGTATGGCCGTATTAACAGTTTTTTTTTTTTTATGTATTACTTGAACCATACTTGACCCTAGTGTTTTATGTATGTTAAACAGATAAAGCATAATAATAAACACATGCCAGCTCCCCAAGTTAGCTGGAATATTGCCAACATCATTGAAATTACCTGGGTGTTTTCCCGCAGCCCTATCTCCCCTCTTCACTTCCAGAGGTAACCGTTACCTTGAATTTTGTTCTTATCATTCCTTTGCTTTTTAAAGTCTTCATTATATAAGTTTGCATTCCTATACAATACATTTAATTTTGCTTGTTTGCTTGAGGTTTGTGGACTCAGTAGGACATATGTAGTCCTCGAGCCTTGATTAAAAAAAAAAAAGACCCCCCCCCCCACTGTCATTTCTGGGATTCATTTATGTTCCTGTGGCTCATTCATTGACACTGCTCTGTAATAATCCATTGTCCATTCTGTAGTTTATGGGCCCTTAGAAATATTTCCATGATGTGGTTTTTATGAGTAATGCTGCTATGAAAATTTACGTACATGTCTCCTGATGCATGTGTACAAAGCTTTCCTAGGAGTCGGATTGCAGGGCTGTAGGAGATGTGCGTGTTTGACATTGAAAGATAGCACCACAAACCTTTTCAAAGTAGTTGTTTTGTTTTGCCTTCCTGTCATTGAGGTATAAGAAGTAGTTATTGGGGGCCGGGCGCAGTGGCTCATGCCTGTAATCCCAGCACTTTAGGAGGCTGAGGTGGACGGATCACCAGGTCAGGAGACCGAGACTATCCTGGTCTCCTGACCCCCGTCTCTACTAAAAAATACAAAAAAAAAACAAAAACAAAAAAAAAAAACAGCCGGGTGTGGTGGCAGGCACCTGTAGTCCCATCTACTTGGGAGGCAGAGGCAGGAGAATGGCGTGACCCCAGGAGGTGGAGCTTGCAGTGAGCCGAGATCGCGCCACTGCACTCCAGCCTGGGTGACAGAGCGAGACTCCGTCTCAAAAAAAAGAAAATAGTAGTTATTGGGGCCGAGCACAGTGGCTTGAGGTCAGGAGTTCAAAACCAGCTGGCCAACATGGTAAAACCCCATCTCTACTAAAAATACAAAAATGATCCGGGCATGGTGGTGGGCGCCTGTAATCCCAGCTACTCAGGAGGCTGAGGCAAGAAAATCACTTGAGCCCGGGAGGTGGAGGTTGCAGTGAGCTGAGATCTCGCCATTGCACTCCAGCCTGGGCAACAAAGTGAGACTCCATCTCAAAAAAAGTGTGTGGTGGCTACCGCCTGTAATCCCAACACTTTGGAAGGCCGAGGTGGGTGGATCCCTTGATACCAGGAGTTCGAGACTAGCCTGACCAACATAGTGAAACCCCTTCTCTACTAAATAAGTAAATAAATAAGCAAGCAAGCTGGGTGTGATGTTGTGCGCTTGTAGTCCCAGCTACTTGGGAGACTGAGGTACAAGAATCATTTGAGCCCTGGAGGTGGAGGTTTCAGTGAGCCAAGATCCCACCACGGCACTCCAGTCTGGGCGACAGAGCAAGACTGCCTCAAAAAAAAAAGTTCTTGCTAAACCCCATTGGCATTTGGTATTAAACTAAAATACCCTCTCGCAGTGCTTACTATGTACCTGGTACTGTTATAAGTGCTCTTCATATATTGTTTAATTTTCATTAATAATCTTGTGAGGTAGGTACTGTTACTCATCCCCAATTTACAGGTGACAAAACAGAGGCACAGAGGGATTAGCTAACTTACTTATGGTCACACAGCTAGTAAGTGGTGGGGCCAAGATTTAAACTAAATGTTCTTCCTCTTCACTCCTACGTAATAAGTATAAAATGGAATCTTCTTGTGATCTTATTTTGTATTTTTCTGATTACTGATGATATCGAGTATTTTTTCATATGTTTATTCCCTATTTTCTTTTCACGAAGAAGAAATATAAAATTTAAAACCATCTCCCTATTGTTGGGGCACTCAAGTTGTTTGTAATTCTCTACTGTTCATGTTGAGGGAAAATCATTGGCACATGTAGCTTTTTTATGTCTTCTGTTGGCTTGTTTACTTTTACATTTCCAGTGAAATTAAGAGTACTTAGTGGTTAAAAATGGCTGTGCTCTTCCACATTGCCTTATGATCTTGAGGCAATTACTTCCCCTCTCTGTGTTTAGTGTCCTCATCTCTGATCTCCACCTTGGAGGAGTGTGTGGTGATTAAATGAGATAATTGAATGTGCGACAATTAGCATGATACTCCGCCTGTCATAAAAGGGTTCCATCAGAGTCACGTAGAGACTTTCCCTGGTTTCTTCTCTTCTTTTCCTTTCTTCCTCGAACCCACATTAATTACTGTTAGGTCAGAGGACATGAACAAAGTCCCGTGCTTCTGCCAGATATTCCTCAGGGAATTAGGCCCGTTTCAGCTTTTTCCTAAATATCACTCCAGCCACTGAAAGATTTGCTGTATCTGCCCATTTTGTAGTAGGAAAAAAATTAGATTTTAAAATGTTTTACTGATATGCATGTAGTAATCACATAGAACAACTGCCTCCCCCGACCTCATACAAGAATACGCTCTGCCAACGTATAATGCTCTCAAGAAGTCAGACATAATCCTGGAGTTGCTGTCTGCAGAGAGGGCCAGTTTGGGTATGGAGGGTGCAGACATGGGACTGGGCTAGCCAGTGTGCCATGGGCACACACTCACTTCTGCCGAGAACAGGCAGATGTGCACATCCTCTGCAAGGGTTCCCCTAAAAATCTCTTTCTACACTCGCTGATTAGTTTTATCAATAAATCTTCCGAAGGGAGAATCCTCTTAAGGAATGAATAATTGATCAACCCTAGACAGAACATGCCATAAATACAACCCATTTGCTATTAGAGAGAGTGGGGCCATCCATTTGGTGGCAAGGAAGAAGGAACTAGCTCTGTATAGAGGTGGATGCTGAACTCTAGGACTGAGATAAAGGATGAGGCTAGAAAGAGCAGCCCCTTGAACAGCTGCTGTGGATCAGACTAGCTGAGCTGGTGGTATGTGCGGTTGGGAAAGTACTGGGTGGAGTTTATTGGCCAGCAGGGTGGGGAGCAGTCACCACTATCTTGGAGTCCCACTAGAATTCGCTTCAGGAGATTCCCCTGGAGAGAATGGGCCACTGCACTGGGCTCTGAAGGTTGACTACAGGCTAGTTCATTCTGGCCCAAAACACCTTCTTGGACATGGTTCTTCTAATATGCTGTGTAACTGCTGACGGTCAGCAAAACAGCCCTACAGACTCTGTTCCTCTTGTAACTTCCCCTTTCTTAGAGGCCATAAAAAGGTATAACCAATGAGGACTTTGCTCTTTCAAGATAACATTCTTCGTCTTCTCTCTTCCCTATTTTCCTTTAATAGAGAATTGCTGATCTGGTTTTGATGTGTTGAGAGTCAGGAAGGATTTGGAAAACCTGGTGTCATATCTGCATCCTTCACTGTGTTGTTGACTGAATGAGGTGTTTAGGCAGTGGGGTTCCACGCTTTTCCCGCCTTGCCTGGCATCTGGAGGGCTCTGGAGCCTCCTGGGTGGGGAGGGCAGGGTGCTGCTGCTGAATGCCTGCAGATGTCTGGAGGACCAGCTCTGGGGATTTGGGAGTCTAAGAAGGGAGTGCACTGTAGAGGAGGAAGCAGGGGACCTTGTGAGCTAGCCAGGCAGGGTTCAGGGTCACCTTCAGCACAGGGTCCCCAGCCTTCTGAAGGTGGGAAATGTGTTGGGGTTGGCGATGCTGTATGCACATATGAACTCTTCGTGGAGTGTAGTGAAGAGTTACGTCTCTTCTTGGCTCTGAGAAGGACATTTTCTCTGCCTAAGTAACGTTTCCTGCCTCTCAGTCTCCTAGTAACAAATCCCTGCTTCCCCTAGGTGATGGGAACACACCTCCAACTTGGGGAAGACCTAGCCTGGGATGGGCATACCCCCTCTCAGTGATACTGTGAAGCAGGGAAGAAACCTGATGGGGTTGGGTGTGAGGACCCCAGTGAGGGCAGGGAAAAGGGGTTTGCACCTGGAAGTTGGCAGTAAGATGTGCAGCACCAGCACCTTGGTGGGCTTCTCTGGAGGCCCCCTACAGCCTTAGCAGACAGACCTCTACCATGTGTGCGTTGTAATGGGTGCCATAATAGCAGCGAGATCACCAACTCTGCCTAGAGTCTCCATGGGTCATCTCGAAGTATGGGGGTGATGAGGCTTGTACCAGCCAGGTCCCTGGGGAGGAAGAAGTGACAGAGCTTTTTGAACGCCTTCTAGAGACTCTGGTGAGTTTTGAAGGTGTGGCAGATGCCTGGTTCCCTAGGAGCAAATGGTAGAGTTGACCATACACTCTTATGAAAAGATCCCTAACAGAACGTGACTGTGCACGGTGACTGTAGACTCTGGGGCAGTCTGTGGTGGACAGGACTGGTCAAGGAGAACTTTCTCAGGGAGGGGTTGATTCTGTTCCTTGTCTCACTGCTAAATTTAATCACTTACCTCCATAACCACGTTTCATCCCCATCTGTCTGCTAGTGCCTTAGTTCAGGTCCTTATTGTTACTAATCTGGATAGTTACATAGTTTCCTAACTGGTCTTTGAGTCACCAGCCTCGAACCCTGCAGGCTGTCTTCTGCAGGATGCGTTAATGCCCCTCCTGAAATGTAAATCTGCTCTCTGTAGCATTCAGGCTGTGGTCCACACACCTGCCTCCCCTGCCTTTGCGATCAAGATACACTCAACAGCTTACCCATCTCCAAGCCTGCCAGGACTGATGATTCCCTGCCTTTGCATATGCTATTCCTTCCATCTGGAACTCCTGCAGAATTCTTCGCCTTCTTCCAAGATACCTACCACTCTCTCCAGCCTCTCTGAGATTTCTTTGAGATAAAACCTTCCTGGACACCCACCTGCCCAGATAGCTGTATATACTGAGCCCCTGCAGGCCCCTGTAGATGCTGCTTTCACAGGCACTGATATGATTTAGGGCATTGACTTATAGGCCTTTTTCTTCCTTTTCATTTTAAAACTTCTTGGGGTTCCTGATATATATAGTCTGGTCTATTGTCAGGTAACAAATCACCCCAAAACACAGTGGTATAAAACAGTCATCCTTTTGTTATGCCCAGGGATTCTGTGGATTGGGAAGTCGGAAGTGACAACAGCATGGGTAGCTTCTATATGTTCCTTGATATTTAGGGTCTCAGCTGGGAAGGCATAAAAGCTGGAGGTAACTTGATGACTGGGCTAGAATCCTCGAAGGGCTCCTTCACTCACACATTTGGCAAATGATGGCAGCTGTTGGCTGGGACCTCAGCTGGGAATGTCAGCTGACTCCTCCATGTGGCCTCTCCACATGGCCTGGGCTTCCTCACAGCGTGGTGGCTGGGCTCCAAGAGTGAGTGTCCCAAGAGAACCAGGCAGAAGCTGAATTGCCTTTTATGATCTAGCTTTGAAAGTCATGTAGTGTCACTTCCATTGTCACAAGCCCACCCAGATTGAAGAGGAGGGAACATAGACCCCACCTCTCTGTGGGGGAAGTGTCCAAGTCACACAGGAAGAAGAGCATGTGGGATGGAGGGAATGTTGTGGCCATCTTTGGAACACACAGTCTGTCACACGTATTAAGCACTTGATGCATACAAATGGCATTCTTCAACTGAAGATTGAAGCCAGGGTGGACGACGAGGAGGAGTTGTGAAGTTGGCGGCGGGGAGTCTTAAGAGAGGGTATGTTCAAGAGATTGTAGAGTGGAGAAGAGTGTGTGTGTGTGTGTGTGCACGTATGTGTGGTCAGGGAGGGGGCTTGGGGGTACATAGAGTTGCTTAGAGGACCCACTGTCAGGTGAGACAATTAAAACATACACACAGAAAGACCCCGATTGGGAAGGCAGAGATGGAAAGGGAGGAGATAAAATTGAGAAACAGTTCACATTTAGAATTGTTTGGATCCAATGACTGCACACATTGAAAGAATGTGGGTAACATTTGGGTTGGGAATGTTGGTTAATGCAAAAATAGGAAAGCTGGGAAAGTTGCTGTCAGGAGGAAGAGTTCAGTTCTGTTTTAGACAAGCTGACTCTCGGTGGACTTATGGCATGGTCTAGGGGTTGGAGCTAACTGGAGGGTAGTTGAGAAGTCCAGACAGAAAGCAGACGTTTAGACCAGGCATGGTGGCTCACGCCTGTAGTCCCAGCACTTTGGGAGGCCGGGGCAGGAAAATTGCTTGAGCTCAGCAGTTTGACACCAGCCTGGACAACATAGCAAGACCTTGTCTCTACTAAAAATAAAATCAGCGGGGATGGTGGTGCACACCTGTGGTCCCAGCTACTTGGGAGGCTGAGGTGGGAGAATCAGTTGAGGCTGCGTTAAGCCGTGATCACACAACTCCACTACATCCTGGGCGACAGAGCAAGACCCTGTCTCAAAAAAAGGAGCGTCTCACAGTGATGTTTGCTGGAGCCCAGAAGGGAATGAGAATTGAGGGGGAAAGCGGAGGGTTTCTGAGCTGGGACGGGTCTAAGCTGAGGCTTCAAAAGGGCTAAACTGGTCCCCATCCTCGTCTGGCGTTGTCCTGCCTCCCTGCCGATAATTGCCAAATAGCTGCTTGCTTTTCTCTTCCGCATCTCCATTGATAAGAACTTGTTTCCTCTGGTTTTTAGGGGGACTGGTTTCAGTTCATTTTCTAGTATCCCTAAGTATTGAGCAAATTCTTCCCTAAATGGAACTTAAGCTTTTCTCTCTCGTTACCCATTTTCTAATTCCATCCCTTGAGGCCACTCAGAACAAGTCTCATTCTTTTCCCAAACAGTAGGTCTGCAGATGTTTAAAGACTTTCTGGAGTTGTATCTTGTTCAGAACCAAAAGGGAGCTGTTCCTCTTGTGGTTTTGAACCCTCGTGCTCACCTTCCTCTGCGTCCAGAGGGTGCAGCCCCACAGGGAAGCCTGCGTTCAGGTGGGGACTGTCTGGGTCACAAGCAGGGCTGTCACTGCCTGTGCTGTCGTCCTGTTGAGATCAGGTCATAGCTGTGTGTGTCAGACTGGGTCAAAACCCATTAGTAGACCCCGAAATCAATGTAGAAGGTTGCAACCTGCATTTAAAAATAAAGAAGAAAGATACATTAATGTATCTATTAAGTGGAAGTACTGTTTTACAAAACTTGTTGTATATAAGTAGCTAATGGATCACAGTGTAAAATGTATTTCTTACTGCGGATTGTAGTGAAAATTTTTGAAAAAATCTGGGTTATAAGGCCTTTTGAAGCCGCCACATGACATATTGGGTGTGCCATCAGTTGGCTCTCAGGGTTTTACCTCTTCTGATTCCTAAGACATTTTTATGGGTACCACTGCTGCTATTGTGTGCTTCTCCCGTCTTTAATTTATTTCCACAGATGTGGCTTGGGGCCTAAGTATGAGACCCTGTTTACCCTTTTAGATTTTTTTCTCTCTAGTCTGTTGACCTTTTGGCACCTGGTTCTGTCACTCAACATAGCTTTATCCCTTCTATTTTCAACATCTACTTATTTATAAAGTGAGTCTTCTCTATTATTATTGATAAATATGTTGAATAGGATAGTTCTAAGAACAGAGCCCTGTGGCAGACCACTAAAGACCCTTCTCCCAGTTGGTACACCTCTTGTACCCTTTGAGCATGGTCATTTAACCAGTGGTGAACCAGCCCTTCCAGCCTGTAGTTCTCTGTAGCTGACCTCAAAAGGGTCATGGCAGACCTTGTGAAACTTGAACGTCCACAGCCGAACTTGCAAAGCCAAAGGCTTAAAGGGGTTGGCAGGTAACACAAGTGAGTGAAGTGATAATTAATTCAAGCAATTAATAAGTAATTCCTGACCCCAGCCTTGGTTTCAAGAAGGCAGTGTGGAGTGGGGAAGCTGGGGGTGAGCTGGAGTAGTTATATTCTATGTAAGCAGTAGCCACTGCTCAGTTACAGACAAACTTGCCCGTAGAAGCGTGGGCCTTCAAGAAAATCCAGGTTTCATGTGGAATTTGATTTTCAAATGTTAACAAAACAAAAACATTAACACCGTATAGGCAAGTAAAACCAACTTGTGGCAGATTTGGCCCAAAGCTCTCAGCTTTGTGACCTGTCAGCCACAGTATCTCCCCATCTGCTCTCCAATGACCCCATGACTCAAAGCACTAAGATTGTTTGGATGTTGGTAGGTTAATGGCCTTCTGTGGAACCTGACTCCTTGTGGTTCTTACCCGGGCTGTTCTTAAACGCAGCAGACTGAGAGTTGGGAAGGACGCTTCTCCTTTTCTTGCCTGTTGGCCCCGTCTCCTGCTGGCAGGTTTCCTCCAGCATCACTGACAGGTGTTGAGAATGGTATCAGTGGGCTCTCTTGGTTGGGAAATAGGAATTTAGAGTTTCTTAAGATCTCCCTATCCATAGTGGCTTCACTTACCTCGTATCTATGTCTGCTTTTCCCTTTCTCCTCTTTTTGGTCCAAGGAGCATTTTCCTTCCCAGGGAATTCAGAGGCACAAGAGCCATCCTAGCCCTTCCTTGTTCTTATTCACACACCAAAAATAACTTTTTAAATCCCTTTTAGTTGTCTTGACCATTTTGGGGAAGCCTCCACTCATGTAGCATTAGTCTTCCTGACACTGTTTTTGTAAATCTGTGCTACTCTCGGGTGTTTCTTCTTGGTTATGCATGCTCCTTCCATCTTCCTACATAAGCATGTAAGATTTGACCACTTCAGATTGTATAGCCTTGTTAGCCACATTAGTTTAGGCTTCTAAGAAAGAAGAGCATGCTGGGTGATCCGCCACATTCCTAGACTTCTGAAAGGTAGTCTTCCACTGGGGTCAAGGAAAAGCTGATACGTTCTGTGGCCAGTGGGGATGGCAGGCTTTTCATTTACCTGAGTGTTACTGCTCCAGCTGTGGGCAGGAAGCACAGGAGTCATGGAGATTTGGACCCTGCCTGGCAGGAGCCACCATCTAGTGGGGGAGGGGGGCAGCTGCTTGAACAAATAACAGTAGTGGCATGTGATAAGTGCTAATGAAGGTGCCCTGGGAACCCGGGGAAGGAGTCACAGATAATTCTGTGAAGTAGGTAGGGGAAGAGATGACACTGAGCTGATGCTTGAAGGATAAGCCAGAGAGGCCACTCTAAGAGGCTGAGAAGGGCATTCCAGGCAATGAGAACTGCGTGTACAAAGCCTAGTGACGTCAGAGAACATGGCCTGTTAGAAAAGCATGAGGGTCTTTTGTGGCCAGAATGGAGGCAAAGGTGAGGATGAGGTAGAAACTGCTGGCTGGGACCTCTGCTAACCTCCCACAGAGCTCATCCCAAACCCTAGTTTCCCACCACACTTAGGAGCCCGTGATGGCCTTGTCTGACAGTCTTAGGACTGGCATCATTTTAGCCACTTACTTAAAACACTTTGAGGCCAGACACAGTGTCTCACACCTATAATCCCAACACTTTAGGAGGCTAAGGCCAGAGGATCATTTGAGGCCAGAAGTTAGAGATCAGCCTGGGCAACATAGCAAGACTCAAGCTCTTAAAAAAAAAAAAAAAAAAAAAAAAATTAGCTGGGCGTGGTACATGCATCAACTCCCAGCTACTTGATAGGCTGAGGTGGGAGGATTACTTGAGTCCAGGAGTTCAAGGCTGCAATGAACTATGATCATGCCACTGAACTCCAGCCTGGGTGAGAGTGTGTCTCTAAAATAAATAAAACACTTTGTGTTATACTTGAGGGACTGATTTCTTATTTTGCTTTTTATTTTCACAGAATTTAAAAATTTATAGAAAAATAGCAGGGATCATACTTGGGACTCACATACCCCAAATGTGTAGGTTTTGTCTCATGTATTTATCATTTTGTCTATAGAGACATATTTTTCCATATGTATATTGTTTTTTTCTGAATCATTTGAGATTGAGTACACAATGTTCCTCAACTTATGACTGAGTTATGTCCCAATAAACTAATCATAAATTGAAAGTATTGTAAGTCAAAAATGGGCATTTTATAGACATGATGGGATGCTAAAACACAGAACACAATATCCAGAAAGCCGTAACAGCATGGAACATTGTGGAGCCTCAGTTGTTTACCTTGGTGATTGCGTGGTTGACCGGGGGCTCTGGGTTGCTGCCACTGCCCAGCGTCGCTAAAGTATTGCTAGCCTCAGAAAAGATCAAAATTCAAAGTATGGTTTCTTTTGAATGCCTGTTGCAAAGTCAGAATCTTAAGTGGAACCATCGTAAGTTGGGGACTGTCTGTACTGTCCCTTTACTCCTAAATACTTCAGTATGTGTATCCTGAGAACAAGGGCATTCTGTTACATAACCCATTGTCTAATGATCCAAGTCAAGATTAGGAATGACAGAATATTATCTTATCCACGTCCATATTCACATTTCATGACTTGTCCCAAGTAAAACTAATGTATTTTCCCCCAGTCTAAGGTCTAACCCATGAACATGCATTTAGCTGTTCTTTTTGAGGGAAGAGATTGTTTTTCTTGACTTTGAAACTTTTTGAAGAGAACAATCCAGGTACTTTCTAGATCACCCTTCAATTTGGATTTATCTGATGTGTCCTTGTGATTAGATTCAGGTTATACATTTTGGCAGGAGTTCTGTGTGAGTGGTGTTAAGTCGTCCGCAATGTCTTACATCAAGGGGCATATGGTGGTGTTTTGTCTCAGTATTGGTGATGATGATAACTTTGGTCATTTGGGTTAAGGTGGTGTCTGTCTACCAGATCTCTCCACTACAGTTACTGTTGTAATTATGTAATTTTAGAGGAGATGCTTTGAGACCATGCATACATACATCCTGTACTTCACCATGCTTTCACCTGCTGCCACTGATGACTTTCTAAATCCATCAGCCCTTCTATGTTTTCTCTTAGCATTCTACAGTAAGGAAGAGCTTTCCTTTCCTAAGGGATGGGTCTGCAAACTCAATCTCACATCTTTGTATTCACTTTTCACTTGCTGGGCTGGGTCTTCCTGGCCCTCTTACTCTCATCCTTCCCCCTTTGGTGTGCTTTTGGGGATATGAGGTATATAGTGGTGGTTCTTGTGCTCAGGGAGAGGCCTGAATCCTTCTCTAAGCAGCAACTTGCTTGTCTTTGGCAGGACTGACCGGGCATGGGGCTAAATGCATGCTGTGTCAGATCATCGGCGTTTCCCTCAGGCCTGGGGCTGTGTGTGGGAATGTGGTCTGTTGCCAGCTTTCTGTGCTCGGCCTGGGCTTAAGTGAGGACAGTTTTAGGGGGAGAAAAGAACTATGAGTTCCCACTAGGAAGCCGTGGCTGACCCATGGTCCAGGCTGAATTTGTTAATCAAAGCTCCTCTTTCCCTACCCCTACGAACACACACTTCACACTTAGAGCACGTGTGTACACACAGGCTTGTTTGGATTTCTTTCCATCTTGACAAAACAAGATAAAGTCCTAGTGTGACTTTGATCATTGTGAATTAAGGACTTTTTTGTGTGTGTCTCTGGTTTTAGGAGAGCCTCATTCGTGTGATTGATCTGAGGCTCTAAAAGTTTCTGAGCAACATTAAGAATGTCACATTAGGATCTTCTCTTTAAAAGTATCTTAAAGATCTTTTTTATTTCTGCTGGTGAAGCTCGCTAGGGAACCAAAGACATGGGAAGATGAATTGGAGGCTGAAGAAGTACCAGAGAGAGGATTTGCAAGAAAAGTTGGGGGTCAGATGTGCACCTGAGTGGTATGAAGCAGGGAAATGCTTTTCAAATAGTGTGGTTCATTTTTTTCCTTTTTCCCCCTTCTCTCTCTCTTTAGACAGGCTCAGAGCTCAGCCCAGTTGATGGACCTGTTCCAGGTCAGATGGACTCAGGGCCAGTGTACCATGGGGACTCACGGCAGCTAAGCGCCTCAGGGGTGCCGGTCAATGGTGCTAGAGAGCCCGCTGGACCCAGTCTGCTGGGGACTGGGGGTCCTTGGCGGGTAGACCAAAAGCCCGACTGGGAGGCTGCCCCAGGCCCAGCTCATACTGCTCGCCTGGAAGATGCCCACGATCTGGTGGCCTTTTCGGCTGTGGCCGAAGCTGTGTCCTCTTATGGGGCCCTTAGCACCCGGCTCTATGAAACCTTCAACCGTGAGATGAGTCGTGAGGCTGGGAACAACAGCAGGGGATCCCGGCCAGGGCCCGAGGGCTGCTCTGCTGGCAGCGAAGACCTTGACACACTGCAGACGGCCCTGGCCCTCGCGCGGCATGGTATGAAACCACCCAACTGCAACTGCGATGGCCCAGAATGCCCTGACTACCTCGAGTGGCTGGAGGGGAAGATCAAGTCTGTGGTCATGGAAGGAGGGGAGGAGCGGCCCAGGCTCCCAGGGCCTCTGCCTCCTGGTGAGGCCGGTCTCCCAGCACCAAGCACCAGGCCACTCCTCAGCTCAGAGGTGCCCCAGATCTCTCCCCAAGAGGGCCTGCCCCTGTCCCAGAGTGCCCTGAGCATCGCCAAGGAAAAAAACATCAGCTTGCAGACCGCCATTGCCATCGAGGCCCTCACACAACTCTCCTCCGCCCTCCCGCAGCCTTCTCATTCCACCCCCCAGGCTTCTTGCCCCCTTCCTGAGGCCTTGTCACCTCCTGCCCCTTTCAGATCTCCCCAGTCTTACCTCCGGGCTCCCTCATGGCCTGTGGTTCCTTCTGAAGAGCACTCATCTTTTGCTCCTGATAGCTCTGCCTTCCCTCCAGCAACTCCTCGAACTGAGTTCCCTGAAGTCTGGGGCACCGACACCCCTCCAGCAACGCCCCGGAGCTCCTGGCCCATGCCTCGCCCAAGCCACGACCCCATGGCTGAACTGGAGCAGTTGTTGGGCAGCGCCAGTGATTACATCCAGTCAGTATTCAAGCGGCCTGAGGCCCTGCCTACCAAGCCCAAGGTCAAGGTAGAGGCACCCTCTTCCTCCCCAGCCCTGTCCCCATCCCCTGTGCTTCAGAGGGAGGCTCCCACGCCATCCTCGGAGCCCGACACCCACCAGAAGGCCCAGACCGCCCTGCAGCAGCACCTCCATCACAAGCGCAGCCTCTTCCTAGAACAGGCTCACGACACCTCCTTCCCTGCTCCTTCGGAGCCTTCTGCTCCTGGCTGGTGGCCCCCACCAAGCTCACCTGCCCCACGGCTTCCAGACAGACCACCCAAGGAGAAGAAGAAGAAGCTCCCAACACCAGCTGGAGGTCCCGTGGGAACGGAGAAAGCTGCCCCTGGGATCAAGCCCAGTGTCCGAAAGCCCATTCAGATCAAGAAGTCCAGGCCCCGGGAAGCACAGCCACTCTTCCCGCCTGTCCGGCAGATTGTCCTGGAAGGGCTCAGGTCCCCGGCCTCCCAGGAAGTGCAGGCTCATCCACCGACCCCTCTGCCTGCCTCACAGGGCTCTGCTGTGCCCCTGCCCCCAGAACCTTCTCTTGCGCTATTTGCACCTAGTCCCTCCAGGGACAGCCTGCTGCCCCCTACTCAGGAAATGAGGTCCCCCAGCCCCATGACAACCTTGCAGCCAGGCTCCACTGGCCCTCTTCCCCCTGCCGATGACAAGCTGGAAGAGCTCATCCGGCAGTTTGAGGCTGAATTTGGAGATAGCTTTGGGCTTCCCGGCCCCCCTTCTGTGCCCATTCAGGACCCCGAGAACCAGCAAACATGTCTCCCAGCCCCTGAGAGCCCCTTTGCTACCCGTTCCCCCAAGCAAATCAAGATTGAGTCTTCAGGGGCTGTGACTGTGCTCTCAACAACCTGCTTCCATTCAGAGGAGGGAGGCCAGGAGGCCACACCCACCAAGGCAGAGAACCCACTCACACCCACCCTCAGTGGCTTCTTGGAGTCACCTCTTAAGTACCTGGACACACCCACCAAGAGTCTGCTGGACACACCTGCCAAGAGAGCCCAGGCCGAGTTCCCCACCTGCGATTGCGTCGGTAAGTCCGCCTGGGTGTCAGAAAAAGGCAGAGAAACGGCTGTGGCCTGGTGAGCTAGGGATTTCTAGGCTCTGCTTTCATTTGGCAAACATTTATTGTTTACCAACTGCGACACTGGGTTCTGGGAACATAGAAATGAGCTCATAGCTTAGTGGAAAAGACATTGAAAGAAACTGACCTGATACTGTTGGTGTATGCCACGTCAGTTGAGATGGGCAAGGGGCTTTAATACACAAATGGAGTTGAAGGCATAATAGAGACCTTCCTGTAGGAGGTAGTACTTGTGCTGAGCCCTACAGAGCTCAGGTAGAAAGGACATATTCTAGGAAGACACATCAGGTAGAAAGGACACATCAGGTAGAAAGGACACATTCTAGGAAGAGGGAGTAGCTTGGGCAACAGCTTAGTGGCTGTGAGGGAGTGGAACTTACTTGGACTATTCTTGGTTCAGGCAGGAGCACAAGGGTTTGGGTATATGTGGGGATGAACAAAAGGTGGCTTGGTGGGTGGGGAGGATGGTCAGGGGCCAGACTGTGCAGGGCCCAGGGAGCCACGGCCAAGAGTTTGACTTGACTACACAGGTAATAGTGAGCTCCTGAGGATTTTAAAGCAAGGAATGCCCTGTCACCTCATGCTTTTGAAAGACTTCTGGCTTATGGTGGGTAGGGAAGCTTGAGGGCACTGAGGAGGCATAGCTGTAGGAAAGTTGTTGTCATGAGCCAGGCAAGAAATGACAAGGGCCTGGCCTGAAAGAGCCGGTGACAGAGGGAGGGGTTGGAAGGTCTCCAGAGGAAGGCTTGTGGGAGGAGGGAATGAGACACTGCAGGTCTCTGGCTGGGGTGGTGGTGGTCACTGAGAACTCAGATTGGGAGGACGGGAAGTGAGTTCCCATTGGATGAACCACATCTGAAGTGGCCAGGAGACCAGGTCAGGGTCTGAGTTACACGTTTGGACGCAGTTAGCCTGCAAGTCATGGTTGAAGCTGTGCCGTGCATAAGAACGCGTTGAGGAGTTGAGTCCACTTCTAAGCCTTGCCTTCTGGAATCAGAGCAGGGTGCAGGGCCTCTGAGGACCACTCCCCTCTAAGCATACTGTCTCTGGGAAGTCCTGGAGGCAGTGGTAAGCTCCAGGTCCACTCAGCCCCCACTCTCTGTTTATGGAGTGTTCTGTAAAAGATATGTACGTTTCAGATGTTGACAGAAAACACGGTGATGCTGGCGATGAGCATATTGAATTCTTGTGATTTTATGATACACAGACATGTCTTGGGGAATAGGCTGTCTTCCCTACCTGTGAAAAATACGTAAATATCAAATAAGTCATGGACTTGCTGGGATGTTGTCTCCTGGTCAGTGAGGAGAGCTGGGCTGTTCTGCCTGCTCCAGCTATCCCTCCCCAACTCCTGGGGTACGAGGCAGAGGGGTGGGTGACAAGGAGTCATGTGCAGAACAAGGAAAAGCTGGCCCCAGGGTCTTATCTGGGGGTGAGCAGGTATGCTGCCAGGCACTCACAGACATGCCCCGAGATAGTGGTTCCCACTAGCCCTGTCCATTCTTAGATATGACTAATAATGACATGACTGGGCCCGGCGCGGTGGCTCAAGCCTGTAATCCCAGCACTTTGGGAGGCCGAGGCAAGTGGATCACGAGGTCAGGAGATCGAGACCATCCAGGCTAGCACGGTGAAACCCTGTCTCTACTAAAAATACCAAAAATTAGCCGGGTGGGTGGTGGGCACCTGTAGTCCCAGCTACTTGGGAGGCTGAGACAGGAGAATGGCGTGAACCCAGGAGGCGGAGCTTGCAGTGAGCCGAGATTGTGCCACTGCACTCCAGCCTGGGTGACAGAGTGAGACTCTGTCTCAAAAAATAATAATAATAATGACATGACTTCGAGGGCCTTCTTATTTACCAGCATATGGGGGAAACTTGTTTTGATCATGGGGTCCGCCTACCCTTTTCTCCATGCGTGTATGTGTGTGTCCCATCCGCCTGTGTTTAGCACCTCATTTCTCCTTCTGCAACGTGGGAAATATCCTTACCTAGTGTTTTAAGACATAGTTGATCCTTAGTCAAGATTTTAATTGTTGAATTTAATTACATGGATACTGTGTGTGGTCAAACTAGTTTTTAAATTTGCATCACAACTCCACTTATGGCTGGGAGTGCTTGGGCACTTTACGTAACCCATCACAGTTTCTGCCTCTTCATATGTAGAATGAAAACGATAATAGTACGTGCCTCACCGGGGCTGTTGTGAGGATTAAATTCATTACTACGTGTTTAGTAATGAATTTAACACTTAGTGTTGTGTTGGCACAAGAGTGTCAGCTGTTATCAAGCCTATCAAGTCCAATAGGGCAAGAAAAGTAAAACCATACCTTTGTAAAGGAAAAAAAAGTTGACTTTTCTTTTATTTATCATATATTAATTACCTAGCCATGTATAACTGCCAGTAAGCATAAAATTAAGAGAAATGGTTCATCACTAAAGGACTTTATGGTTTACTTTTTTTTTTTTTTTTTTTTTTAGGCAGGGTCTCACTCTGTTGCTGGGGCTGGAATGCAGTGGCATGACCTCTGCTCACTGCAGCCTCCACTTCCTGGGCTCAAGCAATCCTCCCACCTCAGTCTCCCGAGTAGCTGGAATTACAGGTGCATGCCACCATACTTGGCTAATTTAAAAAAATTTTTTGTAGAGACGAGGTCTCACTGTATTGCCCAGGCTTGTCTCAAACTTCTGGGCTCAAGCAGTCCTGTCATCTCAGCCTCCCAAAGTGCTGGGATTATAGTTGTGAACCACTGCGTCCAGCCTATGGTTTACTTAAGGAATAAAATAAAATAAAATAAAATATTTAGACACCCACTCAATCAGTGTGTGCCGAGTGCCTTTTACCTCCGAGGCCCATGCTGTTGTATGGAAGTGGCTGTATCGCAGGAGTACCCTGTAGCACAGACTTGGTTGTCATCATGGGAGGTCATGTTTTGTCTAGGAAACTCTTGTTTAGAGCTGGGTTTTGAAAACTGTCGTGAACACAGATGGGGAGAGGCATAAAGGCTTTCCAGACTGAGGAGTGCATAAGCACAGTCTTGGCATAAGGAGCAAGCTTGCAGGATGGGATGTTGCAAGGGTGACCTGAAACCTCTGTTCTCCTGCGTTCCTCAGATGAGGAGCCCCCACCAGAGAGGATACATCTTTGCTTGTAGGCAGTGAGCAAAAGTGCGGGCGTCTGTCAGCATCAGCGAAACCAGACCTCCAGAAACTGGGAGCTAACAACACTTTGTGTTGTTAAATTAGAGGAAAATACTTACGTGAAACAAATTTGAACCATCATCTCAGTTAAGTTTTAAAAAATGGAAAAAAGACTAGAAGGAAATATATCAACAGTGGATTGTTTCTATGGTTGGGATATGGATGACCTTTCCCTCATGTGTTTTCTGAATTTTCTACAATGGAATTTGTATTTTATAACCCAGAAATATTTGTGAAAGTGCACACTCGCAATAGCATGGAAGGTGGATTGGTGGAGGGTGATAACCCTGTGGTAGGAGACCCGTTAGGAAGCTGTTGAGAGTAAAAGTGTTTATGAAGCACCTGCTCAGGTCTAGGCACCCTGCCAAGTACTTTATAGTCACCACCTCACTTAATCCTCATAGCAGCTCTATGAGGTAAGTACTGTCAGTGACTCCATTTTAGCCGTGAGGAAACAGATTAAGTGATTTATCAAGGTCATACAAACTAGTGAAAGTGAGATTTGAACCTAGGCAGTTGGACTCTTAACCACCATGTCATATTGTGTTTGAAATTAGTCAGTTGGGAAACAGGTCCCATTCTACTACAATGGTAGTAGAATGAAGAGAGCCAACGAAGAGATTTGTTCTGAAAGTTTCTGGAGGGCCTGAGGTTCATGTTAGGAGAACCCATTCTGTTTTCCAGAATTATCTGGCCACATGCTTCTGGCTGACTGCAACCTCTGCCTCCTGGGTTCAAGCAGTTCTCATGCCTCAACCTCCTGAGTAACTGGGATTACAGGCACCCTCCACCATGCCTGGGTAACTTCTCGTATTTTAGTAGAGATGGGGTTTCATGGTGTTGCCCAGGCTGGTCTCAAACTCCTGAGTTCAGGCAGTTCACCTGCCTCAGCCTCCCAAAGTGCTAGGATTATAGGTGTAAGCCGCCATGCCTGAACAGGTGCTTCTTCGGTTGGTGTGGTAGAATTTGTCTTTGTGAATCCAGGCTCAGAAAAAGGCTTAGAAATCAAGGATGGAATGACAGTGGGACAATCCCATACTCCAGAAATTCATCCCCTCACCAGTGGTAGGTAGAGAGTTACAGGAAGAATTTTCCATAGAAGTGGAGGTGAAATATGGAGACTCCATGAACCCACCTAATAGCTGATAACAGAATATGGGAACAACTTTATAAAAGCATACAAGTTCCTATAGCCAAAAAAAAGGGGGGGAGTGGGGGGCAGGGGAGGGGCCCGGGCACTGTGGCTCATGCCTGTAATCCCAGCACTTTGGGAGGCCGAGGTGGGTGGATCATGAGGTCAGGAATTCGAGACCACCTGGCCAGTATGGTGAAACCCTATCTCTACTAAGAATACAAAAATTAGCTGGGCGTGGTGATGGGCACCTGTAATTCCAGTTACTCTGGAGGCTGAAGCAGAAGAATCACTTGAACCTGGGAGGCTGAGGTTGCAGTGAGCTGAGATCGTGCCGCTGCACTCCAGCCTGGGTGACAGAGCAAGACTCCGTCTCAAAAAACAAAACAAAACAAAAAACCTCTGTTATTCAAGTTATTTGGTAATTTTGCCAAATAAACAATTCAGCCAATATGGGCATCACCATGTAACGGAAGTCCCCAATCCCCTTATATAAAAATGGTGGGTTTCTGAAGGTCTGGATGGGACTCATATGGATTTTTTTATCTGAATCTTGAAGTACTGGAATTAAAGGCACTCCTTAAAGCTTCAAAGAAGTACACTTATAAGCCATGAAAGGAAATGCCATTCTCTAAAAGGTAATATGATGTTTACAGTTTTGAGAATATTTATCACAAGTTGAATTTCTGTATTGAATTATTGCAAGTGACTTGTAGGTGTGGATATTTAAAAATGCACATTGGAGAGTCCCCCCACAACCATCCTATAACACTATTGTCAGGAATGGGACAAGGAGCTATAGAGACTGTTGTTCCCTACGTCTTTGTGTATTTTGTCTATTTTCTGTAACAGGGAAATTCCCAAGAGGAGCCAGTTTAGGACAGAGAATGAATCCAAATGACATTTTAGTGGGAAAAGCATCCTTTGTGCTCATCTAGTCACCATCTTAGAGATGAGGAAGCAGTCTGTTTTAGTTTGTAAGTGTTGTCCTGATGTCTCCGAGGAGCAGCCAACAGGAAGCTGCAGAGACTAAACCACAGCAAAAGCAGGAGGTTAGGAGGTGTAGATGCTAGTGGTTGCCTTCATAGAAATATGTTGTATTTTTAACCAGTTGATTGTTCTTCCCTGAAGAAGTGGCCACAGGGAAAATATCTCCTTTGCTTGGAGCGTGGTGAAAGTCCAAGTGAGGCAGTGGCATTGTCCAGCAAATGTGGCCGATGGCGTGTCCATCAGGGAATTTCAAATGGGACATAGTCCTGAATGGAGAACACAAAGTTATTTGTTTACAATCACATAAAGTCTATTTTCTACAGTTTTTATTTTTATGAGAATGTATCACACAAATCCCCCACCTCACTGCATTGAGATGAAGAGAAACTTCCTATCTTTTAATATTTTTGAGACAATGACTATTTGGACACCATATAAAGGATGGGGAATCTGGCCCTGAGTAGCAAGGTGTCAGAGAGAACTTCCTGCAGGAGAGGATGTCTTACTGAGTTTTAAAGGATAGATAGAAGTTTAATAGAGGAACAAGGAGAAGGGACCTGAAGTTTATGCAGATGAAAGGCATATGGAAAGGCACATGAAGATGCGGAAGATGAGAGAACGTGGGGAAATACAGGTCATGCTGGTGTGACGGGTGTGGAAGATGAAAGATTGGGAGTGGCTGGGGAGGAGAATTTCAGGGGAAGAGGGGATGATACCAAAGCCAGAGAAACCAGTTTGTAGGCTCAGATGTAGTTCAGGCAAGAAATAAAGGGCCTCTGAACTAGAGTGACCTTGAGTAGAAAGGAGGAGGGGAGGGGCAGATAAGAGAAAGAATAGGAAAAGAATTAACTGCTCCAGTGACCAGTTGGATGTAGTAGTAAGGGAGGAGGAGTGGTCACAGGTGACCTCTGAGATTCCAGGCTGGGCGACTGGGTTGATGGTGCTGCCTGTCACCAAGGTTAGAAATACTGGGAGGGCAGCAAGTCTGGGTACCTGGCTTTTGAGATGTCTGTGGGACCTGGCGGTGTCCATCGGGTCAGATCTGTGAACTGGTAGTTCTTTGGCAGACTGATGGTAACTGAAATGTTCAGTCCTGGTCATTTCACCAGGCTGACTGTGCAGATCAAAAAGAAGCCTGAGAATGGAAGTTACCACCATTTAGGGAAGAGGAGCTCAAACAAGAGGCTTCGAAGAAAGTGTGGAAAAGATGTGGGAAGAAACTGAGGAGAGGGTAGGTTAAAGAACCAATGAATAGTTTCAAGGTTGAGAGGGCTAACAGCATCAGAAAAGAAGGGTTAGGATTTAATGCTGGATTCTTCCTTGTCTTACATTATTTGTTCTATGTGCACCAGTCTTTGCAGTTAAATCCCCGGTTCCTTAAGCACAAGGACTGCATGTTTTGTTTGTTTTGTTTTGTTTTTTTGAGATGCGGTCTCACTCTGTCACCCAGGCTGGAAAGCAGTGGCACACTCATGGCTCACTGCAGCCTTGACCTCTTAGGCTTGAGCGATCCTCCTGCCTCAGCCTCCCAAGTAGCCAGGACTACATGCATGCACCACTATGCCTGGCTAATGTTTTTAATTTTTTGTAGGGGAGATAGGGTCTTGCCATGTTGACCAGGCTGATCTTGAACTCCTGGACTCAAGCAGTCCACCCACCTTGGCCTCCCAGAGTGCTGGAATTATAGGAGTGAGCCACCGTGTCTGACCACTTATATTTATAAAGCATCTAGACTGGTGCTAAGCCTATGGCAAGTACCCTTCATATTTTTTGGTCAACCGGTCAGCTTTATTCTACCTCCATATTATACTCTGTTTAGGTGTCAAATGGGTTTAGGAATGATCTCCTTACCTTTAACGTTTATCGTCGTGAATTGGCCCATTATTATAAAGGCCCAGCATGCTGTACATGTTTTCACAGGCAGCTGACCTGAGAGTTTAGTGTTAAAAAATTCATCTAGCACACCTGATCCAGAGTAGGGCCTAACATTCTACCTACCCATGGCTGTGGCTTTCAGGAGGCATCATGCTAGCAGTCATTGACTGTCATTAAAGTGGAATCTAATTAGCTATATAATCTTATGCTCTTCAGCATTAAGTCCACTAAAATTATATCAGAAAACTGAGTTCTGTGGTTTGAATGTTTTTATTTCCCTGAACTTAGATTGAAACTTAATCCCCGGCCGAGCGCAGTGGCTCACGCCTGTAATCCCAGCACTTTGGGAGGCCGAGGCGGGCGGATCATAAGGTCAGGAGATTGAGACCATCCTGGCTAACACGGTGAAACCCTGTCTCTACTAAAAATACAAAAAAAAAAAAAAAAAAAAAGCCGGGCTTGGTGGTGGGCACCTGTAGTCCCAGCTATTCGGGAGCCTGAGGCAGGAGAATGGTGTGAACCCAGGAGGTGGAGCTTGCCGAGATCGCACCACTGCACTCCAGTCTGGGCGACAGAGCAAGACTCTGTCTCAAAAAAAAAAAACAATAAAACAAAAAAAACCAAAGAAACTTAATCCCCTAAAGGCAGTATTGAGAGGAGTGGCCTTTAAGAGGTGATTGGGTGATGCAGGATCTATCCTCATGAATGAATTAATTCATTCATGGATTAATGGGTTAATGGATTAACAGGTTAGTGTGGGAGTGGGACTGGTGGCTGTATTCAGAAAGGGAAGAGAGACCTGAGCTGGCGCACCCAGCCCCTCACCATGTGGCCTGCACCACCTGGGACTCTGCAGAGTTCCCATCAACACGAAGGGCCTCACTAGGTGTGGCACCTTGACCTTGGACTTCTCAGACTCCAGAACTGTGGGAGATAGATTCCTTTCCTTTATAAATTACCCAGTTTCAGGTATTCTGTTTTATAGAACAGGTATTCTGTTTATACAACAGAAAACGGACTAAGAAACTGAGGCAATTGTATAGGATTGTTTGGAAAGAGTAGATAGTACAAATGGAACCTTTGTGTGATCTTGACATCTGTACATTAATTGTATACTGTCTCTCTATACTAATGTCATAAAAAAGACATGCCTCAGCTGTACTCCTGTGTGTAATCCTGGAAAAATGTGGATGCCCTAGTCTGTGTGTAGAGAGTGCAGAAAGGTGGAAGGTTCTTTTAGAAATTAAGCATCTCTTTCTGTTAGGTAGTAATGCGTGGTTTCTTGTGTTAAGTGTCTCTTGCTGATAGCAGAAAGGATATATTCATTCTCTCCCCAGCCTAGAGCAGAAATGGAACAGAACGTATTTTTATATTTTAATGAGTATAGAATTAAGTGCACAGGGTTAAGAAAAACACCTAAAGCCATATAACGAGCATTTTCTCAAAAATTGGATTTTGCTCTCCTGAGCTCTCCTCCAGAGCTTTCTACCATGTATTTTAGAGAAGAAGAAAAAAAAAAAAACCACCTTCACTACTTCTCTCAGTGATCAAAACAAGACATAAAATAGATTTTTCTTTAAGAGGAGTTGAGCCATTTCCCAGCGATGCCACTTTACCTTTATGGAGAAGGAAGAAATATTGCCTTGGGGACTACAAGGTAAAATAGTGACTTAACAGCAAGATGGTAAAATATTCCTTTCCTGAAACCTGGTGAAAGGAACCAAATCAATAAAAATAGAGGAAAAGGTTTCATCAGCTGAAATTTGGGAATAGCCCCAGTCTTCAGCCATGAATTCCAAGGGCTGTCTGCCACTTTGAGATCAAATTGAATTAGAGAATGACACACTGAGTATACAACTCCCAGTGTTGGGAAAAATAACAGAGGGACCCCACAACTTGGAGAAATGGGCTGGAAGATGGGAGACCACCGTCTAGAAGCCATGCTGTGTGGAAACCAGGGAATGTAGGCAGAGCATGTTCCCCATTTGCTCCAGCTTTTGAAGGGGATAAGGTCTGGGCCAAGGATGGTGGGCTGGAGAGATGGGAAATCATATCCTAAAAGCTGGCTTTGTAGCTGAGGGCCAACAGTACCGAAAAGGCTATTGTACAAAGAAAAAATATTTGCTGAACCACCAAACAAAAATCCTGCCAACCGCGGGGCTTTATTTTCACTTGACATCTTATCAGAGTGACTAACTCAGTCCCTTTCGAGGGAGTGAACCGAAATCCTAAGAGTATCTCTCCCTATCAGGACAGAGTAAAACCCAACTCTCAGCATACACATAAAAATTTAGAGGCATTGGCTCCAACAGACAGAGGGGCTTGGAGATGAAGTTTCCCAGTCGCAATTTTCCACAGCTAGTCCCAGTTCTCCTGTCCCCTCTCAGACTGCTGAACTTTCAAACTAATAATTGAAACCTCTACAGCATCCAGTTATCTAGCTGAATTTTTTTTTTTTTTTGGATAGAGTCTCGCTTTGTCACCCAGGCTAAAGTGCAGCCTCTGCCTCCCAGGTTCAAGCAATTCTCCTGCCTCAGCCTCCTGAGTAGCTGGGAATACAGGCATGTGCTACCACGCCCAGCTAATTTTTGTATTTTTAGTAGAGATGGGGTTTCACCATCTTGGCCGGGCTGGTCTGGAACTCCTGACCTTGTGATCCCCCCGCCTCGGCCTCCCAAAGTGCTGGGATTACGGGCTTGAGCCATAGTGCCCGGCCTCTAGCTGAATTTTTACGGGAAGAATTTGAGCAGTGTCCAGGTAAACAGGAGTAAGGAAATTCTGACCGCTCTATTGTTGGGCAAATGAGTATAGACTAGTGGCTTTCAATTGGAGGCTTTCCATTCCTCTCCCCCAGGGGACATTTGGCAGTATCTGAGGACGTTCTTGGTCATCACAAGTGATGTGGTACTACTGACATCTAGAAGCTAGGGATGCTGCTAAGCCCCCTTTAACACACAGAACAGCCCCTACAGCAAAGAACTAATTGATCCAAAATGTCAGTTCTGCCAAGGGGAAGAAACTAGAGATCAGCTTCTCCTGTAAGAAGATTGCGTAACAAACAAACAACATGGTAGCCATTCAAATTCTGTAGGAAAAGTGGAGGGATTAATATAACATTTAATATGAAAATTTATAATTCTTTGTACATTTTCATTAGTGTTAACAAGCTTAGTTTACAAACAAATACTTAAGCAAAAAAAGAAAATTTACATGAGAAAATACAGGAATTGTTTAAACCGCTGACTTATATCTTCAAGAAAGTTGAAGAAAACAGTCACTATAAAATAAAAAATGAAAGGTGAGGTGCTAAGTTATAAAGAAGTCGTGAGAGTTATGGATTAAATTCCAGAAGCACTATGCCATTACAAAGCACATAAAAAGTGCATTAAGAAGCTACAAAAAGCAGAATCAGAGTTAACAGAAAAAGCAGATTGGTGAGGAAGAGGCAAGGTCTTGAAAGTTTACCCCAAAACGGGAAAATGTAGAAATGAACAGTATCGCTGTGGCGTACAGCGAGGGAAGCAGAAGAGAGGGACAGTAGGGACCCCACACAGATTCATTCTGGTAGGAATCTTGGGAACACTCAGTGTTCCCGGCGAAGAGTGTGGTGCAAACTGAACAAACGTGAGAGTCTAAGGTAGAATAGAAAATGTTTTTGAAGTGAATAAGTTATCATGTCCAGGGAAAATGAGGAAAATTTGACAAATAATGCTGATTAACTTATTGAATTTCAAGGGTGAAGAATCACCTACAAGTTTAAAAAAAAAAAAAAAAGGTTGGTCACATATATTAGGTTTTTGTAAACAAATGTTTTTTTAATTTTTAAATTTTTTTGCTTTTTTAAAAGCACTTTAAAAAAACATTTTGTATTGAAATACACATACAGGAAAGTATGTGAATCACAAGTGTACAGCTCAATACAGTTTTATAAAAGACACATACTCCTGTAAACAGCAGAACAGAATTTTACCAGCACCTGAGAAGCCTCCGAAGTCCACCCCTCCGGGCACGTGCCACCCAATCCCCTAAAGCATAGGCTGGCAGCCTGCAGACCAAACCTGGCCCACATTCATGTATAAAAGGGGTTTTTATGTTTTTAAATGGTTGGAAAAACAAAAAAGTCAATTGAAGAATAACATTTCATGACTCATGAAAATTATATGAAATCCAAATATCAGAGTCTGTAAAGTTTTATTAAAACATGGCCATGCTCATTTGTTGATCTATTGTCTATAGCCACTTTTGCACTACAACAGCAGAGTTGAGTAGTTGCCCCTGAGATTGCAGAACCTAAGATGTGTACTGTCTGGTGCTTAACAGAGTAGGTTTGTTGAGCCCTGTCCTAAGGTAACTATTCTATTCTAACTTCTTAGCACACTGATCAGTTTTGCCTGTTCTTAAACTTCATACAATGGAATCATGAATATGTATCATACGCTCTTTCATATTCTGGTTTTTGCTCAATGATGTGCTTGTGAGATTCATCTATATTTATATTATGTTTTTATTATTTAATTTCGATTTATTTTTTTGAGATGGAGTCTCGCCCTGTTGACCAGGCTGGAGCATGGTGACACAATCTCAGCTCACTGCAACCTTCGCCTCCCTGGTTCAAGTGATTCTCCTGGCTCAGCCTCCAGAGTAGCTGGGACTATAGGCATGCGCCACCATGCCTGGCTAACTTTTGTATTTTTTTAGTAGAGATGGGGTTTCGCCAGGTTGGCCAGGCTGGTCTCGAACTCCTGCCTCAGGTGATCTGCCCATCCCGGCCTCCCAAAGTGCTGGGATTACAGGTATGAGCCACCTTGCCTGGCCTATTTATTTAATTTTAGAGAGACAGGATGTCACTGTTGTCCAGGCCAGATTACAGTGATGTGATCATAGTTCACTGAACCATGAACTCCTTGGCTCAAGCGATCCCCACACCTCCCAAGTAGCTGGGACTACAGGCACATGCCACTGCCCCTGGCTAATTTTTAAATTGTTTTTAGAGACAGGGTCTCTCTTTGTTACCCAGGCTAGTCTCCCACCTTGGCCTCCCAACGTGTGGGATTACAAATGCGAGCCCCCGTGTCTGGCCCTGTGTTATCTGTATGTATGTATATTTGTTATCTGCCCCTGTCATTCATTCTCATAGCTGTATAGTATTCCATTTTTTGAATACACCACAATGTATCCAGTAGGTCGCTGATGGTCTTTTGGGTTGTTTCCAACTTGGGGTTGTTATGAATCATGCTGATATAAGACATTCTTATACCTGTCTCTTGGTGCATTTATGTATACATGTATATGCTTAGGTACTTACCTAGGACTGAAATTGTGTGTGTTCAGTTTTAGTAGGTACCATTGGTCTTCCAAAGTGGTCGTTACAATTTAGGCTCCCACCAGCATTGCTCCATGTTCTCACCAGCAAATGGTGCCATCCCGTCTTTGCCACTGTGTAGACGTATAATAGTATCTCACCGTGGTTTTAATTTGAATTTCCCTGATGCCTAATGAGGATGAGCAGTTTTTCATATGCCATCTTTTGTAGAGTTCCTGTTCAAGTCCTTTCTGTTCAAGTTCCTGTTCAAGTCATTCAAGTTGCTATTCAAAGCCATTTCTCTATTGTTTTTCTTACAGAGTGGTAAGGGTTCTTTATTTTTGATATATGGGTCCTTTGCTGGATATATGTATTGCAGTTCTCAGAATAGAGTATTGAGATTAAAAAGTTTGATCCAAGTTCGACCTACTTAAGTCACCATCCATATGTAAAGTCTTCGTAAAAACATTTTTGAATATGCAAGAACTCAAATTTTCTAGAGATGAATCAAAATGATAATAGATGGGGAAGTTGTAGTATGGAGAGGCTGGCAATGAACACTAAATCTGTTCAAATGTAAAGTCTAACTTTAAGTGACAGTTATTTTTCTAAAACAAAAGATATTTACTTAAACTCTACTTAAGATATGTTTTTACGTTAAACATCTTAACGTGTAGCAGAGGGAAATACATTCCTGAGGATACCAGTGAAAAGCAGAAGTAAAGGAGGAGATGGGAGAAATTATAGAGGTACTAACTTCTCTTTAGAAGTACCATTAGCATTTCTAAAAACATACTATAGATTTTTCCAGATTACCAGGGATGGTGCTGGTGGGTGAAATAGAAAATACAATATCTGCAGCAAACGAAGAAGACAAGGAAACATTAAACATGGAAAACATAAAATGCCAGAAATACATGTTATAACAATGAATATAAGTAGGGTAAAGTCACCTGTTGAATTTAAGATTGAATAGCTTTAAGCAGCACGAAGAAGGTTAGTAAACCTCGTTTCACTGTGAGAAAAAAGAGAACCATATACTGAAAGATCTAAATACTTGGTTAGATTCAGGTGAAAGTTTTTTTGTTTTGTTTTGTTTTGAGACAGAGTGTGACTCTGTCACCTAGGCTGGAGTGCAGTGGCGCGATCACGGCATACTGCAACCTCTGCCTCCTGGGTTCAAGTGATACTCCTGTCTTAGACTCCCGAGTAGCTGTGGTTACAGGCGTGCACCACCACGCCTGGCTAATTTTTGTATTTTTAGTAGAGATGGGGTTTCACCATGTTGACCAGGCTGTTCTCTATCTCCTGACCTCAAGTGATCTGCCCACCTCAGCTTCCCAGAGCGTTGGGATTACAGGCCTGAGCCACCATGCCTGGCCTAAAATTTTTTTTTAATGGAGTATGCCAGGCTCCTCATATAAAATCACATTGAGAAGTCTAGTTGTCCCACTGTTGGTGAAGCCCAGTTGTCACTAGGTTAAAGTGGTAAGAGTGAGAGCCAGGTCTTGCCATTCTAAAGTTATGTTTTCCCCTTACGTGTCCAGCAAATAATTTGTCAGGTGATACTTCACCACAATGTGATTATCCAGTTCCCCATCAATCTTTAGTCATATCATGTCTACTGATGATCCTTGTGTAAATTAATTTTTCATTAGGGATTGCAAACTGATGATATTCTAATTCTGTCCATCCTTTTTTACATTTAATACCTTACAAAACCTGAAAGATGCTCAATAATTCAGTCATAGAAGGACAAATGCTGCATGATTTCACTTATATGAGATTTTGTAAAATAGAGTTATAGAAGTAGCAAATAGAATGTGATTGCTAAGGGATGGGGGAGGGGGAGATGAGTTCGGTGTGTATAAAGTTACAGTTATGCAAGATGTGTAAGTCCTAGAGATCTGCTGTACAACGTAGTAAACATACCATACTGTGCACTTAAAAGTTTAAGAGGGAGATCTGGCCCGGTGCAATACCTCTGCCTACAATCCCAGCACTTTGGGAGGCCGAAGTGGGAGGATCACTTGAACCCAGGAGTTTGAGACCAACCTGGGCAACAAAGCGCATCTCTACAGACAAAAAAATAAATAAGTAAAATAGATTGGAAAAGAGGGGTAGACCTTATCTTTAGAGTTCTGTCCAAAAAAAAAAGTGCTGTTCTTCATTTGATTACTTTCTAAGTAAGAAAGCAAGGATAATGCATAATTTCCCCTTAATTACCGATTGTCAGAATATAAGAGTTGGCTTAATATCACGTTTCATCAGTTGGAAGAAGTGTGAGCATATGTGGCTTTATACTACTTAAAAACATCTCGAAGCTCTCCGAAGTCAGGATATAGCTTATAATCAATGATGTCTTATACTAGTTGTTGGCCAGGCAGCCATTATGGCACCGTATACATGCATGAATTTGGTCATAGCTTTTCATATTGTTATCTCTGTGAGTTATGAATATTGTTAGTATTATGTGTGTTAAGATTAAATACTGTTTAAATTATCTTCAAAAAGAGTACAGTGTGATTCAGTATTGAAACAAAGTTATTGTGTGTAGAAACATGGAAACTAAGCTTCTGAGCATTTTTTTTTTTTATTTTAATTTTTTGAGACAAGGTCTTGCTCTGTCTCCCAGGCTGGAGTGCAGTGGTGTGATCCCCGCTCACTAAAACCTCTGCCTCCCAGGCTCAAGTGATCCTCCCACCTCAGCCGTTTGAGTAGCTGGGACTACCGGAGTGCGTGCCACCTCGCCTGCCTAATTTTTGTTTGTTGGTAGAGGTGGAGTTTCACCACGTTGCCCAGGCTGGGCTCAAGCAGTCTGCCCACCTCAGCCTCCCAAAGTGCTGAGATTATAGCCACCGCGCCTGGCCCAGATTTTTTTTTCAATAAATATACTGGAACATTTTTTGGAGATTTGTAAAAAATTTGAAAAAACTGACAAAATACATAGCCTAGAAATATTGAAAAAAATTCTTAATAAATGGTAAGTATGTCACAAATACATAAAATATATGTAGATACTAGTCTATGTATTAATTAGCTGTTATCAGTAAGACTTCCAGTCAACAGTAGGCTATTAGTAAAGTTTCAGGGAAGCCAAAAAGATATATGCAGATTTTCTTTTTTTTTTTTTTTTTTGAGACGGAGTCTTGCTCTGCCACCCAGGCTGGAGTGCAGTGGCCGGATCTCAGCTCACTGCAAGCTCCGCCTCCCGGGTTTACGCCATTCTCCTGCCTCAGCCTCCCGAGTAGCTGGGACTACAGGCGCCCGCCTCGTCGCCCGGCTAGTTTTTTGTATTTTTAAGTAGAGACAGGGTTTCACCGTATTAGCCAGGATGGTCTCGATCTCCTGACCTCGTGATCCGCCCGTCTCGGCCTCCCAAAGTGCTGGGATTACAGGCTTGAGCCACCGCGCCCAGCCCAGATTTTCAACCACACTGGGAGTTGGTGCCCCTAACCTCTGTGTTGCTCAAGAGTCAACTGTATTCTTGTAAAACATGCAACACATTTACTGTATTTAGCTTATGTTTTTCTTTTTATGTATATATGGTGATATATAAGATATATCTAAGCAAGTCTAAAAGCTTTTTCAATGAATATGAGATCAAAAGTGAAAGTGATTATGTACAGTATTGCTATGGTTTAAGTGACAAGGTTTAACTTTAAGTGGTAACGCATAAAAACTATGCATATTATAGCAGTTGAAATGAAAATGAAATGAATAGTCATCTTCAAGGACAATGGAGTGTTTGTTATTTTTTTCTCTTTTTTTTTAAGCATTAGTATGGCCTAATGAATATTTATATATTTAATGTATTTTAGTTACAGGCATTCTTTTTGCTCAGATTGTCCCAGATTTGGCTAGTGGGATGCCCCTTCAGGCCAGCTCCTGTGGTCTTTGGACATACTTCACCCCAGATCATTCTTTGATCATTTCTTTGCTTTTTGTTCAGCAAGAAATATCCAGGGCACATCATACTTTTCCTGCCTCAGACCTGGAATTAACCATTTCTCCAAGGCCACCTGGTTTATTTTTTTTTTTGTCTTGGTCACCTGACTTCTCTTTCCTTTTCCTTTTCCCTTTCCTTTCCTTTCCTTTCCTTTCCTTTCCTTTCCTTTCTTTCCTTTCTTTCCTCCCTTTCCTTCCTTCCTTCCTTCCCTTCCCCTTCCGCTTCCCCTTCCTTTCTCTTCCCTTCCCTTCCTCCTCTCTTTCTTTTTTTTCCTCTCTTCCTTTTTCTTTCTTTCTTTTGAGACAGAGTCTTGCTCTTTTGCCAGGCTGGAGTGCAGTGGTGCGATCTCAGCTCACTGCAGTCCCCGCCTCCCGGGTTCAAGCAATTTCCCTGCCTCAGCCTCCTGAGTAGCTGGGATTACAGGCACGCACCACCAAGCCTGGCTATTTTTTTTTTTTTTTTTTTTGTGCTTTTAGTAGAGATGGGGTTTCACCGTATTGGCCAGGATGGTCTCGATCTCCTGACTTTGTGATCCCCCTGCCTTGGCCTCCCAAAATGCTGGGATTACAGGCATGAGCCACCACGCCCGGCCTCTTTTCTCTTCTCTTCTCTTCTCTCTCTCTCTCTCTCTCTCTTTCTCTACTTCCTTCCTCCCTCCCTCCCTCTCCCTTTCCTTTCCTGATGGAGCCTCGCTGTGTCACCAGGCTGGAGTGCAGTGGCACGATCTCAGCTCACTGCAGCCTCCACCTCCCAGGTTCAAGTGATTCTCCTGCCTCAGCCTCCTGAGTAGCTGGGACTACAGGCGCCTGTCACTACGCCTGCTAATTTTTTGTGTTTTTAGTAAAGATGGGTTTCACCGTGTTAGCCAAGATGGTCTCGATCTCCTGACCTAGTGATCCACCTGCCTTGGCCTCCCAAAGTGCTGGGATTTCAGGCGTGAGCCACTGCGCCCGGCCCACCTGTTTCCTTTTAAAGGATAATGGTGTTTAAAAATCAAAACCAGAGAGCTAGGGGTACTTACAGCTACTATAATGTCATTGCTTTTGTGTTTCTCAAGTGGACAGGACCTGATATTTATAATTCAGATTTAACAGTACATAGGTTTTCCTTCTTTGATTTTTATACTTATATCTTCTTTTTTTTTTCTTTTTTTTTTTTTTTTTTTGAGACGGAGTCTCGCTGTGTCGCCCAGGCTGGAGTGCAGTGGTGCGATCTCGGCTCACTGCAAGCTCCGCCTCCCGGTTCCCGCCATTCTCCCACCTCAGCCTCCGAGTAGCTGGGACTACAGGCGCCCGCCACCGCGCCCGGCTAGTTTTTTGTATTTTTAGTAGAGACGGGGTTTCACCGTGTTAGCCAGGAGGGTCTCGATCTCCTGACCTCGTGATCCGCCCGCCTCGGCCTCCCAAAGTGCTGGGATTACAGGCTTGAGCCACCGCGCCCGGCCCTATACTTATATCTTCTTTATCTTATACTTAATAAGATACTTAATCTTAGTTCCTAGCTCAGGATCCTTTAAGTACCGTATATAACATTTATTCACTATATAAAATGAAAACCATATGAAAATGAGACATTTACATAACAAGAAATTGATGGTGGTAGTGTATATATATGCTACACATATGCATGCACAGAAGATAATATGATATCTATAATATATATCCTTATATAACATATATGAGGATAATTTGTACATGTATACTAGTTTTATAACTTTGTTGTAAGTCAGCAACTTTGTTGTCAAATTTCTTTTCTAGAATGTCTTCTCCCTTATACAGACTTATACTCAGGAGGAGACATAAGTAAAAGAAACAATGCTTTCAAGAGACTCCTTGGGCTGCCCTGTAAACTGCTGAAAGCGGCTTTGGTTTTGTTTGGCACTTGGAGCTTTCTCTGCCCTTTGTGTTTTAGTGGCCTTCCCAGAGAAACCTGACCAGCCAGTTCTAGGTTGTCTTGGTTTTAGATCTTCGTATCTTGTTTTCCAGCTATTGGGATGGAGTTGCTAAGGTTTAGTTTGTGCCTTCTTGAAAATTTCCTTTCTCTGACCTTAACCATGTAAGTTTTGAGTTTTTGTGACTTAGGCAGAAGATGATCAGCAAAAGCTACATGATGTTTCTGTTCCCAGCATAAGACCCTGCAGTCAGTTTGTTACTTTGAATTTTCTCCAGACAATAGAAACTGGAACAAAGCCCAGAAGTTCTGGCATATTCTTGTGTTCTATTTTCTGTATACCATGTGGTCTCCTAGCACCTATAAAGAGTTCAGACCACTGCCTCCAGCACCCACATTCTCATATTCTCTTTCTCTCCCTTCCCCCTGCTCTCCCTTGGCCTTCTCCTCTCCCCACCTCTTCACATGCATCCTTCTCTAATTCCATTTTATGGTTCAAAATAGTGCCCATTTGGAATGAGTCATTTCTAACTCTTTAGTTGAATATACTCATTCATGAAATGTTTAAGCACTGGTACCTTGCATCTCATCTAATCTTCAACAATCCTATTATGTAAAAACATTATTTTAACTATGTTGAGGCTCACAAAGGTTGTGTAATTTGCCCACAGTCACATAATTTGTTTGGTGGAGCCTAGACAATAGCTGCCTATTGAGCTTATATTATGTGCCAAATACTGTGCTAAGCCCTTTGTGTATTTTACGCATAGAGGCATGAGGATTAGAGAGGTTGGGAAGGTAACCATTGTAGTTGCCCAGGTTTCTGTCTGCAAGATCTGTATTTGTTATTCTGTGCCACATTAACAGTTACATAACAAGTATATAATGTATATATACATGCCTCGATAATTGACATTGTATACAAGATACTCTAGAAGTCCAGAGGGAAAAGAGCCTAAGAAAGTTCAATAGGGCTTCACAGAAAAAGTGGCATTTAAACTAGGCCCTTTCTTGGAGCTGGAGCTGCAAGGAAAGAAAGGGAAAAAAAAATGAGTTTTTCCAAAAGGAGAGATCCAGAAAGGCACTGTTGTCCATGAGAAAACATATTTAAGGACGTGGGGTACCAAGTGGTTGTGTAGCAGAGCCCCTGGTGGCTGGGACAGGTTGCAAGGCAGGGAGGTGTGTGGAGATGGTATGGTGGGGACTTTGTGGACCACGTTCTGAAATTTGGATTGTGTCGTCTGTCCAGCGTGGCATCATCAATGGAAAGTGATGTAAACAGATTTCTGTTTGGGGAACATAACTGGTGGTATTGGGTAGGATGACTTAGAAGGGCTCAGACCAACTGTTAGGAGACAATGGCGATAATTGAGGCAAGAGCCTGACCCAGGACAGTAGGGAGGGGTGAGGTGCCTCCATGAGTAGATGACGTCAGTGGCAAGCCACTTCGATCAGGTCATCTGCTTGGCTGTACACTCCATGGCTGTTTTTGTTTTTTTTGTGTGTGTGTGTTTTTTTTAAACTGGAACGCAACTGAACTCAGTATAAACTTGCTTTTACTCTGCTGCTCTTAGAGTTCTTAATGACATATGTATATACCTTTATGCTTGTACATGTGTGTTATGTACAAATGTGTGTGTGATTGTGTGTAAACGAACTGTAGCATCTTATACAAGCTGTACTGAAATTGTTTTTTCTCCCACTTAAAATATCTTGGAGGTCATTTTCTGTCAGTAAATCTGAAGCTGCTTAATTCCTTTTGACAACTGCTCAATATTTCATTATATGGATATGCTGTAATGCATTTAACTAGTCCATAATAATGGACATTTAGGTTATTTCTGATATTTTTCCATTACAAACAGTGATATAGTGAGTATTCTCGTTACATAAGTCCTTTTTTACATATACAATTATAACCAAATTCCTAGAAATAAATTTTTTGAGGAATTTGAAATTCTTTGAAATTGCTAGTTCAAACAGATTATGCATTTGTCATTTGAATGTATTGCTAAATTATTCTTTATACTGCCTATATCCTCACCAACACAATGACTTATCAGACTTTTTGATAGGGACACCTCTGAAACAGGGATAATGACATCTCATTGTAGTTTTATGCGTGTTTGAGCCATTTGCATTTTTCGAGAACCATTGGTATCTTTTTTTCATTTTTCTCTTGTGTTGTTGACCTTATTTACTTGTAGTAGCTCTTGATATATTAAGGAAATTAGCCTTTTGACTGATGTCAGTTCCAGATCTCTCTTCCCAGTGTGATGTTTGTCTTTCAGCTTGACTTTCAGTAGTTATTACTAAGTTTTTCTTTAGTTGATTTATCAGGGTTTAATTTATTTATTTTTGGGAGTGGCTTCGGAATATATGTCATACTTAAAGACCCTTCTTCATGATTATTTTTTAAAACTTCCATTTTTTTCCTTCTAGCGTGCGTATTGTATAGTTTAATTTTTTTGTATTTTAATCTTTCAGCCATTTGGAATGGATTTGGGTGATAAGGTATTAAGTATGGATCAAACTTTTTTCCCCCAGTTGTCCTAACACTATGCATTGAAAGTTTTATCTTTTCCTATTGATAGGAAGTATCATGAGGTATCTTATGTGTGGGTCTTGTCTGCTTGGCTAGATCATACACTTTTAAAAGGCAACAGTCAGGTATTATTCTATCTTGTATGCCCCATAAAGCTGAGCATAATGATCTGGATAAAATAGGTATGAAATTAACTTTTTACATTTAAAAAATTGTGATTTGTATACATAGGAAAGTACCCAAAACATTCATGTAAAGCTTAATGAAATTTTGTAAAATGAACCTGTGTGACCACCACCTGGATCAAGAAATAGGCCACTTCTAGTCCCCCAGGAGTCACCTCTATGCCCTTTCTTATTTATTTATTTTTATCCTTGATCCTTGATGCAGGCAGGGTCTTGCTCTGTCACCCAGGCAGAAGTGCAGTGGTGCGATCATAGCTCACTGCAGCCTTGAACTCCTGGTATCAAGTGATCCTCCTGCCTCAGCTTTCCAAGTAGTTGGGACTATAGGCACATACCAACAAGCCTGACTAGGTTTTTATTTATTTATTTATTTATTTATTTTTTATATTTTTTATTATACTTTAAGTTCTAGGGTACATGTGCATAACGTGCAGGTTTTTATTGTTGTTGTTTGTTTGTAGTGACAGGGTCTCACTATGTTGCCAAGCCTGGTCTCAAACTCCTGGACTCCCTTCGGCCTCCTAAAGTGCTGGGATTACAGGTGTGAGCCACTATGCCCAGACCTGTATGTCTTTCTAACTACATTCCTCTTCCATCCCTCAGAAGTAACCATTCTCTTAACTTTTGTTGAAGGGGTGGCCTGCCCCTTCACACCTGTGAGCGTTTCTCGTTAGGTGGAACGAGAGACTTGAGAAAAGAAATGAGACACAGAGACAAAGTATAGAGAAAGAAAAAGTGGGCCCAGGGGACCGGCGCTCAGCATACAGAGGACCCACGCCGGCACCGGTCTCTGAGTTCCCTCAGTATTTATTGATCATTATCTTTACCATCTTAGAAAAAGGGAAGTGGCAGGATAATAGGATCATCGTAGGGAGAAGGTCAGCAGTAAGACATATGAATAAAGATCTCTGTGACATAAGTTTAAGGAAAAGTGCTGTGCCTTGATATGCATATGTAAACATCTCCATAAACCTTTTTAGTGCATAAAGAGCAGCATTGCCGCTAGCACGTCCCACCTTTCGCCCTAAGGCGGTTTTCTCCTTTCTCAGTAAACAGAACATAGAATCGGGTTTTACACCGAGATGTTCCATTGCCCAGGGACGGGCAGGAGACAGATGCTTTTCTCTATCTCAACTGCCAAGAGGCCTTCTTTCCTCTTATACTAGTCCTCCTCAGCACAGACGCTTCACGGGTGTCAGGCAGGGGCACGATCAGGTCTTTCCCTTCCCACGAGGCTGTATTTCAGACTATCACATGGGGAGAAACCTTGGACAATAATACCTAGCTTTCCTAGGCAGAGGTCCCTGCGACCTTTGGCAGTGTACATGTCCCTGGGTACTTGAGATTAAGAGAATGGTGATGACTTTTCACAAGCATACTGCCTTCAGGCACTTGTTTACCAAAGCACACCCTGCACAGCCCAAAATACGTTAAACCTTGAGTCACCACAGCAGCACATGTCTCTTGCAAGGGCAAGGTTGGGGGTAGGGTCACAGATTAACAGCATCTCAAATACAGAACAAAATGGAGTCTCTTATGTCTACTTCTTTCTATATAGACACAGTAACAGTCTGATCTTTCTTTTCCCCACATTTGTGACAGTAATTTCCTTGCTTTTCTTTGTATTAAGTTGAACCATATAAAATTATCGTTTTTGATAGGTCAAAAATCATTGACTGTCTGCAATTTCATATTTCAACCTAGTAGTTTTTACTCACTATGTATGGATCTCTTAGTATAGTTTGAGTCTGTTATTGAATATCATTTAAATGGAATCTTAACTGCCTTGTGCTGTATTAGTCCATTTTTGCATTGCTGATAAAGATGTACCTGAGACTGGGTAATTTATAAAGAAAAAGAGGCTTAATGGACTCACAGTTCCACATGGCTGGGGAGGCCTCACAATCATGGTAAGAGGCACATGAGAATGAGAGCCAAGTGAAAGGGGTTTCCGCTTATCAAACCTTCAGATCTCCTGAGACTTATTCACTACCATGAGAACAGTATGGGGGAAACTGCCTCCATGATGCAGTTCTCTCTCACCGGCTCCCTCCCACAACACAGAATTATGGGAGCTACAATTCAAGATGAGATTTGGGTGGGAACACAGCTAGACCATATCATCTGTGTTGTGCTGCTTTCACTCACGGTGCTGTTGTAGTCAACCATGCTGTTGCAGGTTTCTGATTTTCACTGCTGAATATATTCCGTAACATGACTACTGCATTTCAAGAGAAATCCATTCCACTGTTGCTGAATTACGGGTTGTGTCTTTATTTGGACTATTTTAGCAAGAATACTAGCCAGTCCCAGTGTCTCAAGCCTGTACTCCTAGCACTTTGGGAGGCCGAGGCAGGCAGATCGCTTGAGCCCAGGAGTTGGAGACTAGCCTGGGCAACATGGCAAAACCCTGTCTTTACAAAAAATACAAAAATTTGCCAGGCATGGTGGTGCACACCTGTAGTCCTAGCTACCCAGGAGGCTGAGGTGGGAGGATCACTTGAGCCTGGAGGTCAAAGCTGCGGTGAGCTGTGATCGTGCTATTGCACTCCATCCAGCCTGGGCAACAGAGTAAGACCCTGTCTCTAGAAAAAAAAAAAAAATCCCATAGCCCGGGTGGTTTAAACAGTGAACATTGATTTCTCACAGCTCTAGAGGCAGAGAATTCTAAGATCAAGGCACCAGCAGGTCTAGTGTCCGTCAAAGGCCCCCTCCTAGCATGTAGACAGCCACCTCCTCGCTATATCTTCACATAGCCAGGAGGGGAGAGGGAAGGGGAAGCAAGCTCTCTGGTATCCCTTCCTATAAGGACACTAGTCCCATTCAGGAGGGTGCCACCCTCTTGACCTAATTACCTCCCCAAAGCCCTACCTCCAAATGCTATCCCGTTGGGGATTAGGCTTCAACATACAAATTTGGGAGGGACACAGACATTCAGTCCACAGCAGGCTGTCTACAGCTTTGACTCTTGCAAACTGTGTTGATGTGAAAATCTTTGTATGTGGGATTTAATGTGTGTGACTATGATCTCTCCTAAGGATCAGCAAATTATGGCTCACTGTCTGTTTTTTTCTTTTACTTTTTAAATACTTTATTTTGAAATAATTTTACATTTATGGGAGAGTTACGAAGTTAGTGCAGAGAGTTCCTGTATATACTTTATATACCTTCTCTTGCTTGTAAATGTCTTATGTAATTATGGTATATTTAAAATGAAGAAATGAATGTTGGTACAATACTGTTAACTACAGACTTTTTGGATTTCATCAGTTTTTCCACCAATGGTCCTTTTTCTGTCATAGGACCCAGTGTAGGATACTCTATTACATGTAATTGTCATATCTTAGATATGAAGCAAACTTGCCGGCTGTAGTGCAGTAGGTGCACACTGTGTGTAGAGTTTTTTTGTTTTTAGCCTCCTAATATCCAGCCAAATCACTCTTTTCCAAAGCAGCTACTATGTAGCCTTTTGGGTCTATTTTCTTTCACTTAGAAAAACTCATTTAAAATTCATCCATGTTGTTACATGAATGGTTTGTTCCTTTTTACGAGTTGAGTTGAGCTTCACATAAAATTAACCATCTTAAAGTGAACAATTCAGTGGCATTTAGTACATTCACAATATTGTACAACCACATCTCCCTCCAGTTTTAAAATATTTTCCTATTTTAAAATATTTAAAATTTTTCCAAAAAAAAAAAAACTGTACCCATTAGGATGTACTCCTCATTCCTACTCACACACCCCCAGCCCCCAGCCTCTGGCAGCAACCACCAATTTGCTTTTTTGTTTCTATAGATTTACCTATTCTGAGTTGTTTCATATGAATGGAAGCATACAATGTGTGACCTGTTTTGTATCTGGCTTCTTTCACTTAACAAAATGTTTTTGGTGGGGCACAGTGGCTTATACCTGTAATCCCAGCACTTTGGGAGGCCGAGGTGAGTGGATCACCTGAGGTCAGGAGTTCAAGACCAGCCTGGCCAACATAGTGAAACCCCCGTCTCTACTAAAAATACAAAATTAGCCAGGTGTGGTGGCACATGCCTGTAATCCCAGCTACTTGGGAGGCTGAGGCATGAGAATCACTTGAACGTGGGAGGCGGAGGTTGCAGTGAGCCGAGATCATGCCATTGCACCCCAACAAGAGCAAAACTCCATCTCAAAAAAAAAAAAAAAAAAATGTTTTCAAGGTTCATGCATATTGTAGCATGTATCAGAACTTCTTTTATTTAAATTGTGGTAAAGTATGTATAACTTAAATTTGCCATTTTGATCATGTTTGTGTGTACAGTTTAGTGGCATTGATTACATTCACAATATTGTGCAACTGTCACCACTATCTGTTTCCAAAACTTCATCAGCCTAAACAGAAACTCTGTCCCATTAAGCAATAACCCCTCATTTCCTGCTCCTTCCAGCCCCTGCAAACCTCTCATCTACCTTTTGTCTCCAGGAATCTGCCTCTTCTAGATAACTCATATCAGTGAAATCCTACAGTATTTGTCCTTTGTGTCTGGTTTATTTTACTTGGCCTAATGTTCTTAAGGTTCAACCATGTAATAGCATGTATCAAAACTTCATTCCTTTTTTGGCTAATATTCCGTCATATGGACATACACATTTTATGTATCCAACCACCTGCTGATGGATGGTTATGTTGTTTTCACCTTTTAGTTGTGGTGAATAAATGCTGCTCTGAACATTGGCATACAAGTATCTGTTTGAGCCTCTGTCTTCAGTTTGATTGGGTATTTACCCAGGAGGGCTTCTGTCACTTAACAAAATGTTTTTGGCCGGGTGCGGTGGCTCACTGGAGGAGAGTAGCTTACTGACCCCTGGTCTTGAGGGTGTGTCTAGAAATGGAATTACTGGGTCATGCAGAATGCAACTCTTTAGCTTTATTGGATAATGGTAGGCGGAATCCCAAAGTCTGCTTGGATCACAGACAGCACTTGGTTTTATCAGAGTTTTAAATTTTTGCCAATTTGGTCCATGTGTGATGGTGTTTTATTGTGATTTTAATGTGTATTTCCTGATTTCTACTGGAGTTGAACACCTTTTCACATGTTCATAAGCATGTGGGTTTCCTGTTTTCTAGCATGCCTGTTAACTTTCCTGTTGGTGGTTTGCCTTTCTAAATTAATATTGACTAATTAATATTCCAAAAATGTTTACTCTTTGTGTTTCTGCAGAACAAATAGTGGAGAAAGATGAAGGTCCATATTATACTCACCTGGGATCTGGCCCCACAGTCGCCTCTATCCGGGAACTCATGGAGGAGCGGTAAGTGATACACAGATGTCCAAGGAGAAACGGGTGTGCTGTTAATGGAACGTGGATATTAAGCACCTCTCATTTTTCATTGCCTTGTAGTAGAAAGCATACAGAAAGGAAGCTCTGATAACTGGGTTATGGAAGGCTGACTGTGGGATCCTCACTTCCATTGTTTCTGGGTTTCTTTCATTCTGTAGGTCTGCCCAATTCATGTACCCCTGCTTCTCTCTGTCTTGAAATGTTTTTATTGAAGAAACATGGTTATATGGCTCTATGTCCTGTAGAGTTAGTTTCCTACAGTCTGAATTTTGCTGATAGCTTTCCCGTGGTATTGTGGTGTCATTAAAAATGTTTAGCATGCCTCTGTGTCCTGTAAATTGGTAGTTAGACCAAAAGCCCTGATTGGGATCAGGTTGTTTTTCCTTTTTTTCCAAAACTGCCTCATAGGTAGAATTTTTTACCTCCCCTAAGAGGAATGTAATGTCTCACTCCTGGCCAGTGGGAACCTACTCAGGTTGTCCTCTAAATCCTTTGGACAGGATCATAGGAGTCTTTCATGACTTTCTTGATTTGTCATATGACAAGATATCCTGGGTTCACGTTGTACATTTATCCAAGAAGTCCCGGTTCTTTTTATTGGAGGAAAAAGTATTTAGAAAACAGACTCTGCCTACTAGGGGCACTCATGACTACACGGGATTGTTCATTGTTTTTAGGCTGCTTAAGTAGAAAGAGCTATGTTGAATCTGTGGATTTTTCATTTTTATTATTGCTTAGTGATTACATACATCATGAGTTTATATTGACACTCCCAATTCAAATTCAGGACTCTAGGGTTTCTGTTTACTAGTTGTGGTTTTTGAGCAGTGCATATAGATGGAGACTTGGAAACCCATGTGCATGTCCACAGCAGTTAGTAAACTCTGAGTTCCAGTCTGTGGCTCCGGGGCTGAGAGCAGGGACTTGAGCCAGACTGAGGCCCAGTCCTGGCCCTGCCACTCACTGCTGAGTCCCTAGCAAGTTGTTCTGCTCTTCTGTGACTCAGTTTTCTTATCTGCAAAATAGAGATGATGATAAAAATACTTAGGGCCGGGCGCGGTGGCTCAAGCCTGTAATCCCAGCACTTTGGGAGGCTGAGACGGGCGGATCATGAGGTCAGGAGATCGAGACCATCCTGGCTAACAGTGAAACCCCGTCTCTACTAAAAAAAAAAAAAAAATACAAAAAAACGAGCCGGGCGAGGTGGCGGGCGCCTGTAGTCCCAGCTACTCGGGAGGCTGAGGCAGGAGAATGGCGTAAACCCGGGAGGCGGAGCTTGCAGTGAGCTGAGATCCGGCCACTGCACTCCAGCCTGGGCGACAGAGCGAGACTCCGTCTCAAAAAAAAAAAAAAGATAAAAATACTTAGACTGTAGGAGTGTCGTGAGGATAAACTGAATTGATGTGTGGAAAGACTTAGTGCTTGTCATGAGTACTACAGAAAAGGTAGATAGTCATTAACTACCTCACAGACAAATGCACTAATTGCATTTTTTCAAACAAGCATTAGTTTTTGTTTTGTTTTGTTTTTGAGACGGAGTCATGCTGTAGCCCAGGCTGGAGTGCAGTGACGCAATCTCAGCTCACTGCAAGCTCCGCCTCCCAGGTTCACACCATTCTCCTGCCTCAGCCTCCCGAATAGCTGGGACTACAGGCGCCCGCCACCATGCCCAGCTAATTTTTTGTATTTTTAGTAGAGACGGGGTTTCACCGTGTTAGCCAGGATGGTCTTGATCTCCTGACTTCATGATCCACCCGCCTCAGCCTCCCAAAGTGCTGGGATTACAGGCATGAGCCCCCGCGCCCGGACGCGTTAGTATTTTATAATAAAAGCTAAGATGATGTAGACATAAACATATGCTTGTGCATACATATACATACAAATACGTGAAAAGCTGCGTGGCTTAGAGTTGCTGCAGATTCGGGAACCAGATTTTGTCTGACCATGGGAGCCAAATACTTCTTTTTTTTTTTTTTTTTTTGACGTGGAATCTGCTCTGTCCTCCAGTCTAGAGTACAGTGGTGTGGTCTCGGCTCACTGCAACCTCCACCTCCCAGTTTCAAGCAATTTTCCTGTTTCAGCCTCCTGAGTAGCTGAGACTACAGGTATGTGCCACCACTCCCGGCTAATTTTTGTATTTTTAGTAGAGACGGGGTTTCCCCATGTTGGCCAGGCTGGTCTTGAACTCCTGACCATAGGTGATCTGCCCGCCTTGACCTCCCAAAGTGCTGGGATTACAGGCGTGAGCCACTGTGCCTGGCAAGGAGCCAGATACTCTTGTCTGTGTAGCACAGAACATGATTTTGAACTGAATGACTATAACAGCTTCTCTGAATAAATGAAAGGTAAGATACATGGAGGACAGTGATCTACAGTCATCACTCTTAATTTCCTAGACGATCTGGGAACATTTATTTTCACCAATCTGTAAATTCTAGCCTGGTATGAGGGCACTTCTGAGTCCATGAGCATAAGACAGATTTGAAGCTGTGTAAGTGTTGTCATGCTTGCCTGCATGTGCTCACATCCCTGTGTGTTGTAGTTTGCAGATTAGACCAGGCAGCTTCTGAGCCAGGCCAGTGATTTTTGTAAGGAATTCTGACACTATCATTTGCTGCAGGGGAGTCAAATGTACAAGTTTGATCTGGGGCAGGTTTTTTGTTCTGGGGCATTTTGGGGTAACAATTTTATAAGATTTCCAGGCAGCTCTCTTAAACAACTTTTCATTATAGAAAAGTATTTTGAAACAAGGATCAAGAGATCTTTGAAATTTGGTAAGATAAGGTTGAAATATGTCTTTTTTCCCCTCCGATTGCTTTAAGAATAACAGCCAGCTGTAGATTCTTCAGAAACTGATCCAAGGGAGGAATTCCTCTCAAGACCAGGAATACTTGTGTTTTTCCTTAGCAACTGGTTTATTTTTATCTTAAGGACCTTGCAAATCATGTAACAGATTGCAGTTCCATCTTTATGTTGCCTGCTAGTAAACTTGGAGCCAGATTTGTGTACCCCATCAGGAGGAAGGTAATTTCTCATCTTTGGCCCATAGAACCTATTCAGGTTCATTCCTCTGGGTTTTTTTGTTTGTTTGTTTTATTTTGTTTTGTTTTTGACATGACCCTAACAAGCCTTTTTCGGATTTCTCATATAACAAGATATTCCAGGCTTATCTCAGAAATACACACAAAATCCCACTGTTTGTATTTTGTATACCAGCGTACCTTTTTTTTTTTTTTTTTTTGCCCTTTACTCTGATTTTATAACTTGTTAGTTTTATCTTGTAGATATCTTCATAAGATCCTTTCTGGAACAAGGGGAGTAGTGAGTGATTGATGCAAATCCCCTGGGTAGGGATCTAGTTTGTGAATGGTGGGTATAGTTTGTGAATGGCAGGTCTAGGCCGCCTCTTTTCCTAGACTGTTCCTCAACCCTTTCTCTTCAGGACTGCTCTGCTGTCAGGAGTTGGCTGAAGGCAGGGAGGGGAAATAAACTGAAATCAGGAAAACCTGGTTCTGTTAGCTTTTCCAGTAAAGATTTGGAGAAAGGAGGGGAAGGTTGAAAGCAGATCCTAAAATTTCCCAACTTATTTATGAGCTTCATACCTTGTGGGTACCCAGGTCCTTATCTTCATAGATAATTGGAGTCAGTTGTCAAACCTGTATCTGAGACTGGTGCACAGCACAGAGCCTTGTGTGTTCTGTCTGGGAAGGAGATTCTCTGCAGCCTAGGAGTTCGTTAAAAGCTTGTTCTAGAAACAAAGAACCAACACTGTGCTAGCAGGTTCTCTGAGATTTGGGGAAACTGGTCTTGTTACTGTGTGATAGAGACAATCCTGAACAGGCAAAGCCTCAGAGCAGTGGTTGTCAGATTTCAGTGGGCCTCAGAGTCTCTAGAGGGTTTGTTAAAACACAGATGACAGGGCCCCACCTGAGTTTCTGACCCAGCAGGTCTGGGATGGGACCTGAGAATCTGTGTTCCATTCCTACCAAATTTCTAGGGGATGCTGATGCTGCTGGCTCTGGGACCACCCTTGGAGAGCCAGTTATCCTTTAGAATAAGATGATTGGCTTGGATGATTAGTTATCCTTTAGAATAAGATTTCAGGCTATCTATGCAGACTTAGTTGAGGGTCTGATAGTTAATCTGAATACTAGAAGGGCCTCTTCATGATAGGCCAAAAAGTGAGGCACTTAAGAAGAAAGAGCTAAAGTGAGAGTTGATTGGCTGTCTTTAAACACAAAGAGACAGTCAGTTCTGTTTTGTTTGTTGTTGTTGTTGTTTTTTTTTAAGTCTAGCTGATCAGACAGTGCTTGGCCCTTTTATTTGTCTAATGCGAGGTTCACTGCAGGACACATTTCTCACAGGGGCGGGATGGTGGGGAAGGACCTGGTTGGAAAGCGGTGGCAGTGTCCTCAGCTCACCCTCCTGCGAGGAACGCGATAGTGCTTCCGTCTCAGCGAGAGGAGTGTGGTCACCTCAGGCTGTTCTCCCGACAGAGATCTCCAGGACACACCAGGGCCCCAGGGCCTGCCCTCATGGGTGGCTTCCTGATAAATGCTTGTTGAAATGAAAGTTGTCCAGGAACCAGACAAAAGCAGCATTATGTGTTCTTTAACTCTTCATCCAGACCACACAATATAAACTCCTGAGTCCTGTCTCCAAACACTTTCTATAAGAGACTAACAGAGCCTTAGAATTTTAATGTTGTAATTATCAGAAACACTTTTCATCCTTTTGCTAAGATCTTGAGTGAAATAGAGAACATGGAACTCAGAGGAACCTTAGATCAGCATTTTAAAAAAATCTTTGTGGGCTGACAAGAGCTTGTTTGGAAACATTAATTAGTTAATTTTAAAAAATTATAAACTCTGTTCTCTTTTTCAGTTACAAAAATGAAGCAAGGCTTTAAAAGTCTAAAGAATAAGTGAAGCTCTAAAGTTTGATGTTATTTTTCAATATTTTCTAAGCATTTACAAAGATATCTGTATATATACAGATATAAATGTATTAAATATGTATATAGAGAAGTTTTAAACCAAATGTAGTCCATTATAATATACCCACTGTTTGTAGCTTGCTTTTTCCCCCACTTAATTTCTTTCCATGTCAGTACATACAATTCTACCTAATCATTTTTGATGGGACATGGTTTTTCATTGCATGAAGATTGATGGGGTTTTTTGTGAGATTTATTATAATGTATTTAACCAGTCTCATGGTAGACATATAAGTTGTTTCATTTTTCTGTTGTTGATGAGACAGTGAATTATCTTGTTCCTAAAGCTTGGTGCATTTGTACAGTTATTTCTGGGGTGGAGATTCCTAGAAGTGGAGTGGATAAGATAAAGAATATGTGTATTCTGAACTGTAGAAGCTGTGATAACGTTAATGCTCTATGAAATAGTATATTAAAATAACATGCCGTGATCAAATTGAATTTATGACAAAAATACAAGGATAGTTAGATTCAGACAAGCTGTTAAAATAGTATGCTGTTAATTGATCGAATAAAAAACATTTAATCATCTGTCTCCTTATATGTTAAAAATACATTTTATAGGCCGGGCGGGGTGGCTGAAGCCTGTAATCCCAGCACTTTGGGAGGCCAAGACGGGCGGATCACAAGGTCAGGAGATCGAGACCATCCTGGCTAACACGATGAAACCCCGTCTCTACTAAAAAATACGAAAAAAAAAAAACTAGCCTGGCGTGGTGGCGGGCGCCTGTAGTCCCAGCTACTCAGGAGGCTGAGGCAGGAGAATGGCGTAAACCTGGGAGGCGGAGCTTGCAGTGAGCCGAGGTTGTACTACTGCACTCCAGCCTGGGTGACAGAGCCAGACTCTGTCTCAAAAAAATATATATTTTATAAAAATAATTCTTAAAATCCTTAGGACAGGAGACTCTTAGTAGCACCCTTCATATCTGTCTCTTTCCCAAAGTTAGCCAGTTTCATGCTCAGTGATGAATTGTTGGAAACATTTTCAGTTAAAGTCGGGAAGTAAGCAGAGATGCCTGCAAGCCCTTCAGCAACCTGGCCAGGCCTGGCATGTGTGGCTCACACCTGCAATCCCAGCACTTTGGGAGGCCAAGGCGGGTGGATCATGAGGTCAGGAGTTCAAGACCAGCCTGGCCAACATGGTGAAACCCCGTCTCTACTAAAAATACAAAAATTACCTGGACATGGTGGCGGGCGCCTATAATCCCAGCTACTTGGGAGACTGAGGCAGATAATTGCTTGAACCTGGGAGGCAGAGGTTGCAGTGAGCTGAGATCGCACCACTGCATTCCAGCCTGGGTGACAGAGTGAGACTCCATCTCAAAAAAAAAAAAAAGCACCTGGCCGTCTCAGAGAGACAAGAGTCAGGCTAGAGATATAAAGAATAGAAAGGAGTAGGTGGCAAATGACCATTATCTGCATTATGTACAGGTGACATGACATTGCACCTGAAACTAAAAAACTGTTAAAAATAAGATTCTGTAAGATTTTTTACATTATTAAAAATAATTACTGTTTATTGGACTCTTCCCTCATGCCAGGAACTTCAAAGTACTTTAAATAATATACTCCCTGTGGACTATTGTTTGATCTTTACCAAGCCCAGGAGGTGGGGACCATTTTAATTTCCATTTTATAGATGAGAAAACTGAGGCTTAGAGAAGTTTAGTAATTTGGCCACAGTTATATAGCAAGAAAATGGAAGGGCTGGCACTCACACCCAGTCTGTCTGACATCCAGGGCTGTGCTTAGACCACTGCTGCCTCTTTGTAGTTGTGTGACCTTGGATAAGTCAGTTCAACTCCAGGGGCCGCAGTTCCACAATCTCTGAATAGAGTGTGGTTGGTTAGACGGTCCTGGAGAGCTGGGGTTCTGATGCCCTGTGTGTGTATGGGGGCCAGGGCAGGTGGCATGTACAGGAACCAGATGTGTTTCCTGTCCAAGAGAACCTCAGAGCTGGTGTTTGGGCTTAGTAGAGCCACTTCTCCCCAGCCTCAGCTGTTTGTCATCATCATGGTCAAATGTCAGCTGGGGATTATTCAAAGAGAATAATAAGGGTTCCCCCATTTATTTTATTTGTTATATTTACAAATAGCTAACTCTCAGGGTGACTCAGCTAACGGCTGGATAGAAATGCCCGTGTTTAGCCTTTGGTTTCACTTCCCTTCTGGAGTTAGGAGGTAACAATCAGGGACATTCTGCTCAACTCTCTTTCTGCCCTGGATCAGAGGGGCCCCGATGGGCAGGAGCAGAGAAGGGCCAGGTGAACCTGGAAGCCTGGAAGTGGCCACTGTGTCTCCAGAGCCTTTAGGTACCAAATAACATTTAAACCTTTCTCTTTCTTTTCTGTTGCCCCAACAGCAACCAGAAACTCAAACAAAAGCACACTGAGGCTGCCTTCCAACCAAAAGTTGTTCTCCTTTGGGGTTCTGCTGTGCTAATGGTGGCTTCTGTCTCCCTCTTCAGGTATGGAGAGAAGGGGAAAGCCATCCGGATCGAGAAGGTCATCTACACGGGGAAGGAGGGAAAGAGCTCCCGCGGCTGCCCCATTGCAAAGTGGGTGAGTGTCGAGCCCACTCACGAGCCACGGCTGTGCCTGGTTCCCCTTGCTGCGTGTAGCTGAGCGGGCAGGGGCGGGGGCCAGGTGGGTGTGTAGGAGACAACATGTTGGCTGTCCAGGGGAGTCTTAGAGCTGGAATCTGGCTCAGGGTTAGGGTCATTTCCCCCAGCCTCAGCCGTTTGTCCTCATCTTGTTTAAATGCCAGTCCCCGGGTCTTGGGCCGGCCTTGGAACTGTGTTAGTCTTCACACTCGGCTCATCCTGTCCCTGTGGCTCAGGGCCGGAGGGGTAGGAAAGAGGAAGCTGGAGATGCTGTCATGACCCGATGGTGGACCCCACTATGAACTGTCAGACTCCTCGTCCCCTTCCATATGCCCTGGAGCTGCCAGTGCTTTTGTCTGCTGCTTGGAAGCCAGAGACAAACCTGAAGGCTGGCATGCTGAGATCCAACCTGAGGGAAGAGGCCAGGGCTCCGGGCAGCACTGTGGGTCAGTCTTGCCTCTGCCCTGCTTCTAAGGAGTTTCCTACCAGGCAGCCTAGATATCTCCACAGGGAGAACATCAGTGACTCAGACCCTAAGTCACCAAACAGAGTCCTTCTGACCTTGCCCTCCCAGTCCACGGGGAGATCTTTAAATAGCAGAGCATCTGCCTCTGCAGAACAAGTGCTGAGGAGGAGCAGCCGGGTTCTTCGGGTGCCTGCAAGCTCAGCCTCGTGCTATGCTGGGCAGTGGGTATGGGTGGAAGACGAGGGCTCGGTCCCTGTGTTCAGCCTGTTTGTGCTCTAGAGACACATGAAATAAAGTCGTGGAGACTGGGGTCATTGAGAGGCAGACTGGATGCTGTGGTTCAGAGGAGGAGGAATGCTCAGGCTAGGTTTCCCGAGGTGGGCGTGCCGGGGGCCATAAATACTGGCCCATTATTAGTCAGGCTGAGGAGAGGGAGGAAGCATTCCCAGTGAGGAGAATTGTATGGGCAAAGGCAGAGGGGCTGGGTGGACAGACCCATGGCTGGCTGTGAGGGAGGTGGGTAAGATAACCCCTGTCAGTGTATGTCCATCTGTGCATGTTGTAGGAAATTCTGACATATGCTACAACATACATAAGACATATGTGCCTGTTTTTACCTGGTATACACTCTGTGCCTTTGTGTCTTTGTGTTTGGTGAAAATAAAAGGCGTCTGAACTTGAACTACCAAGTTTACTATTTTTAGCAATTTTTAGTCAGCATTGCAGAATTATGTACAATCAAAGAATCTGGAATCACTTCATGTATTCATAAGTGTGAAGAAGCAGGCTGCCCCCACCGTCATGAGAGGTGGTCATTGTGGTGAGAAGTCTGATGTGGCTCATCATGGTGGGGTGTAACCTCCCCAGAGAACCCATCAGAAAAAAGACATCAGCCCTAGAGTGATAGCTGACACTTTCTCCTGCTAATTCATGCAGTCATTGAGGAATTCCAAAGTCTTGGACATAAAAATGAAGATCTTGGAGCATAGGTAGAGTTGGAGACTTTTCCAGCTTCAAGAAAGTTGACCCCTTAAAGAATAGCTGGTCCTGTGGGTGGCATTAAAGAAGATGCATTTCTAGCCGGGCGCAGTGGCTCAAGCCTGTAATCCCAGCACTTTGGGAGGCTGAGACGGGCGGATCACGAGGTCAGGAGATCGAGACCATCCTGGCTAACACGGTGAAACCCCGTCTCTACTAAAAATACAAAAAACTAGCCGGGCGAGGTGGCGGGCGCCTGTAGTCCCAGCTACTCGGGAGGCTGAGGCAGGAGAATGGCGTAAACCGGGAGGCGGAGCTTGCAGTGAGCTGAGATCCAGCCACTGCACTCCAGCCCAGGCAACAGAGCAAGACTCCGTCTCAAAAAAAAAAAAAAAAAAAAAAAAGAAGATGCATTTCTAGACCCCGGATACAGTGGTAAAGCAATAAGCCCTGCCCAGGGCTCTTGTGGCCCTGCTGAGGGCTGGGAAGAGCATGTTTGCCTAGAGAGCAAGGCCAGTTCCTGGGGCTAGGAGAGGAAGGCAGGAGGATGGAGGGGCAGGAACTTGGTCCTCAGTATGCCATTGCTCTGGGATCTGTGGACGGATGCCCAGAGCAGGGCGCATGGGGCGCAGTGAACTGGAGGTTACATTCAAGTAGGGAACAGCTCGTGGGTGTCACTGAGCCCTGGTGGGTGAGTATAGAAGGTGCTGACAGTGTTTGCAGAGGGTGGGACTTCCCATGTCTGATGAATGAAGAGAAAAGGAGAGGAAATACCATTTTTTTATGGGAGGAGCAAATGGGTGATCAATCATAGAACTATTGTAGTGGCAAGAAAATGGCAGCGCTGAGGGCTTTTTTTTTTTTTTTTTCCTAGCCATCTCCTTTGGTGTGGTGGAGTTCTGGGGTTTTCTTTTGGCTACAGAGCTGCCAAATACCCTGTCTTTTGGTAAGAGGGCTTGGTTGAGAGAGTTCCACCTCCTTTGGAAGCTGGAGAGGGGTTAGGTGCTCCTTCTTCCTGCCCTGTGGGGAAAGTGACCCACAGATCCTTAGAAGGATGGATTATTCTTGGTGGCAGTGTAGTGTCAGGAGCCCAGAGCCAGTTCTGTGGCCACGGGTGAGTGCAGGCATCCAGTGCATCCTGTGCATGTCCCCACCCTGCCTGGTCCCGTGTCCAGAGCCTGGCTTTTGTTTTCTAACCAGGATTTGTGCCTATTTCAGCCTCTCCCTAGCCCCTAACCATACCTTCAGCTTAAAGCAGTGTGCCTCATATGTTCTACACTTGACTGGCCAGGATTTGGGGCCACAGTGAAGGCACATCATGGGTACCCAGCAAATGTGTGTTGATAGGATGACCTAGGAAGCAGTGGGTCAGCCCAGAGAGCCCTCTGGTCATCTGTGATTTTAAGGTGGCCTGTACAAAATGTGGAAGATTCTAGGGGTGCCCTGGTTGCACTCTGAAGGCTCAGAACAACAGAGGCACGCCAAAGGCAACACCTGGTACAGCAAGATGGGCTCTGGGAAAGAACTCCAGAGATGCTGCCTGTACCGGTGTGCAAAGGTCACAGAGGTCAGAAGGCAGGTATTTGTAGGCTCATTAGGGACACAGTGAAACAGACTTAGGAAGTCACAGATGTTAGAACCAAGCACCGTGGTGGGAGCTGTGGGAAGACAGGGTTGGGGTTCTGCTGGGGGTTGTGTTACTCTTGGCCTGGTGCTCAGGGAATTCTGCCCAGAAACTGGATGAGCTGTTGAGGAGTCTGTGGCTGAGTTGGAGCCGTCTCTGTTGCTCTACTCAGGTATGGATGTTTTTGTGCCTCTGTCAGCCTTTGACTTGGACATTTTTGTGTGTGTTACCCTGCCAGGCTCCTTCACAGGGGTGTGGGTAGGGAACTCCTCTGCACTGTTTTCTTAGTTTTTTTGGTGGACCCACGGGCCTGTGAGGATGGGCCACAGATAGCTGTCTGCTTGTGTCCAATGACATTGCGTGTTTGCCATTTGGGAAGCCAGAATAGCATGGCCTCAGTCACAGCCATGACTGGTTGGGTGACTTGTGTGCTCTGAATGCCTCTCCCATGAGTGTGATTGGCTGTGTTCCTCCTGGCCAGGAGCAGAAGTTGACCTTAGTGCCTCGCAAACCCTAGTCACAGAGACCACGGCCTTATCACTGTCCACAAATGTGTGTCAATGCCTGTGATGTACTCAGCCTAATCTGCAGGAATCCAGGCAATCACACAGGGAGTTCTACACAGGATCTGATTTAATACTGTGTTCAGGTGTTACTGATATCCAAAATACACATTTCAAAAGAATGATATAATTAATGCTTTAGTGGGGAAGCACCATTCTTGCTGGGCCTCAGAGCAGGAATTCATGGCCAGAGATGTGTTTTGTTCAGCATGCAGAGTATCCTTTCAGAGTCTGAAGGAAATTCTGGCACATGCTACAGCATGGGTAGGACATTACATTAAGTGAAATAAGCAAGTCATAAAAGGATAAATACTGTATGATTCCACTTACATGAGGTACCTAGAACAGTTAAATTCAGAGGCAGAAAGTAGGCTGGGCAAAATGGCTCACGCCTGTAATCCCAGCACTTAGGGAGACCAAGCGGGCAGATCACCTGAGGTCAGGAGTTCAAGACCAACCTGGCCAGCATGGTGAGACCCTATCTCTACTAAAAATACAAAAAATTAGCCAGGCATGGTGGTGCACGCCTGTAGTCGCAGCTACTCTGGAGACAGTGGGGAGAATCGCTTGAGCCCAGGAGGCAGAGGTTTCAGTGAGCTGAGATGGCGCCACTGTACTCCAGCCTGGGCCACAGAGCGAGACTCAGTCTCAAAAAAAGAAAGAAAAAAGAGAAACAGAGGCAGAAAGTAGAACAGTGGTTTCAGGAGAGGAGAATGGAGAGTTCCTTAATGAGCAGAGTTTGTTTTGCAAGATGAAAAAATTTTAGAGATGGGTGGTTGTGATGGTTGCACAGCAATATGAATGTACTTAATGCCACTAAACTGTGTACTTTGAAATGATACAATGATAAATTGTGTATTTTACCATAGTTTAAAAAAAAAATGGGCCGGGCGCGGTGGCTCAAGCCTGTAATCCCAGCACTTTGGGAGGCCGAGACGGGTGGATCACGAGGTCAGGAGATCGAGACCATCCTGGCTAACACGGTGAAACCCCGTCTCTACTAAAAATACAAAAAACTAGCCGGGCGAGGTGGCGGGCGCCTGTAGTCCCAGCTACTCAGGAGGCTGAGGCAGGAGAATGGTGTGAAACCCGGGAGGCGGAGCTTGCAGTGAGCTGAGATCCGGCCACTGCACTCCAGCCTGGGCGACAGAGCAAGACTCCGTCTCAAAAAAAAAAAAAAAAAAATGGAGCACTCACGTTTTTGGAGAGGGATTTTATGTAACATCTGGATTTCCATTTTTTTCTTGCAAAATTGGAAGAATTAGCCTCACTGGGCTAGAATTCCCCCGCGTGGTAGTTGATGGCAATAAGGCCTGGTTTCCGCCTGTTCATGGGCAGATGCTTTTCACTTTGCCGCCGTCCACACCACCCACTAGTCTTGCATCCGGCCCACCTTCCTCATTTGTATTACCTACCTGGCTACCCCTTTCAGGGTCTCCCAGCACGGACCCACTCGTGACCAGGTCTGTCTGCAACCCAGCATCTCCTGACCTCCAGACCCACTTGGAGAGGGGGTATCCTTAGAGACCACTCAGGTGCTCTAAGGCAGTGGTCTCCATCCTTTCTGGCACCAGGGACTGGTTTCGTGGAAGACCATTCAGGCATTAGATTCTCATAAGGAGTGCACAACCTAGGTCTCTCACATTCGCAGTTTGCAACAGGGTTCGTGCTCCTATGAGAATCTAATGCTGCTGCTGCTCTGACAGGAGGTGGAGCTCAAGTAATGCATGCTCGCCTGCTGCTCACCTCCTGCTGTGCAGCCCAGTTAGTAACAGGCCACAGACCCAGTCAGTACAGGTCCGCACCCCGGGGGTCAGAGACTCCTGCTCTAAAGTACCTCAACCTCAGGGTGCTCCCAGTTAACTCGCCAGTAAACCACACCCATGCCCACACAGTCTCCTGAGCCACAAGGTGTGGAAGTCACTCAGGGTGTTTCCTTGTCCCTCAGCCTCAGGAATCCATTATTTCTCCTGTTTCCTTACCCCCTGCCATAGTTAGGACTTTATTCATTTTGCTTGCATTATGTCAGTGGTGTTCCAGCTGGTCTCTCCATCTTGCCCTTCTCCCGATTTTCTGCCCCGCCCCGTTTCTAAAGCATGAAACTCTTTATGTAAGACCCCTGCTCACCATCCTGCTTGGAGCCCCTGCCACAAGGCCTTGCCCCTGAGCCTGACACTCGGAGCCCATCCCAGTCTACCCTCATCCTTCCCCTGCCCACAGGCCCCCGCATCTTCTCTGGCCACAGAATTATCTGGCATTCTCTGGCAATTTTCAGCCACCTCCTTTCCCAGCTCCCAGGCCTCTTGGCCCTGACATCTTTTTATAAACCAGGACAGTGTTTGGGAGTGAATGAGAACCCAGACCTCAGACCTGGATCCTGAGCAGCAGAGCAGTAGATGCCCAGGGCTCTCGCTTAAAAAATAAAAAAGGTAGCTTTATTGAGATATAATGCTCATACCATACAGTTCACACATTTGAAGCATACAATTCAATGGTTTTTGGTGTAGTACATTTTTAAATTGTGGTAACAGTGTATAAACAGGCTGGGTGCAGTGGCTTATGTCTGTAATCCTGGCACTTTGGAAGGCTGAGGCAGGAGGATCACATGAGCCCCAGCAGTTCAAGACCAGCCTGGGCAACACAGTGAGACCCCCTGTCTCTTAAAAATTTTTACAAAGTTAGCTGGGCATGGTGGCATGTGTCTGTAACCTAGGTACTCAACAAGGCTGAAGTGGGAGGATCGCTTAAGCCCAGGAGGTCGAAGCTGCAGTGAGCTATGATCATGCCACTGCACTCCAGCCTGGGCAACAGAGTAAGACCCTGACTCTTTAAAAAAAAAAAAAAAAAAGTGTGTGTGTAGAAATAAAATCTAACATGTTAACCATTTTTCAGTGTACAGGTTGGTGGCATTAAGTACATTCACGTTGTTGTACAAGCATCAGCATAGTCTATTTCCAGAACTTTTTCAACATCCCATACTGAAACTCTGCACCCGTTAACAATGGTTCCCCATTCTCCCTTCTCCCAGGCCCTGGTAAACTCTAATCTACTTTCTATCTCTCTGAATGGAACTGTTGTGGGTGCCTCATGTCAGTGGAATCATACACTATGTGTCCTTTTGTGTCTGGCTTATTTCATTTAGCATGTTTTTGGGGTTCATCCATGTTGTAACATGGATCAGAATTTTGTTTCTCTTTAAGGCTGAGTAATACTTGGTTGTCTGTCTATACCATGTCGTACTTACCTGTTCATCAACCGATGGACGCTGAGGGTGCTTCCACCTTTTGACTGTTGTGAATAGTGCTGCAGTGAACGTGGGTATTCAGGGATCTGCCTGAGTCCTGCTCTCGGTCCCTTGAGTGTATTCCTAGGCATGGAATTGCTGGATCATATGGTGATCCTATGTTTAGCTTTTGGAGGCATTGCCAGACTGTTTTCTACAGTGCCAAGCCCCTTGCATGTTAACTAAAAACACACAGGTATGCAGCATTTTCTCTGCAAATGTTTTAGGATAACATAAAAATCTGACTGTATTTTGGCTTACAGTTTTTATCTGTGTATTTTCACTCCTAAGCCTATGTAAGTCATCAGCACCTTAGATTTTGTGGTAATTATCTTTTACGTCACTCTAAATAAATAACTTTTATGTTTTTGTTCCCTAACAAAACATTTGTTCCCTAGTAATGTTCCCTGTTTGTTCCCTAATAATGGTCTCTTAGTTTGTGAGATTGCTGTCATCAGGGCATGATGTCCCTAGAACCCTGCCCTTAAGACCTGCGCCCTGGGTCTGTGTGACAGAGGGAGGGGTGGCACCATGCAGAGGCGCACGGGTACCTGGCTCCTGCCCCTCACAACCTGCGTCCCTGCAGGTGATCCGCAGGCACACGCTGGAGGAGAAGCTGCTCTGCCTGGTGCGGCACCGGGCAGGCCACCACTGCCAGAACGCTGTGATCGTCATCCTCATCCTGGCCTGGGAGGGCATTCCCCGTAGCCTCGGAGACACCCTCTACCAGGAGCTCACTGACACCCTCCGGAAGTATGGGAACCCCACCAGCCGGAGATGCGGCCTCAACGATGAGTACGTAGCAGGGGGTTGCAGGGCCAGGGCCCACCTATAGGGTCCTGGGCAGCAAATACAGGAGACTGCGGGCAACCCGGGGGAAGGCTCCTAGGGGCCCTCTCTGCGGCACTGTTTGTCTTGCACAGTTAGGACTGTGGTTGAGGAAGGCATATCCACAGATCTTGCTTGAGCTGGGTTCTAGCCCTGGCTCTGGAGGGTCTGCTAATTTGACTTCACTGTTAAACCCCAGGTCGATATACTGGCACTAATGATGTTAGCGAGTGTGAAGTACATGTGCCCCACAAATAGAAGGTATCGAAGATATTTACAAAACCTGCCCTTGGCCAGGGGTGGTGACCCATGCCTATAATCCCAGCGCTTTGGGAGGCCGAGGTGGGTGGATCACAAGGTCAGGAGTTTGAGACCAGCCTGGCCAGTATGGTGAATCCCCATCTCTACTACAAATTAAAAAATTAGTCGGGCGTGGTGGCACACGCCTGTAGTCCCAGCTACTCAGGAGGCTGAGACAGAAGAATCGCTTGAACTCGGGGGACAGAGGTTGCAGCGAGCCAAGATTGCACCACTGCCCTCCAGCCTGGGCAAGAGTGAGACTCTTGTCTCAAAAAAAAAACAAAAACAAAAAAGTCCTGCCCTTATTAGAGTTTTTCCCATTTTTAAAAATGAAGATATATTTATTTACAATAAGATTCATCCTCTTAGGTATATAGTTTTGACAAATGTTTACAGTCACATAGCTACCACTACCACAATCAAGATATACAACAGGGCCGGGCATGGTGGCTCATGCCTGTAGTCCCAGCACTTTGGGAGGCCAAGGCAAGTAGATCGCCTGAGGCCAGGAATTCGAGACCAACCTGGCCATCGTGGAGAAACCCCGTCTTTACTAAAAATACAAAAATTAGCCAGGCATGGTGACACATACCTATAATCCCAGCTACTCAGGGGGCTGAGGCATGAGAATCACTTTCACCCAGGAGGTGGAGGTTGCAGTGAGCCAAGATCGTGCCATTGCACTCCAGCCTGAGCAACAGAACAGGATTCTGTCTCAAAAAAAAAAAAAAGATATAGAACAGTTCCATCTTCCCAAGTGCCCTGTGCCCTTTATAAGCAAGTGCTCCCCTAGCCCTGGGCAGCCACCAGTCTTGTTTCCTGTTCCTGTAGGTTTGCCTCTGTGAGAATGTCACATAAATGGGATCATACAGGGTGTAGCTTTCTGAGTCTGGCTTCTTCCATTGAACATAGTGTTTTCAGTGTTCATCTGTGTTGACGTGTGTGTCAGTAGCTCGTTCCTTTTTATCACTGAGTCGTAATCCACTGTGTGGATCTATCACAGTTTGCTTATCCATTCCCCAATTTGGGCACTTGAGTTGTAAATTTCATCTCAGTGTACTTTGTTGAAAGGCCTGTTAGCATCTGGACTATAGGAAATAGGCACGTGCAAACCCTGGGGCTCACATCATCTCCCTGTTCACGTGGTCTGTGTTGGAGCTGGTTAAGATATTAGAGTTAAGGGAAAGTATAAACCTTAATAGGTTTTTCCCAGATTCTTCCCCCTTACTTCAGTAAATCCATGTGCTGCTCCCAGCAACAGACTCAGTGTTAAACCTACAGGCTCTCAGTGGTGGGGGCAGAAGAGGCTGCTTAGATCTGGCTTTCTACTCAAGGAAACTTGAGAAAGAGGTTGGGGGCAGGGAAGGATGGGTCTCAGTCACTGGGAGGCTGGTGGGTGCCAGGGCTCAGCAGGGCCAACTCTTGAGGGAGGAGGAATACTCCAGAACGAAGCGATATTGCATCTGTATCCCTGACCTGTGCTGTGTGTTGCAGCCGGACCTGCGCTTGCCAAGGCAAAGACCCCAACACCTGTGGTGCCTCCTTCTCCTTTGGTTGTTCCTGGAGCATGTACTTCAACGGCTGCAAATATGCTCGGAGCAAGACACCTCGCAAGTTCCGCCTCGCAGGGGACAATCCCAAAGAGGTGAGCAGAGCTGGGCGGGTACCCTGCCTCCCACCCTTTCTCACCTGGCGCCCTTCATAGTCCAACGGGAGGTAGGACTGGCACGCCATGACTCAGATGCGCAGGAAGTGGAACTTGTTTTCGTTTTTTTTAAAAGCTCACCTTATCTTGCTGTGAAATAAGGGGTGTGTGGAGGGCACCAAGTGTGAAGAATTAGACTTAGCAGTTATGGGTGCCCCCAGGCTCTTCCAATTTAAACCATCTCTTTTAGGTAAATATTCCAGATATCGAAGATACATATTCAAATTCCTTGTCAGAATTTGGCCCTCTCAGAAGTCATTTCTCCCCCCATCTTCCCAGGACACCTTTCTGGGTGTGAGGTTTAGCGGGAAGGTCATCTCCGGCATGTGGGCCACCCTCTGGGTCTTTGCTGTACTTCCCGAGGCATCTCCCACCCTGCCTGGCTGCCAGACAGACGTCTCTGGGCAGTTGTCCGGGCCCTTGCAGTCTCCATGCTGGGGGCCTGGCCTGGTCCCTGGGCTGTGGACTAGTGTCCGCACAGTACGACCGCTAGGCACAGCACCTCCTCTCTGCAAGCTCTTTACCCAGACCCCTGCCCTGCAGGGCCTCCCCCATCCCCAAGACAACAGGGGAAGGCACCTTCAGGCTGTGGGAGCCGGAGCATCTACTCAGGCCACCTCCCCACTGTTGTTTGTCCTCTGATGCCTGCATGGCAAAGGCCCTCCCGAGCGATGGTCTCCACTCAGCTCCAAATGCAAGGCAGGCACAAGCCTGTCCAGGCTGTCTGCCATTTCACCTCCCTCCTGCCTGGGCTCCTGAGCGGGTAGAGTGCTGGCTTCCTTTGCTAGAATACAGACAAATATCCAAATATCTGGACTCAAGTCGCAACCTTCCAAATCTCTCCAAGCTCCTAGTACCAGAAGGACTGCCCACTTCCCATGGCGCAGGGTCACCCTCTGTACACCAAAGCCCATGTCACCTTCTGTGCTCTGGCTGCCAAGCTTGGGTCCTCATAAGAAAAAAGAAACATTTTCAAATTCAGGACTCTTTATTTACCCCAGACCTGGCTTTTAGACTTCAAAATAGTCTAATAGACCTTCAGATAGTCTAATTTGTTATTAGATTTTTATTTATGATAAGATTCACCCTCCCCCACAAGCAGCAGATGTGGTTGCTTCAATGAATGGAGCCCTGAGGCCACCAGGAACTACCAGGAATGGAAAGACATTGGCTTCATTTCTCTCAAATTCTTTCCTTATTCTACCAACCGCCACTTCCTGTGCTCTTACGATGTGCTAAGCCCCTCACAGGTTTCTCAGATGAATTCATGATCCCCCCCCACCCCAGTGATCTAGGCACTGTTACCCCTTACTTTACAGATGAGGCAGATAGCTTCCTCAAGGCCATGTGGCTAGTTCATGGTGAAGGCAGGATTGAAACCCAGGCCTGTGTGTCCCTAGAGCTCACTAGCCTCACCGCCTGCTGTGCTGGTGGCAGCATCTGGACAGCAGGCAGGGAGGTAGCCCAGCCTCAGTGGCCCAGGCTGGCCTGATCAAGAGTGGCTGGCAGCCGTGGCCACCCCACTGGATGTACAGCTGAGCTGTGGGTCTCCACCTTCCATTTCTCATTCTGTGTGCTTGATTCTTTTTCTCTTTCCTCTTTTCCTGCTTGCTTCTTCATAAACCCTTTGTGCCTGTGCTCATGGTGTCCTAGGAGCCCTTCAAGCCCTGCTTGTTTTCGGAGGGCCAGACAGAGGCTGTGGATACCTGGAACTCTCTGCCACATGTCACCAGGGGCTGCGGCTTCACGTAGAGCAGTGCTGTCCCGCAGTACTTTCTGTGATGGTGGAAACATTCTCTGCTGTCCATACAGGAGCCACGTGTAGCTGCTGAGTATTTAAAATGGGACTAGTGTAACTGAGGGACTGAATTTCTTTAATTTTTATTAGAATTCAGGCCGGGCATGGTGGCTCACACCTGTAATCCTAGCACTTTCGGAGGCCAAGGCGGGTAGATCACCTGAGGTCAGGAGTTTGAGACCAGCCTGGCCAATGTGGCAAAACCCCGTCTCTACTAAAAATATAAAAGAAATTAGCTGGTCTTGTTGTGGGCACCTGTAATCCCAGCTACTCGGGAGGCTAAGGCAGGAGAATTGCTTGAACCCAGGAGATGGAGGTTGCAGTGAGCCAAGATCGTGCCACTGCACTCCAGCCTGGGTGACACAGTAAGGTTCTGTCTCAAAGAAAAAAAAATTAGAATTCATCTGTATTTCTGTAGCTACATGTGGTTTGTGAATAACACTATATAGTACGAGTCTAGCAGCTGGAGCTTTGAAGTCTGTATCCCTGGCTCCTGACGGGCCCTGGGCTGGGCTGGCCTGCACTGGCTATGGACTTTCTAGCATGGATCCTGCCTGCCTCTCTCTTCCTGTCTGTAGCCTGGGAGGAAGGATCCACAGTTGTTGCTCTTGGCTTTTTCATTCCCACTATGCTTCACCTCTGACTTAGGGTGTTCAGCACTCGAAAGCAAGAAACTGTTTGATGTGTTCTGGGCTGAACTGGGCGGGATCCTGAAGGAGCAGTAGTTTAGCCGTCAGGATGACTAGACCTTCAGGCCGTGGCTTCCACAGCTTTTCCTGGGAGCCTCAGTATCCCCAGCTGTGAAGTGGTCACAGCACCACACCTTCCTGAAGGAAAGACCGGAAAGACACCGGATGACACCTCCCTCCCAGCCTCGCCCACGATGCTTCAGGAATGCCAGTCCACTTCCAGGGTGCAGGGTCTGCCAGGCGGGGCTGCCCTGGATGTGTGACTGCTCCTCTCTCTGCAGGAAGAAGTGCTCCGGAAGAGTTTCCAGGACCTGGCCACCGAAGTCGCTCCCCTGTACAAGCGACTGGCCCCTCAGGCCTATCAGAACCAGGTAATGGGCCCTGGGCCTTTTGTTGCCCACATGTCACCGTCCACATCTCTGCTCAGGCTCTGAAGTTGGGAAGTAGGAGAGTGGGCTCTTTTGCTCTCTTATGGGAAGAGCCCAGTCCAGAAGTAAAGCAGTATGATGTAGTTCTTTGATAAAAGCCCCTTTTTTATACCAGGCTACCTGCATCCCACACTGTCCCTCTTCTGGTCTTCCCCCTTCCCCTGGTAACCTATGCACCTCCTCTGGTCTGGTATCCACTGGTGAGGCCGAGTTTCTTTCCCCTGTCACCCCTGTATCTCCTAGACAAGGCAAGGGGACTTGGGATAACAAAGAAGGAAGTAATTCCTACAGGAGCCTGAAAGTAACTTTTTTATAGCTGGGGCCTCTCAGCCAGAAAACCTCCCTCCTGCAGTTAAAGGGCAAGGTGACTATCATCCTTAACATCCCTCCTTCCAAGACCCGGCCTCCCCAGGTGCAGAATTAGGGCCACTCACCTCAGGTCATGTGAGCACCTCTCCTTGGCCATCTACATAGGTGACCAACGAGGAAATAGCGATTGACTGCCGTCTGGGGCTGAAGGAAGGACGGCCCTTCGCAGGAGTCACGGCCTGCATGGACTTCTGTGCCCACGCCCACAAGGACCAGCATAACCTCTACAATGGGTGTACCGTGGTAAGGAAACCTGTGCCCTGTCATAGCGCCACCTGTGGGGCAACTGTGGGAGGGAGCCCACCATGGTCTATTCAGAAAGGTGGGCTGAGGGTAGGGAGGGACCTGGAGGCAGGACCCTTAGAACTCTGGAAGATTCCCTGCAAGATGGCCTGCCCTCGCCCACCTCCCAGAGAAAACCATCACCAGAAAACCCTTGAACAGACAAGGCTAGCTTTGTGTCTGTGTCTTAGGGGGATGCTGCAGGATGTAGCCCCTCAAGCACCTGGAGTGCCCAGTTATCTAAAGCATGGGCCCCGGTCTCTGCGGACACTTGGATTTAAATGCAAACAAACCCTCGATTCATTCTTTGGACAAATGTGTATTGAGTACCAGCTGTGCCCAGGCACTGCCCTACATGCTGCGGGATGAAACGGACAAAGTTCTTGCCCAAGTATGTGTGGGAATGTGATGTAGAATGAAGGCCAAGAGGGAAAAATGAAGTAGGGTGAGGGATAAAGCAACAGGAGATGCTATCTTAGATGAGAGGCTGCTCTGAGGAGGGGACATTTGAGTTGAGATGTCAACGGCGCAAGAGAGCGAGGGAGCCACTTCCTGGGGATAGAGTGCTCCAGGCAGAGGGATCAGCATGCGTGCAGGCTCCGAGCGGGGAGCAGACTGGGTGTATGTTCAGGGAACAATGGGAAGGGAGTAACTTACTGCAAGGGGCGGGGAGAGTGGGATTGGAGAGGCCAGCAGGGACCAGCTCACAGGGAACCTTGAGGGCCAGGGCAGGGTTGCGGGGTTGTGATGGAAGCTGTTGAGGGCTTCTCAGCTGGGCAGCAGTAAGATTGCATTGTAAAGTTAGATACACTCCTGCTGCTGCAGTTAAGAGAATGAGGTGTGTGGTGGTAGGGGCAGAATGAGGTGAACAGGAGGAAATAAGAGGAAGGAGGCAAAGGAGGCTGGGGCCGCCATCCAGGTGGGAGGGGACACAGCTTGGGCAGGAGTCGGGGGAGGTGCTAATGGGACAGATTTTGGATGATGTGGAAGGGACTCCCAAGAGGATTTGCAGATGGGCTGGATTGTTACGTGAGCAGGACTTGAGGAGCACTCCAAGGCTTTTTGCTTGAGCATCTGGGTGAGTGTTGGTAACATGGACCAAGATGTAGAGTAACAGGGGAAGGCTGAATTTAGGAGTAAGAAAACAAGAGTCCTGTTTCAAGATGCCTGCTAGATGTGCAGGTGGAGATGTGGAGTAGGCAGGGGGCAAGGAGGGTCTGGAGAGCACATGGTTTATAGTTAGAGCTGTGAGGCTGACGCCATCACCAGGGGAGTGAGTGCAGATGGAGAAGAGAGGAGGTTTGGACTTGGGTAGGGGCTTCCTTGAAGGGATGATGCTGGCTGTCTGCTCTGCCTTTTAGTCAGGTTCTGGGCAGACAGGGCTTCCAGGGGCTGAGGATGAGGCAAAGGCACCAGCACATTCCCCTGGAAAGAGGGCTCCCAGATTCCGGGTGTAGCTCATTCCCCCTGGGGATGGATGGACCCACCTTGGGATTTCATTTCTCCACTTGCTTTCTATCCCTGCATCCAAGACTGAGAAGCAAGAAGGGACAGCTCCTGCATGCTATTGTGAGGATTTCTAGGTGAAACACACATAGAAAGGGCATGCCCGCAGTGTTAGAGAGGCGAAGGAGCTGGGGGGCCCTGGAAAGTGGGCGAGAGCAAGAGCACCATGAGGTGATCTGGATCCCAGAGCTTCTAAAGTTTGGGGTGGAGAAAAGGAGTATTTTCTTCCAAAATGAAAAGTATTGTTTTTTCCTAAACAATTCTTTTTTTAATTTAAATAATGTTTAAAAGGTTGCCTGAAATCTCAGAGATAACCAGTTAGCAGTTTGATGACCATCCATTCAGACACCCTAATGTGTATGTGTGCGTGTATGACTTTATGAAATTTTACCCAAACTGGGTCACATTATATATACATGCTGTTCTGTGACCTGCTTTTCTTAAGCTTTCTGTGTCAACGGACTTCATTTTCTGAGGCTGTATGTATGGCTCTGCCATCATTTATTTAACCAGCCACCTATCAATGGACAGTAAGTGCTTTCAGACATTTCCCTTCCGTAAACCACAGGGAGAGGCCATTCTTCTCACATATTTGTGCAGTGGTGCAGTAACCTCCTTGAGATTGCATTGATGTTTACTTTTACAGGCTTGGGGCACTAATTCTCCTGCTTACCTGGCAACACTGGATTTTGTCAGTCTCTTTCATCCTTGCCTGCTGCCTGAGTGGGAAACATACGATCTTATTTTAATTTGTGTTTATTTTATTACTAGAGAGGTTGAACATTCTTTTCCTATTTCTTCTCACACATTTGAATTTCATCTTTGTGACTATCCTGTTTGTGTACTTTACTTATTTTTTTAATCAGGCTACCCTTACTTTTTGATATTTTTAAATTATCTCTTGTAGGAAATACAGCTTCTGCCACATCTCATCCTTTGGATTTTTCCTTTGGTCTGTTGTTTATAGCATTAGTCTGACAAACTGGTAGGAAGCAGGTCTGGCCAATCCAACCCAGAAAGTACACAGGAGGCTGGTCAGAGCAGAGGAAGTCGAAGACCCACACTAGTCTGGGAAGAAACAAGCTGGGTAGGGCATGACACCAAACTCACTTAGAATGCCTCTAAGTTAAAGGGTTAATAAAGTTAGTGCCATAAAAATATAAGGTTTCTGTTCAGTGTAATAAAATACCATAATAACAATTGCAAGGCCAATACAAACTGGATACCTTGAGTTATCCTTGAGTTAAGATAAGCAGGTCAGGCCGGGTCCAGTGGCTCACACCTGTAATCCCAGCACTTTGGGAGGCCGAGGTGGGTGAATCACCTGAGGTCAGGAGTTTGTGACCAGCCTGGTCAACATAGTGAAACCCCATCTCTACTAAAAATACAAAAAAATTATCTGGGCATGGTGGCAAGCTCCTGTAATCCCAGCTACTCGGGGGGCTGAGACAGGAGAATCACTTGAACCCGGGAGGCAGATGTTGCAGTGAGCCGAAATCGCACCATTGCACTCCAGCCTGTGCAACAAGAGCAAAACTCTGTCTCAAAAACAAAAAAGAAAGAAAGAAAAGCAGGTCAGACTGGGCACGGTGGCTCACACCTGTAATGCCAGCACTTTGGGAGGCTGAGATGGGAGGCTCACTTGAGCCCACGAGTTTGAGACCAGCCTGAGGAATATGGCAAAACCTCTTCTCTACAAAAAATACCAAAAATTTGCTGGGCGTGGTTGTGCATGCCTGTAGTCCCAGCTACTGGGGAGGCTGAGATGGGAGGATCACTTGAGCCCAGGAGGTTGAGACTGCAGTGAGCCGTGATCAAACCACTGCACTGCAGCCTGGGCAATAGAGTAATAAGACCTTATCTTAAAAAGAAAAAAGAATAAGAAGAAAAAGAAAAGCAGATCACAGAATAGCATGTATATGAATGTGATCCCATTTGTAGTTTTATATAGCCATACATGCACACATACACACATACATACATTCAGATGTCTGGGTGGTCATCTAAACACTAACAGTGGCTAATAATTCACAGAGCTCCAACTGCTACAATATTTGCAACAAGTGATAAAGAAATGATAACCTTAATATACAAAGATGACTTCATGATTTAAAAAATGACTAGTCATATATAGTAGTGGGCAAAAGTCATAAACTCACAAAAGAAGGAAGACAGTGAGAGAATTGTGTTAAAATGGGCCAAGGATTTATTTTAATCAGATGTGATAAGACATGCGAACCTGGATAATTTTCAGGAAAGAAGTTTATATTCAGATCCTAGAAACAGGAGGCAGGTCCTGCTCTGGGGCCACTCGGGGGAGCACCGGACCAGTCAGGAGACAGAAGAGGAAGGGTGGGAGCATGGCCCAGAGTCTTTAGTGGGATTTTGCAGGAAAGAATGGGTGATGCAGGGTAGCTACACTGGGGAAGTTTAGGATTGGACAGTTTGAATACTTTGCAGGCTCTCAGCTATAGGGTGGTTCCTCATGGCCCTCTCTCTGTAAGGCCAGGGAAATACTGGCTTGGTGTGTAAGTTTGATAAAGGAGATGGCTGGGGGTGTGAGCTCTGGATTTGCTGGTTCATATATCAAAGGCACACTTGCAGGCAGCCATTTGCTATCTCTGGGAGTTAAGTAGCCCTGGGAGGGGCAGCCTCTCTGGGATCAAGACCTCAAACGCCAGAGCATCAAGAATATAGAAAATAAGCAAATACAGTCAACACAAGAGTAGAGAGTAAACTTGAATAAAAAGGCAAATCTTGTGAGAAATGTACACCAACAATGAGATCGGTTTTAACAGTGAGCAAAAAGTTTTTAAAGAAATTAGTGGAAAAAATATAGGAAAGTTGAAACACATTCTGCTGGTATGAGTGAAAAACCGAATCATTTTTGAGGGTAGTCTGGCAATATGTGGCAGTTCTACTTAACATTCATTCTAAGCAATTAAGAATCTTGGCCGGGCGCGGTGGCTCAAGCCTGTAATCCCAGCACTTTGGGAGGCCGAGACGGGCGGATCACGAGGTCAGGAGATGGAGACCATCCTGGCTAACACGGTGAAACCCCGTCTCTACTAAAATATACAAAAAACTAGCCGGGCGAGATGGCGGGCGCCTGTAGTCCCAGCTACTCGGGAGGCTGAGGCAGGAGAATGGCGTAAACCCGGGAGGCGGAGCTTGCAGTGAGCTGAGATCCGGCCACTGCACTCCAGCCCGGGCGACAGAGCAAGACTCCGTCTCAAAAAAAAAAAAAAAAAGAATCTTACAAAATTTAGCTAAAAGGGTATTTCAAAAGGTGTTGTTTATGGTATAAAAAATCAGAAACAAGTTGAAATATTTGATAATGAGATTAACACATTGATACAGTAGAATAATATCATACAACTCTTTAATCATATTGGGGGAGAATATCTAATGCATAGGAACATGTTTATGCTATGTTAAGAAAAAATGAAGCTATTATATGACCAAAAAGTAATTGTGTACTTGTGTATGTCCACAATTAGATGACCGTGGTATTTAAAGTGGTTACTTCTAGGTGGTGGGATGGGAGATTTTATTTCCTTTTTGCTTGCCTAAATTTTCTACAATCAGCACATAGAGTTTATAATAAACAGGAAACTTTCTTTTTGTTTTTTTTTGAAACAGAGTTTTGCTCTTGTTGCCCAGGTTGGAGTGTACTGGCGTGATCTCGGCTCACTGCAGCCTCCACCTCCCGGGTTCAAGCAATTCTCCTTTCTCAGCCTCCCGAGTAGCTGGGATTACAGGCGCCCGCCACCACGCCCAGCTAATTTTTGTATTTTTGGTAGAGACGGGGTTTCACCATATTGGTCAGGCTGGTTCGAACTCCTGACCTCAGGTGATCCGCCCGCCTTGGCCTCCCAAAAGGAAATGTATTTTAAAAGCAAAAGGAGACTGAGTATTTAGAACAAGGAAGATAATGGTGGATGGTCTCAGCTTCACTGGGCAATGTGGTGCCGTGGCGTCAGTGCTATGCCAGAGGGCAGAGCAAGCCTCCAGGTCCTGGCCAGGCCCCTTGTCAGGTATCTCATCTCCTCTCAGCCTTCTTAGGATCATAGGAGATAATGTGCATTGAAAGTTGATGTGAGTGTACTGTAAATGCTGGTAGTACTGTTGCCCCGTGAACCAAGATCAGTGTGCTTTCCAGAAACTCTCGCTAGTGGCTGGTATTGGGATTGTGTGGGGAAAGACGAGGTCACGTGTTTTGGGTGCTCAGACCCCTCTCTCCCAGCACTTGGTCCCCCAACCCCATGTCCTCTCTCCCCTACTGCTTGGGGCAGGTCTGCACCCTGACCAAGGAAGACAATCGCTGCGTGGGCAAGATTCCCGAGGATGAGCAGTTGCACGTTCTCCCCCTGTACAAGATGGCCAGCACAGATGAGTTTGGTAGCGAGGAGAACCAGAATGCAAAGGTTGGCAGCGGAGCCATCCAGGTGCTCACCGCCTTCCCCCGCGAGGTCCGACGCCTGCCCGAGCCTGCCAAGTCCTGCCGCCAGCGGCAGCTGGAAGCCAGAAAGGCAGCGGCCGAGAAGAAGAAGATTCAGAAGGAGAAGCTGAGCACTCCGGAGAAGATCAAGCAGGAGGCCCTGGAGCTGGCGGGCGTTACGTCGGACCCAGGTGTGTGGGGGGAGGGTGCCCGCTGGGAGTCGCATTGGTGCTGTCCTCATGGGGGCCCTCGCTCTTCCACGCACCCTCCTGCATCACACTGGAACTGGGGCCTCTGCTTATTTGTCAGTCAGAAAGGTATCTGCAGCAGCCACAGGACAGCTAGCCTGATAGGAGGCGTGGGGACACAAGTACAGCAGGACTTGTTATCTGCGTGGAACTGAGCTTGGCAGAGGGGGAGCACTGGGTTTCTCCTCTAGTTTGCATCCCTCGGAGAATCAGAGGCTCCCCTCTGTGCTCTAGTTTGCTCCCCTCTGAGATACTGAGGTGAGTAGCAGCACTTCAGGGCACGTGGGTGTGTGCCAGGGCGGCAGGGCTTATGGGCAGAGACAGTTGCTGGCAGGCATCTGAGTTCTCATTCTCTTCGCCCTGGTCCCTGCAGTGATCCTGACCAGGCTGGGCAGAGAATGGGTGGTGCTGGTTTAGTGCAAATTCTTGAGTTCTCTAGGGTGAGGAGAGGAGTTGGGGGGGTACTGTGGATGCTGCATGAGCTGCTTCTCACCAGGGATTGCCTCCTCCCACGCCCAGTGGGGCTGGGGCTGGGACCTGTGCTGAGCGAGGCCCAGGGAGCACATCCTGGTCTGGGCTGGACATACCTTAGCACCTCACCTGCCTGTCCCAAAAGAGGAAACATCCCTGGGAAAGAGGGAGGGTCCATCCCCAGTTCCCCACCTAGGGCCTCTCCAGGTTGTGGTGTTGTCTGCCCCTCTGCCATCTTGCTTTCTGTTTCCCCAGGCCTGTCTCTGAAGGGTGGATTGTCCCAGCAAGGCCTGAAGCCCTCCCTCAAGGTGGAGCCACAGAACCACTTCAGCTCCTTCAAGTACAGCAGCAACGCAGTGGTGGAGAGCTACTCGGTGCTGGGCAATTGCCGGCCCTCTGACCCTTACAGCATGAACAGTGTGTACTCCTACCACTCCTACTATGCACAGCCCAGCCTGACCTCCGTCAATGGCTTCCACTCCAAGTACGCTCTCCCGTCTTTTGGCTACTATGGCTTTCCATCCAGCAACCCCGTCTTCCCCTCCCAGTTCCTGGGTCCTGGTGCCTGGGGGCACAGTGGCAGCAGTGGCAGTTTTGAGAAGAAGCCAGACCTCCACGCTCTGCACAACAGCCTGAGCCCAGCCTACGGTGGTGCTGAGTTTGCCGAGCTGCCCAGCCAGGCTGTTCCCACAGACGCCCACCACCCTACTCCTCACCACCAGCAGCCTGCGTACCCAGGCCCCAAGGAGTACCTACTTCCCAAGGCCCCCCCCATCCACTCAGTGTCCAGGGACCCCTCCCCCTTTGCCCAGAGCTCCAACTGCTACAACAGATCCATCAAGCAAGAGCCAGTAGACCCGCTGACCCAGGCCGAGCCTGTGCCCAGAGACGCTGGCAAGATGGGCAAGACACCTCTGCCTGAGGTGTCTCAGAATGGAGGACCCAGTCACCTTTGGGGACAGTACTCAGGAGGCCCAAGCATGTCCCCCAAGAGGACTAACAGTGTGGGTGGCAGCTGGGGTGTGTTCTCATCTGGGGAGAGTCCTGCCATCATCCCCGACAAGCTCAGTTCTTTTGGGGCCAGCTGCCTGGCCCCTTCCCACTTCACAGATGGCCAGTGGGGGCTGTTCCCCGGTGAGGGGCAGCAGGCAGCTTCCCACTCTGGAGGACGGCTGCGAGGCAAACCGTGGAGCCCCTGCAAGTTTGGGAACAGCACCTCCACCTTGACTGGGCCCGGCCTGACTGAGAAGCCGTGGGGGCTGGGGGCAGGGGATTTCAACTCGGCCCTGAAAGGTGGTCCTGGGTTCCAAGACAAGCTGTGGAACCCCATGAAAGGAGAGGAGGGCAGGATTCCAGCCGCAGGGGCCAGCCAGCTGGACAAGGCCTGGCAGTCTTTTGGTCTGCCCCTGGGATCCAGCGAGAAATTGTTTGGGGCCCTGAAGTCAGAGGAGAAGCTGTGGGACCCCTTCAGCCTGGAGGAGGGGCCGGCTGAGGAGCCCCCCAGCAAGGGAGCAGTGAAGGAAGAGAAGGGTGGTGGTGGTGCGGAGGAGGAAGAGGAGGAGCTGTGGTCGGACAGTGAACACAACTTCCTGGACGAGAACATCGGCGGCGTGGCCGTGGCCCCAGCCCACGGCTCCATCCTCATCGAGTGTGCGCGGCGGGAGCTACATGCCACTACGCCGCTTAAGAAGCCCAACCGCTGCCACCCCACCCGCATCTCGCTGGTCTTCTACCAGCACAAGAACCTCAACCAGCCCAACCACGGGCTGGCCCTCTGGGAAGCCAAGATGAAGCAGCTGGCGGAGAGGGCACGGGCACGGCAGGAGGAGGCCGCCCGGCTGGGCCTGGGCCAGCAGGAGGCCAAGCTCTACGGGAAGAAGCGCAAGTGGGGGGGCGCCATGGTGGCTGAGCCCCAGCAGAAGGAGAAGAAGGGGGTTGTCCCCACCCGGCAGGCGCTGGCTGTGCCCACAGACTCGGCGGTCACCGTGTCCTCCTATGCCTACACGAAGGTCACTGGCCCCTACAGCCGCTGGATCTAGGTGCCAGGGAGCCAGCGTACCTCAGCGTCGGGCCCGGCCCGAGCTGTCTCTGTGGTGCTTTTGCCCTCATACCTGGGGGCGGGTTGGGGGTGCAGAAGTCTTTTTATCTCTATATACATATATAGATGCGCATATCATATATATGTATTTATGGTCCAAACCTCAGAACTGACCCGCCCCTCCCTTACCCCCACTTCCCCAGCACTTTGAAGAAGAAACTACGGCTGTCGGGTGATTTTTTCCGTGATCTTAATATTTATATCTCCAAGTTGTTCCCCCCCCCGTTTGGGGGGCTTTTATTTTCTCTTTGTTTTTAAAACTCTATCCTTGTATATCACAATAATGGAAAGAAAGTTTATAGTGTCCTTTCACAAAGGAGTAGTTTTAAATTCCATTTAAAATGTGTATTTATTGGATTTTTTAAAAGCGACAATAGTAACGGTAAAGGATGGGCAGGAAAGGCCAGTAGTGCTTCCCCACCCAGTCTCGCTGGGTCCGGCGAGCCAAGCCCCTCGGGCACTGGCGAGGTCCTCAGCCATCTGCCCCTCGAGAGCCAATCGCGGACGGTAGCCACCCAGTTCATCCCTCCCGACACACACCCCTTCCCTTTGGGGGAAGAGAGCCTCAGGACAGCCTCTGTCCTCTCTGATAGGATGGGAGAGTCTGCAGAAAACCATCTGGGGTCCCTTTTCCAGTCCCCAGCTTGGAGTCGAGGGGCAGATGCACCCCAGGCCAGCCCTGTGAGATGCTGGCATAGCTTTCCCCAGAAACCAGGTTGGAAGTAGATGGCTTCAAGCTTGCTAGTCTCCACACTGAATCCTCTGTCCGTTATTTATGGAGTCACACGATGTTATGGTTCACTAGGCAGCACCTCACGCTGGAGCTGGAGTGCGAGGTTCTTAGGGGCTGTGCCCACCACGTTGCCAAGCCAATGCATGCTGAGCTGAAGGAATTTGTCTTAGTGGCAGTTTTTTAAAAAAAGAATGCCCCCAAAGTCTATGCTGATATCGAAAAAGGGCTACTGTATCTTTAAAAACAGGAAGTTGAACCCAAGCTGTGAAAAGCCAGTGGTGCTCTGTGCATGGTGCTGTGCGGAGCCTGGTGCTGTAGTGTTGTGCTGGGACTTTCTTGACTCTTGGGCAGGTCACATCCTACAGGACCTCAGCAGACCAGTGTAACAACAGTTAATGCATCTATCCTGATCCCTGAATTTCCACATTGGACAATGGTGCATGCCTCACACCTGAGCCTGCTTCTTCCATGCTATCATCGGGTTCGGGGGCCTACACTTAACAATTTTAAAGTGCAAGAGTCAAACATTTTCAACAGGTTGCTATGATTTTCCTCCCTAATTGGTGCCATTTCTCCATTTGATCATTTTCTTTTTTCCTTTCTTCCCCTCTTCATCCACCTTAACAGACCTGTTCTGAAATTCTGGTGCATTCATTCGGTTCTTTGAAATGAGAATGTGGTGCTTAATTTTTGTGACGTTGTTGAGAGAGGTTGGGCCTGATGGGAGCAACACTCACCGTCACCACGTCAAACTTTGTTGGAGTGTTGGTTTTTCTTGTGATGTTAGCAGAAATGATCTCATGCTACCCATGTGGATGTGTGTGTGGTGAATGGGGGGCTTCATCAGGACACACAGAGGGGAATGTGACCACACGGTGGATGACCACCAAGCCCTGAGATGAACAGGTGTTTACTGAGCAGTTGTATTCAGATATGGGTCTTCATGAATCATGTTTAACAATCAGATGACCGCTATAGGCAAGTTCCTGAGCTTCCGGGTGCCTTGAGTAAGAGCTGAGAAACGGCCTGCTGGGTGTTTACTGTATCTGTTTGGAGGCACTGGCGGAGGGTCGTTGTAAGATGTCCTGAGCATTTATGTGGTCTGGTTTTAACTGTAAATAGTGAAAGATTTTTAAAGCACTTTTGCCTAGATTTAAACAGCAACTTGAAAAAAAAAAGTATGTTTTAACATGTAATTGTGGGAGAAATTGTAAATAGTAGCTGAATATTTAACGTGCTTTGTCTATCCTCCACTTTTACCATATTCTGTAAAGTTGCATTTATTTTACAGGACAAAAAATGAAATATTATTGCTTTTGAAATAAATACCCAAGAGCTTATCAGGACTTAGAATTATTCAGAACTCAGATTTATAGGAAAACCTCTGACCTTCAGTTTGACAAGCTAAAGGAAGCAGAGTCTTTAATGAGCATGCTAATTTTCTAGTTTTGAGGAAAAATTGGGTCCTTTAAATGCTATTTTGCTTATCGCATCAGTACTTTTATGCAGGTCTCATTTGACTCCGTGCTTAGGTAGATGCGGGGGTGCCTTGAAAACTTCATTTTAAATGATCTTAAGCAAGAAATACAATATTTTACGAAACATTTGGAGAATGTGACCGTCTGTATGACCCGTGGAAGCCCCAGGTTGGCTGTTGGTTTGGAAGGTCCCGAGTGTGACCCAGGTGATTCTGATACTTGGCATGTGTGAATCTTCCTGATGTATGTTAAACTCTTCCCCTCATCACCCTTTGGTAGGAAAGCCATTAGATGAAAGGAGAAACCAATACAAGCTAAAAGCATGCGACGTCTGTCCCCCAGCCCAAACAGCCTTGGTTCATCAGTTTCTACAGTAGGAAATAGGCTGCTGAGAGGTGAGTCAAGAGCCAGTCTCCATTGGATGTCCCCACTCCCCTCAGAATGGCGTTTCCAGAGTTAGGCAGTGCAGTTGCCGTGCTCAAGCCCATGCTGATTTGTACACTACATGTCTAACCTACCTCAAATCTCAGTCATTAAAATTAGCATGCTTTAGACATATATTTAAAAAGTAACTATGCACAGCTCTTTATCCCCCCCTTGCTGCTGAAGGTTTCTTAAAGAGAAAAATCAAATTTTTATTTTTTACTGGCACTATCATTTTTTTAAGTCCTAAAGATGATTAACAGACATTTTTATCATGAGAAGAAAAATAAAGCCATTGCAACTAAAGAACCTAACAGCATGACCAAGTTCGAAGAGTCATATTATAGCAACGGAAACTGATGGCGTCTTAGTCATCTCCCCGGTGTGCCCTGTCCACGGACACCATCCATGTGCAGTGCAAACATTTGGTTCCTTTTCTGCTCTGTTTTGTTTTCCCTGCCTGTTGCGTGCAAGGGAAGTGCTTGTAAAGTTCTGTGCTACGAGATTTTTAAAATAAAAATCGCTTCGCAGCAGGTTCTCACAAAATAACTGGTGCTAGCTCAAGAAATCTCATCATCTGACCATCAGAAATCTTGACTAAAGGCGTTGCATGGATTTGGGGGTTTTTTGGTTTTTGGTTTTGGGTCTGGTTTTTAGCAGGGCCAATGTTTCCCACGCCCCGGCTTCATGGGTACTGCTTTGCCTTCTCACCCAGGTGACGATGGTGTGCGTGGAAAGAGATGATACCCCACCGCCCCCTCTTGGTCCTTCCACCAGCCTCTTTTGGAAACAGTAGTTTGGAGAGCAAGGGATTTTTAAAGCGCTAAAGGAAAGAAGTAGCAGAGCTTAACTGCTTTGTACCACACAGCAGTAGATGTGCAAGGATGGTTGACAATGAGTCGATGATAGCCTAATTTCATTGAGAGAAACCCAGCCAGACTTGCTTCTAGAGGTTTAATCACCATGAGATCTCAAACCAAGGCAAAGCTGGTGGAAAACTATGATATCCCTGACGTGCCTCAACCAGTATCTCTTTCCTTTTGTTACTGAAGTGTGTTTTTTGGACTAGGAAGCATTTTTATGAATTGAAATAGTCTAAATAAAATGGTGCTATGGTGTTTTAATGTGACTGTCCCTGATCCTGTCTTGCTGAGGTGCTATCAACGTTCTGAAACCACAACCAACCAAAAACAAGGTGGGCTCCAGTCTCTTGGCTTTTTTTTCCCCTCCCCTCTTTTGGTGCTGTCTTAGACCCGTTTACCGTGCTATAATCTGCTCTGAGCAGTGTTGTGTTGTGTTGTATTATTCTTCCCTTGGTGGCCAAACAAAGCAAGTCGAGGAGGCAGCTATCTCCCTTTCTGTGATCGGGAGTGGGCCTGCCTGGCTTGGCAGGTGCTTTGGTTCCACACCTGTCTTCTCAGGCTTGATGTGAAAGGGCAAAGGGTTTTTTAGTTTGTTTTTGTTTTTGAGGAAGGGGAGTTGGGTACTCCTGCCTCTCCTAGCATGATAGGCATTCTCATAGCCAGGGACACAGATTGTCTCCTGCAGCCCAGGGTGCTAAGCAGACATCTCTGGGAGTCCCAAGGGCACACCAAGAGAGACCAGATGGATCTCCTTCCTCCCCTGGCACTGGCCGGGACCATGGTGGGCAGGGGCTTCATTCTCTGACCCAGCGTTGCTTCTGCCTCTCATTGGTAACCCCTTATGTTCAGACTAAAGGAAGGAGCTTTCTTTGCTCACTCGATGCCACTGAGGCTGCTTTTTAGTTGGTGCTAACCTAAATTTCTTCTTGGGTCCACAGAAGTTGATGTTTTAAAAACTCAACAGGAAGCTCCATTTTGTGTCATCCACTGTCAAAATAATTTTTTTAAATACCTCAAAAACAGGACATCATGACAACTTCAGTAAAGTAGATTCCATGAGGGTCTGATACGTGCAGGTTGTCCGTCTGATGACGTACTTGACCTTGAAAAATCTGGGGTCATTTTGTTTTTCATTCTTCGGCAGTTAAGATAGCGGAACGCCGAAAGGAAGGAGCGTAGTTGGCTGTATTTCATGTTTAAGTTTTGCTTTTGAATAAAATGTGAATTTCCTATGCCCATCTCATTGAGCTTTCTCAGTCATTGTTGCTGTCATTTGAAATGACTCCCTCAAAACCTAGTTTTATTAGCCAGCTGCCTCTGCTGTAGTATATGGTCAACTTCAACATACCCTGGACCAAAACATTTTTGAGGTGCATACCCCCAGCATGAGTTATACAGTCCCACATCCAGGTGCACGGAGTGCGAGTGCACTCCGCGAGTGCGGGGGGAGGGGCGGCCCCCTCTGGTGCTCCCAGCCCTTCCTCCTGCAGAGCTGCGGGCAAGAGCAGAGCAATAGGATTCTCCCCTGAGCAGAGACCGCAGCACAGAAATGCAAGGTCTAAAGTTGCTTTTTGCCTAAGAATCAGCGAGTGATTTGGCCTACTTCCTCATTGGCTTCTATTCTGATATCAGGGATGCTTTTTGTAGTGGTATTGTTTGCTCCCTCTTCGCGTTTTGACTACCTGTCATTCAGGGGTAACTCATCACTCTTCACACGGGGATTTAAATTAAGAAACTAATTGGCTCATTTGAACATTCCAAATTTTCTTGGTTTCAATACCCTTTTTTTTTCTTTTGAGGGGAAAAGAGGGGAGAAAAACAGGAGTGATGTCATTTCTTTTTCATGTATTCCAATTAAAGAAACAAGAGCAGGTCGTATAATGGCATATTAATACATTAGACTTAATCTAGAACCCCTGTAGCTTTTTGATGTGTTTTATTTCTTATCTCTTTGAATTCCTGTTTGGTTACTTGGCTTCCAATGGAGGTGAACTTAACAACCATACTTGAATATTCCGTCTTGACTTTGTAAACTGTGGCTACTTGAAATGAAGTTTATCTGGGGTTGATGGATGAATGGTAGATTTTTGCAATGTCTCAAGGCAATAGGATGTGTATTAAACTGTAGATATTCTTAGTACAGTAAATTTATGCTGATAATTTTATTTTGTATAATTTTTACCTTTTTGTTAATATTTTTTCCTTCCACTTTATTGGTTTGCCTCCTGAGCTACCCCTCCTTTACCCTCCCTTCTCCCTCAGTGTTTCAGTAAATTTAATTTAGGGTGCCTAGAAATTGCAAGTATGTATCCTTTTTGATTTGTATTTTATTATAATTTACACAAACAACTGGGTTTGTGAACTGTATTACTCCTGGTATCTTTAAAATATTGTGGGTGTTTTAATAAATTTTATATTTATTTTTTGCACTCAAATTCAGTGTGGGTTCTTTTTTTCCCCTCCTTGAACCAGGACTGGAATGTGATGTGTCAGGAACCCTGTAACCTCACCCTCCCGCCGTATGTTGTAGATGCACAAATGAAGCCCTCACAAATAGCAGTGGCGGAACCTGACCTTGTCCATTCTGCCACCTGGATAAAGGAATGTTCAAAGGCTTTCAGCTGTGAAAACGGGATCTAAAGGGGGAAAGTGGAGATGGCCTTTTTCTCATCTATGGTTCTCTTTTTGTTTTCTTTCCCTTTTATGTTTTTTGTCCTTTTTTTTTTTTTTTTTTTTTTTTCTTTCCACTGGGAGATACTCCCCTCCTACTAAAATTAACTTCTGATGTTAGGTTTGCTAAAGGATCACCGAAGGCTGCTTGGTTGGGATGGCTTGAACAGCAAGTCCAGTAGGGAGTGGCCAATACGGAACCGGAGAGTCTGCTGACCAGAGGCAGAGGTTTCCTGTAAGATCCCATGCCTGGAGCTACCTTCTTTAATTCAGATTGCCAATTCTGGAGGTGGCTGTCCTTGAAAAGGGAATAGGAATTGAGGAAGGAGAAGAGAGAATAGTGAATCTGCTCGCTCTTCTTCCTTCTGCGTGAAACATCTGACTGAAGTTGATCCAGTGTCTTTGAGGGACAACCAGCCCAGCTGTTGATAAGGACTTCGGCAATATCCCAACATCCCAAGTCACTCTAGACGGGAAAGTTCATCTCTGAGGGCATCTGAGTGAAAACACCATGATCATAATGAGTGCCAGGTGATCGGCTTGGAGGTTTTTATCTCCATTTTACTTTGCTTGCAAAGGAACCCACTGGAAATGCCTTGGCACACCTGGCTATCCAGGGATCCTCAAACATGTTTATATGTTTTACAAAAGTGGGGTCACACTGTTTTTTGTAACCTGCTTCCCTCCTTGAGTTGGAAGATACCTAGTTCTGTCCCCTTCCTGAGCGCCTGTCATGATGGCGCCATCTGCAGAGCCTGAAGGGAGGGCCAGGACCTCCTTCAGCTGGGGCTGGTTTCACTATTGGTTAGCTATCGATATGCTGCCATCTCTTCTTACACAAGTTCCATGTTAAATACAGAAAATTAGAAGACAGAAGTTCTTAAAAGTTATCTGAAATCCCACCACAAGAGAACCACATAGTGGTTGCAAACATTTTCTGAGTGTGTAAATACGACCCATATGTATTTTTTGAAATGGAATACAATAATGCAATGCTGTCATCTTTTTGCACTTAAACTATCTTTATCAGTACGCAGAATAGCATCTTTTTAAATAGTTGCCTAGCAGTTTTTTTAGTATGGATGTAGAAGCATTTAATCATCAAACTCTTTAACATCCCAACTTGTTGCAATTATAAATTGAACTAATCTAAATGTGCCTCCATGTAAATCCCACTCAGTCTATTTCTTTCTATGCTAAGAAGCATTGCAGTAAATTCCCCTCTGCCACATGACTACATTCTTAATTCCATGAACCTTCTTGTAACAGGTCCAGGCCCCGTGCACCACTACTCCCTACCGTGCCCCCGTCTGTTCACACCTAGAGCATCATTATTCATATTGGGATCTCTAGAAATGAGCAATTTGTTCCAGATGGGATCCGGCTCATGCAAGCCAAGCACAAAGACACCAAGGAGCCCCACGATCTGGACATGCTATTTTTATAAATGCACACCAAGATTTATTAGTTTTTTAAGCAGCTGAGTTTTACTGAGAGCTTGTGGCTTGGAAAGAACATGGCTCCCTCACTTCCCAATTGTGTGATTTGATGAGCCATTTCATCTTCCTGTATCATTTTGTCAATAAAACAGGCTGATGATACCGCATAAGATTGATATAAGGATAAAAAAAATTGCTACATAAGTGAAAGTGCCAGGCATTCGGGACACAGCAGTAATAAGAGCTATCATTATTACTCTTGACATACGCAAAGCGTTAGGTCACTAAGGAGTCCAAGACTAGTCTTGGACCAGTGACCTCTTTTGTGAACTTGTGCCAAATCAGGTCCACTAACTCCAGTCTTCATGCAATTCATGCAGTTCTTTTTTTTTTTTTTTCAATGCTTCACACAGCAGTTGAAGTGTAGCCATCTTAAATGAACTGTTTAACCCACTCTCCCTGCCTATTTTGAATCTTAATTTTGTCAAAGTATTGGTTTACACAACCCAGCTACACAACTTAGCAACTTTGTTGTGTGTTATGCTCTTGTAAGCTTCTTTTTTTTTTTTTTTTTTTGAGATGGCGTCTTGCTCTGCTGCCTAGGCTGGAGTGCAGTGGCCGGATCTCAGCTCACTGCAAGCTCCGCCTCCCGGGTTCACGCCATTCTCCTGCCTCAGCCTCCCGAGTAGCTGGGACTACAGGCGCCCGCCTCGTCGCCCAGCTAGTTTTTTGTATTTTTTAGTAGAGACGGGGTTTCACCGTATTAGCCAGGATGGTCTCGATCTCCTGACCTCGTGATCCGCCCGTCTCGGCCTCCCAAAGTACTGGGATTACAGGCTTGAGCCACCGCGCCCGGCTCTTGTAAGCTTCTTAAGCTTGGAGAACTCTTAGTCATCTTTGTCTCCCATTGTACTCTGAAAATAATAGGCATTCAACATCCCATGTCCATGGGATGGTGCATCCATACATACATCATGTCCATGCAGGGGGACATGAAGCCCTGAAGACATGTTCAACACACATAATCCAGTGCATGTTCTTGTCAGAGCCATGAAGACAACAAAGAAGACGTGAAAGACGAAGATTTGTTAAATTCTTTTTTTTTTTTTTTTTTTTTTTTTTTTTTTTTTTTTTGAGACGGAGTCTCGCTCTGTCGCCCAGGCTGGAGTACAGTGGCCGGATCTCAGCTCACTGCAAGCTCCGCCTCCCGGGTTCACGCCATTCTCCTGCCTCAGCCTCCCGAGTAGCTGGGACTACAGGCGCCCGCCACCTCGCCCGGCTCATTTTTTGTATTTTTTTTTAGTAGAGACGGGGTTTCACCGTATTAGCCAGGATGGTCTCGATCTCCTGACCTCGTGATCCGCCCGTCTCGGCCTCCCAAAGTACTGGGATTACAGGCTTGAGCCACCGCGCCCGGCTCTTGTAAGCTTCTTAAGCTTGGAGAACTCTTAGTCATCTTTGTCTCCCATTGTACTCTGAAAATAATAGGCATTCAACATCCCATGTCCATGGGATGGTGCATCCATACATACATCATGTCCATGCAGGGGGACATGAAGCCCTGAAGACATGTTCAACACACATAATCCAGTGCATGTTCTTGTCAGAGCCATGAAGACAACAAAGAAGACGTGAAAGACGAAGATTTGTTAAATTCTTTTTTTTTTTTTTTTTTTTTTTTTTTTTTTTTTTTTTTTTTGAGACGGAGTCTCGCTCTGTCGCCCAGGCTGGAGTACAGTGGCCGGATCTCAGCTCACTGCAAGCTCCGCCTCCCGGGTTCACGCCATTCTCCTGCCTCAGCCTCCCGAGTAGCTGGGACTACAGGCGCCCGCCACCTCGCCCGGCTCATTTTTTGTATTTTTTTTTTAGTAGAGACGGGGTTTCACCGTGTTAGCCAGGATGGTCTCGATCTCCTGACCTCGTGATCCGCCCGTCTCGGCCTCCCAAAGTGCTGGGATTACAGGCTTGAGCCACCGCGCCCGGCCAGATTTGTTAAATTCTAGATACCCCCAGCGCCTCATCCCCACTCCAGAGGTCTTAGCAGAGGTCTGCTTTCCTCTACTGAGTAAGCCCAACCCCAGGTCCACAGAACCTGCCCAATTTCCCTCGCTACACTTCAAACCATCTTCCTGTATGTTTGTTCTCTTTACCACACACACACCCTTGCTGCTCGGTACTCCCGACTCTCACTCTCCATGTGCACCCTGTGCTGCTCCTGTGGAACATGCTTCATCCATTAACCCTTTCCTGTGGCTTCTCCCCATCACGTGCTCTCAGGTTCACCCCAGCCTGACCCTGCTCTGCCTCATATACCTTTCCCACTCCTTCCTATCACCACCACATATCTGCAGGTGTAGACAACCTCCTAGCTTCAAGGTCCATACCACTCACTCACCTGTACCTTTATTTCTCCAGAAACAGTCAGCTTCTGGGCCAGGGATCCTTGTCCTCACTGACCTCTGTGAAGCCTTAGAAACCCTCTGCTCCCAGACTGCATAGCCAGGAACATTCTATTGTCCCAGGACCCTGCCCCCTTTCATGAGCCCCTTTGTGAACTCCTGTCCTTTAAACAAAAATGCCCCAAGAGAATTGACCCAGTCTTCTCCACAGACTATCAGCTTTCCTTCAAAGGACTTGTTCAGCCACCAGGCCTCAACTATGACCCTAATGCCAATGATTTCCAAAGCCATGTCTAGCCCTGTCCTCCCTCATGAGTTTGGGCTGCTGGATAGCTCTGGGTAGCTCTTTGGTAAGGCCAAAGTCTTAACTAAAACTGACCTCTCAACTCTCCAGCAAAGTTCCCATTATTCTCCCAGTCATATCCTGACACCTGCCAAGTCTAGATTCTACATCCTCAGCATTCTCAATTCTGCTTCTCTTTGCTACTTTTATTAGCAACCCACATTGTACAGTCGTACAGGCTGTGCACTGCACAACTCTGGGGAACACCATTCATACAGACTATCATGTGTAAGCCTTAATTACAGATATGGACTCCTTCCTGCTATGGACAGAGGTATATTGGATGTGGACCACAGTATAGTCTGGGGACCCAGGGCAGAGGCCTCTCATGTCTTGGTCTAAATGTGAAACCCTTCAGAAAGGTTGAATGGCTTGCTCAAGCCCATCCAGCTAGGAAATGGCAGAGCCCAAAATCAACCCAGGTGTATTTGGTGCCAAAGTCTGTGCCCTATCCAAATATACCCGTTTCTTCTGTACCTTAAGACCCACAAATCCAAGGGACATTGTCCTCACTGGTGGGAATCTACCTACAAGTAAAGCCTAGGGCATGACCTGAGTCTGTGGGTCTAGGGGCACAAGAGGCACAGGTGCAAAAAAGTGGCTCTACAGGAAGACTTTAGGCTCTTTAGAGCATCTTCAACAGGTGTTATTTGAAAGACTTGAATTCTAACCCCCATTTGATTGCCCTGCCCAGCTTACCAAAACCAGTCTCCTTACTCAGATAATCTTTCTAAAAACCAAATCAGATGATACTATTTCCCTGTAATACTCCTCAATACTCCCCGTTTGATACAGCTCTCAGGATAAGACACAACATTTTAACTTTGTCCCAGGGCCCCACAGGACTTGGCCCCAGTTTGCATCTTTAGTACCACTGCAGGCCACTTGGTGTCTTTTATCTGATTATCTCCTTGGTGCACCTCCCCATGTGGCCTCTCAAATATGAAGGGCCTTCTGATGGTGATGCCAGTAATACCACCAACAACCCACTCCTTTTATTTACTTATTTACTTGCTTTTAAAGTATCTGTAAGAAACTAACTCCTTTTGAAATCCATTAAAACATTTACATAAGGCCAGGCGCAGTGGCTCACACCTGTATTCCCAGCACTTTGGAAGGCCGAGGCGGGTGGATCATGAGGTCAGGAGATCGATACCATCCTGGCTAATACGGTGAAACCCCGTCTCTACTAAAAATACAAAGAAAAAAATTAGCTGAGCATGGTGGCGGGCACCTGTAGTCCCAGCTACTCGGGAGGCTGAGGCAGGAGAATGGCGTGAACCCAGAAGGCGGAGGTTGCAGTGAGCTGAGATCATGCCACTGCACTCCAGCCTGGTGACAGAGCAAGACTCCATCTCAAAAAAAAAAAAAAAAAAAATTTACATAAACTATAAAACTACTCCCAATAAAGAAAATTATCGGCTGGGCACGGTGGCTCAAGCCTGTAATCCCAGCACTTTGGGAGGCCGAGACGGGCGGATCACAAGGTCAGGAGATCGAGACCATCCTGGCTAACATGGTGAAACCCCATCTCTACTAAAAAATACAAAAAAACTAGCCGGGCGAGGTGGCGGGCACCTGTAGTCCCAGCTACTCGGGAGCCTGAGGCAGGAGAATGGCGTAAACCTGGGAGGCGGGGCTTGCAGTGAGCTGAGATCCGGCCACTGCACTCCAGCCTGGGCAACAGAGCGAGACTCCGTCTCAAAAAAAAAAAAAAAAAAAAAAAGAAAATTATCAGTAAGAGCCAAGACATCAGCAAAATTATACTCAATGAAGTAAAAAATAAACAGGAAACCAAGTTAACCAAGTTATCTAAAGCCAAATAAAAAGTTTTACTACATAAAAAACAATATGCGGATCTAAGGGTATAAAATTTTTAAAAATTATATGAAAAAACAAATATTAAGAACTCAAAGACTAGCAATGAGTGCTTTGCAAGAAATACAAGAGATTAGACAGTGACTACAATCTACTTTCAAAAAGATTAAAAATACCCACAGCAGGCTGGGCGCGGTGGCTCACACCTATAATTCCAGCACTTTGGGAGGCTGAGGCAGGTGGATCACGAGGTCAGAAGTTCAAGACCAGCCTGGCCAACATGAGGAAACCCCATCTCTACTAAAAATACAAAAATTAGCTGGGTGTGGTGGCATGTTCCTGTAATCCCAGCTACTTGGGAGGTTGAGGCAGAATTGCTTGAACCAAAACCCAAGAGGCAGAGGTTACAGTGAGTGCAAATCACGCCACTGCACTCCAGCCTGGGCTACAGAGCGAGACTCCATCTCAAAAAAAAAAAAAAAAATTACCCACAGCTAACATCTTACTGAACGGGGAAAAGCTGAAAGCTTTTCCTCTAAGAGCTGGAACAAGACAAGAATGTCTACTCTCATTACTCTTATTCAACATAGTACCAGAAGTCCTACACAGAGCAATTAGGCAAGAACTTAAAATAAAAGGCATCCAAATGGAAAAGGAGGAAGTCAAATTGTCCCTGTTTGTAGATGATAGGATCATATATATAGAAAAACTTACTCTACCACAGAACTCTTAAAACTGATCAATTCAGTAAAGTTGCAGGATAAAAAAATTAACATATAAAAATCAGTAGTATTTCCATACATGTACAACAAACTTCGCTGAAAAAGAAATCAAGAAGACAATCCCATTTACAGTAGCTATCAAAAAATAAAATAAAATACCTAGGAATAAATTTAACCAAGGAGGTGAAAGATGTCTACAAGGAAAACTACAAAACACTGATGAAAGATATTGAAGAGGATACAAACAAATGAAAGACATCCCATGCTCACGGATTTGCAAAAATTCATATTATTAACATAACAATACTACCCAAAGCAAGCTACAGATTTAATGCAATCCCTATCAAAATGCAAATGACATTCTTCACAGAAGTAGAAAAAAAAATCCTAAAATTTGTATGAAACCAGAAAAGACCCCAAATAGCTAAAGCAATCCTGAGCAAAAAGAACAAATCTGGAGGTATCACATTATCAGGCCTCAAAATATACTACAAAGTTGTAATAACCAAAACAGCATGGTACTGGCATAAAAACAGACACAGAGACTAATGGAACAGAATAGAGAACCCAGAAACTAATCCACATACAGCCAACTGATTGTTGGTAAAGGTGCCAAGAATACTCATTGGGGAAATGACCATCTTTTGAACAAATGGTGCTGGCTTGTAAGTGGGAGCTAAGTTATGAGGACTGTAAGGCATAAAAGTGATATGATGGACCTTGGGGACTCGGGGGGAGAGTTGGAAGGAGGGTAAGGGATAAAATACTACATACTGGGCACAGTATACACAGCTTGGGTGATGGGTGCACTAAAATCTCAGAAATCACAACTAAAGAACTTATCCATGTAACCAAAAACCACCTGTATGCCAAAAATTACTGAAATAATGTGAATACACTTAGTGCCATTGAATTGTACACTTAAAATATAAAATTTTATGTTCTGTGTATTTTACCACAATAAAATTAAATCTCTTAAAACTTAAAACAGAAAAACAGGCTAGGCATGGCACTTCATACCTGTAATCCCAGCACTTTGGGAGGCTGAGGCAGGTGGATCACTTAAGGTCAGGAATTCAAGACCAGCCTGGCCAATATGGTGAAACTCCATATCCACTGAAAATACAAAAAACTGGCCAGGTGTGGTGGCAGGCGCCCATAATCCCAACTACTCAGGAGGCTGAGGCAGGAAAATTGCTTGAAGAGCAAGGAGGTGGAGATTGCAGTGAGCCAAGATTTAAAAAAAAAAAAAAAAAAAAAAATGACGCTGGAAAACTGGATATCTATATGCAAAGAATAAAACTAGAACCCCATTTCTCACCCTATACAAAAAGTCAACTCAAAATGGACCAAAGACCTAAATGTAAGACACCAAACAATAAAACTACTAGAAGAAAACACAGGGGAAATGCTTCAGGACACTGGTCTAGGAAAATATTTTATGAATAAGACCTCAAAAGCACAGGCAATAAAAAGCAAAAATACACAAATGAGATTATATCATACTAAAAGCTTCTGCACTGTAAAGTTGAAACAATCAGCAGAGTAAAAAGGCAATCTACAGAATGGGAGAAAGGATTTGCAAACTACTCATTCAATAGGGAACTAATATCCAGAATATACAAGGAACTCAAACATCTCAACATCAAAAAAATGAAGCAACGCTATTTAAAAATGGAAAAACGAGGCCAGGCGCGGTGGCTCAAGCCTGTAATCCCAGCACTTTGGGAGGCCGAGACGGGCGGATCACGAGGTCAGGAGATCGAGACCATCCTGGCTAACACAGTGAAACCCCGTCTCTACTAAAAAATACAAAAAACTAGCCGGGCGAGGTGGCGGCGCCTGTAGTCCCGGCTCCTCGGGAGGCTGAGGCAGGAGAATGGCGGGAACCCAGGAGACGGAGCTTGCAGTGAGCTGAGATCCGGCCACTGCACTCCAGCCTGGGTGACAGAGCGAGACTCCGTCTCAAAAAAAAAAAAAAAAAAAAAAAAAAAATGGAAAAACGATTATCCTCAGTGAAGTTACTCAGGAACAGAAAACCAAATAACACATGTTCTCACTTATAAGCAGGAGCAAAGCCATGACATAAAAAGGAATATAGAGGGATATAACGGACATTAGAGACCAAGAAAAGGGGAGGATGGGAGAGGATGAGGAATGAAAAATTACCTGTTGGGGACAATGTAGACTCTTTGGGTGAACAGGTACACCAGAAGCCCAGACGTCACCACTGTATGATTCATCCATGTAACCAAAAACCACTGTACCCCTAAAACTTGAAATATTTAAAATTTTGTTAATTTGGATAGAGTTAAAAAAAAGAGAGGCCTAGTTGAGAGAAAAATTTAATGGCCAGGTGCGGTGGCTCAAGCCTGTAATCCCAGCACTTTGGGAGGCCGAGACAGGCGGATCACAAGGTCAGGAGATCGAGACCTGCCTGGCTAACACGGTGAAACCCCGTCTCTACTAAAAAATACAAAAAACTAGCCGGGCGAGGTGGCGGGCGCCTGTAGTCCCAGCTACTCAGGAGGTGGAGGCAGGAGAATGGCATAAACCCGGGAGGTGGAGCTTGCAGTGAGCTGAGATCCGGCCACTGCACTCCAGCCTGGGTGACAGAGTGACACTCTGTCTCAAAAAAAAATAATAATAATAATGTTGAAGATGATTCAATGGAATATGCTAAAGGTGCAATTGCTTCTATAAATTAAAAAATAAATAGATAAGCAAACAAAAATAAAAATTAAAAAATGGGCAAATGAGCCAGGTGCAGTGGCTCACGCCTATAATCTCAGCATTTTGAGAGGTTGAGGTGGGTGGATTGCTTTATCCCAGGAGTTGAAGACCAGCCTGGGCAAGATGGCAAAACCCTTTCTCTACAAAAAATACAAAAAAAATAGCCTGGCATGGTGGCACATGCCTGTGGTATCAGCTACTTAGGAGGCAAAGGTGGGAGGATTGGTTAAGCCCTGGAAGACAAGGCAACATTGAGATGTGATTACACACCACTGCACTACAGCCTGGGTAACAGTGAGATCCTGTGTCCAAAAAAAAAAAAAAAAGGCAGGGGGTGGGGGGAATAATCTGAACAGACATTTCTCAAAAGAAGACACACAAATGGCCAAAAAATATATGAAAAAATGCCCAACATCACTAATCATCAGGGAAATGTATATCAAAACTATGCTGAGGTATCAGGTCATCTCAGTTAGGATAGCTATTAACAAAAAGACAAAAAATAACAAATGCTGGTGAGGATGCAGAGAAAAGGGAACTCTTATACAGTGTTGGTGGGGATGTAAACCTAGTTCAGCCACTATGGTAAACAGTATGGAGGTTCCCCAAAAACTACAAATCAAACTCCCATAGGATCCAGCAATCCCACTACTGGGCATTTATCCAAAGGAAAGGAAATCATTATATCAAAGAGATATCTGGGCGGGCAGAGTGGCTCATGCCTGAAATCCCAGCACTTTGGGAGGCCAAGGCAAGCAGATCGCCTGAGGTCGGGAGTTTGAGACCAGCCTGGCCAACATGGTGAAAGCCTATCTCTACTAAAAATATAAAAATCAGCTGAGTGTGGTGGTGTGCACCTGTAATCCTACCTACCTGGGAGGCTGAGGCATGAGAATGGCTTGAACCATGGAGGCAGATGATGCAGTGAGCTGAGATCGTGCCACTGCCCTCCAGCCTAGGCGACAGAGGGAGACCCCATCTAAAAACAAAAAGCAAACAAAAAAACAAACTAGCGATCAATTCAAGTATCTCTAAAAGCTTACCACTAAGGAAAATGATTATATCCATAGATTTCCTCCCCCAAACCAGCTTAGTCCACACGTAAATCATTAGCAACTCGGCCCTAACTCATTTTATCATAGTTACAAGAGAAGTTAGTGAGAAAAGCACGAACTAGGAAAACAAAACCCAAGGCAATCCAGGTCAACTTGGGCTGACTGCAGACATCAGTTCCTTATGCCTGGGCACACAGCACAACTCACAACACTGCCTTTTTCACAGATCCCCTCTGTAATGTCCTCCACAAAACCCATCACCATAGTGCATGATGTTTCAAAATAAACAACCATTATGAGAAAAACATGCAGTATGTCTTACAGTGTTGTATTCCTTAAAAATATGACAACAAAAAAACATGGAGAAAAACCAACGCCTTTAAAAGTAATCTACAGGCCGGGCACAGTGGCTCACGCCTGCAATCCCAGCACTTTGCAAGGCTGAGGTGGCAAGATCACCTGAGGTCAGGAGTTTGAGATCAGCCTGGCCAACATGGTGAAACCCTGTCCTTACTCAAACTACAGAAATTAGCCAGGCATGGTGGCGGGCGCCTGTAATCCCAGCTATTCGGGAGGCTGAGGCAGGAGAATCGCTTGGACCCAGGAGGCAGAGGTTGCAGTGAGCCAAGATCGTGCCACAGCAGTCCAGCCTGGGCCACAAGAGTGAAACTCTGTCTCACTCTTATAAATAAAATAAAAATAATAAATCAAAAGCAATTTACATTCTACAGACATACTAATGAATGACATAAATGAGGTAATATGACATAAAACAAAATGGACAAAATATATTATGATTATTTTCTTCAGTGTACAGAAGTCATGGAACTTCTGGACTATCTAGCTACATAAAAAATATTGAATTGTCTGTTCTGTTAACATAAAATAGGTATGTCAAACTGTTTGTCACAGAAACCAAAATATCCACACAAATCTCTTTTTTCCTGCACCCTCACTTTGCCTGTTTCCTATTCTCCACTAAATGCTTTAACTCTTCATTTGGCCTGGCCCTTGCACCCAAGCATGACTGACAGGAAATCCTAAAGGCCCTAGATTCTATAGTGGCTGTTTGCAAGGGAGAGGAGGCTATAAGTAACTGCCACACTGGATTCTCTTATGTGAGAAGAAAGAAAGTATCCTGAATGCTTCTCGCGTATAAAACAGCAGGAAGGCAGGGTGTCTGTGTGGCCCAAGGAGCCAGAGGTAGCAAACTATGGGCAGAAGAATTGTGACCAAAGGCTAGAAGAGGGAAGGTCTGCAGTCAGCCTTGTCTTCTACCTCTCTGGTGTTTGCTTCTCATGAGCAGAGTCCGTTTTGCAAACATCAGGACACTGAAAAGAAGACTCCTGCTCTGGAAGTTGACAAGAACTAATATCCATGAATGTAAAAATCCAAGATCAAGGCTCAGCCCAGAAACAATGCCTAAAATCAAGGGGTTAAGAAAGGAGAGCAGAAGAGAGATCCAAGTTCAACCCGGCCCAGCCCAAAGAAGGTAGGATTCAAGGAGAAAAAACTAAAAGAGAAGACTCTTGGACCACATCATTTCCTACAAGGAGCAGTCAACGAACTTCGCTCCTCAACCAAATTACAAAAGAGGGCTCTTTAATCCCTTCCTTTGGCCCTTAAAAGCGGCAGTAGGGCTGGGTGCAGTGGCTCACGCCTGTAATCCCAGCATTTTGGGAGGCTGAGGCGGGCGGATCACGAGGTCAGGAGATCAAGACCATCCCGGCTAACACGGTGAAACCCCATCTCTACTTAAATTACAAAAGAATAGCCGGGCGAAGTGGTGGGCGCCTGTACTCCCAGCTACTCAGGAGGCTGAGGCAGGAGAATGGCGTGAACCCAGGAGGTGGAGCTTGCAGTGAACCCAGATCATGCCACTGCACTCCAGCCTGGGCAACAGAGAGAGACTCCATCTCAAAATACAAACAAAAAAAAAGCGGCAGTAAATTCATTAATCAGATTCACTGAAATGGTTTTGGAACAACTGTAATTGCTCAACTTAGACGTCCCTTTCCTGTTTCCCCAACGATATTGTGTATGTACTATATAATTATAAATGCATAGCATTATATAATATGAAATATAACATATAAAATATAAATTTTAGTTAATTATATGAGTGAACATTTATGAGAAACATTCAGATGATCTCCCTAACGTGAGAGCCTGGGGGAAAGTGGGACTGTCATGTCTGTCTTGCAGATTTCACCTCCCCAGAGCTCAGCCACTTAGTGCTGTTACAGCTTTCCTACCACCTCTGCCAGCCAATCCTGTCTTGTTGGGAATCTGACCTCCTATTGGCTATCGCAGACCTTTTTTTTTTTTTTTTTTTTTTGAGACGGAGTCTTGCTCTGTCGCCAGGGCTGGAGTGCAGTGGCCGGATCTCAGCTCACTGCAAGCTCCGCCTCCCGGGTTCACGCCATTCTCCTGCCTCAGCCTCCCGAGTAGCTGGGACTACAGACGCCCGCCACCTCGCCCGGCTAGTTTTTTGTATTTTTTTAGTAGAGACGGGGTTTCACAGTGTTCGCCAGGATGGTCTCGATCTCCTGACCTCGTGATCCGCCCGTCTCGGCCTCCCAAAGTGCTGGGATTACAGGCTTGAGCCACCGCGCCCGGCCATCGCAGACCTTTAAACTGCCTGCTTTGTGACATTATCCTGCCACCAAAGCTACCGCCACCTGGTAGAATCTTGGGGTTTGCTGGGAGTGGCCTGTAAATTTGTATCATCGCAAGTGGCCAGTGACCAGTGACCGGTGACCAGTGGTCTTCATACTGGACACATGCGCTCATTGGCTTCAGCCACCCAGACATCCGCTAGTATCGTCTCTTCATCCTTTGTATCTGCGGTTGATGTTTCTTCTTCTCTGACCATGTCAGGTAAAGAAAGAAACATTTTAAAAAGGTTTTCATGAGATTTGTTTCCCCCAAATTTAGATTCCTTTCCCCCTATAGTCCCAAACAGCTTCGAATAACCGGGAAATTCTTGAAGTAGAAATCTAGAGACCTCATTTCAGTTTTGGCTTTGACATTTACTAGCTGTGTGACTTTAGATAACTTTAATTCCATCACGGAATCTGTTTCCTCATCTGTTACATTAGGATAATAAACCGGTTATTCCTTCTGGTCCTTTTCTAATACTGAGTCTTAAAGGGTATACATAGAGAAAATGAAATCAGAGACTTTCTGAGAGTGTTCATTTCAACAGAAACAGAGAAGAATCCGAAGTGGCATAGAAAAGTAGGAATATGTTCTGAGATGTTTCATTTGTAATAGTCTCCCTCCACTGATATTTCAACTTTCCTATTTTAAATTTAGTGATGTTTAGTGATGTTTTAAATAATACTCAGCCAGGCACGGTGGCTCACACCTGTAATCTCAGCACTTTGGGAGGCCATCTCCCTCACTAATATTTCAACTTTACTATTTTAAATTTAGTGATGTTTACTGATGTGTAGTGATGCTTTGAATATTCAGTTGGGCATGGTAGCTCATGCCTGCAATCTCAATGCTTTGGGAGGCTGAGGTGGGAGGATCGCTTGGGCCTGGGAGTTCACAACCAGTCTGTGCAAGATGGGAAGACCCCCATGTCTACAAAAACTTTGTAAAAATCAGGCAGGGTTGGGGGTATGCCAGCTACTCAGGAGGCTGAGGTGGGAGGATCAGAGGACTGCTTGAGCCCAGGAGGTTGAGGCTGCAGTGAGCCATGTTCACACCACTGGACTTCAGCCTGGGTGACAAAGTGAGACCCTGTCACAAGCAAACAAACAAACAAACAAAAGTAATATTCACGTTTTGGAGATTCCTATCTAAACTAGGTGGAAAGAGAAAATGGAGAGTACTGGGTTATAAGGAGGCAGATATTCTAGGGTAAGGAATTTGAGATTTTAATTAGAGCAGAAAGTCAGGGTCCCCTACTCCTTCCCCTTGGGATATGCCCTGGAAAATGACAAAATGATTTTAAAAGAAAAAAAATATATTTTAAATTTGAAAAAAAAGTAGAAGGACAAAAGAGTGAAATCTATTCAGAGTAGGGCAAAATGAAGTTGGATTGAGCAAATGCTTAGATCAATGGACTCGGAAGGAAACGCGCTAGAATACAGTGTCCCTAAGAAAGGCCGCTTAACAGAAGTCATATTCAGTCACTTTTTTCTGTTGACTTTTTGAGCATAGTTGACACTTGACAGTTTTTAATATAAACATTTAAGAAATATGTTTTAGAGGCCAGGCACGGTGGCTTACACCTATAATCCCAGCACTTTGGGAGGACGAGGTAGGCTGATCACCTGAGGTCAGGAGCGTGAGACAAGCTTGACCAACAAAGAAATCCCGTCTCTATTAAAAACACAAAATTAGCTGGATGTGGTGTCACATGCCTGAAATCCAGCTACTTGAGGGGCTGAGGCAGGAGAACCGCTTGAACCTGAGAGGTGAAGGTTGCGGTGAGCCAAGATCATGCCATTGCACTCCAGCCTGGGCTATATGAGCGAAACTCCACTTAAAAAAAAAAAAAAAAAAAAAGAATGAAAGAAATATGCTTTAGAAATGATGCTTCCAGGCGGGGCCTGGTGGCTCACACATGTAATTGCAGCACTTGGGAGGCTAGGCAAGCAGATCGCCTGAGGTCGGGAGTTTGAGACCAGCCTGGCCAACATGGTAAAAGCCTATCTCTACTAAAAATATAAAAATCAGCTGAGTGTGGTGGTGTGCACCTGTAATCCTACCTACCTGGGAGGCTGAGGCATGAGAATGGCTTGAACCATGGAGGCAGATGATGCAGTGAGCTGAGATCGTGCCACTGCCCTCCAGCCTAGGCGACAGAGGGAGACCCCATCTAAAAACAAACAAACAAACAAATAAACAAACTAACGATCAATTCAGGTATCTCTAAAAGCTTACCATCAAGGAAAATGATTATATGCATAGATTTCCTCCCCCAAACCAGCTTAGTCCACACGTAAATCATTAGCAACTCGGCCCTAACTCATTTTATCATAGTTACAAGAGAAGTTAGTGAGAAAAGCACGAACTAGGAAAACAAAACCCAAGGCAATCCAGGTCAACTTGGGCTGACTGCAGACATCAGTTCCTTATGCCTGGGCACACAGCACAACTCACAACACTGCCTTTTTCACAGATCCCCTCTGTAATGTCCTCCATAAAACCCATCAAGTCACCATAGCGCATGATGTTTCAAAATAAACAACCATTATGAGAAAAACATGCAGTATGTCTTACAGTGTTGTATTCCTTAAAATATGACAACAAAAAAACATGGAGAAAAACCAACGCCTTTAAAAGTAATCTACAGGCCGGGCACAGTGGCTCACGCCTGCAATCCCAGCACTTTGCAAGGCTGAGGTGGCAAGATCACCTGAGGTCAGGAGTTTGAGACCAGCCTGGCCAACATGGTGAAACCCTGTCCTTACTCAAACTACAGAAATTAGCCAGGCATGGTGGTGGGCGCCTGTAATCCCAGCTACTCAGGAGGCTGAGGCAGGAGAATCACTTGGACGCGGGGGGAGAGGTTGCATTGAGCCAAGATCGTGCCACTGCACTCCAGCCTGGGCCACAAGAGTGAAACTCCGTCTCACTCTTATAAATAAAATAAAAATAATAAATCAAAAGCAATTTACATTCTACAGACATACTAATGAATGACATAAATGAGGTAATATGACATAAAACAAAATGGACAAAATATATTATGATTATTTTCTTCAGTGTACAGAAGTCATGGAACTTCTGGACTATCTAGCTACATAAAAAATATTGAATTGTCTGTTCTGTTAACATAAAATAGGTATGTCAAACTGTTTGTCACAGAAACCAAAATATCCACACAAATCTCTTTTTTCCTGCACCCTCACTTTGCCTGTTTCCTATTCTCCACTAAATGCTTTAACTCTTCATTTGGCCTGGCCCTTGCACCAAGCATGACTGACAGGAAATCCTAAAGGCCCTAGATTCTATAGTGGCTGTTTGCAAGGGAGAGGAGGCTATAAGTAACTGCCACACTGGATTCTCTTATGTGAGAAGAAAGAAAGTATCCTGAATGCTTCTCGCGTATAAAACAGCAGGAAGGCAGGGTGTCTGTGTGGCCCAAGGAGCCAGAGGTAGCAAACTATGGGCAGAAGAATTGTGACCAAAGGCTAGAAGAGGGAAGGTCTGCAGTCAGCCTTGTCTTCTACCTCTCTGGCGTTTGCTTCTCATGAGCAGAGTCCGTTTTGCAAACATCAGGACACTGAAAAGAAGACTCCTGCTCTGGAAGTTGACAAGAACTAATATCCATGAATGTAAAAATCCAAGATCAAGGCTTGGCCCAGAAACAATGCCTAAAATCAAGGGGTTAAAAAAAGAGAGCAGAAGAGAGATCCAAGATCAATCCGGCCCAGCCCAAAGAAGGTAGAATTCAAGGAGAAGAAACTAAAAGAGAGGACTCCTGGACCACAACATGTCCTACAAGGAGCAGTCAACGAACTTTGCTCCTCAACCAAATTACAAAAGAGGGCTCTTTAATCCCTTCCTTTGGCCCTTAAAAGCGGCAGTAGGGCTGGGCGCAGTGGCTTACGCCTGTAATCCCAGCATTTTGGGAGGCTGAGGCGGGCGGATCACGAGGTCAGGAGATCAAGACCATCCCGGCTAACACGGTGAAACCCCATCTCTACTTAAATTACAAAAGAATAGCCGGCGAAGTGGTGGGCGCCTGTACTCCCAGCTACTCAGGAGGCTGAGGCAGGAGAATGGCGTGAACCCAGGAGGTGGAGCTTGCAGTGAACTCAGATCATGCCACTGCACTCCAGCCTGGGCAACAGAGCGAGACTCTGTCTCAAAAAAACAAACAAAAAAAAAGCGGCATTAAATTCATTAATCAGATTCACTGAAATGGTTTTAGAACGACTGTAATTGCTCAACTTAGACGTCCCTTTCCTGTTTCCCCAACGATATTGTGTATGTACTATATAATTATAAATGCATAGCATTATATAGTATGAAATATAACATATAAATGTCAGTTAATTATATGAGTGAACATTTATGGGAAACATTCAGATGATCTCCCTAACATGAGAGCCTGGGGGAAAGTGGGACTAACACGTCTGTCTTGCAGATTTCACCTCCCCAGAGCTCAGCCACTTAGTGCTGTTACAGCTTTCCTACCACCTCTGCCAGCCAATCCTGTCTTGTTGGGAATCTGACCTCCCTATTGGCTATCGCAGACCTTTAAACTGCCTGCTTTGTGACATCATTCTCCCAGCAAACCTACCAGCACCTGGTAGAATCTTGGGGTTTGCTGGGAGTGGCCTGTAAATTTGTATCATCGCAAGTGGCCAGTGACCAGTGACTGGTGACCAGTGGTCTTCATACTGGACACATGCGCTCGTTGGCTTCAGCCACCCAGACATCTGCTAGTATCGTCTCTTCATCCCTTGTATCTGCAGTTGATGTTTCTTCTTCTCTGACCATGTCAGGTAAAGAAAGAACGTTTTAAAAAGGTTTTCATGAGATTTCCTTCCCCGTAAATTTAGATTTCTTTCCCCCTATAGTCCCAAACAGCTTGGAATAACAGGGAAACTCTTGAAGTAGAAATCTAGAGACCTCATTTCAGTTTTGGCTTTGACATTTACTAGCTGTGTGACTTTAGATAACTTATTCTCTCATGAAATCTGTTTCCTCATCTGTTACATTAGAATAATAAGTTCGTTATTCCTCTCGCCCTTTTCTTTTCCAACACTGAATCTTAATGGGTATACGTATAGAAAATGAAATCAGAGACTTTCTGAGAGTGTTCATTTCAACAGAAACAGAGAACAACTCAAAGTGGCATAGAAAAGCAGCAATATGTTCTGAGATGTTTCATTTGTAATAATCTCCCTCCACTAATATTTCAACTTTCCTATTTTAATTTAGTGATGTTTAGTGATGTTTTAAATATTATTCAGCCAGGCACGGTGGCTCACACCTGTAATCTCAGCACTTTGGGAGGCCATCTCCCTCACTAATATTTCAACTTTACTATTTTAAATTTAGTGATGTTTACAGATGTGTAGTGATGCTTTGAATATTCAGTTGGGCGTGGTAGCTCATGCCTGCAATCTCAATGCTTTGGGAGGCTGAGGTGGGAGGATCGCTTGGGCCTGGGAGTTCACAACCAGTCTGTGCAAGATGGGAAGACCCCCATGTCTACAAAAACTTTGTAAAAATCAGGCAGGGTTGGGGGTATGCCAGCTACTCAGGAGGCTGAGGTGGGAGGATCAGAGGATCCTGATCAAGAGGATCCTCCTGCTTGAGCCCAGGAGGTTGAGGCTGCAGTGAGCCATGTTCACACCACTGGACTTCAGCCTGGGTGAGAAAGTGAGACCCTGTCACAAGCAAACAAACAAACAAAAGTAATATCCATGTTTTGGAGATTCCTATTTAAACTAGGTGGAAAGAGAAAATGGAGAGTACTGGGTTAAAAGGAGGCAGGTATTCTAGGGTAAGGAATTGGGATTTTAATTAAAGCAGAAAGGGTCCCCTACTCTTTCCCCTTGGGATATACCCTGAAGAATGACAAAATGATTTTAAAAGAGAAAAATATATTTTAAATTTGAAAAAAAAAGAAAAAAAGAAGCAGAAGGACAACAGAGTGAAATCTATTCAAGACAGGGCAAAATGAAGTTGGTTTTAGCAAATGCTTTTATCACTGACCTAGGAAGGGAACAGGCTAGAATAGAGTTTCCCTAGGAAAAGCAGCTTATCAGAAGTCACATTCAGTTGTTTTTTTTTCTGTTGCCTTCTTAAACATAGATGACACTTGACAGTTTTTTTTTTTTTTGAGACAGAGTCTGGTTCTGTCGCCCAGACTGGAGTGTGGTGGCTGGATCTCAGCTCACTGCAAGCTCCGCCTCCCAGGTTTAGGCCATTCTCCTGCCTCCGCCTCCCAAGTAGCTGGGACTACAGGCGTCCGCCTTGTCGCCCGGCTAGTTTTTTGTATTATTTAGTAGAGATGGGGTTTCACCGTATTAGCCAGGGTGGTCTCGATCTCCTGACCTTGTGATCCGCCCGTCTCGGCCTCCCAAAGTGCTAGGATTACAGGCTTGAGCCACCGTGCCCGGCCTACAGTTTTTAATATAAACATTGTAGAAATATGTTTTAAAGTCCGGGCAGGATGGCTCACACCTGTAATCCCAGCACTTTGGGAGGCCAAGGTGGGCTGATCACCTGAGGTCAGGAGTGTGAGACAAGCCTGACCAACATGGAGAAATCCTGTCTCTACTAAAAATACAAAATTAGCCAGGCATGGTGGCGCCTGCATGTAATCCCAGCTACTTGGGAGGCTGAGGCAGGAGAATCAATTGAACCTGGGAGGCGGTGAGCTGAGATCATGCCATTGCACTCCAGCATGGGCAACAAGAGTGAAACTCTCTCAAAAAAAAATATGTAAACATTATATATATACACACATACATACACACACACACACATATATATATATGTTTTAGAAATGATGCCTCCAGGCCGGGCTTGGTGGCTCACACCTGTAATCCCAGTACTTTGGGAGGCTGAGGCAGGTGGATCACCTGAGGTTGGGAGTTCGAGATCAGCCTGGCCAACATGATGAAACCCCATCTCTACTAAAAATACAAAAATTAACTGGGTGTGGTGACAGGCGCCTGTAATCCCAGCTACTCGGGAGGCTTAGGCAGGAGAATCTCTGGAACCCGGGAGGCAGAGGTTGCAGTGAGCTGAGATCTTGCCACTGTACTCCAGTCTATACGACAGAGCAAGACTCCATCTCAAAAGAAAAGATATGATGCTTCCCACAAACAACAAACAAATAAGTGGTTACCTAGAGAGCTGGAGGACATGTAATTGGCAGTGTGCTGTTTCTAGTTTTTAAATTATATGGATGTTTCTCCTATTAATAATAAAAGTAAGTTTCTGAGAAAAGAATGTATCATTACTTGCATCAGAAAACCAATACCTTTGTGTGAAAAGTAGATTTCTAGTAAAAGCTGCTTTTTTTATCTTACTACTTTTTTCCAAAAACAGAGTACATACTGATTTGCAATGAACTGCTTTTAGACCGAAGAATAAAAAGTCAAGCCACATATCAGCCACATATCTCTAATTCCATATCTATCTAAATCAATTTTTCTGGAGTCCTTTGAACTTTCCTACATTCAAAACATTTTTTAATTGGATTCTAGCAGTTGTTTTTTTTAAGCTATGGGGATGTCATTTTCCTGGATGTTGGAGATGATTATAATCTAGGTTTTGAGGATAAATATTACAGCTCTCATGATACTTTTTAAGGATTTTTTTCCTGCTTGTTATGTGGCTACAATAATTTATTCTACTAAGATAAATATCTGTCATTTGCTGGGTAATAGTCATAGAAATATGAATGAGCGGCCGGGCACGGTGGCTCAAGCCTGTAATCCCAGCACTTTGGGAGGCCGAGACGGGCGGATCACGAGGTCATGAGATCGAGACCATCCTGGCTAACATGGTGAAACCCTGTCTCTACTAAAAATACAAAAAACTAGCCGGGCGAGGTGGCGGGAGCCTGTAGTCCCAGCTACCCTGGAGGCTGAGGCAGGACAATGGCGTAAACCCGGAGGCGGAGCTTGCAGTGAGCTGAGATCCGGCCACTGCACTCCAGCCCGGGCGACAGAGCAAGACTCCGTCTCAAAAAAAAAAAAAAAAAAAAAAAAATATATATATATATATGAATGAGCATAAAAATGGAATTCCTTTACTTATTTTTTGCATTCTATTTTGTACCAGTTTTTATTGAAATAGCCACATATATTATGGCTATTTTACATTCACATTTACTGCGTTTTTCTGCTTGTTACACACTTTTTGCTGATACAGTCTCTCTATCTATATATGCTGGTTAGAAATTCATTCGTTCTATTATGGGCTGTTTCTTGGTTAATAGTATTCACTTAGAAAAAATAGATACTATTCAGTTTCCTAATGTTGCATGTATGGTAGCAGCTTTAGTTAGTAATTTACTACATTCTGATGCTAGCTACATACCCCAGTTTTCATTAATATCTATATATTGTTTTAATTCCATGATTTTATGTTTTTAATTATTTTGTCTGTTTTTTCAGAACTTACTATATCTTCCTCCTTATAAGTCATATGTAATCTATCACTTTTATTCATGTATGAATTATCACTGTTATTATTTTATAACTACTTTATAGACAAGCAGCCTGAAGCTCAGAGTTTAACTAGCTTTTTTCTTTCAAAAAGCATTTCTTGGCCGGACGTTGTGGCTCACGCCTGTAATCCTAGCACTTTGGAAGACCGACGCAGGCAGATAATCTGATGCCAGTGGTTCCAGACCAGCCTGGCAAACATGGCAAAACCTCATCTCTATTAAAAATGCAAAAAATGGCCGGGCGTGGTGGCTCAAGCCTGTAATCCCAGCACTTTGGGAGGCCGAGGCGGGCGGCTCACGAGGTCAGGAGATCGAGACCATCCTGGGTAACATGGTGAAACCCCGTCTCTACTAAAAAAATACAAAAAACTAGCCGGGCGAGGTGGCGGGCACCTGTAGTCCCAGCTACTCCGGAGGCTGAGGCAGGAGAATGGCCTAAACCCAGGAGGCGGAGCTTGCAGTGAGCTGAGATCTGGCCACTGCACTCCAGCCTGGGTGACAGAGCGAGACTCCGTCTCAAAAAATAAATAAATAAAAATAAAATAAATAAATAAATAAAAATGCAAAAAATTAGCCAGGCACAGTGGCATGCGCCTATAATCCCAGCTACTCAGGAGACTGAGGCATGAGAATTGCTTGAGCCCAGGAGGCAGAGGTTGCAGTGAGCTGAGATCAAGCCACTGCACTGCAGCCTGGGTGACAGAGTAAGACTCTGTCTCAATGAAAGAAAAAAAAAAGCATTTCTATCAGGTAGTTATTTTGACTTATGATAAAAAGCCAGGCTTGAAGAGGGCAAAGAATGACCTTTTAGATTTACCAATGGCCTGGGTTAAATATAAAGTCTGGGGCATGTCACATGACCTGCAGAAGCAAAATGTGACACTAAGGATTATAAAGGTAATAGCTGTACTGTATTCTAGTAGACCCAAAAAAATGCCATATTAAAAGTTCTGATTTCCTAGGTTCTGGTCGATGCTCAGAGAAAAGACTCCTGGCAAGGAAGTCAGGTTCTGTAAACTGGTAATGATATTAACATAATGGTAAAACTTAAACAGGTCAATCTGACCTCTCTCAGACTCATAAAATGAAATGTTAGAACATCTCTAAGGACCTCCTAGTTCTAAAATGCTCCAATTCTAGGAAATAGTTATGAGTCTATACTAACCCAGATTCAAGGGAAAGATAGGGAAGGGAGAAGGTTGCTTCTAGCCTAGGAAATCATGTACGAACCCAGACCACTTGGGTCTTCACATCTGTGTCCAAGTTGGACACAAAGGCAGTTCATCAGAAGAGGACCAAACTGCCTCAGCACTCATGGCCATCATAAACTGTTTGGCTTTTGGTATCTCAGTGAGTATTGGTATTAGAGGCTTCCTGATTGCAACAACCTTAAGATAATGCTGTTCTTCAAATAAGGTGAGAATTTTTCAATCTCATCGGTTTTTTTCATCTCTCTTGTTTCCTACAGAAGATTTCCAAAATACGTCTTTACCTGGAACTGCAAATTCTCTGCAGCTCTCTCTTCCTGTGGTGAGCAATGCGGCTTCCTTAACAGGAAGCATCTCCAACTTCTCCAGAGCCTCTGCTCCAGTCATCAGCTCAGCATGGCTACAGCCATCAGCCTCTGGCACCTCCTTCCAGCCAATCATGGGCAGTGCCTACCTTTATCAACATTCTAGCACAACTATGTTGTCTGGGGTTACTGGCATGTTGTCTGGGGTTACTGGCCAGAGCCATAGCTCTACTTCAGCTGCCTCTTATCCAGGCAGTTTTGAGTGGGATAGTACAGCAAGCACAGCAAAGAAGTCATCCTCACTCAGGAACTTCACTGTGACTCTCATTGACCAGAACACAGCTGTCTCTTCCATGTCTATGACAGCCCAGTATGATAAAACTTCAGATACCAATACTGTGGTCCCTCTGTATCCGTCACTATCTGCCAGCCTTGTTCAGGGGACACTAACTCAAATTCCAAACCAGCAGGGCCATAGCCTGTCACTTCCCTACCAGATAGGAAGTCAGGTCTATTACTATAATCAAGGCACACTGGGACCTCAACTATCCTGCCTGCAATCCTATGGCTCTGTGTCATACACAGGATATAGGGCTTCTGCCCATCAACCAGAAATGGTGATGGTGCTAAGGAGGTTCAGCCCACAAATGTCCTACCACCAGTCTCTACTTCTGGGATGTATTACTCTGTGTCTACTCAACCCATCACAGAAACCAGTGTTCAAGGTGAGTACAAACAGCAAGAAAGGAGAGGAATAATGTCAGCATTGAAAAGGAGGGTCAAATCTGTAGCTGTGTGATGAGTCCACGGATAGGTAGAATTTAAGTCCTGAGACTTCAACCACTATTCTGGGGCAGTGCTCTCCATTTGCAGACTCTATATGAGAAAGTGGAACACTATAATGGCCATCTATGCTACATGTAAGAGAGTCCCAAGAGCATACTCAGGGATACATTGTTTAGTGCCCTGACCGATCACTTCCCCCGCACTACCACGCTGTAACGTCCTTCCTTAATCTATTACTTCAGTCTCTTTGGAAGGTACTTCAGAACTCTTATTTTGGCAGTGACATTTTGATTTTCCTTAACTTACAATAGGATTTAAGACCTTGTGTTGAGAGATCCTCTCCAAAACAAACAGGCTCAGAATCTGTGCTTGCTGATATATTTCATGAGGAAGGGCTCCATTCTTTCCCCTAGTCCATGGTGTAAAGTGTTCTTATTCTCTCAGGAGAGTGGAGAGAATGGAAAGGACCCTATAAGAATGTGAGGCTTTACAAAACATCTCCTATTTTAAAAATCACGTTCACTTTTTGACTTACAACAACTCTGTGAAATGCAAAGAAAACCAAGAAACAATCACATCAAATGATAACCAGTATGAGAACAGTCACTGCCAATCTCCTAATACAGAGTCTTGTCCATGGTCCTTAAGAAGAGCTAGTAGAAATGCCTTGCCCACGTTGGAAAGGTATCTGATTGCCGCATTGGTGTGTGGGGGGTGCATCTCACTTACCAGGGACTGACTTCTTGCTTGATTCCTTTGTAGCGATGAAAACTTCCCTGGGGATGGATACTTCCCTGGGATTGCAATCTCCAAGCCAGACATTTTGTCTGCCACAAACTCAAGAATTCTCCAAGTCCTTCAGTAGCAGAAATACCCAGATACTTGAGAGTAACCCATCACCTGAGCTTGGGGACATTTCAATGATAACTCCAGTCCAGAGTGCCACTAATCTCTTGACACTGTCTCCAGCTCCAAGCCAGGAAAAAAATGAGAATGAGAATTTGGACGAGATTAAAACCAGCCTTTCAAAGCCTCTAGATGTCTACCAGATCCTAATAGGAAATCAAGATCCTCCACTACTTCCTGTAGAAGTCCCTGATATTCACCCACTTCTGGCCTGCATTGATCCTCTTGGCCAAGAGGAGCAGCCTGGTTCTGAAAATGCCGATCAAAGAAATAACAGCCTGAGTCTTGAGGACCAAGGGATATTTGAAAATGGGATTGAGTCTAGCAGTGATTTGGCAGACATCACTACATTGGTGGAGGATACTTACCTCCCCCCACTCTTCAGTTCCTTACAGGACCTTGACCTACCCAAAGGTCCCTCAGCAAAGAAAGCCAAAGATACTAGTGCCATCAAGGTAAATCAGGCGCAGGAAAAGTCATGTGTCATAAAGGGTCACTCTGATCAAGTCAGGGAGAATAAGCATAAAGCTTCTGAGCCTATCCGGGGTGCTCCGAAGGCCAAAATCCAGCCAAAGAACCCAGAGTGCCTATTAGAGGGAGAAGTGGTTGTTTGCAGTGCTACAGTCAGTGACAGTGCCTCTGTGAACAAGGCCAAGCATTCTAGCAACAAACCTCACAAAGCTGCATCCAGCAGGATCAGCAAAACTAAGAGCCATGGGCAGGAAAAGACCAAAGGGAACAGAAAAAACAGCTCCAAGAAATCTGAAGAGAGTAAGCAGTCAGGGAACAAAGTCAAGGTAGAAGAGAAGCAAACAATTCCCAACATGAAGCGGAAGAAAAATCAACCTGAGCTTAGTCAAGAGATCTTTAAAAAGCCCCGAAGCTCCCTGGGCATGCACATGCTGGAGTCCGTGCAAGTTTTCCATGCACTCGGGAAAAAGATCGATAAGAAAACTGGATTCTCTTCCTCCAGGACCCTGGGAAGCTCAAGCAACACCCAAAACCACCAGCTATTCCCAGCTCTCAAACCATGGCTGCATACCCAATGTGAGGGTAAAGGCCCGGAGAAAATTCAAGTCAAGGCCCAGAAACTAGATGGTAGTGCTGAAAAAGAGTGTCCATCTCCATCCCACTCTGAGTTGCCACCACCTGGGAAGGTCGAGTTGATACCTTTGCCCTTTCTGGCCCCGGACAAACCTCAAGCTCGACCTGTTTCTCGGCGGCCAAACCCTCCGGCCTCACGTAGGCCTGCTGTGGCTTACCCTGCTCAACCTGATTCTACTAACTCAGCTCAGTCGACTACAGTCAATCCATCCCGACCAGCTCCTACCAAAACATCTTTGCCAAGTCCTGCCACACCAGCTCAGCCAATTTTGACCAAAGCAACCCAACCTGGTTCAGCCAACCCTACCCAGCCTACTGTCCCTCAATCTGCAATTTCTAGGCCATCACTCTACAAAACATCATCTTGTTCTTCTCTGCAGCGGGAGCCTGTTTCCACTGCTGTGACCAATCTCCAGTCCCTGCCCAAGCCTCAAAATCAATTTCTAATCCAAGACTTCAGCTTCCAACCCCACCCATGGAGGAAACCCACTGTTCCTGAGCCAGTAATGTCAACGCCTATCACAAAAGAGCAGAGGCCAGAGCGTGAGGCAATGAAGAAAAAAGCTCAACAAGAGCGTGAGAATGCTGCCAAATACACCTTTCTGGGGAAAGTGCAGTTTTTCATTGAAAGGGAAAGAGATATGGAAATTGCTGAATACTACGGCTACACAATCTAAGAGCTGAGATTGTTGGTTTTACGGTGGATACCGCTGGTTTTCCACATATATAGATAGAGACTAATTTATTTATTCTGATATATTTTTAAAACATAATAAAGAAATATAATAGAATTAATAGATAAGTAATAAAGAGGCCTTTTCAGTTTTGAGATGCTGTTGACTGTGAGTTTTCTTTGGTGTGAGGGTGGGGATCAAAGGGTGCATTAGAAAGAAGGAACTATGGCCAGGTGCGGCGGCTCATTCCTATAATCCCAGCACTTTGGGAGGCTGAGGTGAGCAGGTCACCTGAAGTCGGGAGCCCAAGACCAGCCTGGCCAACATGGTGAAACTCCGTCTCTACAAAAAATACAAAAGTTAGCTGGGCTGTGGCATGAGAATCGGTTGAACCTGGGAGATGAAGGTTGCTGTGAACCCAGATAGCACCACTTCACTCCAGCCTGAGCAGCAGAGTGAGACTCCGTCTCAAATTTTAAAATAAATTTAAAAAAATAAAAATAAATCACTATGTACCCCATGAATATATACAATTATTATTTGTCAATTTAAAAATAAAATTAAAAGAACAAAAAGATTAAAAAGAGCATCTTGCCAGGTGTGGTGGCTCATGCCTGCAATCCCAGCACTTTGGGTGCAGCTGGGGGAGCTGTCAGCAGTCCATGGTGAGCAAAGCCCCAGCTGTGCATGAGACACTCCAGGGAGGGAGAAGGGGGCTCAGACACTAAGGGGCTGGCAGGGAAGAGAAGCCAGGAGGGAGATGAGCAGCAGCCAGGGAACTCAGGGAAGCACTTCAAATGGGCAAGGGAGAGGGAAGCGGGGATATGGGTAAGGGGTATGTGGAAGAACCCAGTGGGAACTCTGATTGGAAGCAGAAGAGGTGGTAAGAAGCGGTCAGATTGTGCTTGTGTTTTGAAGGTAGAGACATAAATCAGGATTTGTTTTTGAATTGCAACCTCCACCTCCTGGGTTCAAGTGATTCTACTACCCCAGGCTCCCAAGTAGCTGGGATTACAGCTATGTGCCACCATGCCTGGCTAATTTTTGTATTTTTAGTAGAGATGGGGTTTTGGCATTTTGGCCAGGCTGGCCTCGAACTCCTGACCTCAGGTGATCCACCTGCCTCGGCCTCCCAAAGTTCTGGAATTACAGGCATGAGCCACTGCTCCTGGCCTATTTTATTATTTTTTTAAAGACAAGGTATCAGGCCGGGCGCTGTGGCTCAAGCCTGTAATCCCAGCACTTTGGGAGGCCGAGACGGGCGGATCACGAGGTCAGGAGATCGAGACCATCCTGGCTAACACCGTGAAACCCCGTCTCTACTAAAAATACAAAAAACTAGCCGGGCGAGGTGGCGGGCGCCTGTAGTCCCAGCTACTCGGAGGCTGAGGCTCAGGAGAATGGCGTAAACCGGGAGGCGGAGCTTGCAGTGAGCTGAGATCCAGCCACTGCACTCCAGCCTGGGCAATAGAGCGAGACTCCGTCTCAAAAAAAAAAAAAAAAAAAAGACAAGGTATCACTCTTTCTCCCAGGCTGGAGTGCAGTGGTGCAATCTTGGCTCACTGTAGCCTCCGCCTTCTGGGCTTAAGCGATACACTTGCCTCAATCTCCTGAGTACCTGGGACCACAGGCGCACATGGGATTACAGAACTTTTGGTCCTAAAACATATCAAATTTATAGAAAAGTTGCACAAATGGTACAATGAGCACCCACATATTCTTCACTTAGATTCACCATTTTTTAGCATTTTGTTATACAGTTGTCCCTTGAACAACACTGGTTTGTCAAGAACGCATAAAATACATGTAGACATTAGTCTATTTTATCATGTTCTACCATAAAATACACATAAATCTATTATATTTATTTTTTTGAGATGGAGTCTCGCCCTGTCGCCCAGGCTGGAGTGCAATGGCACAATCTTGGCTCACTACAACCTCTGCCTCCTGGGTTCAAATGATTCTCCTGCCTCAGCCTCCTGAGTAGCTGGGATTACAGGCGCCCGCCACCACACCCAGCTAATTTTTGTATTTTTAGTAGAGACACGGTTTCACCATGTTGGCCAGGCTGGTCTTGAACTCCTGACCTCGTGATCCACCCACTTCAGCTTCCCAAAGTGCTGGGATTACAGGCATGAGCCGCCACGCCCAGCCCACAAATCTATTATAAAAAATTAAAATTCATAAAAACCAAGTACCTGGCCGGGCGCGGTGGCTCAAGCCTGTAATCCCAGCACTTTGGAGGCCGAGACGGGCGGATCACGAGGTCGGAGATCGAGACCATCCTGGCTAACACGGTGAAACCCCGTCTCTACTAAAAAAATACAAAAACTAGCCGGGCGAGGTAGCGGCGCCTGTAGTCCCAGCTACTCCGGGAGGCTGAGGCAGGAGAATCGCGTGAACCCTGGAGGCGGAGCTTGCAGTGAGCTGAGATCCGCCACTGCACTCCAGCCTGGGGGACAGAGCGAGACTCCGTCTCAAAAAAAAAAAAAAAAAAAAAAAAAAAAAAAAAAAACCAAGTACCTGCTTTAATGCCTGTTAGCTAATCATCTCCACAAGAGCATTACTATCTCCAGTAAACTGCATACTATAGTGAAAAGTGATCTCTTGTGGTTTTCACATGTCTTTCACTGTGTTTAGTGCAATGCTGTAAATCTTGAATAACACCATGGTACCCACACGGAGTGCCTCTAGTAATCGTGGAAGTGCTCCCAAGAAGCAGAGAAAAGTCATGACATTACAAGAACAAGTTGAATTGCTTGATATGTACCACGGACTGAGGTCTGCAGCTGTGGTTGCCCACCATTTCAGACAGATGATTCATTTTATAAAGACAATTGAAACTTACAGTATCAGTAAGTATATATAAAACATATAACATACAAAATATATTATCAGTAAGACTTTTCTGGTCAACAGTAGCCTATTAGTAGTCAAGTTTTTGGGGAGTCAAAATTTATATGTGGGTTAGTCAGAATGCTTGACTTTGTTCAAAAGTCACATTGTATTTGCTTCTCTCTCTCTCTGAATACACACGCACACATATATTTACATTTACATATGTCTACATTTACATGTATATAAATGTATATATGTTACATATATATGAACCATTTGGGAATTTGTTGCAGACATCAAGACACTTCCCCTGTAAATACTTTTGTCTGTATTTCCTAAGAACAGTCATTCTCTTTCATAACTACGATAAAATTATTGCACCCAGGAAACTGATATATTATCTAATACTGAGTTCATATTCAAATTTATCCAACTTCTGCAATAATGTCTCTTATAATTGTGTTTTCTTCCTAAACCAAGACCCAAACCAAGACCCAAACCAAGATCCAGTCCAGAATCACACCATGCATTAAGTTATAGTTTCTTGAATCTTCTTTGATCTGCAGCCTGCTGCCCTATCACTTTGTTCTTTCATGATATTGCCATCTTTTGGCCAGGCGCGGTGGCTCACGCCTGTAATCTCAGCACTTTGGGAGGCTGAGGCGGGTGGATCACTTGAGGTCAGGAGTTTGAGACCACCCTGGCCAACATAGGGAAACCCTGGCTCTACTAAAAATCTGAAAATTAGCCAGGTATGGTGGCATGTGTCTGTAGTCCCAGATACTCTGGAGGCTGAGGCAGGAGAATCGCTTGAACCGGGGAGGCGGAGGTTGCAGTGAGCCAAGATTGCACCACTGCACTTCAGCCTGGGAGAGAGAGTGAGACCCTGTCTCAAAAAATAAATAAATAAAATACAAAAGATATAGCCATCTTTTAAGAACTCAAGTCAATTGCTTTGCAGAATGTTCCTCAATTTTGATTTGTCTGATTGTTTCTTCATTAATCAGGTTAAGCCTATTAGAAATACTACCCAAGGGCCGGGCGTGGTGGCTCAAGCCTGTAATCCCAGCACTTTGGGAGGCCGAGACGGGCGGATCACGAGGTCAGGAGATCGAGACCATCCTGGCTAACCCGGTGAAACCCCGTCTCTACTAAAAAATACAAAAAACTAGCCGGGCGAGGTGGCGGGCGCCTGTAGTCCCAGCTACTCGGGAGGCTGAGGCAGGAGAATGGCGTAAACCCGGAAGGCGGAGCTTGCAGTGAGCTGAGATCCGGCCACTGCATTCCAGCCTGGGCGACAGAGCGAGACTCCGTCTCAAAAAAAAAAAAAAAAAAGAAAGAAATACTACCCAGATGATGTGTGTTCTTCCCATTCCTCACACGAGGAGGCACACAGTCTCAGTTTGTCCTATTACTGCAAACGCTAAGTTTGACTTTTGGCTACGGCAATGTCCAGCAAATGTCTCCATTGCCTGAAAAATTTCCCGTTTATAATTAATAAGTAGTCTAGGAGGTACTACTTTAAGACTGTGTGAATAACCTATTCCCAGTCTTTCACCTAAGAGTTTTAGCTGGTGATTCTTGGCGGAATCAATACTTTTTTATTATTTTTATTTTTTATTATTTATTTTTTTTGAGATGGAGTCTTGCTCTGTGGCTCAGGCTGGAGTGCAGTGGCACGATCTCTGCTCACTGCAAGCTCCGCCGCCCAGGTTCACACCATTCTCATGCCTCAGCCTCCTGAGTAGCTGGGACTACAGGCGCCTGCCACCATGCTCGGCTAATTTTTTTGTATATTTATTAGAGACAGGGTTTCACCGTGTTAGCCAGGATGGTCTCGATCTCCTGACCTCGTGATCCGCCTGCCTCGGCCTCCCAAAGTGCTGGGATTACAGGCGTGAGCCACCGCGTCCGGCTGGCTGAATCAATTATTACCACGATTGTTGCAAAATGGTGAATTTCCAATGTTATAATTCCTGTATTTATTGGTTGTCATTCTACTGTTTTGAAAAAGCACCTTTACTTATCTGTCCTTTTATACTAGTATTAGTGTAGCAGTCGTGGTAATATGAACCCATGGATTATTTTTAATTGAATGTTTTAAAATAAATATTTGTCAAATTGTACAAAATTCAACCAATGGCAGCCCCTTCAAACTTATTCATGCGGCTGACATTCCTTGGGTGCTTCTTTGTTTTCTGTTACAGGCCTGAGGTGTCAGCAGGAAAGACACACTAGTGGCCCCTGAAGCCCTGTTACCTCGGGCCTCTAGGACCTTCGATAGGCCGCCTCCCTTCTCTTTTTTTTTTTTTGAGACAGAGTCTCGCTCTGTCGCCCAGTCTAGAGTGCAGTGGCCGGATCTCAGCTCACTGCAAGCTCCGCCTCCCGGGTTTAAGCCATTCTCCTGCCTCAGCCTCCGGAGTAGCTGCGGCTACAGGCGCCCGCCACCTCGCCCGGCTAGTTTTTTGTATTTTTTAGTAGAGACGAGGTTTCACCGTGTTAGCCAGGAGGGTCTCGATCTCCTGACCTCGTGATCCGCCCGTCTCGGCCTCCCAAAGTGCTGGGATTACAGGCTTGAGCCACCGCGCTCGGAGTCCACAGCTTGGACCTCCAGGTTCTTCCCTGGGCGCTCCCGGGAGGACAATGCTTCGGACTCCTCCTGGAGGAACTCTATTCCGGGCGCCCGGGGCCCGGCTCCCGACTCCCCAACTCCTGCAACCCCGGAGCGCTCCATTCCCCGCGCCGGGCTGCAGGCTCCGCCTCCGGTCGCTCGGTCCGTGGGCCTGGCCGACGGCCTCCGCGGCGGCAGGGGGCGACTTATCAGCGCGGCTCTCTGCTCGGGTCCCGGCCCGGCTGGAGCTTCCGGAGAGATGGCGAGCGACGTCCGGACCTCTCTGTCTTGCCCTCCTTGGCTGGTGCCGTGGCTACGCCCAGGCCGCTCCACACCCCTATACTGGGGAAACGTGTGCCTGCGCCGCTGGAGTTGCGAATGGCGGGTTACTCACACGTTCAAATACCCAAGGCCGGCAGCCCTGCAGGCCTCGGCGCGCGTTCCTCCGGCCATCTTGGTGAGGAGGGACGGGAAAGAGTAGACGCTGAGGAGCCTACGGAGCGGGGCGGCGGCCGCCAGGAGCTCAGGAGGCGAGTGGGTGGCTGGATAGGGACCCGCGTCCCTACCTGGACCCAGAACTCTGGGATCAATTTGACAACTTAGAAAATTGTTAGTCTTGAGAAATTCATCATATCTGCCAAGGAAAGGACTGAGATTGAACTCAGCTGTACAAAACAACTCAGGAATCTTTGGAAGAAATACCAACCTAAAAAGAACTGGAAGGAGAAATAATATGTTATGTAAAACTCTCCTTCCCTCTCTGTGAACAAAATGAGTGGTCACGCTGGGCAGCATTAAGTTACCTTCTTTGAGGTCTTGAACTTTCAGATCACCGTGGAGTTACAAGGGCATGTTCAAAACCAAAAACAGGAGAGGAAATGTCACTTTCATGATGCCCAGAAGGCACAACCACCGACAGAGACTTGATGGAAGTAACTTGAGTCAAGTAAAAGACAATTGAGATTATAAAAAGACTGCTGAGCACATCAGTATTTTGAGAAAATGATGCCATATGTTTTAAAAACATACATGTTTTTAAAAGTCAATGTTGAAAAAGGCACCACCAAGCTGAGAAAACATCACCAATGGCAGAAGACAGCACTACTCAATGAGAACTGAATTATCAGTTCTTCAAGAAATTTGACACTGAACTGCAGGAATTTTACCATCCTAATAGTTCCAACAACTTCCAGAAAATACAAGAGATAGAGGGAAAGAGGATAGTGAGAATGGGAGAATCAGTGAAGACATATGTAGAGACTGGTCAACAGGTGATAGCAATCAATAGGCGATGCTTGGAGAGAATAGTAAAGGCAGCTGAATCAATGATCAGAAAAATGTCACAGCTGGTAATAAAAACGTTCAAGTCAGAGTATGTGCCTCCTGGAGACATCTAAGGACTACACGCTGCCAATGAGGTGCTTGATAATAGTCTTTCAGATTTCTGAGGAGAAGGCAAACCAGGGTCAGTTGTGGTGGCAAATCGAAAGGAAGTTTTAAATGTATAAATAAGGCTCTGAAGCAGCAAATGGAACTGATTGCTTCAATGAGCTCGTTATCAAACCCAAAACTGGCTACTTCAAAAGTCTGTCATGTCAGCTGGGCACAGTGGCTCACGCCAGTAATCCCAGCATATTGGGAGACTGAGGCGGGTGGATCAGTCGAGGTCAGGAGTTTGAGACCAGCCTGGACAACATGGTGAAACCCCATCTCTACCAAAAATACAAAAATTAGCCAGGTGTGGTGGTGCGCACCTGTAATCCCAGCTACTTGGGAGGCTGAGATGGGAGAATCACTTGGACCCAGGAGGTGGAGGTTGCAGTGAGCTGAGATCATGCCACGGCACTCTAACCCGGGTGACAGAGTGAGACTATCTCAAAACAAAAGTCTGTAGCATAAGGGGTGTAACCCCAGAGGATGTTGGCAGGCTTCCACCTCAACTGTAAAGGAAAAAATTACAAGAGAAAGTCAATGACATAAATACAGATGGAGATGGATCAAAGAAATGGCATAACAAAAATGAAAAACATGTACGAAAGGAACCCTCAAATGGCAGACACAGCCAGTCTGAGTCACAAATTAACAAAATTAAGACAAAAATATAGAAAAACAAGAGGCCTAGAAATTTGAAGTCTAGCTGCCTGAGGTTGAAGGCAGGCTCACACAATCAAGTGAACAGGACTGACAACAGAGTGGAATGTACAAAAACCCAATCCAAAATCCCAGAGAGGTTTGCACAAGACTGGAAGGGCTCAGAAGGCAGTTACATAGAGGAGCCAGTCAAGAGAGTGGGGTGAGGAGTTCTGGTTGTGGATTTTGATAGTGAAATACATATATATATATATATTTTTTGTTTGTTTTGTTTTGAAACAGCCTTACTCTGTTACCCAGGCTGGAGTACAGTGGCTCAGTCATGGCTTACTGTAGCCTCGACCTCCTCCCAGGCTGAAGCTCTTCTCCCACCTCCGCCTCCCAAGTAGCTGGGACTAAAGGCATGTGCCACTACACCTAATTTTTTTTTTTTTTTTTTTGAGACGGAGTTTCGCTCTGTCGCCCAGGCTGGAGTGCAGTGGCCGGATCTCAGCTCACTGCAAGCTCCGCCTCCCGGGTTTATGCCATTCTCCTGCCTCAGCCTCCCGAGTAGCTGGGACTACAGGCGCCGCCACCTCGCCCGGCTAGTTTTTTGTATTTTTTAGTAGAGATGGGGTTTCACCGTGTTAGCCAGGATGGTCTCGATCTCCTGACCTCGTGATCCGCCCGTCTCGGCCTCCCAAAGTGCTGGGATTACAGGCTTGAGCCACCGCGCCGGCCTTTTTTTTTTTTTTTTTTTTATTGAGACGGAGTCTCCCTCTGTCTCCAGGCTGGAGTTCAGTGGTGTGATCTTCGCTCACTGCAACCTCCACCTCCCAGGTTCAAGGGATTCTCCTGCCTCAGTCTCCCGAGTAGCTGGGATTACAGGCATGTGCTGCCACACCCAGATAATTTTTGTATTTTTTTTTGTAGAGACAGGGTTTCACCTTGTTGGCCAGGATGGTCTCGATCTCCTGACCTCATGATCAGCCCACTTTGGCCTCCCAAAATGCTGGGATTACAGGCATGAGCCACTGCGCTTAGCCTAATTTTTCCATTTTTTTATAGAGATGGGATTTCACAATTTTGCCCAGGCTGGCCTTGAACTCCTGGACTCAAACGATCCACCCACCTTGGCCTCCCAGAGTGCTGAGATTACAGGCATGAGAAACCACACCCAGCCTTGATAATGAATTTGATAAGGAACTGCTTCCTGCCTTGGGGACTTGGAAAGCCCTCTACGTGTTTGAAGTTCAGAATGAAGGAATCATTTCAGTAGCTGAAGCAAAAATATTGTATATTATAGAGGAAAATGAAGGTGCTGGGTGAATCTGCTTTTGGAAAAATGAAGATGAAAAGAGTTAAGTCCCTACTTTGTCAACACTGATTTGGACTAAAATGCCAAAGATGCTAACATGTGTATTTAATTTAATCAGTCTGATTTTTTTTTTTTTTTTTTTTTTTTAGATGGATTCTTGCCCTGTCACCCAGGCTGGAGTACAATGGTGCAATCTCAGCTCACTGCATCCTCTGCCTCCCGGTTCAAGTGATTCTCCTCCCTCAGCCTCCCGAGTAGCTGGGATTACAGGTGCCTGCCACCACACCTGGCTAATTTTTGTATTTTTTAGTAGAGACAGGGTTTCACCATCTTGGCCAGGCTGGTCTCGAACTCCTGACCTCAGGTGATCACCCGCCTCAGCCTCCCAAAGTGCTGGGATTACAGGCATGAGCCACTGCACCTGGCCTCACTTAGATTATTTTTTAATTGTGGAGCTGTTTCTCCCTACAACAGTGACTGTTACAGGTAGCTTCAAAAGCCTGACTGGATGGATAACACCATGGTACAATACACGTTTCAGACAGCCACACAGTAGACTTTTAGGCATCATACACTTGAATTTTCCTTGGCTAGTTTTGACTCTAATCAAGTTTTTCATGCTGAGATGAAGCTTTACATGGAAAGCTGCTAACTACCCATTTACAACTGTGTCATTTGAAATTCAATAAACATTTCTTCTTTTGGCAGCATTTATAAATAACAAAAAAGTTGTATTCTAGCTTCTAACTATGTGAGTAAGAAAGTGTGGCATTGTGGAGGTACAGAACACTTCAACTCTCATATATAGCACCTGCCATAAATTTTTTTTTTTTTTTTTTTTTTTTTTTTTTTTTTTTTTTGAGGCGGAGTCTCGCTCTGTCGCCCAGGCTGGAGTGCAGTGGCGCATCTCGGCTCACTGCAAGCTCCGCCTCCCGGTTCACGCCATTCTCCTGCCTCAGCCTCCCAAGTAGCTGGGACTACAGGCGCCCGCCACCTCGCCCGGCTAGTTTTTTGTATTTTTAGTAGAGACGGGGTTTCACCATGTTAGCCAGGATGGTCTCGATCTCCTGACCTCGTGATCCGCCCGTCTCGGCCTCCCAAAGTGCTGGGATTACAGGCTTGAGCCACCGCGCCCGGCCTGCACCTGCCATAAATTAAAGCACACTAAGATTTTCTCTTTTTTTAAAACTTTATAGAGATGAGGTCTCACTGTGTTGTTCAGGCTGGTCTCAAACTCCTGGCCTCAAGCAGTCCTCTTGCCCCAGCCTCCCAAAGTGTTGGGATTACAGGCATGAGCCACCATGCCCAGCTGAATGTTATATTTTGTAGCTCAGTAAATTGAGCTATGCTAGTTTGTTAAATTTTACCATTATTCACTTAGAGGAAATCACAAACAAAATTTAAATCTCAATTTTCTTTGAGGCAGGGGTCTTGCTATATTGTCCAGGCTGGTCTTGAACTTGTGGCTCAGGTGATCCAACCACCTCAGTCTCTGAGTAGCTGGGATTCTCACCCTTTTTGAGTACAGAAGTAAAATAAGTACTTGTACTAAAATTTTGTATATTTTTTCTTAAACATGGTTAAGATTATTGTTTTCTTTTTTTTTTTTTTTTTGAGGCGGAGTCTCCTCTGCCGCCCAGGCTGGAGTGCAGTGGCCGGATCTCAGCTCACTGCAAGCTCCGCCTCCCGGGTTCACGCCATTCTCCTGCCTCAGCCTCCCGAGTAGCTGGGACTACAGGCGCCCGCCACCTCGCCCGGCTAGTTTTTTGTATTTTTTAGTAGAGACGGGGTTTCACCGTATTAGCCAGGAGGGTCTCGATCTCCTGACCTCGTGATCCGCCCGTCTCGGCCTCCCAAAGTGCTGGGATTACAGGCTTGAGCCACCGCGCCCGGCCTAGATTATTGTTTTCATCATGATTAACATATCATGTCTGTTTGATCCCATAGAACCAATTGAAATCTGGAGAAGTTTGGTCAGTTAACCTGTTGGTTTTTACATATGGCACCAACTGATCTCTGCCAGATTGACACAGTAGATCAGCTGTTTTAATGCTGAAGAGAGCAGCTTATATAAATACAGTGCACATCTATTAATGCTTCTCACTTTCGTAGTTCTGTTTCAGTCAGAGGTTTTGTGGCACAGGACCTGTATTCAGCTCACACTTCCCTAGGCTATGACTAGAATGCCTCGTGGCAGTAGCTACACTCATACACAGGCATTGATCTTAGATCTTTGTAGATTTTTAAATCATTGGCATCTTTTAGACCTAAATTTTATGTTTGCTGGAATTTTTTTTTTGAGACGGAGTCTTGCTCTGTTGCCCAGGCTGGAGTGCAATGGAGCATCTCTGCTCACTGCAAGCTCCACCTCCTGGGTTCACACCATTCTCCTGCCTCAGCCTCCTGCCTATTTGGGACTATAGGCGCCCCCACCACGCCCAGCTAATTTTTTGTATTTTTTTTGTTAGAGACGGGGTTTCACCGTGTTATCCAGCATGGTCTCAATCTCCTGACCTCGTGATCTGCCCGCCTCAGCCTCCCAAAGTGCTGGGATTACAGGTGTGAGCCACTGTACCCGGCCTGGAATTTTTTTAAAGCAGTAAATGTAAAGGCTAATTTTAGAAGATATTAATAATATGACTAACTTTAGCCAGAATAAAATAACTTGCCTTCTTTATAGAAATCTGGCCACGTAGGAATTTGCATTCTTAAAATTGGCACTGAAGCCAGAGGATGGATAGTGAAATTGGTCACATGCATGGACAGCCACCAAGTCCAGTGTTTAATGGTGCCCAGTGAAGAGGATTGAAGGACATACCAGAGAAGCAGCTGTAACTGGGTCAGAAGGAAAGTGACAGGCTGAGACTTAGTTTTAGGTAGAAAAAATGAGCTTCTGGTCTCTACATTATTGGCTCATTTCATAAACTCAAATCAGGGGATGAGAAGCTAGCAGAAGGGACTGACTCATGCTTGTTGATCTGGGTGACCTCTGTTTCAAGGTTCCAGCAGTGAGTTAGCTTACATTTTACAAGGTCTCCCAAAGTGAAACGTAGTGGTCTTTACTTAGTGACAGACTAATTTACAACTATGTAATTATTTTAAGTTTGTAATTAAAATTTATTCTGAATTATTGATGGCTTTACTGACATGACGTTGTTAAAGCCTCTCATCTTGCTGTTAAGTATTGTAGTGAGAAAATCAGCTGATCTGGAAACCATGTGGATTGGTTCTAATGAGCCATAAATGCTTCCCCTCTTCCTTCAGCACTAGTAGACTACTAGCTTTAGGCATTTAACCAAGTGAATTAGCGACAGCAAATATTAAAATCCAGCCATCCTATATCAGGTGATGAACTGATTTCCAGACTAACTACCCAAGAAAGCAAGTTAAACACTGTAATACAAAGCCTAAAACAGGGCAAGTTGGGGTTAGCTTTTAAAATGCCTACCTTGAAAAACATGTTATTCTGTGATTTTTTTTTTCTTTAAAGTTGTGGAAATTTGATTCAGAAAAATAGCTTAATAGGTTTGTATAGAGCACAGGAGAAGTGGTTGTGTGCATAAATGTATAATGATTATTTTAAGTGTGTGCTTCAGCAGTGAGAACCAACAGATGAAGGTATGTGATACTGACTAAACAGGTAAAAATATTTTCTAGTCTCAGTTCCTCTAGTCAATGCCTGAAGTATTAGAAAAAGTACTGAAACAATTCCCAAAGCATCAGGAATTTCCATTTCTACTGAAAGTATTGTTTGTTTTCTTCCAACAGTTCTGTTAAATAAAAGGAAAAGTCTCTGCTTGTTTATAAAGTTTTATTTAGAGATATATTTAATGTCACAGGTTAATGTGTGTAGAAACCTTCTTTAACCTTGCTTATAAATCTACCAAGCCTCACCTCAAACAACGTTCTCCTTAAACTTATCCTTTTTGTGCAAAGCTACTGCTTCCTGATGTCCATAATTCAAGGCAGTTTTGTTGTTGTTGTTGTTGTTGTTGTTGTTGGCTTGGTGTGATTCTGAAATGTGATTATTTAATGTTTGCCAAGATGTTTGGAATAGAGTAACTTTCAACTGATCAACTGATTGTGATTTTCTTCTTTTGTAGTTTTTGGTTTTAAAAATGCTTTCTGTCAAACCCATCTATAATTCCCCCAGAATATATTTATATGGACTAAGGCTTACCAAAAATAAGGAAAATCGGAGAAACTGCCACCGCCAGGAGGAGCCAAGGGGACATGATGACTAAATGTAATCTGGTTTCATGGAGGGGCTACCTAGAAAAAAGACATTAAAGAAAGACTAAAGAAACCTGAATAAAGTATGGGCTGTCGTTAATAATAGTGTAACAAATTCATTGTAAAAAATGCCCCATACTCAGGTAGGATGTGAATAATCAGGGAAACTGGATGTGGGACATATGGGAACTCCACTGTCTTCAGAATTTTTCTGTAAATATAGAACTGTTCTAAAACAATAAAGACTATTAAAAATAATAAAGACTATTAGGAAAAAAAAAAAAAAAGGCTGGGCTCATGCTTGTAATCCCAAGACTTTGGGAGGCCAAGGCAGGAAGATCACTTGAGGGCAGGAATTTGACCAGCCTGGGCAACATAGTAAGACCTCAACTCTACAAAAAAAAAAAAAAAAAGCCAGACATGGTAGTGCACACCTATACTCCCAGCTGCTTGGGAGGCTGAGGTGGGAGGATCAGCTGAGCCCCAGAAGTCAAGGTTGCAGTGAGTTGTGAATGCGCCACTGCACTTAAGCCTGAGTGACAGAGATCCTGTCTCAAAAAAAAAAAAAAAAAAAAAAAAGGCTGGGCACAGTGGCTCACACCTGTAATCCCAGCACTTTGGGAGGCCGAGGCAGGTGGATCACTTGAGGTCATGACTTTGAGAACAGCCTGACCAACATGGAGAAACCCCATCTCTACCAAAAATACAAAATTAGCTGGGCATGGTGGCTCATGGCTCATACCTGTAACCCTAGCTACTCGGGAGGCTGAAGCAGGAGAATCTCTTGAACCTGGGAGGCAGAGGTTGCAGTGAGCTGAGATCGCACCATTGCACTCCAGCCTGGACAACAAGAATGAAACTCCATCTCAAAAACAAAAACAAACAAACAAAAAAAAACAAAAACTGGCCAGGCACAGTGGCTCATGCCTGTAATCCCAGCACTTTGGGAGACTGAGGCAGCAGATCACCTGAGGTCAGGCGTTCGAGACCAGCCTGGCCAACATGGTGAACCGTCGTCTCTACTAAAAATGCAAAAATTAGCCGGGAGTGATGGCAGGCACCTGTAATCCCAGCTACTCGGGAGGCTGAGGTGGGAGATTTGCTTGAACCCAGCAGGCAGAGGGTACAGCAAGCCAAGATTGCACCACTGCGCTCCAGCTTGGGAGACAGAGCAAGACCCTATCTCAAAAAAATAAATTGCAAAAACCTTAAAGGCATTACTTGAACATCAGTTGTTTTACTCTTTTATGTGCTCATCTTTTGTGCCCCCAATGACTTGTTTTTATATCTTCTGGAGAGAGGCGGAAGTCTGTTGTTGCACTCACACTGCATTCCCTGGTGGCTGCTTTAACAGTTGGCTTTAGGCCAGGCACAGTGGTTCACGCCTGTAATCCCAGCACTTTGGGAGGCTGAGGTGGGTGGATTACCTTAGGTCAGGAGTTCGAAACCAGTCTGGCCAACATGGTGAAACCCCATCTCTACTAAAAAACACAAAAATTAGCTGGACTTGGTGGCAGGCATCTGTAATCCTAGCTACTTGGGAGGTTGAGACAGGAGAATCACTTGAACCCCAGAGGCAGAGGTTGCAGTGAGCAGAGATCATGCCACTGCATTCTAGCCTGGGAGACAAAGCAAGACTCCATCTCAAAAAAAAAAAAAAAAAAAAACCAAGTTGGCTTTAGTATAGACACTTCCGTTCGCAGTTTTGTTTGACCATAGTCACTATGATTATTTCTATGATTGCTTCTTTGTAGTCTTATTGTAAAAGAAAATAACCTGTCTGGCATCTTTTAGGTACACTCTCATCTGCCACTCTAAACACCTTTTCCTTACAGAAAAAATAAATTACACAAATGCTCTTTTAAATTCACAGCCACGGGGTATCTTACCAGGAGCTGAGAAATGAGGTCAGCTTCCTGGAATGAGGTGCCTAAGGGTAGAGATGACTCCTAGCATAGCCCGACCAGCATCATTAGCGCCAGTGCAGGTACAAATGTTGGCTGATTGAGCAGGGAGTGGAGAGGCGGTGGGAGTGCAAGAGTGCGCGCTCTACGGGTTGCGCTCCTTTAGGTGGCCCGAAGAAGGCAGCTGGAGCTCAGAAGCCACCGCCGGCGGACTTGAGCTGTGAGTGAGTGTCTTATTTAAAACGACATTTCAGAGTCGTGGCGAAGAAGCACGGACTAGGGCGCGCTTGCCGCTCTCCAACAACATCCGGACCCCGGCATTGAGGGCGTCGGAACCCCCTCCCGTCACTCCACCTCCACCTTCTCTGTGCTTCGGTGCACCCTGTGGATAGAGCCGGCCCGTGGGACCGCAGACTCGTGGGGCTGCTTTCTGTTGAGAGGATTAACAGACCACTGCCGGCTGCGGCCATTGTCCAGGACAGGCATCTTCTGCGCGCAAGCCACGTCGGGCCTGCCCGGGCTCTGGCTGCCTGGGAGTGCTCCCGCTGTTCACTCCGCGGAATTAGGGGTTGGGGGGCAATTCCCCGCAAATGGGTGAGGGGGTGGAGGCGAGCAGGTGAATTAATGGATGCGCAGTAGCCCCATCGAGGGAAAAGGAGCTGGACGGAGGGGAACTGCTGTGGGCAGGGCAGGCCTGGGGGGCTGGTAGGGGATAGAGAGTCCACCCGTCCGGTGACTTACCTGGTCTCTGTGCCTCCGCTCTCCCTTCGCCTCGCTAATGAGACTCTTAAACCTGGCAGGGACCCAGGAAGGGATATTTGTAATTATCCCAGGTGGTTCGAATTTACAGCCAGAATGGGAACCACTGTATCTTCTTTATTTCAGTGCCTGCTTTCTCTTAGCACGTTCTTGCCACAGCCCTTCATTCATGACCTTCTCAGTCCATTTGTTCAACTTTGGCCTCTCCAGTCCATTATCTCCGCACTTCCCGGTTTGGATTCCCAGGTCCATTTGTCCTGAGCGCTCCAGCAGCCATTGTCTGGTCGTGGACTGGCTCTCCGCGAGTCATTCACTCACCTTTCCCACTCTGGATTCCCAAGAAAGGGAATTGAAACCATTGGCTCCTAACCAGTCTGTGTCTGGGTGGGGCTTTGCAGCCTCAGGTCCCCTCTCAGGTTACTGGCCACCCTGTCCCCTATTCTGCTAGTTGGGTGGTCTAACCAGGGCTGAGGGGCACTACAGGAACCCAGGAATGAAATGTGCCCAGGGGAGGGCTGTGGAGCAGACGTTTCCCCTACACTGACTTGCCCAGTCAGCAGGCACCTCAGGGCACTTTGGGTTTTCCACTGGAAAACTGCACATTGTTTTTAAAAGGACACTGAGCTCAGAAGACCTCTCAGGTGAACCTAGCACTTTCCACAAGCAATACTTAAAAAGCTAGGAGGTGGCTGCGTCTGATGCAATGCTATACTCTAGCCACTGGGATTAAACACTTTCTTCTTTTCTAATCCATCAATTAAAAAGAAAACCTGTGATTCCTCTCCCAATTTTCCTTTTAATTTGGGGGAAAGAACAACTGGGTGGGGGGTGGGGTGGGGGGGATTACTTGTTTCCAGATTTAGAAGCATTTAGGGCATTACACATTTCACAAGCCTGAAGAGTTCCCTGGGGGCGGGGGCGGCGGGGGGGGGGGAGGTGAAGCAGAAGGAAGAGCCCAGTCTTCTGGTGTCCGGAGGTTCGTAGGCGGCTTGGCCCACAAAGCCACACTTACCTTTTCCTCCAGTCAAGAACATTTGCTGCTCTGTCCTAGCCCTTCTTCGAAGAATAGAACCCCCTTTTCTTTTGGTAACACCTCCTCTTTCCACTTCAAGCCGGAGTTCAGCTAGAGACTACAATTTTATACCAACCCGGACTCCACCTGGTTAGTCCAGGTGGCTCCGAATTCAAGATGAGCCAATCAGAGGCCTTCCTGGGAACCTGAAAGTTTGCTCTTCCAACAGGTTAGTACAGATGGCTCCTGATTCAAGATGAGCCCATCAGAGGCCCTCCTGGGAACTTAAAAAGAAAGTCTGCTCGTGCAGTGGTTTAGTCCAGGTGGCTCCTGATTCAAGATGAGCCAATCAGAAGCCCTCCTGGGAACTTGAAAAGAAAGTCTGCTCTTCCCATGGACTGAACAGGATCTCACTGTGTGCCATCCAGGCTGAGTGCAGTGACACAGTCACAGCTTACTGCAGCCTCAAACTCCTGGGCTCAAGTGATCCTCCTGCCTCAGCCTCCAGAGTTGCTAGGGCTACAGGTGCATGTCACCACAACTGGCTAATTTTTTTAATTTTTATTTTTTGTAGAAACAGTGTCTTGTTGCCCAGGCTGGTCTCAAACTCCTGGGCTCAAGCAATTCTCCCATCTCTGCCTCCCAAAGTGTTGGGATTACAGATGTGAGCCACCACATCTGGCTGGCCTGGACATTAAAATATATAAATTAAGAGCTACAGGCAGTCAAGTCACTACTGTATGGCAGATGCCAATCTAGAGTGAGAGATAATAAAGCTGATCTGCAGAGAAGAATGGACAGCAGATGAAGGGGAGACCCAGTGGCACTGGTGTTCCTGACTCCTAGCTGGACCTGTGTCCTTTCTGCAATTTGGCTCTTTTTCTTTTCTTTTCTTTTCTCTTCTTTCTTTTTGAGATGGAGTCTGGCTCTGTCATCCAGGCTGGAGTGTGGTAGCACGATCTTGGCTCACTGCAGCCTCTGCTTCCCAGGTTCGAGCGATTCTCCTGCCTCAGCCTCCTGAGTAGCTGGGACTACAGGCACATGCCACTATGCCTGGCTAATTTTTGCGTTTTGTTTTGTTTTGTTTTTTTAGTAGAGGCAGGGTTTCACCATGTTGGCCAGGCTGGTCTTGAACTCCTGACCTCAAGTGATCCACCCACCTCAGCCTCCCAAAGTGCTGGGATTACACACGTGTGCCGCTGCGACCAGCCTAAAGTTTGACTTTTCAACCTTTCTGTCAATAAATGAGAGGCCCCTGTGCTCCTTCAGTAATAAACAAATATATTCATTATCAATTGCTGCATAAAAATGTAACCCCAAACAGTGGCTTAAAACAACAAACACATATATGTATTTCACAGTTTCTCTTGGTCGGAAATTGGGGAGTGGCTCAGCTGAGTGGCTCTGGCTCAACCTGCAGTCAGGATGCCAGCTGGGGCTGTAATCTTCTGATGGCTTGACTGTGGCTGAAGGATCCACTTCCAAGGTGGCTCACCCACATGGCTCTTGTCCTGGTAGAAGGCATCATTCTGTGCTGGCTGTTGGCAGGCCCGTTTGTCTGGCTGTTGGTAAAAGGCCTCAGTTTCTCACCATATGGACCTCTCCGCAGGCTGCTTGAGTGTTCTCACAACATGGCTGCCTTCTCCCAGAGCAAACAATCCAAGGGAGAGAGCAAGGAGAAAGCCACTGTGCATTACATGATGTATTCTCTGAAACTGCAGGTCACTTTCACTTTATTCTGGGTTTTTTTTTTTTTTTTTTTTTTAGACAGAGTCTCACTCTGTCACCTAGGTTGGAGTGCAGTGGCATAATCTTGGCTCACTGCAATTTCTGCCTCCTGGGTTCAAGCGATTCTCCTGCCTCAGCCTCCTGAGTAGCTGGGATTACAGGTGCGTGCCGCCATGCCTGGCTAATTTTTGTATTTTTAGTAGAGATGGGGTTTCACCATGTTGGTCAAGCTGGTCTCGAACTCCTGACCTTGTGATCCGCACCCCCTCCCTCCTTGGCCTCCCAAAGTGCTGGGATTACAGGTGTGAGCCACCACACCTGGCCTATTCTGTTCTTTAGATCACTATGTTGAGCCCACTCTTAAGAGAAAGACAAATAGGTTCCACACAGGGAATCAGTGTGTCTAATTTTGAGGTTTCTCCATTCTCACCGACCACTGCCGTCCTGCTGGCCTCTGGGATTCCAAGCTTGGATGTTTCCTCACCATATCACCTGAAAGCCATCCCTGGGGTGTCTAGCTGTTTCAGAGGTGGCTCGGGCCTTCAGGCATAGTTCTGTTTTGTCCCATCCTTCTCAGCTCTGATACAACTGAGTGACTCTACTCCTTGTAAGGAAGGCAGTTCTCCCCTGGCAGGTACCAATCCCTCCCAACCCCACTGTGCAGACAGAAAATATTTTAAAATTACAAAACGGGGGCACAGTATATGAACAGAATATTTGAAATTTTTTTCTGCCCCCAAAAACCTGGGGCCCAAGGTTGTTATATCTTCATGTCCTCATTTTTTAGGGAGGTACCTTCAGAACCAATAGTGACCCCTAACTTCTCTGGTGGTCGGTTCCTTGAAAAGGAGTGTGAGAGAGGAGTGGATGGTCAACCTCCCACTGCCATGGTAACAGGGGTGCTGGCTGATGGGAGCAGAAAATAATTTAATGAAAGGGTGTGGGGGCAGTCACAAGATGTCTGGGAACACTGGCGGGCCAGCTGCTGAAAACAGGGACAAGGAAGGCTCCGTGGCTGGAGCCCAAACCACGCTGCAGACCCAGACACCGCAACCACCACCACAGACTCCAGAGATAGCAGCTTATAGTACTCCATCGGCTGCCACCACCACCATCCAGAACACCAGATGTTGTAGCCATGGCTGCAGCAGGAATGGATGTCCCACTGTCCCTGCTCCTCAGTGTCACTTGCTCCCAAGTTCAGGGCAGGTCCATCTGATTGGCTGAGTCTGGAACGTCTGCCTGTGCCTCAGCTGTGAGGGAGGCAGGGAAAGCAAGCCTTTTCAGCTTCTGTCGTGGGAGGTGGGCTCTGCCTCCTACCAAGAATCAAGGGGTGGAGGATCTTCGGACACAGGAAAAGAACCGGGATCCTGGCACCCCCAAATCCCCAGAGTCCATTTCAGAGCATAAGAAATTGAGGGTCCCAGATCATTCACGTAAGAAGTTTAGAGGGGGAAGAAAAGAATGATAAAAGAAAAGAACAGCAACAGGAAAGGATCTTTTCTTTGTTTCAGTAAGATGAAGAGGCCTCAGCAGTTTCGTGGGGGGAAGAAACAGGAAAACCTCTTCACAAGACAAAAAGGTAGCACTGCATTCTCTCTCTGTAGCAGCAGGACAGAACTGTCTAAAGACAAGACCCCTTTGGCCAAAGTAAAGGAATCTGAAACATTACTAATGACCCTTCAAAAGCTTCAGTTGTTTGTTTCCTTTAATTAACATCTAAATAGATTATACATCTTCTATAATTATAATATGGAAATGTATAGGAGCAAAATATATAAATTTTTTGGTGAATGCTTAGGGAAGAATGATGTTAGTCAAGTTCATTCAAGGTCTTAAGCAGCAGCATCTATGCAGCCAGGGCGTGGTCAGCGTTTGGGGACAGAGGTAAATATCCGCAATCCATGCATCTCTTTGATTTCTTCTTTTAGTGCCTAAGTAAGAAAAGAGCATCATCAGTTTTTGTGTATTTGACATTGGTTACAGTAATTCTCTGAGAGTATTTTTATACAGCTCTACATCTGAAGGAGACTTTGTGCTTTGTTTAAGCAATTTTTCCTTTTTTTGAAAAACAATTTTTTTAATCAGTAATATCTAACATGATTTAAAGATCCAAAAGTACAAAAAGGCATACAGGGAAGTCTCCCTCCTACACCTGTCCATCTCCCCAGTTTCCACCCCCATTCCCAAAAGAACTGTTGTTAGTTTCTTGTGTATCTTTTTTTTTTTTTTTTTTTGAGTCAGGGTCTCACCCTAGCGCCCAAATTGGAGTGCAGTGGTACAATATTGGCTTACTGCAACCTCCGCCTCCTGGGCTCAAACAATCCTCCTGCTTCAGCCTCCCTAGTAGCTGGGACTACAGGCACATGCCACCATGCCTGGCTAATTTTTTATTTTTTTGTAGAGACAGGGTCTCACTATATTGCCCAGGATGGTCCTGAACTCCTGGACTGGAGCAATCTGCCTGTCTTGGCTTCCCAAAGTGCTGGAATTACAAGCATGAGCCACTGTGCCTGGCCGGTTTCTTGTGTATCTTTACAGGGATTTAAAAATGCATATTCACCAGGCATATTCAAGCTAATATATTTCACCCCATGATCTTTTAAAACTCAAATGGTTAACATTTCAAACACATTACACCAAGCTTGTCCAACCCACGGCCCAGCCCATGACAGCTTTGAATGTGGCCTAATACAAATTCGTAAAATTTCATAAAACATTTTGAGATTAAAAAAAAATTTTTTTTAAAAGCTCATCAGCTATCATTAGTGTTAGTATATTTTATGTGTGGCCCAAGGAAGCCAAAGGATTGGACACCCCTGCTCTGCCCCTGCTCTACACTTTGCTCTTCCCCTAAACATCTACCTTGGAGATCTTTCTATGTTAGGCATGGATGGGCGTCCTGATTCTTTTTTGCATCAGCATAGTATTCCATTATATGAATGTATTATAACTTTTCAACCTGTCCCCTAGTGAACTTTTATGCTGCTTCCTGTATTTTGTTATTTCAAGCATCAAGCATTCTTTAAAATGAGCTGTTCTTTAAAATCATACCAATTAGCACAAATTCCCCAATGGTCAGAGCAAGAAATAAAGTTTCAAAGGAATTATGGGACTTGTTTTCAGGCTACAAATGGTGTCAGAGCCCAAATCTGAAGGAACCACCAGAGTCAAATAGATATCTGGCCCCTGTAGTGCTGGGAGAAAGAGAGGTTACAGAATCAGAGTGGCTTGGACCTCTCAAGTTTATAATCAGTACAGAGGAAAAGTAAGATCCTTTTATACTAGGCCAAAATCTGATGATCATAGTAGAGTGGACATTTTTCTTTTCCAGTCTGTTTAGTGAGCTCCTTCTCTTGGGGAATAATCCCTTTTCTACTTTATTGTACACTTCTGGTGGAACTACCAATTGGTCTGATATTGAGGTCATGATGTGCCACTGGCCCAGCCTATGACTGGACCGGGGTGGCACATGACCCAAATTGGGCCACTCAGAATCTCCCTTGGGATTTATGAGAGTGGAGCCTTGTGTCTTGGGCCAATATGCTATGATATCAATTGGAGGTGGCCATGGACCATGTTTCCCACCAAGGAGAGAAAGCCCATCTTTAGCATGAGAAAAGGAGACCAACACAGGGAAAGAAGTTGAAAGCTGAGAGGCTGAGAGAGAGAGAGAGAGAGAGAGAGAGAGAGAGAGAGAGAGGAATCTAGATATACCAGAAACCAGATAATTTTGTTACATGGGCCAAATAATTCCCTTTGTTTACTTATGCTAATTTTAACTTGGTCTCTGTCACTTACAATATAAAGAATCCTAATATATGTGGTCAGGTTTATAGATCCTTAGATACAATCTAGTCCTATCCCCGTATTTTATTTAAAAAAAAAAACAGAGTCTACTCCTTGCCAAAGTCGGCAAACAAGTGAGTAATGGAATCAGGATATGAAGCCAGGTATCCTGAGGTCCTGGCCACACCTGGTTTCCATCATGTTCCTGACTTGCCCTGATCCAGGAGCTCCTGTTGTGTTGGGGGACAATGAGCTGCCCCACTTGGCCTACACTGCACACCGTCCAACTCCACAATCAAGTGCAAGGCCCTCAACTCTGCAAACAGGCAGAAATGTCCCTGGAAAAAGGCTCCTATCACTGGGCGAAGGTCCCTGGGCCACTTGCTCTCTGCAGGCGTGGAATGCTCCCTAGAGACTGTGTCTGTGCCTGGGCCACAACCAGCCTCTCCTCCTTACGTCCACTTGGCTGGGTGAGGGCCCAGTCACACCTTCACGTGACTGACCCTGGACAGAGGAACCTTCTGGGCTTCACCTCCTCAGGCCCTGCACACTCCCCCTCCCTGATGCCTTCTCCCTGCATTCTGTGCAGTCCCTGAGGGCTTCCCAATACACACTACAGTCCCTTCTTACAGCCACACAGGGTCTTAGAGATCACCTCAGTCACTCCACAGTTAAGGAAACTGGGGCCCTGCTGGGGGAAGTGACTTGGCCGAAGTCCCATAGGTAATAAGAAGCAGCTTAGATAAACAATCTTAAGCACCTGCCATGCCCACAGCACTATAGCAGGTGCTAGGGACACAGAGGAAAAGGCATGGGAAAGTAATGAAAAAGGTAAGAGAAAGTAGCACAAGTCTAACACAAATGGATTGAATGAGGGCAGCAGTGGACTGCCAGACTCAAGCCAGCACAGCCCTGCTTCTGGTGTTCAAGGTAAGCTACTGCACTGGTGACTAGGGTGGACGCACAAGGGCCACACACAGGAGGCAGCCCTGGAGCTGGCCAGCCAGAAATGGAGCAGGCAAGAGCGACAGGGCATCTGGCCCAGGACAGAAAGTGAGGAGAGGTTGAGAAGCTCCCGTGATTCACTGAGGTAGGCACATGTCAGGGAGACTGAGGCAGATCACATGAAGCATGGTCAATCCCAGGCTAGGAAGACTGGACTGGATTCTGGGCAAGCAGGAGAGCCATGCAAAGGCTCTGAGCAGGGGAAAGACATTGGTGGAGGCGCCTTAGGGGAGGGCAATCCCCAAAGCTGGAAAGAGGCCAGAGGCGGGGAGACGGCAACAACTGTTTAGCAACTGCCTTCCACGTGGCAGGCACGACGCTGGGCACCTGTGGTCAATGCCTCATGCAATATTTGCCAATACGAGGCTCAGATCACACCTCTGTCCACCTCCAAAGGCAACTCAGTGCTCACCGCGACTACCTACTCTGCCCTTGCTGCCACCTCCCCAGGATGGCAGGAGGACAGGTAGGGAGGTGCTCCTGGTACAGAATTCTCAATATCTACGCCTCCTGGGGCTGGCCCACAGCAAATGCCCAGTGAGTATTTCCCAAGAGATGCACTGGGGCCTGGGAGAGGCCAAGGCCCCTGCAGCAGGGTCCCAGAGGAACAAGTCCACTCCTGAGGGTGCCGGTGGGGGGTGGGGGGGGCCCTCCAGGGAATCCCGCAGGGACCGTCTGATGGGAAGCTCAGGAGGGATGCCAGTATCGGATGGGTTGGGCGACATTTTCAGGCCTTTTGGACAGAAAATTCTGATTCTATAGCACCAGGATGAACATTACTACGCACAGGGTGAGTAGGCAAAATAGATGAGGCAAGCTTCACTCCGGCAGGACACCAGCCCCCCCACCCAAACAGCCTGGGCATGAGAGCATCTGGATGGGGCACCTACCCCACCCCCACCTCACTCCTGAAGAGACCAGCTGGCCCTGGGAATGGAATCCAGTTACTGCCTTGCCTTCCCCTTGATTCCAGGTCTCTGCCTTCTCTTAGGGCAGTGCCTGTCAGAATCCCATTCCCAACAGGTGTCCTGGCAGGGCAGCTCCAGGTCCCGGCTCAGACCCTGCCAGCCAACAGACTTGCTCCTAAAGATTTTCATTTTCATCATTCTCATGCGACTGCCAAAGCCAACATCCCCAAACTTAAATCATCTAAAATTGCCTATGACCAAGTCCATATATTTTAACACAAGTGTCAGCCCCCTAAGAATGTACTATGGCCAGGCTCAGGGGACTCCCTCATGTCAGCTGCCTGCAGACACCCAGTGTGGAGCTGCATGACACCCCAAGTCCTGAGCCAGAAGGGCTGTTCTGACTGGGAGTGGAGGAGAGGCCTCTAGAGTAACTCAGGATGCAGCTGCTCCAGGCGCAGTGGCTCACACCTGTAATCCCAACACTTAGGGAGGCCGAGGCAGGAAGATCGCCAAAGAGTTCAAGACCAGCCTGAGCAGCACAGTGGAACCTCATCTCTATATAAATATAAAAATGTATATTCTTAAGGCCGGGCATGGTGGCTCATGCCTGTAATCCCAGCACTTTGGGAGGCCGAGGCAGGTAGATCACCTGAAGTCAGGAGTTCGAGACCAGCCTGGTCAACATGGTGAAACCCTGTCTTTACTAAAAATACTAAAATTAGCCAGGCGTGGTGGTGGGCGCCTATAATCCCAGCTACTTGGGAGGCTGAGGCAGGAGAATTGCTTGAACCCAGGAGGCGGAGGTTACAGTGAGCCAAGATAGCGCCACTGCACTCTAGCCTGGGTGACAAAGTGAGACTCCGTGGGAATTAAAAAAAAAAAAAAAAAGTATAAATTTTTACAAGTGCCCCAATGTCAGGATGTGAGTTCTCCAAAACGGAGCGCCTTTGAGATACTACAATTTAATTTCTATGGGTAAGCCAATAAGAAAACATACGCCAACTCTCCTCACTGTCTGCAAACTCTCAAGAGATACTGACTGGGCTCCTTCCATGTGCCAGGTCCTTTGTTAAGTGTGGGGGACACAGCCCCGCCCTGCACTAAGCCTGCTTTCGAGGGGAAATGAAGGACAAGTGGCTGGGCTGTCTACTCAGGAAGTGTGAGGAGAGGCACATGTTGCTGTAGGGGACCAGAGGACACTTTAATCCCAAGACCGTGAGCTGACACTCCCCCAAACTGTAGGAATCACAGCCTTTCCCCACCCCAGACTGCTGCAGCTTCCTTCCAGTGTTGGAGATGAAATGATGGTGATGGCAGCCACATTTATGAAAGGCTTACTCTGTGTCGGGCACTGTTGTCAGTGCTCAGTGTGTACTTTATCACGAATCCTCACAGCAACGCTTTGAAGCAAGCACTGTTACTCTCAATTAGGAAACTGAGGCAAAGGGTAGGGTTGAAAAACTTGCTCAAGGTCACATGGCTAGAAAGTAGCAAAGCCCAGATTTGAAAGTGGCAAGTCCAATTGCAGAACCTGCTTCCTTAACCACTTGTAACTGTGGCTTCAGGCCAAGGGACACACTCAAATTACCAGCACCCGTGGGTCCAGTCGCACCAGGTGGCTTGTACAGAGATCTGAAAATAAAACCCAAAGTGCCACGGGTTGGGGATCATCTGGGTCAGCCAGGTCTTCCCTGTCTCGTCTTCTACCTTGATTCTGACCCCAGAGATCACATGGGGCTGGAAGAGTTTCCAGGAGGGCTCAGTGACTGGAGCACCCAGCAGACCACCAGCATGCCTTCGGGCTGTAGGGGTCACATCCACTGCAAAGGGCTAGGTTCCATGAGAAACACAAAGATGGATCCCAAAGGGCACTGGTCCACAAAGGGCTGACAGGTTGCAGGGTCAGACAGCAGGGATGTCAGTTTTCAGGACACAAACGGAAACCACCAACAGCCAAAATAGGGAGCCAGGGAGGGCGGGGGAAGGGCATTCATTCCCTGCTGGGGAGGGAGGAGAGGCAGCATTTGAGCTGAGTGGAGGACGGAAGGAAGGGCAACCCAGGCAGGAGGTCCATTCTGGGCAAATGCCCAGATAGAGAGAGACCAGCAGGCAGAGGCCGGCTGGGAGGGTGCACACAGAGAAGGGTGGGGGAAATGCGTGAACAGCAGTCTAGGACACCTGAACTTGATGCATGAGAGGCCACCGAACAGACGCTCATTACCAGTGCTGTGCTTTACAAAAATAACACTAGTTCACAATGGCAAGGCCTTCCAGAATGATGCCAAACACACCCAGTGAGGGGGCAAAGTCATAGGTACAGAAACAAGGGTCAAAGTTGTTATAAGTTCCAATTAAAATAAATATGGATAATATTTAAACTGAGCCTTAGGCTGGTTGACCATGATGTTCCAGAACCCAAATGTTCTGTCACTGGGTCTGGGCCAGCGGCAGCCATTCTCACTCACGCCATGCACCAACTGACCCATCTGTAAAGCGGTCCCAAAGAGAGTCCAAAAACCCCTCTTCAGATCTACAAAAACATGCATCTTTTAGCACTGTCTGTGTTTAGATATCCTCATCAATATGTGACAATAACAGTAAACATTAGTAGCATTATACAAGGACATACGAAATCACTATTGGGAGGCCTGGCTTCAATTTTGAATAAAATTCCTATTTGCCACAATGCAGATACTCCCAGATTCGATTTTTCTCAGGTCTTGAGTCCTGTTTCATGACTGTGGTACTGCATTATTCTTTCCTGCAACTGATAGCAAAAACCACCATCCCTGCTTGGCAGGCCCTTTTGGAGGCTGAAGGCCAGTGGCAAGGGGCACTGTTGCCTCTACTGACCTGATTAACCATCTGGTGCTGCTGGACAGTTCTCTTCTCCTTAAATTCTTCTGATTCAATTTTAATTTCATACATCGCCCCACAACCTCCTAAAATAAACACGATTCAAAAGCATTTCAATTATTAAGTCATGGCAGCCATGGTCCCATATGTCCTCAAAGTACTGTACAATCCAAAGGTCTGAATATTATCATTCAGCACAAAGGAAAGTTGCTAAGACCATTAGGAAAAGATCATGGCTTCCAATCTGACCACATGCTCCTCCTGACAGGTTGCCACAATCCAAAATGTGCTCTTCCTTTTGCGAGGCAGCTGCACCACCTGGGGTTATCACTTGTGGGCAGGAAAGATAAGGCATAAAGCATGGACAACCTAGGGAGTGTACAGTGTTTCCTTTTACTAGTCCAGTAAACACCACCGAAGAGGATGAGAAGGATGGAATTTCAGTGTTCCACCTTCCAAAGGACCGAAGATCAGTATTTTTGAAGGGCAAAAATACACCACAATTTGGTTTGAAAACTGTGTAATACTATCCAAAGGAAAGAAAGAACCAGGGGAGCATGAGAGCCGGGGACACAGCAAACATGCTATGCATGGAGCTGCTCGTGGCTATCTCTAGCACTGCTGGGTCCACAGCACAGCATCCAGGGTTTCATCCTGGGTTTTGGGGTAGAACTTTTTGGTGAAGCCCTCGAGACAGACTTGGTGGACCATCCACCCTCTGCCTGAGCTTTCCTCCACCTGGTTGGAGAGCTGGTGCTGATGACTGATGATAAACACATAGCTCTAGCATGAAATAATACGGGCAAGAAAATGTCCCCTGCATGATTAACACAGCCAGGCCATTGTACGAGAGGTGCAATGTACTCAACAGGCTTTGTTCTGCTTCTTTTTTTTTTGAGATGGAGTCTTGCTCTGTCACTGAGGCTGGAGTGCAGTGGCACGATCTGGGCTCACTGCAAGCTGTGTCTCCTGGCTTCACGCCATTCTCCTGCCTCAGCCTCCTAAGTAGCTGGGATTACAGGCGCCCGCCACCATGCCCAGCTAAAATTTTTTTTGTATTTTTAGTAGAGACGGGGTTTCACCATGTTAGCCAAGATGGTCTCAATCTCCTGACCTCGTGATCTGCCTATCTCGGCCTCCCAAAGGACTGGGATTACAGGCGTGAGCCACCGTGCCTGGCCTGTTGTTTCTCTTATAATGTGCTCTAGGAGTCCAAGTTTTGGTTAAACCCAGGTTCTCAGCCTCAACTCCCCTTCTGCACTCTGTCCAGGACTGCGCAGAGCCAGAGCTGGATCAAGCTTTAACTCTGCCCTGGGCCTGGGGCAAGTTCAGGACCTGGTAACATCAAGGCCTCAGCATTGTTGCAAGACCCTGCAAAGCCCTCACCTGATGTACCATTCCAGCAGATTTTTTTTTTTTTTGAGACGGAGTTTTGCTCTTGTCACCCAGGCTGGAGTGCAGTGGTGCAATCTCAGCTCACTGCAACCTCTGCCTCCCGGGTTCAAGCGATTCTCCTACCTCAGCCTCCCAAGTAGCTGGGATTACAGGCGTCCGTCACCATGCCCGGCTAATTTTTTTTTTTGTATTTCTGTTGAGATGGGGTTTCACCATGTTGGCCAGGCTGGTCTCAAACTCCTGACCTCAGGTATCCACCTGCCTCAGCCTCCCAGAGTGCTGGGATTACAGACATGAGCCACTGTGCCCAGCCCCAGTAGATTTTTTTTTTTTTTCTGGAGACACAGTCTCACTCTGTCACCCAGGCTGAGTGCAGTGGCACAATCTTGGCTCATTGCAACCTCCGCCTCCCGGGTTCAAGCAAGTCTCCTGCCTCAGCCTCTTGAGTAGCTGGGACTACAGGCGTGCACCACCATGCCCGGTTAATTTTTGTATTTTTAGTAGAGATGGGGTTTCACCATGTTGGCCAGGCTGGTCTTGAACTCCTGACCTCGTGATCCACCTGCCTCAGCCTCCCAAAGTGCTGGGATTATAGGCGTGAGCCACTGCGCCCAAACCCCAGCAGATCTTTAGATCATTTTATTCCCTGTAGTTTCCAGAATAAAATCTACTTTCTAAACTTTCTCCCCAATCCTTGGAAATGTTATGTTCTCCGTAAAGTCAGTGAGCCCTTGTGGCAATGCTGAGTGGCAAAGGCTGCTTCTCGGTGTGGAGAGACTCAGGCTGATGCCTATCCAGCGGCCCGCGCCACGGGTCGTTCTGTGTGTATGTGTGGATAAAAGGCCTATCTTCCCCATCCTGTGGGTGCGGAAGTCGCTTCTCCAGCCTGCTCCTAACACACTGCCAGCCTGAACTTCTAGGTGCCAGTGGCCGCCTGAGAAGGACAGAGCTTGGCTGGGGCTGGTAACTGGCCTTAGGACAGAGTCTCCCCCGAGTCGTGGTTCTGGTTCCAGTTCCATTGTCTCTTCCCTATGAGGAACTGGGCAGTTCCTTTAGCCTCTCTGGGCTCGTTTCTTCTTGGGGAAAGTAAGGCAGCTGAAGAAAACCTTTCTGGGGTCCACTCCAGCTCTGATATCCTAGGGTGTCAGAAGAATGGGGGAAAATTAAAGCAAAACCTATTCAAAGTCAAATGACAAACTGTGGACCTGAGCTCTGGGGTGACAGAGAGGGACCTTGTCCGAGCTGAGCCAGGCTGGCAACCTTGAGTCCTCCCAACTGCGCCTTGTCCTCAGTTTCCCTCTGATGTTTCTGAATCCTGACTGCCATCCCATGAGGTGGGGGCAGCCGAGCTCCATCTGTCCAGCAGCAACACATCTTGAGAAGCCGCTCACCAGCAGCAAGCCCCCTCCTCCAAGCCCCTGACCCTCTGTCCTTCCAAAGGGCAAAATCTTATCAAAGTGCCGTGGGAAGAATGAGAGAAACTTTACCTGAAATGTCAGTGACTTTTATAGCTGTAGCTCGTGGAAACTTTTCTTTGAGAATTTGGGTCACTCTGAGCTCCCCCTCAGTCTGGGTGGCAAACATCCGATGGTGAAGTGGAAGCTGCCACAGAACAGAGAGGAAGGTCAGGGCAAAGGAAGATGCTGCTGCCCTGAGCTGGGCCACTGTGCAGGCCTGTCTCACATTCCCCTGCAAGGCAGGCCCCTGAGCCCTCGCCAGCATAGCCATGGGTTATGTCAGAGGGGCTCTGTGGTATCAGGAGTCCATGTAAGTGCCCCGGAACACAGAATAAACTTTTATTGGTGGGGAGAGGATGATTGTTAATAACTCAATTTGACTCCAGAGACAAGAGGCCCCAAACCTAATTCAAGAGATGTTTGATTCCTCATGATAATGTCGTGTAACACTATTATGCTGATAGTTTTATAGGTAAGGAAACTGAGGCACACAGTAATGTGCCCAAGGTAGAATTTGTTAAAAAGAGCGAGAAAAGCTGGACAACCTGCCTCAGATCCATACCACTAGGTCATTCAGCATCTACTGCCCTGGATGGTGGGGCCAAATTCCACACTCCCATCACCTTTAGGCCTGATTAACATGTCTCGCCCTCCCCAGTGGGATGTGACCTCACAGCCCACTGCTCAGTTAGCCATCTATTCTTCATCATGCACTCCTCACTGGGGAGCAAAGTCAGAATTCCATTAAAGAACCTGAAGAAGGAACATCTGTAGGTTGTTTACCACTGGCAACAACACCCCTTCCCCAATGGCTACCATGGGGAACCTGTGGTTGTGTATTTTTTGGAGACAGAGTTTTGCTCTGTTACCCAGGCTGGAGTGCAGTGGCACGATCCCGGCTCACTGCAAACCTCCACCTCCCGGGTTCAAGTGATTTTCCTGCCCCAGCCTCCTGAGTAGCTGGGATTCCAGGCACCCACCATCACGCTAGGCAAATTTTTGAATTTTTAACACAGACAAGGTTTCACCATGTTGGCCTGGCTGGTCTCGAACCCCTGACCTCAGGTGATCCACCCACTTCAACCTCCCAAAATGCTAGGATTACAGGCGTGAGCCACCGCGCCTGGCCAGGGGAGCCCGTGTTTCTGATGGAACACATCTCAACATTTAGTAGTGAAGGAGCAGAAAAGCAGGTCGGCAGTCACTTGGCTGGGCTGAGTGCATGCTGAAAAGGCAGACTGGGAATGGAGTGTGGCAGGCCTTGAAGGCCAGGCTAAAGATTGTGGACTGTATCAGACAGGAGATGGGACTCCAGGTGATGGAACCCAGTCTCATGGTACCAAAGTAACCTGCAGGAAACAGTGCCTTCAGGAGCGAGTCAGGAGAGATGCCCAAGTAAGAGGCATTACAATGACGGACGCACCGGGCACTGGTCCCTGACTAGACTTGGATGACAGGTTGGAGGACACCAGGGCCGTTCATGGGTGCTGGTGCTGAAGGTCCCACCCCTCTACCCCTCAGTCCTTCCTGATAGCTCAGAGCAGGGTCTTGTGTCACAGAATCTCAGAGCACCACTCCTTTAAAATGAGCTGTGCACTGGCTCTCTCACCACTGGTCTTATAGGCCAGAAATGAGTCCGGCAGCATCCCAGAGCTGACCCCAGGGCAGGCCCTCAGAGGCACTTGGTGCTGGATGAATGAATGAGCAGGGGAAGAACTATTCAATTAGGGACAGAAACGCAGGACGGGAGAAAGGCCCAGAGTGTGACTGTCTGTATGGAGGGACAGAAACTTGATGTTCAGAGGCTGGGCAGGATTGCTGGGAGTGAGGGTGGGATGGAGCTGCTTCTGGGGGCACAATCTTGGGGGTAAAGGCGGAGAGTAACCAGATGGCAGGCAGAATACTAAGAGGTGAGAGTGGTGAGCGTTGCAGAATCCTTGGGAGAAGCCTTTTATCTTAGCGGATCTGCGGGCAGCGGCCTTTAGTGGAACAATCAACTGACATCCCCAGATGATCACTGTCCACGCTAAAAGTCACCGCAGTGGAAGAACTTCTTTTCATGCACAGGGGAAGCAGGTTCAGAAACAGGGGAGAAGGAAAATGAAAGGAAAGAGAAAGAAGGGTATGAGCTGAAGCAAAGGATGGATCAGAAAGGGGGAGAGATTAGGAGAGCGCGTGGGAAGTGCCCCCTGCTTGGGTTCTGCTCCGGTAGTGTGGGATTTGGAGGAGGATCAAGGTCAGAGGCCCAGTCGACCTTCCCAAGGCCCCGGCCCCGCTGCAGTCCCCCGCACCCACGCCTTGACTCTGGGGCTATGACTCCTCTCTTCTGCTCCGTAAATCAATCCTTTGCCCGCTGTATTATGACTGTTCATGTGTTCGTCCGCCTGACCTTCAACCTCCACCCAACTCGGGAGCTCCCCCAGAGCGCGCCGGAGCTTGAAATTTCGAATGCCGTTATCGCTGAGTGAATGAATGAATGAAAGAATGAATGAATGAGAGAAAGGAAGAGGAGCCCCCCCATTGCAGGTGCTGCGCGCGCCCTCCGGGAGCCGGTCCTCAAGCCCGGACAGCTGCCGGACCCGCGGTCCCTCCGCAGCTCCCGTCCCGGGGAGAGCAGCCCCGACCTTGCCCGCGCTCACCCCGCGGATCCCGCGAAGCAGAGGCGCTGCCGCGGCCGGGCTCCATGCCGCCATGCCCGGCCGACGCGACCCGCCGCCCGAGGTCACTGTATGCCCGAAAGACGCGGAGCAGGGAACCGAGAGCCGCCGCCTTGGGAGAGGCCGCCCCCTGCCGCCCGGAGGCCATCAGCCTCCCGGCCCCGCCCCAGTCCTCAAGGCCCCGCCCCGGAGGCCTCCTGTCGGCTGGCTCCGCCCCCAGAGGCTCCCGGCCGCCTCCCCGCTCCACCCAGGCCTCCCCTGGCCCTGGCTGACTCGCCACCCCCGACACTGCAGCGCCTGCCGGCCTCGGGGCCCTGCCCTCTGCCTTCGCTCGCGCCGCGCTCCTTCAGCCTCCCCAGGGCCTGTTTCACGGATAGGGTCCCCTTGCCCGCGTGAATATCTTCCTCCTCAGCTCGGAAACACTCCAAGGTCTCAGCGCCCGATACTGGCCTTCCCTCATCCGAATACCCCTCGTGCCCCGATGTACTTTTCCATTCCCACTCCACACGCTGGCAGCCTAGCTTCTAAGCTGAGGAGCTTGGCCATCGCTCCAGGTGCGGGGACTCGTGGAAGGATTTGATTCGCGGTTTAGAAAGATCGCTCTGCTCCTGTGAGAAGGAGGGCGTGTAGGGGCTGCAACCAGAGACACAGTCAGAAGCTCCGAGGCTACAGAGATGGTCCAGGTGAGCATGGAGGGGCCTAACTAAACCAGTGGCGGGAGGGATGGAAGAATGAACTGAGACACTTGGGAGGTGAATGGAATCCAGCGATTGCATGTGGGGTGAGGGTGGGAAAGGTATCTGAGATGACTCCCGTTTCTGGCTTGGACAATGACTTGGATGGAGGGTTAGGTGGGAGCTGAGTAGAGTCCACGAACAGTTTTTAATTTGCCTGAGTTTAAGGTGCCACAGGACACAGCCTAACAGAGGCCCAGGTTGGAGCCATGGACCATGGAGTCATGAGAATGGAAGGGAAGCTGACGCCATGTGGGATGGGGTAGAACTGTCCGCAAATTCATCCCGCCTCTGGAGTCTTCAGACCAGTCAAAGCCGAAACTGAACGCAAGCCTCTCCTCTCTATAGCTGTTACTTGTTTGCAGCACGTGGTCAGGTGGCACCCTGCAGGATTTATCAGCTTTTTGCCAACATTCTGGCCTATGCAATCAATACGTCCCTTCAGCGTTGCACTTGGATGGATTGGACCTACAGTTGTTCTATATGGATATTATCTAAATTATTTATTACAGTATCAGCTGACTCCTATGTTCTGGCCTTCAGAATTTCTCCTTTGGATCAATTACTAGCCTGTCTTCCATTTTCTGCTTCATTCCTTTAAAATGTTTAGAGATGATATGCTAACTTCTAAGTTTTCTTCATTGCGGTCAATGATGCAATTTAAATTGTCAAAAGATTTTTTTTCTCAAGCAGGGCAGTAGTGGTAAACCATTCCCTTGCTCTTCAGATAGCATGGTTTAGATGAGGCACACCCATCCCCAGCTCTAGGAATGGAAACAGGACCCAAGTCTGGCTAATCAGAGATTGGTTTAGGGTTGGCCCCAAGATTTGAGCCAGACCAATGAAAGTTGGTAGAGGGACTTTTCTGGAACTAAAGAAATGGATCCTGGCGGGGCATGGTGACTCATGCCTGTAATCCCAGCACTTTGGGAGGCCGAGGCAGGTGGATCATCTGAGGTCAGAAGTTCGAGACCAGCCTGACCAACATGGTGAAACCCCGTCTCTACTAAAAATACAAAATTAGCCGGGCGTGGTGGCGCATGTCTCTAATCCCAGCTACTCAGGAGGCCGAGGCAGGAGAATCGCTTGAACCTGGGAGGCGGCGGTTGCAGTGAGCCGAGATGGCACCATTGCACTCTAGCCTGGGCTACAGAGCGAATCTCCTTCTCAAAGAAAAAAAAAAAAAAAAGGATCCTTTTCTTTTGCAACTTCTATTTTAGAATCGGGATATATATGCAGGCTTGTTATGGAGGTATATTGCTTTTGCAACTTGTAGTTTAGAATCGGGGTATATATGCAGGCTTGTTACAGAGGTATATAGCTTTTGCAATTTGTAGTTTAGAATCGGGGTATATATGCAGGCTTGTTACAGAGGTATATAGCTTTTGCAACTTGTAGTTTAGAATCGGGGTATATATGCAGGCTTGTTACAGAGGTATATAGCTTTTGCAACTTCTAGTTTAGAATCAGGGGGTATATATGCAGGCTTGTTACAGAGGTATATAGCTTTTGCAACTTCTAGTTTAGAATCAGGGGGTATATATGCAGGCTTGTTACAGAGGTATATTGCATGGTGCTGAGGTTGGGAGTATGAATGAATCCGTCCTTCAGGTAATGAGCATAGTACCCAATAGGTAGTTTCAACCCTTACCCCCTTCCTCCTTCCCCCGTCTTGTATTCCCCAGTGTCTATTGTTCCCAGACATTGATCTTTTTCGGCTATGTTGCTAAGCTGGTAGAAAGGCTGGAGTTGCTGGCAACCATCTTTGCAACCATGCAGGGAGAGCTACTTTGGAAATGAAGCAAGACAAAGAAGAAAACAGATAAAAAGAAACAAACAAATGTTTGACTTTGTACAGCTGGAAACCAGCAATGCTGGAAATAAGCACTACAGGCAGTTTAATCGGTTTGTCACTTGTAACCAAGTGACCCATGACAAGCTCACAGATTTGTATTGACAGAATTCCTCCTTTTATTTAAAATGGTACTTTTGGCCAGACAAGGTGGCTCACACCTGTAATCCAAGCACTTTGGGAGGTCGAGGCATGCGGATCACCCAAGGTCAGAAGTTCGAGAACAGCCTGGCCAACGTGGCAAAACCCCATCTCTACTAAAAATACAAACCATTAGCTGGCTGCGGTGGCCTTTCTACCAGTTTTTTGTCTCCAAAAAAAAGGGTACTTTTGCTTATCTCTAACCTTCCTCTTCCCCATAATTTAACAATTGTCCATACTATCTGTTACTCTGAGCTACTCTCTGCCCCATTCTCCCCCTCTTATCCTCAGTTTCCCCTAGGCTGTCAGAGCCATCTGAAATGAAAACATTTAGGCCGGGCATAGTGGTTCATGCCTGTAATCCCAGCACTTTGGGAGGCTGAGGTGGGTGGATCACCTGAGGTCAGGAGTTCGAGACCACCCTGGCCAACATGGTGAACCCCCATCTCTACTGAAAATACAAAAACTAGCCAGGGGGGTGGCGCATACCTCTACTCGCAGCTACTCGGGAGGCTGAGGCAGGAGAATCGCTTGAACCTGGGAGGCAGGGGTTGCAGTGAGCCAAGATTGAGCCACTGCACTCCAGCCTAGGCAATAGAGACTTTGTCTCAAATAAATAAGTAAAATAAAATGAAAACATTTACTACTTGAAATCCTTCAGATTCCCCATCACCTACCTACAGGCAAAACTCCCAAATTCTTTTGTATTATTTAACCACTATCTGCCTGTCCAACTGAAATCTACCCTCTAGTAATATTATACTTGCACCTCCCTGCATAAGCTATGCTACAAGTTTGGTTATGCAGTTGCCCATCTTTTAAGGTTCAAGCCTTGTCTTCTCCAAAGAGCCACCTCTGACTGCCTCACAGTAAGCTTAGAGCCTGCAACTTACCTATAACTTTTGTTGCACTTATGGCCTTTTACAACTATGAATTTATGTATGTGTCTGTTCTCACTGGTTTATAAGCTCCATGAGGATAGAGCCTTGCTTGAGTCATCTGTCAACAGCCCAGTATGGGACAAAAAGTGCATGCACTGTGATTACTGAACAGAACTGAGAGAGGCTCAGCAATTTGCGCTCCACAGGTTTAAGTTTGACCTCTTCTAGAAAAGGATTTGCAGGATGATCTGACCAATCTTGGGCTTCCAAATTAGTTCCAACAGTTCCAGTTTTTTTTTTTTTTTTTTTTTGACAGAAGCAAATGTTTTACTTTATGATTAAAACAAGTGAAATGCATTTAGTCCCAGGAAATGTCAATCCTTTCTGCATCTTAATTTTTTTGCTGTGACCTTGAGATTCTCTTGTTCTCTTCAGTTGTATTGGTCCATGATCACTCATAGCTTTCATACATATATATACATCTGAAACTCAGAAAATTCATTAGGTAGGAACTCTTTGGATGCAGCTCCCTTTTTTTTTTTTTTTTTTGAGATGGAGTCTCGCTCTGTCGCCTGGGCTGGAGTGCAGTGGCCGGATCTCAGCTCACTGCAAGCTCCGCCTCCCAGGTTTACGCCATTCTCCTGCCTCAGCCTCCCGAGCAGCTGGGACTACAGGCACCAGCCACCTCGCCCGGCTAGCTTTTTGTATTTTTTAGTAGAGACGGGGTTTCACCATATTAGCCAGGATGGTCTCGATCTCCTGACCTTGTGATCTGCCCGTCTCGGCCTCCCAAAGTGCTGGGATTACAGGCTTGAGCCACCGCGCCCGGCCGCATCTCCTTTTTTAACCTCATTGGGATGATTTTTCATTGCACCATCATTTTATAGAGCTTCCTAGCACTGCTGAGCATGCAGAATTTTTGCAAATGCAATCCAGAGAAAGACTTGCTATATACTAGCTATTTGAACTTGTCTGAGCTTATGTGGCATGGTCTAAAGAATACTGAAATATTTCTGGCATACCTCTTAATTGCAATCACTTTCTCCAGGTTGCTTTAAGGATTAAATGAGATAACGTACTAAAGGACTCCAGTAAAAAGCTAAAAAGGTAGCTAGCTTTTGAGGTGCTGTGGCAGAGACTGGCATCTAGTGGCCAGTGATAATGGTGCAGGCTAATATCCGCACCTAAGTAGGGACAGTGCAGGCTGTGATGTCCATACCTAGTGGGGACATGAATGGGGTATTTGTCAGAGATGCTCCATGGCATAGTTTGGACATTGTTTCTGACTGTGCAGGTTCAAACCCAGAGTCTGGCTCTCCCAAAGATTATCTGAGTTATTCTATTATTTTATAAAGTTTGAAAGTCATTAGATACCCTTACAAACTTATCATTTTTGTGATGATTTTAAGCCTACTGAAAATGTCAAAAGAAATCCAAAACTGCTAGGTTACTCATAGCTTATACAAAATTAGTATTAACTAGGCCAGATGTGGTGGCTCACGCCTGTAATCCCAGCACTTTGGGGCCAGGGCAGGCAGCTTGCTTGAACTCAGGAGTTCGAGACCAGAAAGATTATAAAAAATTAGCCTGGCATGATGGTGCGTGCCTGTTGTCCCAGCTACTCGGGAGGCTGAGACAGGAGGAGGCGGAGGTTGCAGTGAGCCAAGATTGTGCCACTGCACTCCAACCTGGGCAACAGAGACCCCCATCTCAAAAAAATAAAATCAGTGTTAACTTGTACTATTTAGCCACATTCATTAAGTTTTTAATTTTAACTCTACTATCTCACAACCAGGAATGTACAAGAGATCTGGAGCCTGATTCGCATGGCAGGAAGGAGACCAAGTATTTTTGTTTGGGATGGGTTTTAGCCACTATTAGAGGAATAGTTTGTTTCTTAGGGGTTGGGTCCTAGTAGTATGATACTTAGTTCATTTAGGAACTTCCTTTTTTAAGGGCTAAGAAAACATGTTAGCTACTAAATAATATGCAAAGATAACTTTCTAAATTTAAGCTGTACTCAAAAATCCACAGAACCTGCAAAACTCTCAAGTTTCTATACTTAAATAGAAGTGTGTGTTGATATACATACTTTAATCAGTCATTTCTTGCTTTCAATATATTTTATTCTGACGAAGTTACAAAAGTAGATACAAAATACTTTTTTTAAAAGTACAGTTAACTGACTTAGAAAAATAGATAAAGCCCCTAAGGATTTTAAAACACAACATAAATTTTTATGTAAAGAACATTTAAAAATATTTTAGGTGGTAACCAAAACTAACTTACATAAACTATTTTTGATGTAGAATAGAATGCTGTTCTATAATAAGAAGTCTATAGCACACTGGTAATCCATTTGGATCTACAGAATACTTGTTTGGAATAGAATCTGATAATGAGAGAAAACCCAAATGAATGTCAGTGCAGTTGCTTCAAAAAAATTACTGCTACCACATGTACTATCATCCCCCAAGGCCTTTTACAGTCTGAAATACCAAAATTGAAAGCAAAAATAGGATGACCAAAGGACTACTACTTTACCTCTTTTCAGAATTCTACAATAGTAGAAACCAAATCCCCTTACTGATCCCGGGGGAAATAATGTGCCTGTTGAAGGTGCTCAGTGTTTGGTGTCCAGGCTGTCATTTTTCAGGTGAGGATTTCATACTGACAGGAGGCAGGCTCCTAAAACAAGGCGGTAGCACCGGCACCATGATTAGGGCCGCTTAAAAACAAATTTCTAGGACTTATACTCTTTGGGCCTGATTTGTTAATGCTCATGAGGTAATGATACTATGTTTGAGAAGCTCTATTTCTAGTATAACCTCAATGTTCAAGAGAGAAAGCCAACAATACAATCAGGAAACCACAACACTGACAAAACTTAGTATTACCACCAAGATTGTTCCTCTTGCCTTGGCACTACTAAAAAACTTTACCTTTGTTACTAAAGTCATGGTGAATACAGATTTTGCATTTCTCATGTAACCAGCTATATGAGCTAGGGTTCTATAAGCCTTAGATGAAAGGAAATACTTTGCTGGAAGCCCTGTAAAAATCACTTTATTCACAATCTGAAGAATGAAAGACAAATTTGGCTGTTAATACAAAAACCGTAGTACAAGGAAGTTCAACTGTTTAAAAATCTGCACATCACTGTCCAAGTGTTTTTTGAAGGCCTGAAAATTAAAGCACCATAGGATGAACTGCATAATTTAGCAAGCACTCTCCACCCCATAACTGTAATCATGTATGAAGAGCAGAGATCAGACACTGAGAGATGGATTCTGATTAGCAAGGGGGAAGGGAGTGAGTGTTACGGAACAGGCAAACCTTGGGCATGGGGAGATAAAAGTAAGAAGAGTCAAAAAGATTGATTTCTATAGGCCTGGCACAGTGGCTGATGCCTGTAATCCCAGAACTTTGGGAGGCTGAGGCAGGTGGATTACAAGGTCAGGAGATGGGAGACCATCCTGGCTAACACGGTGAAACCCCATCTCTACTAAAAATGCAAAAAATTAGCTGGGCATGACTAAAAATACAAAAAATTAGCTGGGCGTGGTGGCGGGCACCTGTAGTTCCAGCTACTAGGGAAGCTGGGGCAGGAGAATGGTGTGAACCCGGGAGGCGGAGCTTGGAGGAAGCCGAGATCCCGGCACTGCACTCCAGCCTGGGCGACAGAGTGAGACTCTGTCTCAAAAAACAAAAAAACAAACAAAAAAATGATTTCATCAAACTGTTATCAAAGGTTGGCCCTCTAGCCAACTCTGGAAGGCACCATCCTCTTCCCATTATCTCCCCTTCCTCCAATTCTCCTCCTCCCCTTGGCTCCCTAGCCTTGGAGGTAAATACTAATATTTCGGTGCACTGTTGGTTAAGCCAGATTGGCTTGGGAACCTGGTAATGTTTTTGTTTTTATTTTTAAAAAGGACAGTCTGAGTCTCAAAATACCAACACATCTCTGATTTATGTCCCATTTATAAGCTGCCTTTACTACTGTCCTGACATGTGATCGTCTTTCATTTGCTTTAGAGCTTAGTGGTGAAGAGAGGGAACATTTCCATAACTGAAAATAAATGGAGAAAAGTGATAACTCTTTTCTTTGACAATATTTGAAATACTAGAAATAATGAGGAAAGTATAAGCCTACCTAAGAAACTAATTTCATCACTTGTGGACTTAAAAAAGTAAAGCCAACAGGGTTTAAAGTCGAGAGGCAGTTCACATCCTAAGTGACATCTAGAAACCTGCTCTCTTGTTCACAAATGATCAACATGAACATACAGAATGGCTGACATTTGCACCTTTGGATAAGCTTAAAACATGGATTGTGGAATGTCTAATAGAGGGCTTTTCTCTTTTTTTTTTTTTTCATAATGACTGTCCCACACTTTAATTCCTCAATGATATATGGATGCTACCTAAATTAGATTAAATGTTTTCTTTAAAATTCTGTATACATTTAAGAATGTCTAGAAAATGATTATTTAAAATGGAGTTTCTAAGTAAGTATTTTCTTTATAGTTTAGTGGATTAAGAAAAATTTAAAAAAACATCAAATCTAATCTTTATCAAAGCCATCAAGGAGGCTGGTAAAATACTTTGCAAAAATCACAGCTCTGAACCACATAGAATGCTGATGAACTTAAAGCTTTGCCAGTCTGGCAAGTCTTCCAGTATAATACTTGTTGTCCCTCAGTACATTTTAAATAGACAGAGTTTACTAAATTCTAGGAACCAAATAAAAACTAAACGTTTTCTTCACTAAAGGGGAAGGTTTTTATATCCCAATAGAAATAGAGGAATTTCAAGTTTTGATACAAAAACAATTAAAACAAGATAAAACCCAAGTGGGAGCTCAGTCCATCTTTTGAATATTAACAGAATGAGGATTTTTTTAAAACGTATTTCTCCCATTTTGTTTCCTTTAAACACATACACTCACTCACTCTCTCAAGAATAGGTAGCACACCAAAACTTTGTGTGTTATAAGATGTATATACCTTCATGGTTTATTGTGGTTTTCCTTAAGTTTTATCCTTATTAGGATGAAGTTCATGCATTTCTACACTACTCTTAACTAAGGCTCAAGACAATAAAAACATAGAAGTAATTTTTTAATAAAATGAAATAAAATAATCAAGTACTCTGAGTATTTTCCTCCATTCTCTAATCCAGAATTTCAATGCCTCTGAAAAATAATGAAATAATAAAAATAGTGGTTTTGAGACCTAAATTTCTTGTAATATTTTGGATTCCTTATCTCAGCCAAAAGCTACTATCTGAATTAAGCTTTTTAGACTAAAAGCCTGGTCTATCCTTAGAAGACATTAAAAAATTACTTCTGATACACACACTCCTAATAATTTAGATAGATATGAAAACAATCTCAAATAAAGATCAAAAAATAAAGTCCCTGTAAAAATAACTTTGGTTGCTCCCACCCACACATGTCATATGATGATTTAAACTGCAATCATGAATTTTGAAAAAATATACATATCTTATCTATAAAAACACTACCATACAAACTTTAAACTAAAATGTTATCTGAAGTGACACAGATGTTCTAAATCTCAAGGATACTGAAAAATACATTTTTTATTTGTAAAATAAAAGAATAAAACCAATCTGATTGCGTTATTAAGAAATTTGTTCTGGAAACTCATTCATAAATTATTGATGGAAATTCTTCATGTCCATTATGCTGTCACCTGAAACAGATTCAATCATTTTCTTGTAAAGAAATGACTGAGTAAACGAGTAAAAGAATAATAAGTAAATTTATAAGCCACAGGTTAATCATCACATATTACAACCAAGGATGACTATGTGATAATAACAGGAGTGGTCACACAGTACTTAAGATTTGGCTGTGTCCTTAAGGTCTTACTCGGAAACTATCACGCCAACCTACCTTTGGGATAATCTTATCAGTAGACACAGACAATGGGTATCTTTTTATCCTGTTTTCTTAAAGTCTGTATCACTAGTCTATAACAGATAGCAATGAGATAGTTCTAGCAATAGATGAAGCAAGAGGGTAACTGTGTTCTACAAGAAACATTTATCTGTCTTTTGATCCAAGTTTCTCTATTAATTCTTGAAGAGGTGCCAGCTCACGCCTATCAATCAGATTAAACTCCTAAAAAGAGAAGAAAAATAACAATTAAAAATGGATCTAAAACTGAAACTCTGTAAATGTCTTTTGGAGAAGGGATTCCCAACTCTAGTTTTCTGAAGTCCAAAAGAATGATGAAATAACCTCTGAGAACATTTTAAAATAGGCATTTATTCTCTTTTTCTTTTCCTTTTTTTTTTTTCTCTTTTTTGTACAGATGTGGTCTATGTTGCCAAGGCTGGTATTGAACTTTGGCCTCAAATGATCCGCTCACCTTGGCATCCCAAATCCCAAAGTGCTAGGATTACAGGGGTGAGCCACCACGCCCAGCCCTCTCTTTTTAAAAATATAGTTATGGGCTGGGCATGGTGGCTCAAGCCTGTAATCCCAGCACTTTGGGAGGCTGAGACGGGCGGATCACGAGGTCAGGAGATAGAGACCATCCTGGCTAACACGGTGAAACCCTGTCTCTACTAAAAAAAAAAAAAAAAAAAAATACAAAAAACTAGCCGGGCGTGGTGGCGGGCGCCTGTAGTCCCAGCTATTCAGGAGGCTGAGGCAGAATGGTGTAAACCCAGGAAGCACAGCTTGCAGTAGCTGAGATCCAGCCACTGCACTCCAGCCTGGGCGACAGACCGAGACTCCATCTCAAAAAAATAAATAAATAAAAATATAGTTATGATATTGTGATATAAGTATTGGTCTTCCTCTGTTCCTTGACACACAGCTCCTAAAACCCTTGTCGGAATCACCAGAGTGCTAAGATTATCTTGTGTGCTAATGAGATGACTGGTGGCTGGAGGCTCCTATAAAGCTTCAGAATGGGAACTGGTCAACCTTCAGCCAGCCCTCTGCCCTTCCCAGATCACAGCCTCTGAGGAGGGGAAAAGGCTGGCTGAAGGTTGAGTTGATCATCAATGGCCAATTATTTAATCAATCATGGGCAAGTAATGAAGCCTCCATAAAAACACAAAAAAACAGGGCTCAGGAGAGCTTCCGGAGAGCTGAACACGTGGAGGTTCCTGGAGCATGGCATGCCTGGAGAGAGTATGGAAGCCCCTTCTCCTCTGGCCCTACACATTTCTTCCATCTAACTGTTCATCTGTATCTTTTGTTAGCATCTTTCATAATAAATGGGTAGAGATAAGTATTTCCCTGAGTTCTATAAGCTGCTCTAGCAAACTAATCAAACCCAAGAAGGGGGTTGTGGGAACCCTGGTTTATAGTCAGAGGTATAGTTGACAATGTATTACTTTTGATTGATATCCCAAGTTGGGAGGCAGTCTTGTGGGACTGAGCTCTCAAACTTGTAGGATCTGATGCTACCTCCAGATAGACATTATCAGAATTGAATCGTATTATAGGACATTCATCTGGTGTCCACTGTAGAAATGATCACTTGCTTGGTGTGTGAGAGACAGTCCCCATGTTTGGTCACAGAAGCATTCTGTGTGATGAGAGTATAGCAGGAAAAAGCGAGTTTGTTTTTTCCTATATTCTTACAATGGGAGGCTTATTAAAGAAGCAACTCTAGGTATCAGTATGATCCTCACTGTGTTAAACATTGAAATCAAAACTGTATACATATTTAAATTTACATAAAAATTACTTGAAAAAGACTGGGTGTGGTGGCTCACGCCTGTAATCCCAGCACTTTGGGAGGATGAGGTGGGTGAGATCACTTGAGGTCAGGAGTTCGACACCAGCCTGGCCAACATGGTGAAACCCCATCTCTAGTAAAAATAGAAAAATTAGCCGGGTGTGGTGGCAGGCGCCTCTAATCCAACCTACTGAGGAGGCTGAGGCAGGAGAACTGCTTGAACCCAGGAGGCAAAGGTTGCAGTTAGCCGAGATAGTGCTACTGCACTCCAGTCTGGGCAACAGAGCGAGACTCTGTCTCAAAAAAAAAAAAAAAAAAAAAAAACTACCTGAAAACTACAAACTGAATTTTTGATAAGGGGCAGTAGACCTTTTATGCAACAATCTGAGAAAGAAGATCAGGAAGAGCATGATACAGTACACAGAACTATAATACACAATATCTACTCTAAAGCTACCAGGTTTTTTATCATAAAATATCTAGACAGACATGTGTATGTAATTCAATATGCAAAAATGTAAGTATCTCTAAAGTTAGGCTAAAGGCATATCAATTCTTTGGTATCTTTTTCAAATAATGTGAATTATTTTGATTTTTTAAAGTTCAAATTCTGGCCGGGTGCTGTGGCTCAGGCCTGTAATTCCAGCACTTTGGGAGGCTGAGGAGGGTGGATCACCTGAGGTCAGAAGTTCGAGACCAGCCTGGCCAACATGGGAAATCCTGTCTCTACTAAAAATACAAAAATTAGTTGGGGGTAGTGGTGGACACCTGTAATCACAGCTATTCGGGAGGCCGAGGCAGGAGAATCACTTGAACCCAAGAGGCGGAGGTTGCAGTGAGCCAAGATCACGCCACTGCATTCTAGCCTGGGCCACAGAGTGAGACTCTGTCTCAAAAAAAAAAAAAGGGTTCCAATTCTGACTAAGGGTCCACAAAGCAACAGGTCACAACCCTGAATGGATAATCCTAACCACAGACCTAGGGAGGCCAGAGGCAGAAGGCCCAAATGGGGGTGATACCTTTTTATACTGCTGCATACATCAATAAAATAAACAATGTGGAAAAGAGAACAAAACAGAAAAGAGAAGCTTGCCTATAATTGGCTTTACATCTATAAATAGGACACACTGCTCTTTGTTGAAGTTCCCAATCCAAATAAGTCCACGTCACAGGACACAGAAATCGACATGGATCAACTTACCTGAACAAAGAAAATAAAGTGCTTAAAGGAGGTGTTGAGGTGGGCCTCCTCTTGCAGCTGCATCACAGAATCAAAGTGCTGGTGATAAATATGGGCATAAACCCTGAACAGACGCTTTAGAATAGTCTTTGCCACAGACATAAAGTTTTTGGGAAATGGGACACCTGCAATTAAACACACATATGAAACAATTAGTCTGTTATCTAATTTAACAGTAGAAAGTTGTCTGTGACAGGGTCTCACTTTGTCACTCAGGCTGGAGTGCAGTGGTGCAATCTCAACTCACTGCAGCCTCGACCTCCTGGGCTCAAGTGATCCTCCCACCTTGGCCCCCCAAGCAACCTGAACTACAGGTACACGCCACCACGCCCAGCTAATTTTTTGTATTTTTTGTAGAGATGGGGTTTCGCCATGTTGCCCAGGCTGGTCTTGAACTCCTGAGCTCAAGCAATCTGCCTCTTAAAGTGCTAGGATTACAGGCATGCCCAGCCTAACGGCAGAAAGTTTACACACTGCCATGAGCACCTGCAACACATAAACACACACATTCATAAATACACACAAACCTACCTCTGTATATATTTTTTATTTTTATTTTTTGAGACGGAGTCTCGTTTTGTCGCCCAGGCTGGAGTGCAGTGGCCGGATCTCAGCTCACTGCAAGCTCCGCCTCCCGGGTTTACGCCATTCTCCTGCCTCAGCCTCCTAAGTAGCTGGGACTACAGGCGCCTGCCACCACGCCCGGCTAATTTTTTTGTTTTTTTTTTTTAGTAGAGACGGGGTTTCACCGTGTTAGCCAGAATGGTCTCAATCTCCTGACCTCGTGATCCGCCCGTCTCGGCCTCCCAAAGGGCTGGGATTACAGGCTTGAGCCACCGCGCCCGGCCTGTATATATTTTTTAAAGCCAAGGAAGTGAAAACCCAAACCCAAATCCTCACAAAGTACCCACTTTTTTCTGACTGCCTTAGGCACAGGTATCAAATTATATAAGATGCTGCTGAATCAAAGTTCAAAAATCCTGCAGTTTTAGTTGGTTTTGTTTTTGTGTTTTTGAGACTGAGTCTCACTCTGTCATCCAGGCTGGAGTTCAGTAGCACAATCATGGTTCATTGCAACCTCCACCTCCCAGGTTCAAGCAATCCTCCCACCTCAGCCTCCCAAGTAGCTGGGACTACAGGTGTGCACTACTACACCTGGCTGATTTTTGTATTTTTAGTAGAGATGGGTTTTTGCCATGTTGGCCAGCCTGATCTCGAATTCCAGGCCTCCCGTGATCCGCCTGTCTTGGCCTCCCAAAGTACTGAGATTTAGTTCTTTAATATTAGAGAGTTTCTTTTTGAAATTAAATGCAACAAGAGTTAAGTATTTTGATTATAAATATTTTTACTTTGTAATTTGTAACTCTAAAGCAATTACACTGGCTTGGCATGCTGGCTCATGCCTGTAATCCTAGCACGTTGAGAAGCCGAAGTGGGCAGATTGCCTGAGTTCATGAGTTCAAGATAAGCCTGAGCAACATGGTAAAACCTCGTCCCTTAGGAAAAAAAAGAAGAAGAAATTACATACATACACACTCTCTCAATGAAGACTGGAAACTCTCCTAAGCAAAATAAAAAGGCAGCAGGGCACAGTGGCTCACGCCTGTAGTCCCAGCACTTTGGGAGGTCGAGGTGGGTGGATCACGAGGTCAGGAGGTCGAGACCAGCCTGGCCAAAGAGACCAGCCTGGCCAACATGGTGAAACCCCGTCTCTACTAAAAATACAAAAATTAGCCGTTAGTGGTGGCGGGCAACTGTTAATCCCAGCTACTCAGTAGGCTGAGACAGAGAACTGCTTGAACCTGGAAGGCAGAGGTTGTAGTGAGCTGAGATCATGCCACTGCACTCCAGCCTGGGCAACACAGCAAGACTTTGTCTCAAAAAAAAAAATAGAAAATAAGCACCTTTTTAGAAAACAAATGGGGTAGAGTTTGGTATCTTTCCAAGCAGTGGAGATGGGGATCCAACTGGTTCCATTCCTGAGAATTCTGGCTGAAAACATCAAAGTCCATCAGAAAACAGGGACAGGTAGGTCAGGAGTGCAAGACCAGCCTGACCAACATGGTGAAACCCTGACCCTACTAAAAATACAAAAATTAGCCAGGCGTGGTGGCTAAGGCCTGTAATCCCAGCTACTCAGATGGCTGAGACAGAAGAATCACTTGAACCCAGGAGGCGGAGGTTGCAGCAAGCCAAGATCACCACCACTGCACTCCAGCCTGGGCAACACAGTGAGACTCCATCTCAACAAATAAAAATTTTAAAAAACCTAAATTAGTTGGCCTTAAAGGTCTGTTCCACAAGACTACTCTTGAAACATGTTCTTTTTTCAATCTTTCAGAAAACGAAGGCTTAAAACACTCTTTCCTTGCATTTTTTCCCACCCAGTTCTCAATAACCTGAAACTTGGTATATTTTGCTGTTTGTGGTTATTCCCCGCCACCACCCCAGTCCTCATTAACTTGACTTTTCAGACATTATCCTGGAGCTTATAGGCATGTTTTCCTGGGCAGGATCTTGTATTCATGTATTGAAAAAGCAGATTTCTGGCCGGGCACAGTGGCTCACACCTGTAATCCCAGCACTTTGGGAGGCCGAGGTGGGCGGACCACAAGATCAGGAGATCGAGACCATCCTGGCTAACATGGTGAAACCCTGTCTCTACTAAAAATACAAAAAATTAGCTGGGCGTGGTGGTGGGTGCCTGTAGTCCCAGCTACTCGGGAGGCTGAGGCAGGAGAATGGCATGAACCCGGGAGGCAGAGCTTGCAGTGAGCCGAGATCGCGCAACTGCCCTCCAGCCTGGGCAACAGAGCAAGACTCTGCCTCAAAAAAAAAAAAAAAAATTAAAGAAAAGAAGAAGCAGATTTCTGGCCAGGTACAGTGGCTCATGCCTGTAATCTCAAGCTCTTTGGAAGACTGAAGCAGAAAGGTTGCTTGGGCCTAGAAGTTTGAGACCAGCCTGGGCAACATAGTGAGGCCTTGTGTCTACAAAAAATTAAAAAATTAGCTGGGAGTGGTTGCACACATGCCTGTGGTCTCAGCTACTCAAGTGGCTGATACAGGAGGACCACTTGAGCCTGGGAGGTCGAGGCTACAGTGAGCTGTAATTGCACCACTGCACTCTAGCCTGGGCAACAGAGGGAGACTCTGTCTCAAAAAAAAAAAAAACCAGATTTCAAAATCAAACATCTTTTTTATCAGAATGTATAAACGGGCATCTAATAAAAGAATACTAATAATTTGCATATATTAGTAAAAAATTAATTATAAACAGTTCTGGGCCGGGCGCGGTGGCTCAAGCCTGTAATCCCAGCACTTTGGGAGGCCGAGACGGGCGGATCACGAGGTCAGGAGATCGAGACCATCCTGGCGAACACTGTGAAACTCCGTCTCTACTAAAAAATACAAAAAACTAGCCGGGCGAGGTGGCGGGCGTCTGTAGTCCCAGCTACTCGGGAGGCTGAGGCAGGAGAATGGCGTGAACCCGGGAGGCGGAGCTTGCAGTGAGCTGAGATCCGGCCACTGCACTCCAGCCCCGGCGACAGAGCAAGACTCCGTCTCAAAAAAAAAAAAAAAAAAAAAAAAAAAACAGTTCTGTCTGAGACTAAATAACTGGCAAAAGTAAGATGCAGATAATAGGCCGGGCGCGGTGGCTCAAGCCTGTAATCCCAGCACTTTGGGAGGCCGAGACGGGCGGATCACGAGGTCAGGAGATCGAGACCATCCTGGCTAACACGGTGAAACCCCGTCTCTCCAAAAAATAGAAAAAACTAGCCGGGCGAGGTGGCGGGCGCCTGTAGTCCCAGCTACTCCGGAGGCTGAGGCAGGAGAATGGCGTAAACCTGGGAGGCGGAGCTTGCAGTGAGCTGAGATCCGGCCACTGCACTCCAGCCCGGGCGACAGAGCAAGACTCCGTCTCAAAAAAAAAAAAAAAAAAGATGCAGATAATAGCCTAATGGCAGGGCAGTGGGAGAGGTGGTGGATCAGAATGAATTATTTAAGAATAGAAAAATGAGAAAAAAGCCAGGCGTGGTGGCTCATGCCTGTAATTCCAACATTTTGGGAGGCCAAGGTGGGTTAATAACTTGAGGTCGGGAGCTCGAGACCAGCCTGGTCAACATGGTGAAACCCTGTCTCTACCAAAAACTACAAAAACTAGCCAGGTGTGGTGGTGGGCGCCCGTAGTACCAGCTACTCAGAGGCTGAGGCACGAGAATCGCTTGAACCCAGGAAGCAGAGGTTGCAGTGAGCCAAGACTGTGCCATTGCCCTCCAGCCTGGGTGACAGAGTGAGACCCTGTCTCCAAAAAAAAAAAAGAGAGAGAAAAAGAGGATAAATCAAAAGAATTACTTACCTTCCATCAGCAGAGACTTTAATCTTTAATGAGTAAAGAAATAAGTAATTTGTTTAAATCTAAACACTTTCCAAGCTGAATTTAGCAGATTATATTCAAGCACAGTCAATATAAAATAAAGATATGTGAGAAAGGAAATAAAAGGTTTAATAGCAGAATGGAAAAACTGACCTATAACAAACAGATCAAATGTTAACAACCTGGCAAAAATTTTCATCCTGAAAAGCCTGTATAAGAAAGACTGCAAAAAGGAATTCAAAAATATGTTGCTAGGCCGGGCGCGGTGGCTCAAGCCTGTAATCCCAGCACTTTGGGAGGCCAACACAGGCGGATCACAAGGTCAGGAGATCGAGACCATCCTGTTTAACCCGGTGAAACCCCGTCTCTACTAAAAAATACAAAAAACTAGCCGGGCGAGGTGGCAGGTGCCTGTAGTCCCACCTACTCGGGAGGCTGAGGCAGGAGAATGGCGTAAACCCGAAAGGCGGAGCTTGCAGTGAGCCGAGATCCGGCCACTGCACTCCAGTTTGCGCGACAAAGCGAGACTCCGTCTCTAAAAAAAAAAAAAAAAAAAATGTTGCTGATAAAATAATCTTAAGTTAAAAATGACAAGGATTGATTTCATCCATGAACACCGATGCCAAACGCATAAAATATTAACAAATAAGAAAGACTCTTCCAGCAGAACATTTTTATTAAAAAATGGAGAAAACCTTGTGGTCACAGGCAACAGATACTGGAAAAGTATCTGATAAACGCTATAGCCATTCCTCGTTAAAAAAAAACTTTTGTAATATAAATGGTGGATATTTTTCATTAATATAATTTTTTAAAAATCCACACACCTCTAACCAAAAGCCAAGATTTCTGCTTACTGCAGAAATACTAGAGGTACTTGTGTAATAGTAAGAAAGCAAGAAACGGATGTCTGCCAGCATCACCACTACTCGGCTTTGCACTTGAAATACCACTCAGTGCAATCAGATAAGCGTAAAACAAGAATATATTATCAGGAAAGAAGAGGCAAAATGAACACTATCTTAACATGACACAGTTGTATACTTTAAAAATTCAAGAGAACCAACCAAAAACTAACAGAAAAAGAGTCTGATGGTTAATTATAAAATTTAAATAAAAATCAGTAGCTGGGCCAGTGCTGGTGGCTGACACCTGTAATTCCAACACTTTTGGAAGGCTGAGGAAGGAGGGCTGCTTAAGCCCAGGAGTCCGAGACCAGTCTGGGAAACATAACGAGACCTCATCTCTACAAAACATAAACAAAATTAGCCCGGTGTAGTGGTGCATGCCTACAGTCCCAGCTACTTGGGAAGCTAAGGTGGGAGATCACTGGAGCCCAGGAAGTCAAGACTGCAGTGAGCTGTGATCACACCCCTGTACTCCAGTCTGGGGAACAGAGTGACACCCTGTCTCAAAAAAAATTTTTTTTAAATTAAAAAGTAGGCCGGGCGCGGTGGCTCAAGCCTGTAATCCCAGCACTTTGGGAGGCCGAGACGGGCGGATCACGAGGTCAGGAGATCGAGACCATCCTGGCTAATACGGTGAAACCCTGTCTCTACTTAAAAATACAAAAAACTAGCCGGGCGACGAGGCAGGCGCCTGTAGTCCCAGCTACTCGGGAGGCTGAGGCAGGAGAATGGCGTAAACCCGGGAGGCGGAGCTTGCAGTGAGCTGAGATCCGGCCACTGCACTCCAGCCTGGGTGGCAGAGCAAGACTCCGTCTCAAAAACAAAAAAACAAAAAAAAACAAAAAAAAAAAATTAAAAAGTAAAAACCAACAGCTTTCCTATATACTAAATAACCAGCTGGAAACCATGTTATCAATAAAAGACATAAAATCCCTAGAATAAAATTAAAACTTGAACAACTGACATAAACTACAGAATTTTACAAGAGAAAATAAAGCTAAAGACATGATTAAATGAATAAATCTTGTTCTTGGCTAGGAAGATTCAGTAAAGAAAAAAAGAATCCCTATCTATAAAAATTAAATATAGTCATAATTAAAACCTTTTTTTTTTTTTTTTTTTTTTTGAGGCGGAGTCTGGCTCTGTCGCCCGGGCTGGAGTGCAGTGGCCGGATCTCAGCTCACTGCAAGCTCCGCCTCCCGGGTTCACGCCATTCTCCTGCCTCAGCCTCCCGAGTAGCTGGGACTACAGGCGCCCACCACCTCGCCCGGCTAGTTTTTTGTATTTTTAGTAGAGACGGGGTTTCACCGTGTTAGCCAGGATGGTCTCGATCTCCTGACCTCGTGATCCGCCCGTCTCGGCCTCCCAAAGTGCTGGGATTACAGGCTTGAGCCACCGCGCCCGGCCAAAACCTAATTTTTTTTTTACCTTGACAAAATGTTTCTAAGTTCTTTGGAAAAACAAATATCCCAGAATAGCTGTGAATATTCTGAAAAAGAAGAGCAAGGAAGGGAGACCAGCCTTATAAGATGCTAACAGATGCAGGGCCACAGTCACTAATGTGTGGAATTCTATAGAAGCAGATAAAGAGACTAAAACATGCAAAAATATATAGCAATTTGTTGTGCGCATTCAGATAACCAGGGGAGAAAAGGCAAATGTGTTTAATAAATGGTAATGGGACAAATTGGCTAGTATTTCCATTTGGAAACAAATTAATGTAGCATTCAGGAAAAAAAACCTGCCTGGCCAGGCATGGTGGCTCACGCCTGTAATCCCAATACTTTGGGAGGCCAAGGCAGGTAGGTCACTTGAGGTCAGGAGTTCAAGACCAGCCTGGCCAACATGGTGAAACCCCGTCTCTACTAAAAATACAAAAATTAGCCGGGCATGGTGGCAGCTACCCAGGCACTGAGGCATGAGAACTGCTTGAACCTGGGAGGTGGAGACTGCAGTGAGCCAAGACTGCATCGCTGCACTCCAGTCTGGGCAACAGAGACTCTGTATCAAAAAATTTTAAAAAAAGAAAACATGAACAAATATTTTTATAATCTTGAAGCAGGGAAAAGCTTTCTAATTGTTATATTAAAACCAAGTCATAAAAGATATAATAGGACAAAATAATACGGTTGTGTATAGCAAAAATGCTCCATGAACAAAATGAGACAAAAGGTAACCTGAGGAAAAGCATATACAACATGTATGACAAAGCGCTGATATCCTTTACACAGAAATAGATGAAAGATATAAACAGAAAATACACAATGATCAATGAAACAAACAAAAAAACCCTAAAATGTTCAATCTCATCAACACTTTTTAAATGTACATTAAAACAGAAATTTAACCAAATTAGAAAAGATTAAAAAATGAGTAATAACCAGTGTTGGTGAAGAAATACAAGCAAACACAAACATGGCTGGGGGGAGTATATGTTGGTACAAACTTTTTGGAGGAGAATTTGGCAGTCTCTATGAGTATAACAATGTTAAAAAGAACAGATTTATCATTCAAAAAGAGAAACAGGCTGGATACAGAGGCTCAAGCCTGTAATCCCAGCACTGTGGGAGGCCAAAGCAGGAGGATCACTTGAGGCCAGAAGTTTGAGACCAACCTGGACAACACAGCAAAAACCCCCCATCTCTATTTATATTAATAAAATAAAATTTAAAAAAAGAAAGAATATTTTCACAATGTTAACTCACCAATCTTAGAAGGAAAAAGAGTTTCATCATCAAGCTGATCCTGAACCCAAGTCATCAAATAGTCAATGTATTTTGGTGCAGAACATTTGATTGGCTTTTTAATATTAGTACCATCTGCCCAATGATATTCATATCTGGAGAGAAAAATGTTTTACTGATTTTTCAAAAATATTAACAAATGTGCAAGCTGTAATTAAAACAGGTTCATTCACGTTTTGTCAATAGAAGTTATATCTAACTTTAATAAATCACCGTAAGTTCTACTGAAGATTACTACAAGTCCTATATAGAATTATCCTGAAAGTGACAGTTATAACTGGAAGAAAAAAGGGAGATAATGTGGCAGGAGGCAATGCCAGGATACATGTTTTATTAACAACACAGCCCTGGGAAACAGGAAGGAACTGCATTCCTGTAAGGCAGAAGGTTGCTGAGGGCTGGGTATGGAGCTGATGGATCCATTACATTCTTCTGAGATTCTTGTTCATCAATTTATTATCATCAATGGAGCCAATATTATAAAACTCTGTTTTGTGGGCCAGGTGTTAGAGATATACATTAGGCATGCATACTTCCCCCTTACCGTTGCTGAGCTAGAAGGATTAACAAGAGTTATATAAAACATCACTGTGTAAAGCATTTGAGCCATAGGTAAGTTTAATTTTCCTGTTTATTTTAATTTCTTTTAAAGCTTGAGGAATATAACTTAACACAATATAAAATAAAAACATTCTTCCTAAAATATTATAATAAAAATAGGACTACAAACTCATTAGGGATCTTTTTTCCTTTACACTTGTAGCAAAGTCAGAAAGGACAATCTTTTCCAAAAGGCAAACATCTTGATAACATCCATCATCCATAAAATCAGTCATTTATTGTAAGAAAAAAAAAAAACCGGAAGGAAACACAGCAAATATTAATCCCATCACACGATGGACTTAATATTATGACTGATAGAGCTCCATCTTTTCAGTATTTCTTGAAATTTATTAAAGTCAAAACATTTTTAAATCTAGCATCTTCAAGCCAGATAATTACTTCAAAATTGTGCTGCTTTAAATACTAAATAAGCACAAGAAAAAATAATCAAATATTAAAAGATCAACTAAAAACTCTTTCAAGAAATTCATTTAAAAACTAGAAACAGGAAACATGTTATTAATAAAATTGAAAAAATAAAATGTTTAATTCAAGACAAACATAACTCAAATTTCTGTTTACTTCTATAACAAAACATTCAGACTTACTATGATGCAACATAAAAATGAAAACAGGGAGTACCCACATACCAAAGTATTTAATAATAACTAATAACTGGCCAGGCGCAGTGGCTCACACTTTTAATCCCAGCAGTTTGTGAGGCCGAGGTGGGCATATCACTTGATGCCAGGAGTTTCAGAACACCCCCGGGGAACATGGCGAAACCCTACCTCTACTAAAAATGCACAAATTAGATGGGAGTGGTGGCGCATGCCTGTAATCCCAGCCACTTGGGAGGCTGAGGCATGAGAACCGCTTGAACTTGGAAGGCAGAGGTTGTAGTGAGCCAAGATCACACCACTGCAATCCAGCCTGGCAACACAGCAAGACTCTGTCTCAAAATAAATAAAATTTAAAAATTACACAATAACTAAAAGCTTACGGGTGAGTAGTCAAGAACCAATAAAACCGAATCACCTTCAAACAAATGAATAACAAATCTTAATTGTTTAATTTATACCAACTGATGATAAAGTAAAACTAATCCAAACACCTATATAATAGGCAGTATATGTACCTCGGACCTGCAGACATGACTGGACAGCTTGCTTCAGTGCAGAATTCTGTAATAGTTCCATATAACATGTTGATCTGGTTAAAGAAATCCACAGCTGCAGAGATAATAGAATTGTGTTAAAATGTCTGTGTAAACACAAAACATGAGACCTCTCAGTTGAAGGAAAAACAGACAATACATTTAGGTTCTTAGCTGAACCCCTGAGACATTCAATAATCCAATGATACTCTAAGTTTTAGTACACTACATTTTTTTTTTTCTCTGAGACAGTCTTGTTCTCGATGCCCAGGCTGGAGTGCAGTGGCGCGATCTTGGCTCACTGCAACCTCCGCCTCCCAGGTTCAAGCAATTCTGCCTCAGCCTCCCGAGTAGCTGGGATTACAGGCTCATGCCACCAGGCCCGGCTAATTTTGTTTTCGTATTTCTAGTAGAGACAGGGTTTCACCATGTTGGCCAAGCTGGTCTCAAAACTCCTGACTTCATGATCCACCTGCATATAACAGCAGGAAAATAAGATACTGGAGATAACTCTAACTTAATGATGACTATTACATCATTTGAATATACAATATAATTACATCCAAGGAAATGAAAAATCAGTTTGCCAATTTGGACCAGATAATACAATTTGTGTTTAGAAAGAGACAAAATATGTTGTGGAATATATCGTGAGGGAGAAGGTGCAGCAGCTGTATCCTGAGGCATTTAAAAGATCTAATTAATCATAAACATTTGTTTTTGAGGTCTATAGCATATTGAGGACAAAATACTTCAGATAAAGTCCCTTGCCGTGGAGTCTCTAGTTAACAGAAAAGACAAAATTAAAAGAGATGAATAATATAAGATATGGCCAGGCATGGTGGCTCATGCCTGTAATCCCAACACTTGGGAGGCTGAGGTGGGAGGACTGGTTGAGCCCAGGAATTCAAGACCAGCCTGGGTAACAGAGTGAGACTCCATCTCTACAAAAATTTTTTAAAAATTAGCCAGGCGGGCCGGGCGTGGTAGCTCAAGCCTGTAATCCCAGCACTTTGGGAGGTTGAGGCGGGCGGATCACGAGGTCAGGAGATCGAGACCATCCTGGCTAACACGGTGAAACCCCGTCTCTACTAAAAAATACAAAAAAAAAACTAGCCGGGCGAGGTGGCGGGCGCCTGTAGTCCCAGCTACTCGGGAGGCTGCGGCAGGAGAACGGCGTAAACCCAGGAGGCGGAGCTTGCAGTGAGCAGAGATCTGGCCACTGCACTCCAGCCTGGGCGACAGAGCGAAACTCTGTCTCAAAAAAGAAAAAAAAAATTAGCCAGGCGTGGTGGTGCACACCTACAGTCCCAGTTATGTAGGAGGCTGAGGCGAGAGGATTGCTTGAGCCCAGGAGGCTGAGGTTGCCGTGAGCTGTGATGGCGCTACTGCACTCCAGCCTGGGTGACAGAGACACGGTATCAAAATAAAAATAGCAATAATAGTACAAGATATAAGAAGACAGGATCCAAAGGCCAACGATAAATGTTACAGAGAAAAGGCAAAGTAATGAAGAGTTGGAAGTAGTCAGGGGGTACTTCCTGAAGGAGCTTCAACTAGATCCAGAATAAAATGGAAGAGGAAGGGAGTGAGTAAACAAACTTTACCGAGTGAAGTATACTCTATGCAAAGAGAACGACATAAGCCTTGGAAAGTTTTAAAAAATGTTTCAGGCTAGGTGCAGTGGCTCACGCCTATAATCATAGCACTAATAAGAGGCCAGGATTTGAGACCAGTCTGGGCAACACAGCTAGACCCCGGTCTCTGCTGAAAATTTTTTAAAATTAGTTAGGCCATGGTGGCACACGCCTGTAGTCCCAGCTACTCAGGAGGCTGAAGTGGAAGGATCCCTTGAGCCCAGGAGTTCGAGGTTGCAGTGAGCTGTGAGGGTACCACTGCACTCCAGCCCGAACAACCTGTCTCAAAAAAATAAATAAATAAAAAGTTTTAGTCTCCTGTCTAAAGAAGTACCTAAAAACAACTAGGGATTTTCCAAGTTTCTTAAAAAACAAATAGATTTTTTTTAATGCTATCTTGTAAAAGGAATTTTATACAAAACTCCTTCACTTATAAATCTTCCTCTTAGTCATGTTTCTAAGAAACACAGGTATTCAATATTCACACAAAACAAAAAATATGCCCAGGTGGTAGTTGGTTTGGTCTAGAGGAGCTATTCTCAAAATGTGGTCCAGGAATCCCCTATCTGAGGAAGGATCTGTAAGGTCAAACCATTTTAATTGTTCTTTTCACTCTTACTCTCTCAAGAGGGCACAATGGTGTTTTCCAGAGGCTCCATGATGTGTGATATCACAACAGACTGAACATAGAAATGGATATAAGAATCCAGCTGGCCGGGCGCGGTGGCTCAAGCCTGTAATCCCAGCACTTTGGGAGGCCGAGACGGGCGGATCATGAGGTCAGGAGATCAAGACCATCCTGGCTAACACGGTGAAACCCCGTCTCTACTAAAAAAAATACAAAAACTAGCCAGGCGAGGTGGTGGGCGCCTGTAGTCCCAGCTCCTCGGGAGGCTGAGGCAGGAGAATGGTGTAAACCCGGAAGGCGGAGCTTGCAGTGAGCTGAGATCCGGCCACTGCACTCCAGTCTGGGCCACAGAGCGAGACTCTGCCTCAAAAAAAAAAAAAAAAATCCAGCTGTCTATTAAGCCAGATATTAAATAAGATTTACAAAAATATAAAACAATGCCACATTTTTCACTAAAATTTGTTATGGAAAATAGTCATTTTTCATAAAAACACATTTATGTTAAAATATAATGGGTTTATTATTGTTATTTTAAAATGAATTTGGGCCGGGTGCAGCGGCTCACGCCTGTAATCCCAGCACTTTGGGAGGATGAGGCAGGCAGATCACTTAAGGCCAGGAGTTCAAGACCAGCCTGGCCAACATGCCAAAACGCCGTTTCTACTGAAAATACAAAAATTAGCCGGGCATGGTAGCATATGCCTGTAATCCCAGCTACTCTGGAGACTGAGGTGGTAGAAATGCTTTAACCCAGGAGGTGGTTGCAGTGAGCCAAGATCATGAACTGCACTCCAGCCTGGGCGACAGAGCAATACTGTCTCAAGAGAAAATAAAAAATAAGTATTTACATCTTCTCAGTTTTAATTTCTAACAGAGTATCACTAGATATACTCGATATAATTAAAAGCTCTTTGGGGTTCTCAATAGTTTGTTTGTATTTTTTGTATTTTACCTTTTTTCCTCCCAGACTGGGTCTCACTCTGTCGGCCAGGCTGGAGTGCAGTGGCGCGATCTCCACTCACTGCAACCCCCGTCTCCCGGGTTCAAGCAATTCTCCTGCCTCAGCCTCCTGAGTAGCTGGGATTTTACAGGTGTGCGCCATCATGCCCAGCTAATTTTTGTGTTTTTAGTAGAGATGGTGTTTTGCCACGTTGCCTAGGCTAGTCTTGAACTTCTGACCTCAAGGGATCTGCCAATATCAGCCTCCCAAAGTGCTGGGATTACAGACATGAGCCACTGCACCCGGCTTGTATTTCACTTTTCTAATTAACACAGAATGGTACATATTTATGGGAATCAGTAATTTTTTAAGAGGATAAGTGGATCTGAGACCAAAAAATTTGAGAACTGATCTACAGCAGTTAAGTCTCAAAGAAAAATCTAAGGCTGAAGGTCAATAAATGCCTTCAGAATAACAGATGATAATCTGAATAAAGTTTTTTTTGTTGTTGTTAAGATAGAGTCTCGCTCTGTTGCCCAGACTATAGTGCAGTGGCACAACCTCAGCTCACTGCAACATCCACCTCCCAGATTCAAGCGATTCTCCTGCCTCAGCCTCCAAGTAGCTGGGACTATAGGTGCACACCACCACACCCAGCTAATTTTTGTATTTTTAGTAGAGATGGGGTATCATCATGTTGGCCAGGATGGTCTCGGTCTCCTGACCTCGTGATCTGCCTGCCTCGGCCTCCCAAAGTGCTGGGATTACAGGCATGAGCCACCACGCCTGGCCCTGAATAAAGTTTTTTAAAAAGGGTCTTTTTTCCAGCACTTTGCGAGGCTGAGATGGGTGGATTACCTGAAGTCAGGAGTTTGAGACCAGCCTGGCTAACATGGCAAAACTTCGTCTCTACTAAAAATAGAAAAATTAGCCAGGCATGGTGGCGAGCACCTGTAATCCCAGTTACTCGGGAGGTTGAGGCAGAAGAATCACTTGAACACGGGAGGTGGACGCTGCAGTGAGCGAGATCACACCAGCCTGTGCGACAGGGCAAGACTCCGTCTCAAAAAAAAAAAAAAAAATTAGCAGGGCATGGTGGTGTGAGCCTGTAGTCCCAGCTACTCAGAAGGGTGAGGTGGATCACTTGAGCCCAGAAGTTGAGGCTGCAATGAGCTACGATCATGTTACTGCACTCCAGCCTGGGCAACAAAGCAAGACAAAAAAAAGAGGGATTCAAGAAGCATACATACAGGCCTCTTCGGATCCTGATTTAAACGAGGCATAAAGTTTTAGGGCAAAAAAAAATTTTTAAAAGAAAACATTTGGCCAGGTGCGGTGGCTCACGCCTGCAATCCCAGCACTTTGGGAGGCTGCGGCGGGCAGATCACTTGAGGTCAAGAGTTAGAGACCAGCCTGGCCAACATGGCAAAACTTCATCTCTACTAAAAATACAAAACTTAGCCAGGCGTGGTGGCGGGCACCTGTAATCCCACCCAGCTACTCGGGAGGCGGAGGCAGAGGCAGGAGAATCGCTTGAACCTGGGAGGTGGAGGTGGAGGCTGCAGTGAGCTGAGATCTCGCCACTGCACGCCAACTTGGGCGACAGAGCAAGACTCCATCTCAAAACCAAAAAAAAAAAAGAAACATTTATAGGACAGTCATGAAAAATGTGAACATTGACCAGATATTTGATAAGTTAAAGGATGATGGCACTGTCATCTTTACAAGTTCTTGTCTTTTAGACATACCTTATTGAAATATTTATAGATAAAATATCATGTCTGGGATTTGCTTAAAATAATCAGGGTGGCATACAGAAGAAGAATAATTGGTCACAAACTGGTATTTGTTGGAGCTGGGTAATGGAATGAATACCTGGAATTCACTGGACTTATTCTCTCTACTTTTGTATGTTTGAAATTTTCCATTAAAAAGTTTTAGGCCAGGCATGGTGGCTCACGCCTGTAATTCTAGCACTTTGGGAGGCCAAGGCAGGCAGATTGCCTGAACTCAGACCAGCCTGGCCAACATGGTGAAACCTCGTCTCTACTAAAATATAAAAAATTAGCTGGGTGTGGCAGCATGCGCCTGTAATCCCAGCTACTCAAAAGACTGAGACTGGAGAATGGCTTGAACCCAGGAGGCAGAGGTTGCAGTGAGCCAAGATCAAGCCATTGCACTCCAGCCAGGGTGACAGAGCGAGACTGTCTCAAAAATAAATAAATAAGCAAATAAATACATAAATAAAAAGTTTTAAACTTTTTATTTAAACTTTTTATTCCTGGAACATCTGAAATTTCTAATTTAAACTTTATTACCCAGAAATGATCTCATCTCAGAAATGAGAGACTCTCACATTCAAATCTCTAGCCTTGGCATATTGTCCCATGTCATGCCCTTGTTCTCTTGAACTTCAAGTGACTTTCAGCTCAGATCCCTCCATTTTCTCCCAATCTCTCAATTCCCTCTGACACTCTAAGTCACAACAATCAACTGACTGTCCATGTGAACTGCAATTGACTTTTCTGGATATGCAGGCTGATGAGTACTGCTGGGAGTGGAAGTAAAACTGTGTAGATGGATTCGCTACAAAGTCACAGACCATGACAGGCATTATGTTTTCATTTATCAATCTTTTATTTGACTTTACTCAGCTTTTCATACTATTCTCCTCAGAAATTGCCCAAAAGCACTCATAATTCTCCTCAGGTCCCTCTACTCAACCTCACAAACTACCACCAAGTACTCTGAAAAGAGCAACATAGCTTTGGATGTATTTGTACTTAATGTTTCTTTATAGATAATTTGTTATATTAAAACAGTTCTATCTGTAAAAGAAAATTCATTAACAATGAGATTTTAGCAAAACCTTTCTATAAAACAGCAACGTTGCATTTTAAAACTTACTGTTTACAGCAATCCATTCATTGAGATCCTCTCCCTCAGGCAACATAACAGCTTGTCTCAGATTCCCACTTCCTAGAGTCGCTTCTGCATGTTTTAAGAGTTCATACTGATGAGATCCTTCAGGTATATTCTTCTTTGGTTTGAATGTTTTAGAAGAGCGGCTGCTGCTGTAAGATTAAAAGTGCAAGTATATGAATTTTTAAGACTGGAAGTAGAACAGGTAGAACATAATTTTAGGTATATAAAGTAGTCTGTAAAAACAAAATAAAAATTACTCTCTGGGCCGTGCACAGTGGCTCATGCCTGTAATCCCAGAACTTTGGAATCACTTGAGGTCAGGAGTTCGAGACCAGCCTGACCAACATGGTGAAACCACACCTCTACTAAAAATACAAACATTAGCCGAGTATGGTGGCGCACACCTGTAGTCCCAGCTACTCGGGAGGCTGAGGCAGGAGAATGGTTTGAACCTGGGGGGCAGAGGTTGCAGTAAGCTGAAATTGCATCACTGCACTCCAGTTCAGGCGACAGAGCAAGACTCCGTCTCAAAAAAAAAAAAAAAAAGAAAAGAAAAAGAAAATCTCTGAAAAATGCCAAGATAGGAAAATGATGATCAGAACACAAGAATGCTTTTTTCCCCCCCTGCATGTAAAAGCAAGATTAGCAGCACAATTCCACAATAAGGCAATTTAGTATGCCCTCTGAAGAAGTCTGGTACAGAGAAAGATCCCGGATTTTAGTTCTTGATCTAACACTAACTGTGTCTTCTTGAGAAACTGAACCTTCTTTTGGCCTCAATTTCCTTTTCCCTTTTTTTTTTTTTTTTGAGATGTAGTCTGACTCCGTCACCCAGGCTGGCATGTAGTGGCAAGATCTCAGCTCACTGCAATCTCCACCTCCTGGGTTCAAGTGATTTTCCTGCCTCAGCCTCCCGAGTGGCTGGGATTACAGGCATGTGCCACCACACCCAGCTTTTTTTTTTTTTAGTAGAGATGGGATTTTGCCATGTTGGCCAGGCTGGTCTCGAACTCCTGACCTCAAGTGATCCACCCACCTCAGCCCCGCAAAGTGCTATAGAAAATGATGGGGCCATGACTGGGTGCGGTGACTCACGCCTGTAATCCCAGCACTTTGGGAGGCCGAGGCAGGTGGATCATGAGGTCAAGAGATCGAGATTATCCTGCCCAACATGGTGAAACCCTGTCTCTACTAAAAAAAACACACAAAAATGAGCTGGGCATGGTGGCACATGCCTGTAGTCCCAGCTGCTCGGGAAGCTGAGGCAGGAGAATGGCTTGAACTCAGGAGGCAGAGGTTGCAGTGAGCCTAGATCACACTGCACTCCAGCCTGGTGACAGCGTAAGACTGTCTCAAAAAAAAAAAAAAGAAAAGAGAATGCTGGGGCTAAGTGCAGTGGCTCACACCTGTAATCCCAGCCATTTGAGAGACGAAGGCGGGAGGATTTCTTGAGCCCAGGAGTTTGCGACCAGCCAGGACAACATAGTAAGGCCACATGGGGGGTGGGGAAGATAAAAAACAAAATGGTGCAGGGAAGTTTAGTTCAAAAATCCAATTTTCTATATCAAAATATTTGGGATGTCTTGAAAGCAAACCACAGTAAAAGAAACACTAACATCTTTAAGTTTATAACAGGGAAAATAAATGAGACAGGCACAACTCATTATTGAGGAAAAAATGTTTTTATTCCTATCTCACACCATCCATAAAGTCTTCCTACACAAAACTCAGAAATCTCAAAGAAAAAAATGGACAGATTTCAAATAGTATCAATTAAAACTTCCATAACAGAGCAAACAGACAAGTAACCAAATAAAAGTACTCGTAACACATATTACTAAGGATGAACTGGATAATAGAGGGCTTCTATACTCATTAAGAATATGAGGAATCCTTTAGAAAAATAGGCTAAGAAGATGAATAGGCAATTCAGAAGCATGACAATCAATGAGCATGTGAAAAACTGTTCAATTAAAGTAAGATTTATTTTTTCCCTAATCTGAATGTCAAAAGTTTAAATGATTACATTAAATGTGGACTAGGGTAGGGGCCCCCAACCCCAAGGTCACAGACTGGGCCCCACAGAAGGAGGTGAGCAGTGAGCAAGCAGCAAAGCTTCATCTGTATTTACAGCCGCTCCCCATTGCTGGCATTACCGCCTGAGCTCCACCTCCTGTCAGATCAGCAGAGGCATTAGGTTCTCACAGGAACGTGAACCCTACTGTGAACTGTGCATGCAAGGGATCTAAATTGCATGTGCCTTATGAGAATCTAATGCCTGATGATCTGTCACTCTCTCCCATTACTCCCATATGGGACTGTCTAGTTGCTCAGAGCTACCACTGATCATACCTTATGATGAGTAGTAAAATTATTTCATTATATATTCCAATGTCATAATAGAAATAAAGTGCACAATCAATGTAATGCATTTGAATCATCCAGAAACCATCTCCCCAACCAGATCTATGGAAAAATGGTCTTCCACAAAACTGGTCCCTGGTGCCAAAAAGGCTGAGGACCACTAGACTAGGGTACAGAGCAACTATTACTTTAATACACTACTAGTGAAAGTATAAAGTGAAACATTTTGGGAGGGCAATATGGTAGTATCTATTAACACTGAAAAGCTCCTCAAGCCATCCATTCTACTTCTAAATATCTCCTCTAGATATGGATAAGAATTTGTTTTCCAATATTGTTTTTAATAGGGAGAAACCTACAAGCAATCCTCAATTTTATCAGTAGAGGACTGAATTAAAGTATGGTACATCCATATCACGGAATATTGTATAGAAGTTAAGAAAACCAGACAGAGTACACGTATTCACAGGGAAAGATCTAATACACGGTTAAACATAATACACAACCAAATGTACAGCAGGAGCCCATTTTGTAAATGCATAGAAAATATCAAAAACTAAATTCATCAAAACTGGTGATTACTTCTAGGAAGAGGAATGGAATAGAACTACAGACTTTTACTTTACCTGAATAATTTGGACTTTAAATAAGACTGATTAAGAAGTAAAAAAGAGGCCGGGCGCGGTGGCTCAAGCCTGTAATCCCAGCACTTTGGGAGGCCGAGGCGGGTGGATCACGAGGTCAGGAGATCGAGACCATCCTGGCTAACACAGTGAAACCCCGTCTCTACTAAAAATACAAAAAATTAGCCGGGCGTGGTGGCGGCGCCTGTAGTCCCAGCTACTCGGGAGGCTAAGGCAGGAGAATGGCGTGAACCCGGGAGGTGGAGCTTGCAGTGAGCTGAGATCCGGCCACTGCACTCCAGCCTGGGCGACAGAGCGAGACTCCGTCTCAAAAAAAAAAAAAAAAAAAAAAAAAAAAATCAGGATATACTACTCCACATCCACTTAGGATGACTATTAAAAAAAGAAAATTAACAAGTGCTATGAGAGGTGTGGGGAAATTGGACCCCTCATAGAGTGCTTATGGGAATGTAAAATGGTGCAGCACTTTGAAAGTTTGGCAGTTCCTCAAAAGGTTAAACACAGTTACCATGTAAGCCAGCAATTCCACTCCTAAGTATATACCCAAGAGATATGAACACATACATCCACGCAAAAACCTGTCACATATGTTCACAGCAGCATTATTCATAATGGCAAAAGAGCGGCAACAACTCAAGCGCCCATCAAGAAGGTCAAGTTTTAAAAAAAGAAAGTCTCAGCCGGGTGCGGGAGTGGATCATCTGAGGTCAGGAGTTCAAGATCAGCCTGGCCAACATGATGAAACCCAGTCGCCACTAAAAATACAAAAATGAGCCGGGTGTGGTGGCCGGCGCCTGTAATCCCAGCTACTCGGGAGGCTGAGGCAGGAGAGTCGCTTGAACCTGGGAGGCAGAGGTTGCAGTGAGCCGAGACCGTGCCATTGCACTCCAGCCTGGGTGTCAGAGCGAAACTCGGTCTCAAAAAAAAAAAAAAAAAAAGTGTCACATTAAGGTCCACAAAGCAACTGTGCATTCACTAACTAAATATCAACTCGTAAGAAAAAAGTAGAGGAGGGAGGAATACTTCTATTAATATAGAAATTAAATCTAAATCATACAGGCTTTTTGACAAGGTGATCGTATTTTAGAGTCCATTCCTTTACGAGAATAACCCAAAGGAGGGAAAATGAGACGCAGATAAACATATTCTTAGTAGTCCTATTTTATAAAAGCAAATACTGGAAGGAATCGCAGTCTCTCACAATAAAGTGGGTGAACTCTGGTTATAAAAAAAAAACAAAATTATGTAGTGTTTTATATTGTATTTAATAAAAATGTCAGGCATGTGGATTACATCCATAACTAAAAATGGATAATTACTCAATCACGAAACACACATTTAAGCAATATACAAGGTAGAGAGAGCCACCTGAGAATAAAAAATACTTTGCCAGAGCAATGCTTCTCAAACCTTAATGTGCATAAGAATCATGAAGGAATTTACAAGCTTTTTCATTTTAGCCTTGTTTGACTGGGCTCAGGCATTATCTCTAAAATGAGATTCTAAGGTATGTGTATCAAGTTAATTGCTGTAGTGCACTAAAATAGCAATATTGTTTCTGTAATGGGACTATGAATTTGTTTTAATTTTAACTTTCCAAATTATTTATAATAATACTGCAATGTACTATGTAATAATGTTGTATGGTATATTACATAATGATTAAAAACACACGGTTCTACAGAGGACAAGAGAAGTTGCTTAAAATCAAAACTAGTAAGTGGGCAGAATCAGAATTGGACAGAACGATCCGACTCCAAGGCCCGCATCTTAACTTCAAGCTTCTCAAACTGCGGCAACGCACATTCTCCCGGAGCTGCATTCAACACCGACAATACTGAAACTGGACCTATAACCTAGCGGCGAGTTAAGTCGGCATGGACAGTTTCTAGAACCTCGAGACGAGAGAAACTGGGGGCTCGCGGCTCCGCCCCCAGATCGTCTCCCCGCCCTCGGGGGCGCTCGGGCGGAAAAGTTTGGAGGCGCTACGGCCCGGGGGCCTTTCTACTCCCCAACCTTCACGCTCCGTTTCCTTTACCTCACCTTCATCTCTGTTGGCCTCTCCCAACATCTCAGCCTCCCCCGCTGACCCAAACAGAGGCAAAACAAACGCCAGCTACCCCGCCCCTGCCCCGGCCCCTAGGCCCAGCCCTTGCCTCAGGTCCGGGGAGGCCTCCCCCACGACCTCGGCCCGCAGCCCCAGCGCCCGCGGCCTGGCCCCACTCACAAGAGGAAGCTCATCTTCGGTCCTCAGATGGGAGGCGAGGGGCCTCTGGCCCCCGCCCGGATCAGGATTCGGAGCCGGCGAGAGGGAGAGGACCGTCCTTTGCTCACGGGCAGCGGAAGCCGCGCCGCCGCCGCTCGGAGCCGGGTTTCTGGCCGCTGCGAGCCCTTGCAAACCTCGGCGCCCGCCTTGCCCGCCTACCCCGCCTTGCAGACCCGAAATGCGGAACCAACAAAATCTCGCGAGTTAAGGTTTCGCGGCGCCGGGAGGGACTTGACGCACCCCCTTTCGCTCCGCCTCGTCCTAGAACTTGGCCAATCATCGCTCTCCAATCCAGGCCCTCCCTCCCCCGGAGGCGTGGCGAGGACGGCGGTCCTGCGGAAGGGACAGTGGCTAGTCCTGCTCTTGGTGTATCTTGGTGCTGCTGGGTTTCGACCCAGCTCCGCTCCCTAGGTTGCACAGGGTTCTCTATAAGCGCTACATACCCCTGCAATTTAAAAATTTTTAATTTAATTTTTACTTGAGATATATTCACATAGCATAAAATCTATCCTTTAAACATGTACCCTCTAGTGGTCCTTTTCGTTTATGTTTTTTCTTTTTCTTTTTTTCTTTTTTTTGAGATATCTCACTCTGTCGCCCAGACTGGAGTTCACAGTTCACTGCAGCCTGGACTTCCTGGGCTTAAGTGATCCTCTCGCCTCAGCCTCCCGAGTAGCTGAGACCACAGGTGCGTGCCACCACGCCCGGCTTATTTTCTCAAAGTTTTTGCAGAGATGGGGGTCTCACTGTGTTGCCCAAGCTGGTCTTGGACTCCTGAGCTCAAGGGATCCTCCTAGTTTGGCCTCCCAAAATGTGGGATCACAGGTGTGAGCCACTGCCTCCAGCTTTGTTTATGTTTTCAAAGTGTGCCAACCATCACCACTAATTTTGTTTGTTTGTTTGTTTTTCAGACAGAATCTCACTTTGTAACCCAGGCTGAAGTGCAGTGGTGCAATCTAGGCTCGTTGCAACCTCTGCCTTCCAAATTCCAAGTGATTCTCATGCCTTAGCCTCCCGAGTAGCTGGGATCACAGTCGTGCGCCACCACACCCGGCTAATTTTTTTTTTTTTTTTTTTTTTTTTTTTTTCAGTAAAGACGGGATTTCACCATGTTGACCAGGCTGGTCTCAGTCTTGAACTCCTGACCTCAAGTGATCCACTCACCTTGGCCTCCTAAAGTGCTGGGATTACAAGCGTGAGCCACAGCGCCCAGCCTAACCATAATTCTAGGCCATTTTCACCACCTGGAAAAGAAACCGCATACCTATTAGCAGTGACTATCACCTACCTCCCTCCTCCCAACCCCTGGCAACCACTACTCTACTTTCTATTTCCATGGATTTACTTAATCTGGACATTTCATATACACTGTGAATGGAAATATACATTATGTGATCTTTTGTGACTGACTTCTCTCACTTGGCATGTTTTAAAACTCACCCATATTGTAGCATGTATCAAAGCTTCATTCCTGGCCAGGCACAGTTGTGCCTAACGCCTGTAATCCCAGCACTTTGGGAGTCTGAGGCTGGTGGATCACTTGAGCTCAGGAGTTTGAGACCAGCTTGGGCAACATGGTGAAACCCTGTCTCTACAAAAATAGAAAAATTAGGCATAATGGGGTGTGCCAGTGGTCACAGCTATATGGGAGGCTGAGGCGGGAGGATCCCTTGAATCCAGGAAGTGGAGACTGCGGTGAGCCAAGATGGCGCTGCTGTACTCCAGCCTGGGTAACAGAGCCAGACCTGTCTCTAAAACAAAAAAAAGAAAAAAGAAAAAAACTTTATTTCTTTTTTTTTTTTTTTCTTTTTTTTTGAGACGGAGTCTCGCTCTGTCTCCCAGCCTGGAGTGCAGTGGCGTGATCTCCGCTCACTGCAAGCTCAGTCGCCTCCCGGGTTCACACCATTCTCCTGCCTCAGCCTCCCGAGAAGCTGGGACTACAGGCGCCCGCCACCACGCCCAGCTAATTTTTTTGTATTTTTAGTAGAGACGGGGTTTCACCGTGTTCGCCAGGATGGTTTTGATCTCCTGACCTCGTGATCTGCCCGCCTAGGCCTCCCAAAGTGCTGGGATTACAGGCGTGAGCCACCACGCCCGGCAACTTTATTTATTTCTATGGATGAGTAATATTCCATTATGTGAAATATACCACATTCTGTTCATCCATTCATCTGTTGAGGAACATTTGGGTTGTTTCCACTTTTTGTCTATTATTAATAATGCTGTCATGAACATTCATGTACAGGCTTTTGTGTGGTATTAATGCCAAGTGACAGCCAAGCAACGCCTTCATTCCACCATGGTGGAATGAAGAAAACAAAAGGAAACTAGTGGGAGACTTGAGTCATGGCTCAGCCAATGGTGGTGCAGGGTGCTCAGTGTAAAAGAGTTTGCCCTGTACCTGACTACACACTATTCATGTTTCCGGTAATTTTATTTCGTTCATGTATCACTTGTCACATTAAGTTAATGATGTTAGGGCACATGAAACTGTATTAAATTATATTTACTATTTCTTGAATATATTTTTCAGTCAGTTATGTAAAGCAAATTTACGTACTCTTTTTCCTCCCCTGAAAAAAATAAATTAGTAATTTTAATTTGAATTTTTTAAACTTTTGTAGTTTTTTGGAATTTGATTGATAAATATAAGTGATTTGACATAGCTATATGGAAGTTAATATAGGAACACAGATTTAGGCCAGGCGAGGTGGCTCACACCCGTAATCCCAGCACTTTGTGAGGCTGAAGTGGGCAGATCACTTCAGCTCAGGGATTTGGGACCAGCCTAGGCAACATGGCAAACCCCTATCTCCCCATTTCTACAAAAAAAAAAAAAAAAAAAAAACAGCCAGGCGTGGGGGTGCACACCTATAGTCTCAGCTACTTGGGAAGCTGAGGCAGGAGGATGGGTTGAGCCCTGGAGGTAGATAGAGGCTGCAATGAGCCGAGATCGCACCACTGTACTTCAGCTTGGTTGACAAAAGTGAGGCCTTGTCTCAAAAAAAAAAAAAAAAAATCTATTTACACTTCTGTGGTATTTATATTACTTAAATAACATCATAAAAATGACTTCCAAATAACATGGGAAAAAAGAAATTCGTGGAAGTTTTTCCTCTTTCAATGGTATTTTTCTTCCAGTTGAAGAATCACTGAGGATAGACGACCAGCTATTTATAAGAAAAACCTTTCAGGATGGCTAAATTTGGTTGGGGTAGCAGGGAGGGAGGATTTCAGGGTTAGGGAAAAATCCTCAATCAATATTTAAGTAGGATATCAACATAGTTCACTTAGAGATCAAAGATAAGATTTTCCAGTAAAAGAGAGAAAAAGAAATTGTTCATTGCTAATTGCTACGGGACAATTTGTTCCCCATCAGACAAGGTCTGTACAAAGACTAAAGAAGTTTTATTCACTTCTTGGCTTAGCCGACCAGAGATCACTGCACACCATCTGGTCACAGCAGATGCTGAAAGCAGAAGCTAAGCAGCAAATTATGAAGTCTCCAGGACTGGCTCTTCTGAACCTCTCCCCGCCCCCCTTTCATCACACAGTTCCCCTTTCCAGCTCCCTGAGGCAAGATTTGCAACTCTGCATTTTCGTTCTGTGTAAGTGCCCATCCTAGCATTTGCAAAACTCCACTTTTACCCTAACAACTTCACCCTCACAGGGCATCTTCCCACTTTGATCACAGTAAGGTTCCTGCCCCTCCCAGCCAGTTGGTGGTGTTGGGAGCTCAAGTGTTTTTTTTTTTTTTAAAAAAAACAAAAACAAACAAAAAACTCTACTCCTGTGACAGATTAAGGAATTTTAATCTTTGTCACAAATAGGTGAAAAGAAACAAACAGTAAAGTTGCTAACCAGCCTGGGCAACATGGCGAAACCCCTTTTCTACAAAAAATACAAAAATTAGCTGGGCGTGCTGACTTGAGCCTGTAGTCCCAGGTACTCTGGAGGCTGAGGTGGGAGGATCCCTTGAGCCCAGGAAGTCCAGGCTACAGTGAATGGAGACTGCACCACTGCACGCCAGCCTGGGCATCAGAGAGAGACCCTGCCTCAAAAAAATTAGAATAAAATAAAATAAGTTGGTAAGCTGTCCCTGTCCATTATCTCAGTACTCAGATTGCAGGCTTTCTTTCTTTCTTTTTTTTTTTTTATGTACTACATATATATTTATTCTATAATTGAAGGTACATATTTTTCAAATTCTATTTTGATAAGGGATAATTATGCCAGAGTTAATTCCCAGCAATTTTTTTTTCTGGATGGTACATAAGAAAATGGTAAATCTCAAAATGATTGGAAGTTTAGATTCCATGAAATATGATAGTTAATATTTAGTTTTGTTTCTTTTTTTTTTTTTATACTTTAAGTTCTAGGGTACATGTGCATAACGTGCAGGTTTGTTACATATGTATACTTATGCCATGTTGGTGTGCTGCATCCATCAACTCGTCAGCACCCATCAATTCATCATTTATATCATGTATGCCTCCCCAATGCAATCCCTCCCTCCTCCCCCCTCCCCATGATAGGCCCCAGTGTGTGATGTTCCCCTTCCCGAGTCCGAGTGATCTCATTGTTCAGTTCCCACCTATGAGTGAGAACATGCGGTGTTTGGTTTTCTCTTCTTGTGATAGTTTGCTAAGAATGATGGTTTCCAGCTGCATCCATAAAAAAGGACGCAAACTCATCCTTTTTTATGGCTGCATAGTATTCCATGGTGTATATGTGCCACATTTTCTTAATCCAGTCTGTCACAGATGGACATTTGGGTTGATTCCAAGTCTTTGCTATTGTGAATAGTGCCGCAATAAACATATGTGTGCATGTGTCTTTGTAGTAGAATAATTAGTAGACATGAACAGACATTTCTCAAAAGAAGACATTCATACAGCCAACAGACACATGAAAAAATGCTCATCATCACTCGCCATCAGAGAAATGCAAATCAAAACCACAATGAGATACCATCTCACACCAGTTAGAATGGCAATCATTAAGAAGTCAGGAAACAACAGGTGTTGGAGAGGATGTGGAGAAATAGGAACACTTTTACACTGTTGGTGGGATTGTAAACTAGTTCAACCATTATGGAAAACAGTATGGCAATTCCTCAAGGATCTAGAACTAGATGTACCATATGACCCAGCCATCCCACTACTGGGTATATACCCAAAGGATTATAGATTGCAGGCTTTCTAACTGTGAAGGGAAAATCCCAATTTATCAGAAATCAAAAACTCACTCAGCGGCTGGGCATGGTAGCTCGCGTCTGTAATCCTAGCACTTTGGGAGGCTGAGGCGGGCAGATCACAAGGTCAAGACTGACCAACATGGTGACACTCTTTCTCTATTAAAAATACAAAAATTAACCAGGCGTGGTGGAGTGTGCCTGTAGTCCCAGCTACTAGGGAGGCTGAGGCAGGAGAATCACTTGAACCTGGGAGGCGGAGGTTGCAGTGAGCCGAAATCACACCACTGCACTCCAGCCTGGGCGACAGAGCCAGACTCTGTCTCAAAAAAAAAAAAAAAAAGAAAAAGAAAAAAAAAATACAAAAATTAGCCAGGCATAGTAGCATGTGCCTGTAGTCCCAGCTGAGGCTGGGAGGCTGAGGCACAAGAATCACTTGAACCCAGGAGGCAGAGGCTGCAGTGAGCTGAGATCATGCCACTGCACTCCAGCCTGGGTGACTGAGCAAGACTCTGACTCAAAAATAAAATAAAATAAGTACAAAAATTAGCCAGGTGTGGTGGTACACACCTGTAATCCCAGCTACTTGGGAGGCTGAGGCGGGAGAATTGCTTGAACCTGGGAGGCAGAGGTTGCAGTGAGCCAAGATCATGCCACTGCACTGCAGCCTGGGCAACAGAGTAAGACCCTGTCTCAACAAACAAACATTAGTGTCCCTAAAGTTGATATACAATCCCGTACTGGTAAATTTCACTGGCTTTAAAATTTTTTTAACAATAATTTTAAAAGAATTTGTTTTGAGACAGGATCTGACTCTGTCACCCAAGCTGGAATGCAGTAGTAGTGTGATCGTAGTTCATTGCAACCTCAACCTCCCAGGGTCAAGTGATCCTCCCACCTCAGCCTCCAAGTAGCTGGGACTACAGGCTCACTCCACCACACATGGCTAATTTTTTTTTTTTTTTTTTAGAGATGGGGTCTCACTAGGTTGCCCAAGCTGGTTTTGAACTCCTAGGCTCAAGGATCCTCCCTCCTTAGTCTCCCAAATTTCTGGGATTACAGGCATGAGTGAGCCACTGTGCCTGGCAACATTTTTTTTAAAGCATGTTGCAGGAGAGACCTGAGAGAGACTGAGGAGACTTAGGAGATGTCATTTAAGCCTAGTCTCCAGAAGATGAGTTAGCTGAATGGAGAGAGAGAAAGAAGAGATCTGCTCAGAGTCCACAGCATGTGTGAAGGTTTTGAAGCAAGAAAGAGTATGTTGTGTTCAAAGAACTGAAAAAAGTCAGTGTGATGAGAATGTGATAGACAAAGGGGAAAGTGAAGGGAGATGAAACCAGCACCAAGAATCTTGGATCTTATTCGAAGCAAGGTGGCCATCCATTGAAAGGGTTTCAGGACAAGCATGACACCATTTACTCTTTAAAAAACCGAGACAGTGGCCAGGTGATCCTGGCCTGTGATCCCAGCATTTTGGGAGGCTAAGCGGGGAGGATCCTTGAGCTCAGGAGTTCAAGATCAGCCTGGGAAACATAGGGAGACTCCATCTCTACAAAAAATACAAAAATTAGCCAGGTGTGCTGGCATGTGCCTATAGTCCTAGCTACTCGGGAAGCTAAGATGGGAGGATTGCTTGAACCTGAGAGGTTGAGGATGCTATGAGCTGTACTCAATCCACCGCACTCTAGCCAGGGTGATAGAGTAAGCCCCGTCTTAAAAAAAAAAAAAAAAAAAAAAAAGGCCGGGCGCGGTGGCTCAAGCCTGTAATCCCAGCACTTTGGGAGGCTGAGACGGGTGGATCACGAGGTCAGGAGATCAAGACCATCCTGGCTAACACTGTGAAACCCCGTCTCTACTAAAAAATACAAAAAACTAGCCGGGCGTGGTGGTGGGCGCCTGTAGTCCCAGCTACTCGGGAGGCTGAGGCAGGAGAATGGCGTGAACCCAGGAGGCGGAGCTTGCAGTGAGCTGAGGTCCGGCCACTGCACTCCAGCCTGGGCGACAGAGCGAGACTCTGTCTCAAAAAAAAAAAAAGTGAAGCAGGTAAGAGGTTGTTGTATTTGTCTGAGTAGGACATAGAGTTGACCTGGCTTAGAGCAATGGAGAGAGGTAGGTGGAATTGAGATTTATTTTAGAGAAAAAAATACACAAGTCTCAATGAAGAGCTGGATGTGGAGGCAAGGTTGATTCCTGTGTCTTTGGCACAAGCAACTGGTAGCTGCTTGTTCCCATTTACTGAGATGGAAAAGACTGGGAAGAAAGCAGCTTTAGGGGCACATCAGTAGTCTGTTTGGGATGCATTAACTCTGAAATGTTAGACTGTACAGGTATATACAGATTTGGAACTCAAAGAAGAGGCCTGGATGGATGGATATAAACCTGGGAGTTATCAGCATATAGATATTTACAGCCATGGAAGTGCGTAAAATAGCTGAGGGGAGGGTAAAAAGGAAGAGGTGCCAAAATGGAGCCTTGAGGATTTCTGATATATATATATATATATATTTACTATATATTATATATACATATATTTACTATATATATTATATATACATACATATTTTTTTTTTTCAAGACAGCCTGTCATCCAGGCTGGAGTGCAGTGGCGCAATCTTGGCTCACTGCAACCTCTGCTTCCTGGGTTCAAACAATTCTCATGCCTCAGCCTCCCGAGTAGCTGGGATTATAGGTACATGCCACCACACCCAGCTAATTTTTGTATTCTTAGTAGAGACGGGTTTCACCACGTTGGCCAGGCTGGTCGTCTCCAACCTTTTCTTTTTCTTTTTTTTTTTTTTGAGATAGAGTCTCGCTTTGTCACCCAGGCTGGAGTGCAGTGGCGCCATCTCGGCTCACTGCAACCTCAGCCTCCCAGGTTCAAGCAATTCTCCTGCCTCAGCCTCCTGAGTAGCCGGATTACAGACACACACCATCACATCCGGCTAATGTTCGTATTTTTAGTAAAGACAGGGTTTCACCATGTTGGTCAGGCTGGTCTCCAACTCCTGACCTCGTGATCTGCCCACTTTGGCCTCACAAACTCCTGGGACTACAGGCGTGAGCCATCGCGCCTGGCCCAGACTTCTGACATTTAAAGACCACAAGGGAAGAAACAGACAAAGGAGGTTGAGAAGATGCAGTCAGAGAAACGGAAGGGAAACTAAGAGGGAGTATTACAAAAGCAAGAGAAGAGTGTTTAAGAATGATCTATTCAATGATCTTGAAAGTTCCTGTAAGAGGAGGAGAGAAGGGGGAAGTTGATAAATGTGGTGATGTTGGGAAAGTCCTCTGACAGCATTCTCATCGTCACACTCCACTGCAGTGGTGCAGAAGTGAATACCCACAAAAGACGTTGGTGTAGGGGGAGGGATTCAGGCAGGAATCAAGGGCACAGATGGCAATCTGTATTACCAGGCACGGCCTGTAGTTCTCTGACTACAAAGTAGCTTTCTCTGAAGGTGCTTTTTTTTTTTTTTTTTTTTTTTTTTTTTTTTGTGATAGAGTCTCGCTCTGTCGCCCAGGCTGAAGTGCAGTGGTGTGATATTAGCTCATTGCAACCTCTGCCTCCCGAATTCAAGCAATTCTTCTGTCTCAGCCTCCCTAGTAGCTGGGATTACAGGCGTATGCCACCACACCCAGCTAATTTTTGCATTTTTAGTAGAGATGGAGTTTCACCATGTTGGTCAGTCTGGTTTCAAACTCTTGACCTCAGGTGATCCACTCGCCTTGGCCTCCCAAAGTGCTGGGATTACAGGTGTGAGCCACCGTGCCTGGCCTGAAGGTGTACTTTTGAGTGAGATGTGATGCCAAAATTTTGGCTCATATTGGTGACAAAAATTTGGCTAATATTGTTTTCAACCATGGGGAGACCCCAATCACCCTGAAGTTTTTTACTTTTTTGAGACGGAGTCTTGCTCTCATCACCCAGGCTGGAGTGCAATGGCGTGATCTCAGCTCACTGCACCCTCTGCCTCCTGGATTCAAGCAACTCTCCCACCTCAGCCTCCTGAGTAGCTGGAATTACAGGCATGCACCACCACGCCTGGCTAATTTTTAGTAGAAATGGGGTTTCACCATGTTGGCCAGGCTGGTCTTGAACTCCTGACCTCAGGTGATCTGCCTACCTTGGCCTCCTAAAGTGCTGGGATTATAGGCATGAGCCATTGCGTCTGGCCCACTCTGCAGTTTTAAAATGCCTCTACTCTTTTTTTTTTTTCCTTGAGACGAAGTCTTGCTCTGTCACCCAGGCTGGGGTGCAATGGCACAATCTTGGTTCACTGCAACTGCAGCCTCGCAGGTTCAAGCAATTCTCCCACCTCAGCCTCCCAAGCAGCTGAGACTACAGGTGTATGCCACCGTACCCAGCTAATATTTGTATTTTTTAGTGGAGACAGGGTTTCACCACATTGGCCAGGTTTGTCTTGAACTCCTGACCTCAGGTGATCCACCTGCCTTGGCCTCCCAAAGTGCTGGGCTTACAGGCGAGAGCCACTGCGACCATCCAAAATGCCTCTACTTTTATATTTTTGTCATTTTCCTTTGTTGTCTTAACTCTAACTCACTAGTTGTGTAACTAATGTAAGTTATTTAACCTCTTTGTGCCTCAGTTTCCTCATCTGCAAAAAAGGAATAAGAGTAGGACTGACGTGAAGATTAAATAATGCATGTAAAATGCTCAGAACAGTAACTGGTATATGTTGGTTATTATTATGATTTTGTTAATGTTGTACTTTTTATCTGTTTTCCGTCATACTGGCTATTATTATTTATCAGAAACTAAAGTTTGTGTTGTTAACTTCGTTCTTTTTCTCTTAAAGTTCAAAAATGATCATTTCTTTTGTATCTTAAAAAAGAAAGAAAATGGATTTGAAAATTAGATTGGCCATTTACTCTCTATGTGAGGTTACTAACCTCTTTGTGCCTCAATTTCCTCTTCTGTAGAATGGGAATAGTAGTAGTATACTGCTTTATAGGGTCACTGTGAGGATGAAGTGAGTTACTAAGCATAAAGCAGTTGGTACAGTGACTAGTACATATAAGGGCTACCTGTTAGTTATGTTGTTCTCTGCAGCAAATCATTTCTCCCAATATTGTTACTAACTTTAAAATGCTGAATGTGGATCATTGATAGTGGCAGGAGGCAGACAAATGCCTAGGCAGACAGGGGCAGGTCCTTGGTGAAACCCAACCTTCAAACCAAAGACAGTTTTAAAGCCTGAAAATCAAGCTACGAGTCCCAGGTAAATCCATGGACTGGATTGAGAGCCTCTCTTCCTGTTTGGTAAGGTTTCCTCTGATTGATTCCCACCCTTCACCTATTTTACATAGACATACCTTTTCCTAATTGGTGTTTTACACTGTCATGCCCACCTTTGAGTGGTGCCTTTGTTTTAATCTTTTTGCATACTCACAAACCAATCAGCACACACTCCCCATTCGGAGCCCATAAAAGCCCTGCAACCAGCCATACTGGGAGGGAGACCATCTGACTTTGGGTGGGGGATCACCCTCTCATCTCCTCTCCACTAAGGGCTGTTCTGTCACTCAATAAAATTCTTCTCCACCCTCCTCACCCTTCCACTGTCAGTGTAACCTCATTCTTCCTGGATGCAGGACAAGAACTCAGGAACTGCCAAATGTGGATATGAGCTATAATACAGGCAGGCTGGGGCATGCCCAGCACAGTTGTGGGATGAGCATGGATCCTGCAGCCAGCACAGGATCTGGGCCAGTGTGCAAGCCAGGTGCGGCCCAGCTGGCCAAGTGGACAGGTGACTCCTGTGGCAGGCCTGGGGCCAACTGAGGCCCAGGCAGGGATGACACTGGCCACGGAGGTCCCTGGCTGGCAAAGTGACCAAGAAAAATCCTGCATCACTGTCATCTCAGCACTTTGAGAGGCCAAAGTGGGAGGATGACTTGAGCCCAAGAGGTCGAGACTGCATTGTGCCATGTTGGGACCACTACATTCTAGCTTGGGCAACAGAGCAAGACCCTGTCTCAAAAAAAAAAAAATTAAAAAGTTCAGTTTGGTCGGCAAAGCCTGAGTCCTGTCGTCTCGCCTTCCTCCCATACAGCATGAGCTTCACCACTCGCTCCACCTTCTCTACCAACTACCAGTCCCTGGGCTCTGTCCAGGCGCCCAGCTACGGCGCCCGGCCGGTCAGCAGCGCGGCCAGTGTCTATGCAGGCGCCGGGGGCTCTGGTTCCCGGATCTCTGTGTCCCGCTCCACCAGCTTCCGGGGAGGCATGGGGTCCGGAGGCCTGGCCTCAGGGATGGCTGGGGGTCTGGCAGGAATGGGAGGCATCCAGAACGAGAAGGAGACCATGCAAAGCCTGAACGACCGCCTGGCCTCTTACCTGGACAGAGTGAGGAGCCTGGAGACCGAGAACCGGAGGCTGGAGAGCAAAATCCGGGAGCACTTGGAGAAGAAGGGACCCCAGGTCAGAGACTGGAGCCATTACTTCAAGATCATCGAGGACCTGAGGGCTCAGATCTTCGCAAATACTGTGGACAATGCCCGCATCGTTCTGCAGATTGACAATGCCCGTCTTGCTGCTGATGACTTTAGAGTCAAGTATGAGACAGAGCTGGCCATGTGCCAGTCTGTGGAGAATGACATCCATGGACTCCGCAAGGTCATTGATGACACCAATGTCACTCGACTACAGCTGGAGACAGAGATCGAGGCTCTCAGGGAGGAGCTGCTCTTCATGAAGAAGAACCACGAAGAGGAAGTAAAAGGCCTACAAGCCCAGATTGCCAGCTCTGGGTTGACCGTGGAGGTAGATGCCCCCAAATCTCAGGACCTCGCCAAGATCATGGCAGACATCCAGGTCCAATATAACGAGCTGGCTCAGAAGAACCGAGAGGAGTTAGACAAGTACTGGTCTCAGCAGATTGAGGAGAGCACCACAGTGGTCACCACACAGTCCGCTGAGGTTGGAGCTGCTGAGATGACGCTCACAGAGCTGAGACGTACAGTCCAGTCCTTGGAGATCGACCTGGACTCCATGAGAAATCTGAAGGCCAGCTTGGAGAACAGCCTGAGGGAGGTGGCCTTCAGAGGGCCTGAGGGAGGTGGAGGCCCGCTACACCCTACAGATGGAGCAGCTCAATGGGATCCTGCTGCACCTGGAGTCAGAGCTGGCACAGACCCGGGCAGAGGGACAGTGACAGGCCCAGGAGTATGAGGCCCGGCTGAACATCAAGGTCAACCTGGAAGCTGAGATTGCCACCTACCACCGCCTGCTGGAAGATGACGGGGAATTCAATCTTGGTGATGCCTTGGACAGCAGCAACTCCATGCAAACCATCCAAAAGACCACCACCCGCCGGATAGTGGATGGCAAAGTGGTGTCTGAGACCAACCACACCAAAGTTCTGAGGCATTAAGCCAGCAAAAGCAGGGTACCCTTTGGGGAGCAGGAGGCCAATAAAAAGTTCAGAGTTCATTGGATGTCAAAAAAAAAAAAAAAAGTTCAGTTTAATAAAATCAGGACTAATAACTTTGTAGAACTTTTTTCATGATAAATTATAGGCTACAATTCACTTGTAATTAATTGTAAGATGATAAACAAAAGCATGATCAATTGGCATCTAAGTACTGAAGGAAGTTGGACAATAATCTCCAAAACAACTTTTGGTGCTACTGTCAGAATAATTTATTTTTAAGCACATTGGTAAACATCATCTCTGTTTCATAAAACAATCATACAAAATTTTTATTTTTATATATTTGTTTTGAGGGAGGGTCTCACTCTGTCACCCAGGCTGGAGTGCAGTGATGCGATCATGGCTCATTGCAGCCTCAACCTCCCACACTTGAGCCATCTTCCTGCTTGGTCGAGTAGCTGGGATTGTAGGCACACACTACCACACCTGGCTAAGTTTTGTATTTTTTGAAGGTCCCACTATGTTGCCCAGGCTGGTCATGAACTCTTGGACTCAAGGAATCCTCTCGCCTTGACCTCCCAAAGTGCTAGAATTACAGGCATAAGCCACCACACCTAGCCCAACATTTTCATAGATGGTAAAATTTAATAAGAGTTGTTTGGCTTTTTTTTTTTTTTTTTTTTTGAGACGGAGTCTCGCTCTGTCGCCCAGGCTGGAGTGCAGTGGTCGGATCTCAGCTCACTGCAAGCTCCGCCTCCTGGGTTTACCGCCATTCTCCTGCCTCAGCCTCCGAGTAGCTGGGACTACAGGCGCCCGCCACCTCGCCCGGCTAGTTTTTTGTATTTTTTAGTAGAGACGGGGTTTCACAGTGTTAGCCAGGATGGTCTCGATCTCCTGACCTCGTGATCCGCCCGCCTCGGCCTCCCAAAGTGCTGGGATTACAGGCTTGAGCCACCGCGCCCGGCCTGTTTGGCTTTTAAAAATTAACTAATAAATTAAATTTTTGAGACAGGGTCTCACTCTGTCACCCAGGCTGGAATGCAGTGGCATGATCTCGGCTCACTGCCACCTCCACCTCCCGAGCTCAGGTGATCCTCCCACCTTGGCCTCCTGAGTAGCTGGGACTACAGGTGCACACCACCACACTCAGCACATATTTCTATTTTTAGTAGAGACAGGTTTTTGTCGTGTTGCCCAGGCTGGTCTCGATCTCCTAGGCTCAAGCAATCTGCTGGCCTCAGCCTCCCAAAGTGCTGGGATTACAGGCGTGAGCCATTGGGCCCAGCCAAGAGTTGTTTTAGCAGGCAAAAAAGAAAAAGGAGGAAGAAAACAAAGAAGATGGAAAAGAAGGAAAAGGAGGAGGAGGGAAGGGGAAGAGAGGGGAAAGGAGAAGGAGAGGGAGAGGAAAAGAAAAAGGGTTGTTAGAGTGTAACCTTCAGTGCGAATCATTTCCTTAAGTCTTCTGTGACCTTGTCAGAGGTTCCTTCTCCTGCATTCTGGCCAATGTGTTCTGCCAAATGCCTTGTCTTCAACCAGAACTAATAACTGTACTAGTCAGGTTTTGTGGATGAACATGGATTTTGGATGAAGACAGGCTTGTATTTAATCCTAGCACTGCCATTACTAGCGTGACCATGGGCAAATTACTTTAACTTTGTGAATCTGTCTCTTCTTTTTTAATATAGAGATAATATGATACAGTATTGACCTCACAGGAATGTTAACATTATGAGTAAATGTAGGGGAAGAATCTAGCACAGTGCCTGATGCACGATCAATAGCCCATAATCGTAGTGCCCTTCTTCCTCACCCTTTAACTCCCTGTCCCCTTTTCTATCGTGTTAAATAAGTAAGATTTCCTTACTTTTCCTTGAAATTAGAAGAAAATCTATTTGCATCTACTTAGGTGCCACACTGACTCTTCCTAAATCCAGAGGTGCCCCTCAAACTGAAGGCATCCTTGGTTCAAGGCAACAAACAAGAGTTGAAGAGGCACCTAAGCCCAAATTCTCAGGTCAGAGTTCTCCAAACATGGGATCCTTAAGCAGCTGCCTTTCATGCCCCTTGGTTCATGAAGATGTACAGAGGGGCCCTGTCACTGGCAGGAGAATTGCTTGAACCCAGGAGACGGAGGTTGCAGTGAGCTGAGATCGCGCCACTGCACTCCAGCCTGGGTGACAGAGCGAGACCTCAATCTCTGTCTTAAAAAAAAAAAGGCCGGCATGGTGGCTCAGGCCTGTAATCCCAGCACTTTGGGGCTGAGGTGGGCAGATCACGAGGTCAGGAGTTCGAGACCAGTCTGACCAATATGGTGAAACCCCGTCTCTACTAAAAATATAAAAATTAGCTGGGTGTGGTGGTGTGCGCCTGTAATCCCAGCTACTCAGGAGGCTGAGGCAGGAGAACCGCTTGAACCTGGGAGGCAGAGGTTGCTGTGAGCTGAGCTCGTGCTACTGCACTCTATCCTGAGTGACAGAGCAATACTCTACCTCAAAAAAAAAAAAAAAGATGTTTGGTCATTAATGTGCTGTCTGCTTTCATGCTAAAGATGAATGAGATGAATCATGAGATATAAATCGCCTTGGTTAAATAAGCGTACATCCACTACTGTTGAAGATAGACAGGTGCACAAACAACATCAAGATGTTCTGAGGGTTGAAATAGGAGTATTCCTACATGCTACAATAGCCCAGAGGAAAATGCAATTAATTCTGTCTGTCTGTTTTGTGTTGGAGCAAAGAGTTTATTTTGCCGGTATACAGTCCTGATTCCTGGTTATTTGTATATGAAGCATTCGGGTTCACTTAAAGTGGAGGTCTAGAGGCCAGACTTTTAAGTCAGGCAGGGTAGGGGTACAGGGAGCAGAGAAAGGAGTGCAATCGAACACTATGCAGAAATGCAGAGTATGATTACAGTATAGAGGGCAGAGCAAAGAAAGATGAGGCAGAAAGACTAGCTGGGGTGGGATATAGACAGGCTTAACCACCTCCACCTCACAGAATTTGGACTAAAATTGGAGCATAAAATATTTTTGTTAAACAAAGGAGATTTTATTTTATTTTTTATCATTATTTTGAAACAGGTTCTCGCTCTGTCACCCAGGGTGGAGTGCAGTGGCACAAGGTGCATCTGGGGCTCAAGCCATTCTCCTGCCTCAGCCTCCCTAGTAGCTGAGACTGATACAGGGAGTAGAAAGAAATTATTTAGGCAGATAGTGAGGGCAAATGAGTCCTCGGCAGAGCTTCCCTTCTAACAAAAAGCAGTCCAAGAAATTATTTTTCTCTTAACAAAAAACAGCCCGAAAAATTTAGCTGCAAACATAGGTAAGCAAGCTGGAACATTACACAGGGAATGCTGGCAGCTGTGCCAATAGAAAAGGGCTCTCTGGGGGCCAGGCATATCCATCATGGAAGCTTTATCTTTCTTTTTGTTAGCACATGTATAGTAGGAAAGAAGTGGGCAACACGGCACAGCTTAGGCTGAAAACCCGCCTGCATAATAAAAGAGTAGGGGCCGGGCGCGGTGGCTCAAGCCTGTAATCCCAGCACTTTGGGAGGCCGAGACGGGCGGATCACGAGGTCAGGAGATCGAGACCATCCTGGCTAACACGGTGAAACCCCGTCTCTACTAAAAAAATACAAAAAACTAGCCGGGCGAGGTGGCGGGCGCCTGTAGTCCCAGCTACTCCGGAGGCTGAGACAGGAGAATGGCGTAAACCCGTGAGGCGGAGCTTGCAGTGAGCTGAGATCCGGCCACTGCACTCCAGCCTGGGTGGCAGAGCAAGACTCCGTCTCAAAAAAAAAAAAAATAAAAATAAATAAATAAATAAATAAAATAAAAGAGTAGGGTGGGGGCTGCCAGAAAATTGTGCCCCATACAAATGGCACAACTGGTCCTAACCAGTATTTTGTGCCCTATGTAGATCAGACACCACTTCCCAACCAGCTCATCTATAAAACCTTCTGCATTTCACCTCAGATCGACAACCCATTTTTCTGGGACCCCTCTCTGTAGCAGAGAGCTATTCTCTTTCTTTTGCCTATTAAACTTCCAGTTCTTAACCTCACTCTTTGTGTGTCCACGTCCTTGATCTCTGTGGCTGTGAGGCAATGAACCTGGGGTTTTACCCCAGACAATGAGGCTACTTCAATACAGGTGCATGCCACCACAGTCAGCTAATTTTTAAATATTTTTTAGAGGCAGAATGTGAACCTAAAATATTTGAGATAGGTCTCAATCAATTTAGAAAGTTTGGTTTGCCAAGCTTAAGCACGTACCCATGACACAGCCACATCAGAAGGTCCTGATTACATGTACCCAAGGTGGTCAGGGTACAGCTTACTTTTATTCATTTTAGGGAGACATGGGACATCAATCAATATGTGTAATATGTACACTGATTCAGTCCCAAAAGATGGAACAATTCAAAGTGGGGAGTGGTGTGGGGAGGCTTTTAGATCATAGGTAGATAAAATACAAAAGGCTGCATTCTTTTGAGTCCTTGATCAGCATTTCACTGAATACGCAATTTAGTCTGGCTCAGTGAATCTGCATTTTTACATAAACAATAGGGGAGGCCAGGCACAGTGGTTCACGCCTGAAATCCCAGCACTTTGGAGGCTGAGGCGAGCAGATCACCTGAGGTCAGGAGTTCGAGACCAGCCTGGCCAACATGGTGATACTTCATGTCTAGTAAAATATAAAAATTAGCTGGGCATAGTGGCGGGTACCTGTAATCCCAGCTACTCAGGAGGCTGAGGCATGAGAATCACTTGAACCCAGGGGGCGGAGGTTGCAGTGAGCTGAGATCACGCCATTGCACTCCAGTCTGGGCAACAAGAGCGAAACTCTCTCTCAAAAAAACAAAAACAAACAATACAAAACAAAACAAAAACAATAGAGCAGAGGAAGCAATCAGATATGCATTTGTCTCAGGTAAGCAGAGAGATGACTTTCTGTCCTGCATGTGTGAAGATCATCTATCAATTTATATTGCCAGGGTGAAATTCAATAGAACTGGTAAAGATCTTGAGACTCACAAGGAATTTCCCTGTGGGCAAATTTTGAGGAGGATATGCAGCTTTTTAAAATCTTTGTAGCTATCTTACTAGGGAATAAATTGGAAGACAGGTTTGCCTGACATAGTTCCCGCTTGACTTTCCCCTCGCTTAGTGATTTTAGGGGCTGAGATTCATTTTCCTTTCACGGGGTGTCACTATGTTGCCCAGGCTGGTCTCAAACTCCTGGGCTGAAGTGATCCTCCCACTTTGGCCTCCCAAAGTGCTGGCATTAGAGGTGTGAACCATCATGCCCAGCCTATTTCATTATTATTATTATTATTATCATTTTATTTTTTTTTTGAGACAGAATCTTGTTCTGTTGCCAGGCTGGAGTGCAGTGGCGCTATCTCGGTTCACTGCAACCTTTGCCTGCCAGGTTCAAGCGATTCTCCTGCCTCAGCCTCCCGAGTAGCTGGGACTACAGGCATGTACCACCATGTCCAGCTAATTTTTGTATTTTTAGTAGAGACAGGGTTTCACCATGTTGGCCAAGATGGTCTCGATCTCTTGACCTTGTGATCGGCCAGCCTCGGCCTCCCGAAGTGCTGGGATTACAGGCGTGAGCCACCACGCCCGGCCGAGACAGAATCTCTGTCACCCACAATGGAGTGCAGTAATCCAATAATAGCTCACTACAGCCTCAACCTCCCAGGGTCAAGTGATCCTTCCATCTCAGCCTCCTGAATAGCTGGGACCACAGGTGTGTACCACAATGCCTGGCTAAATTTTTTATTTTTTGTGGAGATGGGGTCTCACTATGTTGCCCAGGCTGGTCTTGAACTCCTGGGCTCAAGCAATTCTCCCACCTCAGCCTCTCAAAGTACTGGAATTACAGGCATGAGCCACCCTACCTAGTCTAAATAAATGATATTTTAAGAGAGTGGGAGCATAGAAGCAGGTCCTTTTGTGAAGCATATTAAAAATATATAATAACGTTCACACATTGGTTTTATAACTGCCCAGTGGGCTCATCTTGCCTGCTGCCTAGATACAGCCCATTTATCAAGACACAGGAGAAGTACAATACAGAGAGCGTTTAATACACAGAGAGCTGGCTAAACGGAAGACTGGAAATTTTTTTTTTTTTTGAGACAGAGTCTTGCTGTGACGCCCAGGCTGAAGTGCAGTGGCTCACTGTGACCTCCCGCCTCCCGGGTTCAAGCAATTCTCCTGTCTCAGCCTCCTGAGTAGTTGGGATTACAGGTGCATGCCACAATGCCTAATTTTTTTGGTTTGTTTTTGTATTTTTAGTAGAGACGGGGTTTCACCATGTTGGCTAGGCTGGTATGGAACTCCTGACCTCGTGATCTACCCGCCTTGGGCTCCCAAAGTGCTGGGATTACAGGTGTGAGCCACTGCACCTGGCTGGAGTTTTATTATTACTCAAATCAGCCTCCCAGAAAGTTTGGGTCTTTCAAGGATAGTTTGGCCCATGCCCAGGAATGACCAAGGGCAGTTTGGAAGTTAAATGCCAAGATGAAGTTGGTTAGATCAGATCATTAATAAAGTGATCTAACCGTTAGATTGCTGTTGACAGTATTTGCAAAGGCAGTTTCAATTCATTCCTGAAAGTTCACATTTTGGGAAAAGAAAATTTCCAAAATTTTGCAGAGGGATGGAGGGTTAGGTTCTTTAAAAGATGGGCATGTGTATTTCCTTTCCCTCTTAAATCACTGTTGCTAGGTTCAAGTAACTCTAAGGTGCCTCCTTCCCACAGTGTCCTGGGGACAGGATCTGCAAATTATCACACCCAGTCTTATCACCAGTCATATGACCTGTAGGCCATTCTCTGACCTCTAAACTTTCCATATCCATTGTTTCATGGGCTCTCAGTATCACATTCTTTTTCTTAGTCTCTTTTTCATTGTATGCCTGCCTCACTCCATGCCCCATAAGGACATAAATATTACTGATCTTTTTAGCCTGACCAACATGGGGAAACCCCATCTTTACTAAAAACACAAAAATTAGCCAGGCATAGTGGCACACGCCTGTAATCCCAGCTACTTGGTAGGCTGAGGCACGAGAATCACTTGAACCCAGAAGGCTGAGGTTGCAGTGAGCCAAGATTGTGCCATTGCATTCCAGGCCTGGGTGACACAGCGAAACTCCATCTCAGAAAAAAAAAAAGAAAAAAAAGAAGGAAGGAAAGAAAAGAAAGAAAGGAAGGAAGGAAGGAAGGAAGGAAGGAAGGAAGGAAGGAAGGAAGGGGGGGGAGAGAAAGAAAGAAAGGGAAAGAAAGAAAGATAGAAATTACTGGTCTTTAAAAAAAATGTTGACATCATTTCAGACATACAGAAAGGTTATAGGAAAAGTTCAAAGAATACTTGCATACTCTTCTCCAGTTGTTAATATTTTACATTTGCCACTTGTTTTATTTTTTTTTTTAATTTTATGTATATACATTGTTATGGACTGAATTGTATGTTCTCCAAAATTCAGCGCTGACACTCTGACCTTGGAATGTGACTGTATTTGGAAATACGGCATTTAAAACAATGAGTAGGTTAAAATGGGGCTGTTAGGGTGGGCTCTAAATTAATCTTACTGGTTTCTTTATGAGAGGAGATTAAGACATTCAGAGAGGCCAGGCATGGTGGCTCATGCCTATAATCCCAGCACTTTGGGAGGCCAAGACGGGTGAATTCCTTGAGTCCAAGAGTTCAAGGCCAACCTGGGCAACATGGCGAAGCCGTCTCTACTAAAAACACAAAAAAGTAGGCTGATGTGGCGGCGCGTGACTACAGTACCAGCTACTGGGGAGGCTGAGGTGGGAGGATCACCTGAGTACAGAAGGTTGAGGCTGCAGTGAGCTGAAGGCACACCACTGCACTCTAGCCTGGGAAACGAGAGTGAGACCATATATCAAAACAACAACAAAAAGTAAAATAATAAAAGATATTCGGAGAGAGATGTCAGGGTTGCATGTGCACACAGAAAAGGCCGTAACACAGCAAGCATGCAGCCCTCTGCAAGACAAAGACTGCACGCCTTGGCCGGGGGCGGTGGCTCAAGCCTGTAATCCCAGCACTTTGGGAGGCCGAGACGGGCGAATCACGAGGTCAGGAGATCGAGACCATCCTGGCTAACATGGTGGAACCCCGTCTCTACTAAAAAATACAAAAAACTAGCCGGGCAAGGTGGCGGGCGCCTGTAGTCCCAGCTACTCGGGAGGCTGAGGCAGGAGAATGGCCTAAACCCGGGAGGCGGAGCTTGCAGTGAGCTGAGATCCGGCCACTGCACTCCTGGGCGACAGAGCGAGACTCCGTCTCAAAAAAAAAAAAAAAAAAAAAAAGACTGCAAGCCTCAAGAGAAACTAATCCTGCCAACACCTTGACCTTTGCTTCTAGCCTCCAGAACTGTTAGAAAATACATTTCTTTTTTTTTTTTTTTAGATCAAGTCTTACTGTTGCCCAGGTTAAAGTGAAGTGGTGCGATCTCGGCTCACTGCTACGTCCGCCTCCTGGATTCTAGTAATTCTCCTGCTTCAGTCTCTCAAGTTGCTGTGATTACATGCACCACCATGCCTGGCTAATTTTTGTATTTTTAGTAGAGACAGGGTTCACCATGTTGGCCAGGCTGGTCTCGGAATCCTGATGTCAGGTGATCCGCCTGCCTCAGCCTCCCAAAGTGCTGGGATTACAGGTGTGAGCCAATGCACTCAGCCCATTTCTGTTGTTTAAACGACTCAGTCTGTGTTATTTTGTTATGGCAGCCCTAGCCAGCTCATACATACTAAACATTATTTTTTTTCTGAACTATTCAAAAGTAAGTTGCAGACATGGTCATTTAGTTCTAGAAGCAAGTGCAATATGTTCTCTTACATTACCTCATGCGATTACCTAACACTGATACAATGCTATTAGCTAGTTGCAGACTTTATTCATATTTTGCCAATTGTCCTATAATGTCATCTATAGGAAAAGAGAAAAAAAAAAGAAGAAAGAAAGAGAAAAAAAGAAAGACAAAAAGTTTTGGGTCCAGAATCCAATCCAGAATCAAACAGCATTTAGCTGTCATGTCTAGGCTCCTTTAATGGAGAACGGTTTCTCATTCTTTGTCTTTCACGGCCTTGGAGCTGTCAAGAGTACAAGCAATTTATCTTGTAGAATATCTCTCACTTTGGACTTGTCTATTTCCTTGTGAATAGATTAAGATCTCTTAGTGTGTTCCAAAGCTTTAGAACTGTTTGTTTTTTTTTTTTCCTGGACAGTTTTAACATTCTAGGTCTGTGATCTTTCTCCTCAATGTGAAATGAGGAATCTGTAACTGTTTTTAGGAGACTCATTGGTTTAGGAAAATCACTTTATTAAATTTACAGGCTTGTTAAGAGCTACAAAGTGATGTGTCTCCTCAATGGATCCTATCAGAAGGCACATATGTGTGTTCCATTACTGGGTAGTGCTAACTTTTATCACGTGGTTGAGGCAGTTAACTGTCAGGTTTCTTCACTGTAAATTTACCATGTTCCTTTCCTTCCTGGAGGCTAGAAGTAAAGGTCAAGGTGTTGACAGGATTGGTTTCTCCTGTTCTTTTTTTTTTTTTTTTTTGAGACAGAGTCTCTCTCTGTCGCAGGGGCTGAAGTGCAGTGGCTCAATCTCGGCTCACTGCAACCTCTGCCTCCCGGATTCAAGCGATTCTCGTGCCTCAGTCTCCCAGTAGCTGGGATTACAGCGTCCGCCAGAACGCTCATCTAATTTTTTGTGTTTTTAGTAGAGACGGGGGTTTCAACACGTTGTCCAGGCTGGTCTCGAACTCCTGACCTCAGGTGATCCGTGCGCCTTGGCCTCCTAAAGTGCTGGGGATTACAGGCGTGAGCCACCGCGCCCTGCCCTCCTTAAGTTTCTTTGCAGGAGAGATACTTTGACACGATGCAAAAAGTTTGCGGGAAAGAATACAGGAAGCCCAGTTGAATCTGAATTCCAGATAAGCCATAAATAAAGTATAAATATGACCCCCCAAAGTGTTTATCTAAAATTCTAATTTGATTGGGCATCCTGTGTCTTTATTTGCTAGATCTGGCAACCCTATATGTAAATATCTTGCTCCTCATCCAACTTTCACCCAGTTGTTTTGTTATCTATTGCTGCTTCTGAATCAGTTTTTATTATGATTTTGCTAAATGGTGATTTTCTAACTCCATAATTCCTTTTACTTCTATTCATTGGTATTCTATCAGGTTGCCTTTTCATCCACCCTTTACAGAGCTTGGCACACAGTAGGCGCTCATATAATTGTTCAACGAATGAATGAATGAACTTTTCTCTTGTGTTGTCCGGGCTTCCGTGACACTAGCGGCGACAGGCAGGAGCTTGACTTCCTCAGCCATTCACGGCATGTTGCCGAGACTTCAGAGCCTTACAGGACCTCGCTCCAAGCTCTTCTTGCTCCAATCAAAAACAGGGCTCTTTCGGACTTCGCTTACGTTTAATAAAGAAAATCGGTTGGCCCCTTCGGCTCCAGCTGGCTCAATAGACAGCCAGTGGCGTGTGGCGGGGACCAATGGGTAGCGGAGGGAGGCGGGGCCTGCCACGAGGCCGCAGTATAACCGCGTGGCCCGCGCGCGCGCTTCCTTCCCGGCGAGGTCACCGGCGCGGGCTATGGCTGCAACTTCCCTCATGTCCGCGTTGGCTGCCCGGCTACTGCAGCCCGCGCACAGCTGCTCCCTTCGCCCTCGCCCCTTCCACCTCGCGGCAGTTCGGTAAGAGGGTCAGGGAGCTCGGTCAGCGCGGAAAGCTGAGGGGAACGGAGGACGAGGGGCACGCTGGGCCCCCGAGGGACACCGAGGGAAGTCCTTCGCTAACATCTCCGCCCCAGCGGTGGGGGCCGCCGAGGGGTGTGGCGAGGCGACGTGGCACCGAGTGCCGCCGCAGCCCTCGACTGGGGGGCTTGCTCGGCGCGAAGGGCTGGGACCCGAAGCCTGCCTTTCGGAGGGAGCTGCTCTTACGCCACTCGGGGCGTCGCCGGGGCCCGTGGACAGTAGGCGGGAGTGACGGGGGTGGCGTGCGGAGCGAAGGCGCCGGTTTACGCGGGGCCTTTAGGCAGCTGCCGGCCGCCCCTGGCTGAGAGTCGTCTGGGGGAGAGCAGGCAAGGGTTCCAAAAGAGCAGCCCTCGGCGAGCTGTCCCTTGCAGTGACCCTAGCGGCGGAGGGCGCTGCTGCAGCTGATGAAATCGCGGAGCCGACTTGCTCTGGGTCCCCGCGCCGCCCTCCTCCCTCCGGCGGTGGGAGTGGCCCTCGCTGCCGCCGCTCTGCCCGGAACGTGAACGGACTCTGGACACCCTGGCTTTGGCTGCAGCCCACCCGAGCTGGTCAGTACCGGGCTGCGTACAGAGAGGTGGCAAACACCCAGGAGGCTCCCAGAGCCTTAGGGAAAGGGAGAATCGAGGGTGACAAGTACCCACGTTTCAGCGGTACTTGCAGAATTTCAGTTTTACAAGATGAAGAGTTCTGGACATGGATGGTGCTGATGATTGCACAACATACGAACGTATTTAATACCACAGAACTGCACTTAAAAATGGTTAAGATGGGCCGGGCATGGTGACACGCGCCGAGGCTGAGGCACGAGAATCGCTTGAGCCCGGGAGTTCGAGGCTGCAGTGAGCCATGATTACGCCACTGCACTCCAATCTGGGCGACAAAGCGAGACCTTGTCTCAAAAAAAAAAAAAAAAAGTTGGTAAGATTTAGGTTATGTGAATTTTACCACAGTAACAAATTGGGAGAAATATACCCGGGAGGAGGAAAGGAAAAGCTCTGTTTGCATTTTTGGATTTCCTTGGGAAGGTGATTTGGTCGGTCATTAGAGCGTTGGCATTGTTAGAGCCATGCACCTTATGACATCGGCCCCTTCTTTTTTTCATCTAACGTTCACTGTGTGCCAGACGCTATGCCAAGCTTTGCGAATTCAGAGATAAAAACTGTTTTTAATGGAGCTCATGTTCCTGACAAGAGGCGGAACACGTGTGTAATTTCCAGTCAGTGCAGAAATGCTGTTAGAAATATTTCAAAGGCGCTGCTTGTTGGAGCAATGAGTTCTTGAAGGAAGACGTGGGAGGGGACTTTCAGGGTTTTCCCTGGTCTGACTCTGACCTCCCCCATCTTTCGTTACTGTGTGTTCTCTCCCCCTCTCCCTCTTCCTGAGTGCCGGCCTCATGTGACTGTGGACCAGACCTTTCCTAGGCTTCCATGATCCAAAAGAGATTTATAAAGATGCTCTCACTCACTAAAGAACTGGGCCAGTTTGCCTACACTCTCCAATTACAAATGCTCTTTTCGCTACCTTTCAGAAAGAACAAGTAAGCTTCATCCACATCTCTGAAGGCAATCCATATTATCTGTACTGCACATTTGCTATTTACAGTTCCTACATACTGCCTTCTTACTGCTGCTTATTTTTAAATACTGCTTATTTTTAAAATGTGTCTTTTTGACAATATGAGTCTGCATTCCTTTTTTTTTTTTCTTTGTTGGTTGGTATGAGAGTTTCAGGAACATAAACCTATGGTTGGAGAAATTGTAGCCTAGGAGACAGTGGGGTTATGAAGTCAATGGACTTTAGAGGCAGAATTTGCCTTTGAATCTTGTTTGTACTATCCTCAGTTTCATCTTCTGTATAACAGTGTTATTATAATAGTCCCAAGGTGACAGAGTAATATATGTTAAAGTTCCTGTAATCCCAGCACTTTGGGAGGCCGAGACGGGCGGATCACGAGGTCAGGAGATCGAGACCATCCTGGCTAACACTGTGAAACTCCGTCTCTACTAAAAAAATACAAAAAATTAGCCGGGCGAGATGGCGGGCACCTGTAGTCCCAGCTACTCGGGAGGCTGAGGCGAGAGAATGGCGTAAACCCGGGAGGCGGAGCTTGCAATGAGCTGAGATCCGGCCACTGCACTCCAGCCTGGGCAACAGAGCGAGACTCCGTCTCAAAAAAAAAAAAAAGAAAAGAAAAAAAAAAAAAAATATATATATATGTTAAAGTCTAAGCAAAACACCTAGTGTTTAATAGATGTTTGTTCCATTCTCCCTTGTGTCTTCCTTCACTCATTACTTTTCCCATTAATAAATGATAACAACTCTTCCCTAAATCACTTGATGATGAATTGTAAAATGCCCTGATACTGATTTCTCATGGAAAATTACAGTACTGTAAGCTGTTGAATTAAAAGGAAAGTGAAGATGCTGCTCACTTGGATTTTAGTTTTGAATTTTATTTTATGTTTTGAGACGGAGTCTCACTTTGTTGCCCAGGCTGGAGTGCAATGGTGCAATCTTGGCTCACTGAACCTCTTGCCTCCTTCCTGGGTTCAAGCTATTCTCCTATCTCAGCCTCCCAAACAGCTGGGACTATAGGCGCACACTATCTGCCCTGCTAATTTTTGTGTTTTTAGTAGAGACGGGGTTTCACCATGATGGCCAGGCTGGTCTCGACCTCCTGACCTCAAGTGATCCACCCGCCTTGGCCTCCTGAAATGTTGGGATTACAGGCGTGAAACACTGTTTTGGATTTTATTTGAACAGTCCTCTTGACTTCTTCCTATTCTGTTGATTATGTATTTTAATGGGAATTTTTCTTTCTTATGTATTTTTTTTTTTTTTTGGCAGGGGAATCTCTCTTTTGGTCAGGTTGGAGTGCAGTGGTGCAATCATGGCTTACTGCAGCCTTGACCTCCTGGGCTCAAGTGATCCTCCCATCTCAGCTTCCTGAGTAACTGGGACCCCAGGAGCATACCACCATGCCTGGCTAATTTTTTTTTTTTTAACTTTTAGTAGAGATGGGGTCTCGCCATGTTGCCCATGCTAGGCTTGAACTTGGCCTCCCAAAATGCTGGGATTACAAGTCTTGTGCCACCATGACCAGCCCTGGGAATTTTTTCTAAACACATCTGTGAACGCATTTAATTCTGGGATAACTGCTAGCTAATATAGTTACAATTCTGGATTCCCCGTGGGACTTAGCTGACTTTCCATTTCCCTGTTTATTTTGGGGTAGCAGTTAATCTGCCCCTTGGCAAAAGAGATGATGCTAAATTAGTTAATGACTCACTCCCAAGGCTGTATTTCACATTTTGCAGAGTTGTGGGAAGCAGAGGAGGGCTGACAGTTATACTATGAAAGATATTCATTGCAAGTGACTTTGTTTTTGATTCTTGTTACTCTTTGTTTTTCATTCTTTCTTTCTTTTTTTTTTTTTTTAAAGCAAATTGGCATAACATCAAGAACCTGCTTTTGGAAGCAAAGTTGGGGACTTGGAACACTGGCTTTTCCCAGAACCCTGTGTCCTTAACTTTAGTATATGATATTATCTGAATGTGCTCATACCATTTTCTCTAAGTTTACTGCTTTCAAAAGAAATTTTTATGAGGTGCAAGCTAAGTCATTCTCACTGAGTATTTATATATACATATAGTATACATACTTATATATATCTCCTTATGAGTATGTGTAAGTATATTTTAAGGATATGTGTGTATGTGTGTGTATATGTACATATATAGAAAACTAAGAGAAAAGAGTCAGAAATTAGTTTTATTGAACATATATGCCTGGCACATTATATATGTTTGTTATTTCATTCAAATAAATGACTGTTCTAAGCCCTTTTAAAGTAGTCTTTCACTCTGTAGTGTTCCAGGATTAGGAATGTATTTTTGGCCCACGGTGGGCATTCCAGGTACTAATATAAATCAGGAATGTTGCCAGGTATATTTGTATCAGCAAACCCCCCACTGTCTTTTTCTTTTCTTTTTTTTTTTGAGACAGAGTCTCTATCTGTTGCCCAGCCTGGAGTGCAGTGGCACGATCTCTGCTCACGGCAATCTCGGCTCACTGCAATCTCTGTCTCCCAGGTTCAATCGATTCTCCTGCCTCAGCCTCCCAAGTAGCTGGGACTACAGGTGTGCGCCACCATGCCTGGCTAATTTTTTGTGTGTTTAGTAGAGAGGGTTTCACCATGTGAGCCAGGATGGTCTCAATCTCCTGACCTCGTGATCTGCCCGCCTTGGCCTCCCAAAGTGTTGGCATTACAGATGTGAGCCACTGCACCCAGCCTGCAAAACCCTTTTAATGAAGTCCTCTTCGACTCTAATTCTGAAATGGAATTGTGAATATTAATATGTTTTCAATTTTTTCATATACCATGGGTGTAATTAAATGCTATTATATGTTGTGCCATGCTAGTATCATTATGTAAAATCTGGGTAAAAGTATTTGATTTGCTATAAGATTATGATAGCTTTTTTCTTTTTTTGAGATGGAGTCTTGCTCTGTCACACAGGCTGGAGTGCAGTGGTGGGATCTCAGCTCACTGCAACCTATGCCTCCTGGGTTCAAGATACTCTCCTACCTCAGCTCCCGAGTAACTGAGATTACAATTACAGGCTTCTGCCACCATGCCTGGCAAATTTTTGTATATTTAGTAGAAGTGGGGTTTCGCCATGTTGGCCAGGCTGGTCTTGAACTCCTGACCTCAAGTGATATGCCCACCTTGGCCTCCCAAAATGCTGGGATTACAGGCATGAGCCACCGTGCCCAGCCAGATTATAATAACTGAATACTTCACAAGATGCAATACAGATTAAGATTAAGTTTAGATATAAGATTATTGCATTATATCTAAGATGTTGAGATTTGGTTTAAAGTTGGTATTTAATCATAATGCAATAAAAAGCACTTATTGAAGGCCTAAAGATCATGAATGCTTTAAAATCCCATTTAAATTAGCAGTTACTGCCTGGGTGCAGTTGTGGGTGCCTGTATTCTCAACTACTCAGGAGGCAGAAGCTGGAGAATTGCATAAACCTGGGAGGCTGCAGTGAGCTGAGATCATGCCACTGCACTCCAGCCTGGGCAACAGAGCAAGACTCTTGTCTCTAAATAAATAAATTAGCAGTTATCTTGAGAATTAATTTTATCTGACCCTATAGGTTATTCAGTACCTTGATGTTAGGTTTTAGAATATAAGAGGAGATTGCTTCATTGGTCTTGAGGTTAGAGCAGTCTTCATGACACCAAGGACAGAGATCTGAAGGGAAAGGCTTCTTTTTTTTTTTGAGACGGAGTCTGGCTCTGTCGCCCAGGCTGGAGTGCAGTGGCTGGATCTCAGCTCACTGCAAGCTCCGCCTCCTGGGTTTACACCATTCTCCTGCCTCAGCCTTCTGGGTAGCTGGGACTACAGGCGCCCGCCACCTCGCCCGGCTAGTTTTTTGTATTTTTTAGTAGAGACGGGGTTTCACCATGTTAGCCAGGATGGTCTCGATCTCCTGACCTCGTGATCTGCCCGTCTCGGCCTCCCAAAGTGCTGGGATTACAGGCTTGAGCCACCGCGCCTGGCGGGAAAGGCTTTTTTAAATGGGATCATTTTACTTAAGGAAGAGATGCTCGTTTTATTTTATTTTATTTTTATTTTATTTTATTTTATTTTATTTTATTTTGAGATGGAGTCTTGCTGTGTTGCCCAGGCTAGAGTGCAGTAGGGTGATATCAGCTCACTGTAACCTCTGCCTCCTGGGTTCATGTGATTCTCCTGCCTTAGCCTCCCGAGTAGCTGGGATTATAGGCATGCGCCACCATGCTCGGCTAATTTTTGCATTTTTAGCAGAGAGGGGGTTTCGCCATGTTGACCAGGCTGGTCTCGAACTCCTGACCTCAAGCAATCCACCTGCCTCGGCCTCCTAAAGTGCTGGGATTACAGGCATGCGCCATCGCGCTGGGCCAGATGCTCATCTTTAAGTAATGGGCACTTTATTGTAAGGACGTGTGAAAATAGGAAAACTGGGACTGTTCCACATTTGGGCTTCATGGAACCCAGGAAGAGCTGCATAGCAGTTCGCTTTGGGAAGAGACAGCCTTTCGCGCAGCTGAACATGGTTTTGGGAACTGGAGGTTCTTCTAGATCCTGATTTTTCTTCTTGCTCTCCACCCCAGCAACAGTTTTCTGATTTCTTATCCTGTTGTCTCCCATTGGTGTGACTATTCTGTCTCTTCTTTCTGTCTTTGTTCTGTGGTTCTAGTTTGAACTGCCTCAGGGACGAGCTCTTACTGGTTCAGCTAACTCTCACTGCTCTGTTGAGCTAAGCTTTTGCACCAACTGGACCACTGGGCAGCCTAGAGATTGTTGGTTGCCCTTGGCGTCAGATACTCAGTCCTGGTCTGTCAGCTTTGGATGATGTGGTGGGGTCCCTGGGAAGAGCACATTGCCAACTGTGAGAAGGAGCTTCCTCCAGTCCCCTGCCCTGCCCCTCTTCTTACCAGGAAAGTCTTCCGCAGAAGGGACTGTGGGGAGTGGTAGTCATTTTGATGTTTGACCTGTCCAGTATATTGTTTGTTCGTTTGTTTTTGAGACAGAGTCTAGCTCTGTCACCCAGGCTGGAGTGCAGTGGCATAATCTCAGCTCACTGCAACCTCTGCCTCCTGGGTTCAAGTGATTCTCCTGCCTCAGCCTCCTGAGTAGCTGGGATTACAGGCGTCCACCACCACATCCAATTAATTTTTGTATTTTTAGTAGAGACGAGGTTTCACTGTGTTGGCCAGGCTGGTCTCAAACTCCTTACCTGGTGATCTGCCCTCCTCAGCCTCCCAAAGTGCTGGGATTACAAACGTGAGCCACCACGCCCGGCCTGATATTGTTTGTTTATTCAACTACAGAATATAATTTATCTATTTAAAAGCACCATAAAAATGAAGTCAATTGACTGGGAAATGATTTGAAATAATGCCTGGCTGCTAACAACAGGGGCAAAACACGAACTACAAATGGCATATAAGCAGATAAGAAGAACTATTTAACCTCATGGTGAGGGGTCACACAATTGCAAATTAAAACTGTGAAAAACTTAGTAATGATCAGGGCGCAGGGTGGTGTAGCAGTTAAGAGCCCAAACTGATGTGAGACTCAGCTTGACCAAGCACTAGCTGTCAGTCACTTAAACTCTGAGCTTCAAATTAATGATAATAATGATTTCTATCAACTTTATCCCCCTCCATATGTAGCTGGATATATTTATTTATTTAGCAGAGACAGGGGTTTTGCCATGTTGCCCAGCCTGGTCTCAAACTCCTGGGCTCAAGCCATCTTCCCGCCCTGGCCTCCCGAAGTGCTGGGATTACGGGCATAAGCCACTACACCTGGCAGAATTTTAGTTTTTATAAAAATTCAAGTTATTTTGTTTTGTGACTCTGTTGCCTTCTGCAGAAATGAAGCTGTTGTCATTTCTGGAAGGAAACTGGCCCAGGAGATCAAGCAGGAAGTGCGGCAGGAGGTAGAAGAGTGGGTGGCCTCAGGCAACAAGCGGCCACACCTGAGCGTGATCCTGGTTGGGGAGAATCCTGCAAGTCACTCCTACGTCCTCAACAAAACCAGGGCAGCTGCAGATGTGGGTATGTGTCCTTTTGAGACCTCGAATGCTGTTCAGTTGAGGTTTATATGAGGCAAAGTCCATTGTCATTTATGATTTCTTTTTTCTGATTAGGAAACCCAAGCAGAGGAGGCTAATGTGATTGAACTGTATCCCAAAACTTTGTTATAGGAAATCAGACTGTATCTTTCGGGGTTTATAGACTAGGACAGGAGATACTGGTTGGTATTCTCTGTGGCTTCTGGAAAGAATATAAGGCATGTTCTGTTCTTAGTCTTTCCATTTGGTAGGTGACCCTGAATACATTTTACATTTGCTTTCCTTGAGCAATAATGGGTCTCCAGCGGAGGTGTTCGAGTGTTTGCAGTTTAAAGCCTTAGAGGCTTAGGGGGCATGATTGAACAATACAGTATTAGGAAATCTCAGTGATGAGGTCAGGAACACAGTCATAGATTTGAAGGAAATGACTCTGACTTCTGGGAAAGAGCTTTCAAGTTCTTTACCTATTGGTTCTAAAGCCAAACATGCGGTTTAGAAGCAGTTCGGGTCTGGATGATGGGGTTTGTGTTCTAGGTCTCATGGTACCATAGATTACTATGTGTCTGTGGACAAGAGGTGGGTGGGCAGACTCAGATATGCCTCTTCCTGCCCATCTGTGGGCCCGTGGTCTGAGCATGAGCAGCACGTGGCCTTTCCTTCTGAAGGGCTGTGAAACCACTGGCATGGCTGGGAGGGGTTACTGGCCTGTGAGCCCGTGGTTTCCTCTATTCTTTACCATTGAGGATTGAGGCCTCCTGCTCTTTTAATTGAAAGCCTTTAGAAACCTCTAGAAAATGGCAAGCCATGGCTTTTTTTTTTTTTTTTTTTTTGAGATGGTGTTTCGCTCTTGTTGCCCAGGCCAGAGGACAATGGCGCCATCTCGGCTCTCCACAACCTCTGCCTCCTGCCTCAGCCTCCCGAGTAGCTGGGATTACAGGCATGCATCACCATTCCTGGCTAATTTTGTATTTTCAGTTGAGATGGGGTTTCTCCATGTTGGTCAGGCTGGTGTCAAACTCTCCGACCTCAGGTGATCCGCCCGCCTCGGCCTCCCAAAGTGCTGGGATTACAGGCGTGAGCTACTGCACCTGGCCAAGCCATGGCATTTTAAGACATTGGGAGGTAGTGTGGTGCAGAAAAAAAGAACATGGATTTTGGAACGAGAAAGACTGGCTGTATTATTAGCTCGCTTATTTATTTATTTATTTAGACATGAGTCTTGCTCTGTTGAGCCGGCTGGAATGCAGTGGTGTGATCTCAGCTCACTGCAACTCCCACCTCCCAGGTTCAAGCGATTCTCCTGCCTCAGCCTACTGAGTAGCTGGGACTACAGGCGCCCGCCACCATGCCCGGCAAATGTTTTGTATTTTTAGTAGAGATGGGTTTTCACCATGTTAGCCAGGATGGTCTCCGTCTCCTGACCTCGTGATCCGCCGGTCTTGGCCCCCCAAAGTGCTGGGATTACAGGCATGAGCCACGCGCCTGGCCTAGCTGGCTTATTTTTAAATCTCTCTGAGCCTCAGTCTATCTGTAAAATAAGGTTAATGAGGATTGCATAGAATGAGGTATACAGGATGTGTTAAGCTAGTATTCTCTAGTGTATATATTTGTGAAGTTACTTTTTTAGGTTCCTTGAGCTACTTCAGCTTCTAGGGATGGGTGTGATGATACAAAACCTGTATGGTAGCCAAGTATGGTAGGCAACATAGCAGTGCTCATTAAATGCCTCAAAAATTTTTTTAACCTCAAAATTTCTTATAATAGGAATCAACAGTGAGACAATTGTGAAACCAGCTTCAATTTCAGAGGAAGAATTGTTGAATTTAATCAATAAACTGAATAATGATGATAATATAGATGGCCTCCTTGTTCAGCTGCCTCTTCCAGGTGAGTTTTGGACTCCACCACTTAAAGATTGCTGCTGCTTCTGCTCCTCCTCCTCCCCCTCTCCCTCCCTCTCTTCTCCTTCCCTCTCTGCCTCTCCCTCCCTTTCCCCCTCCCTCTCCCTCTCCTTTCCTTGTCTCACTCTGTCACCCAGGCTGGAGTGCAATGGTACAATCATAGCTTATTGCATGCTCAAGCTCCTGGGTTCAAGGGATCCTCCTGCCTCAGCCTCCCACATAGCTAGGACTATAGGTATGTGCCACCATGCCCAGCTACTTTTTATATTTTTCCTAAAAATGGAAGTCTTTCTGTGTTGCCTGGGCTGGTCTTGGGCTCTGTGCTTCCCAAGTGCTGGAATTACAGGCATGAACTACCATGCCTTACCTAAAATGATTTCTGAGGAGTAAAAAGGCCTTGTTATTTTATACACCTGGCTCTTCATGTGGATTTGGCTTAAAGGCAAAGTAAATGCAAAAGAGTGAATATTTTATTAGAATGGGACAGACCAACTCAGAATACCCATTACCCCTTGATTTAGTATTGTGGTCTTGATACAAAGGACAGTGGAGGGAAGCAACTGATAGATGATACTGGCTTTGCTATTGGTGTTTGGCTTTGCTTATGCGAGTTCCTTCCGTGCAGATGAAGTACATCTCGGAGGCAAGCTGTAGAAGAATGACGAAGCAGATAAGCTGGAGTCAGGCAGTGCTGACTGTGCGGTGGTGATTTAAGGCAACTGCCGATTTCTTTTTCAGAGCATATTGATGAGAGAAGGATCTGCAATGCTGTTTCTCCAGACAAGGATGTTGATGGCTTTCATGTAATTAATGTAGGGCGAATGTGTTTGGACCAGTATTCCATGTTACCGGCTACCCCATGGGGTGTTTGGGAAATAATTAAGCGAACTGGTAGGTATATCCCAGAATTGTATGTCTGTTAATATTATAAAAGTAGTACCTGCAAATGGTAAAAACTCATAATACAGTCCCAAAGAGTGGAAACCCCACCCCATATCCTCTACTCTTACTCCCCAGAGTTTACCTCTCTTAACAGTTTTTTTTTTTTTTTTTGAGACAGGGTCTTGCTCTGTGACCCAGGCTGGAGTGCAGAGGCGCGATCTTGGCTCACTGCAGCCTCCGCCTCCCGGGTTCAAGCAATTCTTGTGCCTCAGCCTCCTGAGTAGCTGGGACTACAGGCACACGCCACCATGCCCAGCTAATTTTTTTATTTCTAGTAGAGACAGGTTTCACCACATTGGCCAAGCTGGTCTCGAACTAACCTCAAGTGATCCGCCCCCTCGCCTCCCAAAGTACTAGGATTAGAGGCATGATCCATCGTGCCTGCCCTTAACAGTTGCCTATGACAGTTTTTGCTTTTAATCTGGAAGCCTTGGTGAGGGAAACTTTCTGTTTTTCTTTTTAATTTTTTCTTTAAGAGTCAAAGGTTTCACCATGCTGCCCAGGCTGGTCTCAAACTCCTGGCCTCAAGCAATTCTCCTACCTTAGCCTCCCTGGCCTCAAGCAATCCTCCCTCCTGCTGGGATTACAGGTGTGAGCCACCACCCCAGCCCTCAGTGAAGGAAATTTAAGATTTAATAGTGGTGACAGTGCACATTCCTGTAACATTTTGTAGCCTATAGTATGCTTTCTCCTGTTTTCTTTTAGCCCTTATGTGTAGCAAGTTACAGCTCCAGTTGACGGATGAGGCAGTAAGCTCAGTGACTTCTCTATCAAAATTGGCTTCATGTTCTAGGCCATCTGACTTTGTTTTGCTTTGGACTGGCACTACTTTTAATGTAAATACATATATTTTTATAGGTATTCCAACCTTAGGGAAGAATGTGGTTGTGGCTGGAAGGTCAAAAAATGTTGGAATGCCCATTGCAATGTTACTGCACACAGATGGGGCGCATGAACGTCCTGGAGGTAAGGAAATTGTTTTCAGGGAACACTGTCCTTTTTTCCCCATGTAAGAACTCTCAGAAGCCATCCTGTGCATGTTTGGAAGTATTAACTGTGTTATACTTTGTATTTGTTGAAATTTTGTTAACAGATAATTCAGGGAGTAACCTTTGTAGAGAAGCTGCACCCAGTGTCACTTGAGTTTCTTTATTATTCATTTACCATGTAACTAGCTTCAGAAATAAACTTAAGTTTTGAGTATAAGCATGATTGTAGGCAATTAGAAAATTTCAGCTATAGCTTTGATAGCTGGAGCTAAGGAGCAGTTCTTATTCAAAGATACTGTGTCATTTAGTGGAAAAAATCTTAAGCCGTTGCAAAGGATTGAATTGATATGACTGTAATGTGTTCTGTCAGGTTCTTTTAATTGGTTCTAAGGTAAAGCCTCGTCAATCTGTTATCACATAATTATTGTAATAATGACCTTACATGATTATATCAGAAATAATGGCAAAACTATACTTTCAACAATCTTTCAACATACTTAAAACAACCTTGAGTAATTTTAGTGATATTTTGCTTAGAAAAGGTAAAATTCTTGAAAGGCTTTAAAAATATGATGAATAAATTTAATTATATGACTCAAAACAGTCGAGCTGGGACCAATGGTTTAAAGCTATATGAAATTAGGTATTAATTTTAAAAAAGTAAATGACAATTAGCTGTCCAGAAACTATGACACATGCCATTAAGTCAGTTTTTTTGTTTTTGTTTTTGTTTTTGTTTTTGGAGAGGGAGTCTTGCTCTCTTGCCCAGGCTGGAGTGCAGTGGCACAATCTTGGCTCACTGCAGCCTCCACCTCCCAGGTTCAAGCAATTCTTGTGCCTCAGCCTCCCAAGAAAGCTGTGATTACAGCCATGCGCCACCATGCCCAGCTAATTTTTGTATTTTTAGTAGAGATGGGGTTTCACTATGTTGGCCAGGTTGGCCTTGAACTCCTGACCTCATGATCTGCCCACCTTGGCCTCCCAAAGTGCTGGGATTACAGGCGTAAGCCACCGCATCATTGTTGAGTTTCTACAGTGACTTGACTAGTTGAGACCTAATGCAGTCCCAGCTTTGTGTCAGAAATCAAGACATCTATTGTTTTCTTTCTAGGTGATGCCACTGTTACAATATCTCATCGATATACTCCCAAAGAGCAGTTGAAGAAACATACAATTCTTGCAGATATTGTAATATCTGCTGCAGGTAAGAACACAAGGGGAATGGAGGGAAGGGCTTCACCTCAGAAGAGGTGGTTGTACCCCTCATCTTAGAATTCGCCTGCCTAGCTACTATTCATCCTTCCCCTCATGATGATTCTTTGAGCTGCCTACAAAGATGAGGATAGAGTTGTGATTGGAATACTGGTTTCTGGCATTCCATTATAGTCTGGATGGGTGAAAGTTATTCCTAAAGCTTCAAAATATTTATATTAATATTTACTGTATAAAGTTTAAACAGTTCCTTTTGTTTCCTGTCAGGAACCAAAATAAATAAATAATAAAAGTAAATGGTTCCTTAGTTAATATTTTTAACAGGTTTTAATAAAACATGTTAATTAGTTCTTCTAGGTCTCTTGAAATTGAAATTAGACAACAATCTGACAGGTAGACTGTTCTCAGTACTAAGCTGATTTTTCCTTTCTCCATTTCCAGGTATTCCAAATCTGATCACAGCAGATATGATCAAGGAAGGAGCAGCAGTCATTGATGTGGGAATAAATAGAGTTCATGATCCTGTAACTGCCAAACCCAAGTTGGTTGGAGATGTGGATTTTGAAGGTAAATGGTAAAATTTTATTTTTAAAAATGAAATCAATAAGTACTACCTTTCATGGACATTTAGGATAGATTATTTACTTTTTTTTTTTGAGACGGGAGTCTCACTCTGTTGCCCAGGCTGGAGTGCAGTGGCACCATCTTGGCTCACTGCAGCCTCTGCCTCCCAGGTTCAGGCGATTCTTCTGCCTCAGCCTCCTAAGTAGCTGGGACTTCCAAAGTGTTGGGATTATAGGTGTGAGTCACTGCACCCAGTCCATAGCCTTTTCCCTCCCTCCCTTCTTTCCTTCCCTCCCTCCCTCCATCCATCTTCCTCTTTCTTTCTCTTTCCTCCTCCCTCCCTCCCTTCTTTCTCTCTTTCTTTCCTCTTCCTTTTTTTCTCTTTCTTTCTCTCTCTTTCCCTCTCTCTCTGTCTCTTCCTTCCTTTCCTTTCCTTTCCTTTCTTTCCTTTATTTTTTCTTCTTTCTGTCTCTCTTTCACTTTCTTCTTTTTTTTAAAACAGTCTCATTCTGTCACCCAGGTCAGGAGTTCGAGACCAGCCTGACCAACATGGTGAAACCCCATCTCTACAAAAAATACAAAAATTAGCCAAGCAAGGTGACATGTGCCTATAGTACCAGCTACTCAGGAGGGCTGAGGCAAGAGAACTGTTTAAGCCCAGGAGGCAGAAGCTGCAGTGAGCTAAGATCATGCCACTGTACTCCAGCCTGGGCAACAGAGAGGGACCCTAGCTTTCTGTTTTTATTAAAGCAGTCAAACCCATACATAGGTATGTAAGGATTTTCTTTTTAACATTAGGTTAATTTTTTTTTTTTTTACTTCTCACTTTTAAAAAATTACTGTGCTTTCTGCTTTGGACAAATTATATTTAAATTAATAAAATGCTGTAGGCAGCTATTGAGGTAATGCTTATTATTATTATACTTACAACTCCCACACAGTTAACCTACTAGATGTTTCTTTAATAGATTTCTTTATAGGTTACTTAGATGTATAAATATTCCTTTAACAATTCTGTGTGTGCATGTTTTTTTACTAGTGTGTTCACAAAACCTTGAATGATGTAGATGTGATTTTTGAGTTTTATGCATATGTATGTCACTTTTTTTTTGCATGCTTGTTTCATAATATATTAAAGTACACACATGTCCTTTGCCATAACTAAAGCAGCCTGCCTGTCTTGTTTCTATGTAGGAGTCAGACAAAAAGCCGGGTATATCACTCCAGTTCCTGGAGGTGTTGGCCCCATGACAGTGGCAATGCTAATGAAGAATACCATTATTGCTGCAAAAAAGGTGCTGAGGCTTGAAGAGCGAGAAGTGCTGAAGTCTAAAGAGCTTGGAGTAGCCACTAATTAACTATTGTGTCTTCTATGTCACAAACAGCACTCCAGGCCAGCTGAAGAAGCAAAGCAGGCCAATAGAAATGCAATATTTTTAATTTATTCTACTGAAATGGTTTAAAATGATGCCTTGTATTTATTGAAAGCTTAAATGGGTGGGTGTTTCTGCACATACCTCTGCAGTACCTCACCAGGGAGCATTCCAGTGTCATGCAGGGTCCTGTGATCTAGCCAGGAGCAGCCATTAACCTAGTGATTAACGTGGGAGACATTACCATATGGAGAATGGATGCTTCACTTTGTCAAACTCGGTTACACATTTGCCTTTTCTAGGATTGCATTTCCCAAGTGCTATTCTAATAACAGTTGAATACTCATTTTAGGTACCAAACCTTTTGAGTTCAACTGACCAAACCAAAGGAAAAGTGTTGCTAGAGAAAATTAGGGAAAAGGTGAAAAAGAAAAAATAGTAGTAATTGAGCAGAAAAAAAATTACTCTAATTTATATGTGTATTGATTGGTAACCAGATTTATCTAAGTAGAACTGAATTGGCTAGGAAAAAAGAAAAACCACATGTTAATCGTTTTCCTAAACTGTCTTTTTGAGGCTTAGTCACTGGGAAAATGTTAGGATTATTCCTTGCTATTAGTACTCATTTTATGTATGTTACCCTTCAGTAAGTTCTCCCCATTTTAGTTTTCTAGGATTGAAAGGCTTCTTTTATACCTTATTCATGTGTGTTGTCATATTTGGCTTTTGCTATATACTTTAACTTCATTGTTAAATTTTTGTATTGTATAGTTTCTTTGGTGTATCTTAAAACCTATTTTTGAAAAACAAACTTAGCTTGATAATCATTTGGGCAGCTTGGGTAAGTATGCAACTTACTTTTCCACCAAAGAACTGTTAGCAACTGCCTGTTTTTCTGTGATGTATGTACCCTGTTGACTTTTCCATAAAGTTTTTAAGAGTTTGAGTTAATATTGAATTTAATTAGACTTTCTGATTAAATGGTTTTTTTTTCTTTTTTAATAAAACACATCTGTCTGGTGTGGTATGAATTTCTGAGATTCTGTCTTCCTATGACTCTTAGTTACGACCTAACCAGAGTTTTTTTCTCATTTAATCAATGTAGATATGCCTATATTCAGTAACACTTACTTCTATAGCCTTAAATAGATAATTTTTTTTTCTTCTTCTTTTTTCTTTTTTTGGTAGAGATGAGGTCTTGCTATGTTGCCTGGGCTGGTATTGAACTCCTGGCCTCAAGAAATCAATCCTCTTGCCTCAGCCTCCCAGAGGGCTGGGATTACAGGCCTGGGCCACCCACGCCCAAACAGAGGTTTAAAGAGCTTTGGAGAAACCAGCCTCGTCCTCCAGCCTTTTTTTTTTTTTTTTTTTTGAGACTGAGTCTCGCTCTGTTGCCCAGGCTGGAGTGTAGTGGCATGATCTCGGGTCACTGCAACCTCTGCCTTTTAGGTTCAAACAATTCTTGTGCCTCAGCCTCCTGAGTAGCTGGGATTACAGGTGCATGCCACCATGCCCTGCTAATTTTTGTGTTTTTAATTGAGACGGGGTTTCATCACGTTGACCAGGCTGATCTCAAACTCCTGACCTCAAGTGATCCACCTGCTTCGGCCTCCCAGAATGCTAGGATTACGGGCATGAGCCACCGCACCGGGCCTGTCCTACAGTCTTATATCCCAACAGATTGTGCCAAGCTAGGAGCTTAATCTGTTAAATACTTGAGGCAGGGGTAGGTTTCTTGTCTATTTTGGCTTTTGGCTTTCAGGCAAGCAGAAGTAGCTCCTGCTCTAGGCAGCTTGAGGCAGAAAGAGAACAGTTGAGTTCACCTACCTCCATCCTTGTTCTTCTGCCAGCTAGCGTTATTCTTTTCATAGTTCTCTGGAGTTGAAAGAAGTTTCGATAGTTTGTTGGAGATGTTTTTGTAAGTGAGGTATAGCTCATGGCTATAAGCCATGCCTACTTACTTACCTAGATTATTAAACATGGAGCTAGATGACCAGACAGGATTAAATTTTATTGAATTAGAGTTACAAGTGGAACAAATGACTGACTGACTGCATGTAGAAGTATTATGTCAACCTGTTAAAAGCTATGGAGATTAAAATGTTCATGTATATACAAAATATAAATGACATGTAAGGTAAAATTACAGTGATCAATTTACAACAAAGAAATTAACAGTAGTTTTCCAGCTTGTCTGATTAATTAAGCAGGTTTACTCTTGAATCCACAGCATTTCTACAATTTAATTTGGACAAAGTTCTATTCCAAATCAGCCAGGTTTTAAAACTGAAATGTTAAGGGTGGATTGTTAGCTTCCCCAGGATTGGAGCGGATGATAATAAATACTTTTTAGAAACATTAATTATTATTGTTTATAAGACATGGGTTCCAGCTGTCTCCCTGGCTGGAGTGCAGTGGCATGATCATAGTTCACTGCAGCCTTGAACTCCTGGGCTTAAAGGATCGTCCTGCCTCAGCCTCCAAAATGGCTGGGACTACAGGTGTGTGCCAGCATGCCTGGCTAATTTTTAAACATTTGTTTAGAGATGGGTCTCACTATGTTGCCCAGGCTGGTCTTGACCTCCTGACCTCTACTGATCCCCCAACCTCAGCCTCCCAAGTAGTGGGATTACAGGTGTGAGCCACAGTGCTGGCAAGAATTTATACTTAAGCAAAGGAGATGGTTCTGGATTAGCTAAGAAATTCTGCTCTCAGTAGGAGTAGAGGTTTAGAGCTTTACCTCTTGGCAGTATCCCTTGGAAGGGAGCTCTGAGATTAAATGTAATCAAACACTTACTGAGAGCTTTCTGTGGACCAGGCACTCCACTAGACTCGGGATTACAGAGGCCAGTTACCTGTCCTGATCTGCTAATGATCTAGTGTCATTTTTCTTTAAAAAAGAAAGCACCTGCATTTGTCATCTTGAGCAAATATAATAACCAAAGTGATTTACTCAAGGTTCGAATCATAGTTGTTTTGGAGAAAGTAAGTGTCAGATGCACTGTGGCTGTCGGGGTCATAGTAGGCATTAAATAAACATGGTTGGTATTCATTAAATGTGGACTGAAGGTAAAATGACTGATCTTAAGTTTCATGAGGAATAGGTTTGCTTCATTAAAACTGGTTTTTATCTTCCCAAATAGTTTTCAATCATTCCTTTAAAGTACTAGGTTGATTAATATTGCGAAGTTATAATGTAAAATGTGACATTACCTCTGTCTAACCTGTATTGTTCACATAAATGGGAGTTTGACTTTGGGAATAAATGTTGAAAATTTGCAGGAAAGACCCACCCAAATGTATAATGAAATGTGATTCCAGGTATGAAAAACCAGTGATACTAATTTAAATGATCATTTTGTTGATTTAACGTGTGGTTTCAAATTTCACTTTAACAAGAACTATTTTATTTTAGAAACATTTATCCACTCAGATGGATTGGTTCTTTCATTAACAGAGTTTTGGAACTGGCTTTTCAATCTGGGAAAGCCCCAGTCACACTTCTGGAGCAAGGCCCATATGCAGATGGTTCAAACTTTTTGTTTGTTTAGAGACGGAGTCTTTCTCTGTTGCCCAGGCTGGAGTGCAGTGGCACCATCTCGGCTCACTGCAACTTCTGCCCCCCAGGTTCAAGCGATTATCTTGCCTCAGCCTCCCTAATAGCTGGGACTACAAGCATATGCCGCCACGCCCAGCTAATTTTTTGTATTTTAGTAGAGATGGGGTTTCACCGTGTTGCCTAGGCTGGTCTCGAACTCCTGAGCTCAGGCAGTTTGCCTGCCTCGGCCTCCCACAGTACTAGGATTATAGGTGTGTGCCACTGTGCCCGGCTGGTTCAAACTTTTCTTTTTTCTTTTTTCTTTTTTTTTTTTTTGAGACGGAGTCTCGCTCTGTCGCCCAGGCGGGAGTGCAGTGGCCGCATCTCAGCTCACTGCAAGCTCCGCCTCCCAGGTTCACGCCATTCTCCTGCCTCAGCCTCCCAAGTGGCTGGGACTACAGGTGCCCGCCACCTCACCCGGCTGGTTTTTTGTATTTTTTAGTAGAGACGGGGTTTCACCGTGTTCGCCAGGATGATCTCGATCTCCTGACCTCATGATCCGCCCGTCTCGGCCTCCCAAAGTGCTGGGATTACAGGCTTGAGCCACCGCGCCCGGCCTGGTTCAAACTTTTCATATAACCCTTCGGAAATTGGATGTGACAGGGAGAAAAGATATGACCTTTTCAGCATTTCTTAATATGCAGAATTGCCAAATATTCCAAAGATGGTCTAGTGACATAAGAGTATATTACGAGTTCATTCGAGAACATCTGTATTTAAATCTAACCTTTAAACAATTTTAAATTGGTATTTGTTTTAAATATGAATTGACTATTGCCCTTTTATCTTAGCTATGATTTGGGGAAGCAAGCATTTTTTTTATTTCCAAAGAAATGTTAGAATTTCTATGCAGGACTGCATTTTAAAATAAAATATTTAGCTTTAGGTATTTTAATTACTATGAAAGGAAGGGGAGAGCTTTGCATCTAAGCAGTACTTTTCATCAACAGATCTCCAGTTTTCTATTAGGCAGAAGGACTCCCTCTGTTTGATAAAGAAGGAAACAGGCACAGAGAAGTTAAGACCCTCCCAATGAAGACTAAGCCAGGCTCTCCATCTCCCATCTGGGAGAAGCTGCTTCATCCTAGAGGGTGGTCTCGCTGTCAGTTTCTCTTCGGTATTTGTCCATGTCTGTGAAGTCATAGTCTGACTCCATCTCTATCTTCACCTGTGGCACCATGAACACTGGGTTCCGTGAGTAGTTGAAAGCAGGTGAAGCTGGACAGGAGATTTTGAAGTGCAAGGTGATGCTGAACAAGAAGTAGGAAAGAAGGATTATGTAGTTCTTGGTGTTTTGAACCCATCCCCTAGAGCAGGGCTTTAATGCAAATACTTCTGTCTTCGCTTCTGAACTCTCAGCACATGCCAGAATGAGCAGTTTCCTATTGGCTTGGCCTTCAGCCATAGTTATGCACCTGGTCTCGCCCTGTAAACCTATCTTCACGTTGCTGCCAAGGTGAACTTTTGAAATCACAGATTTGGTGATTCCTCATTGTTCAAAAAATCTAAGCTCTTTAGTGTGAGAAGACAGGAGTATCTGTCTTCTCACAAACACAAACACAGCCTTCTGTGTTTGTAGTCCTGCCTGCTTAGTTTGCCCTATCCATTGCAGTGTTCTTTGCTCTTTGGGTGTGTGTGTGTGTGTGTGTGTGTGTGTGTCTGTGTGTGTTTTCAAATGGTACTTCGCGCCTGTGTCCAGTGCCTGCAATGCCTTTCCTTTTCTTTATTCTGCCCCGCTCTATGTCTGGCAGATTCCAGTTTCTCTTTCCTAGATTCTCAAAATGAGGCTAGTCCCTCCCTGTGTGCTCTGTTATTCTTGCACAGGGTGCTCTTTCCATGCCATTCTTTTTACATCCCCAGGGATTAAGCATCGCACCTGGTAGATCATTGATGCTTAGTCTTTGTTAAACCAGACCATGCTACAGAGCCTTTCACTGAAATAGAATCTTGCTATTTAGTGGTCTTTGCCTCCATCTGTTTTCATAAATTCAGCAAAACATCAATGAGGTTGGGAGATGCCATCTCCAGTTACCAAATTTTCTTCATTTCTGACCTTGTCTTAGGGCTTTGTGTAATTTAACAGGGTTTTGGAAACCTTTAACCTGGTCCAAATTTTCTCTCTACTGCCTGAAATTGGGAGCAGTTAGTCAATTTCGTGTAGATTATTTTATAAATGAAAATAAGATAGACTGCTTTCTCCTAATACTGGTATTACTGGTGTACTACTATATAATGATGAATGGCATCATTGGAGCCTGGCATATATCCCAGGTATAGGAGCCTGACTGGGGATGTGGGATGAGAAGGAAGGCGGAGATGTAACTGGGACAGGTGACACTTTGGGCTAGATCATCCTTGGGACTGCTGCTTAGGGAGGGTTGAACTGGGGAAATGTCTGTTGTTTCACCCTGGCATTGGGGTAGCAGCTTTGCCTTTTAATTCAGAAGATCCCCTGTCCCCTGTTTCCCCAAAAATCTCTTGGATGAGTGCCCTCTGTGCCTGGAGACTGATCTTCTAGACTTGGGATAGCCTGTGCTGTAATTACTGTTTGATCCCTGTCCATTCTAGGGCACAAGGTAGGAGTGGGACTGCCCCTGGCATCTTCCCAAGTAACAATGAAGTAAAGCCTTTCTTGCCTCTGAATTCCTCTTTTCTGTGTTTGAGCCCACTGTGTCATCCTCAGGGAGTCTCACCTTTTTCACAGGTGGCTTCTCATGAAGAACAGAATCACATTGTTGGCATGGGGGCTCCTGGCAACCGGCCTGGAACTTATTCTTAACAGTTCCCGGCCGGGCGCGGTGGCTCAAGCCTGTAATCCCAGCACTTTGGGAGGCCGAGACGGGCGGATCACGAGGTCAGGAGATCGAGACCATCCTGGCTAATACGGCGAAACCCCGTCTCTACTAAAAAATACAAAAAACTAGCCGGGCGACGAGGCGGGCGCCTGTAGTCCCAGCTACTCGGGAGGCTGAGACAGGAGAATGGTGTGAACCCGGGAGGCGGAGCTTGCAGTGAGCTGAGAGCCGGCCACTGCACTCCAGCCTGGGCGGCAGAGCAAGACTCCGTCTCAAAAAAAAAAAAAAAAAAAAAAACAGTTCCCATCTCGAGTTGATCTCTGATGTTAGCTTTGATGTTAATCTCTGATGTTGGCTTTCCTCCATACCCTTTCTGACCTTTGCTAATTAACCCTGCTGTTAATTCATTCTACAGAGTACCCTGGGGTTTTGATCCTTAGCGTTCATTTATCCTGGCTTTCAGTGATACTACACTTAAGCCATGCCTAGTTTTTCTGCTTTTTTTTTTTTTTGGAGATGGAATCTCTCTCTGTCGCCCAGGCTGGAGTGCAGTGGCGCAGTCTCAGCTCACTGCACGCTCCACCTCCCGGGTTCGCACCATTCTCCTGCCTCAGCCTCCCAAGTAGCTGGGACCACAGGCGCCTGCCACCATGCCCGGCTAAGTTTTTGTATTTTTAGTAGAGACAGAGTTTCACCGTGTTAGCTAGGATGGTCTCAATCTCCTGACCTTGTGATCTGCCCACCTCAGCCTCCCAAAGTGCAGGGACTACAGGCGTGAGCCACCGCGCCCGGCTTCTGTTTTCTTTTTATCAATATTTAATTTTTTTTTTTTTTTTTGAGACAGAGTCTTGCTCTGTTGTCCAGGCTGGAGTGCAGTGGCGGGATCTTGGCTCATTGCAAGCTACGCCTCCCGGGTTCACGCCATTCTCCTGCCTCAGCCTCCCCAGTAGCTGGGACTACAGGCACCCACCACCACGCCCATCTAATTTTTCTGTATTTTTTTTAGTAGAGACGGAGTTTCACCGTGTTAGCCAGGATGGTCTTGATCTCCTGACCTCATGATCTGCCCGCCTTGGCCTCCCAAAGTGCTGGGATTACAGGCATGAGCCACCATGCCCAGCCACAACGTTTACTTTCAATTTTTGTTCTACCTAGTCTTTTGTAAGAATTTCCTTTACTAAAGTTGAATACCTTTGTGTGTTGTAACCATATTGTTATGTCAGTAAGAAGACATATTTGTTTCTTGGCCCTGAATGATGAGTCAGGTTTGTCAGCCTTTGACTCCCAGTTGGGGACCAGCAAGGGCCTTCTACTCAGAGGACAGCTAGCCTGGGCAATCCTAGACCCTCCACCTTCCCGACCATTTCCCAGTCTCTTACTTAATATGCAAGGAGTCTACCTAACAGTGTTTACCTTCGATCAAGTTCTGTGTCACTGAAGGAAGAATCAGAGTGAGTAACTCCAACTGGAAGATCTTTTTCCTGGTAGGAAAATGAAAATGTCAGATGTGGAGCAGTTTTGAGCACCATATTTCTCCGGGCTTCCCCCACCATTTCCTCTCTTTTCCTTCTCTAATCCTATAGCCAACACTATGCAAGAGGAATACAGGGCCTCAGAGATGTGTGGCTTTGGGCTTAGTTACTCCTTCACCCAGAAGGCTCTCAGCCAGGGCTAGGGGGTGTGAGGCATGGGAGGGCCAGGGAAGAGAGATATGGGAGTCAGGGAAGAGCCTGAGAAACTCAAGATCTTGAGGTGCTTATGAGGGATACTGCTGATGGGAAGGACGCCCTGGCCACCCACCCCTAATCTGTCTTTGAGGGTGGCAAGCCCTGTATTAGAAGCACCAGGCTTGGGACTAAGGTAGGGATCTTTCAGAAGACTCGGGACAGGCTATGTTGCCTGGATGACAGGACTGGCCACCTATGGGGAGCTGAGGCTGAGAGGGGTTAAAGGCAGCAATAGAATCTCCCAGGATTTCCGTAAGCAATGCCCAATCCCTCCCAGGCAGTCTCCCTCTCAGCTGTCTGCTGAGAAGGTGCTGAGGATTCACACAGAGGCACAGCACAACCACCACGGGGATCTCCAATTATGCCTGACTTATAACCCAAGTGCTATGCTACCTATTTCTCTAAAGGGGAAAGCTTGGTTCTGAGCCCTCAATCATTTCAACAGCCACTGGAAAACATGGGAGGCCTGGTGGGCCATGTTTGGACTGATGTGGTCTGAAACAACACAGAAGAGGGCCAGGAGATGCCACAGGGATCTGGGGACACGTGGGGAAAGGAGGGAATGAGGGATTTTGCCTTAACTAAAGTGAGGATTAGTCATTCAAGTCTGCAGGCTTTGCTCTGGGGTTTCCCATCTGGTTGGAGTACCAGTCCTGGTGGCCCAGTTCTCTTTGATCTCTGCCTAGGACAAAGGTCTTCTAGTGCAGGTCCTAAACCCCCAGGCCATGGAACAGTAGCAGAACCAGGCCGCACAGCAGGAGGTGAGTGTGGGCAAGCAAGCATTAACCTCTGTGCTCTACCTCCGGTGGGATCAGTGGCAGCAACAGATTCTCATAAGGGTGAGAACCCTATTGTGAACTGTCCATACGTGGGATCTAGGTTGCATACTCCTTAAGAGAATCTGAGGTAGAACAGTCTCATCCCAAAACCATTTCCCACTCCCCTACTGGTCTGTGGAAAAATTATCTTCCACAAAACTTTTCCCTTATGCCAAAAAAGTTGAAGACTGCTGCTGTAGCATCCAAAATGATTAGATCCCCCTGAGTTACAGATGAAAGTTCCTAGGGGAAAGACATGGAGGATTAGTAGTAAGTAGGAAGGGAGAGACACCATGTGTTTTACTTACTGGCAATGCAGTGGATACCGTTTTGGGGATCTGATTGGACACTTTCCATGGGAATCTTTATAACTGAGGGAGGAGGGAACGGGGGCTGAAGAAAAACAGTGGGAAAAGAGGATAAACATCAACACAACAACTTGGCTTTCTTTTTTTTTTTTTTTTGAGACAGAGTCTCGCTTTATTGCCCAGGCTGGAGTGCAGTGGCATGATCTCAGCTCACTGCAACCTCTGCCTCCTGGGTTCAAGTGATTCTCCTGCCTCAGCCTCCCGAGTAGCTGGGATTACAGGTGTGCACCACCATGCGTAGCTTAACTTTTTGTATTTTCAGTAAAGATGGGGTTTCACCGTGTTGGCCAGGCTGGTCTCAAACTCCTGACCTCATGATCTCCCCGCCTCAGCCTCCCAAAGTGCTGGGATTACAGACGTGAGCCACCACGCCTGGCCAACAACTTGGCTTTCTTGCCAAGATGGAAAATGCATGCATGTGCAGTGCAAACCACCATTCTCTTCACCTCTAGACAAAACAGGGGTGCTGCAAACACTCTGGGGCCCACTGAGGGGGAATGGGCACAGTTAGCCTGCTGTCCTATACACACCATTGAACAGAGCGCAACTCTTCCAGGAATGTCATCAAAACGGTTTTATCTGTCACAGCAACCAGTCACTTGGGAATGAACCTCACACAATAACTGTGTTACTATAAAGACAAGTAAAATGAATTTGTGTAAATTGAATCCTGTTTTTCCATTGATATATCATAATTCAGAGATTCTTTTTTTTTTTTTTTTTTGAGACGGAGTCTCGGTCCGTCGCCGGGGCTGGAGTGCAGTGGCTGGATCTCAGCTCACTGCAAGCTCCGCCTCCCGGGTTCCCGCCATTCTCCTGCCTCAGCCTCCCGAGTAGCTGGGACTACAGGCGCCCACCACCTCGCCCGGCTAGTTTTTTGTATTTTTTAATAGAGACGGGGTTTCACCGTGTTAGCCAGGATGGTCTCGATCTCCTGACCTCGTGATCCACCCGTCTCGGCCTCCCAAAGTGCTGGGATTACAGGCTTGAGCCACCGCGCCCGGCCTAATTCAGAGATTCTTTTTCCCAACCCTGTAATAGTTCTTGGCATGTGGTAGCCACTCAAATATTTATTGAAAGTATGACAACTAAGTGTCTTTAAAAGGCATGTAGTCTCTATTTCTTTGTTTTCAGAACCCACCTTTACAAATCATCTACAAACACATGCATTATGGGACTCTTCCTGGAAAAGCACAGTGATTAAGGACCAGGGGAGTTCTGACTGATCAGAAGATGGTTTAATCATCACCAGCCAGTCAGAAGGGATTTGCCTTGAGCATGTTTCATCTGCACGAGGCCAAATCATGAGAACAGGACAGGGTGGATGCAGGGACGTGAGTTTGGGTCAAATTGGGAGATTGGGAGGCAAGCAGAGCACTAGGAGATGGCATAGGCAGCTTAGCATATCAGAAACCAGCAAAGTCAGGAATTATTTTAATTCCTTCTTAGAAATGTAGCTACATGTCCATTTTGGGTAGGTCACTTCCTTTTGCGGGGACAGTTTCATCATATGTAATGAACACGTGAATTAAGAATCTTTCTGCCTCATGTTTAGTGATTCACTATAATTTCTGGACTGGCCCCTTGTCTGTTGATTCCCTGAGTGTTTTGGGGGTGAAATGGGAAGGGAGCATGGGAGAAGAGGGGCAGATGGGGCAACCATGTTGTCCCAGGCGTCTGGGAAATGTAGCGTCTCCTTTCGGTCAGGATACCTGCCTCTTTCCCCATCTTTGTCCCCCGTACCCTAGGGAAAGGTGCAAGTAAAACTTGTTCCCAGCCCCTTCTGCCTGTCTGGAGTCCAGTCTACTTTTAAGTCCCCATTAGACACCTCTCCTCAAGTCTGCTCCACTCTCTGGAAGTCAGTCTTCATAACCTCCTTCCATGCTGGAGCTGCCTCCCAGCCCTTCCCGCAGGAACCCGCTTGCTGTGATCACAACCATAAAGCCCGCAGTGATGGAAAGAGTGGGCATGGCCAGTCACCTTTTCCCTGGACACGGAGTCTCATTCACTCTGGCCCACTCTGAGGATATTCACATAAACAGAAGAGCCCTCAGCACCCCAGATCAAGACAAGCAGATGCCCCAGCCCATCCTGGATTGGGCCTAGGCACTGTCGCAGGCCACCCAAGAAGCCACCCTCTCCCTAGCCCTGGCAAAAGTGGAGAGAAGGACTCTCGATTTCTCCTCTGTGCCCCAGCCTCACATCTTCCCCACCTCCTCATCACAGTCCTCGTGGGCCCCTTTCTTTCTCTTCCTCTTCTTGTCTGTCTCCTTTTTTTCCTTCTCTGGGAGGATGTTGTCAATCCAGGCCAGGTCGTGCTGGGAAAAGATGAAATCCAGAAGCCTTCGAACGATGATGAGGCCCAGGATCTGTGGTGGGAAACGGGAGAGAGACTAAAGTTTTGTGAGAGTTTGGAGAAAACTGTGGTCTTAATGCCCAAACTCAGGCATAGATTTTTTCCTCCCTCAGTCTGCTGAGTTCAGGGACTTTTTGTGGTGTCTTTGGAGCCATCTCGAAGCTCCCATAAGCCATTACTCACCTTCCCTCCACTGTGGTTCCTCTCGTCTGGCCCCTCAGGTGAGTGACCATTCCTACCAGTGACCAAGAGGGACAGCCTGTGACAGCCGAAGTGGGGAGCCTCAGAAGGGCCATGGGCTGGAGAACAGTTATTCTTTAAATTAGTGGTTCTCAGCCAGGCATGGTGGCTCACGCCTGTAATCCCAGCACTTTGGGAGGCCAAGGTGGGCGGATCACCTGAGGTCAGGAGTTTGAGACCAGCCTGGCCAACATGGTGAAACCCTGTCCCTACTAAAAATACAAAAATTAGCCGGGCATGTTGGTGAGTGCCTGTAGTCCCAGCTACTCAGGAGACTGAGGCAGAAGAATCGCTAGAATCCGGGAGGCGGAGGTTGCAACGAGCCAAGATTGTGCCACTGCATTCCAGCCTGGGCGACAGAGCAAGACTCCATCTCAAACAAATTAAATAAATACATAAATTAGTGGTTCTCAAACTTGAGCATGCACCAGGACCTGGAGGGCTTGTTAATACACAAATCACTGGATTCCCCCAGTTTCTGATTTAGCAGGTCAGGTAAGGCCCAAGAATTTATGTCTGTCTCTACTCTGTACATTTGCCAAAACTCATAGACCCATCCACTGAATTTTACTGTATGCAAATTAAACAAAAAAAATTAATAGGTGGAGGGTGTGGGTCTTGCCTTGCCCTGCCCTGTCTGGCTATGTGCCCAGGGTCACTCTGCTCATGCTCTCTGAGCCTCATGTTCTCATCTGTAAAGCTGGGTTACTAGTGCTTCAGGGGCTGGTGTGGACTCAGTGGAACAGCACTCAGTAAATGCTAATCATGACTACTACTGCCTTTCCCTTCAACAGCTCTGAGTGCCCTCAGGGTGAGGCTCTATCTCCCTTTCCCTGCAGTGGGGGTTCTCAACCCTGGCTGCATGTCTATGCTCATCCGTGGACCTCATAAAAATATCAAAGTCTGGGTTTCCCCAGAGATTCTGATTTGATTGATCTGGGTTGATTGTCATGGGCAGCCAGGGTCAAGAACCATGGACTAGACCCCTCCCAGGAGTGTGCACTTCAAGTTCTCCTCACTGTCCTTACTTTGGCCCCTACCCTAGAACCCTCAGGCTTTCCCCAGGCATTTGCTGACACACTCCAGGCTCCTGGCAAGGGGGGCCTGGGTCACTGCCCTCAGTGAGTTATCTAGGTGGCCAGAGGCAATTATGTTGTTGGCTTTGCATTCTTTTCACTTCTTATTTTGGAGTAATTTCAAATTTATATATTTGGAGTAATTGCAAATTTATATAATATTTGCAAGAATAGTGAAAGAACTGTAACCTTTCCCTTGCTCAAGCTTTATATATACTGTCATTGGGTTTTGTTGTTCTTGATCTCTGACCCTTGTTCTTCCCCCGCCCCACTACTTCACTATTTAGCTTTTCAAATTTAGCTATCTTGAAGGGTGGAAACATCTATATTTAGTACTCGACTTCTGAGACTGGTTGGAATTTTGGCAGTGGGAACTTGGTGTCCAGGTTGAACTGATTTGCTTTCTCTGTCCCTCCCCGGAGCTGGGTGGCTCCTGCATTCTCGCTGAGCTGCTCTGACATTCCTTTTTCCGCCTCCTCTCTGCCCCACCCCATACCATCTGGCCTGGATGGCCACAACTCGAATCAGGTCATTCTGTGCCAGCCTCTGCGACCCGAGGGAGCCAGGCCACAGCTGACAGGAAGGTAGAAGGTGGCGGGAGGGAAGGTTGCGCTGCACCTCTGGGTTGCCCAGGCCAACCTGCCCGGCAGGAGGGGGAAGCCCACGCCCACTTTACCATGACTGGGAAGATGATGGCAGCCACCGTGGATTTGAGGATCCAGAGCACCGCCAGGCAGAGGATCTGCACCAGGGTGAAGAGGTGGATCCGGCGCAGCGGCACGTGCCTCAGGAAGGCGTGGTCCGGCTGGTGCTTGGCTGGCATCAGGAAGAGCTTGCAGCGTTCCCAGAACTAGGGGGACAGCGTGGGCTCAGCCAGGCAGCTGGGCCTGGAGGGCCTGCTGGGCCCTGGGACTAGCAGAAGGGGTACCTGGGTGGGGTCTCAGAGAGGGGAAGCCCCCTGCTCAGGCCTTAAGGGTGCATGGGACGGGGCCTGGAGGTGTCTAGGTGGATGCATAATGGGGTCTTAGAGAAGGGGTCCTGAGCCCTGGTTGAGGGGAACAGCCCTGGAGCTGGCCACAAAATGGACATTGTCCATATTCAAGGAAAGTGCAAGTTAATTGTAACACAAACTGTTTAAGAATTCTGGGATTTCACAGTAAATACAGAACAAAACAAAAATGTTTTCTTCTGCGTAGTTGCCTTAGGGAAGAGAAAGAGGTATAATGAATGCTCACTGGAGTCAGTTCCTTCTGGATTTTGAATTCTGACCCTCCAGTCCTCATCTGTAAAATGGCGATCAGAGGACTTAATTACATAGATTCAATTATGTGAGGCCTATGAAGTGCCTAGCATATTTATTTTGCCTGGTAGTATCAATCAGTGGTAGTACCATTATTACTATTGTTCTTTCATTGAATTAGGACAATTGGGGACAATTGGGACAACTGAATTGGGGGTCTTGGTGACATGGAACCAGACATGGAATGTTGACTCCAGATCATGCAGCCTGGGGAGTGAAAGCCTTACCTGGATGCCATTCAGGGAGGCCACGCCCATGTAGAGGAAGACTCCATACAGCACCGGCAGGGGGATGCACTAAAATGAGAGCAGAGCTTTGGATTGGCCTCTGCCTGGGTCGGGCCCTTGGCCACCCTGTTCTGGATGACAGTGTCTCCTGACCACAGAGGCAGCTGGGGAGCTGGATGTTTGGGGGAACCGAGAGTCAGCAGAACTGGGGTGTGGGTGGGGATGGAGATGAGGGTCACTGGGGCTGTACTGCCCCTTCTCAGGCTGGCCCAGCATGCAACTGCACTCCTGGCCTGGTCCCTCACTGCACTGTGCGGAAGCCATGTGGTCTGGCTGAAGAAATACCTTCTGGAAAGTGAGAAGACTCCACAGACTGCCCCCTCCTCATTCCTGCCAGCTCCTTCCTACCTCCAGCCTCAGGTGAGGGCCCCTAAAACTGCTCAGCCTGCAGGGGCATGGGGAACTTTAATGAGTTGACCTACATTGGCAGGGAGTACCCAGGACACTTAACAGAAATCACGCATCAGGCCGGGCATGGTGGCTCACGCCTGTAGTCCTAGCACTTTGGGAGGCCGAGGCAGGTGGATGACCTGAGGTCAGGAGTTCGAGACCAGCCTGGCCAACACAGTGAAACCCTGTCTCTACTAAAAATACAAAAAAATTAGCCAGGCATGGTGGTGCATGCCTGTAATCCCAGCAACTCAGGAGGCTGAGGCAGAAGAATCGCTTGAACCTGGGAGACAGAGGTTGCACTGAGCTGAGATCGTGCCACTGCACTCCAGCCTGGGCGACAGAGACTCTGTCTCAAACAAAAAACAAAAAACACAGAAATCATGCCTCATGCATAATCACATAAAACAGAAGCAGAACAAAAGTGTGTAAACTAATCAGCACTCATCACCAACTAACCACGAATAGTTTGGTGGGTACCCATCCCTCCAAACTTGCACACAGGCCAGTTTGTTTGCGTTTTCAAAAATGGGATCATAGAATTCATCCCACTCTACAAGAATGATTCCAAATCTTTCACAGCCTTTCAAAGCATTTTTCCGCTGTCTGTCTCAGCTGTTTCTGCCCCTTGCCTTCTCTCCACCTGCAGCTGTGGCTCCCCATGGTGAGCAGAGGCTGCTCCTCCTTGTGGTCATGTTAGAGCACTCTGGAGAGCACAGAGCACTATGCCAACACTAGAAGGGCTTTAGAGGAATTTTTGGCCCCTAAAGAAGGCTATTCTTGGATTGGGTTTTTTTTTTTTTTTTTTTTTTTTTTGAAGACAGATTCTCGATATGTTGGTCATTCTGGTCTCAAACTATTGTCCTCAAGCGATCCTCCCGCCTCAGCCTCCCAAGGTGTTAGGATTACAGATGTGAGCCATCATGCCTGGCTGATTCGAAGGTTGTTTTGTTTTGTTTTGTTTTGAGACGGAGTCTCACTCTGTCTTGCCCAGGCTGGAGTGCAGTGGTGCAATCTCAGCTCACTGCAGCCTCCCCTCCTGAGCTCAACCAATTCTCCTGTCTCAGCCTCCTGAGTAGCTGGGACTACAGGCGTGTGCCACCACACCCGGCTATTTTTGTATTTTTAGTAGACACAGGGTTTCACCATGTTGGCCAGGCTGGTCTTGAACTCCTGACCTTAGGTGATCCAACTGCCTCGGCCTCCCAAAGTGTTGGGATTACAGGCTTGAGTCACCACACCCAGCCTGATTTGAGCTTTTTAATGCAAATACTTGTATGTTAAACAGTGTCAAAATTGACATACACAATGGCACCTTGGAACCCGTTCTACAAAAGTAAATAGTCCCTGGCCATTTAAAATATATTTTTAAATAAACAAAATGTTTGCCCTCCTGTGTGCAATTTGTTTCCCCAAGAAGGGAAATATCCCTTTAAAAATGCTAGCCTCCTACCTACTGCTCAGGTATGCCCAGTACCAATTCTCAAGCCAGAAATATTTTCCATTGTAAATACATCAGCCAGAATCATAATTCTTTAGCCTTTGTTTCTTACAAGGTCACCTCTGAAATGAGGTGTTTTTTTTTTTTTTTGAGAAGAGGCCTTACTCTGTCGCCCAGACTGGAGTGCAGCAGCATGATCACGGCTCACTGCAGCCTCGACCTCCTGGGCTCAAGTGATCATGCCTCACACGTACCATCATGCCTGGCTAACTTTTGTATTTTTTGTAGAGATGGGGGTCTCGCTATGTTGCCCAAGATGGTCTTGAACTCCTGGTCTCAAGTGATCCTCCCACCTCGGCCTCCCAAAGTCCTGGGATTATAGGCATGAAGCCACCATGCCTGGTCATGAGCTGTTTTGAGATATTCAAAGAGGAAAAATAATATTGGCAAAAGGTTGAGGCAATTACAGGTAAACTTAATTCAAGAAAGGAAAGTCTTACGTGAGCACTGATCAAGGGAAAGGAAGATTGATGGGCGATTGGCTGGAGTGGAGAGCAGGGAAGCCTGGTGGGAACACCTTGCTTTCTGGAGTCTCTCCAGAAAGAGACCCTTGTGGGGGACACCTGCCTCCATTGTACCCCTACTTGACTTAATCTCTTGGCTGTTGTGGTGGGACATGAGCAAGAGGAGCTTCAAGCTGTGTGGGAAAAAGTCACCCAGGTCCCAAGACTTCCTGAGTTCAGGTGATCCTCCCGCCTCAGCCTCCTGAGTAGCTGGACTACAGGGATGTACCACCATGTTTGGCCTTGTGCTGCAAGTTTTAAACTTCATGAGCCCTAAACTCCAGCAATGTGGACACACACCCCATTCAGGAAGTTCCTGATCTAAGCAGGGCTAGAACTTGGCAGAACTTTCAGAGGGAAGAGTATCCTCCAGAAGGTGAGAGTGGCCCTGAGAGGGGTGGGAGAGAGGATTAGTGATGACAAAAAACTGCAGCATCACAGAAAACGACGGTGACAGTGTGGAAACATTGCTTTGGCCTAGTAAGACTGTGCCTTTCTTTCTTTTTCTTTTCCTTCTTTCTTCTTTCTTTCTTTCTTTTTTTTTTTTTTTTTGTGAGACAGTTTCGCTCTTGTTGCCCAGGCTGGAGTGCAGTGGTATGATCTTGGCTCACTGCAACCTCCACCTCCCAGGTTCAAGTGATTCTCGTGTCTCAGCCTCCCGAGTAGCTGTGATTACAGGCCTTAGCCACCACGCCCGACTAATTTTTGTTATTTTTAGTAGAGACAGGGTTTCACCATGTTGGTCAGGCTGGTCTTGAACTCCTGCCCTCAGGTGATCCACCTGCCTCGGCCTCCCAAAGTGCTGGGATTACAGGTGTGAGTCACTGTGCCCGGCCAAGACTGTGCCTTTTTTAGGGGGCTGATAGGCCCGTGATCCCTAGCCATGTGGGGACCCCCTCCCTCCCTGAGGCATCCACTCTGCTTTCTCAGGCGACGAGGCCCTAGGTGAGAGTATAGGACCTCACCTTTAGGATGGGAGCCAGGAAGACCGAGATTCCCGTCAGGATGAAGACGATGATGCCGGTCACTCTCTGTTCCCTGGCAGAGAAGAATACATGGTCAGGGTGTACCAGGAAATGCCTGGTGACCACTCCGGCCCTCCTGCTCACTGTGGGCACCTGAAGTTTGTGTCCAAGGCCATGGCCTCGAGGGCTTCTGTATGGAGCTCTGCCTGGTTGCCTGAGGCCCAGCTGAACCATATGTGGGAAGACAGGCAGCCCCCAAGGCATCTTGCAGGGGCATTGAGGGAGGCCGCTTAGTGTAGTGGCTCGTAGCTGGGGTGCTTGAGCAGAACTGATGTGGGCTGGATCCTGGCTCCGCCACTTGCTAGTTATGTGGCATTGGGCAGGAGCCTGCCCATCTTCAGCTTCAGTATATGCAGATAATGGCACCTATTGTTGCGAGGATACATGCAAGATAAAATGCTATTACTCTGCCCTTTGATTTTAAGATTTCACTTTTGTGGGGCACAATGAATGAGGATCTGGGGAAGGGGACACCAGCAGAGCAGGTGTCAGGGGTGGGAGGCAGGTGAGCCCTGCAGTCGGGCAGAGAAGCATCATTCGGGCAGGCTGGGTAGCTCAAGTATCCCAAGATAGTGGGAGAAGTTCTTAGGGCAGCCACGTAGGTGAATGCCAGGGTTTGGTGTGGTCTCACCCTGGAGGTCCTAAGGGGCTGAAGATGCACTTCTCTGCCTACCACGGGGTGTAAGAGAAGGGGCAAGTGAAGGAACAGGAGTGACAGGCAGGGCCATGGACCGGGGAGTGGGGGTGATCCTGGGATAGCCTTCTGGAGGAATGGAGACTGAGCAGGACCCGAACCCACAAGAGGGCCATCAGGGCAGTCGGGGCCTGGAGGGTCCTGAGGAAGAGAAAAAGAGCAGGACAGCACGAGGCCTTGTGGGGACCTTGGGTGGCCGATGCAGATGAGTGTCTGGCATGTGCGCATGTTTATGGATGGGATATGCATACTGCTTGGAGCCCAGTAGGTAAAAATCCCCACTTAAGAGTTGGACTTCTGTCTCTCTCCTTCTCTCCCTCCAGGGATAGCACTCATGTCCCTGTGGTTCTTGGGCCATCAGAGCCCAAATTCTTTTGTGGCAGGCAAAGCCAGCTTCCCCTCTCTGAGTGGGTCCCTCCCCGTTGGGTGATTCCTAGGTCCTGACCCTCCTACCTGACTCCTAGGAACTGGGGCTGCTCCCCAGGGGCGCTGGTCTCTGTCTCCATCTTGAGGCTGTCGATGTGGGCGATGGAGATGACTGTGGCAGCCACGTACCAGGGAAGCCCCATAAAGGAGCACAAGGCCATGAGGATGCCCACCCAGAACAGGTCCAGATGGTAGCCAGCAGCCTTCTGCAGGAGCAGGGTGGGGTGGGGAGGGAGAAGTTTCTGGGGAGCCAGTTCCTCCTGGAAGCAGCCACTCTGTGGAACATGGTTCAAGGCCCCCCTGCCTTCCAGAAGATACTGAAGGGGCCTGAGGTGCTCCTTGCAAGGATTGCAGAGGTGGGCAGGTCCTACCACCCCATCTGAAAGGGTGAACTGCCTAAGGGACATGGGTCATAGAAGAGAGGGATGTTCAAGCTTGGAGAGGCCCTGGGTTTGGGTCTCTGGGGAGAAGGGCCCAGAAGGTGGCCACAGGGTCTCTGCAGTTCCTGAGGGGCCCCAGCTGGGACAGGCCACACCTAGAGTGGTCCAGACCGGGAGCGGGGAGGGGGTGACCCGAGTCTTCTCAGGCTCACAGGCTGGATGGGGAGTTGCAGAGACCAGGAAGGCTAAGGAAGTTCCTCTGCCTCAGTGTTCTAGGCTGAGCCCCCCACTGATTCTCATAAGAACTCGATGCCACTTTGGGAAAGACAGAAAGCCTGTGTCCAGTGGCCCAGCCTAGTTTGGTCCTGGTCCTCAGAAAGTCACTCTAGCCCTGGTGGCCTTACCCACATCTGGAGGTCACATTACCCCCTCAACACACCAAGTGGGAACTTCAGTCTTCTGTCCTCATATTTTCCTGGCCCAAAGTACTGAAAGAAGCATCATGTCCTTCCTTCGCTCCTTCTGACTTTGTGGGAAGAAAGAGGTTATGCCTCTGCTCCTAGTACCGGCCTTACCTTCAGTTTGTTCTCCTTCCGGTTGACAATGACGGCAGTGATCTGCTGGTCCATGAAGATCAGGATGGTCACCAGCAGGGCGGGCAGGATGCTTGCTGGGTACACCCACCACGGGTTCTTCCCAAAGGGGGCCACGAACCAGCCTCGGTCAGGCCGTGTGGGCTGAATGGGAGCAAACAGAGAGGGGCCCTTTCCTCTCTCTCGTCCCAGCACACTTGCTGCCTGGCCTGCTGTCCCACCTCCTCGACTTTCCCTGACTTTGGGTACTTTTCAAGTGCAATATTTTCCCTTAAACTCCTTAGGTACCTGCAACTTTAGACTAAATTCAGACATGGGAAGGAGCATGCACTCAGACAGCGTCTGTAAAACTAAGGAGGTAATTTGCTGCAACAGCCCTGGGGTTGGTCAGGAAACATGAAGGTGAAGGTCAAAGGGCAGCCAGGAGAGAGAGCACAGTCACCCACTGCAAATAACAAATAGCAGGAATGAGGCCCAACAGAAAAGAATAAAGAAATGGGTGGGCCCAGGGCCAGCTGCTTCTGCCTCTCCTGAGTTGCCTGTCTGGGAGCATTATAGAATTGTCTGTAAAACGCTGAACATCAGTTAGTCCTGCATGTTAAGAATGAGGAGAATATATAAAAAGACTTTGTCTCAAAAAACAAACAACAATAATAAAAGAAACCTTAAAGAGAGGGAGGGTAAGTTCTAGAATCTGGACTCCCTACTCTGGTGAGATGCTTGGTGCTCTTTTTTTTTTCTTTCTTCTTTTCGTTTTTGAGACGGAGTCTTGCTCTGTCAACCAGGCTGCAATGCAGTGGCGCGATCTCGGCTCACTGCAAGCTCCACCTCCCAGATTCACGCCATTCTCCTGCCTCAGCCTCCCCAGTAGCTGGGACTACAGGCGCCCGCCACCATGCCCGGCTAATTTTTTTGTATCTTTAGTAGAGATGGGTTTTCACTGTGTTGGCCAGGATGGTCTTGATCTCCTGATCTCGTGATCTGCCCGCCTCAGCCTCCCAAAGTGCTGGGATTACAGGCGTGAGCCACTGCACCTGGCTGGTTGGTGCTCTTATGAGGGAGTAGGGCTGAGTTTAGCTACAAGCATATGTCACCAATTCTAGACTAGTGGGTAATTTCTAAGCAGTGGTTCTCAAACTCGAGCATACTCCAAGTCACCTGAAGGGCTTGTTAAAATGCAGATTGCTGGTCCCACCCCCCAGCTTTTCTGATTCCACAGGTGGGGCTGAGAAATTGCATTTCTAACGAGTTCCCCGTGACTGTGATGCTGTGATATTGGTCTGAGGACCACACTTTGAGAATCACTGTTCTAAGGGACCAGTTTCAATAGATCCTATTTGGCCCAGCTTATAGATTGCCAGAGGTCAGGGAACTGGAGACCCTCAAACAGGAATCAAGAGGCTTCTGCTGGGTTGGAGGGTGAATTTCAGTGCCTTCCTCACCTCATGACTACAGATCAGGATTTCCTGGTGAATATGTTACCCCTCCCCGCCCTACCTCAAAGGACCAGCTCCTGGGAGCCAGTGTTCAGGAAAGGTGGCACACAGAGAACTAAAATGGTCTCTTGACTGAGAGGAGAAGAGAGTTTGATCAGCACAGAGGGGAAAGAATCTACAGCTGGTAGGCAGGCAGACTGGATGCCCAGAGTGGTGGCAAGGGGCAAACCTTGATGACACTGGGCACATGCAGCTTGGGGGTTTCCAGGCCAAAACAGGCATCGATTCCACAGAACATCAGGATGGAGAAAACAATGGAAAAGTCAGCCACCAGGGCCCGCACCTGCAGACAGGAGATGAGCAAGTGAAAGAAGTGAGTAAAGTACCCACCCAGCTCCAGGCAGCCCCAGTCCCCAGGCAGCAAAGAGGTGAACTGTTACAGTCTGGGCTCTGAAGGCAGCAGAACTAGGCTCAAATTTGGGCTCTGCTCCTCGCTAACTGTGTGAGCTTGAGGAAGCGTGTTATCTCTCCAAGCCTCAATTTCCTTCTCTGTAAGATGGAGATGATGGTAGTATCTCCCTCAAAGATGTAACTGAACTGTGACACATTTCGAGTGCTTGGCATATGGTGATCAATGTGGGAGCTGTTATGATCCATGTGGCCATGGCAGCCACTGCTGAAGATGTGTTCTGGTATGACAGTCTGAATTGGGGCACCCAGTAGGTATGATGAGGGCAAGGGCTGAACTCTGAAGCAAACCTTAGTTCCTACAAATCTGTGACAGGTTGTTGTACCCCACCTGGGCTGGGAGGGAGGCTCCTCAATTCCACTGGGGACTATTGACTACTCTCAGACCTTTTGTCCACCAAGAGCCTCTTGTTCCTCTGCTTCTCAGGAGGCCCTTCCTAGGCCAGGTTCTTAACTTGGAGGCCCTTCCTAGATCAAGTTCTGAACCTGACCTTCCTGCCCATTCTGAATCAATGTCCTCTGACCTCCCCTCCAAACCAACTCTATGTCCAGAAGTCTCAGGACAGAAGGTCCCCCATGTCTACCCTGTGGCCTTTTTTTATCTTTTCAGAGAAGGCAATTTGAAGGGCAGGGGCAGGTGACAGTACATTGACTTCATTCCCTGCATCCCCCTTTTCTCTTTAAATTTATTATTAGCATAATATATATAATTGGTTAAAAACTCACATAGTGGAGAAGATTTACAGGGAAAAGCAAAGTCTCCCACCTCCCCTTTTCTCAATCCAGCCCCACCTTCCAGATCCATCTACTATGTCTGCTCGATTTTACTTGTTCTGGAGGTTCCCTCCATGTCATTAACTAATATGCATATACTTTAATATTTTCATTTACTAACTTAAGGTATTATCTATTGATAAGAATTTCCCTTTACTTACACTATGCCTCCTGTCCTTTCCTTATTCCTAATCTTTGATCATTTTAAGCTCCTATGGGATTCCTTTATACTTTCAAGTTATATAATCAAACCTCTCTTTACATTAGCTTTGGCTAATATCTCTCATTCTCCATCTTGCAAGGTGAGGACCACTGCCTCTGTCCTCCTACCACCTCTCTCCTCCTCCTCCCCTTCCTTCCTGTGACACCTCCACTTTGATCTTTCCATTGTCGAAGCTGAGATCTTGTTCTGTAAACACATGGCTTGTGTGTTTTATCTGTAAGTCAATTCCAAAAGTTGAAAATTAGTAACAGCTTTATATTATCATGATCATATAAATATTAGTCACAGTAGAACCAAGTAGTGCGCTAGGTATATACTTCCTTTTCTATAATATTCCTAGCATAGACGTCAAAACCATATGAATGGTTATTAAGTTAAACCACATGAATTTGCCTTTTTTTGTAGGTCGAAACAGTCAAATATGGGCAACTTCACATGGTCCAACCTAATCAGAGAGTGTCAGTTGCTCTCCAAATTGGATGTATCTGTTTATACTCCCACCTACTCCTTTCCATCTCCAACATCTGGTGTCCCAACACCTTCATCTGTCTACCAATCTGATGAGTATGAAATGGTGTGGCCTCATTCCTCTCTGCAACCCTAAATTCCAGGAGGCAATTGAGCAATTTTTAAGTAATGTGAGGGAAAAAATGTTGGTGGCGCAAGAACTCCATGCCACATGAATTACTTTTCATCCTGCAGGCAATAGATAGATATTCTCAGATACAGTGACTGCTTGAGAATTTTTACATAAGAGGAGATAGGGATATGCTCTGGGCTGGAAGTGGGCAGGAAGGAAGAGAACTTGTCTTAAGGATGTACTCGTGTTGTAAGCAAACTATTTTTTACTCAGTTTATATACTGCGAAGCTTCCTAAAGCACCTTTTATTCAGTCTTTAGAAAATTTGGGAAAAATTCAACTATTTATATCAAAGATTTTATCATTATGATTAGTAGCAGTAGCAGTAGCACTTGTAATACTTAGTTAAGATGGCTTTAGGAGAGTGCTAATGGAGTTTATGGTGGGAAAGAGTTGCTAAAATTCTTCTGAGTACCCCCCACCCCACGGCCAGTCACTGCTTACATATTCAAGTGCTGTTTTAATTCAGCCACAAACAGGTAGAAAACAAAATTTAAAACAGCAGTTAGGGCCAGGCGCAGTGGCTCACACCTGTAATCCCAGCACTTTGGGAGGCTGAGGTCGGGGGATCACCTGAGGTAAGGAGTTCAAGACCAGCCTGGCCAACATGGTGAAACCCTGTCTCAACTAAAATTACAAAAATTAGCCAGGCATGATGGCAGGCTCCTATAGTCCCAGCTATTTGGGAGCCTGAAGCAGGAAAATCACTTGAACCTGGGAGGTGAAGGTTGCAGTGAGCCAAGATCATGCCACTTCACTCCAGCCTGGGTGACAGAGTGAGACTCTGTCTCAAAATAATAATAATTATGATTATAATTATTATTTTTATAATAAAATAAAAAATAAAATAGCAGTTAGCATTTACGACAGTATAAAAAAATCAAGTATCTAGGAATAAATCTAACAAAAAAGGTTCAAGACTTCAAGATCAAAATGTATAAAACATTATGGAGAGAAAGAAGACCAAAATAAATGAAGTATACTGTATTCATAAATCAGAAAACTCAAAGTTTGAAAGACATCAATTCTTCCCAAATAGAGTCAAAGATAATCCTATCAAAATTCCAACAAGTTTTCATTTTGGTGAAAGTTAAGATGATTCTAAAATTCATGTGGAAATGCAAAGGGCCAAGAAAATATTATATAAAAAGGACAAAGAGAGAGAGAGTTTGGGAGGCAAAGATATAAAGACTTATAAGTTACAGAAATTAAGACTGTCATACTGATATATAAATAAACTAATGAAACAAAATAAGGAACCCAGAAACAGACCCTGTCATATAGGAACATTTGATATATGGCAAAGGAAGTGTTGCAAAGCAATGGAGAAGGAACAGTCTTTAAAAAATACTGGAACAATTGACTGTATAAAATCACGAAGAAACACTATCTCACAGTACACATCAAAATCAATTCTGATGGACTGTAGATCTAACATGAAAGGAAAAACAATAAAGCTTTTAGAAGGTAACATACAAGAATATCTGCTGTCCAATATTTGCCTTGAGGAAAGTTTGAGTATTCAATTACAATAAAACTAATAATTTCTGTTAATCAAAAGATACCATTAAGGATGTAAAAAGAAAACAACGGTCACAGAGTGGGAGAAGATTTCGCAACACATATCATCACAAAAACATTTCTACCCAGAATATATAAAAAACTCTTGCAAATCAGAAAGACAGACAACCCAAAATGTGCAAGAGATTTCAACAAACACTTCCAAACAGAAAGTCAACTGGCTACACGGCCAATAAACACAGGAATAGCTGTGCTTTCAACTTCATTAGTCATCAGGGAAACGAAACATTTTAAAAACACAATGAGATACTACTATAGACAAAGACTAAAGATAAAAGCCTGACGATACGAAGTGTTGTCAAGGGGACCGGCCAACAAGCGAACACAGTTCTCTCTGACTTAACTTGAAAAACCCCAGTGGTCCAGTGCTCATGTGGAGTCCATCCATGGGTGGACCAGAACTGCAGGTCCCCTCCTAACTGCAGGGTGAGCTTACCTTGGTAGGAAAATAGCGGCTGAATTTGAACTTCTTCAGGGTCAGGGTCATGGAATATGTCCCAAAGAAAAGGATGAAGGACATGAGCGCCAGGTCTGGGATAAACTTGCAGGAATTCCCAAGCAGGCGCCCACCGTAGCTCAGACACTCCTTCTTGCTCAGCAGGGACCAGTCCAACACTGTGAGGTTAAGGGGGTTGTACTTGGAGACCAAGCACAGGAGACAATGGGTCAGCATCTTCCTGATGAGTCAGCTGTGTCCTTCCCACTGCAGTCCCCAGGCAGCCAGCATACCTTCCCACACCCTCTGAGGGACCCCAGCCCTCCTGTCCATGATGGTGCCCTCAGCAACACAGTGATGTTCCTGGGGACGGGCTGGTTCATGGAATGACAAGCTCCCTGGGAAGATTAGGAGCTCACATGTGTTTCTTCATTGTGTTCTAGGGTGCACTGCTGTGCTAGTAAGGAGGAAAAGTGCAGAGAGAGGATGCCTTCTCCCTCAGCAGGCCTGGCTCCCATCAACCAACCACAGGTCCTATGGACGCCTCCTTCCTGGAGTGTCTCATCTTTATTCTCTCCCCTCCATTCCCTCTGTCACATCCTTTCACATGGGGGGATCACATCCCTTGTCAGTCCCCTCTTGAGTCATTTCAGCCATTCCCCACCTTGGTGTCTCAGATGCCTAAAATCCAGGCCATACACAACAGTGAATTTTTATATATACATTATTTATATATATAAATTATATATATATAATTATATATAACAATTTTATATAACTATATAATTTTTATATAAATTATATATGTTATATATAATATAAATTATATTATATATATAAAAGTAAATCACCAAAGCAACTTAAAATGTCCCCTCTAGGGTGGCATTCCTCTGCTGCCCTCACTGGTCTGGCCCCACATCTCTTTCCCAGCTTGTCTCTTGTGGTTCCCTGTTCGAGCCCCACCTTCACCCCGTCTTAGCTGGCCTAGCCCACCCACTAGCCTCTGCACGGGTTTTGTGCTTTTCCTCTCTTGCCCTTCTGTTTATGCTGTTCCTTCTGTCTGGAATGTGCTTTTCTCTGCTGAGTCAACTTTTTCCCAACCTTGAAGACCAGATCGCATTCTACTTCCTCTTTGAGGCTTTCCTTGGTCTCTCCAGCAGCCTCCTTTCCTGCCTTCAAGACTGAAGTACACATTTGGCCTATATTTAATGCATGGTGTATTCTGCTTATGCTGTCCCACAACTTTTCAAGTTCTTCTCCACAAATATATTAAAAACAAATTTGAGGACAGGGACCGCGTTGGTTTCTTTTTTTTTTTTTTTTTTTTTGAGACGGAGTCTCGCTCTGTCGCCCAGGCTGGAGTGCAGTGGCCGGATCTCAGCTCACTGCAAGCTCCGCCTCCCGGGTTTCCGCCATTCTCCTGCCTCAGCCTCCCGAGTAGCTGGGACTACAGGAGCCCGCCACCTCGCCCGGCTAGTTTTTTGTGTTTTTTTAGTAGAGACGGGGTTTCACCGTGTTCGCCAGGATGGTCTGGATGTCCTGACCTTGTGATCCGCCCGTCTCGGCCTTCCAAAGTGCTGGGATTACAGGCTTGAGCCACCGTGCCCGGCCCCGCGTTGGTTTCTTAGATGTCTTTTTTAGCCTTCAGTGCACATGGCCCCTTGCATATAATAGGGATTCAGAAATAGGCACTGACTGATTCTGTTCTCTCTCAAAATTTGATAGTTAGCCAGCCTGGGCAACATAGTGAGACCCTGTCTCTACAAAAAATTTAAAAATTAGCCAGGCATGGCGGCTGATGCCTGTAGTCCCAGCTACTCAGGAGGCTGAAGCAGGAAGATCACTTGAGCTCAGGAATTTGAAGCTGCAGTGATGATATGATCACACCACTACATTCCAGCCTGGGCAACAGAGCAAGACCCCATCTCAAAAAAAAAAACAAAAACAAAACCCTGATCTTTGAAAAATATTAAATTAAATTGCCAACTGGGATGTGCGTAGGCAGAGCAGTCAATTGCCTAGGCAGGAATAACTTAAGAAGCAACCTTGGAGACAGTAAAAGCTCACAAACGTCCCCCAAGTCCTACCAGGTGCTACATTCATCCGGAATTGAACTTCTATCGTTAAGCCACTTAGGCTGGGATGCTGGTTCCTAAAGACCACCGTCATTACTGGGAAAGGCACACCATACCTTAGGCCCCAGAGACTAAGGTGTGCAAAGAACACGTTAGGTTCACTGAGGAAGAAACACTAATAGACTCTCTGGGGCTGGAGAGTGGCACTGTTGGAAATTGGGGGTCCTAGGCAGAAAGAGAAGGAAAAAGGCAAAACGATGAATGGGAGGCTTTGCTTACAGCTTTGTGTGGCCCTATTTACCATCCCTCAACTCTACCTCCCCTTCCCCTGTGTGCATGTCATATTATTATTATTATTTTTGAGACAGGGTCTCGCTCTGTCACCCAGGCTGGAATGTAGTGGTGCGATCTTTGCTCACCACACCTCTGCCTCCTGGGTTCAAACAATTCTTGTGCCTCAGCCTCTCGAGTAGCTGGGATTACAGGCGTGTACCACTACACCTGGCTTGTATCATATTATTAGTACACATGGGGCTGGGTGCGGTGGCTCACTTCTGTAATCCCAGCACTTTGGGAGGCCGAGGCAGGCAGATCAGTTGAGGTCAGGAGTTCGAAACCAGCCTGGCCAACATGGTGAAACCCTGTCTATACTAAAAATACAAAAAATTAGCTGGGTGTGGTGGTGCGTGCCTGTAATCCCAGCTACTCAGGAGGCTGTGGCAGGAGAATTACTTGAACGCAGGGAGGTGGAGGTTGTGGTGAGCCAAGATCGCACCACTGCACTCCAGCCTGGGCAACAGAGTGAGACCCTGTCTCAAAAAACAAAAAACAAAAACACACAAAAAACATGGATTTAACAGAATGAGGCATGTTTTTAAGTGGGATGTTTACAGTATATACCTAAGAAAAAAGTTTACATCTACAAAGCTCTGCAGGTGACCCTGACGTGAGGTTGGAGTTGACCTCTGCAAGTCTGGGTGGCTATAAGTTGGTCTCATTTCCAAAATCTTTTCTCCCTCCTCCTACAAACAAAAGCACTCAAATGTCTGACATAAGAGGAAAGGACTTACCAGAGAAGCGTTGGTGTCTGGTGCCAGTGGGGCTGAAGCATTGAACACGGTTGTATTCACTGTGGATGAGCACATGACACGGGGCAGGGTCAGCAGCTGTGGGGCTGAGAGCTGCATTCCCAATCCCTTCGCATCTCCTTCCAGTTCCTTAGAGCCAAGGCCTGGCTTCCATTGTGAGGGCAGCTCCCTCTCCACCTTCCTCACTTTGCCCCAGTTAGGGAAGGGCTGGTGGGACCAAGCCTGGGCCACAGTTCTGACAGACCAGCTGGGCCAGGAGAACACCCGCCTGATGATAAACAGCTGGTTTTAAAAACTGAAATAAGGAATCTGGGGCCAAGACAAAGTGCTAAGAAAAACTGGAGGATAACGTGCCTTGTGAATCCCCACTGGCCACTGGGCTTTTAGACTTAAAAATGTTCAAAGAACTTACTCTATGCCATGCACTATGCCAAGCCTTTATATATATTCATTTGTTTAAATCCCAAATCTTCACCAAGTATGCCCACTTTACAGATGAGGTAACTGAGGCCCAGAGAGGTTATATAATTCACCCAAGGTCACACAGTTCATACTTGGAGCCATGACCCCATCCCAGGAAGGCTGGCCCAGAGCCTATAAACTTCCCAGCTCTACACTGTGAACTTCCCTGCCCTGTTCACCTCCACAGATATGTTCCTTCCCTTCCAGCCCTCTTTTTTTTGCCCAGGCTGGAGTATAGTGGCATGATATTAGCTCACTGCAACCTCCACCTCCCAGGTTCAAGCGATTCTTGTGCCTCAGCCTCCCAAATAGCTGGGACTACAGACGCATGCCACCATGCCTGGTTAATTTTTTGTATTTTTAGTAGAGACGGGGTTTCACCATGTTGGCCAGGCTGGTCTTGAACTCTTGACCTCAAGTGATCTGCCCATCTCAGCCTTCCAAAGTGCTGGGATTACAGGGATGAGTCACTGCACCCAGCCCATATGTGCTTTTTATTAAAGGTCAGCTAGGCCTGAAAGAACTTGTTGCTTTGATATTATCATTTCTAATCTGCCAAATGCAAGTTGAGAAAAGTTAAACCAAGGTCCAGGTTTTGAAGCAGAATCGGGAACCCAAAGGTGCTGCTCTCAGCGGCTCTCTCTGCATTCCTTGATAGATACTTCCCTACCCTGGCTTCAGTGTCCCTAACTGTATGTGGATCACATGAGGGTCTACAGGGAGAGTTTCAAGGAACCACAGTCATCTGTCTCTCTTTTCCACGTGGACCCTTCCGTTCCCCTGTTCTGCAGTCTGTCCTGCTTCCTTTGCTCCTCATCTGCAGGGCCAGGCTCCCCCCGGATGTGGCCACCCATAGGAACTCAGGCTTTGGAGTCCTGCTGCCTTCTCTCTTCTTCCTGAACTGCAAGGGTAGAGGCAAAGGCCAGGCCCACCTCACCATCCTCCTCTAGTGAAGGCAGAGGCAAGCAGTCCCTCTGCAGCAGGTCTGGGGAGACAGGGAGCGGGCCTGCCAGCCAGCTTGCCAGCAATATGTCTGAAATGCAGTGTAAGCCCGATGTGGCTCCTGCTGGCTGACACCGGCAGTTAGAAACCCAGAAAGAAGAAGAAGTCTATCTTACGGCTTCTCTCAATCTCCAACAAGCTGTCCACAGGGCTGATGTGACCACAGGGCCCTGCTATGTTGCTCACTCCCATGCCTGCTGGGGGGCTAAGGAATTTCATCTTGACCCAGGGCAGAATATTCCTAGAAGCTCTACAAACCCAGAGGTTTGTTAGGATTGTTCTGAGGAAGGCTTCATTTATTAGATATTGGGGTTCTATTGCCTTTCCTCACATCAGTGACCAAAAGAACATGATGCGCAATTAATGATGGAGACAGAGAAGCCAGGCAGGAAGGCTGCCTCAGGGGTCCTCACTCAAATGCTAGAGAACTCCTGGCTGATGCTTTAGCCTGGGGAGTTCAGATGTCTTTTTCACTACCCAATGTCTTCAGACCACCTTTGATGTCTTCTGCTTATGCTTATCAATTCTTTTATATCAAGAACTCTGTAGGGTTTATCTGAAAGCCATTTGAGATGAAGATGAAAGAAATATAACCTGGAAAATTTCAGACAGGGTCCAAGTATCAAACATTTTAAAATTCCAGTGTTTACAAAGTGGTACTCACTTGGGATTGAAAGCAGCCAAATCAGTGTGTGCAGCATTCATAAATAGAATACAAATCAGTTACAATGGAAGCAAAAGCAAATAGAAAGAGAGTGCCCCCAAACAAGCTTTTATGATGAAGAGTGACAAAGAGAGAGAGTATACTATAGTAAGACTGGGCCTCGCAGTAAAACTAGGATTACGGGCCCATTACTAAGTAGGTGGCCCATGGACTGGGAAAGAAACCTTCCACAGTTTGTCCCCCTCATCCCAGTCTCCTAAATGTGTAGAATTTTCCTTTCCATGTTATCTTTTTCTTTTTTTTTTTGAGACGGAGTCTCGCTCTGTCGCCCAGGCTGGAGTGCAGTGGCTGGATCTCAGCTCACTGCAAGCTCCGCCTCCCGGGTTCAGGCCATTCTCCTGCCTCAGCCTCCTGAGTAGCTGGGACTACAGGCACCCGCCACCTTGCTCGGCTAGTTTTTTTGTATTTTTTTAGTAGAGACGGGGTTTCACCGTGTTAGCCAGGATGGTCTCGATCTCCTGACCTCCTGATCCGCCCGTCTCGGCCTCCCAAAGTGCTGGGATTACAGGCTTGAGCCACCGTGCCCGGCCTCCATGTTATCTTAATCAAAACTAACTTGTCCTAGTTCTAGTTCCTTTACTTTCTGTGAAGAAACTGAAAATTTAATCTTACTGGGGTTTAATGGTCAATAATGGCCCATTATTACTAATAGTTCAACAGAGCGATGGTTCTCAAACTTGAGAGTGCATCAGAATCAATTGGAAGACTTAATATACGTCAGGGTGGACCCTACTCCAGAGTTCTTTCATTTGTTCCTTCCTCCCTTCCTTCCTCCCCTCCTTTCCTCCTTCCCTCCCTCCCTTCCTTCCTTTTTCTTTCTTTTTTCTTTTCTTTTCTTTCTTTTTCTCTTTCTCTTTCTTTTTCTTTCTCTCCTTCCTTCCTTCCCTTTCCTTTTTCTTTCTTTCCTCCTCTCCTCACCTCTTATCTTCTCTTTTCTTCCTCTTCTGCTTCTGCTTCTTCTTTCTCTCTCTGTCCTCTCTCTCTCTCTCTCTCTCTCTCTCTCTCTCTCTCTCTCTCTCTCTCTTCTTTCTTTCTTAGAAATAGAGACAGGGTCTGGCTATGTTGTTCAGGCTGGTCTCAAACTCCTGGGCTCAAGTGATCCTCCTACCTCAACCTTCTGACTAGCTGGGACTACAGGTGTGCACCACTGTGCCCAGCCAGAGTTTCTGATTCAGCAGGTCTGGGGTAGGAGGCTAAGAATTTGTATTTCTAACAAGTTCCCTGATGCTGCTGGTCCAGGGACCACATTTTGAGAACCATGACAATAGCATGACCCCAAAGAATGAGGTGACATCAGGCACCTGGGCAAAGCCAGAGGGGAAGCTATTTGGGAACAGGTGGCTTCATTATATCCCTCATAATGCACCTTATATGCTCCTACGGCCCTTGTTCCTAGAGCATCCCTGGGTTAGTTTTTTCCTGTGGATAGATGATTCTCAGTATGGCCAAAGCAGCCAGGTGTGGTGGCTCACGCCAGTAATCCCAGAACTTTGGGAGGCCGCGGCGGGCAGATCATGAGGTCAAGAGATCAAATCCATCCCGGCCAAAATGGTGAAACCCTGCCTCGACTAAAAATACAAAAATTAGCTGGGTGTGGTGGCACACACTTGTAGTCCCAGCTATTTGGGAGGCTGAGGTAGGAGAATCGCCTGAACCCAGGAGGCGGAGGTTGCAGTGAGCCGAGATAGCGCCACTGCACTCCAGCCTGGGCGACAGAGCCAGACTCTGTCTCAAAACAAAACAAAACACAGAATTTGAATTCTTTTCTAAAAGAGATCAAGGATGTGTGCTTCTAGAAGCTATGTTTGTGTAAAATGTATGTCAATGCAACACTGAATCTATAGTCTAGAAGATACAAGCATGTAAGAGGGCCCTGATGGGGCTTCCCCACAGAGGCAGGATTTGCTCCAGGGCAGAATGAAAAGGGCCTGCCTGCAGGTAGGATCCCCTCTGGGCAAGCAACATGCCTTGGCTCAGGACAAAGGGTAGCATCACCTGTCATTAGATTTTAGTGGAATAATTCAAAATTAATGGCAGAAAAAAAGAAAGAAAAAAATAAATCTGGACTTCTTTAGAAAATCAGTGCAGTCACAGAGGGAAGGGGTTATAATCAAAACTGAACTCCTTGAAGGCAAGACATCTTTATCTTCCACAAGGCCTAAAGTAGGGCACACAATAATTGTGCAGCAAATATTTTTGCTTGACTTATGATTGATTTTTTTTACCTGTAGGAATATATTAAGGGGCTGAACAACCTACTATCCACTTAATTCCTTCAACTCAATCGGGGTATAGATTTGGTAACCCCACAGGAGTCCCAGGAGACCAGCAGGGCCTGCATTGAGAGCCCTCTTTTACAGCCAGGGAAACTGAGGCTTGGTATGACCTTGGGTGGTCTCTGGACCTCAGTTTGCTCTCTGTGAGTCCAGCCTTGGTGCTTGGAGATGTGTACATAGACTTCCTGCTCCTGCTCTGCAGCACCCTGGGCACTCTGGGCACATCCCACTGAAGGCTCTTAGGGGCATGATCATGACTATGAAGGAGGCTCAGACTCTATGGGAAGCCCTAACTTATAGATGACAAGTGTTTTGGCCAGAAAGTAACTCTACAGGAGTGGCACTGGGTGTTATCAGGTTGACCCCATCTGTACAGGGATCCTTTTTACAACACCCTTGGCAGATGGACATCCAGAGAGTGTCCAGGTAACTTGCTACCAACCAAGCAGGCCGAGAACTCCCACGGTGGTTAACTCCCACCATTATAGGTTCTTCCCTAAATTCAGCCAGCATCTGGCTCCCTGGAGTATCTGCTCCCTGTTCCTCATTCAGCTCTACATCCTGTGGCTTCAGAGGGTGAACATGGTTCCTTTGTGACATGACAGTCCTCTCATAACTCATCTCCCTAAGAGGCTGAATAAGCCCCGGTTTTCCAACTGTTCTTAGATGGCATGGTCGGCAGAGCCTCCACTCTGGACATCTTTCCATCTGTGCGGATGTCCATCCCTCAGGTGTGGTCTCACCTTACACGGTATGTGGCTACATGGGCAGCACTGTCTTGGGGAGAGCTCATCGTATCATGACTTGATGGAGCTGGGAGAGACTTCAGGCACCATCAGGTGTATCTCTGGCCTGCAGGAGTAACCCCTGAGTGGCACTCCTGATAGGTGTGGCCTCCACATTACCCTATACTGAAGCAAAGCATGCCTTACTCCTTCCTGGGGTATCCCTGTGCCCTCCTGATGATAATCCTGTGAGTCCTATTAGAGCTACTGTCCCCTTGGTTTCCTTCCAAACACTGGGTTCAAGATCCTGTATTTGCTCCCTTGGAACAGTAAGCCCTTAGCTGAATGGCCCCTCCCCAGCAGTAGGAGTAGAGAGCTGTGGTGAAGGATCAGGGGGCCAGTGGGGTAGGTGAGGGCCCATGGCATGTCTGGGGTTACCGGTCACCTGTGTCAGGGGCGACGCACTCGCACTTGTAGGTGGTGATGAAGTTCGGCTTGAAGTCCATATTGATAGGGTAGTACTTGAAGGCACCGATCATCTTCTTGATGGCATCATAGATGAAGATGAAGCTGATGAGGGTTGAGAAGCCCTCCTCGGTGAAGCGGGTGATATATTTGATGATAAAGCTGGCATCTGTGGCCACTAGGATAAGGCACTGGACAGCTGAGTGTAGGCCAATCCAGAGGCGGAACTCCATGTAGTCCAGGCCATTGCCTCTGGAAGGCAGAGGGGAGATGAGGGGCCTACAGCCCGGGGCTCCTGGCTGTGCTTGACTCCTCAGACCCACCCCTGAGTGGCTTATCTGTCCTCCTGTGGCACAGATGCCCTCCCAGGGACTGTGAAAGACTGAGGACAGGGACAATTCTTGGGTGCAGTTGTCTGATATTTGAGATCTCATGGGGGTCTAGTGTTCATTTTTATAAGAAAAAAAAAATTTTTTTTTTTTAGATAGTCTCACTCTTTTGACCAGTCTGGAGTGCAATGGCTCAATCTTGGCTCACTGCAACCTCTGCCTCCCGGGTTCAAGTGATTCTCCTGCCTCAGCCTCCTAAGTAGCTGGGATTACAGGCGCCCGCCACCACACCCAGCTGATTTCTGTATTTTTAGTAGAGATGGGGTTTTGCCATGTTGGCCAGGCTGGTCTCAAACTCCTGACCTCAGGTGATCTGCCCACCTTGGCCTTCCAAAGTGCTGGCATTGCAGGTGTGAACCACCACGCCCGGCCAAAAAAATTTTTTTAAAGATCTTATGGGGGAGGCAGGAAGGTGCTAAGACATCTCAGTGCCCACAGTTGGTAATAGACACCAGAGTGAGTGAAAAATGGGAATTTCCGAAGAACAGGGCTGGAGCAGCCCTTGGAAATGGTCTAGTCCAAACTCTCATGTTGTAGAGGAGGCAACTGAGCCTGGAGTAGCGATGGGAGCTCCCTGGGTCTGGGTGTAACCTTCTGACCTTCAGCCCAAGACTTCATACACTATACTGCCTATCAAGTCACCATTGCTCACAAACTGAGTGGTGTGAATTTTCTACTCTTGTCGTGGCTGGTCCCTATGGGCTGTGCCAATATGCACTAAGATGTCTTAAAGGCAGGTAGCTGGCAGGAGTCAGGAGGAGCCACCTGGTAGCCCTTCCCATGGTTAAAGACGGCTTTGGCACCTCTGCACCACCACCTCCCCTTTGGGCCTATTCCTGCTCTGGCCCCAGCATACTGCCCCAAGTGCGAGAGCAGGCACTGGGGGCCACCAAGGGACACCTACTTGCTGAAGTCGAAGAGGAGCTTCTCAAAGATGAGGATGGGCCCTGTGCTGCTGAGAATGATGAGAGGCTGTCCCGAGAAGAGGCAGAACAAGGAGCCAGCCATGGCAGTGCCCAGGAAGCTCTCCATCACTCCCTGGGGGCACAAGGAATGTGTGGCTCAGCATAGGAAGGAGAAGGGGTCTCTCCACATAGGCTGCAGCCCAGCAATCTCTCCACGGGCCCAGGCCACAGTGTTTATCCTTTGTTCTGAGCCCTTTCCTGCCTAAATCCTGTTCTCCATCTCCTACACCCTCTACATCTTGCCACCATGACCAGTGTCACTCTGTTTAATTCCATCTAGATAAAGGTACCATGTGACTTCCTTTTGGCACCCAGGGCCTATAAAACAGTGGATGTGCTTTTCTCTGTGTCCATTCTACTCCCAGAGGACAGTCCATTTATCCATTTGATTATTCATTCATTCAAACATCTGTTTGGTGCTTTTAGAGGTCAGATCATTCATTCATTCAAAATCCACTAACTGTCTGTTATGTACCAGGCATTGTGAAAGGACTGAGGACCCATCACTGAACAAGATAACACCTCTTCATTCTAGTGGGAGACACAGGTAAGTAACCAGGCAATTTCCATATAGCAGAGTTTCTCAACCTCTGCACAACGGACATTTTGGGCTAGATGATTCTTTGTTGTGAGGTGTCTGTCCTGTGTATTGTAGTGTGTTTAGTAGCATCCACAGCCTCTATACATTAGATACCAGTAGGAACCCTCCTCCCAGCTATGACAAATGAAAACTGTCTCTAGATATTGTTAAATGTCTCCTGGGGTGAAAACTGTCCCTGGTTGAGAGCCACTGCCAAGAGGTGTGCTAAGCTGGGATAGGTTTAGGGTGCCCCAGGAGCACACAGTAGGGGTAAAGGGGTGGTCAGGAAGGCCTCCCTAGAAGTAGATAAGTGGAAGCTGAGATTCAAAAAATGAGCAGAGAATTGGCCAGGGGAATGGGGTTAAGTGGAGTGACAAGAAACAGTGTCCCAGGAAGAGGGAGTAGTGTCTAAAAGGTCTGGAGCTGAAAAACAGCATGTACTTGAAGAACCAAAAGATGATCAGGATTGATGGAAAACAGAATGTAGAATGGGTAGGGAGGGTAGGAATGCTGAGAAAGAGAATGCTGGGAGGTGAGGTGTGAGAGCCAGGTAGGGCCATGTGGTGAGGGCCACATGCGCAACTGGGATTTATGAGTCAATGATAATGCTTAGTTTCTGGTGTAGACAGCTGAGTGAATCATGGTATCACCTGCTGTACTGGGGAAGGGCAGGGAGCAGCAGGTCAGGAGGGAAGACAAGGGATGCAATGTCAGCTCTGTGAATTGAGGGACCCTGAGGGGCAGTCACGGGGAATCCCAAGGAGCAGCCATGTGGACATGCCCAGAAGGCAGCTGGACAAATGGGTCTTCTCCTTGGTGCACTGAGCTTTCCAACGGCTCTACTTTGAAGGCCTCCACCGGAGAAGACCCTTGCCTAGGAGATTGGCAGGTGTCTCTGCTGAGCTGTTTTCCCAGGGAGGCCTGAGTTGTTGTCATGGTCACAGCTTACCATCCTTCTAAAAATGTCTTAACTCCAAACTAAGAACTCAACATTAGTTTTTAAAAAGTTGGGGGAGAAGGCCACAATTAGCACTCCATTAATTGCGCTGATTAAATTCACTCTAGTATCAGTGGAAAAAGTACCAAATAACACAGCAGACAATTCCCCTTAACGGTTTGGCCTATTTAAATAATCATTAAATGTGGTCTTTAGTAATGAGATTTAGCTTCAGATCTTTAATATTGTCTTATTATTATCATTATTACTTGAAGGGTAAAAGATTACAAATACTGATGGCCTCAACCTGGCTGGTAGATGAAACCTTGGTTTTGGGATTACAAGATGAAACTTCCTGCTGCCACCAGGTGGTGGCAGATCTTACTTTTATACTCAGGGCCCCAGCTCACACACACCTGATAATTGTCGGTGGCATCCCCCAGAAGCCCACCAAAGGTGATCGCGTTGGTGATACAGCCGAGGTAGATGAATAGGATGGCAGAGATCGACTGAATGTGGAAGCCATCATAGAAGTCACTTGGGAACCAGGGCAACTTCCTCTTGATATCCAGACACAGTCCACCGAAGAACCTGCTCAAGACAGGCCCAGGGGCTGCTTTCTCACCACTAACACCAGTGCAGGGGCAGGGCTATTTACAAGAACCTGCAGAGCCTGGGGCAAGGAAAGGAACTTGACCGGGGTGGATGGGGCAAAGATCTTTCCACCAGAACATTTAGGGCCAGGGATGAATTCCTGTAGGACTGAGTTTGTGGTTGGCACCACCCACATTGGGAAGGGTGGACATAGCGGTTTTGGAGAGGGGAAGTCTGATGGGAATATGTCCCGGGGTAGACCCAACATTCCATGGACAATGGAAGTCCTGGGGTCCACAGATGATGGTCCTCCTCACATCCCTGACCATCTGCAGGGTGCCCGCTCTTGGTGAACACAGGTATGTCTAACTTTCAGTGACAGAGGCATCCCAGATTATAACAGATTCATTAAGAACAGATCCTAAACATTATAACTGGTTGGTATTTGCTTATTTTTTGATTTTGCTATCTGGAACAGTTGAGTGGGAGATTTTAGGTTTGGAGACATTGTTTACTGGGATTGCTATTCCCATAGCCCCTAATGCAGTCCTTAGCATGGAGCAGAGTTTCTCAACCTCATTTCTGCTGATATTTTGGACTGGATACTCCTTTGCTGTAGGGGCTGTCCCGTGCACTGCAGGATATTTAGCAGCTACCTACTACATGCGAGTAGCATCGCCCCTCTCAAGTTGTGACAAACAAAAATGTCTCTGGATGTTGCCAAATCCCCTGGGCTCAAGGGTAGGGGGACTAAGGAGGGCCACAGTTGCATACAATGAGAACCACTGGTATAAAGCCAAGGGCATATAAAACATGACTTCATTCTCAAAGTCATGATTTATATGTAGATTTGCAAGGCCACATCCTTTCCTAAATCTAGGTCAACCTGAATGACTCCAAGAGCTGGAAAAGAAACCCAGGCCAGGAGAACTTTTTCTTATTTTCTTAAAAAAAAAGTTTTTGAATAGGTAAATTAAGTTTTTAAAAAAGGTGCTGTTATTGAATTGTGTCGCCCCAAAATATACATTAAGGTCCTCACATCTATGAAGATGTAACACAGTTTAGATTAAGTATTGTTGTGGGCCCTAATCCATTATGACTGGGGTCCTTATACAAAGAGGAAAGTGCTCTGTGAAAACAGACACACAGGAGCCCATGTGGTGGAGAGGCAGAGCCAAGGGTGATGCAGCTGCCAGCCAGGAACACCGAGAACTGCTGGCCACCACCAGAGGCCAGGAGGAGGCCAAGAAGGATTCCACCTAGAGCCTCAGGGAGCATGGTGGTCCTGCCAACAACTGCTGTGGAACTCCTCACCTCCAGAACTGCAGGAGAGTAACCTTCTGTTGTTTTAAGCCATCTAGTTTGTGGTACTTTGTTACAGCAGACTCAGGAAACAGGCACCAAAGGATGTCTAAGAGAAAAGTTTGGGTTCCTCTCCTCTTGTATGGGTCTCAAATTCCCCTCTCCTAAGGCAACCCTTTTTGGGGATCCATGATGGGGTTCAAGGGCTCTGGGAGGGAAAGAAGGCAGGGGTGACCTCAAATGGGCACTACAGGCCGTGTGGGAAAGGTCCCAGAGGGCGGCTGAGGAGAGAAGTCTAAAGGACAGCAGGGTCACTGGGAGGCCTGGGGTGGGCACCTTCCCGTCCAGATAAGTTCCTCCCCGATTTCGTGCATGGCTGGCATCTCTCCATCATCCCCGCTGCTCGTTCCACCGGCCCCGCCACCGCCAGCCCCGCCGCCACTGCCACCACCACCACCACCACCTCCATTGCCTCCTCCAGCAGCTCCACCGCCTCCTCCCACAGAGCCATTCATCTGGCCCAGCTCTGCTAGGGAGAACACAGATTTCCTGGAAGAGAAGGGGGATGAGGGAGAGTGGGTCCCCCACAGCACTCCTCAACTCTCCAACCAAAATTATGAAATATCTTAAAAGAGAGACAAAAATGCAGAAAATGATCTAACAATATCCACACACAAGTCACCTAGACTTTACAAATGTTCACATTTAGCCATATTTGCTTCTGATATATCTTATTATTTTTAAACTTATTTTAAAAGTTATTTTGAGACAGGGTCAAACTCTGTTGCCCAGGCTGGAGTACAGTGGCATGATCACAGCTCACTGCAGCCTTGGCCTCCTGGACTCAATCAATCCTCCTGCCTCAGCCTCCAGAGTAGCAGGGACTACAGGTGCATGCCACCATGCCCAGCTAATTTGATTTTTTTTTTTGCAGAGACAAGATCTCACTATGTTGCCCAGGCTGGTTTCAAACCCCTGGACTCAAGTGATCCACCCACCTCAGCGTCCCAAAGTGTTGAGATTACAGGCATGAGCCACTATGCTGAGCCTCAGATGTATTTTAAAGAGCAATAAAATGATACCAACAGAGTTGAAGCCTCCTTTTTCTCCCCCTACTGCCCATTCTCATACACACCTCTTGTCAGCAGAGGGTATCTTCTTGGGGGGCTCAATTCGGATATTTGGGTCCCATTCTCCAGGGGGAAGGACAATGACCTCATCCAGAAATTCATCAATTCCTGCAATCAGATCTTCCCGATTGCGGGCTTTGTAGGCCACATCGCTGAAGAGCTGGTGAGGAGAGAGGAGGGAGAAAAGAAAGATCGCATCTGTTTCTGACATGCCTGGGAGCATACCACATCTAGTTTTTAAAGAAATCATTTTGAACCACATCTCCCACTGACAACTCACTCTCAGTTTTTGGAATGAGACCATAGCACATTGGTAAAATAAACCACAACGGGACACAGCAGGCGCTGGGGGAAGACAGCCTGTCTTGGATCTGAAGGCCAGGTCTCCATATTCTTGCTTGTAGGACTTTGGTTGAGTTACTTAACCTTTCCGTTTTCAGTTTTCCCCACAGCACGCACATTAGAAAACCTTTGTAGAGCCCAGTCCAAGGAGCTCAGATATTTCACATCCATTTTTTACTTCCAGCCCTTCGCCCTTGGAGGCTCATGTTGTGTTGTTCACACTGTCTCCAGAGTGTGCTTTCTGACTTATGGATTCGATGGGATATGCTCATGTTTAACCTTTTCCCATTTAGGAAAAAAAAAGGTGCAGCTCATTGCCAGCACTCATTTTAATTTTACATAAACACTCTTTAAGGCCAAAGCAAATCTGACTGATTTTCAATGTGAAAATGAAATATAAAAATTATTCTTAGAGTTATTTCTAAAAACAACTAACATCAGAATCACTGGAATGATCAGTCATCTAATTTGGAAAAACTGGATTCATCGAATGAATCTTAGGCCAAAAACTGAGAATGATGTTAGCATCACTCGTAGGAATGCTAGTTTTCTAGCATTTGATATTTTCAATGATTGAGAGTTAGTATATTTTGTAAATGGAAATACCACAACTAAAAACAGAATGCTATAAGTAGAATGATGTCTTTTGTTTCCAAAGTCAATATACAAGAGCAATGCAAAAATAATAAAAGTGAGACATTTCCTGGGGAAAAGTTATCTCGGGGTAAAGCCTGCAGCTGCAAGCACTGCCAGTGAGTATTCTTGGCACAAACGGGAAAGAGTTAAAGTCCTCTAGGCTCCCCATCACTCTGGGGACAGAGTGTTACTCAGCTCTGCTTACAGGCTCTGTGTAGTCTCTTGCTCACCTCTCCAGTGTTACCTCCTGCCCTTGAAGCTCTTACACTGAGCCTACATCAAACCACCTCCATCCAGCTTCTCTGAGCCTGATCCATTTCCTTTGTTTGGAATGCTTGCCTCATAGCCTGGTGCTGGGTCTGCCTTCCTCCTGCTCCTCCTTAGCTTTAAAGCCCCCTCATCTGTGAAGCCCTCCTTGACCCCCTGGGAAGCTAGCACATGGTTAGTTTTACAATTATGGATCTGTCCCTCACACTTGATTGGTTCTCCTAAAGGACAATGACTATTCCCTGATTCTCATCATCTTTAGCATCCTATGTAGTGCCTGTTACTCAGTAGGTGCTCAAATGTGCTGGCTGGATAAGTTAATGAATGAAGGTGCAATGCTTGTTGCAGGAGCTGTAAAATTCAGGAGTACAAGCTTCTGGTTACCACTTACATCATCTACCATGAGGGTTGCAATGGCACGGCCAATTTCATTGTAGGATTTTGCTCTCCCAGAAGGTCCCAGCAGTATAAACAGAAATCTGCAAAGAAGATGGAGAAGATTAAGGAAGAGGAGCATGAAAGCGAGAAGGAAAAATAGAAGTAAGTGAAGAGAACTCTTTGACTTTGAACAGTATGCATTCTTTTTTTTTTTTTTTTTTTTTTTTGAGACAGGGTCTTGCTTTGTCACCCAGGCTGGATGGAGTGCAATGGCACAATCTTGGCTCACTGCAGCCTCCACTTCCTGGGCTCAAGCAATCCTTCCACCTCAGCCTATTGAGTAGCTGGGACTACAGGCATGCACCACCATGTCCAGCTAATTTTTTGTATTTTCAGTAGATACAGGGTTTCACCATGCTGCCCAGGCTGGTCTCCAACTCCTGGGCTCGAGTGATTCACCTACCCTTGGCCTCTCAAAGTGCTGGGATTAGAGGCATGAGCCACTGCGCTGGGCCCATTCTTAACTTTTTTACTTCCCTCCATGGAACCCTATGTTTGCTTTGGAGGATCATTTCCTCTTCCCCTCCCATGAGGCTCCCCTTCAAGCATCCTCACCTTTGTCTTGCTGCCCCAGCCCACCTGACAACTTCTCTCCCAGTTGTTGCCTCCTTCTTTATTATTATTATTATTATTTTAATTTTTTTTCCAAGATGGAGTCTTGCTCTGTCACCAAGGCTGGGGTGCAATGGCACGATCTCAGCTCAATGCAACCTCTGCCTCCTGGGTTCAAGTGATTCTCCTGCCTCAGCCTCCCGAGCAGTTGGGATTACAGGCGCGCACCACCACACCTGGCTAATTTTTTTGTATTTTTAGTAGAGACGGGGTTTCACCATGTTGGCCAGGCTGGGCTCGAATTCCTGACCTCATGAGCGGCCCGCCTTGGCCTCCCAAAGTGTTGGGATTAAAGGCATGAACCACCGCACCTGGCCTCTTTTATGATTATTTTTAATAAACTCTAAAACTCTTCCCTAGTCAGAAGATTTCCCTTCCCAGCAGCCACCAAGTTTAGAGGTGTCTCTGAGAGCACTAACAGTCAACAGCACTGCCTGCTGACTGCACTGCTGACTGGCTCCCTGAGGGTGGCATGGGGACAGGTTTCAGTGGCTCTCACCTGGTGGGGACAGGCACCTCGGTCACTCCTCCCAGCATGGCCGACTGGATGAGGCGCACGAACGCGATGAATGGCTGGTCTAGGAAGTCTACCTCGCCCACGAGCACGTTGGAGGCTTCTGAGTCCTTGGGGATCTTCTTCATGAATTTGTTTTTCCGCTGGACAGAGAAGGGAAATGAGATTGCCAAGGAGATTCCCACCTGCTCTCCTTCACTTCCCTTCACACTGCTTTGAGGCCTAACTTGAAAAAAATTCTCTCAATGTTGCCAAGACACTGAAAGAATAAACAAGTACTCCTTTGATTCTGCAGATGGGAAGACTGAATGTAGGTTAACCCCAGGCACCATTAAGCCTTGTAGATGGGAAGGTACTGGCAACGACCCTTCTTGACTAAGACATTCCTTGATGGATGAAAACGGCTCCAGTGAGCTGTGGGCTGAGGGATCAGAGAAGAGCCCTGGGGTTGCCAGACATCAGGCTTGGATTGCCTTCTTCAGGCTGAGCAGATGGGAAGTCTCAGTGCTTCTACTCTAGCCACCCAGACCTCCCCTCTCCACCTTCACTTTTGGTGGCTGTGGGGAGGAGGCGGCCTGTTCTGATGGTCAGAGTAGACAGGCCTTGTTTTCCCTTTGTCACCAGCTTCCTGGCTCACAGGAATTCCTGGACCAGTCTCCAAGTCTGTGGGAGACTTCCATGCCCCCAAGTTACCCCCAGGGGACCTCCCAGGAAATTCATAACTTCTGGAATTTTCCAGCAGAGACTATCAAGGTAGCCTCTCTTCAGTCCCTCTGGCTAGTGTCTCTTCAAGGGAAGAAGGTCAGTCACATAGGCAGAGCCAGTGGGGTCTGATGTGAGAGGTACTGGAGACAAACCCTCCACCCAAACATGTTCCCACTGTCTACATTTATAACTTCATTCTTCCTGAGCCCTCTTTTACACTGAAGATCCTCCACCAGTGGCTACTTTCAAGCTCTTCTTAGTCCTCAACATCTTAGAATGAATTCCTTTTTCAGATTGCTTTCTCTCTGGGCAGCAAGGGCATGGACAGACAAGAGACAGAGATAATTTTGTTGGAAGATGGAGGGGAGCAGTTGGGGTGGCAGCAGGGCTGGGTGCAGTCCATAGTGGCTGACACAGTGGGAAAGAGTCTGGGGGTAGAGGACAGCTCTGAAGAGAGCGCCTGTGAACATCACAATTTTCCCACCAATCCCCCTTCTGCTGGAGTCTTTCCCGTGGCACAGGACTGTTTCTCACAGCCTCAGTGAAGACACAGTTTCCTTGTGTCTTTTCCTGTCCCTGTGGAGGGGTCAGTTGTGGGCATGGATACGGTCAACAGGTCCTGCCCTTTTGTCCCCACAGCTGTTTCCTGATTCGACTTATGTGGGGGCATCATACACACTGCACTGGGGGGCCTACCAGCACAAGGAGGGGCTCGTGAGCAACAGCTGTACCCTTATAATCTTTTAAATCCAATTGGGGAAAAAAAAATAACCCTCCACAATCACCTGGGCAACCATCAGTAGTCCCAAGGATCTTAACATAGTGAGTAAAAGCAGGAATTGACAGGAACACCAGAGTCCCCGAGACTCAAAAAGTCCCTTTGTCTCAGGCATGGTCAGTTGATTACTAAGCAGCATTCTTCAGGGGGGAGGGCTGGGAGTACCAGGGCAGTCACCACCTCCAAGCATCAGGCAGGGTTGGGGCGGGGGTGTCCAGGGAAGGGGAGGAGATGCAGGCTGGGCAGAAGCACCCTGCAGAATGAGGCTTTGAAAACAGCAATGCTTCAGGGTGTCCCAACAAACCCACTTGTTTTTGTTGTTGTTTTGTTTTGTTTTGCTTTGAGACAAGAGTCTCACTCTGTCATCCAGGCTGGAGTGCAGTGGCACCATCTCGGCTCACTGCAACCTCCTCCTCCTGGGTTCAAGCACTTCTTGTGCCTCAGTCTCCTGAGTAGCTGGGACTACAGGCATGTGCCACCACGCCCGGCTAATTTTTGTAATTTTCATCAAGACAGGGTTTCTCCATGTTGGCCAGGCTGGTCTCAAACTCCTGGCCTCGAGTGATCCATCAGCCTCAGCCTCCCAAACTGCTGGAATTACAGGTGTGCACCACCACACCTGGCCATCCAACCAACCCACCTGTAATACAGGAGAGAAGAGAAATTGAACCAGGGACTTGGCCCTTCCTTACACATTGTGACATGTTTGGTAAGAAGGCCAGAGTTGTGGCATCCCAGAAATGGGAGCATGCTAGTGTTCCAACCAACCCTGGCTTGCCCACAGCCTGGACGTGGGCTTGTATAACCAGGGCCCTGCTGACTCCACTTCCTGAACCCTTGGGGACTCCAGTCTGGCTCTGCACTGCAGAGTCACTGCAGCACAATGATGCTGTCTGAATTTACTCTCTGTTCACTGGGAATCTGCTAGCTGAGGGCAGGCATGGAGTTTAGCTTTGCACAAACCAATGATGAAGAAAAAGCCTGCAGAGCAAATGCCTCTGGGCTTGCACCTAAAGAGCACCCACTAGCATAGACTACTGATGCTGGCAGCAACAGCAAGGAGAACTAGATGCTGGCGCTAGGTGATGGGTTCCAATCCCCAAATCAAAGAAGCACTGCCTGGTGAAAGTGACAGCTAGTGTTATTATTACCACTCACATATTCATTAAAACAGGTTATAAAAAACTTTTACTAGGTAATGCTTTCTTATCACAGTTCTGCTATCTGTGTACACGAGTAAAAGTGGTTTTCCTCTCCAAATAATGTTCCAGAATACTGACTAGTTCCTAAATTACTTCCAAATTAAGGGCTCTGGAGTTAGACTGCTTAGGTCAAATCAAAGTTCTGTCTTTCAGCTGTATAGACTTGGGTGTGTTATTTAACTACTGTAAGGCACAGTGTTTTCTCATGAGTAAAATGGGAATGAAAATAGTACTTTTGTGTTTCACAGAAAATGCCCAGCACAGTGTAGTGCATGTGGTGTGGACCTTAAATATTGATTGATTTTGTTACTGTTGTTATTAATTTATTTGAGCCCGGACACCGACACGAGGAGCTGATTTTGTTTTTGCCTTCCACCAAACTTAGGGGTGGCTGGAAGGCCTGGAGGTCACCCAAGCTCCTGAAGGCTCCTCGTCAAGTCTCAGGTTTCCTTTGTCATCTTTCTTCCTACTCCTGGGAAGATACACAAGAGGACCATGGGACCTCCTGCCCTTGAGGTGTGCAGGAGTTGGAATTAAGGGGGCCTCCTCTGGGCTTCCCCAAGAGGCACAGTCACAGGATTCTCAACTGGACCCAATTTGTTTGCAGAATTCTGATCTCATCAAGAGGGTTTCAGCCCAGCTCATGGGAGACCACAGGAAGAAGATGCACTATTGAACGGTCTAATTAATTAACTACCACTGCTGTCCCCACAGGGAGATTCTTTTCTGTCTCTCTGCCAGCCCCAATCCCTATCCCATCTTTAAAGGTGCTTGTGGGTCACCGGATAGATGAAGCCATGTGTGCTGGTCTTCTCTCTCCCACAAATCCTAAGCTCAAGGACAGCTGGTGCCTCATTTGATCATGTTCTCTGTCCCACACTCCCAGGGCCTGACACAGAGCCAGCACCTGGGACTCTGCTAGTCCCTGACTGCTGGCCTTGGCAGAGTCCCCCAGGCAGCCCAGAGTCCTCACTGGGGGCCTTCCTGGAACTCCCACTCCTTTGTAGGAGTGGAATTCTGCCCATAGGGGATCCCTGCTCCTGAAACCAAAGACTTCTTCCTGCCCTGGCCCTTCATTGCAGCTAAGTGCAGGGGTTTTACTACCTGGTCTGTGTTTGGGGTGAGAGAAATGTCATTCATGCTTCTGCTCTGGGCATGACCTAGGAGAGAAGGAAAACAAGATCCATCAGGGGAAGCCAGGCTTTCACAGGACCCTTTCCTATGGACTCTACTCATGTACCTCTCCCATGTTCATAACAAAGCAAACCCCCTCCCACTTAATCCTGGAGTCCCTTTAAGTTAGGACCCTCTCACTTTTCTTCTGTTCAATGGCCGCTTTCCTGAAACAGGTGTCAGACTCCAGGTTCCATTGTTTCATTCTCCCTCCTCAATCTACCACACTCTAGTCTCTACCCCTCCACCCCGCCTTCTTGGATGTCACCAGGCTGTCTACTCTGGGTGCGGCTCTGGACCAGGTCCGGATAGGAGGAGGGACACAGATGTATTATTAGATGAGGTTCCATGTGTCACTTAGCTTGGAATTTGCTGGAGAGGGGAGCAGTTTCACCTCTGTCCTCCATGACTGGTGACAGTCTTTAAACATGGGCTGGGGATTTAGGCTGGCAGAGGGAAGGAAGGTGGGCTCCCCATGAGAACAGTGATAGTCAATTATTTGAACTGCCCAGTATTTCCTTCCTCTGTTAAGAGGGAGAAAGCCAGCTCTCCTCTCCCACTAGCCCAATCTGGCGGACACCCTCAGACCTATCGTATCTTGGCTATTGGACTGTGCCACTCATGGTGTCCGGAATGCTGCTCCTCTTCGCCCTCCTCCTCTCATTTCTGTCCGAGGATCCTCTCCTGCTTGGGCCTCCCAGGGCCTTGTCTTTGCTCTCATCCCCTCAGCCTCTCCACTGGTCAATCGCCCCCATTCCTGTTGTTTCCAACACCCATTTGGGCTGAGGATGCCCAGGATGCATCTTTACTCTAACCCCTCTTCTGAGCTCCAGACACCTTGAAGTAGTCCCCTCTGGCACCTCAAATGCAACTCTTTACCCTCCACCAAATCACTTTCCTTATGGACACATTCCACTCAATGCCCCTCCCTCCCATCCACCAGCCCTTCAGACAGAAATCTAGGAGCAGCCTTGGGCCCTCCCTCTTCATCACCTCCTACTTCCCACCAGTCCTTCAATTCCACCTCTGTCCCTTCCTCTCTATTCTGGAATGCAGGCTCAGTCTCTGCCTTCCAATGTTGCCCCTTCTAGATTATTCCTACTCAGACAGAAATCTGATCACAGCATGCTCCTGCTTCAAGCTTCCCAGGGGTTCCCATTATCTTCAGAATAAAACCCAGGTTCTTTTGCTGGGTGCACAAGGCCCTCTATGATTTGACCCTCTCTTCCCCTTAACTCCTACACTTCCTGTGAACTGAACCTATGTTTTGCTTTCATAGCTCCAGATCTTTCTCTTCCATCCCTCAACCTGCTATTTGTTTCCTTTGTTTACAACTCCCTCTTCCTCCTCCTTGCTCCTGGAAAACTTCTATTTATGCTCCAAGACTCAGTCAGCATCTCCTCCTCTCTGATCCTTCCCCTGTGCGCTGTGTTCTGCATGCTGGGCCACCTCACGGCGGGTGCCCACCTTGAATATGACCTGGTTCACACAAAGCTGTCATCATCCATTCATGCCTCTTGTCCCAGTGGTTCCCACCCCCAAGCAGCCTTGGTAGGGAGGTGACCTCATATACAATGACAACTGAGTGGAAGGTCTTCCCCCGAAGCCACTCTCTACCCACTGAACACTGCCACTGGGCATCCCTATGTAGAATAACAAGGCCGGGGAGACTCAGTGGACTTGGGTCATCAGGACAGAGAGAGAAGACTGCAGCAAACACCTGCTGTGCCCAAGGCCATGGGCAGGGGCTGCATTGTCCCTAAGTCACTCCTCAGCCTGGACAGGGGCACAGCACTGGGCTGCACTTGCTAACATCTTGGCATTTTAGTAAAAGTACCTGAAGGAAAATAGTCCTTCACTACTTTTTCTTTTTTTCACTTCATTTTCTAAGTTCGCTCCTTTCTTTCCTGCAGTTTGCCTGTCTGTGTATCCCTGATGAGGTGAGGTGTGTGAAAAGCCTGTCTGTCACCTCTCACCTCAAACCCACACCCCGCCCCCGACCAGCCATTCCCAGAAAAAAAGGGCCATGACTCTGCCCACATTTCTTTTTCATGGTGGCATGAGACTGACACCCAGTGATGGGAATGCTGCCTGACTGAACAGAAGGAAAGGACCTTGCCTGTTTTTGATTCCATTTCCAGGAAAGCTTTTCACCAAAAAACAGGGTTAATGTCAGTTTGATGAAGATGAAGATACAGACTAAGATAAAAATACCAAAAACATGGGAGTGGGTGTTGATTACACCAGGATGTGACTGAGAGCCTCATTTTTCAGAGGAATGACTTGAATATTATGGTAGTAAATGAGGCCCTGAGAGTAGCCTGGGTTTAGAGTGAAAGTTAGGCTCCTCCTGATTCATGCCCTGAGAATTCCTGGCAGATCCTGGGCTTTGTCTCCCCTACCTACGGCAATGTGGCCATGTCACAGCTGCCACAGCCCGAATAAAGTTGCCACAGAGTGGTGGAGCACACACTCACACAGACGTCCGTAATTTGCACTCTGCCGCATCCGCAGGTCCTCCGTGGAGTGATGTAGACTCGGGCCAGCACCAGGGCTCCGGGCAGGACTGCGATCTGGGAGGAGAATCAGATTAGACTTGGCTTCGACAGTCTTGCTGGGGTAGTGAAGCCTCTTGGGTTAGCTCACTTTAGATAAATAAAACTGGGCAGCAAGACATGTCTCTTCCCCTTCTAGGAAGAAATTCTTTTTTTTTTAAATTTAAGCAAGTCAATAGTCTGAACAAGATTACAGGCTGGGCGCGGTGGCTCACGCCTGTAATCCCAGCACTTTGGGAGGCCGGGGTGGGTGGATCACCTGAAGTTGGGAGTTTGGGACTAGCCTGGTCAACATGGTGAAACCCCGTCTCTACTAAAATACAAAAAATAGCCCGGTATGGTAGTGGGCGCCTGTAATCCCAGCTACTTGGGAGGATGAGGCAGGAGAATCACTTGAATCCAGGAAGCAGAGTTTGCAGGAAGCTGAAATCACGCCATTGCACTCCAGCCCAGGGAAAAGAGTGAGACCCCGTTTCAAAAAAAAAAAAAAAGAACAAGATTACGGACAGAATATCTGTACTGTTGAAAGTGAGATAGATACACAATTCATTCAATGGGCACAAGATGTAGTAGACTGCTTGGGTTCATCCCTGATTCCACACTTACTGGCTTTGTGACCTCAGGCAAGTTACTTAAACTCTGTGCCTCAGACGTCTCATCTGTAAAATGGAGACAAGAACCATACCTACACACCACAGCGTTTTTGTTAGGATGAAGTGAGTTAAAACAGAGAGAGCACTCAAAATAGTGCCCAGAAGGTCGTTAAGTGCTGAATATGTATCTGTTGCTATTATGGTATGTTAAACACTTCCTGTTGTTTTGGGAGGGATTTTTTGAGACAAGGTCTTGCTCTGTCGCCCAGGATGCAGTGCAATGGCACAATCTCTGCTCACTGAAAGCTCCATATCCTGGGTTCAAGCAACCCTCCCACCTCAGCCTCCTGATTAGCTGGGACTACAGGTGTGTGCCACCATGCTTGGCTAATTTTTTGTAAGGCGGGGTTTATGCCATGGGGTTTAAACCATGAGGTTTATGTACTTCTTGTAGAGATGGGGTTGATGCCATGTCACTCAGGCTGGTCACAAACTCCTGAGCTCAAGCAATCCGCCCACTTGGACTCTCAAAGTGCTGGGATTACAGGTGTGGGTCACCATGCCCAGCCCACTTCCCATTTTGAAGTAATTCATTTAGAGGCTCCTCAATGTTTTTAACGTAGCAACTTTGCTCTGGTTACTGTTTGTCTGACAGGCTCAGCAGGGCTAGTGTCTCTGGGCATCTAGGCTCGGATATTGATAGTGGAGTGTTGGAGATTTGAGATGTGTGCATGGAACAATTCACTCTCTCTGAATGGCCCCAGGTCCTGCTAATCAGAGTGACATCAACCACCAGATCTACAAGCCCTGGCACTCTTGAGATAAGCCCAGCCCCTTCTACCACCCTGATGTGTTCCATTTTCTGCTGAGACTCTTGACCTCTCCAGGGGGTTTGATGTGAAACTTTTGGGTCCTTTCCATAGCAAGCCATCTCTACCAGCATTTCCCAATGCTGTGTGACATGAGAATCTCTTGGGGTGCATTCTAACCTCTCTCTCTTTTTCCAGGCCATACCCCAGACCAACTGACTCCAACTCTCCAGGGTGGGCCCAGGCATTAGGACATGTCTCAATCTCCAAAGTGATTTGCCATGTGCAGCCCTAGCTGAGAACCAACTCTCTCCCTAGAAATTGTTCTGCTCTGGTGGTGGGAACAACATGCGAGTGTGGTTGGGGTCCCCACAGGCCTGCCAGAGACAGAGGCTGAGGGATCCCCAGAACATCAGAATTTCTCCAGAAACTCCCAGCCCCTCAGGTGGGCTCACCCAGGTACCAGGGCCTGATACTGGCCCTGCATGTCCCATGCCTACTAGCCTAAGGCCTGACTCACTTGTGGTGGAGACTGACTTCCCAATGTCGACTAAGGAGCGGTGGATGGGCTTCTTGGTTTGGTGACGGTGCCTCCTCAGGAGGACGTAACTGACCCTCTCCCGGAGCTCTGGTCGCAGGAGACCATCCTCAATCTGCTTCTCAATGACATCATCTGTGTGGAAAACATACACACCTCGTCCCTGTGGGACAGAACCGCCCCAGGGTATGGGGGTCTTCAGTTTCACCTGTCATTAGTGGGATTAAATGTGGCAGGGGGTGTGTGGAAATACTCCTGGATTTGCCACTAGCTGTGGAAAACTGGGCACATCATCAACTCTTGGCCTGCTCCTGTTCAAGGGCATGTGCATGTCTGTGTGTGTGTGGTGTGTGTGTGTGTGTGACTCTGCTCTTTCTGTCAATGTTCTTATGAAAAGGGAAAGAAACAGTACATACGAAACTGCCCCAGGAGGCACAAAAATCCTGTGTTCAATGGTTTTAATCCTAAAATGAACTCTTTTTAGAAAAGTATTTTGGGCAAAATACTTCTGGCAAAATCCAATGTGCTAGAACAAAAATCACAAAAAATTTTAGGGGTGTTAAGGCAAGCCACCTCCTCCCTTTGACACACCACTAAATGACAGCTAATTTCCTAAAGATGAATGATGACCCATTTTACCCTGAAAAGGAACAGGTTGCCATGGCAAGAAGTGTCTCTGACTATGCAAGAGGCCCTGTCCCCTTTGCTACATTTCTGGTTGGCATTTTGGAGGATGGTCTTTTCGTCTCTACTGGAGGTCTACATGAAACTGAAACTTGGAGTGACTATGATCCTGCCCTGGGAGCAACAGAGGTCTGCAATTCTGGTCTCTGCAGAATCAGGTGTCAGAGATGGGCCAGTCACACAGACTTCAGGGCAGGCATGAGGTCAGGGGAGCTGCCTGGTTTGCAGGGACCACAGGAGAGATGCACACAGTGGCCCCTGCCTCACCTATGATCTGTGGTAAGGAGCTGCTGTCCAAATCCAGCAGCACCGTCCCCGTCTGCAGGCAGGTACGGAGCTCGAAGAGGCTGTGCAGGGACAGTGTGGACACGTGGGGCTTGCTCCAGCGTTCACCGCCTTCCTCTACCTTTTCTTCAAACTTTATCCACCTGGAATGGTAAGGATGGGGCTCAGTGTGGCCAGGGCCCTCAGGCGGAGGCCCACCTGGGTCTCCCCAAGAGATGGGTGTCCTGTGGGGTCATGCTATGTATGTGGTTGTGGTGTTGGTCCTAGACTCATAGGCAGAGGATCTCTTGGGAATGCCCTAATTTGTCCCCCACTCCTCCTGATACTGTCATGTTAAGGAAAGCGGCATCCGGAGAACTATACAGGGGCATGGGGGATCTTCTGGGAGTGATGGAAATGTTCTAAAATTGGATTATGGTGATGGTTGCACAATTCCATACATTTTCGAAAAATCATTTACCAGTACACTTATAATTAGAGAATTTTAAGTTACTCTAGAATAATAAGGCTGTTTTTTAAAAAAGCCTCAACTGGAACCTGATTATCTCAGGCTGTTCACACATGAGTGTTCAGTGTGGTTTGCTGGGAGCAGGAAAAATGTTCCCTGACGAAAAGTATTTCTCCCTGAGTTCCCCTGCAAGGTCTGAGGTTTCCATGCTTTACACTCTTTTTGCCTCTGAAAGTTCAGGTAAAAATCCACATGCCATCCGGGAAAGGAAAGAAAATAAACCAAGGATGTGTAGGGATCTGTCCTTTCTAGAAGCCTTGGAATCATGGGCTGGGTGTTCAAGCAGAAAGGCCTCAGACAGAGCCAGGGGAGCAAGGAGTCCTGGCTGGAGACACCTAGCTCCCCTTTGTAAGATGTCAACCACAAATGCATGGGTAGCGCCAATCTATTACAACTTAAATCCCAAGGGAGGACTTTTGGACCATGACTATCTAATTCTAAAGTTCCTCTAAAAAAAGTAAACGTACGAGAATGGTTGGGGAAAGTTGAAAAACGAGGAGAAATGGGGATGGGGCATGCCTTAGCACATATAAAAACTTGCAGAGAAGCTTCAGTAATTAAAGCAGTGTGATTCCAGGCCAGATATAGACAAGGGATCAATGGCACAACAGTCCAGAAACAGATCTGTATATCCATGGGAATTCAGGTTTGTTGTTGTTGTTGTTGTTGTTTTAGACAGAGTCTCACCCAGGCTGGAGTGCAGTACCATGATTTCAGCTCACTGCAGCCCCGACCACCTGGGCTCAGATGATCTTCCCAACTCAGCCTCCCAAGTAGCTGGGACTACATGCATGCACCAATTTGCTTGGCTAATTTTTGTATTTTTTGTAGAGATGGGGTTTCATCATGTCGCCCAGGCTGGTCTTGAACTCCTGGGCTTAAGTGATTGGCCCACCTTGGCCTCCCAAAGTGCTAGAATTACAGCTGTGAGCCACCACGCCTAGTCACGGAATTTGGGTTTTGATGAAGGAGTTGTTTAAAAGACAACCAACCTAAAAATAGAAAGTTAAATCCCTACTTTTCACCAAACACAATACTAAATTCTTCATGGATTAAAGTCTAAACATAAAAATAAATATATAAGCAAAAATGCAAATGTACTAGAAGAGAATATAGGAGAGCATTCTTATATTCTTGGAGAATATTGTGGAGAAAGACTTCCTAAACAAAACCATATGTATAAAACCATAAAGGAAAAAAAAAAATGGACAGATTTGATTACACAAAACTAAAATAAATGAAAACTTCTATATAGTAAAACAACATATAAATCAAGTTTGAAGAAATGTACTGAGAAAAATATCTGCAACAAGGAAAGCACCAAAAGACTAATATTTATAATACAACAATGCTCCTTTGAATTGATAAGAAATTAACCAATTAACTCAAATTATCCAATAGAAAGTAAACAATCCTGAGAAGAAATGAAGATGGCCAATAAACATATGAAAAGATGCTCAACTTTACCAGTAATCACGGACTTTTAAATTACTACAAATGAAATAACATTCTTCATTTCTTACATGGGCAAAAGTTAAAAAGATTTACAACTTCCTATGTCAGTGAAAACATGGGGAGGTGGCCTCTTATCTGCTGTAGGTGTAATGACACAGCCTTCCTGGTGTGGGCAGCCTCTTTCAACACTCAGTGTGCATGCCTTTTGGCCCAGCAGTTCCATTTCTAGGAAACGATCACAGGAATATAATTACACTGCCACACCCTGTAATATGTATACAAGGATGCTCGATGAAGCCTTATCTGTTAGGCTGAAGAACTGGAAACCACCAGGTTTTCAGTAGAAGCATGATTACATCAATTCTGTATGTCCATGCTGTGGATCCCCCAGAAATAAATAAAAAATATGAGGGTGAACTCACATGCTGACAGGACGGACACTACCATCCCATTTTATAAAAAAGAAAAACACACTTGTACACGTGTGCACACACATGTGTCTGGAGAAAGCAAAAGTTTTGGAGGGATCCATGTCAAATGGTTAACAATGATTACTTTGAGCGGAGGAATAGGATTGTTGTTGGGGCGGGATTTAAGACTTTCACTCTATTGGGGTTAGTTAGTGTAGTGGTTAGGCTGGGTGAGGTGGCTCACGACTGTGATTCCAGCACCTTGGGAGGCCCAGGCGGATGGATCGCCTGTGCTCAGGAGTTTGAGACCAGCCTGGGCAACATGGTGAAACCCTGACTCTATCAAAAAATACAAAAAATTAGCTGGGCATGGTGGCACGCAGCTGTGGTCCCAGCTTCTTGGGAGACTGAGGTGGGAGGATCACTTGAGCCTGGAAGGCAGAGGTTGCAGTGAGCCGAGATGGCACCACTGGACTCCAGCCTGGGTGACAGAGTGAGACTCCATCTACATTTTTTTTTTTTTAAAAAGAGCGCAGTCTATGAAGCAACACTATCAGATTTTGAAAACCACCTCCATCATTTACTAGCTGAGAATCTCAGGTAAGTTACTTAATCTCTCATCACCTTTGATTTCTTCAGTAATAATAATAGTGTACAGCAATTAGAGCAATGCCTAGCACACAAGATACACTCTGTTAATGTTAGCTATTAAGTTAAAAATAAAGAATATTACTTTTGTAATTTTAGGAACAATAAAAATAAGAAGAAAGCAAAGTCATTCAAAGCTTCTCCAACCAGGAGACATCATATTGATGTCTTGATGGTTGATATTTTGGTAATTGCCATTCTAGACCTCCCTGTGCATGCATCCACATATGCCTGTGCATGCGTGCACATATGCCCATGTTTGCATTAACTTTACATTAATGGCACCACAAGGACTTTAAGGGCATAGTATCTAATGGACATCCTTTCATGTCTATTAGTATTAACATCATTCTGGGCCGGGCGTGGTGACTCACGCCTGTAATCCCAGCACTTTGGGAGGCCGAGGAGGGCAGATCATGAGGTCAGGAGATCAAGACCACTCTGGCTAACATGGTGAAACCCCATCTCTACTAAAAATACAAAACATTAGCTGGGCGTGGTGGTGTGCGCCTGTAGTCCCAGCTACTTGGGAGACTGAGGCAAGAGAATGGTGTGAACCCAGGAGGCGGAGCTTGCAGTGAGCCAAGATGACACCAGTGCACTTCAGCCTGGGCGACAGAGTAAGACTCCGTCTCAAAAAAAAAAAAAAAGAAAAAACATCATTCTGAAGTCTTTCTAGTATTCCACTGTCTGAACGTACCATAATTGATAGGAACAGTTCTCAACTGGTGGACATTCAGATTATTTCTAATTATTTTTTATTATTAATTAAGGCTGGTCAGAACATCCTTAGTCCCGGCTCAATAATTTCTTTAGGATAAACTCTCAGAAGTGGAATTGCTGTGCCTGCACATTTTTACATTTATAACAAACATTACCAAACTATTTTCCAGAAAGCTTGTGTCAGTGCCCAGTGCCACCAGTGAGATCTTACATTTCCCTGAAGTCTCCCAGACTTCGGTATTTTCATTCTTTTTCACCTTTGTTCATTTGGTAATTGAAAAATTATCTCCCATTTGCACTCTTCTGATTACTAGTGAGATTGAACAACTTTTCCTTCATCAGATTTCCTCTTCATGTAACTGTATATTTTGCATTATCAATGTTGAACACCTTTGTTCCATACATTTATTTGAGACAAGTTAACCAGGCACCCGGTGAGATCCTCAGGAATCAAATGGACACAGGATGGGGAGATCTGATTAGAGAAGGACTGGGAGGTGAAGACCTGAAACATGGGAGCTGGAGCCAGAGACCAAGCAGACAAGTTGTAGCTGACCTTTCGTGGAGAAATCTGTTTGGGAAATATCATTTAAATTATGGCAGATCCAAGACTATGTGATATTGAAAGTAAGATGTTTCTAAAAGGTATATTAACATAAGAGTTTACAAGGAATAGACCAAAGGATAAGTCCAAAATTTTTTTTTTTTTTGAGACGGAGTTTCACTCTCGTCACCCAGACTGGAGTGCAGTGGTGCGATCTCGGCTTACTGCAACCTCTGCCTCCATGGTTCAAGTGATTCTCCTGTCTCAGCCTCCTGAGCAGCTGGGATTACAGGTGCCTGCCACCAGGCCCGGCTATTTTTTTTTTTTTTTTTAGTAGAGACAGGGTTTCACCACATTGGTCAGGCTGGTCTCAAATTCCTGACCTCAGGTGATCCACCCACCTTGGCCTCTCAAAATGCTGGGATTACAGGTACGAGCCACCGTGCCCAGCCAGTCCAAATGTTTTAGTTGAGAGGATGCTCAACTTTTCTTCCTGAGGACCAACCTCCTATTCAGATTGCCCTTTTTTTTTTTTTTTTTTGCTCAAAAATGATACAAAAGATAAACTGAACTGTCACCCTCCTCCCAAAGACTCTTTTGCTACTCCATGGCCTTACCCATCCACCTAAAGGTGTGATGTGGCCCAGTGCACAGGGCCACTTCGGTGGGTTGCTCTCTTCACTGTCTCACAAACATCCTAGGCCAGATACTCTCAGGCAGCTCTCTCCCCTGACATCCCATTCTTCAGTCTTCTGCCCATACAAATGCAACTCCACCTGAAGGAGTGATAAGAGCAATGCTTCCTCTTTGAAACATCCTCTACTAACTCCAGATAGCAGATAGCAAAGACATGCAGTCCTCTCCACCTCTCAGGACTTCAACTATTTGTACTGTACATACACCAAACATTAACCCCATACACACACAGACAAGGGCGGTAACCCACATGAGAACAGCGTGCAGAAACACTAAATTACTTGTCTCCAGTTTTAAGCCAATGCCAGAATTAGACTCTGCTACCAGAATCCAGAAAATTTAATTTAAGAAATTCCAGAATATGAGATCACTTAACTAGGGATACCTCTCTAGTCCCCTCTATAACTATTTTGGGAATCCAGATGTTGCACCATTAAGCCTTCCACCTGGAACTTAATTTTGTATTTTCAATGGCTACAGCTAGAAATTTAGCTCACTTTCACATTGAATGGAAAAGGAAACATGGAGGACCAAAGATCCATAGCAGTGGTTTTCAACCTTGGCTATCCATTAGAATAACTTGGAGAGATTTATAAAAATACCAACGCCTGGATGGTTACCCTGCCAGGAGGGTGACCCTGCCATGGAAACTCCCAGGTTATCTGACTGCACCCTGTGGGTTCAGGAGCCCCTGCTCTGTAGGCACATAGGATGGTGTGACTTAGGGATAGTTCAACTTATATGGGGTCCCAACGCAGCAAATGTAGCTCACATAGGTCTGATTCTAATTATACAGCAGGACATGGCCTCTTTCCCTCAGAATGGCTCCAAGAACACCAGCTGAAAGGGTCTCTTTTCTAGCATGGTCATGCCATGCTTTAGTTTCTCCGATTTTATAACGGAAGTTCATTTACAGTACATACTCTACTACACCAGTGTGTCTCAAACTAATGTGCATGGGGATCTTGTCAAAATGCAGATCCTCATTCAGCAGGTCTGGAATAAGGTCAAAGATTCTACATTTCTAATAAGCTCCCAGGTGTGGTCATGCTGCTGGTCTGCAGATCACCTCTGAGATCATGCAGAATGTCCTATTTCCTCTCTGTTTTCCACTGCCCAGCGAGAGTGCCCCTTCCTCCACAAAGCCTCTGCCAGGTATTCTGCTTATTTCTCCTATAACACCCTAGCACGGTTCTCAACATGAAGCACTTTAGGGAACCACTGTTCTAGGACAGTGATACTTAAGCTTGATTGCATATAGGAATACCCTAGATGCCTTTAAAATCTTCATGTCTCAGTCATATCCTAGACCAGTTGACATCAGAATAAAAACAGATGGGATCCAGGCAACTCTGTGCTCCAGAGTATTCTAGGTAAAGTTTATAACTTCTTAGGCTCAGAGCCTAAAATAATTAATGAATTAATTCAGGCTCAGTGCCTAAATTAATAATTAATTATAGCCAATCATGTTTTACGATTGCTTTGGTATATAACAAATGCCAAATATACATTAAGCTTTTTGAAGACAGGTACCATTGCTTCCTCTCTGGTGTCCCCTTATGGTCTCCTGCCCAGATCAACCGTATTAAATGCTTGCTTCCTCCTGCCTGAGGGTAACAAGACCTCACTGACCACTGTGGGTGAGATCTCGCTATGAGGAAATGACTAGGAAAAAAAAGCTTAAAACTCATTTTGTTTAAGTATATCTAAAAATACTCAGAAGCTGCGCATGGTGGCTCACACTTGTAATCCCAGCGCTTTGGGAGGCTGAGGTGGGAGGATTGCTTGAGACCTGCCTGGGAAACAAAGCAAGACTCCATTATACAAAAAATAAAATAATTAGCCAGGTGTGTGGCATATGCCTGTAGTCCCAGCTACTCAGGAGGCTGAGGTAGGAGGATTAAGTCCAGGAGTTTGAGGCTGCAGTGAACTGTGATTGCACCACTGCAATGAAGCTTAAGGGAAAGCGACAAAGAAAGACTCTGTATCTAAAAAGAAAGAAAGAGGCCCTTATCTTTTAGAGACATAGTGAAATATTTACAGACGGAATGATGTGGTGTCTGGGATTTGTGTCAACCTGATCTAGCGTGTGTGTCTGGGGTAGTAGGTTAGGGACAGAGAAACAAGATTTGCTGTGAGGTAGCTGTTAACTGTTGAAGCTGGGTGATGGGCAGGTGGGGGTTCATTCTGCTATATACTACTTTTGTATAAATTTGAATTTTCCATAATAAAATCCTTAAACATTCTCCAGAATGAATAAAGGAATGGCCTCTGTAAAAAGCCTCTGGTCAAAGCCAAGTTTAAAAATTTGTGGAAGACGGATAATAAGGTTCATGTGTAATCCCAAACAACTCATTGCAAAGTGAACTTTATACCATGGTTGGCTTCAAAAAGTGGGGAATTAGAGTTGGGGAAGCAGGTCAAGTGGAAAGAAAATCTCCATGTTCTCCTTCATTATCCAGCAAAGCTTTAACTTTTAACGATTTTGCCCAAGCCTGGGTGTAGACTCCCAACTCTGCATGCTGGGGTGGGCACCAGGTGCCCCCCTCCTGACTGGAATGGAGCTACAAGGAACCTTGAAATGTCACTTGTCACAGAAAGCAGCTCTCTGTCACACAAAGCAGAGCCAGAACTGAGGCTTTTTCTGTGACTAGTAACTCAGTCAGGGATATGATTAGAGGACATTGCTGTTCTATTAATAACAAGAGCAGGAGAAAGCATCATGAGGCTAGCTACCAGGTACAGCCAAGGTTTCCAATGCTCAAATCACAGGATGGCACAGGATGGGAGAAGAGGAGGCTCTCCTTCAAGAAGGATCTGGAAAGGGTTGAAAACCAAGATCTCTCCTCAGATGGAAACTTCATAACTCCTACTGACCCTGCTGGGCTAGAGTAAATATCAGCAGTTTTCAATGGCTGAGTTAGGATCATCTGGGAGCTTTTTTTTTTTTTTTGAGGCGGAGTCTCGCTCTGTTGCCCAGACTGGAGTGCAGTGGCCGGATCTCAGCTCACTGCAAGCTCCGCCTCCCGGGTTTACGCCATTCTCCTGCCTCAGCCTCCTGAGTAGCTGGGACTACAGGCGCCCGCCACCTCGCCCGGCTAGTTTTTGTATTTTTTTTTTTTAGTAGAGACAGGGTTTCACCGTGTTGTCCAGGATGGTCTCGATCTCCTGACCTCGTGATCCGCCCGTCTCAGCCTCCCAAAGTGCTGGGATTACAGGCTTGAGCCACCGCGCCCGGCCGCTGATCTGGGAGCTTTTTACAAATTCTAAAACACAGGCTGAATCTCAGACTAATTACGTCAACCTCAGGGGACTGAGAATCAGACATCAATATTTTTTAAAAGGAAGACACAGATCCTTGAGATGATAAAACAATAGGCTGCCCATTATGTGTGGTTAGATAAGACTAAAATCTGGAGGATAAATATAAACATTGTGATTGAAGAGAAGCTTCTATCTATATTTATTTTGAATGTCATTATAATTAAATTGTGTCCTGGTTAGTTTGTTTGCAAAATCCCCCTTAGGACACTCTAATTTAAAAAATGTAATCTCCCAATGCATGTAACCTTTAATGCTAAGGCTATGTTGCCTCTAAACATTTGTTTTAATAATTTTATTGGTGTGAATTTGTTTCTTACAAGAAGTCTACTCAACTAAAATTTGTAAACTATATATCCACACTGTGATCACTCTATCTACATGGCCTCACCAACTTTATTCTGTAACTCTCCCACCCTGCCTGATTACCCAAAAGCTTGACTTCTGTGTATTAGTTACAAAGCATCAAGACATGTTTGTGCTTTCTGCCTAAGGCCTGTGTGTAATACATTTTGTGACTCCAACAAATTCATTTCTTAAAAGTAAGAAATGTAAGTTTTTCTTCATTATTCAGCAAAGCTTTTTAACTTCATATGAATCATATCAAGATACTGAATTTCCCAACAGAAACTGAAGACCAGTATTAATTCACTTACAAACCCATTAAGAATTTTCCTAGAGATTTCTGAGGAATCATCAGATCCTCCCCTGGTTCAGTCTTTTGACACAGGCACTAAGAAATGATCTGTGGAAGGAAGATTTTTCAAAAGGGGAACACCTGAGGCCAGGCCTGGTGGCTCACACCTATAATCCCAGCACTTTGGGAGGCTGAGGCAGGAAGATCACTTGAGGTCAGGAGTTTTGAGAACAGCCTGGCCAACATGGTAAAATCCTGTCTCTACTAAAAAAAAAAAAAGATTAGCTGGGAGTGGTTGTGCACGCCTATAATCCTAGCTACTCCCAGCCAAGCACTATGCTAAGCACTTAACATGTATTATCTCATCTAATCCTTAAATCTATCTCACGAGGTAGGTCTGTAACTATTCTCATTGTACAGGTGAGGAGACTGAGACCCTTAGAGGATGAGGAGCCTGCCCAAAGTTGCTGAGGCAGGAGAATCACTTGAGCCCAGGAGGCGGAGGTTGCAGTGAACTGAGACGGCGCCACTGCACTCTAGCCTGGGCGACAGAGCAAGACTCCATCTCAAAAAAATGGGAGGAACACCGAAGCAAATTCTGGCCCATTCTTACAATTTATTTGGCCAATTCACGCTACATAAAATCACGTGCATGAAAATATGTATGTGAGATAGTATAACAAGTTGTTTCTACAACTGATTATGACTTCGCATACCATGTATATGTTAATAAACCAAACTTGGCAGTAAATTTGAAAGATTATAAAGTATAAAAGACTGAGTGGGCAGGCATGGGTCAAGGGTCAGCACACATACGGAGAAGTTCAGAAGGTACCAGAAGGGGCTGATGAGTACCAGAAAGGCTTCACAGGCCTCTTGGGGCACCCAACCCAGTCCAGGCTCAGAAATTGTATCTTTTTAGTGTCCCAAAGATGACTAGGTCCAGTGACACTGTCTAATGCTAACTGAGATCACAAAGGCTGATGCATAAACCTGAAGGCCAATTTATTTAATTTACAGTGAGATTTACAATCGTTACAGGGGTTTGTTACACTCATCCTCTAGCCTTTGCATTCTCTTATGGGCAGATATACAGGGTAAGCCAAATTATCACCAAGAAGTTGCTGAATATAGAATCAGAATGAGTTAATCATTAGTTAAGTGAGTCCAGTGTTTAATAGACTCAGGATGATCTTTCATCTCTACACATGAGATATGTCTGGAACTGGGATCAGATAGATAGGGCCTTCTGTCTTAGATTGTTCTGTAATGAACCCCACTTCCTCCCATGGCTGACTGATTCACTCTGAATGAAAGTCTTTCCTTTTGGTGGCCTAGGAACCTCTACTGAGGGCCTTTGGTGATGCAGTGCAGTTGGGCATTACAGGAGAACCACTCCTTCCCAGACAGTGATGAACTGCACTGGCACAGCTGGTGGTGATGGGGCAGAGGTGTGGCATCCCAGGGAGCTGTGATGAATGAAATGGGGGTGGCCTCTGCTCCCAAGCTCATGCATTTGGTGAAGGGTCCATCCTCCTGCACACCATGTCCTCATTCAGGGTTGAAGGGGAGCCCACAGCTAAGTGAATGCCATCAGACAAAGTTACTGACAAATTCTGAACAAGCTTCTTCAGGGAGAGGCTTGTGGAGCCAAAAGCTGTGTGAGGACCACTTGTATGTGTATCTGGGAAGTCCCTGTAATTGCCCTAAGGGACTGTCATCTACACAGTTGTCTGCCTCCCTCAGAGTCTGCTGGTACCTCCCTTCACTGCCTCTTCCACCTCTGCTATTCTAGGCCAAGTTCAAACACCACCTCTCCCATAACAATGCCTTCCCAAGGGCCCAGGTTGAGGAGACCTCTCCTTCCTCTGACTCCCATCACACTTTTTATCATTTATCAAATAACACTTCCTAATCACGACAACAGCTAAAGCTTACTGAGCACTTTCTACGTGCCAGGCACTATGCTAAGCACTTAACATGTATTATCTCATTTAATCCTTAAATCTATCTCACGAGGTAGGTCTGTGACTATTTCATTGTACAGGTGAGGAGACTGAGACCCTTAGAGGATGAGGAGCCTGCCCAAGGTCATGCAGCTTATAAGAGACAGGATTTGGAGGCATGTTTTTAGATTCTAGAGCCTGTTCTCACCACTTTGCACATACCACCCTGAGTTTTAGTTATCTGTGTGTATGAGCACATGCCTGCTTTTTATACCAGATTGGGGTTGAAATATCATGCCTCATGGGCTCCAAGCACCCCACTTCAAGCAGCCTGTTTTTGTATGGCCAGCTAGCTAAGCATGGTTTTTATATATTTAAAGCACTGTAAAGAAGGAGAAAGAGGAGGCAGAGGAGAGAAAGGAGAAGAGAAGGAGAGAAAAAGAGAAGAAGAGGAGGGGGGAGAGGAGAGGAAATAAAAGAGTGGGAGAAGAGATCATTTGTGCACAAAAGCTGAAAATATTTTCTGTCTAGCCATTAACAGAACATGTTTGCTGATACCTGTACTAGATCATAGGCACTTTAAAAACAGATTCATATTTTATTCATTGTAATTCTCCCACAGGACCTAACACAACATCCCCTCAACTATTTTTGGAATGAAAGAAGAGAGGTATGGATAAAACAGCCTCTCCAAAGTTCTCCTAGACTCAGAGGTTAGAGCTTCCACCTTTCCACTGCTCTAGGGATTGATGTAGTGCTGCAGTGACATCCGCAGATCTCCATGGACAGAGATAGGGTGTGGTCTCGCTCTCCTTCAAGAGGAGGATGAGTTTGTAAAATCGCACCACCTATACTCTCATAGGCAACTTGAAGAATTCTGAAGTTCTGGTTGGTATTAGAGGCAGAACTGTGGCCAAAGGATTGCTTACATTAAGTGCATATCTTCATTACTACAGATGTATGAAAGACATATTTGGGGTGTCTGCTCTGCCTGTCTTCAATGGGGATGTGCTCTCTAGGATATAGCAAGGCCTCCCATACCTCCTCATACCTCTGATCTGGGTCCCAGTGATAGGGCAACCAAAGTTGGAAAGATCAGATTCTCCATGAAGAATGTGGAATTGCTGTGGGATGGTCCCTTGAGTAGGGTGGATGTGAACATGGAAGCTGAGGATTGGCCAGAGGCAGGGACAAGCAGAAGAAGCTGGTTGCAAAAGAGTAAAGGAGATGCCCTGAGAGAAGCAGAGACCAGAAGCAGAGAGAAAGAGGACAGGCCAGCTTCCCAGGCCCAGCCCTTGAGAGATCATGCCCCAGGAGACTATGAAGTCACCCCAGTGTCCCAGTGATGCTCCCTCCATTTGTATGAGTTAGCCTGAGTGGGTTTCTGTTACCTGTAGCCCCAAACCTCCTGATGATGACAGTGGCATTTCTCTCCCCTTGGGCATCACACACAGTCCCTGACAGTTCACTTAAGATTAGGCTGTGGGAGCCAGAGATGGAGATGCTGGGTGGGGGCTCTTGACTCTAGTATAAAGTACTGCTGCGCTCATGCCTGTAATCCCAGCACTTTGGGAGGCTGAGGCCGGTGGATCACCTGAAGCCAGGAGTTTGAGACCAGCCTGGAAACATAGTGAGACCCTATCTCTACTAAAAATGCAAAAATTAGTCGGGTGTGGTGGCAGGCACCTGTAATCCCAGCTACTTGGGAGGCTGAGGCAGGAGAATTGCTTGAACCCAGGAGACGGAGGTTGCAGTGAGCCGAGATTGTGCCACTGCACTCTAGCGTGGGTGACAGAGCGAGACTCTGTCTCAAAAATTGAAAAATAAAATAAATAAATAAATAAATAAAGTACTGTTGCCAAAAGGTTTTTAGGCAGGACTCTTCCTTTGGCACCTCTGGAGTCTGATGGCTGTGATCCTAACAAGACAGGAGACAAAACTACCAAAATCAACGTGTAGACCTTATTTTGATTCTAAGTTGTATAAACCAACAGAAATAAGATATTTTTGAGACAGTAAGAGAAACTGAATCTAGACTAGATAACCAATCATAATAAGGAATTTTTCTCAATTTTATTAGGAGATATAACGGCATTGTTGTGTTTACAATGAAGTCTAATTCATAAAGATGTGTACTGAAATGTTTACAACATTTGGGATTGCCTTTAAAATATCCCAGCAGGCCGGGCGCGGTGGCTCAAGCCTGTAATCCCAGCACTTTGGGAGGCCGAGACGGGCGGATCCCGAGGTCAGGAGATCGAGACCATCCTGGCTAACATGGTGAAACCCCGTCTCTACTAAAAATACATAAAAAAAAAAAAAAAAAACTAGCCGGGCGAGGTGGCGGCACCTGTAGTCCCAGCTACTCGGGAGGCTGAGGCAGGAGAATGGCGTGAACCTGGGAGACGGAGCTTGCAGTGAGCTGAGATCTGGCCACTGCACTCCAGCCTGGGTGACAGAGCGAGACTCCGTCTCAAAAAAAAAAAAAATAAATAAATAAATAAATAAATAAAAAATATCCCAGCAAAAGCAAACAACAACAAAACATCCCTAAAAGCAAACAAAAAAAGTGGTAGATACAGATAAATATGAATCTTTGATGAAGCTGGGTGATGGGAACCATTCTCTACTTTTTGTGTTTGAAATTTTTCATAATAAAATGTTTAAATATATATTTGGATATATAAAACATATATATGAATAGGTAAACCAAGTAGGGGTTATGACATGAAGGTGGTCTGATGGTGGGGTTATTCCCCTCCTGACAGCTGCAACTGAGAGAGCTATCCAGGGATGACTTTGGTTGGGGGAGGTGTTTGCTCCTGCAGACCACCTCCAAGGGTTCTGAGGAGCTGCCAGCCAGTTCTGCCCTATCCGGGAAGAGCTCCCTGAGTGTTCTAGTCCCTCCCATCTCTCCTCACTTAATTAGCCTTCCAATCTCACTCACTGGCCAACTAATCTGATCGTACTATCCTGGGTTAATCATGTGATGGCCTTGTGTCACTGCCTGGCTGTCCCCATGGATGTGGACTTGTGCTTCCCCTGTCCAATTGCAGGACTTTGAAGGTCTCTCATGCAGCTCTGCCCTGGGCTGTGCTAACTGTAAGTTATCCTAAGTCCCTGAGGGATGAAAGCCCCTAGCATAACCCTCATTCTGTGTTTACACTGCCAGTTGTGAGAGCACCGGATGGAACCCAGGGCCTCTGAGACTTAGGGAACATTTTACCTGCAGCTTGATCCAGGTTCTGATTCATATAAAAATCCCTTTTTCCTACTTCACCAACATAAGCCTCAAGTTTCAGTTTGGACTAGCATAGAGAGAGGGAAGGACCAAGTTAGATACTGGACATGAAAGCAGCTTGATAATGACAAAGAGTATAATTATTCAGAACAGTAGATCAGCAGAAGGTGGAAGTCAAACAACCTTAAAAACCTTCATCTGACTACAAATCTCCATGCGTGACTCCACTGCAACAAAACAAGAGAGCATTGACTGCTAGCCTGGAGCTGTTTGTCTGGCTCGTGTATACCAGCCATCTGCAGCTCCTATAATCGCTTTTCCACCCCACCTGTCTCCTCAAACCAGAGACAGGCCTGGAATTCCCTCAACTCCCTGCTAGAAGCCCCTCCACCTGTGCCCAGGGCTGCCTTGCTCCATCCAGCAGTCTCCCTCCACTTCTTTTCCCTTTAAATCACTCTCTTTCCCCTGGACCCTTCTTGTAAGCCTATGATATGCTCATATTTCACTGACCCTCAAAACCAAAAGGATCTCCCTTGGCCCATGTTCCCCTTAAGATGCTTCTTTCACTCTTGCCCTTCATGGACAAGCATCTTAGAAGAACTGTCAAGTCAGTTTTTTACTTTTAACTCTTCTCAACTTACTGCCCTCTGGCTTCTGCCCTACCCCTTCTCAGACTGCGGGAGCGGGTCCATCCTGCGAATGCGCTTCAGTTCTTGTGGTACTTGTTATCCCCTCCCTCCATCTTGAATGTCTCTCTGCCCTTGGTTTCCAGGACGAAGCCCTCCTCCCACTCCCCTCCTAACCTCCTGGTTGCCCCTTCTCAGTCTCTTTTGTGGGTTCCTCTTCATCTGCCCATCCTGCAAATACTGAAGTTCCTGGGGACTCTGTTCTGGGCTCTCTTCTCACTTCAAAGGATAAGGTTCACCTCAGGGGCAACCTTATCCTTTTCTGTGGGCTTGATTTCCACCTAGATGCTGATGCCTCATACATTTATGCTTCTTTACTAAACTCCAGACACAGTGGCCACATGATGATCTCTGGACATCTCCACTTGGAGTTTCCTCAAATAGAACCTATCCAAAATGGAACCATTATCAACTGCCCCCAAAACAAAACAAAAAATACCCAATGTAATAAAACTTTACTACTACATTTATGTTTCCTAAGCTGCTACCATGAGGTACCCACTAGCTTAGGTGGGAATTCTGGGTGTCTCCCTGACTATCTGCCCCCATGTGCCATCTGTTATCAAGTCCTGTCAATTCTACCTTTTAAATTTTGTCTCAATCTACCCCTTCTCTCTATCCCCACTGCCAGCATCTCTCCCTTGGACCAGCCTCCTAACTGGCCAAGTCTTGCCCCCTTTTATCCATTCTCCACACTAAAGCCAGATGATCTCTCTTAAGGATATGCATGATTCTGTCCTTTTCCCACCTAGAATCTTTCAGTGGTCCTCTGAAGCTCTCAGCACCAAGTTCAAACACTATAACATGGCCGGCATAGAATCTGCATCATCAGCCCTGCCATTCCCAGCCTCTTGCTCTACAGTCCAGCCACAGGGAACCTGTGCCTGTTCCTCTATGTGTCTGTTTTTCTGGTTCCAGGGCCCTCTCCCGCCTTCCCTACCCTCTCCTGACCATCCTTCAGGTCTCAATGTGAATATCTCTTCCTCCTAGAAGCCTTCCTGGACCCCTCCTGCCTGGATTAGATGCTCCTATGCTCTGCTTTCACAGTGCCCCCATTACCAAATGCCCCCTTATTTGCCTCTATGTCCAATTGGACTGAGAGCCCAAGAGAGCAAGGGCAGGATCTGCCATGTTCCATTTTTATATCTCTAGCAGGCTCAGGGCTTGCAGATAATAAATATTAATTGAATGAATGAACCAAGTGTGTTGATTTCTGCATTTGGAGCTCTCAGCTTCCTACTCTCCTTTAAATTGAGTGGGCAGCTCCAGCTCCAATGGAAGGTTGATTCCAGATGGATGGTGAAACCAGAAGTCTGGGGATGCCTACTGCCCCACACTAAGATGGGAAATGATGTTAAGAGGGCATTATACAGGATTTTTTTTTTTTTTTTTTTTTTGAGGCGGAGTCTCGCTCTGTCACCCAGGCTGGAGTGCAGTGGTGCAATCTCGGCTCACTGCAAGCTCCGCCTCCCGGGTTCAGGCCATTCTCCTGCCTCAGCCTCCCAAGTAGCTGGGACTACAGGCGCCCGCCACCTCGCCCGGCTAGTTTTTTGTATTTTTAGTAGAGACGGGGTTTCACCATGTTAGCCAGGATGGTCTCGATCTCCTGACCTCGTGATCCGCCCGTCTCGGCCTCCCAAAGTGCTGGGATTACAGGCTTGAGCCACCGCGCCCGGCCGATTTTTTTTTTTTTTTTGAGACAGAGTTTCACTCTTGTTGCCCAGGCTGGAGTGCAATGGCATGATCTTGGCTCCCTGCAACCTCTGCCTCCCAGGTTCAAGCAATTCTCCTGCCTCAGCCTCCTGAGTAGCTGGGATTACAAGCACCCACCAGCATGCCTGGCTATTTTTTTGTAATTTTAGTAAAGATGGGGTTTCATTATATTGGCCAGGCTGGTCTTGAACTGCTGACCTCAAGTGATCCACCCGCTTCAGCCTCCCAAAGTGCTGGGATTACAGGCATGAGCCACCATGCCTGGACTACAGAGGATCTTAATGAGGGTGATTTCAGGGTTGACACAGAAAGCTTGGCTTTCTCCATCCTGTATGGAGTGAGAAAGCATCCCTGCCTATGTGCATAGAACTATTCAGGGCTTTTGAAAACATACTGATCTGGTCTGACCCAACAACTGACCCACTTCTCCTGCCCCTTCCCGGTCATTGCAGTAACGTTCTCAGAGCATGTGTCTCACAAGAATCTTGTGGCAAGTTTGTGTTTGTGGTCTGCTCTGAGTTGAGACCAGAGGCAGCTTGGATTTGGAATTTGCTTTCATGGCTCTTGGGAGGCGCTAAGCTCTGGTTATTTCTGAGTAACCCCAAAGGGCCCTCCACACTTGGGTGGGCTCCAATCCAGGTCATTCTCCTTCCCAGCCCTCCACTTGCAGTCCGGCAGAGGTGGGCAGGAGAGAGGATGGAATTCTGGGTAAATAGTTTGCTCACAGTCAGATGGTCGCCCCCACCCAATCTGATCCAGCCCTTCCTGCAGGCAAGGTCATTATCAGCAAACAGCCAGCTGCATTTCCCTCATGTGAATGCTAGAGACAGACTTAATAAAAATCTATCTTATTAACAGCCTGACCTACCAGCATTGATCACATTAGAAATGACGCTGCACACACAGTCCCCATTATGTGCATGGCGCAAGGCTCAGCAGAGCTCAAAAAGCCATTTAAATCCCTCCAGGAGTGACTCCTCCAAGGGCCTGAAACATCCCCCAAACTAATAACTCCTGACAAAGCACTGCCAGGGAAAATTCCTTGCGGATTTGAGATTTTCACTCTGTTAATCTCCTAACTCAATAAAGCAAACGCTCCCTGCAGCAAATTAAATACTTTTATTAAAGGGTCCCCTCCCCGATTCTCTTTGACATGGGTATTGTGGACCCATAACCCTCTTGGAGCCTGAGTGTCTATGTAAGGGGCTGTCCCCTACTCCCCATCATTTTCTCCTGTTACTCTAAGAAGGCCAGAACCCATTATGATTTGCTGATTCTTAGATTCTCGAAACATCTGACATCTCTAGCTTCCCTGAGTGGCTCCACTGGCCTGTCAACTGAGGAAACTGCTTTCTGTTTTTTTGTGGGGGTGACAGGCCTCAAATAGCCCTGACCCAGGCAACTCTAACCTTGTAGTTTGCCTGGAGGAGGACCCAGCAAAACTGATCAGGCCTGGTGGGCTTCTTGGCCAATGGTCAAACCCTTCTTCCGACTTCACTAGGGGCTTGCTGGTCATACCTTGGACAGTTATCTGGAAACCAGATGGGGTTAGCTGTAGAGAGTAGAAGAGGGTGGAGCAGAAGTCAAGAAAGCTACTCTTCTCTCACATTTTCCTGTCCCCAAGCTGGCCTTCAAGCTACTCCTCTTTGGGATCTGCCTAGAATTGGGTTCGGCCACTTTAACTTCTAGTTATCACTTTCTTTTACTGCTGGTTGGAGCCAGGCTATCCTGAGGTCCTGATGGCCCTTCTTCCAGGACCTCCTCAGATGCCATCTTCAGAAAGCCTGCTTTGCAGGGAAACCCACTACTTTGCAGATGGCAACTGCCAGACCCCTTTATGTTTTAAGGGAAGACCCCTTCTAGAAACAGCCTCATATACAGTTTCTCAGTTCTATCACTGGGTCTGGAGTGCAGAGGGCTTTGTGAATCCACACTCTGAGAGAATAGAGACAATGTGTTTTGCCTTTGGCAACAGTCAGGTCTCTGGGGGCCATAAGGCCTTCTTGGCAAGGGCTCCATAGGTGTGTGTGATAGGCCCTCGTGGAGGGTCTGGTCCTGGCAACCATGGCTAGGAGTTCTGGATGCAGACTCTGTCCAGGGTGTGGAGAAGGCAACCTCTCCTTCCCGGGCCTCTGAGAAGACCCTGCCCAGCTTTCCTCCTCTCTATTTGCCCACCCTGGGCAGGAGAGGCCCTCGTTCAGGGCAGGCAGTGGCTTCAGGCCCTGGCCCCTCAGAGGTGTTAAGACATAATAGCCCAGGGTAGGTCTTGGTCATTTGAAACGTCCCCCTTCCCTGTCAATCTTGGATAGGCATCCTGGGCTCTGCAGCTCTCCGCATGTATCTCTGACCCCAACAGAATTGCTTCCAGACCTATGTCCTCCCCTAGAAGTCAAAACAGTCACTGGAAGTTAGAGACAGAAAGAGAAAGGGCTGAGAAAATGATGAAGGGAAGACAAAGTCCATTATCTCTCAAGCGGGGAGTCAGAGAGACCTGGACTGGAATCCATATTCAGCTACCTACATGCTCTGAACCCTGGTGAGCTACTTGCTCCCCTTAACCTCAGTTTCCTATCTATAAAACAGGGATAATGAAAGTTCTGCCCACTCAGGGTCACTGTGCAACTTGCAAGAGATAAGCCTGTGAATCGATCAGCACAGTAAGTGTTCAAAGAATGGGATCATAGGAAGAAATTCAAAGGCTTCCACACAGGGACCAGGCCCAGCTGTGGAGCTGGGGATTTGTTCCTCTCTGAGGCCTGCAGGGATTTATTTGCTAGTCCACCTAGTGGCCTTTTTTCCAGATACCCCTGCAGGGTACCTGGAGTGGGGAAAACCTGGGGTGTCCAAACCTGTGTCTTCTGGCTCTACACAGCAACTACCCAGGCTAGTGATGGAGATGAGCGAGGGAAGAGCCCAGGTCGTGGTTGTGGACAGCTCAGGCTCTGGGTGTCACAGTGGGCCCCATGCAGAGACAGACCTGGGCATAGTTGAGTCCATGCACTCTCAACTTGGGCATAATTGCCCCCAAGGAGGCAAAAACTGGTTCTTGGAGGAGTGAAAATATTTTAGATATTACAATGGCTTGTGTTACTCTACAGCTACACTCGGCCTGACAAATCTTATTTTTTTTTTTTTGAGACAGTCTCACTCTGTTGTCCAGGTTGGAGTGCAATGGCACAATCATGGCTCACTGCAGCCTCAACTTCCCCTGGCTCAAGTGATCTCCCACCTCATCTTTTCGAGTAGCTGAGACTACAGGTGTGTGCCACCATGCCTACCTAATTTTCTATTTTGATTTTTTTTTTTTTGTAGAGACGAGGTCTTCCTATGTTGCCCAGGCTAGTCTTGAACTCGTGGGCTCAAGCAATCTCCCTGTCTTGGCCTCTCAAAGTGTTGGAATTATAGGCATGAGCCACCGTGCCTAGCTCTTATTCCTTATTTTTTTTTTTTTTTTTTTTTTTTTTTTGAGACGGAGTCTTGCTCTGCCACCCAGGCTGGAGTGCAGTGGCCGGATCTCAGCTCACTGCAAGCTCCGCCTCCCGGGTTTAAGCCATTCTCCTGCCTCAGCCTCCCGAGTAGCTGGGACTACAGGCGCCCGCCTCGTCGCCCGGCTAGTTTTTTTGTATTTTTAAGTAGAGACAGAGTTTCACTGTATTAGCCAGGATGGTCTCGATCTCCTGACCTCGTGATCCGCCCGTCTCGGCCTCCCAAAGTGCTGGGATTACAGGCTTGAGCCACCGCGTCCGGCCTCTTATTCCTTATTTCTAATGAAAGAAATTAAATTTTAATATGATAAAGTTGATTTAAATCAATTAAATTCTTCTCCTGGGGACAGAGTGGTATCATGTAAAGAAGGTGAAGAAACATTGGCACAGTCTGTCTTCCTGTCCGAAGGTCCTTCCTGCTGCCTCTTCCCATAGCTTTCCTTTCCCTTGGGCTCTTGGGAGCACTGGGCACTGCTGAACAGTCCAGTTAAGTCCCAAGGCCCCTTTGTTCCACGCACTGGGGATATGAGCAGTGCCAACCACTCTTACCCTGCCCCTCCCTTGCCTCCTGTGACTTCTTCGTGCGGCTCCCCTCCAGCTTCTGCTCTCCCTATATATGGAGAGCTCTCTGTTCCCCATGCTTTGCTCCATGGCTGCAACTCTGCAGCCCCAAACTCTGCCAGTTCCCTTTTCTTCGGTGGCCCACTAGCCCTCTCCATTTGGATTTTTCCCACCATTCAGACTCGATGTGCCTGGCACACCTTCTCCTTCCTCCAGGAAGCCCTCACTGTCTACCCCAGCCTACTTGGTACTTTCCCTTTTATAGCATTCAGCTTGAACGATTTTATATTAAAGAACATCCTAGGTAAAAAAAGTGAGACCTCATTGCTACAAAAAATAAAAATAATTAGCTGGATGCAGTGGCATGTGCCCGAAGTACCAGCTACTTGGGAGGTTGAAGCAGGAGGATTGCTTGAGCCCAGGAGTTTGAGCCTGTGTGCAGTAAGCTATGATTACCCTACTGCACTGAAGCCTGGGTGACAGAATGAGACCCCATCTCTGGAAAAACTACAACGACGACGACAAGAATGCAGCTGACCCCTGAACAACATGGGTTTTGAACTGCATGGGCCCATTTATACACAGGTTTTCTTCAACCAAATGGAGTCAAAAATACAGTATTCATGGGATGCAATACCTCCATATATGGGCCAATGTTTCATATAGGCAGTTCCACAGGGCCAACTGGGAGACTTGAATATATGTGGATTTTGGCATCAGCAGGGGGTCCTGGAATCAGTGCCCTATGGATACGGAGGGACAATGGTATATGCCCTTGTATTACTCTCAGAGTTTCATGGGTGACTGTTCTGTCTTCCCACTTGAACTTCAGTTTCTTTGAGGATGAAGAGAAAGTCATAAGGTTCTGTTTGCTCCTTACTTCTGGACACCAAGGAAGGCAGGTGGGAAGGTCTTTGTGGACCAGGAAGCTCTCAAGGTACAAGGCGCCCCTTCCCACTAGGAGGGTCAGGCAAGCCCAGGCTGTGCAAGACTGAAGTGCCCACCTGCCTCATGGGGCCCCACCTTACCTGGCTGACTCCTTCCACTCCATCTGATCTCCGTCATGCTGCAGAGTGTCCATCTCTGTGAAGAGGGTGGGGTTGGGAGCCTCATCTTCCTCCCCCAGGATGTCCTGGAGCTGCTCAGCAGCCGGGGACCCTGCAAAAGAGGGGCAACAGGTCTGCTGAGTGTCCCATGGAAGGAAGGAGGACCACAAGGCCAGCAGAAATGGAGTAGGAGGCAAGCACAAGGGAAAAGCATTTTCTAATTCTGTAAAACTAAGTCCAGCTCCTGGGTGAAGCTGGACTCCTGTCACCATGAATCAGAGGTGGGCGAGATACTCTTTAAGATAAAAGGATGAAAATATTTAGTCTGCATTCAGATCCTGGGTCTTGTAGCTGGCAGTGAAGAATGATGGGAAATGGTCGAAGCCAGGGCAGCAGCAAGAACCAGGAACAGAACTAAAGAGAGAAGTGAGAAGCACTCTGATCCAACTTCAGCTTACCACCAGAGGGGTTCTTCTTCCCGCCGGGCCCCAAACCAGCCAACTCCCAACACTGGTCTTGAAAAGGCAGTCAGCCATGCAAAAGGATAGCTTGCACACCCTTGTACCATGTGGGCCCACTTTCTTCCTGGGCAAGGTGGCAGTCCATTTCCTGAGCCTCCAGCCTGCTTTCCAACTGCCCATTGGAAGTCACTTCCTGGGTGTCTCCCAGGTACCTCAAAACTCAACATCCCTCTCCCAAACACATTTCACCTGTGTTCTTTCTCTCTTTTTCTTTCTTTTCCTTCCTTCCTTCTCTTCATTTCTCTCTCTCTCTCTCTCGTGAATGCCTACTATGTGCCAATCATGATTCTAGGTATTGGAAAATAAAGCTATGAAGAAGACCTATGTGTCCTTGCTCTCTTAAGCACATGCTCTAGTGACAGAGACAGATAATAAACAAGTCAACAAATCCATAAATGATCATTTCAATAAGTTGTCTAAAATAAACAAAATGACCAGGGGACCTACAGTAGATATCATAGTCTCAAAAGGTCTCTCTAAGGAGGGGACACTGAAGCTGTGACTTGAAAAATGAGAATGAGCCACTCTGCAGATCTGGAGGAAGAGTGCTCTGCATGTTCCAGGCACCCTGTGGTGGAAAAGTGCTGGTGAGTGTGGTTTAGCACATGAGCAAGGGACACAGAGATAGCATGACGTCAAAGTGGTGACCAATGCTGTGACTAAAGGCATCCCTGCCCACCCCACTGCACAGGCTAGACACCTTGGAGTCATCCTTAACTCACCTCCTTTCCCCTCATCTTCACCCTCATATTGAAATTTTTAGGAACGCAGTCCCTCCTCACCAACCCCACTGCCCTGTCCCGATGCAATCTCTCATTCACTGTCTCCTAGGCCTCATCAGGTCTTGCCTTCCTCCAGCTTCTTTCCTCAGTTCATCATTCCCTTCTGTTCTCACTTATTTCTTCATGGACCTCTACTCTTTTCATCACATCCTCCATTCTTCCCCCTTTGACTTCCCAATAAAACTAGCCAGACAATGCCCAGACAAGAATTCACTGGCCCAGTCTCCTCTGCAGATGTGTCTGAGGGCTTGGGCAGGGGGGTAGGTGGGGTGGGGATGGCAGCATGGAGTGGTAGTGTGGTGGAACCAAATGGACTTCCAATCCAGCCAGACAAGGGTGTGATTCTCGGGGCTGCCACTTATTCACGAGTGAACTCAGTTGAGTGAGCAGGACTGCTGGGAGGAATACATCAGGTAAGAGAATGAAATGCCTGACACAGGGCTTGGATGGTAACAGGTGCTTAGCCCCTCACCACCAACACCCACACCCAGGCCCATAAGACCCACTGTAAGGGTTTTCCCTCAGCAGGTCTCAAGTGCAGCAACCTTCCATGCATCCTTGTCAGTACCCTTCCTGTGTCCCTCGAGGCTGTCCCTAACCTTTGCTCCTCTCTTCAAGCTTTTGATTCATCTTTTACCCCACTTCACCAAGAAAATAAAGGCCTCCAGGCACGAAATCCATCAACATCCTTTCTTCCATCCCCTCGACTCTTTCAGATCCTTATTTCATCAGCTAGTCTTTCTTCAACCTGGATCTTCAACTTCCCTCTCTCCACCCTCTTTCTCTTAGCCTAGAAACAGCTCTTCCTACCCAAGACAGCCTCCCTGACCCTGCCTGTCTCCTTAGCTCTCCTGCTTGCCTTCTCCTTTCTTTTACCCACACTTCCTAAAGTAGTGGTCTGTGCTCATGGTCTCCATCTCCTCCTTGCCCAACCACTACCCAGCCTGCTGTCACTGGCGCAGCCCCCACTGCGCTAAGGACGTTGACAAAGGCAGAGGTTTCAAACTGACAGTTCAAAGGTGTGTTTAATTCAGGCCTCGCAGAGTATGAAAGTTTTTGAAAGTATTCCTAAGATAAAGAATTGTAAGATTTCATACAGAAATCCAGATCTCTGACTTTTCTTGAAAAGTCAGATGTTCTGATCACTGTGCCCACGTTCCTGCTGGGCAACAATCCATGAGAGTTGATGATGGTGCCTTCTTAGGTAAACATATACATTTTAGTTTGCCACAGTCCCCACTACTTCTTACTAGTGTCCCATTAATCTCATTTATTGCCATGCACCCATATTCACAACCCTTGCCCTCAGATCCCTCTTGTTATTTTAATTGTCAAACCAATAAGCTAATAAAATCAATCAAACCAACAGCACTGAGAAGCTATGGTCTGGCTTATCTCTCTGGAACTTCAGAGGTGATGATCGCCCCCTCTGAACTGAAATGTGAGTTATGGCTCTTATAACAGGGCAGTTTCTTGATATTTTCCCTCTCTTTGAAGATTCTCTCTCAATATCTTCCCCTAGTTCCTCTTGCCCGGCTAACACTTAAATCTTGATCTTCCCCAGGATTCTGCTTCATCTTGTTCTTTTTTCTCTCTTCACACTCTTTCTGGGCTAGCTCATGTTATTTGTGGTGTCATTTTATAAATGAGGTCACCCTTGTGTCCAGGCAATACACCCATGTGTATTGAACATTCCAGCCAACAACTGGACTGCTCCTTCTGGGAGCTTGGCAACCTTCTCAAGTCACCCTGAACATATTCAAAACAGTTCTGCCTCCCTTATTCCATCAACCCAGCCCTGCTCTCCTCTGTTTTGATTAATAGCACCTCTAGCCATCTACCCATCTAGACAATGCTGGACTCATTCTTGAAGCTCCTTTTTTTTTTTTTTTTTACCATTCATGTCCAAATGGACACTAAGGTCTTTCACTTGCTTCATAAACATTATTTGGTTCTTTCCTTTTTTTCCAACCCATTGCCACCATCTTGGTTCTGGCTCTCATCATCTGCTCCTATCACTGCAATAGCCACTTACTGCTGCCATTGCCTTTGGTTGTCCCATTTAACCCCATTCCCTATGTAGCAGTAGAGTGTGCTTTTGAAACATTTCAGGCTGGGCGCAGTGGCTCACGCCTGTAATCCCAGCACTTTGGGAGGCCGAGACAGGTGGATCACAAGGTCAGGAGATTGAGACCATCCTGGCTAACATGGTGAAACCCCATCTCTACCAAAAATACAAACAATTAGCTGGGTATGGTGGTGGGCGCCTGTAATCCCAGCTACTTGGGAGGCTGAGGCAGGAGAATGGCGTGAACCCGGGAGGTGGAGCTTGCAGTGAGCCGAGATCGCGCCACCACACTCCAGCCTGGGCGACAGAGTGAGACTCCGTCTCAAACAAAAACAAAAACAAAAACAAAAAACAAACAAACAAAAAACATTTCAAACATGTTCACACAATGGGCTCCTGGGAGTCATGGTTCTCTTTGAATAGCACCATAAAAATACTATACATATGAGTTAGAAATCATTTTACTAGCAGAACACACTATTATCTGTACAGAGCTCAACAGACTCATGTATTTAAACGAATTTTAAATTTCTGAATTTTTCTATTACTTTTTCTTTTCTTTTTTATTTTTTTGAGACAGAGGCTCACTCTTTTGCTTAGGCTGGAGTGCAGTGGCATAATCTTGGCTCACTACAACCTCCACCACCTGGGTTCAAGTGATCCTCCCACTTCAGCCTCCAGAGAAGCTGGGAGTACTAGCTCATGTCACCACACCTGGCTAATTTTTGTATTTTCTGTAGAGACAAGGTTTCACCATGTTGCCCAGGCTAGTCTCGAACTCCTGAGCTCAAGAAATCCACCTGCTTCAGCCTCCTAAAGTGCCAGGCTTAAAGGTATGAGCCACTGGGCCCAGCCTATTCCTTTAACTTACATCCTTTCCACTGTCTTATTGATTGCTGGCACTTGCTAGCAGACATCAAATGTTTAAAGAAATTTTATAGACAAAAAAACCAACAATTGAGAAAATAACCTTATTTTTTCTTCAAATTGAGAAAACCGTGACTGCTTGATTCTGAGGGGCCACACCAATTCTCCCTGGGATTAGAAATCAGTAACTACTCTTTTAAATTTGATGTACCTTGGAGGATGGCATGAAAAAGAAAATAAAAAATAAAATAAAATAAAATGTAGATTTGATTATGTTATTCACCAGTTGAAAAACTTTCAATGTCTCTCTATTGCCTAAAGCCTAGGGGTCAGTGTCATGGCTCAAACCATCAATCGTAATCTAGCCCTAACCTGCCTTTCTAGGTTCTAGCATGTCCCTCACCCAGCCGCCCCAACCCCAGCCACAGCAGACCACACACAGTTCTCTGAAGAGTAGGGCATGCCACTCCTTGGGCCCCTGTGCCTACCATTCCATAAGTCAGGAATCCCCTTTCCCCTTCAAGGCCAGACAAGAAGGCAAATAAACGGACTGGTCCTGGAGAGAGGAGACAGGCAGAGAGCAGGATGCAAACCAGTCCTGCCTGGGGCATTACCTGCTCCCTGGAACAGCTGAACGCTGGGGTCCCTGGCTGTCGATGCTGCCTCTGGCCCCAGCCTGCTTCCGCTGCTGCCTCCCTGGCTGCTATTTCCACAGGTCCTCTTCTTCACACAACAAACTCACTTTTGTTTCCAGTTAAGCACCAGGGGAGGCGTGGGGAGAGACGGGGGGTTTGCGGGGAGAAAAAGAGAGAGAGAAAAGGAATGTGTGAAGGACTGGGGAGGTGGAGAGAGAGGCTATATGTTGAGAGAATACAGATGTGGTAAGTGTAAGTGTGGGAAAGATTATGCAAAACTGTTTGAGAGAGAAAAACTACACTGAGAGTTAATTAAAGATCAGAGAGAGAGAGAGAGAGAGAGAGAAGTGAGCAAGAGAGAGAGAGAAGTGAGAGAGTGAGAGAGAAATTTCAGGTGCACTGGAGAGAGAAAGGCTCAGTGGCTGCAGCAGAGCCTCAAGCAGGAAGCTGGGTCTCCACAGCAGCAGGGGTGGTGGCAGCTAAGGACCTGTGAGAGGACTGGCAAAACTGCCCCTTTACCCCCTTCCCCATGAGCGCTTCCCATGTGCCTGGGGTCTCTGGGAGAGCCCGGGCTCCTCTCCAGAGGCCCCTTTATAAAGGCAGGGGTAGGAGTTGCTGTGAGACTCCCCAGGGCCTCCTTAGGAGCCTTGGCAGCAGGTGAGCTGGCTGGAGAGAAATCTGGCAGGTCCCTTCCTCTCCACCACACAACCCCAAGGGTGGAGTGGGGTTGCTGGAGGGGAGTGTTTGCTGTGGGGTCTCACACTGACCGAGCAGTGCTTCGATAATGTGCTGTGTAGCTGGTTTCTTTCCTCCCCAACTTTAAACCCAAACTCCTGATCCTCTTCCTGTTCCTCCACCTCTCAGGCAAAGTAACAAGGGTCACCACTCGGCAGGTGTTTTCTGAGAGCCCACGGACAGTGGAAGCTGGTCACTTCAGAGTGTGGGGTGAACTCCACTGGGGAATTATTTTGCTCTTCTGAGAAACTCCTAATCTCCTGGGTTTGGTTTAACAAGTGCTTACTGAGTACTTAGAATGTGCCAAGGTTGATTAGAGGTCACTGAGTGGCAGCTGCTCCAGGAAGTTACAAACCCTGAATTCACTAAGTCTTAGAGCTGGGAAGGAGCTTAGTGATGGTCAAGTCCAAACCCTTCATTTCACGGATGAGAAAACCAAGACCCAGGTTACCCCATAGGCCCCCTAGGCCCCAACACAGGTTAGCAGAGCCTGGGGGAGAGCAGACATCAGACATCCTCCCACTACACTGCTCCATTGCAGCTGGCTCCACCAGTGACATTTTCAGACCTGAGGCTCGGGGATCAAGTATGCCCATTTTATTTTTTTATTTTTAGAGACAGGGTCTCACTACATTTTGCAAGGTTGGTTTCGAACTCCTGTGCTCAAACAATCCTCCTGCCTCAGCCTCCCATAGTGTTGGGATTACAGGAGTGAGCCATCACACCTGGCCACAAGTATGCCCGTTTTAAAGCTGAGAAAACAGAAGCAGAGGACGCCAGGCCCTACCTGAGGGTCCCAGGCTCTTCAGCTTGCACTGCACTGTGGCTGAGGTTGACCCAGCTCCAAGTGGCCACAGCAGGCCACACCAAGTCAGGCCCTGTGGGTGGCCTCAATACTAAAAAAAAGATGGCCAAGGATCCCAAAAAGATCCTCTTTATTCATGTGCTTTAAGAGCCCAGACCTGGGCTCAACTCCGGACTCTGCTATTACCAGCAATAGGATCCTGGCAAGGCATCAAGCTCCTCCTGAGCCTTAGTTTCCTCATCTATGAAGTGGTAATAATCACGCCCCCGTCACTGGACTGTGGTGGGGATTCAATGAGATAATATATGTAATGTGACTGGCTGGCACAGCACTTGTGTACACCAGTCGCTCAATAGTTGATATTGCTATTATTGTTGATGCCAGCAGGTGAGACGCTTCCTCCATTACTACCAGTCACCAGCCTGTTCCCTCTAAACATTCCGAGGGCCCAATCTTTCTGAGCTTCTAGACTCCATGCTCCTCCCATGCTACCTCTGCCCCTCCATCTCAGGCCCCTACGCTGTCTCTACCCCTCCCTTCTGCCCACAAAAGGTTTAGCTCACCACATGCTGGGCTACTGGGTCAGGGTTTCTCTAATGCCCTGCGGGTCCCACATGTGTGCAGCACATCAGAAGTTAATCCACATAATGAGAAATGCCACAGGTAACAGCCCCTCTGTTCTATAGCTAACAGCAAAAGTCACATAGCGCCAACCCAACTATAGGAATGGATTCTAACAGCAGTTGCTGGGAGAAACACAACCGCGGTGGGGACCGCTTCAGGAGGCACACTAAAGCCACACATAGAATCATACTTTAACTGGGTTGGGACTGACTTAGCACAAAATGATCTAGTGGCCTGCAAACTAGCAAGCAGTGTGGACTTCAACTCTTAGGGAAGGTCTGGGAGCCATGATGGCCATCTGGAAGTCAACATCAGGACACGATCCTGGGGTCCTCAGCTCTGGGCAAGTCCTTTCAGACATTCCCTCTCTCATCGGCTCCCTGATGGGTGGCTGCACGGTCAGCTTCGTAAAGTCAGGGCCTATCTTGTTCACATCGCACTGCTGGCCCCTGACATGGGTTCACGCAGCATGTGTGCTCAATGCATATCTGCTGGGTGAATGGATTTGACTGCCTGACACTCAGGGGAGTATGTGATGAGGCTGGCCTCAGCAAGAGAGGAGCCAAGAACAAGGAAATGGAGCTGAAGGTGAAGCAGAGGGGGCAGGGATAGTGGGATTCGGGTGACTCAAGGCCACTGACTATTGGGGAGTGGGAGAGAGAACCCAAAGAAGCCAAAGCCATTCTTGCCAACTGTGTGAAGTGAGTGTTGGAGGCCCTGAGTCCTACTTTCATGGGCAATAAAATTCTTTTTCTAGAAGGCTGTATACAAACTCCAAGTGTGCCCTCTGAGAGAGGAAGAGGAGAGAATCTGCTGTCTTGCTGTGTTCATGGGAATCCTTCCTGGGGTGGGTAGCTTTGAGATGTCTGCCTAGCCCATGTCTCCCTTCCCATAAGGATCACCCTGGGCAGCCATGTTTGTGTGACATGTGACCCGTGCTCCTGGCCACAGTGAGTTGGAGCAAGAATGGTTCACTGGACACCTGACCCAAGCCTGTGAATTTTGAATTGGGTCTCTGAGTTAGCTGGGCCTTTCCTGATGGTTTCTGGGAGATAGAGCTGGTAAATGGAAGAGGCAGAAAGGGTTGGGCTGCAAAGAGAGGAAGCAGCCTAGAGGCGAAGCTGTGGGAAAGGGCTGTGTACACCCAGAGAGGGGGCTGAGAGGGCACTGCGCTCACCCACTTGAGCCTGGCTCTTCGTTTTGCTTTGGGACTGTGAGAAACTCCTTTGCTCTTATAATATAAACAATCTCTCCCCACACCCATTCTCTCTCTCCTTCCCCAAGCCGGTTCAAATAGGTTTCTGGCACTGTGATAAAATTACCTTCTTAATCATGAGTCCCCTTTGTATGAAATTCTAGAGTGTGAAGATTTTTTTCTCAGTACATTCTTGAAAACCATAAGTGTAAAGGTTATAAAATAATATTGAGCTACTGTCATAAGAATAGTTAGATTAAGTCTAGTCATGTGAAAAGTAAAAGAGCGGGGAGTAAACAAAGGCAGGGCAGGCCTAAAGAAAGAAAGAGGGGTCAAGGAAACATGCCATGACCCTGGATAAGGGAGGAAACTCAACTGGGTCAGAGGGGCTGGCAGAGCCTGGCACACGCATGACCGGCCCCCCAAAAGCGCTTGTGGATGGAGCCAAAGCTGGAGAAGGTCTAAGTATATTGGGGGTCAGGGGAGACTCAGTCAAGGCTAGCTGAGAAATTCAGATAAGAGATCCCTCTGTCTTTCCCATCTGAGTCCCCTACGCCACTCTGGACCTCCGGGCCTGGGAAGGGCAACAACCTCAGTGTGAAATCAGAAAGGCCTTGAGCATTTACAAGACCCAACAGCAAAAAGAGAACAATGACATCCATCTCATTGGAGCACCAGAGAAGGAGAGGCAGACGAATTTCTGGAGAGCCAAAAGGGTAAAAGGCAATTATTACTCATGATTTAAGATTTTAAAATATCACCAACAGTCTTCAATTTGCATGTTGTCCTTATTGCTCTATTTTGGTAGATACAAATGCAGTATAATGAAGAAGTTGTCATTTAAAACCAAACTAAAAAGTTGCTCTGCTTTTTCCTTCCAAGCCAAGAGGGGTATGGAGCCTAATTACATCAGTAGGAAGTTGAATCTTGATCCTGCTTCTTTCTTTTTTTTTTTTTTTTTTGAGACGGAGTCTCACTCTGTCGCCGGGGCTGGAGTGCAGTGGCCGGATCTCAGCTCACTGCAAGCTCCGCCTCCCGGGTTCACGCCATTCTCCTGCCTCAGCCTCCCAAGTAGCTGGGACTACAGGCGTCCGCCACCTCACCTGGCTAGTTTTTTGTATTTTTTAGTAGAGACAGGGTTTCACAGTGTTAGCCAGGATGGTCTCGATCTCCTGACCTCGTGATCCGCCCATCTCGGCCTCCCAAAGTGCTGGGATTACAGGCTTGAGCCACCGCGCCCGGCCGCTCCTGCTTCTTTCATCTGACAGAGGCCAGTGGGGAGGGAGAAAGAAGAAAATTTAAAGCCTCTTTCAGATTTTTTTTTTGAGACACAATCTCGCTCTGTCACACAGTCTGGGGTGCAGTGGTGCAATCTCAGCTAACTGCAACCTCCGCCTCCAGGGTTCAAGAGATTCTCATGCCTCAGCCTCCCGAGTACATGGGATTACAGACGTCTGCCACCACGCCCAGCTAATTTTTATATTTTTAGTAGAAACTGGGTTCGCTATGTTGGCCAGGCTAGTCTCAAACTCCTGGCCTCAAGGGATCCGCCTGCCTCAGCCTCCCGAAGTGCTGGGATTACAGGCATGAGACACCATGCCTGGCCTTCTTTCAGTTCTTTTATGCTGTGTAAGGGCTAGACTGAGAGACGGTCTTTGTGTTTAGTTCAACACATTATGTGTCCAGTTGCCCCGAGCTAAGGTGAGAGAGACAGAGGTAAATCATATGACAGGTAAAGTGAGTGGAGTGAGTGTGTGTGTGTGTGCTGGAGAGGGGCGCTGAGGAGAGGGGACTCAGAAACCGAGAAGCAAGGAGATATGAGGAGACTCAGGAGCACAGTGATGGGGGAGTGGGAGTTGCCAAAATTATGGTAGGAAGGTGAAACTACAGAGGCAGGTGGCCAAAGGGAAATCTTCAGCAGCCAGAGGATTTTTAAGAACAGGGATATCTAATATCTCATTTTAAAAATTGAGTATCTCGGCCGGGTGCGGTGGCTCATGCCTATCATTCCAGCACTTTGGGAGGCCGAAGTGGGTGGATCATTTGAGGTCAGGAGTTCAAGACCAGCCTGGCCAACATGGTGAAACCCTGTCTCTACTAAAAATACAAAAATTAGCCGGGCATGGTGGCGGGTGCCTGTAGTCCCAGCTACTCGGGAGGCAGAGGCAAGAGAATTGCTTGAATCTGGGAGGCAGAGGTTGCAGTGAGCAGAGATCACACCATTGCACTCCAGCCTGTACAATAGAGGGAGACTCCTTCTCAAAAAAAGAAAAAGAAAAAGAAAAAGAAAAAATTGATAATATCTCTGCAAAGTAAACCCCCTCCATGGTTCTGAACCTTCAACAAAGCCTGCTGCTCACCTATATGCTTTAAATGACCAATTTTGAGGAAACCACAGCAGGGCAGAACTCCATACCTGGGCTTTCCTGGAGATTAAAGCAGAGAACAGATACCAAAGGTGAAGCACAGTGAGACTGAATCCACCAAGCAGGGACTTGGAGCCAGGGCAACACTGAGACTAGAAGCCTTGGAAATTCACAGACATTTAAGCAAAGGTGTGGGCCTACTCTAGAATGTGGTGAGGAGGCTAGAGTCTATTTTAGTTAACCATATGGAATAAAGTTATAAAAACTTTATATTAGGACTTTCATTGGTTCACTTGCAAATTCAGGCTCTCAACCCATTTCCCCTTAAGGTCTTAAGGTCACTAACTCAAGATTCTCTCCTGATAGTGTTTTTTGCTTGTGTTTTGTTTTTGTTTTTTAGGAGAACAGCCCTCATGGCTAGGGAGGGAATGTAGTATACACTGAAAATTCAGGGAGATCTTGGTTTTAAGGTTTCAAAGGGCAAGAATAGAGAGGGATAGATACAGGCTTCCTTGAGGTAATTTTAATGTGCCTTCCTTCCCCAGCCCTGGGGTTGGCGGGGAGCATAAAAGGTCTAGAATGATCTTTATCCTTTCTCCTTTTTCTTCCTCCTTTCCTCTTTTCTCACTTCTCCCCACTTCACCACTCCCTTCAAGATCCAAATTAAGTAGACAAAGGTGAGGAAGCCACCCCCATTCTAAAGCTTCAAACCCTAAAAGAAAGCCAATTGTCAGCCAGGCACCATGGCTCACGTCTATAATCCTAGCACTTTGGGAGGCCGAGGCGGGCGGATCACTTGAGTCACTTGAGGTTAGGAGTTTGAAACCAGCCTGGCCAACATGTAGAAACCCCTCTCTACTAAAAATACAAAAAAAAAAAATTAACCAGGTGTGGTGGCACACGCCTGTAATCCCAGTTACTCAGGAGGCTGAGGCAGGAGAATTGCTTGAACCCAGAGTGGAGGTTGCAGTGAGCCGAGATTGTGCCACTGCACGCCAGTTTGGGTGACAGAGCAAGACTTTGTCTCAAAAAGAAAAAAAAAAAAAGAAAGCCAATTGTCTTTGCTCCTATGTTTGAAACATAGCCTGCCTCAGGAACTCCTTAGTGCAGGAGATGTTTTAGAGATAAACTTATTTTCTATCCTAACCCTTGCTCCTTCTTTAACAGAAAAGAAAGACAGCATGAAACATGTCTTTGGTCCTAAGGCTCTGGAACTTTGTGAGGTTCCAGTGTCTTAATAGAAAGCCTTTCTCTCCTTTACTTCTCATCTTGGCGTAATTTTGATCTTCTGGTGACCCTAACGTTGCTCAATACCTGGCAAATAGATGAAGCCTTGAATATTTTTCACACTCCTTCCATCAGAAGGATCTTATAAGCTTCTCAGTACCAATGAGGGCAGCCAAACCAAACAAATGCCCACTTGTAGAGGAAAAAGATTTGGGCATGGTGCTCTTAAATTGGGTTAATGTGTATAAAGTGAACCAACTATATGTTAAGTGCCTACCAGGCACCATGCACCATGTGAGGTATCTAATATCTATTTATCTATCATTTAACAACTCATAGCAATTTGGCATGAACAACCTTGCAGTTTGGCTAGGACCGACCTGGTTTCCGCACTGAAAGTCCTGCCTCCCTCATCCTGGGACATGTCTCAGTCCTGGGCAGATTGAGACAACTGGCCACCCTGCAACAATCTTTCACTCTCCAGATGAGAATACTGAGACTCCAGGGTCTACACACCCCGGCTGGGCTTGACCAACCTTGTTTCTCTTAAATCTTGGCTCCAGTTCTTATTAGCAGCCTAGAAAAGTGGAAGTGCAACCACATTTCTAAAGCTGCTTCTAATCCTCTTTCTCCTAAAGGCCTCTCAAGAGGTTTTCACAGCCAGAAAACACATTTTTTCCCCCAGGGTAGAAATCCTGGCTCCTACTGACTTTCACCACAGTTTGATGATTCTATTCATCATATGAGTTCTGCTTAAGTCAAAATTGATTGGCTGCTAAGTACTGACTTCCTAAATTATTAATATATTCACACTGGGGGAAGGTGTGGTAAGGAGGAAGAGAGAAAATAAATAAACCAACTGCTATGGCCTATTATTTCCTACCTATCTATTCCTTTCAACATAAGGCAATTTGGGTACTTGAAAGGACATCATTATCAGCCTGGGTCCAATATGGTGACTGACCAATGACATCTTACAAAGGAAAGTAATGTAGTGAAAGGGCAAGCACAGTCTTTGGAGTCAATAGATCTGTTTTTATTTCACACCTTCACTGATTAACATCTACATTATGCTACATCTCTTTGAACCTTAGTTTCCCCATATGAAGATGGGGATAATAATATCTCCATTTTACTGGTGGTGTGAGGATTGAGAAGATGTAATTCCTGATTTCAAATTATATTACAAAGCTATAGTAATCTAAACAATATGGTACTGGCATAAAGACAGGCACATGGACCAAGGGAATATAATAGAAAGCATAGAAACAAATGCACACATACATGGTCAACTAATATCTGACAAGGGTGGTAAGGATAACCAAAGTGAAAAGATTAGTCTCTTCAATAAATGGTGTTGAAAAGACTGGATATCCACATGCAGAAGAATAAAATTGGACTCCATCTTATACTACTGACAAAAAACTAACTTGAAATGGATTAAAGGCTTAAATGTAAGACCTCAAAACATAAAAGTGCTAAAGGAAAACAGGAGAAAAGTTATTTTACACTGGTCTTGGCAGTGATTTTTTTTTTGATATGGCACCAAAAGCATAGGTAACAAAAGCAAAAATAAACTAATGTAACAACACCATATGAAAAGGCTTCTGCATGGCAAAGGAAACAATCAACAAAATGAAAAGGCAACCCATAGAATGGGAGAAAAGATTTGCAAGCCATGTATCTGATAAGGGCTTAATACACAAAATATATAAGGAACTCATACAACTCAATAGCAAAAAAACCAAATAATCCTATTTTTAAATGGGCAAAGGAAGCCAGGTACAGGGGCATGTGCCTATTGTCCCAGTGCCTCAGGAGGCTGAGGCAAGAGGATAGCTTGATCCCAGGAGTTCAAGTCCAGCCTGGGCAACACAGTGAGACCCTTAAAAAAAGGCCAAGGATCTGAATAGATGTTTTTCTAAAGAAGACATATGATTTGGTTTGGCTGTGTCACCACCCAAATCTCACCTTGAATTGTAGCTCCCATAATATCCATGTGTCATGGGAGGCTCGCGCCTGTAATCCAGCACTTTGGGAGGCTGAGGCAGGCAGATCACCTGAGGTCGGGAGTTCGAGACCAGCCTGACCAACATGGAGAAACCCCATCTCTACTAAAAATACAAAAATTAGCTGGACGTGGTGGCACCCGCATGTAATCCCGGCTATTTGGGAGGCTGAGGCAGGAGAATTGCTTGAACCTGGGAGGCAGAGGTTGCAGGGAGCCGAGATTGTGCCATTGCACTCCATCCTGGGCAATAAGAGCAAAACTCCATCTCAATAAATAAATAAATAAATAAGTTTCATGATACCTGACAGTTTTATAAAGGGCAGTTCCCCTGCACATGCTCTCTTGTCTGCCACCATGTAAAACATGTCTTTGCTCCTCCTTCACCTTCTGCCATGATTGTGAACCTTCCCCAACCACGTGGAACTGTGAGTCCAGTAAGCCTCTTTTTCTTTATAAACTACTCAGTCTCGGGTATGTCTTTGTTAGCAGCACGAGAACGGACTAATATAACATAGAAATGGCCAATAGGTACATGAAAAAGTGCTCACCATCACAATTATCAGGGTAATGCAAATTAAAACCAAAACCATAGTGAGATAACACCTCATAACTGTTAGAATGGCTACAAAAAGACAAAAGGTAACTAGTATTGGCGAGGATGTGGAGAAAAGGGAACACTTGTGCACTGTTGGTGGGAATGTAAATTGGTACAGCCATTATGGAAAATAATCTGGAAGCTCCTCAAAACATAAAAAGTAGAACTAGTATATGATCCAACAATCCCATCTCTGGGTATACATCCAAAGGAAGCCAAATCAGTATCTTAAAAAGATATCCACATGCCCATGTTCACTGCAGCATTATTCACAATAGCCAAAACAGAAATAACCTGCATGTCCATTGACAGAAGAAGGGATAAACAAAATGTGGCATATATAAATATATACAATGGAACATTATTCAGCTATAAAAAAGTAGGAAATTCTGCCATTTGTTTCAACATGGAAGAACCTGGAGGGCATGATGCTAAGTGAAATAAGCCAGAACTATTACATGTTCTCACTTATATGTGGAATCTGAAAAAGCTGAACTCATAGAAACAGAGGGCAGAACAGTGTTTACCAGGGGTTGGATGTGGAAGATGGGGAGATGTTGGTCAAAGATGAAAATTTTCCAGGGATCTAATGTACTGCATGGTGACTATCGTTAATAATACTGTATTGCATACTTGAAATTTGCTTAGAGAGATCTTAAGTGTTCTTACCATACACATGCACAAAGGTAACTATGAGTGGTGATGAAGGTGTTAACCAATTTGATTGTGGCAATCATATCACAATGTGATAAACATATCACAATTCACATATCACATATCACAATGTGATATGTTTATCAAATCATGTTTTATACCTTAAACATATATACTTTTGTCAATTATACCTCAATAAAGCTAGAAAAGAGAAATGTATGAATTTCCTTTTCTTTAATCCTCCCAGCTGCCTTTTCTAGCTAATTTTTACTTATCATTTAAGACTCATGACAGTTGTCACCTGCTCCAGGAAGCCCGTGCTGCCCCCTCTGCCACCACTCACCACCTGGGCCTATGTGCTCCTGTTTCTCCTCCTATAGTTTCCTGTGCAGACCTCCATCAGCATACCTCCCACCAATTTATGCTTATCTGTTTGTGGGTCTATCATCTCCAGGTGCAAGATGTCTTCTCCAAGGGGCTCTGACATGATCCAGAGGGCAACTTTGAAGCAAGGGGCTGCTTTCCATGTAGGGTATGGAGTCAGTACAAGAAGGACAAGGATGCCTGGGCTGGCCTCTTTCCTGCCCCTGACCTGCTGTGGGAATGAGGACCAGCAGTTACTTGGGCCTCAACTGGAGTGACAGCAGGGACTTCACAGGGTTCTGTAAGTTAAATGTGGTTCAAGGAACCATCAAATTTCTTTAGGACAGTGTATCTTTTAACCAGGTACTCTGGAACTTAATAGAAAAGTACAGACACCCAAGCCCCATTCACATCTAACATGTCAGGCAGCTGGATTGTGTATTTCAAAACTGTCCTGGAGGTTAGGAACCTTGCAGCATATATTAAAGGCACCCTCATGGGTCTCTGAGAAAGGAATAAAAGTGAGCTACCTGGCCTTTGTTTCAACTTTATAGTTATGATTATTAATATTATACATTTTAAAAATGATATTGAACTATCATTCTCAGGGGGCTTTCACAGGTACCAAGCCCCTTCACATACACTGTCTTATTGGATCTTTGCCATTATTCTGTAAGGCAGGAACTGAAGGGGTCTCTGCTCAATCCTCCATCTGCATAGTGTGCCTGACCCTCAGGCCCAGACACATCTAGCCACCCTGCCTGGCCCAGGCCCCTCATACTCTGCAGGATGCCCCTGTCCTCTGAAGTGGGAGTTCCTGCTGGGCTATGCAGCCAGACCAGCTGGGCCCCCTGCCTAGGTGTCTGGATGGATTTATAGAACAGACAGGACACTCAGAGAGGAAAAACATATGTGATCAGGTGTCCTACAGCAAAGAGAAGTGGGAGATTCAGACAATTATCCAGATGAGGCAGGTAAAACGATTCTGGCGTTGTTTCATTTTCCCTTCCACAGGGCATTGACACTATCCCTGAGATGTGGCAAGAGCAAGGTTTATATCTGTATCACACATACAGTGCCCATTTTGCTTAGAAGTGAAAGACTGCGGGTTGAGACTTCCACTCCATGAAGAATGGCAGAAACCAACTCAATGCTCATGCGCTGCAGAAAAATCACTGTGGTTGGTGACCTTGTTATCAGGCTTTGTGGCTTCCTCAAACTGGAGTGTCTGGAACTGGGGTCTGGAATGTATTCTCAGGGGTAGAAATGTTTCACTTGAACTTTTAAATTTTGTTTCCATTTTGATGATAATCTTTAAAAATTCCTTTTATTAGATGGAATAGCAAAACTTGGGTTATAATTCATAATTGGAAGATATTTTTATGGAATAAAACCCTAATTAGTTAGATTATTTCTCAAATTGGAATATGTGGCTTCCTGGGGCCCTACAAACATAAAAATGCATTTTCGTGGGTCCACAGGACTTTATTTTCCCTTTAAAAGGGGTCTTCACTTTACTCCAGCTTATGAGACATGGCCTAAAATTTCCCGTCCTCCCAGGCTCTCCCATTCTCCCTTTCCTACTCCACAGCCCTATTGGGAACAAGCCAGTAACACACATACATAGTATAGGAAGAGCAGGCAGTGAAGGAAATGCATCAATATATTTGGTACAAATATGAAAAAGGGGTTGGACATGGTGGCTCATGCCTGTAATCCCAGCACTTTGGGAGGTTGAAGCAGGTAGATCACTTAGGTCAGGAGTTCGAGACCAGCCTGGCCAACATGGTGAAACCCTGTCTCTACTAAAAATACAAAAATTAGCTGGGTGTGGTGGTGTGTGCCTGTAATCCCAGCTACTCATGAGGCTGAGGCACGAGAATCACTTGAACCCAGGAGGCAGAGGTTGCAGTGAGCCGAGACTGCGCCACTGAACTCCAGCCTGGGCAACAGGATGAGACTGTGTCTCAAAAAATATATATATGCCAAAAGGTTCTACATTCTTTTTTCTTTGGTTTGCAGTTAAAATCAGTGTCCACTTAACTGAACGGAAAACCACCAAAGCAATGTCAAATCCACCATCTACAACTACTTCTGTGATGTTCCATGTCACCTCTTCTACAGTCTTTGAGCAGAGGGCACCAAATCTAAACTCCTTTCTTCTTCTCTGGCTCAGGAGGGACCCAGCAGACTCTACTTTCCAAGGACGACCTCAATCCTGAATACAGGAGAGGTGGTGGGGTGACAGGGGAATATCTCAGAGACCATGTCAATATGTGTGAGGCATCCAGAACCAACATGGGGGCAAGAGGTCTTCCCAGCAGGCTTGCTTTCCTCTTGGTTCTGATGTTCCCACTCCTCAGCAGGACTCTGTGTGTGTGCGTGTGCGTGTGCGTGTGCGCGCGCATGCGTGCATGTGCACGTGTTTTGTGTGTGTGTGTGTTGTATTGTAACTACAGCCCATCTCTTACACTGGACTTCTCCAAAGGATTTACCATTTCTACAAAGGCACATTTACTCTGAAAAAGCCACAGGCCCTGGTCGACCTAATGCCAATGAGCGGGGTTGTGGAGGGCTCTGCAGGGTTGGGGGTAGCTCCCGTGGCCTGTGAGAGCAGGTGCATCAGGTCTCCTGCCAGGATACTAAGATGCAGTCACTGCCTCTGACACTCCTTGGAAGGTAAAATAAACCAACTTTTCCATGCTCAAGACAGTGAGCTATATACAGTAGAAACCGAACTAATACTATTTATTAGGCAGGTTTGGGATATGCTGAGAGTGAAATCACGTCCCCAGAAACATCAGTAAAGTCTAGAAAATAAAACGTCATATTTGTGCTCTAAGGATTCTAGTCCCTTTTACTCCTCTTAAGATTAATAATTTTCTTTCCACAGGAAAGAGCAAAAGACTGATTTTTAATTAGCCCAGTGATGTTTTCTGAAGGAGTAGAGGCAGTCCTGGGGTCTTTGTTGTCCTGGGAGAAAGCTTCCTAGGTGTCTTGCAAGCTACAATGCAGGGTGACTAGACAACTCTGTACCAGGCCTTTCAGCTCCAGTGAGGAGAGAGGGTGGAGCTAATGTAACAAGAACTTCAGTTTACTGAACACAATGCCTTGTACAAAACAAGCATGTCCGTTATTGGTTCTTAGGGCAACGACCGTATGGTCCTTGGAATTTGGAAATGAGGGAAATAATTCTGAGAATTAAACCATGAAATCAACACAGAATGGATCAGAGGGGAGGTCTCAAAGTCCCTAGAGAAAGACAGAGGGCTTCAGTCTGACCAAAAGCGTCAGTGAGCAGGAAGGGTGGCCAAAAATGGAAGCAGAGCAAAGGGGGCCTGAGAGGCTAGGCTGAGCCATGTGGAGCATTACCCACATTCTCCAGAAAATCCCCCCTGCCCTGCTGGGTCCCATCTGGGCACACCAGCAGGATGGCTCCCCAGAATGCACCACTCAAGGAACTCACGAATCCTGCTGATAAGATCCACGCTGCTGTCCCGGCTGCTTGCCCCACTCCCTGGGCCAGTCACTTCCTGCTGTGGCTGGTCTGGCCGCAGGCCCCAGTGGACTTTTTGCAGGCCCGAAAGATGTCCCTTCTGGTCAGTTTTTCTTTGCGGGTACGTGGGTACTGGAAGCCCAATGTGGATAGAAGGGCATTCTGTGGGCACAGCACAAAAGACAGGGGAGGCAAGGTTACTGAAAATTGGCATTTTCCCATAATATCCATTAGTTATGAAGAGATTGGGCTGCAGAAGCAAAATGGAAGACACGGAATGCCAGGATGGGGTCATTGCCCTGAGGCTTGGGTTTGACAGAGCTCCAGTAATGAACCAAATCAACAGTTGCTGGAGGGAATACCCTCAGTGCTATAATTAGAATTCTGTTAGAATGAGCAGAACTCCCAATTCCCCGTTCTTGCTTGTCCGGAACAGTGATTACTGGATATGACTTATGACACGTGGTTCAGGGGAAAGTCCCTTAGTGGGTCACAGATGTAGTTCAAAATGCCAAGTGCTCTCTTTGATTATTAGGGGAAAGTCATATGCATTTCTACTGAGAGCCATTTTTACTAACAATCAAGGACTACATAGACTACTTATCAGAAAAGTGAGTTATTGAGAGTTTCACAAAGCTGGCTTTGTAAACTAAAATTTCTAAGAACTAAAGTTACCAAGAGCCCTAATTCAGAATCCCACTAATAAGCCTGATTATTATTGAAAACCAGGGTAATGGGCAAAGCACACAGAGGCAGCTGGAATTCCCTCACCTCTCAGATAGAATATTGCTACCAGTTTAACATCAGAGTTGTCTTAAGTCAACAATTTTTAAAATAATTAGTAGATTTTTAGAACAGTTTTAGATTTACAGAATTATTGAGCAGACAGTACACAGAGTTCAATGTACCTACCTCCACCCTAACCCCACCTCCACCCCTATAGTTTTCCCTATTATTAACATCTTGCATTAGTGTGGTGCATTTGTTATAATTAATGAGCCAATACCGATACATTATTATTAACTATATAGTTTACATTAAAGTTTACTCTTCTATTGTCTAGATACTTCTATGGGTTTTGACAAATGCATAAGGACAACCATCTACAATTATATATCATATAGAATAGCTTCACTACTCTAAATATCCTTTGTTTCGCCTCTTCATCCCACCCCTTCCTCTCTCCAACCCGCCCCCACAAATTTTTTTTTTGAGATGGAGTCTTGCCCTGTTGCCCAGGCTGGAATGCAACGGTGTGATCTCGGCTCACTGCAACCTCCCCCTCCCAGGTTCAAGTGATTCTCCTGCCTCAGCCTCCCAAGTAGCTGGGATTACAGGCATGCACCACCATGCCTGGCTAATTTTTTGTATCTTTAGTAGAAACAGGGTTTTGCCATGTTAGCTAGGCTGGTCTTGAACTCCTGACCTCATGATCCACCCACCTTGGCCTCCCAAAGTGCTAGGATTATAGGCATGAGCCACCACGCCTGGCTCCAACCCCCTTTTTACTTACTATCTCTACAATTTTGCCTTTTCCAAAATATCATAGAGTTGGAATTGACAGAGCAGGAGCATCACCATCTTGTTGGATAAGCACTGCCAATCTAAAGGTCACCTTGAAAACCATATAAATCCAAAGGGCATCAGCCTAATGGCTAAGGTGAGCATGACCATAAACCACAAACAACATCTCCAACTAGAAACATTCCAAACCCCTCCCTGACCAGAGACATGCCAGCCCTGAGATAACCTCCCCTCCAGCCGGAGAGATGTCAGCCCCAGGATAACTGCCTCTCCCACCAGAGACATTCCAACCCCACCATAAACTTCTCCCCCACAGAGAAACATTCCAAGCTTGTGGTAAGTTCTCTCACTCTAAAATAAACAGTCTTAGTCTGTAAGAGAGAGTGCTTCTGACCCAAATCAGCCAAAAGCCCCTCTCAGGTTTATTCTCAAAATAAACCTGTCTTTGACTGTTGAGCCACTTTCCATGTTTCTTTCCTTTCTTTAACTCTTACAGGAATCATATATTATGAAGCCTTTTCAATTGGCTCTTTCAATTAGCAATATACATTTAAGCTTCCTCCATGTGTTTTCAAGGTTTGATAGCTCATTTCTTTTTTTTTTTTTTCCTCTGAACTTTTTATTGGCCTCTTGCTCCCCAAAGGGTACCCTGCTTCTGCTAGCTTAATGTCTCAGAACTTTGGTGTCATTGTTCTCAGACACCACTTTGCCATCCACTATCTGGTGGGTAGTGGTCTTTTGGATGATTTGCACGGAGTTGCTGCTGTCCAGGGCATCACCAAGACTGAAGTCCTCACCATCTTCCAGCAGGCAGTGGTAGGTGGTGATCTCAGCCTCCAGCTTGAACTTGATATTCAGCAGGGCCTTGTACTCCTGGGCCTGGGGCTGTCCCTCTGCCCAGGTCTGTGCCAGCTCTGACTCCAGGTGCAGCAGGATCCCATTAAGCTGTTCCATCTGGGCCTCCACCTCCCTCAGGGTGTTCTCCAAGCTGGCCTTCAGATTTCTCATGGAGTCCAAGTCAGTCTCCAAGGACTGCACTGTACATCTCAGCTTCATGAGCATCATCTCAGCAGCTCCAACCTTGGCAGACTGTATGGTGACCACTGTGCTGCTCTCCTCAATCTACTGAGACCAGTACTTGTCTAGCTCCTCTCACCTCTTCCGAGCCAGCTCATTATATTGGGCCCATGTGTCTGCCATGATCTTGGCAAAGTCCTGAGACTGGGGGGCATCTACCTCCATGGACAACCCAGAGCTGACAATCTGGGCTTGTAGGCCTTTTACTTCCTCTTCATGGTTCTTCTTCATGAAGAGCAGCTCCTCCTTGAGAGCCTTGATCTCTGTCTCCAGCTGCAGCCAAGTGACATTGGTGTCATCAATGACCTTGTGGAGCCCACTGATGTCACTCTCCACAGACTGGTGCATGGCAAGCTCTGTCTCATACTTGACTCTAAAGTCATCAGCAGCAAGACGGGCACTGTCGATCTGCGCAACTATGTGGGCATTGTCCAAAGTATTTGTGAAGATCTGAGCCCTCATGTCCTCAGTGGTCTTGAAGTAATAGCTCCAGTATCTGACCTGGGGTCCCTTCTTCAGGTGCTCCTGGATTTTGCTCTCCAGCTTCCTGTTCTCAGTCCTCAGGCTCCTCACTCTGTCCAGGTAGGAGGCCAGGCGGTCATTCAGGCTTTGCATGATCTCCTTCTCATTCAGGATGCCTCCCATTCCTGCCAGACTCCCAGCCATCCCCATGGCCAGGCCCCCAGACCCTATATCGCCCTGGAAGTTGGTGCAGCAGGACACAGAGATCCGGGAACCAGAGCCCCCAGCACCTACATAGATGCTGGCCGCACTGCTGACCAGCCAGGCGCCATAGCTTGGCGGCTGGACAGAGCCCAGGGACTGGTAGTTGGAGAAGGTGGAACAAGTGGTGAACCTCATGCTGGCCAGGGAGGAAAGTGAGAGGAAAGGACTCAGGCTTTGCCAATGACCTCATTTCTTTTTATCTCTGAACAACACTTCACTGATGAATGTACTGTAGTTTGTTCATTCATTCTCCTATTGAAGGACATCTTGGTGGCCTCCAGTTTTGGTGATAATGAATAGAGTAGCTATAAACATTCATATGTGGCTTCTATGTGAACATAATTTTCAACTTAATTGGGTAAATACCTAGGAACATGATTACTGGTTCAGATGACAAGACTATGTTCAGTTTTGTAAGAAACTGCCATACCGTCTTCCAAAGTGGTTATACTATTTGCATTCCCACCTGCAATGGAAGAGCATTTCCTATTGCTTTGCATCCTCACCAGCATTTGGTATTGTCAGTTTTTTAAAAAATAGCCATTCTAATAGGTGTTAGTGGATCTCATTGTTTTAATTTTCAATTCCCGAATGACATATGACATTTAGAATCTTTTTATATGCTTATTTGCCATCTGTATATCTTCTTTGATGAGGTGTTTGCTTATATCATTTGTCCATTTTAAAATTGGGTTGTTTGTTTCCTTATTGTTGAGTTTTAAAAGTTCTTTTGGTATTTTCAGATGCAAGTCTTTTATCAGATATACACATTTTGCAAATATTTTCTCCTAGTCTGTGGTTTTCTTTCCATTCTCTTAGATGTCTTTCATAGAGCAGAAGTTTTTAATTTTAATAGAGTCCAGCTTATCATTTTTTTCTTTCATCAATTGTGCTTTTAGGGTTGTATCTAAAAACTCATCACCAGACCTAAGGTCACCTAGATTTTCTCATATGCTATCTTCTAGAAGTTTTATAGTTTTGCATTATATATTTAGGTTTAAGATCCACTTTAAGATGATTTTTTGAAAGGTGTAAGGACTATGTCTGAATTTTTTTTTTTTTTTTTTTTTGAGACAGAGTCTTACTCTGTCATCCAGACTGGAGTGTAGTGGCATGATCATGGCTTACTGCAGCTTTGACCTCCTGTGCTCAAGTAATCCTCCCACCTCAGCCTCCAGAATAGCTGAGATCACAAGCATGCATCACCACACCCAGATATTTTTAAAAAAATTTTTAGTAGTCTCAAAATCTCTACATTGCCCAGGCTGGTCTTGAACTCCTGGGCTCAAACAATCCTCTCGCCTTGGCCTCCCAAAGTGCTGGGATTACAGGCATGAGCCATTGCACCCAGCCTGGATTCTTTTTTTTTTTTAAGCATATGAATGTCCAGTCATTTCATCACCATTTGCTAAAAATGTTATTCTTCTTCCATTAAATTGCCTTTGTGTCTTTGTCAACGATCAGCTGATTATATTTGTGTGGGTCCATTTTGGGGCTATTTATTCTGTTCCACTGATCAATTTGTCTGCTCTTTTGACAATATCACACTTGATTGTAGTAGCTTTACAGTAAGTCTTGACGTTGAGTAGTGTCAGTCATTCAACTTTGTACTTCTTCAGTGTTATGTTGGATATTCTGGGTCTTTTGCCTTACCATATACATTTTAGAATCAATATGTCGGCATCCAAAAAAATAACTTGCTAAGATTTTTACTGGGATTATATTGCACCTATAGATCAAGCTGGGGAGGACTGACAACAATGTTGAATTTTCCTATGCATGAACATGAAATATTTTTTCATTTTCTTAGATCTTTGATTTCCTTCATTACCTTTATAGTTTTTCTCATGTAGATCCTGTATACATTTTGTTAGATTTATGTCTAAAATTTTTGGTGCTAGTGTATCATGTCTTAAATTTCAAATTTCAATGGCTGGTACATAGAAAAGCAACTATACCCTAAGACTACAACCTGAGACCTTGTTATAGTCACTTATTAGTTACAGGAGTTGTTTGGTAAATTCTTTGGAATTTTCTGCATAGACAGTTATATCATCTGTGAACAAAGATAATTTTATTTCTTCCTTCCCAAACTATATACATTCATTTCCTTTTCTTGTCTTATTGCATTAGCTAGAATTTCCAGTATGATATTGAAAAGGGCTGGTGAAAGGGGATCTCTTTGCTTTGTTCCTGATCTCAGTAGGAAAGTTTGAGTTTCTCATCATTAAGTATGATGTTAGCTATAGTTTTTTTGTTGATTTTTAAAAAATCAAGTTGAGGAAATTTCCCTCTATTCCTAGTTTACTGCAAGTTTTTACTATGAATAGGTGTTGGATTTTGTCAAATGCTTTTTCTGCATTGGTTGACATTATTGTGTGATTTTTCTTCTTTGGCCTATTGATACGATGAATTATCTTAATTGACTTTTGAATACTGAACCAGCCTTAATAACTGGGATAAATCCTTTTGGTCATGGTGTATAATATTTTTTTTTTTTTTTTTTTTGAGATGGAGTCTCGCTCTGTCACCCGGGCTGGAGTGCAGTGGCCAGATCTCAGCTCACTGCAAACTCCGCCTCCGGGGTTTACGCCATTCTCCTGCCTCAGCCTCCCCAATAGCTGGGACTACAGGCGCCCGCTACCTCGCCCGGCTAGTTTTTTTTTTGTATTTTTTAGTAGAGACGGGGTTTCACCGTGTTAGCCAGATGGTCTCGATCTCCTGACCTCGTGATCCGCCCGTCTCGGCCTCCCAAAGTGCTGGGATTACAGGCTTGAGCCACCGCGCCCGGCCAATTATTTTATATATTGTTGAATTTGATCTGCCAGCATTTTGTGGAGGATTTTTGCATATATATTCATAAAGGATATTGATCTGTAGTTTTTCTTTCTTGTCATGTCTTTATCTGGTTTTGTACTGGGATAATGCTGACCTCATGGGATTAGTGAGAAAGTATTCCTTCTGCTTCTATTTTCTGGAAGAGATTGTAGACAACTGATATCCTTTCTTCCTTAAATGTTTGGTAGAATTCGCTAGTGAAATCATCAAGGTCTGTTGCTCTTTTTTTTTTTTTTTTTTGTAAAGTTGTTAATTATTATCTATTACCTCTCTAATAGTAATAGACCTGTTCAAATTATTTATTTCTCCTGTGTGAGTTTTAGTAGTTTGTGTCTTTCAATAAATTAGTCCATTTCACCTAAGTCATCAAATTTGTAGGCACAGAGTTGTTCATAATATTCCTTTATTATCCTTTTAATGTCCATGGAATCAATAATGATCAACTTTCATTTCTGATATTAATGTATGTCTTCTCCCTTTTTTCCTTGGTTAGCCTGGCTAGAGATTCATCAATTTTATTAATCTTTTTAAGAGATAGCCTCAGTTTCATTGATTTTTCTCTATTGTTTCCTATTTCTAATTTCACTGATTTCTGCTCTATTTGGTATTATCCCTTTTTTCTTCTTGCTTTAGGATTATTTTGCAATTCCTTCTCTTGTTTCCTAAAATGGGAGCTTAGGTTGTTGCTTTTAGATCTTTCTTCTTTTCTAATATATGAATTTAATGTTATTCATCTTCCTCTAAGCACTGCTTTTGCTGTATCCCACAAATTTTGATAAGTTAAATTTTCATTTTCATTTAGTCAAAAATATTTTCAAAATTTTCTTAAGACTTCTTCTTTGACTACTCATATATTATTTAAAAGTATATTGTTTAATCTCTAAATCTGTTGGGATTTTCCAGTAATTTTTCTGTTACTGATTTTTAGTTTAATTCCAATGTGGTGTTACAGCATACTCGGCATGACTTCTGTTTCTTTAAATTTGTTCAGGTGTGTTTTATGTCCCAGAACGTGGTCTGTCTTGGTGGATATTCCACATTGAGAAGAATGTGTATTCTGCTGTTGTTGGCCGAAGCATTATACAAATGTCAATTAAATCCAGGTGATTAATATGCTGTTCCTCTCAACTGTATCATTACTGATTTTCCGCCTGCAGGATCTGTTAATTACTGGTAGATGGGTGTTGAAGTCTACAACTATAATAGCTGATTTGACTGTTCTTCTTCAGTTTTGTCATTTTTTTGCCTCATGTATTTTGATGCTCTGCTCTTAGGTGTATACATGTTAAGGACTATTACGTTTTCCTGAAGAATTGACCCTTCTATCATGATGCAATGCCCTCCCTTATCCCTGTTAAAGAGATGTTCTTTGCTCTGAATTCTTCTTTGTCTGAAATTAAAATACCTATTCTTGCTTTCTTTTGATTAGTATTATCATGGTATATCTTTCTCCCTCCCTTTACTTCTAATTCATCTGTATCTATCTATCTATCTATCTATCTATCTAATCTATCTATGTGTGTGTGTGTGCATATATATATGTGTGTGTGTGTGTATTTGCATTTTTTTTGAGATGGAGTCTTGCTCTGTGCAGCTTCCACCTGCAGGATTCAAGTGATTTCCTGCCTCAGCCTTCCGAGTAGCTGGGATTACAGGTGTGTGCCACCATGCCCGACTAATTTATGTATTTTTAGTAGAGACAGGGTTTTACCATGTTGGCCAGGCTGGTCTCGAACTCCTAACCTCAAGTGGTCTTCCCACCTCAGCCTCGCAAAGTACTGGGATTACAGGTGTGAGCCATCGCACCTAGCCTGTGTCTTTATATTCAATGTAGGTTTCTTGTCACATAGTTGCGTCTTGTTTTTTGAGCCTTTCTAACATCCTCTGTCTTTTAATTGATATGTTTAGACCATTCATATTTAAAGTAATTATTGACCAGGTGCAGTGGCTCACGCCTGTAATCTCAGCACTTTGGGAGGCTGAGGTGAGTGGATCACCTGAGGTCAGGAGTTCAAGATCAGCTTGGCCAACATGGCAAAACCCCGTCTCTACTAAAAATATAAAAAATAAACCAGCGTAGTGGTGTGAACCTGCAGTCCCAGCTACTTGGGAGGCTGAGGCATGAGAATTGCTTGAACCTGGAAGGCAGAGGTTACAGTGAGCTGAGATGCACCATTGCACTCCAGCTTGAGCGACAGAGCAAGACTTCGTCTCTAAATAAATAAAGTGATTATTGATATCAGTTAATTAATATCTACTATGTTTACAACTATTTTGTGTTTGTGGCACTTGCCCTTTTTTTTTTTAAGAAATAGGGTCTTGCTATGTTGCCCAGGCTGGCCTCAAACTCTTAGCCTCAAGCAATTCTCCTGCCTCTGTCTCCTGGGTAGCTAGGACTACAGGCACATGCCACTATGCCTAGCTCCTCCTGTGGTTTTAATTGAGCACTTTATATGATTCTGTTTTCTCTCATCTCTGAGTGTATCATTATACCCCTCAAAAAATTATAGTGGTTGCCCTAGACTTTGCAATATACAATTAGAATTAATCGATGCCCACTTTCAAATAACACTATAGTGTTTCTCAACTGAACTATGGAGAAGCATGTCTAAGCCTTTTAGAGAGATGTTGAATATGCTTTAGAGAGATGTAGTATCAGTCTACTCTGGTTGGTGCATTCCTAGGTACTGGAGGTCAGGTTACTTGGATGTCAGTGTCCAAATCTGTATATAGTCCCAGCTCACCCCACTGCATGCTCTTCTGGATCCCATTCTCTCCTGGGTGTAACAGGGATGAAGAAAATGAAGTGGAGATTATTATGAAATGTGGCCTCGCTTCCTAGGGGACGGGTGTCAGAATGACTAGTTTCCCTTCTTCCTCCTCTCACCTCCCCACATCATGGTGGAACTTCCCTTCCCTACACTGCATTGTTTAAGCAAGCTGCAATTTGAGATAAGAAGTAGACACTAGCACTTAGAGGTAAGTAGTTCCACTCTAAGGGCTTAGTATATTTGGGTCTTCCAATGACAAGTTCCTATTCTCCACCCTTGAGGCCAGGAATGGAAATGAAAAGAAGCAGGTATATCAGAAAGACCCCATCCCAAGAGGCAGCTGCCCTGGGTGCTCCCTGGCTTGTCCTTTATTTGATCTGTGGCCATCTTGCCTCTGTGGGACTCAGTGAACTCATCTGTAATGTGGGAATGAAAATCCTTTCTCTACCAAACTGGCATCTGAAAAGATAGAATGGGATCATGTATGAGAACATGATTATGCAAATTGTAAGGGGCCACACAGGAAGAGTATACTTATTAAAAAAATCAGAGGAGATGGCTGTCAAAAAAATATTTTACTTTCTGTTCTGAATCTAAATTGTCCCATCTTTTCTTGGCTTCTATCATAATCAAAAGAGCATGGTGATTTAGCTGGTGAACTGTAGAGAGTGGCTTGTCCTCACCCAAGTCTACATTCTCCTTCGTGGCTCTGCAGGACCTCTCCTCTCACCGTAAGTATCTTGCAGTTTGGCTCAGGACATGTGCCAAGTTCTCCTAGCAACTCTTTTTTTTTTTTTTTTTTTTGAGACGGAGTCTCGCTCTGTCGCCCGGGCTGGAGTGCAGTGGCCGGATCTCAGCTCACTGCAAGCTCCGCCTCCCGGGTTCACGCCATTCTCCTGCCTCAGCCTCCCAAGTAGCTGGGACTACAGGCGCCCGCCACCTCGCCCGGCTAGTTTTTTGTATTTTTTTTTTAGTAGAGATGGGGTTTCACCATGTTAGCCAGGATGGTCTGGATCTCCTGACCTCGTGATCCGCCCGTCTCGGCCTCCCAAAGTGCTGGGATTACAGGCTTGAGCCACCGCGCCCGGCCTCTCCTAGCAACTCTTTAGGACATTTTTCTTGCTTGACAGCTCCAAAGTGGCTCTACACATTCTGCAGCTCACAGAGCCTCTAGGTGGACAGCGAGGTTGGTATTTTCCTTCACTTGGGGCTGGGGTAATGATGGCACTAGCCACCCATCTGACTGCCTTTTCATAAGCCCTGTGGCTTCTTCTCTGTAGTGTGTAGGAGGCTTTGGGCCTCTAAAGTCAGCAATTCTGGAGCAACAGAAATACCTGCCACCCCAACATCCTCTTGCACTAGTTTTAATTGAGCTGGCAGTTTGGGAATCTATTAATATAAAATGTTGATATTTGGCATTTATTATGGTTTGCAGATCTTGTAAAATTAGGTGAGTTACATTTTGTGTTGGGGAAGCTATACTCTAATCCACAGAGCCAAAGTGGCAGTTTCCTATCTCCGGCCTGACCATGCAGTCCCCTGGGGATACCATGAAGGCTGGTGCCACCAGCCTCAAGGAGACACTGTGGATGAGTCAGGAAAAGAGACCTGCTCCCTAGACTCTCCAGCTGAAAGAGTTGTTATAAAGACATCCAGAGAATTCTCAGTGCCTCCTGAGATTTGCGTAAAGTCCTCAAAGTGACCTCACCTTTCTGATCCGGAAATCTCCTCCTGTGGTTAGTGTGGTCCAGCTTTCCTACCCCAGCCTTCTCCTTCACCTTCATGACTATAAAGTAAAAGGAACACAGCCTCAAAATGTATACATTAAAAAGGGTAGGATTTCAAGGATAAATGGCCAAATCCATAGTCACGATGGGAGATTTTAATACAGATAAAAAACTAAGACAAAAGGACATATAGCTGGGTGTGGTGGCTCACACCTATAATCCTAGCACTTTGAGAGCCTGAGGTGGGTGGATCACCTGAGGTCAGGAGTTCGAGACCAGCCTGGCCAACATACTGAAACTCCATCTCTACTAAAAATACAAAAATTAGCCAGGTGTGGTGGCATGCGCCTATAATCCCACTTGCTAGGGAGGCTGAGGCAAGAGAATCTCTTGAACCCGGGAGGTGGACTTTGCAATGAGCTGAGATTGCACCACTGCACACCAGCCTGGGCAACAGAGCAAGACTCTGTCTTAAAAAAAAAAAAAAAAAAAGGACATATAAACAAATTGAAGAATAATTTCTAACAAATAGAGAACACACTTCCTTTTCAAGTACAAATGACACCATTTACAAAGAAAGCGCATATACTAGGTCATGGAAAGCCTCAGAAAAGTAAATTTATTATGCTTCTATAGTTTATATATAATAAGCCTAATTTGTATTGTGGTTTCCTATTAAAACCATCATTCAAAATTATTATATATAAATATACTTGTATATATAATAATTTCTAATCATGGGTTTAATGGGAAACCACAATAGAAATTATTAAATATTTGAACTCAACATTTATAAATACAATATATTGAAACTTGTGGGATGCAGCATACTTAGAGAGAACAAGGAAAGAAGGCAATTACTTTAAAAGATTATTAAGATAGGCAATTGAGCCAGGTGTGGTGGCTCACACCTGTAATCCCTCCACTTTGGGAGGCCAAGGCAGGAAGATTGCTTGAGGCCAGGAGTTCACGACCAGCCTGAGCAACATAATGAGACTTTATCTCTATAATACACATACACATATATATATCTTATTAGATATATATATTAGATATATATTTTATAGATATATATTAGATATATATTTTATAAATATATATATGTGTGTGTATATATAAATATGCACCACGTGTGATGGTGTGCTGTAGTCCTAAGCTACTTGGGAGGCTGAGGCAGGAGGATCATATGAGCCCAGAAGTTTGAGGCTGCAGTGAGCCATATATGATTGTGCCACTGCATTACAGCCTGGGTGACAGAGTGAGACTCTGTCTCTATGAAAAAGAAAAAAAAGAAAAAAACAAAGGCATTCTATGTAAGATCAATCAGAAGAAAAGAAGAATTTTAAGTAAACAACACTAGGAATGAAAAAGGGACATAACTTAAAATATAGTTGAGAATTTAAAAAGTATAATTCCATTAAAAAATTCATACCAATTAATTTTAAAACTTAAATAATAACAATAAAACTTAAACAATAACAATTACATTGCTATGTGCCAGATACTAAAGTGCTTTGCATGTATGATTTAATTGAATCTTCTCAACAATCCTATGAAATAAATAACATTATTATTCCCATTTTACAAATGAGGAAACCCAGACACAGAGAGCTTAAATGACTACCCACATGGAAAAACAAAACCAGACAATCTGTTTCTGGAACTATAACCCTTAGCCACAAGGCTAATAAATGGATACTTCACTACAAAAATAATAGAAGTATCAAAAATTGACTTTAAAAAAATTAGAAAACCTAAATTAACCAATAACAATTAAAATTATTGTAGGAAAGGCACCACAATCAGTCATATATTGATAATTATTGAAGTTATGCTACAAAAGATTTGAAAAAAAAAAAAGAGTTGTAAACTAAAAACAAAATCCTAAGCCTCCCCATCAACTGAATGGACTCTCTCTTGGCCAAGGGGATCCCAGGCATACATTAAAAACCGAAATCCTGGCCAAGACAGGATAGGAGGTCAGACACACCTTGTTATATTCTCTCCTTTTTGCAGTGTAGACAGAACTGACCAGCATTTATGTTAAAATTGAGAATAAGACTAACAGAACAGATCCTTTGTGGCAATAAGGTACCAAACTATAAACAAGACCTAAAGCCAGGCCAGGCAAGGGTTAAGTCATGCACATCTACACTTGAAGAATAAGCTGTGTCCTAAGTGCCACAAGGTTTTTCTTTTCCTCTAGCAGTTAAACAAGCACTGGCCTTGAGACAAGCAATATTAGAACAATTCACAGCACATCTACCAGCAGACGCTGACTAACCAACCCCCTGCTCCATAAGCCATAACTATAGCTTTGATTGGACAAAAGACTGACTTCAGTGACTTTCTCCTGATAAGATCACGGACCATGGACTGGTTCTGGTCAGTTTACAGAGGCTGTGCATTTGAACTCCAAAGATATTCTAACGTATAATGCCTAACGTAATACATTTAAATGTAATGGCTCCATCCCAAGGTGAACATGGGCATGTGTAATATGCATGTTTGTTCAATGCACATGCATCAGGACCACCTTCATGAATATTCATAGATCCTCCTGTAACCTATTGAATATGCATGTTTGGCCAACCCAGTCATTACCCCTCTTCCTTCGAAGTGCCCGTCTCTGATCTAACCCTGAGGCTGTGGTTCCCAGCCTGTAACATGGCCACCTTGCAGGCTGTAACCCTTTACAAGAAATACTTCTCTCTAAATGCATAGATTATGTGATTTTTAAGTTAATAGGGTCATCATCATTTATTTTACTTTTGTTGTGTTTGAAAATTTTTCTATAATGCAAAGAAAAATAAACACCAGGAACAGATAGTTTTTTAAAATGTTTTATCTGAACCTTCAAGGATTAGATAGCCTCTACATATACAAAATGTTTCTCAAAGATAGAAATAGGACATCAGAGGCAATAGGGACATCTGAAGACCATGATGCAGAGTGGGCTGAACACAGGGGAGATGGTGGAAAATCTTCATAAGGAGTTCTGAGGTTAAATCCTCAGGTCTCTCTTCTAGGCTCTAGTCTCCTATAATGCCCCTTCTACTCAGAATATGGAGGGGCCCTGTAGGAGACTAAAGCCTAGGACAGAAGATCCCTGGATAGCTGAGGGCAAAAAGGAGTAATTTCACTGGGGAAACAAAAAGGAGTTAAGTAAATGCAGTTAGTCCCTCAGCCCTTTGCCTGTTGGACTCCTAGAACCCTAATGAAGTTTAGGCCCTCCAGGCAGGACATTGGAGAACTTTCAGATTCCAACATTTTGGGGACCTCTGGCAAAATGGCAAGGGCTGCATCCAATTGCCCACTGTAAGTCTATCATTCAACAAGTCCAGCCTGGCCACTTGGCAGCTGTTTAGCAGTTCCACTTCAAAACATGAACAGCCAGCCAAGAATCACCAGAATGACAGATACCAAAACAAACAGGAAAAGAAAAAGTCCAAGGAAACAGGAGCAATGAAGGCAGCCAAAGAAACCATTAAAACTATGTAGTAGCAAATGCCACAAAAGCAAAAATAGACAAATGGTACTTAATTAAACTAAAAAGCTTCTACACAGCAAAATAAACAATGAACAAAGTAAACAGACAACCTACAGAATGAAAAAAATATTACACACTGTGCATGTGACAAAGAGCTAATATCTAGAATCTGTGAGGAACTCAAACAACTCAAAAAGAAAAAACAAATAACCCCATTAAAAAGTGGGCAAAGGACATGAACAGATATTTGGCAAAAGAAGACATATAAATGGCCAACAAGCATAAAAAATGTTCAATATCACTAATCATCAGAGAAATGCAAATTAAAACCACAATGAGATACCATCTTACACCAGCCAGAATGGCCATTATTAAAAAGTCTAGGCCTGGCAAGGTGGCTCATGCCTGTAATCCCAGCACTTTGGGAGGCTGAGGTGGGGGATGGCCTGAGGTCAGGAGTTCAAGACCAGCCTGGCTAACATGGTGAAACCCCATCTCTACTAAAAATACAAAAATTAGCCAGGTGTGGTGGTGCATGCCTGTAATCCCAGATAGGAGGCTGAGGCACGAGAATCGCTTGAACCCAGGAGGCAGAGGTTGCAGACTGAGATTGTGCCACTGCATCCAGCCTGGGCAACAGAGTGAGACTCTGTCTTACACACACACACACACACACACACACACACACACAAAGTCTAAAAATAACACATGCTGGCCAGGCTGCAGAGAAAACATGCACTGTTGGTGGGAATGTAAATTAGTACAACCTTTATGAAAAACAGTATGGAGGATTCTCAAAGAACTAAAAATAAAACTACCGTTTGATCCAGCAATCCCACTACTGGTATATGCCCAAAGGAAAAGAATCATTATATTAAAAAAGATACCAGCACTTGAATGTTTATTGCAGCACTATTCACAATAGCAAAGATATGGAATCAACTTAAGTGTAATCAATGTAGGATTGGATAAAGAAAATGTTATATATATATATATGTATACATATAATGGAATGCTACTCAGCCATAGCAAATGAAATCATGTCTTTCGCAGCAACATGGATGAAACTGGAGGCCATCATCCTCAGTGAAATAACTCAGAAACAGAAAGACAAATCCTGTGTGTTCTCACTTATAAGTGGGAGCTAACAATTGGTACACATGGACATGTAGAGTGAAATAACAGACACTGGAGACTCCAAAAGGTAGGACGGTAGGAGGGGGTGAGGGTTGAAAAGTGACCTATTGGGTACACTGTTCACTGTTCGGGTGATGAGTACCCTAAACTCAAACTTCACCACAATGAAATATATGCATGTAAGGAACTTGCACTTTTGCTCCCTAAATATATATTTTAAAATGTTTAAGTTATTTTAAAAACTATGTAACTGGTGCTCACTTTAGTAGCACATATATTAAAATTGGGATAATAAAAGATTAGCATGACCCCGTGCAAAGATTACAAAACAAAGACAAAAACAAAGATAGTTAATATCTTCAAGGAGATTGTCATAGGTTTGTTTAATATAGTTCCTTCCTTGGCATCCAGTTTTTGGCCTGACATAAGTTGTTTGAAACCCAATTAGTTGTACTCCTTGGCCTAGTTAAAACTTCCCCTCCCCATGTGATTGTTTGTAAAAGAGCGCATTCTCGCTCTCTCTCGCTCTCTCTCCCCCCATTCACTGATTGAACATCCTACTGCCTCTTGACTTCCCACCAGCCACCCCTAACCTCTCCGAGATCTGTAAGTAATAACTTTTTTCTGTTTTATGCATTTTGGTTTCATTGTGTCTCACCTGACCACCTAAACCTTATTTTCCTCCTGGTTAGAGCTGTCCTAGAAAGTGGCTATCTTGGTTTCTGGCTACTCTGCAGAAACAGCTCTCAAGACCAAATTAGAGGAAATCACAACAGAGACAAGAAAAGACATTGTATTCATGACAACAAGAAAAGCAGAATTAAAAATATCTTAGAAGAAAATTTTCAATAAAAGACTTGGAACATAAATTTGAAGGAGTATATCAGATAATAGAACACAAATAAAAAGAGATTAAACAAATACTATGATAAAACAAGAAAACCAGAGAATCAATCCAGGAGGCCCAAACATCAAAGTAATAGGAATTTCCAAAACAGAGATAAAAAAATAGTGGAGAGAAAACTATCAATGAAATAACATGAGAATATTTTCCAGAACTGAAGGATTTGAATTTTCTGATTGAAAGAACTTTCAATCAGCTCAGAAAAAATAATTTTTAAAAAATCCACTCCAAGTCACATGATTATGAAGCATTAGGACATCATGGATAAAGAGATCTTAAAAGCTTCCAGAAAAAAATAAGTCACCTACCAAGAATCTGAAACAAGAATTACATCAGATTTCTCAATTGCTACAGTGGAAGCTACAAGACAATGAAATCGTGCTTCCAAAAGTGAGACAAAATTATTTCCAACCTAGAATTCCAGTCCCAATCAAACTATCAATCAAGTGGGAGAGTAGAATAGGGGCATTTTCAGACATAAACTATCTCAAAAATTTACCTTTGATGCACCTTTATTTCAGGAAGTGATTGAAGGAGGAACTCCAGCAAGATGAAGGACTTGCACTAAGAAAGAAATTAAGTCTGGAAAACGGGATTCACCACAAAAGATGGGCAAAGGAAAGTTGCTGGAGAAGAACCCTGTAACAGTCCAGAGAGCAACAGGCACATTTTAGAGCAGGCACTGGACAGGATGTCTTCAGGAAAAAACCTGGTTCTGAAAAATGGTCTTCATGTGTTTGTTGCGAGAGGATACAAAAAGCTTGTCAAGAACAGTCATAGAAAGGAAAAGTAATCATGGTACACTATACTCAACTGTGGGCAATATTTACACAGTCATAATAAATCAAGTGAGTGTTAGTTTCCCTGAAAATAGCAATAGAAACAGGGTTGATATTCCACCGATATGCATTGGTATGGCTGCTGTTTATGGTTGGTGTCCATTTTTAGTGATCAGGTATTCATTTTGGTTGGTCAACATCAGTGCCATGTTGATTGTTAAATATTTTGAACATTACCACTGGATGTAACTATTTGGAGAGTATAAAACACCTGTGGAGAATGCTGCTAGCTACTTCCCTGATGCCCATTCCCCTTTCTGCTCTGACTTTCTGACTTCTGCTCCAGCCACAGTAGCACTATGGCCAACTAAAAAGAATCACTTCCCTCAGATGCTCTTCAGCTCTCTCTGGCTGAAGAGCTGCAGGAGAAAGAATCTGAGGAAGGAGTCCCTTCCTAGATAAAGCATTTTCAGAAGAAAGCCCCTTCACTTTTCCTTCTTCTTCCTTCCTGGATAGAGTTGCCAGGTTTAGCAAATAAAACTAGTTTGCCCAGTTACATTTGAATTTCAGATAACAACAAATAACTTTGAGTATATGTTTGGTACAATATTTGGGATATACTTCTACTAACAATTACTTGTTGACAAAGGTGACCCAAATGTGGTTACTGAAAACCATACCTGGGTCATATGACAAAGGACTCTAGGAAAGTAAGTTTTTACTGGGAAAATAATATTGAGTCTGTCAGTAAGGGAAAAAGGGAGAATGGGCATTGGGTGGTCATCTAGCATGTCTGCTACACTGCCCAACATCCATTCCCTCTTCTTCTTGCCTATTTACAAAACTCCATTTTGTTCAGGTAGAGACACAGGGCCCTTGATTGCCAGCAGTCACCTTCCGTAGGCTCAGGCATGAGTTGGGATCTATATAAACCATTCATGGTAATCTGGTTGCCCTTAGCCAGTCACTGATTTTAGGAGTAGTCATGTGACACTATTCTAGCCGATGAGATATAGGTAGAAGTACCTTGGGTAAGGCTTCCAGGAAAGCTTTTATTTTCCTGATTGAAAGTGACACAGTTGGAATGCATAGTTTGTCCTTTACCCTCCTCCTTTCTTGCACGGACCTTGAGACTTTGAGATAAAGCAGCCATCTTGCAACAATGAGGTGACAAGTATGAAGATCAAAGGCACAGGCTAAGGACAAAGCAGAAGGACAAGACAAATCTGGGTTCCTGAGAATATCACTGAGCTCTGGAATGCTTATCCCTGGATTTCCTGTTACCTGAAAAAAAAAAAATCTCTATATTTAAACTGCTAGTTAAGTTTTATGTTACTTTTAGCTGAGGCCTTCCTAACTGACACACAATGGATGACTGTGGACAGTTCAAACGAATGAACTAGATTTTTATGTATTAACATGTCTAAATCTCAAAAACATAATAAGAAAAAAAAGTTGTAAAACAAAATGATATTATTTACATAAAACTTTCAAACAAACAAAACACTACCAATACTGATTACAGTTACATTTATAAGTAATGAAATCATAAAATTATGCAGAGGAATGATACACACCAACTTCAGGTTACTTCTGGGGAGGGATAAAGTTAATGATGCTTGATGATCTTTGGTATTTTGGATAGATTATACATATACATGTAGGTATGAAACAAATATGATAAAATGTTAACATCTGTTAATTCTGGACAGTAATATATCAATATCTGTCATATTGTACATATTTGAGGTATTTTATTATTAAATTTTTTAAAGTACTTTTAAAAATAACTAAGAGGTCTCCCCAACATTATGAGATAATAGTGTCACACCAAATGGGTCAACTGAGCACTCTGCATAAAAAATGACTGGGAAAAAACCTCCCCACACTTTGCTAGATCATTATGAAATTTTAGAACAGTGACTATGAAGAAAAGAAAGATCCTAAAAACTTGTAGAGTGAAACAATCAGAAACAGGTCACCTGTCAATGAACAGAAAAGCAGAAGACTCCTCCTCAGCAAGTTGAATAAGAGAAGATAATGGGCAGGGTGCGGTGTCTCACGCCTGTAATCCCAGCACTTTGGGAGGCTGAGGCGGGTGTATCACCTGAGGTCAGGAGTTCAAGACCAGCCTGGCCAACATGGTGAAACCCCGTCTCTATTAAAAATACAAAACTTAGCCGGGTGTGGTGGCACATGCCTGTAATCCCAGCTAATTAGGAGGCTGAGACACGAGAATCGTTTGAACCCAGGAGGTGGAGGTTGCAGTGAGCTGAGATTGTGCCACTGCACTCCACCTGGGTGACAGTGAGACTCTGTCTCAAAAAAAAAAAAAAAAGAGAGAGAGAAGATAATGATAGAGCAAAACCACCCCAAATCCAAGGGAGAATGATTTCCAACCTAACATTCTCCACCCAGTCAAACTACCAGTTCAGAGTAGGGGTAAAAGACATTTTCAGACATGTAAAAAATTATTTTACTTCTCTTTCATAACTTCCTAGGAAGTTCTTTAAAAAGTTACCCATCATTAATCAAGAAGGGGAAGACAATGATATGCAGGAGAGAGTGGATGGAATCAGAATAATGAAGAGCAGTCCCCAGATGACAGCCGTGACCTCAAAAATCAATCAGTCCTCAAAAGAACTAGAAAATGAGGCTTCAGAAGAAGCCGCCCAGGGGAAAAAATGAAATGTGAAAGATTTGATACACTCTTGGAGATTTTGGAACAACTCAAGAAAGTGACAGAAAATGCAAAGAAAAAAGATAGCAATTAGAAATACTAGGGAAAAATTAAAACTCTGCAAGGAATAAAATGTGATCATGGCATGTAATCATGAGTATAAACACTGCATTTTGAATGAATTAAAAACAGTGATGATATTCTACACTGGGAGGATAAAAAATAGATGTCTGTGGTTGTAAGTTAAATATTCACTTGTAAGTGGCTAATGTCTAACTTCAATAAATAGCAGGAATAATTATTACTATCATTATTATTAAAAGGTAGCCAACAAAAAAAGCTAAAAGAATTCCTAGTGGTTATCTTTGGGAAGTGGAACTGTGGCATATGGAGGAAGCTGGAATGGAGTTCCATTGCTTTTTATGGAAAGCTCTTACATGTGTTAATTTATTTTTAAATTATAGCTTTTTTATTTTAAACATTTTAAAGTAAATAATTTAATATGCCATGTGTTCCTACTTTATGTGATAATCGTATACTTGAAAATTAACGGTTAAATCTATTTATTCAAAGCAAATCATGTTTAAAATACTTAGCAGAATTACACAACAAAGAACCCTTTAAGGCAGTGGTTCTCAAACTTGAGCGTGCATCATAATACCTAGAAGGCTGCTTTCTGTTTGTTTTCTTGGAGTTGGGGTCTCGCTTTGTCACCCAGCCTGGAGTTCAATGGCGCAATCACAGCTTACTGCAGCCACCAACCTCTAGGCTCAAGCAATCCTTCCATCTCAATCTCCAAAGTAGCTGGAATTACACATGTGAGCAGCTCCAGAAAGCTTGTTAAAATAGATTGCTGGGTCTCATCACCAGAGTGCCTGATTCCATAGCTCTAGGTTGGGGCCTGGAAATGTACATTTCCAACAAGTTCCCAGTTGCTGCTGCTGCTGCTGATCCAACGACCACATTTAAAACCTCTATTCTAAGAAAGTAACTCCCAATTTATATTTTTTATTAAATTGGGTCAGTTGGTGATTTTTAAAAAGCTGATATCTTCCTACTCCAGTATGGTGTGAAGAGTACAGAGAAGGTGAGTAACAGATTTCTTTTCCCATAGAAAACCATCTTCAAATGTCTTAGTGGGTGACTCCATGTCTCCCCAAGCCTCCACAGGAAAGATCATGTGACCCAGCCTGGTCAAACACACCCCATTCCAGCCACAGAGATCGGTTCGGGAATGATCCCATGTCCTTAACTGGGCCAATCAGAATTCTTCCGAGGACATTTCTGCTTGATTCATCCAAAAACTCTGCTCATTCTGGCACTGCTAAGCTGATAAGTTTGGAAGTTACTATTTTGCCTGTCACATGGAGGGAAGCATTCAAGAAAAGTAGAGAAACAGAGTCCAGATAACACTGTGACTCCCTGAATCAGTTAATTTTGAACAGTCCTTCTCAGTTGTGTTGAGCTGTTAAATTTACTTTATTTTTTCTCCTGTTTGAGTTGGGTTTCTCATGTTTGCAATCACAAGTGCCTGACTAATTAAAATGAAATAGAGCTTTCCAATATGTTTTTAAAATGTGTTATTTCCTATTTGAAGTACTATGGATTCTCAGATTGGAAAACAAATGAAAGTTTGTTGGAAAAACAATGAAATGCCTGATTGTCACTGACAAATGACAATACATATGCAAACATAGATGAGAACTCTACAAACTACAGAAGTATGGAGCTATAATGTAGCTATAATATTCCAGTAGATGCATACCTTCCAGTTCTGGACTAGCTGAGACCATTCCTGCCTCATCTCCTCTGTGCCAGGTCCCAACTTCTCACAACTTGAGAGAAGCTCCCTTCCAGGGATATGCAGAAGTAGGAGAAAAACCCAAACTCCCTGACATGATCTTCAAAGGAGTCCATCCATCTGAAGCTGAGTGTTGGCCCTGGGGAAGTGTTTGGATTAGCTCTGCTCTGATTGGCAACTACACTGCCCACTATAAAAGTCCCAACCTAATTTATGAAACAGAATTTCTACCTCCAATATTTCATATAATGTGTATTAGTTGAATGTCGGGTATTTTGCTTTCATCATCTTATTTAATTCTCACTATAATTCAGTGAGATATATAATTTTCACCCCCATTTTACAGATGAGTAAATGAAGACTAAGAGTTAAGTGATTTGTCCTGGATCAAAGAACCAGCCATGGTGGAACCAGGGTTCAAAGTGGATTCTTTTTGATTCCCAAACCTAAGGAAAGAAGGAAGAAGAAAGGGAGGGAGGGAGGGAGGGAGGGGAGGGGAAAGGGGAAGGGGAAGGAGAAAGGGAAAGGGAAGGGGAGAAGAAGGGAAGGGAAGGGAAGGGGAGGAGGAAGGAAGGAGGAGGAAGGGAGAAAGAAGGAGAGAGAGAGATGAAAGAGAAGTAAAGATGTGAGAAACAGAGGGGGCCTGGTATGGGTTACTGATAGTCTTCCACTTCTGGGTTCCAGGCCCTTCCTGAGGCCTGGCTAAACTCCTGTCCACAAGACTTCCCTGGTATTATAATAAATCCCTCCTTGGCAAAAAGGAATTTGATGTTTAAAAAAATAAACATTTTTTTAAAACCCTCTTTTCTCTTCAACTAGCTTCAGCTGATTTGATTTACTTGCATCCAAAAAGTACTAACCAGTACCATCATTCACTACAATATCTTGCCAAAGGAATTGTGCTAGCAACACATCAACCTCTGGCATGCAGCAAATGAAAGGACTTGTAACACTAGGCCCTACCCTGCCCAACTAGCTGTTATTCCCCCATCCATCTTTAGATCATAGAGCGCCTTGGCATTCAGCATGCCTTTACAGTGAGGGAACACACAAAAGTCTCTTCTGTCCTGAGTCAAAAGTCACTTTCCATTTCATTGCCCCTACCACTAGCCTGGAATCACATCTGGGATCCCTGAGAATCCAAAACCCTACTGACCAAATCAACACCTGGGTCGGGCGCAGTGGCTCACGCCTGTAATCCCAGCACTTTGGGAGGCCGAGGCGGGAAGATAACAAGGTCAGGAGTTCGAGACCATCCTGGCCAACATGGTGAAACCCCGTCTCTACTAAAAATACAAAAATTAGCTGGGTGTGGTGGTGCATGCCTGTAATCCTAGCTACTCGGGAGGCTGAGGTAGGGCAATTGCTTGAACCCAGGAGGCAGAGGTTGCAGTGAGCCGACATGGCACCACCGTACTCAAAAACAAAAACAACAAACAAACAAACAAAACAACACTTTAAGCCTGTAAGGCCAAGGATCAGAGTGCTACCCTAGCAAACAGACACACAGGGGTCCCTGCCCAAGCAGCCTGCATGTCCAAAGCAGCAAGGAGGTGGTGACATAGCTAGCTTTGAAGATATATGACACATTTTAGCCATCAGAACCCTTTTGATAGAATCATCTGGTGTTTAGGTGCCCATCCCTTCCCTATCCACAAGGGCACATCAATTCAATCCAACAAATCCTTATTGAGTATCCACTTTGTTCCAGATATTTGCACTAGACACTGGGAACAGAACAAAATAGTTGAATTATTAGGGAAGAAGGGTAAAGCATAGTAATGAATCCTTAAGATTAGACATCCACGTCTCTGGGAAAAACGATAACTAGTAAAAAGGTTGTGCCACATTTTCACTGGTCAGATTTTGGGGAGCTTTTCTTTCCACCCCATATTTTAAGCCACTTGACCTTGATATCTAAGAACTCTAGACCAGCCAACATGGTGTCTGGTGCACCCCTCTGAGAGCCCAAAGTATTTCAGAAAAGGACTTCCCCAAGGGCTTATCTGGGATTATTTTGTGAACTGAATCGACAAGAATGACACGGGGTCATGCTGGGCTTTAGAAAGCTAAGCTAGAAGCCAGGGAAAGGCTACCCTCTCAACCCGTAGCTTGTCCATTGCCTCGGGGCCCTGCAGACTGAAACACCCATGCATGCTCTAGGAGAGAAAGGACAAAACAAACAAATATCCCTAAGAAAACTAGCAGTAGCAAAACCAGGTACCGTATCCAAAACCTAAAAACAAAAATGTGTAATGAAAGGAAACTAGTCATTATTCTGTTTCTATCTTGAGATGTTACATTAGCAGACATAATTTATTTTCCCATGGTTTTCTGTAAGTCTCAGGGTTTTTGCTACTTCATAAATATTTCACCCAGTCTAACACATTTGACAAAGACAACATAAATTTACGTGCCTAGAAGAGAAAGATTCCGTTCTATTAGATGAGAACAAGATAGAACTCACTCACCACGGTGTCAGACAGAACAAGTCTCCTGTCATTTCTGTTAATTTGGAGTGGTTTTGCACCCACAAACCTCAAGGCACCAGGGTGACAAAAACAGAAAATCAAATATTCTATACTCATTTGGAAGATTTGCCCAGCTTTTCCGGTATTCTCCTCTTCAGTGTGTGTGAAGCTTACTCTTAAATACTCTGTGTTCATGCTATAAAGCACATTTTCCCTTATCTGCATAGCTCTGTCTACTTTCTCTGAAGCTTCCAGCTGCAAACTTACCTTTGTGTTCTCAGCTCTGGAAACCAGGACCCAAATCCCACGGAGGCCAGAACCACTTGCTCTGTTCCTGTTGGGTGGCAAGAAGGGCTTTCTGTGGTTTCCAGGCTGAACCGTATTTGGGGCATTGGAGATTGACTTCTGAGGCTCAGTGGCGGCCAGCCATGTGACCAAGGTTGGGGGAGGGACGCTCCTGCAGGGTCAGGGATGGATGCCTGGTTGACTGACAGACCAAGGTATAGCAGGGTCTGAATAGAGCTGGCCATGATCATAGGCAGATGGCTTTGCTCTAAATTTCTTCTTGAATTTTAACTTGGTGATCTTTTTATGGCAGTGGTATATTCCAGCCTTGGTTCTGAAATGCTATTTTATCTCCCTGCATAGTTTTTAACCCAGATTCTTTTTGGATTCTGTCTTGGAGGGATGTTAGAGCTGGAAGAGAACTTGGAGAATCCAGTCCTATCTCAAGGTTGCCCATTTCATACAATGAAAAATTGGGGCCCAGAGAGGGGCACTGGCATTTCCAGGAACCTATAGAGATGTGGGCCTGTTGTTAGGTACTGGGATGACCCCACTTGGCTCAAAATTACAGCTCACTTGAATGTCTCCAACTTTTACATTGTTAGAGCTTTGAGGACTGCTGAGATGTCAATAAAGGATCTTCCGACATTGCAAGTACCTAAATATTCAGCTGTCAGATTAGGGCATGACTTGGAAATAGTGGCAGTCTGCACTTGTGGTCAATGAGTTTATATAAACATGTGTACTTATTTTTAGGTATCTCTAACTCAATCTTTGTAAAATGCTCCAAGGTGATCTTTTTAGAGGGATCAGGTGACACCAAAAGCTAGAGACATTTTTTTTCTTTAACCTCAAAGACCTTGAAGACCTCTCTAGACTATAGCCATGCAGGTAGCCTCCTAGTTCACACCTGTCTCTCCAGCCAAAAGGATGGCTGCTGGCTCTCTGCTGACAAAAGAAGAGGTGGCAGGAATGATGGAGAAAATGATAGAGGCAGAGGTGTTGGTTGTAGAAGTAGCAGTAAAATGGTGGCAATGTAGATGAAGGTGTGAAGTGTAGATGAAGTTGTGAAGTACAGATGCAGGTGATGAGGTATAAATGGAGATGTGGGGTATAGATGGAGGTGTGAGGTATAGATGGAGGTAATGAGATGTAGATAAAGATGATAAATTGGCTGGGCATAGTGGCTCACACCTGTAATCCCAGCACTTTGGGAGGCTGAGGCAGGCAGATCACCTGAGGTCAGGAGTTTGAGACCAGCCTGAAACCAACATGGAGAAATCCCATCTCTACTAAAAATACAAAATTAGCCAGGTGTGATGGTGCATGCCTGTAATCCCAGCTACTCAGGAGGCTAAGGCAGGAGAATCGCTTGAACCTGGGAGGTGGAGGTTGCAGTGAGCCGAGATCATGCCATTGCACTCCAGCCTGGGCAACAAGAGTGAAACTCCATCTCAAAAAAAAAAAAAAAAAAGGTAAGTAGTAGATGGAGGTGAGGAGATGTAGACAGATAGATAGATGGTGAGGTGTAGATGGAAGTGTGAGGTGTAGATGGAGGTGTTGAGGTATAGATGTTAGTGTAAGGTGTAGATAGAGATGGTGAGGTATAAAAAAAAAATTAGCTGGCGTGGTGGCACGTGCCTATAATCCCAGCTACTTGGGAGGCTGAGGCAGGAGAATTGCTTGAACCCAGGAGGCAGAGGTTGCAGTGAGCCAAGATTGTGCCACTGCACTCCAGCCCAGGCAACAGGGCAAGACTCCATCGAAAAAAAAAAAAAAAAAAGATGGTAAGGTGTAGATGGAGGTGGTGTGAGGTGTAAATGGAGGTGTAAGGTATAGACGGAGATGATGAGGTGTGAGGTGTAGACAGAGATGATGAGGTGTATGTAGAGAGAGGTGGTGCGGTGTATATGGTGGTTTGAGGTATAAATGGAGGTTCTGAGGTATAGATGGTGGTGTAAGGTGTAGATGGAGGTGGTGAGGTGTATATGGAAAGGATCAGATGTAGATGGAGGTATGAGGTGTAGATGGGGTGTGAAGTGTAGCTGGAAACGTGATATGTGAATGGAAGTGGTGAGGTGTACATGGAAGTGATGAGATGTAGATGGAGGTGGTAAGTTGTAAACAGAGGTGTGAGGTGGAGATGGAGATGGTGAGGCAGTATATAGTGGTGTGAGGTATAGATGGGAAGGTGTGAGGTATAGATGGGAAGGTGTGAGGTATAGATGGAGGTATGAGGTATACATGGGGGTGGTGAGGTGTGAACAAGGGTGGTGAGGTGTAGATGGTGATGGTAAAGTCTAGATGGAGGTGGTGAGGTCTAGATGGAGTTGTGTGGTGTAGGTGTAGGTAGTGAAATATAGGTGAGGGTGGTGAGGTGTAGATGGTAGTGGTGAGGTATAGATGGTGGTCGTGAGGTGTAGATGGAGGTGCTGATGTCTAGACGGAGGTGGTGAGGTCTAGATGGAGGTTTGTGGTATAGATGTAGGTGATGAGGTATAGGTGAGGGTGATGAGGTGTAGATGGTGATGGTGATGTCTAGATAGAGGTGATGAGGTCTAGATGGGGGTGGTGATGTCTAGATGGAGGTGTATGGTGTAGGTGTAGATGGTGGTGGTGAGGTCTAGATGGAGGTGTGTTGTTTAGGTGTAGGTGGTGAGGTATAGGTGAGGGTGGTGGGGTATAGATGACGGTCGTGAGGTCTAGATAGTGGTGGTGAGGTCTATATTGGAGGTGGTGAGGTCTAGATGGAGGTGTGTGGTTTAGGTGCAGTTGGTAAGGTATAGGTGAGGGTAGTGAAGTCTAGATGGTGGTGGTGAGGTCTAAATGGAGGTGTATGGTGTAGGTGTAGGTTGTGAGGTATAGGTGAGGTTGGTGAGGTATAGATGGTGGTGGTGAGGTCTAGATGAAAGTGGTGATGTCTAGATGGAGGTAGTGAAGCCTAGATGGAGGTGTGTGGTTTAGGTGTAGGTGGTGAGGTATAGGTGAGGGTGGTGAGGTCTAGATGGTGGTGGCGGTGAGGTCTAGATGGAGGTAGTGAGGTCTAGATGGAGGTGTGCAGTTTAGGTGTAGGTAGTGAGATACAGGTGACGGTGGTGAAGTGTAGATGGAGGTGGTGATGTCTAGATGGAGGTGACGAAGTCTAGATGGTGGTGGTGAGGTCTAGATGGAGGTAGTGAGGTCTAGATGGAGGTGGTGAGGTCTAGATGGTGGTGAGGTCTAGATGGAGGTGTGTGGTTTAGGTGTAGGTGGTGAGGTATAGGTGAGGGTGGTGAGGTGTAGATGGTAGTGGTGAGGTGTGGATGAGGGTGTGATGTGTAGATAGAGGTGGTAAGGTGTAGATTGGGGATGTGGAGGCAGTGATAGTGATGAAGGAAGGAGTTAGAAGTCCTTGTGCATGATGGAATAGAAGATTCTTGTTGCTATTATGCTGATAAATGTGGAAGAGCCTGTCCTCCTTTGATTACACATGTGAAATGGTGAAACTTCACCATTAGGAGTATGGAGAACCTTATTCTTTCAGAGCCATGGTACCTGTGGGAAATCACTTCACCTCTCTGGGCCTCAGTGTTCTTGGAGCAGAGGTTGCTCTATTAAATGGCATTTGTTAGGGGGAAACCTACCTCTCCCGCTCCAAGCACTTTTGCCTCATCTTATAAAGTGGGAACTTCTGTCCTTGCTGCAGCCTTGAGAAAAGTACTCTCCACTTACTGCTCTACCTCCTAACTCATGGTTTCTAGCAGAGGATAAGTGGTTCATGCACTTGGAGAACTGGAGCACATAAAATGGGCATATGTCACGACTCAGGTTCTTCTGGGTTTTCTCCTTTTGGGAACAGCCCCCCCAGAGAAGGCCTGTGCTTCCCTCCTCTCCTCTTCTTTTCATGGCAAGCTTTCTAGGGCAGGTTCTTGCCTTGTGGGATAGAGGCATCTTCCAGTTCTGGGTAGATAAGTTTCATTTTGAGGGAAAGAATTAGGAAGCCCAATTGTACATTCAAAACTACATTCTCCAATCAGCTTTAGCTGTCATAAATTTATGTTAAGTCCCAGCTGCTTGACTTCTATATCTTATTTCTCATTTGATTCCAAGGACAGAGGAGTTGTGAACAAGTATCATTCTCAAAGTCCAGCACTGAAGAATTAATAAAAGAGCCCACTTAGACTGGGTTGGACTCAAGGATCTCTTAAGTTTCTTTTAAGCTCTACTGCCCTATGATTCTATGTGTCTAAGTGAACTTATCGCTGAAGCAAAATAAATATATATTGATAGTTCTGGGTCAGATATTGGGATTCTTAAAGGATAACTTCCCAAGCTCTGACTCCCTTCTTTCCTGCTTTTCAACTGGATGAAGACCTCTGATCTTCAAGCATCTTCCTCTTCTCCCCATATACCAGCTCCTCATGGCTTCATTTACTTCCCCTTCTGGTCTGGACATCATAATGAATCCTTTCCTCTCTTCTCTCATTGATACCCATAACCTCTTATTCCTGCCCTGCCAATCTCTTGGGCAAAATCAGCCCATTCATTAACTTCTTCCTCCTGCACTAAGTTCTCTTTTGTCTCTGGAGAAAGCCTGTCTTCAGTGGGAGAGAACAAAGCCAATACATAGAATGGCAGAGGGGTGTCCATTTGTGTGTGTGTGCATGTATGTGCATGAAAGAGAGAGAGAGATGAGGAGGGAGAGAAAGACCTAGTCCTGTGATGTGTATAGCCAACTTCATCCCTGCCCTTCCCTGTGGTTTAGTTTTGTGAGCCAAAAAATGTTGAGAGAAGATATGGCTACCCCTTTTCTCTCTGCTCCCTGTCCTCTGGCCTCCTTCCATGTTACAGCCAAGGACATGCCAAGCCAGCCACTCAGCTGTGGCACTGGAGTAAATGCTTGGGGGATACTGTCAATTCTTCCTCACTACCAAAGTGGTAACAGCTGAGGCTCACGCACTGGTCTTGGGGAAGGGGAAAGAACTGGCCCCAGTGGTCCTCAGTCATGGGTGCCTTCCTCTGGGAACATCTGGCAATGTCTGGATCTACTTTGGTTACACTGGAGGGAAGGTCACTACTGGAGGGAGGGTACTTCTGGCCTCTAGTGGGTAATGGCCAGAAATGCTGCTAACATCCTACAAGGATGGCCCCCACAACAAAAACATTATCTGACCCCAACTATCAATGGTGCCATGGTCAAGAAATCCTGGATTAGGGCATGCAGTCTCTGGTTCTAGGCTCTCACTCAGGCAAAAGGAGCACTCAACATAGGCCCACCTCACTCGCCAGGGATCTGCCAGGAGAGGGAGCTGAAGATTCTTAGTACAGTTGGCCCTCTACATCCACAGGTTCCTAACCCAAGGAGTCAACCAACAGCAGATCAAAAATATTTGAAAAACTAAAAATAACAATACAACAATAAAAATAATACAAATACTCCCAAAATACAGCATAAAAAACTATTTACATAGCATTTACATTGTATTCGGTATTAGAAGTAATCTAGAGACGATTTAAGATAAACAGAGGAGGCCAGGCGTGGTGGCTCACGCCTGTAATCTCAGCATTTTGGGAGGCCGAGGTGGGCGGATCACGAGGTCAGGAGATCGAGACTATCCTAACTAATATGGTGAAACCCCGTACTAAAAATACAAAAAAAAAAATTAGCCGGGCATGGTGGCACACGCCTGTAGACCCAGCTACTCGGAAGGCTGAGGCAGGAGAATGGTGTGAACCCAGGAGGCGGAGCTTGCAATGAGCCGAGATCGTGCCACTGCACTCCAGTCTGGGCGACAGAGCAAGACTCCGTCTTAAAAAAAAAAAAAAAAAAAGATAAACAGAGGATTGTGTAGGTCACATTTTATGTGAAGGACTTGAGCATCCTCAGATTATGGTATCTGCAGGTGGTCCTGGCACCAATCCCTTGCAGATGCTGAGGGATGACTGTTTGACCTCTGTGCCTCCATTTTCTTCAGATACCTGGTGGAAGGTGATGACTGCTCACTGGGATGGATTCCCTTCCATCTCCTGGCTAAATGCCATCTGAACCCCACCTGGGTTTGACATCTGGAAGGATTTAGGTAGGTCTGACCTAGGACCATGCATGGGGGCAAAATTCTGTGAAGAAAATAGCAGCTTCCTACCCTGGAGAGACCTGCGTGGCTTAGGCCCTTGTTAGTGGGACCGAGGATTAATTTGGGAGCCCTGGCAGGCTTATCTAGAACCTTTACCCACAAGAAGTTCCCCACAGGCTGGGCAAGACTCACTACAGTATGTGCAATTTTTGGCTTCCAGATTGTTTGTGCCAAGTTTTGGCAGGTGGTACAATATTGGCTGCCCCAGATTCTTGTCTGCTTTAGCTGCTTTTGAACTGTGTCCAGGGTTGAGAAGGGAACATACTGTGATGGTGTCAGCACTCTGCAGGAAGGTGAAAAAAGGTGAGGGATATGTTAAAGAGAAGCTGAGACACTGTAAGAGGCCAAGCCCAGGTGATGCTGTGGAGGAGTTCTCTTTCTTCACCATCCCTATCTACTTTCCAATTGCTGCTGTGGCCTATGGACTCAGCTCACTCTACAGCAGCCACGATGCAAGTCTTGCTGTTCTTCTAACACCCCAGGCTCACTTCCACCTCAGGACCTTTGCACTTACTGTTTCCCCAGTCTTCAGCCTGACTTGTTACCTCATGTATTCAACTCTTTGGTCAAATGCTATCTACCCAAGAACACCTTCCCTGACTAGCCCATCTAAAATGCCCCTCTCTGGTCCTTAACTCTGCTTTATTTGTCTAAGTGGCATTTCTATTCAAAACCACATCATGTATTCATTCATTTGTTCACTTTTTCTGTCCTTCTAATATGACAGAAAGTTTATCTGATTCACTGATGTATCTGATACCTAGAATAGAGTCTGGCTCATAAATAATTGGGTCTAAATCCTGACTCAACTAACTGTGGGATCTTGGGCAATTTCTCCTTTTTTTTCACTGCAATTTCCTCAACTGAAAAAAATTCAAATAATAATTATATCTACCTCGCTGGTTATCTGAATCAATGTGAAACCTTAGGTCAATGTCTGGCCCACAGGGAATAGTTAGTATTAACTAATAATATTATTATAATTATTACACCCTCAGGGAGAAGCTCACATGTCTATCCTGAGGAGGAGGGGAGGGCGATGAGCAGTACTCCTAGCAGCTTGCAGGAGCGGAACCGTCTTTGTTGCTTCTCCAGGAACCAAGTCCTGTTCTCCCCTCTCGCCTGCTCTCTGCTGCCCTCTGGAGGCCTTCAGTGGAGTCAGGCAGGGAGCTGATTCAGGGACGCCACAGATTACGTATCTCCCACGGAGAAGAATGAGGCATTGCTGGATGACAGTCCCTCTACTTAAGCGACCCAGAGCCCAGGGAAGCATCTTGGGCCTTGGCAGAGCTGCCACTAGAGCCATCATTTGGCAAACACAATTGGGAATCATTGAGGCCACAGAGGAAATGTGGGTACCTAGGAACTCATTCTTCAGACAGATCCCCAAACGGAATCAGAACCAGCATGCAGCCAAGCAAGGGCTGCGCCTTCCTTCCCCTCTCCCCAGGCTGTACTTCCTTAGCCAAGGGACAGTTCTCTGATCACCTCAGCCAACCTAAGCTACCTGGAAAAATAGTTCTCACCCTGTGCCCCTGTGCCTCTTGGTCAGAGCGTATGTCACTGGCTGGGCCAAGTGATCTTCATGTCAACCTAAAATGAGAGGGCTATGGAAAGACATCCCTTTAGAGACATCTGGGAGCTGATTAACTAACAAGAACCTGGAGACACCAGCACTGTGTGATCAAAAGATACAATGGACGGAAAGATTTCATTTCAATAAAAACAAAAACCCTAAAACATCTAGAAATAAACTCACCTAGACATGCATGTTTTATATGAGGACACATGGCAACACTTTGCTAAGAAACATATAATAAGACATCATATTTCTGGATGGGAAAACTGAATAGGGCAAATATGCTTAAGTTCAGACATTTATATATTTTTTAAATACAATTCCAAGGGCATTTTGAATGAAAATGACCAAAAAAATCATGGCTAAAGTATGAGCTTAGAATTTATTGAGTTTTTACTATGTGCTAGGCTCAGGGCTGAGAGCTTTACATACTTTACCTCAATTAATCCTCACAGCAACCTCAAGAGGTCATTTTCTTTCTTTCTTTCTTTCTTTACTATGGAGACAGGCTCTCACTCTGTCACCCAGGCTAGAGTGCAGTGGCACTCTCACAGCTCCCTACAGCTTTGACCTCACAGGCTCAAGAAATTCTCCCGCCTCAGCCTCCCAAATATCTGGGACTACAGGCAGATGCCACACCACACCAGGCTACTTTTTAATTTTTTTGTAGAGATGAGGTCTCAATATGTTGCCCAGGCTGGTCTCGAGCCTGGGCTCAAGCAATCCTCCCACCTCGAGCCTCGAGCCTGGGCTCAAGCAATCCTCCCACCTCGGCCTCCCAAAGTGCTAGGATTACAGGCATAAGCCACCACGCCTGACTGAGGTCATTATTAATATTTATGAAAGACAGGTTGGGAAAGTGATTAAGAGCAGGAGATCACATGATTTTGAACAAGTTACTTACGACTGTGGGAAATGGCTTCCTCATCTGGAATGATAGCAGCTATCCCACAGGTTTATGGTCAGTATTAAATGAGGTAACATACATGAAACATTGAGAACAGTGCTTGGCAAGTAGAAGCACTGATATGAACTACTATTATCTTCATTTACAGACGAAGAAACTAAAGCTTAGAGAGGATAACATAATTTGTCCAAGTTCACACAGCTGATAACTGGCTGCCCTGGCCTGAGGGATGGGAGTAGGGAGTCTTGCCTGCAAGATCTGAAAAATTATAAAATCATAATAGTTAAAAACAGGAAGCACATCTTGTATAAGATATTTTTATATGCCTTACAAGATCATGTTCTGAAATATTAGTCAATGCCTTCTCCAGCCTGATACTCTCTTTACCTCTCTCCCTTCCCTGCCTCAAATAACCAGGCCATTCTCTGCTCAGTGCTGCAGGGAACATGTGTGAAAACAGAAGGAAGAGGTAAGGAGCCTCTTTCCTTAGGGGAATAGAAAAGACTTCTGGCCTAGACCTAGACCAAAGTGTGGGAGAAAATGGTCATGAGAAAGATCAAGGCGTTTCCTGCCCCTATATCCAAGAAGAATCCCCAGGGCAAGGACAAGGGCTGGAGGGAAGTTGAGAAACATTGACTTTGCTAGGTCCTGGAGGTTGAAGTCCCAATCCCTGCTCCCTGGGCTGAGCCCCACCGAGAAAGCAGCATCCTTCACAATCTGTGGATCTGAGAGCAGAGAATAGAATGGCTACTGGGTATATCTAGGCCAAAGGGACCCTAGGCAAGCTCCCTGAGGCTGCTTGAAGAGGTGGAGAGAGACTTAGACCTCCACAATAACCTGCAGGCACCAGGACCGGATGGGACAAGGAGAGATGACATCAAGGGCAGGACCCTTTGTAGGTCACTGAGAGTCTAGAACCCTGCACTCCACCCCACCCCAAATCCAAAATGGAAACTGCAAAGGAAACTCAGAACTGACTGAGATTAAGGGTCAGCACCTTTTTAAAGAGTGGGGCTCAAGTATAGATGAAGGAGAATTTTATTTTATTATTTATTTATTTATTTTTTTGAGACGGAGTCTCACTCTGTCGCCCAGGCTAGAGTGCAGTGGCCGGATCTCAGCTCACTGCAAGCTCTGCCTCCCGAGTTTACGCCATTCTCCTACCTCAGCCTCCCGAGTAGCTGGGACTACAGGCGCCCGCCACCTCGCCCGGCTAGTTTTTTGTATTTTTAGTAGAGACGGGGTTTCACCGTATTAGCCAGGATGGTCTCGATCTCCTGACCTCGTGATCCGCCCATCTCGGCCTCCCAAAGTGCTGGGATTACAGGCTTGAGCCACCGCACCCGGCAGAAGGAGAATTTTATAAACAAACTAATTTTTGTTACACACTTGAGTTTAGGGGCTAAAACTCGTAAAGGATAGATTTTTAAGAAAATAGTGTTGGGGAAATGCACTGTTTAAAAAATCCATTTAGAAGAGAAGATTGGGCAGTGAACAAAGGCAGCAACTTAAAATCATTTGTGGGCCTCAGCACATATTATTGATCTCTGCTCTGAAATTAAAGGTAATTTGTTCCTTAGGATTGAGCTGAATTTGCACCCGATCTGCCTTGGACAGTAATCATCTGCCCCTATTGTCTTGCCTTCATAATTGGTCGTGCTCCTTTCATTCTCAAAAGAGTCCCAGTTTGAGCAGTAAATTAAGTGGTTACTCTGCTTAAGATCTTTAAATGAGAGTGATCCCATGGGTGGGCTGACTCTGAACTAGGTATCGTGAAACAGAAAGTAAGGCTTTCCAGGCAGGTGTGGCTGGAGGCCAGTGGGACCCGACGTGGAGCCTCTGGAGGGCAGAGAACCTCAGGTGGATGGGAAAGGAAGGCAAGGTAAAGGGCAGGTGGGGCGTCAAGAGAGGGTCAGGTGCTGGGTAGTTAAGAGGACAGTGGCGAGATCAGAGTGGAATGTTTGAATTTAATATTTCAGAGATGGAGCAGCTAAGGATAATGGTGTGGCCCAGGTTTTGACCATAGGCACAAGAGGGAGAAATGGAGGCAAATGGAGGCCTGATTGTGTTTGGGGACAGGAATTGGGCACTGGGGAGACACACGGATGGGGTTTGTCTCTACTCTTGTATTCTTTTCAAATGTTGAATCTTGTAACTGTATTAACTATTTAAAAAATCTACAAGTAAAATTAAAATGTAAAGGATTCCAGGCTACCTTGTCCATTGATTATTCTAGGTCAACAGTTGAAGCATTTTATCAAGTTTTTAAAACCCCATTATAAAACAAATGGCCTTTAAACATTTGAAAACATGCTCAACTTCATTCATTTAAAGAAAAAGAATGCAAATCTGAGCCACAATGAAATAACTTTCAGATTGGCAGATATCAAGAAATTTTCCAACAGTGAGAGAAGAGGGCAACGGGCCCTCATACATCTACTTGCAAGTGAGATGCAGATAAGCACAGCCTTGATGGGGCCGGTTTGGCTGTATTTATATAACTTTAAAATGGACATACCTGGCCAGGTGCAGTGGCTCACGCCTGTAATCCCAGCACTCTGGAAGGCTGAGGCAGGTGGATCACTTGAGGCCAGGAGTTCAAGATCAGCCTGGCCAACATGGTGAAACCCCAGCTCTACTAAAAAAATACAAAAGTTAGCCAGGCGTGGTGGCTATAGTCCCAGCTACTTGGGAAGCTGAGCCATGAGAACTGCTTGAACCCGTTAGGCAGAGGTTGTGGTAAGCCCAGATTGCACCACTGCACACTCCAGCCTGGGTGACAGAGCAAGACTCTATCTCAAAAATAAATAAATAAATAAATGAAATGGACATACCTTTTGGTAACAGCAACTCTTTATCTGGAAAGTTATCTTACACTCCCACCTGTGGACAAAAACAGAGATGTGGTTTGGGACAGTTACTCACCTCCCTGTGCTTATGTCACAGTTATAGTGAGAATTAAAGGATACATGGGAAGGATTTTAACAAGGGCCCGGCACATGGTAAGCATTCAGGAAATGCTGGCTGTTATCATCAGAGCATTGTTCATGGTGGCAAAACATTGGAAACAACCTGAATGTCCATGAATAAAGGACTGATTTTAAAAAAAGAAAGAAAAACAAGTTTTGTCTCTACTTTGGAAAGCCATGAAACTTTTAAATAGAATGGGATATTCTTTAAATGGTGCTATTGAGTGATTTTTTTAGAAATATTGTTAGGGGAGGGAGAGCATCAGGAAGAACAGCTAATATCTGCTGGGCTTAATATCTAGGTGACAGCAAACCACCATGGCACACATTTACCTATGTAACAAACCTGCATATCTGGCATATGTACCCCTGAACTTAAAATAAAAGTTAAATAAAAAAATTAAAAGGTTTTTAAATTTTTTAAAAAGAAATATTGTTAAGTAGGAAAAAGGGAAAGTGTAGAAGAGTGCTTATGGCTGTCATCATGCCTGTGTAGAGGATGCCTATGGGTACGGTATGGTCTCTCCAGGGAAGAGGTCACAGAAACTGGTCAGAAACTGGTTACAGTGATGCTTCCTGGAAGGGGAACTTGGAGGTCGGGGCTCAGGGAACTCTATGACTTCTTGTACCTTTTATACTGTCCACCATGCAGAGGTATTCCCTATTCAAGAACAATTAAATAAATTCCACTTCTGGGTATATACCCAAGAAAACTGAAAGCCAGGATTCAAACAGATAGCTTGAATTATATGCCAATGTGCATATCAGCATTCTTCACAATAGCTAAAAGGTGGAAACAACCTAAGTATTCATCGACAGATGGACAAATAAAATGTGGTATATACATACAATCGCGATTTAGCCTTAAAAAGGAATGAAATTCAGACACATGCTACAACATGAATGAACTTAAGGACATCATGCTAAGTGAAATAAGCCAGACACAAAAGGACAAATACCGTATGAGTCCACTTCTAGAGGTACCTAGAATTGTCAGATTTATAGATACAGAAAGTAGATTAATGGCTACTAGGGCCTGGGGCAGTGGGAAATGGGGAGTTAATGTTTAATGGGTACCAAGTTTCAGTCAGGAATGATGAAAAAGTTCTGGAAATGGATGGTGGTGATGGTTGTATTATACAACAATGTGAATATAATTAATGCCACTGAATTGTACATTCAAAAATAGTTAAAATGGTCAATCTTATGCTTATTTTGCCATAAAAGGAAATCATGTAAAGAAAATCAGATAAAGAAATAAAAATATTCCTTTATCACTTTGATAGGAGCTATGTTAAACGTAGATTAATCACAAAGAGCTGTGTTGTATGAGCAACAACAAAGAACAGTCCTATCCAAAAAAGGGCTTTTGTTCTCCAAATTCTGGCATTTAGACCTGCTCTGCTTTGCTGGCTGGCTTTTTGGGAGTTCATGTTTCTGAGCAGGGATGAAAGGCTGAACCAGGACCAGGGGAAGAGGGTAGCTTCATCCAAGATGGAGGAGAAGTGGTCAGGAAAGAGATGATGGGTGGGGGCAGAAGCAGAGAAATTCCCATGGGGCCATGAGGATGAGATAAATGGGGCGGGTGTACGAAAGGGATTGTGACGGGGTGGAGAAAGTTGGCCTTTGAGGGGAATAAAAGAGGAGTTACAGCAGGAACCTGTAAAACAATCACCATGTTCCACTGGTGAGCTGGAGATCACAAACATGTAGTTTTCCTATTCCTCTCGCCTCTTCTCTTCCAGGCAACAACCCTGAAGGGGTTGAGGACCCTGGTTAGCTAAATGAGTGAGGAAGAATGGAAACCAGGGACTCCCCATCCAGACCACCATCCACCATGGGCCTCTGTTCTTTAGCAGCACCAGAAGAGGCTCCACTCCAAGTCAGGATTGAAGTGGCATCATTAGATAGGGCTGGAAATTATAATCATTAAAATGAGACTGAGACCAAGGGTGGCTGGAACAATCTTGTGACTTGCCTAAATTTCATTCAGGGGCAAAGCAAGAGCTAGTCCCACAGAATAAATGTAAAAGAGGCTGGGTGCAGTGACTCATGCCTGTAATCTCAGCATTTTGGGAGGCCGAAGTGGGTGGATCACCTGAGGTCAGGAGTTCAAGACCAGCCTGGTCAATATGGTGAAACCCCATCTCTACTAAAAACACAAAAATTAGCCAGGCATGGTGGTATGTGCCTATAACCGCAGCTACTCAGGAGGCAGGAGAATCGCTTGAACCCAGGAGGTGGAGGTTGCAGCAAGCCAAATATTGTGCCACTGCACTCCGAGACTCCATCTTAAAAAAAAAAATAATAAATGTAAAAGAGCATTAAGAGCAAAAATCAAGCTGCTTTCTGATTTTACCCCATAAATTATGTTTGTTCATTGGAACAGTGCACAATATTAGCTTTAGTTGTAAATTAATATGCATCTGTTAAATAACCTTCTATCTGACTTTGGATTTTAAGCTTTCTGAGGTCAAGGACCATGTGCTGTTTAACCCCACACTGTTCCCACAGCCTGGCAGGCTGCCTCAAATGTACACAGGGGTCACTGAGATGGCTGCTGACTGAATTGCTGACCAAGAGGGACTGTCCCACATCAGGCAGCCCATGCCATTTCTGTGCTCACACGGTGCCCAACACAGAGCAAGGAATCATAAGTCCTGGGTGGCTTGAATTGACTCTTCCTGAAAAAGAGTCTGTGATCTAGGAAGTCCAATATAAAATGATGTTGCAGATTGCCTAGACTTAGAGTAAGAGGGGCAGAAAGGAAGTAGGCATGGATGGTAATTTTGTTTTTCCATCAGGGCTGCTCTCACTCTGGAGTAAGGACAGGAAGGTTAAGACACAAAAGTGGGACTCAACCCAACCCAGCTTATGTCCTATGATACCAGAAGGGAGCATTGCAATGACCTATTAAACCTCAAACCAAGCGGAATCCATTTTTGAGTAAGAGACTCTTACAGGGCTCCTGTCCTCAAAACTATATAAAATTGTCCAAATTACGTACTTCTGAGATAATAAATTAGCAGAAGCAGCACACAGCCCACCTCTTAAGATAGGGAAGTAGGCTGGGTGCAGGGGCTCATGCCTGTAATCCCAGCACTTTGGGAGGTCGAGGCGAGTGGATCACGAGGTCAGGAAATCGAGACCATCCTGGTTAACACGGTGAAACCTCATCTCTACTAAAAATATAAAAAATTAGCCAGGCGTGTTGGCGGGAGCCTGTAGCCCCAGCTACTAGGGAGGCTGAGGCAGGAGAATGGCGTGAACCTGGGAGGCAGTGCTTGCAGTGAGCCGAGATTGCGCCACTGCACTCCAGCCTGGGCGACAGAGTGAGACTCCGTCTCAAAAAAAAAAAGAAAGAAATAGGGAAGTAGATCTCAAGTAGCTCAAGAAACAAAGTTTTCTACAGATGAAGGATGAAGGAAGGAAACCCAAGACCAGTTGATTCTGGTTTGGGAAATGATAACATTGGAGAACACACTCTACTATCTGTTTCTTGTGACATCCTTTGTGCTAAAGTTATCTCCTTTGTTGACATGGCCACCATCCCTACTTCTAGTGCACTGGAGGTAAAAGAGATGTATGAGTGTCTCCATTGCTAAGTGTTTGGTTACTCCCTCCTGGGAGATAAACTTGACTGGAGTAGGTGTGGGCAGGCATTCAGTCAAGCAACAAGCCACTCACTGAGTGCCATCAATGGGGTGGGAAAAGATGACTCTCCTTAGACTGGTCCATCCAAAATAAAGGAAGTGGGGACAGCGTACCTGGGTGGTCTTCAGGGTACTCCTGGAAACATCCCTCAGCTCATGAGCTCACAGCTGAATTCCAAATCCTGGGATGCCTGCTTGGAGGGAGAGTAAAACACCATCTCTCAGGGACAGACGCCCACAAAGCTAGGGGCACTGGGTTTCTAAGTCAGGATTTCATCACGGGCTGGAGGACCCTTTTTTCAGAAAGTCAGCTGATCTCCGGGACTCCTGATACATAAGAACTATGCAGTCTGTCACTTCTAGGGAGAGAGATGGGGACTAGCTCTGGTTTCTCATGCATTCCTTCCCTCTCACTCCCTAAAGACCTCAGGAAACAAATCCTTGGTAATGATGCCTTCTTGGAACCAGAAAGCTTAGTTGAAGTGTGGATTCTTATACAAGTCGAATGTTTTCTGGACTCCTAGAAGACTCAGAGGAGACACCATAAGTAAACCTTATTGAATTGGAAGAAGTGTGAAGTACCATCAACCACTGTGACTTCTATGGCTCAAGAACATGGCATTTAAGAGGGGTAATTAGACCTCTGCACAGGGGTCAACTAGATATAGGTCTCAGTCCCTGACTTTAGAAGTCTGACATTTCACAGATGTGCACACACTACACGCTCCCCTCACAGAGGAAACTGGAGTAGGGGGACAGAGCAGAACAAAATCGCAACACTACTACAGAACAACCTCGTCATTCCATTACTTGTCCTTTGCTATGTTGGAATAGTTACAGATTAATTTCAACAATCAGATCACTCCTTATCTTTGCTGTAAGTCTTGTACCGGCCTTTAGCAAAAAGCAATAAAATTCTCACCTGACTCTCAGTGGGCTGGGGAACCTGCCTATACTATTCAGTTGGTTCACTCACATCTCCACACCAGAACCTACAACCATTCTGTAACTTTTATTTATGTAAAATCCACTCTACTCACCCCAGTGCAGTGGCCTGTGGCTCCTGGGCCCTGACTCCAATTCCTTTAGGGTGGACCTTGCAGTTGGAACCATCCACCTCTCGTTTTTTCTACCTCTGCTATTAACATAGCCCCTCCTCTATTGCCTCACCAACTATTTTCAAACCAAAAAGTCTTTGTCTATTCATAGCCACTGTAAAAGTAACATTCATTTTTCTGTTTTTTAAACTAATGTCTGTGTCTTCAGTGGTTCTCACTGGCTAATCTAATCAGTGTGTTCTAGGGAGGTTTATTCCTTGCCTGCTCAGCTTGCCCCAGCACAATAAAGCTAAGGCATTTGTCTGGGGGAGAATCAGCTCTTTTAAATCAGACAATCCTCAGGAAAGATGTCAGCACCTTTGCCTCTTTTCTCCATGGGCCTGAGATTCAGGAGAATGTTCCACATGCCACTGCCACGCAGCTCTGCAAACCCCAAATCCTGACTCTCTGGAGAAGGATATGGGCAAGGACAAAAAGAAGGCATTTGAACAAACCAAACCCTGCAAGAAAAACTTTGCATACTCAGTGATTTTTCTGGGTTTATCCTGACTTTTGGCCTCTTTTTTTATGAATTCCATTTTTGTTTAAGTGAGAACGATATGGTTGAGAGAGACATAGTGGAAAATGGGAAGTTTGGAGGAAGATGGGAAGGAAGAAGAGAGTCAGTGAGTAGGAAGTGAGAACTGGGAGTGGAGGGAGTGAGGGACGCAATGCTGAGGGACAGGGAAGAGGAGCATGCCAGGAAGGCGCAGCGTCTCTGGACACCTAGCATGGGGCCTGGTGTTTGCACACATGTCCCCTCACTGAACTCTCAACAGTCCAGCAGGGAGAACACTCTCATCCCCAACCTTACAGGGCTGGAACAGAAGCTCAGAGACTTACAGACAGGAAGAAAAGCAGGAGCTAGAAGCCCCATTTAAAAAGCAACTCTGCCCCTCTTCTTCCACAGTCTCTTCTGTGGCTTCTCTAAGGGTCTTCAGCCTCCTTATTTCAGGGTTGACCTTCTGTTTCAGATAAGAAATTTATCTTCTGGTTGGATGTCCTCACTTTCTTCCTAGATCACGTGGAGTTTTCCCTTAGTGGAAAAGCCTCATTCCTGGATCTAGGGCCTGCTGGTGGCAGACATGTGAAAGAACATGTTTCGGAGGCCATGCCCAAGACAACACATTAACCCAACATTATAGTTTCTGTTAATAATCCAAGGAATCAAAGACAGGCAAGACTAGGGAGATCAACACATTCTGGGTCACCAGAGGTATTCCTGGTTTTAGCACAGAAGATCTCTGACCCAGGAAACCCCTTAGTCCCAGGAAGAGCAGCATAGCCTAGGCCAGAAACAGTTTCGGGCCTTAGGGAATTTCCAGCTGGTTGGGAATTCAACAAATTCAGAAGAGTATGAGGCTCCAAAAAGAAGCATAAAGTGAGGGAAGGGTTCAGTGAAAGAAAAATCACCCTTGTTTGGAGGATTACTTTGTTCCACAAATGTTCATGGCTTACCTACCAGCCCTGTGTGTTAAGGAAAAGCTTCGTGGAGAAAATGGCCTTGGAGATGCAGTGAAGGGGTAGGATAGAGGTAGGATTTAGAACACCAGAACTACCAAGGGGTATCTGAGGCAGACGGAAGAAGCCACAAAAAATAAAGATGTAAGAGGTGGGAGAACATAGCATAAGTATCCTGAGAACTAGAGAGCTGTTTCCCTGGCACAGGGCAGGTGTGGGGAAATGAAGGTTTGGGCCTGCGAAGATAGGCTGGGTATTCTATGGAGAGGTGTAAACATCAGCAAACATGTCTGAAGTGAAAGGAATGTGGAATGGGACTTGGTACAAGAATGGAATAATTGGCTTCACAGTGGATTGTAGCACAGGTAGAAAGACCAGTTGAGATGTTACTGCCAAGCATTCAAGTGAAACCTTTTGGTTTCTACCTACCAAGGTCTTGTTCAAATCATTTGGACATTTATTTCAGATACTTTAGGTTTGGGGTTTTTTTGTTTCTCATTTCACACAGGAATTTGAGAGTGAGCTTCATCTGGTTTGGTGAGGATATAGGGAGGTATGGGGCAGGGGCTGTCCCTCCAGGATGCACAAAGGGAACAGGTTTGCAGGCTCAGGAATAGGGAAGAGGATCTGCCCTGGCAGCACTGTGCTTTCTTCCTTGAGTCTAGTGTCTACTGGGAGTTGGCTGTTGCACTGCCTGTCTTCCTGTCCAGCCCTAATGCCTGGTTAGCCGTTAACCAAAGTATGTTCCTTACTTCTTTGAGAGCCTTTCTACCTTGCTAGAGAAAGACAGTCATTTGAATGTTCTCTGTGAGCAAAGGAAAAGGCAGGGTGGTGGTGTGAGACCACAGCCTGAAGTCCCCTGATTGCCACCACCTGCTACAATATCCTGCTGCCACTCCCCAGTTCTGCTGTCTCTGAGCCTCAGTGTTCCACATGAACCAGGCGACTGAAGTGGGGATGGCGGATTTTCTCCCAGAAGGGAAAGTTCTAGGCGTCAGGTCCAAATAAGTGTACTGTAAACCCTTCCTTGTATTCCAGCACTGTTTTGGAATGTTGTTTTTTTTTTCGGCTTTGGATATTTTTCCTTTTTACTTTTTTTTTTCCAGTTCTCTCATGAGGTTGCATACTTTACTTTTTTTCATTTAAAAAACGTAATTCCAGTTGGACTTAGGGAGTAAAGAGAAGTAAATGTAACAGTTCACTTTGCCATCTTAAACGAGTTTTTTACTTAAGGTTGATTTAACATGGTAATTATATTTTTTGTGAATTTCCTAGTCATGTATATGTTTCTATTGATGTGTTTCTTTTTCCTATTTATTTATTTATTTTTGAGACAGAGTCTCACTCTATCACCCAGGCTGGAGTGCACTGGCCACCATCTTAGCTCACCTCTGCCTCTCAGGTTCAAGTGATTCTTGTGCCTCAGCCTCCCAAGTAACTGAGATTACAGGCATGCGCCACCACATCAGGCTAATTTTTGTATTTTTAATAGAGACAGGGTTTTGCCGTGTTGGCCAGGCTGGTCTCAAATTTCTGGCCTCAGGTGATCCACCTGCCTCAGGCTCCCAAAGTGCTGGAATTATAGGCATGAGCCACCACGCCCAGCTTCTTTTTCCTATTTATTTGTAAACGTTACTTATCATATGTTATATTTTTCTTTTTCTTTTTTTGTTTTTAGAGAAAGGTTCTTGCTCTGTCACCCAGGCTGGAATGCAGTGGCGTGATCACAGCTCACTAAAATCTCAAACTCCTGGGCTCAAGCAATCCTCCCACCTCAGCCTCCCAATTATAAATATTTTTCTGTTTGTCATTTGTCATCCAATTTTGTTTACAGTCTTTTTTTCTTTTTCTTACAGAAAGGTTTAATATGGTGTGTGTGTGTGTGTGTGTGTATTTTAATAAAGTCAAATTTATCTGTATCATCCTTTAAGGTTTCTAGTTTTGTTGTCAATCTTAGAAAAGTTTTAGCCATCCCCAACTTTATATACAAAATAAATTTTCTTTATATAGAAAATCTGTATGTTCTAATTTTCTACTAGTTATTTTCCGGTATTGCTTTGTATATTTAAATATTCAATCCAACTGGACTTTGTTATATGGTGTAATATGAGGATTTAACTTGTTTTTCCCAAGTGTTAAATCACCATTTGTAAAATTATGCACCCTGTACCCACCATTCTACACCCGCCTTCCCAAAGGGGCAGACTGAAATCCAGCTGAGGGGACCCATGGTGCTTGATCACATACTAACGTTTCTGTGTGCTTGAGTCTGTTCTCAACCAACCATCCTGACAGTAGGCCCCGCACCTAGTTTCCCTTTCTTACCACTCACTCATCCCTCAAACCATCGTGTTCTGATTTCTGCTCTTTACTGGTCTACAAACATTTCTGTGGCAAAGCTCATCATCAAAGTTCTAATTGCCAAGTTCTGCTGTCTAATTGGACAATTAGACAGTGGACACTTTTCAGATCTTTGCTTGATAGACCTCTCTATTACATCTGATGTTATTGACGATTCTTTCCTTTTTTTTTTCTTCCTGTTTGTTTTGCTTGGTATATTTTACGACTTGTGGCCCATTCAGTATGTGCATATTTATCTTTGTTAAATAAGGCCACAGTGTTTTCCAGAGTGGCTGTAGCACTTCACACCCCTACCAGCAGTGTGTGAGTGTCTAATTAGCTGATTTAAGGATAAGAGTTGGGAGACTTGGGACGCTCTGGTTTTCTGCCCCCAGGCATGTGCTCAGTGTCCCCTTTGTATTGTCACCCCACAGATCTCCTCTCTCCTGTGAGCTTGAGTCCTGCTGCTGGCCTAAGCCAACCCCACCACTATCGCTACCAACCCCCAACACAAACCAAGAGAGAGCTTTAAAGACTCACCTTCCCAAACCCTGTTTTTGCATTGTGTTCCCTGTTCCAGAATTGTCAGTAGCTTCCCAATGCAGTCAAGTACAGTCTGAACTCTTTGGCTTGGCACTAACAGAGTTCTCCTGTCTGGCTTCCTTGTTCCTTGCCTGCCTTATTTCTCTCCCGGCTACACCCTCCTCCCCAAAGGGGTAGACTGGAATCCTGCCAAGGGGACCCATCCTGCTGATGAGGCTGTAAACCAGTACAGCCACTCTGCAAAAACAATGTGGCAATATTTAATAAAGATGAAAATACTCATGAGGAATGACCAAGCAATTTAACTCCTTAGAGAAACTTTTGCATATGTGTGCCAAAGCACATGAACAAGGGAGGATATTTATATAGCATGGTTTGGAGGTACCTGAACTCGGAAGCAACCCAAATGTCCACTGGTAGTGGAATGGGTACATTCTGGTCTCTTTACCCTCCTTCACTGCCCTTGCCTCCTCACTGAACTTACACAGCAATTTTTCAAATATGTCTTCATTTAAAACAGGAGCCCAACTACCTACTTTCCAAAATAGAGAGCATTTTTTTCCACTGAAAAATAAATTTCCAATATCACTGTTAATATGTATAAAAACTGGCCAGGTGCAGTGGCTCATGCCTGTAATCCCAGCACTTTGGGAGGCCATGGCAGGTGGATCACAAGGTCAGGAGTTTGAGACCAGTCAGGTCAACATAGTGAAATCCCGTCTCTACTAAAAAATACAAAAAATTAGCCGTGTGTGGTGGTGTGTGCCTGTAATCCAGCTACTCGGGAGGCTGAGGCAGGAGAATCACGTGAACCTGGGAGGCGGAGGTTGCAGTGAGCCGAGATCACACCATTGCACTCTCACCCAGGCGACAGTGCGAGACTATCTCAAAAAAAAAAAAAAAAAAGTATAAAAATTTTGTTAAATGGTGTGGTATTTTTAAAAATGTAAATATATATTATATCTAGGTTTTCAGTTCTACGTTGTCAAATGCATACAGTCTATCCTTTGCTTTTTGCTTTTTACAAAGGAGTACCAAGATGAGTTAAAAGTGATTTATCTCAGATTTTGTTCACTGAGGCTTAGAGTTTACCCCATGAGTTCATAAGGGTTCAGTTTCACCTATTGTTCCTTGCTCAATTGTTTGAGTAGGTCCTGATTACCTGCCAGATGGCCAGTCCTGGGCTGATCTTTTCTACTAAGATCAGAAGGGTCTCTTCTGGCAAGGCAAGCCTGGCTTGTACTCTCTATGGAAACTTGACTAGCCATGGCTGCAGCTAGAGGACCCAGCCAAGGATCTTTCCAAACCAAGTGCCTTTGGCTGTCAAATGTGTAGGTAACTAAAACTCCAATATCTGAGAGAGGACAGTCTGCCCTATCTGAACTCCCTTGTCTTTTAGAAAGGGTCAAATAGTAGTCTAAGCACTGGGGGAGAGTGAACACTTTTCTCCTCGTGTCTCTGTCAAGGGCAGGGATCACTAAACCATTAGTAATTATGTAGTTTTTAAAGTACATTAAATCAGCTAAGTTAACTGTTAAACCATAAGTTCACCATCTTTTTTGCATTCCATCTGTTACGCAAAAACCCCAAATTTTCATTGATATGAAATAAAAACGTAGAAATAACAGGCATACCATGCCATCAAGAGACCAACCACTACCTCATCCAATATTTCACCCCTGTCTACCCCAATTGTTTTGATCTCTTTCAATGGGTGACTTCATAGAATTGAGATGCTAGGCCTCACCAAGATGGTGACTTTTATGGCCAGCCTCTCTGGGATGAGTAGGAATTAGCATTTCCCACAATTCCCAGGTGATGCTGATGTTTTTAGTCAGGAAATCACTGCTCTAAATCCAACTAACAATTTACAGAAAATGGAGAAGACAGAGGAATGTATTAACACCATAAGGATGCATTTTAAGAAAATTCAGATTCTGAGAAATAGTTCTTTCCACAAATAAATTATAAGGAAAAATCAAGCAAGAAAGAACCTAGACTGCCCGTGAATGGCCACTGCATTCCAGCCTTGGCAACATCGCAAAGCGCTTCTCTGAAAGACAGAAAGAGATGATGATGACAAGGAAGAGGAGGTGGAGATGTTTCTAAGCTCAGGACTGCAAGAGACTGGACTGGAGGCCTCAATTTATGCCCAACGTCATCTGGAGGGCACAAAGGGCAGAGCCAAGATGGCGGCCAAGGCACAGTACGAGCCTATCCTAGCTGGTGTCAATGTCAGCTAGATTCTGCCCCAGGCCTCCAACAATGGCTACAGGCTGGAATGTGGACCAGCCTGCTTAGTCTTCAAAAGAGAAGACTGCCTATGTCAACTCAAGTGTAAAATATCAGGAGAGCTCTTTGCTCAGGCACCAGTAGAACAATATGCTGACACTGCTGAGACAGTGAAAGATTACAGCTTCTACTTTGTAATGTGGTTCTAGGATGACACTAAGCAGGTATAGTGCTTTCATTGGCATTGGCTTCACAGATGAGGGTGATGCCTTTGACTTTAATTTCTTCCTGAAAAAGCACCTTAAATGGATAAAACAGGTATCTGAGATGGCCAAAGGATCTCTTGAAATGAACACTCACCCCAAGTTGGATCTGGGCTTTAAGGAAAGACAGACCATCAAGCTGAGTAATGGGAACATTACAACCAAAGAATGATGTGCTTCAGCCAGGTGCAGCGGCATGCACCTGTAGTCCCAGCTGCGGGCTGAGGCAGGAGGACCACTTGAGTCCAGGAGTTGGGGACTGTAGTGTGTCATGACCATGCCTGTGAATGGCCACTGTACTCCAGCCTTGGCAACATAGCGAAGCTCTTCTCTAAAACAGAGAAAGAGATGATGGAGATGATGATGATGATGAGGAGGAGGAGGAGGAGGAGGAGGAGAGGTTTCTAAGCTCAGGACTGCAAGAGACAGGACTGGAGGTCTCAATTTACTCCCAACCCCATCTAGAGGCAAGTTACTCTTCCCCTCCATCCTCCAAGGATGTTGCCTCACCAGCTGTTCCAATTCTAACCACGGAGGGAGTGACGCAGATATCCTTTTAGGCTGTGATTCTTCTGCTCCTGTCGTGACACCAGCACCAGCTGCAGTCTCTGTCAGCAATGACTTGGAGAGACTTTATAACCATTCTGTCCCAAACCTGGCATCAGAGTCAACTGACTCCTGATCTGAATAGTACTGGCAAGACATCAAGGACAGACTTGAAGAACAAAAATGACCTTGAGAAAATGGGGCAGAAAATCACTTCTCTGAGGAAGAAAATGAAGAAGGAGCAGAAGGTGGATCTTGTAAAAGAAAGACTGTTTCCTAAAGAATTATGATGTTTGATGTATGGGCTTGGGTATTATCAGAATCCTTACAATGAGCCGATGGATATTCCTGAAAATCTTGTTATAGAGTTCATCAATGCAATCATGAACTTCCAACACCAATTGGACGATCAGATCAAGTACAAGTTGATGATATTGTCTTCTTAATTTGAAAGGACCCAAGAAAGTTTGCTAGGGTTAAAAGACTTGGTTACTATGGATGAAGAATTGAAATAAGCTAGAAAAGCATCTGACAAAGCCAACTACAGATTTTGACACCTTTTGTACTTTCTGAAGCTCCATTATTTTCTGGGACAACCATACATAGTAACTAAATATTTCTATAGTAAGGTCCCGATATCTAACCATGTAAATGAAAGATGAAGAAACAAAGTTTTCATATTTTCAACTTTAGAATGTTGAGACTTTAATGCCTGCATTTATATTACCATACTTGTTCAGTTTTAATGACCACGTGTAAAGGACCTTGCAAACTGTGCAGTTCCTTCTGACTTTTGACTACCTAAATGATGAAACAACACAATATTTGTGTCGCGTCTTTGTGCCACTGTAAGCTACACTACAGCTGTTTTAATATATGCAGTCCAAATGGTACCTCTGACTCACCATAGCTGAGACACAGCTGTATCATGTAGTCTTTAGTTTCTAGACAATATCAGACAAATTATTAAAGATTGTGAGCTGTTTTATGTTTCCCTTAAGTAGATACAGGAAAAGTCTATTTTAATAATGTTTGTATTAAAAGGTAATTTAATATTCTTTTCTTCTGATAGCAAGTGATTTTTTGTAGAAACTAAGTTTCACGTGAAGGTTTCAATGTTGGAAGGCTTTTTATTTTTATTTTTTGAAACAGAGTCTCATTCTGTCACCCAAGCTGGAGTGCAGTGGTGGGATCTCAGCTCACTGCAACCTCCACTGCCTGGGCTCAAGCAATTCTCCCGCCTCAGCCTCTCAAGTAGCTGGGACTACAGGCGCATCCCAGCACACCCAGGTAATTTTTGTATTTTTTTTTGTAGAGATGGGGTTTCATCATGTTGCCCAGGTTGGTCTTGTCTCAAACTCCTTGACTCAAGTGAGCTGCCTGCCTTGGTCTCCCAAAGTGCTGGGATTACAGGCATGAGCCATTGTGCCCAGCCTTTGGTAGGCTTTTTAAATTTAAAAGCTTTGAGGTTTATCCATACTATTTGTCAAGCTTTTGGAGAATTTATTTTCACAGATCAGATTAAAGCTTCTAAAAATAAATGATTTTAGTAGTAGTTGGAATGGTGTTGCTTTAAAAGTTGGTGACAGGGCCGGGCGCGGTGGCTCAAGCCTGTAATCCCAGCACTTTGGGAGGCCGAGACGGGCGGATCACAAGGTCGGGAGATCGAGACCATCCTGGCTAATACGGTGAAACCCCGTCTCTACTAAAAATACAAAAACTAGCCGGGCGAGGTGGCGGGCGCCTGTAGTCCCAGCTACTCGGGAGGCTGAGGCAGGAGAATGGCGGAAACCCGGGAGGCGGAGCTTGCAGTGAGCTGAGATCTGGCCACTGCACTCCAGTCCGGGCGACAGAGCGAGACTCCGCCTCAAAAAAAAAAAAAAAAAAAAAAAAAAAAGTTGGTGACAGAACAAGCATTTGGTATTAAACAAGTATTGCTTGATTAACATATTTGTTAGTACTATTCATTATGAAAATGCATCCTTGTCTAAAACCATATGTGGCTATGGAAACCACTTTTGTAGTTCAGAATATACAGATTTTGTGTGCATTTAGCTATGTTACATGAAATCATCCCTGCACTTAGCTTATAAGGATTGAACTTGCATTTAAGGGATCAATGAATGTTAGTTTGTGAAATGGAAAGTTTTGTGTGCCACTTATAAACATTATCAATAAATCAATACTTGGGAAAATTCTACTTTCTTAACCTATTGATACCAGGAATGATGTATGAAAAATTAAACAGAAATAAAATGACCTTGGGAGCAGGAATCTTTAGGAGGCTAGAAACCCCTTCCCTTCCCAGAACTACAATTACTAAACAACCTTTTACTTAGCTTCCCCATTATATTCAAGTTGTTTTATGTCAGTCCCCTTTGCAGTCACTTGCTGCGCAGCCAAGAGTGTCTGCCATCTCCTACTCACTAACAAGCCAGGAACTAATGGGTCTTACCATACCTGCGGCTGACTATGGGGAAAAGACCCCAATATTGTAAAATCTTTCTCCACCTTTTAAATTCCATAACTTATTTCAGTCATCTCATGGTTCTCATGTACCCTTTGTGAAGTCCTATTTAGCAATTTCAGGGGACAAAAAAACAAAACAAAAAAAAACCCTTGCTACTTTCCACTCCACTAAGCCAATTCTCTGAAAATGGATAGACTTACCTCCAGTGTTTATAGATCCCAAATTTCGATGGGTATGGAGAAAGATCTCTTATATACCCTTCTTCACCACATCCAGTGCTGAGTGCAGCTCCATCGCCCTCGTGTGTTTACATGTCTCTTCCTATGATACAAAGGTTGTGTTGGTAGCACCTCCATTTTTTGGTCAAAAAGTGCAACATCTTCAGCCAGTGGGTGTGGTTTAGATGATGGGAGTTCAAGGGGATGTTCTAAGTTATATTCTAGAAGTGTTTATTTTCTCCATCCAGCTGCTGCAACTGATGGAAGGCTTTGCTTTGTATTTGCCCCATTATTTAATCTAAAATTAAAAAGTTTAGAATTTAACCTGATTTGTGGAGCAGAGAGGTTGCAAGCACTTAACTCTCACTCAGTACCCATGTTGCCTTGCTGCCTGGGTATCTGTCTGGCCCCCTTTCATAGACAGTTTTTTTCAATCCATTAGCACCTCAGTAAAAATCTGCTACATCTTTCATCATTTGTAATGATAGAGAGTCACAGCTTCAGCCATTTGACAGGTTTCTCAAGGTGAAGGCTTTGATATCCATCACCTAGAGCAGTGGTCCCCAACCTTTTTGGCACCAGGGACCGATCATGGAAGACAATTTTTCCATGGAATGGGGAGGAGGGGGAGGATGGTTTTGAGATGAAACTGTTCTACCTCAGACCACCAGGTATTAGTTAGATCCTCATAAGGAGCCCACAAGATCCCTTGCATATGCAGTTCACAATAGGGTTCACACTTCTATGAGAATCTAATGCCGCTGCTGATCTGACAGGAGTCAGAGCTCAGGCGGTAATGCTCCCTTGCCCGTTGTTCACCTCCTGCTGTGCGGCCAGGTTCCTAACAGGCCATGGACCCAGTACCAGTCCACAGCTCAGGGACTGGAGACCCCTGACCTGGAGTACCTCAAAGCAAGTGACCCTCTCACTACTTTCCCTCCGCCCTGCTTTTTCTTATACACTGCTTGAAGAGAGCTCCCTTTTCTAGGTCAATGGGCATTACCTATTTGGTTTGATAAGGGCAATCTGAGGAAGAAATAAGATACAACTTCTCTCTTTAGCACCTGTTTGGATGCTTACACTCTGAATAAAGGAAATAGTTTGTTGTTGTTGTTGTTGTTTTTGAGATGGAGTCTGCTCTGTCACCCAGGCTGGAGTGCAGTGGTATGATCTCGGCTCACTGCAACCTCCACCTTCTGGGTTCAAGCGATTATCCTGCCTCAGCCTCCTGAGTAGCTGGGACTACAGGTGTGCACCACCGTGCCTGGCTAATTTTTGCATTTTTAGTAGAGACGGGGTTTCACCATGTTGGTCAGGCTGGTCTTGAACTCCTGACCTCGTGATCCACCCACCTCGGCCTTCCAAAGGGTTGGGATTACAGGCATGAGCCACCACACCCGGCCAGGAAATTCTATTTAGTTTCAAAATATATTCTCTCTCCTTGACTTATGTCTTTTCATGTTTTCCTAATTTTGAGTCCATTTTTTTTTTCCATTGCACTCCCATTCTAGACAGCTCTATTCTTGCACAGTCATGGCAGGACACCTTTAAATTTAAACAGAAAATACTAAAAGGAAAATCTCTATAATCCCAGTGACTAAGTTCTGGGAGCCTATGTTCTCAATCTTCCTCCATATTGTGTTATTTGTATTATCAAGGTGATAATGTTATGTATTTGAATTGCTGACACATTGAAAATGAAGCTTAAGAAGAATGCATACAAAGCAAACACTGTATTAGTACAATAATGAGAAAATAAGGGGAAGCAGACTCAAAAGACATCTATTTGTAGTGTATTGTCTTTGTCTTAAATCTCATCCAAATAAACATACTGTAAAACAAAATGAAATGTTTATAAGACAACCAGGATAACTTGAATGCTGGATAGTTGATGAATTAACTTTTCAGGTGTGATAACGGTATTGTAGTTTTCTTTTTTGAAGAGCTGTATCTTTTAGGTATACTAAAAGACTTTTGGATGAAATAATAAGGTAATGTCTGAGATCTGCTTCAAAACATTCTGGGAGTAGATGGGAAAGGGGATATAGACGAAACAAGATGAACCATGAAATGAACATATATTGTACATGTAAGTCATGACACCTCCTCTCATTTGTATGTTAAAATTTTCCATAATAAAAAGTAACAAAACACAGGGTGAGAGACATCTATTTACTCTGGCACCCGTTATTTGAGCAAGAAGAATCCAATTCCCACATCCAAACTCCCCAGTCTTTGGAAAAGGAATGTAGGCCAAACGCCCCAGGCTGCCCCTCTGAGGACCTCTGTCCCTGGGAGTAGCGATACCTGTTTCGGGTGGCACAGATAATAGAGATGGAGGGAGGCTAGGTGAATGGTCATGCTACCCATACACATAGAAGAGCTGGCTACATGAAACAATAACCACAGAGAAGCAGGAGGGACCACTCACCCTCAGACTTAAGTGTTTTCCAGGTGCCCTGGGCCTACTTGACAGGGTCCAAGGTCATCTGTGCTATAAAACTTCCACAGTACGGAGGCTATAGAGCATACCTGTTCCTAATTCACTTTTTGCCTCATGGCTGTGTAGGGTAGACTCAGCTCTGGGGCCTTGTACATTCCCTAGGATTACCCAGCAGCAGATTTGGGTCTTTGCATTGCCCCACCCCTGCTCCCCACTGAGGTAGAGCACTGAAAATGTGAACCAAGCAGGTGAATTCAAATTGTGGGAGTGGAGTGAGAGAGGTGACACCATGTTTAGACTCTCCTTCTCAGCCTTGGCCTGCTAAAACGAGGAGGAAACAGTGCCTGGATGGTAGAAAATAAGACAGTAGCCACCCACAGAAACAAGCTGAAAGCTGGGGCACAAAGGGCTACCTATACTTCTTTTCCTTTTTTTTTTTTTTGAGGCAGAGTCTCACTCAGTCGCCATACTGGAGTGCAGTGGTGCGATCTCGGCTCACTGCAACCTCCGCCTCCTGGGGTTCAAGTGATTCTCCTGCCTCAGCCTCCCAAGTAGCTGGGACTACAGGCATGTGCCACAACGCCCAGCTAATTTTTGTATTTTTAGTAGAGACGCAGTTTCACCATGTTGGCCAGGATGGTCTTGATCTCTTGACCTCATGATCCGCCCACCTCGGCCTCCCAAAGTGCTGGGATTACAGGCGTGAGCCACCGCACTTGGCCATGGCTACCTATCCTTTGGGGCTCAAAAGATGGTTATGTGTGTCACAAGTGTACGTCTTGGGAATGTGACTGCTTCTATTTTGTTTCCTTTTCATTTGTTTAGTATCAGCCTCTCCCAGGTATCCTTTTTTAAGCATCTGTATCAAGCATGCTATGTCATTTAATTTTCTCCCTGAAGATTACCTAAGAATATCACCTGAGGAAGGTGCTATTGGCCTATTACAAATAGAGAAACTGAAGTTGAAAGGTTAAGCACCTTCCCCACATTCAGACAGCTCAATAGTGAAGAGATGGGATATAAGCCCTATTCTTATTTCACAAAGGTGCCTCCATGCTAAGGCAGGTAACGTTAACCCTAGGAAACTTCCCAAAACCCACCAAAAGAGAGAAGCTCCCAGGGAACAGAGTTGAGAATGTTCATATCCTGTCCCTGCCAACTGCCAGCCAGTCTGCTTGGTTCTGTCACACTGGCATTTCTGGCTTTGGATGAATCAAAGGTGGCTGTTACTATGCTATGCTCCATCCTTGGTACACAGAGCACCTCGCCAGGCCTCTCCGCTACCATCACATCCGAGTTTCCAGAAATCATTCCCTGGTCATCTGCCTGGCTATCCATTCTCCACAATCCCCATGAATGGATGCCACCCAGGGCACACAGTGAGCATGAGCTGCTGTCTCCCCTTTCTAGCCACCACAACCCAGTTTGTTTCCTCTATTCCATGGAGACTGCTCTGGCCAGCTCATCAGGCATCTCTGAATCACAATGGCCACTTCCCAGAACTTGATTGCCCTCTGAGTTGCTCAATCTCTCTCCTCTCTTAGCTCTGTGACAATGCTTTCTACGGGGGCCCTCTGCTTGCAGTGGATGCCCCTTCAGGCTGCAGGCTCTTTAACTCTCAGGGCTTCCCAGAGTTCTATCTTCCCTTCCCTCTGTATACTCTCTTGAGGTAACTTGCTGCTTCAGATTCTCTCAGCCTCACCTGACTCCCAGGTCTCCAGCTGCTTGCTGTGTGCTGACCAACTCCCACAGGCCGGTGACCACATTCTGTTCCCCTTGCCATTGCAGGACTTAGATTAAATGCCATGCCACAAGGCATGGGATCTGGCTTTCCCAGTGGCCAAGAAATATCATCCCAGCAAGACAGTGGGGAGCTAACACTGGCTCCATGGCAAACTTTGGGCAGTAAAGCATGGGCAGGAAGCAGAGCAGGTGAATTTCCCCTCCATCCCTCCATCAATCCAAATACAATGTTCCAGCCAGTCATGGTGTTTCTGTGTAGCCTATCCAGAGACATCCAACATGGGAAAGTGACCAGCTGTCTTTGTGAGGCAGGAGCCAACTCACTAACACTAACCTTTGATTTTCTTTTCCTCCTTTCCCTCACTCTCACTGCTCTGAGACTTCACCCTCCAATAAAGTGCTAACCACTAGCTTTGCCTAAGATTCCATTTTCTTAGTAACTTGAATACAGACAGTAACCTCACACAAACCATGCCTTTGACCACCATTGACACGCTCCCAACTCACTCCCCAGACTTTATCTTCAATCTGGACATTTCTGCTGAGCTCCAGACCCAGCAGGTTCCAACTGCCAAATGGACATCTCTGCTTGTACATTCTCACAGGCACCTCAAACTCATGTCCAAAATAAAACTCATCTTCTGGCTAGGCACAGTGGCTCATGCCCATAATCACAGCACTTTGGGAGGCCGAGGTGGGTGGATTCCTTGAGGTCAGGAGTTCGAGACCAGCCTGGCCAACATGGTGAAACCCTCTCTCTACTAAAAATACAAACATTAGCTGGGCATGGTGGCAGATGTCTGTAATCCCAACTACTCAGGAGACTGAGGCAGGAGAATCCCTTGAACCCGGGAGATGGAGATTGCAGTGAGCCAAGATCGTGCCACTGCACTCCAGCCTGGGCAACAGAGTAAGACTCTGTCCCAAAAACAAAACAAAACAAAAACAAAAACAAAACACCTCATCTTCCTCCTCCTCAAATACGTGCCCTTTACTTGTATTTGATGGGATACAGAGATGGAAGACACCCTAAAGGAACTCCTGTCTAAATTGGGAGAGGAGTTAACTACACTTAAAATAGAAACAGATGCTTACTGGCATAAAGTAGCGTAGTAGGAGCACGTACTAGAGAAGAGAAGCAAGCCTACTGTGTGCCAGCACAGTGCTTGATGCTTGCATGCACTATCTCATTTCACCTTCGTAACAACCCTGTAAGATATAATTTTTCCATTCTGCAGGTAAGAAAACAGATCAGAGATCAGAAACCTTGCCAAAGTCACAAAGCAACTAAATCCAAGCACACCTGAAAAAAAGGTCTATTATCTTTTGCTGCCTCCAGAAGAGCAGCACCTAACAGGTCACAGGGATTGGAGATTTACTGAGGTGGCAATGCCAGAGCTATCTTAATAAATTGACAGGATGTCAGCTGAGGAATGGGGATGGGGCGGGGGCAGAAAGGTGCAGTGGAGGGAAGGAGATAGATGGCATTCTGGGTGGTGGGAAAAGGCCTGAGAGAGCACAGGGTGGCAAGGAAACTGCAGGAGTTCACTAAAGCTGAACCACCTGGCATGTGGGGAGAGGCTGGAGAGGTGGACAGGACCCAAATCATTGATGGTCTCTTGGGCCATTCTAGTGAATTTAAATTTTAAAATCTAGACACATAGAGGAACCATTTCAGATCTTATGTAAATTTTAAATCTAGTTGAAGAAATCATTTCAGGATTTAAACTGGGTAATGACATTTAAACTGGCCCAGTATGCATTTTGGAAAGGTCCCTCATATCAGTGTGTAGAACTGGTTGAAGAGAGGCAATGGAGGTAGGGTAACCAGTTTAAAAACTGCTGAAGTGCCCAGGGCAAGAAGTTATTTATAGACAAAGCTCGTGGATGTAAAAAAGTGGACAAATTTGAGAGACAGTAATGAAGGACAAACTGAACAGGACTGGATAACTAAATTAGCTAAGGAGATCAAAGAAGGAGTCAAGGATATCCAGGTTTGTGGCTTGTCACATGTAGGACCAGAAGAGATGATTTCAGTTTTGGACACGCTGACTCTTAGATACCTGTGGGGGCACTCACGGGGAGACAGCCAACAAATAATTGGGTGAATGAATTCGGCATTCAAGAGAGCAGTAGTTTAAGTAGTGAGAAACCACCACCAAGGGAAAAGGATGGAACAAAAAGCCCTGTTCTCCTTTCAAAGTGCCACCAGAAGTTGCTTGGCCTCAGTGTCCTAACCACACCAATCAGAAGGTAGGTCAGCAGCTTGGGTAGAATCCAATCCCAAGGAAAGGACAGTGTGGTCTGTGATTTCCTTAGCTCTAGCAGAGCCCAATTTGGAGACGTGAGGTGAAGATTCTCTGGTTCAAGACACAATAACCCTTCTCAACCACTTCTGTGAGAATTAATCCTTCATTATGTAATGCAGCATATCCTATGCATCTAGAATGATACTGGTTGTGTACCATCATTGAGAGTATTGAGGAAAGGTGATCAAATCATTTTCTCTCAGAATCCCAGGTGAGAAGAGCCAAGGTACAGAGCAGGCATTCAAATACCATAACCCGCTGACCTCCCAGACAGTATATTCGTTGAGAATACGGCCCCTGGACGCCCACCTTGGAGTAACCGCCCTCCTGTTTGCCCTTCCCTTCGAGACAGAAAGCACACAAGCAAAGGGTCTGGCCTAATTCAGGCCTGGCACTCTGCAGGGCCAAGGGTCTCTTTCTGCATCTAGATCAGAGCCTTTTAGGAGTCTGGACTGGACTTCTCTCCCCAAGTGGGGAAAAAAGAGAGTATAAAGGAGCTAGCCAACTAATCTAAACTGGGGCTAATATCTACAATGCTGGGGTGCTGTTTACCAGCCTATTGAGTCCCAACTCTGGAAGTGTTTTCAGCAGGTCTGGGTCAAGAACCAGAAATCTGTTACATTTTAAAAGAAACTCCCCAGGTGATTCTAATTTGTAGTGGGGTTGGGAGTAGCTTTTGTACCTTCTATCTTTTACTAGTATGCCACTTTAGTTTCCCCTTATTTAGTAAATATTCCCTCTGAGAGGCCCCAGGTCTTATGGGAAGACTCTGGCCAGTGCATCAGAAAATTGGCTGGGGTGGTGATCATATCATTACTCTGGCTCCAAAAACTGGAATAAAGAGCAGTGGAAGCTACACGAAGCAGAGGCAGGGTTGGCAGAGGCTACACCCTCCCAGCCCTCCTAACTCCATAAATGAACTTAGGTACCTAGTACTAAGTCTAGCCCGTTCCTCCTTGCTTAGAGTAACTTACTGCACATGAATTTTAGAAACAGCATTCTGGGCCGGGCGTGGTGGCTCAAGCCTGTAATCCCAGCACTTTGGGAGGCCGAGACGGGCGGATCACGAGGTCAGGAGATCGAGACCATCCTGGCTAACACGGTGAAACCCCGTCTCTACTAAAAAAATACAAAAAATTAGCCGGGCGAGATGGCGGGCGCCTGTAGTCCCAGCTACTCGGGAGGCTGAGGCGAGAGAATGGCGTAAACCCGGGAGGCGGAGCTTGCAGTGAGCTGAGATCCGGCCACTGCACTCCAGCCTGGGTGACAGAGCCAGACTCCGTCTCAAAAAAAAAAAAAAAAAAGAAACAGCATTCTGCTGGTCACTACGAGAGGAGCCCTCAAATTTGATACAGCCAAAGCTTCCTCAGCATCGCTTCTCCTCCCTTCCTGCTCTGAGCTGAATGGCCCAAGTCCCATTCTCAACACCACACAGGAACCACTGAAGCAGAAGTTGCTTTAATCAAGGGGTGAAGCCCTCAATCAAGAGGACCTCACTCAACCTTTGGTGGTGGGGTCTCAGCCTACCCCCCACATGCCCTGAGGCCCCTCAGGAAGGAGGGAGCAATTGAACAGCAAATTATGGCAGAGGCCAGGGAATGGGAGTGGGGGAACCCAGGTCAAGGTGAAGGGGCAGGATGCTGAAAGGGTGGGATTGAAGCTGAATGGGGCAGGAAGAGCCTAACCCACATGTTTCTACCTGGGGGCTGGCTGAGGTGGCTGTGCATCTGGCAGAGCGGCACCAGAGGGCTGAGGGTCGAAGGGGACAGCAGGGGAAAGGAGTGCTTAGGAGATGAGGCGACTGTGAAGCTGGTGCAATTGCTCTTGGGTCAGCACCAGCCGGTGTCGCTGTCCAAGACCAGCCGCACAGGAGAAGGTCACTTTGCCCATGTAGACTGTGTCATCCTGCTGCTCCTCCTTGGCCTGGTGGTTGATGAGGAGAAAAAGACTCCAGGTCAGTGGCTCACTTGAGCTGTAGGCCACTGAAGGGGTCCCTGAGCACTGAGACCAAGGCAGCTCCTAGGTGGCTGGGGCTTCTGAGATCCTGGGCTTTGGTGACCACATTTTTCAAATCAGAATGGGGATACATAATCTGACAAGGGAGTTTTGAGCCTCTCCTGGTGTCAAAAGTCACACAAAAGTGTTTAGGTGCTAAAATATTGGAATTTCAAAGCATCATAAGCACTTCTGAGTTACGTGTAAGTAAGATTTGGCCAGATAACCCAAGGTATGCAGTTGTTAGACCTGAGACTCCAAAGGCCTCTTCCAATTCTGGAGGAGAGGGGGGCCCACCTGAGCTTCTCCACATTGTCCCGTCCTCCACCCCATCTCCCCCTCACCCTGAGGAAGGCTGATGAAGGGAAGGTGGCAAAGTCAGTGGGTACTGTGGCTCCAGGGCGCTGAGATACTGTCTCCTTGAGGACCTCATCCTAGGGAAGGGGTGAGAAAGACAAGGGTTCATTTAGGGGACCCCCACAGGCTAGCACAAGACCGCCTGGTTTCACAGAGACACTAATACCAAGGGGGCAGGAACTTAGTCCTCTATATCACCATACTTTTGCTCTCATCTCCAACCCCATCCCCCCTCCCCAACACTCCTCCTTACTTTACAAGTCCTCATCCTGTAAGGTCCAACTCACATTCTACCGCCCTTGGGAAGCCACGCCCAACCATTCTACCCCACAATGATCTCAGCCCTGATGGAATCTAAAGCCTGAACCAGTCATGCTAAAGATTATCCTAGCTAATCCATTTTGTTATGAGAATCTCTCTTCTGTTTGCACTGAGACAGTGAGCTTCCAAGGCAAGAACCCTGCCTTCCCTTCCACCTCCTCCCCAATTGCTGTCTAGCATAGGGCCAGGCTCAGAGGAACTCCAGAAGTGCCTGGCTCCACTGTGACGTGAGCTCTGCAGGGCAAAGTCTGAGCTGACCTTGAGCTTCTCAATGGTGTCACTCAGGGACTTAAGCTGAGCCACTTGCTCCATAAGTTGGGCTGACGGACTCTTGATAGCTGTGGGGAGAGAAAGCTGGTGAGGCCCACCAAGGCGCAGGCAGGCAGTTGTACTGGATTAAGGGTTAAGGGTACAGGTATGAGATTCTCTAACAGAACAAGTACTTGAGAGAGAGCGGTTGAATCAAGAAAACTGAACAGTGAAGCCAAAGAACACTGCTGGGAAGAGCTTCTGTGGTAGGGGCACCACCTGAACAGGGCCTAAATCCCTGGGCCAAGTAGAGGGGGTGGTTTTATTCATCTTGGGGGTTGGCAGGTACATACCAGTGCTGGTGCGACTGATGTCTACTACGTGTGTGTGTGTGCTCAACTGATTCAATGTCTCCAGCAGCTGGCTGGTCTTACGATACAGCGCTCCAGCTGGTAACTCACTGCCAGAGCCCTCATGGGATAGCTTTGCAACATGCAGAGGGGGCAGGGATGCCAAGGATGCCTTCATCTGGGCTCCCTGTGGATGAAAAAAGAAGGGTAGTGGTAAGAGGTGCTAGGAGGCCCCTGCTATCTATCATCAATGGGGCGAATATGCTCCATCCCCCATCCCAGTCCACCCTGTGGCTCCCTCACCTTGAGAATGTTATTCTCATGCTGGAGCTGGGAGATGTGCAGCCTCATGGCAGAGATCTGCTGAAGCAGCAGTGGTGAGTCCTTCACCAGCCCTGGGCCTGGCACAGACCCTGGAGCCTGCCCAGGGACGGCTCCTGTGGGGACCACAACAAATGTCATCAGCCCCAAGTGGAGAGGGTTGAATACTGGGCTCCATTCCTGCTCTTTCCCGCTTTCTGCATCCTCCCATTACCCACCTCCAGTCCTGGCTCTCCCCTCACCCTGCTCCCTTAGCTCCATTTCCCACCAGCCCTGGTAACCCCCAGCCTGAGTGGGTCTCTACCTCGCTGTTGTTCTTCTGTGCTCAGGATAGCCCATGGGGGAGCAGGAAAAGAGGAGAGAGGAGTTAGGTGATTTGCGGGTTAGGGGGACACACCAGAGGATCCTGGACACAACCTGCAGGAAAACCCTTTTCCTAATCATCATACTTTCTCTAACAAGACCCTCTGCCACCTATCTTTGTGGACGAGCAGATTTGTGTGAAAGAAAGACACCAAACAGGAGTGAGGCCATAAGACAGGGTATGTCTGAAGAACAGTAGCAAAGGGAGTGTGCACTGCACAAAGCACTCGGAACACGAGGCTGTTCCTGCCTCCCTGCCTCAGACGCCATCTCCAAGAAGGGCATGGAGAATGCTCCAGAGACCCCAATATGTCTGCACCCTTAGCGCTCACCAGCAGCAAAGCTTAAGTTGGGGAAGCAAACACACTCCCTTGCTCCTCAGGATTCTCCACTGCTCTGAGGCAAAATATCTTCTTTTTTGGTGGGAAGTTTCATAAATTCAGAACCATGTTTGTTTAAAGAGTGCTAATGTTTGTTTCAAGAGTGCTAAAAACAACACAAAGTAGTAATTCTGGAAACTCTCTCCAAAGAACACAGAGCTGTCTGTACCACAACAGCCTAAAGTCAAGAAGGTACTTGGTCACCTCGCAAGATCAAGGGGTGTCAGTGACAGAGACTTTGTTGAAGACTCTATGTAGGTAAGGTCAGCTGACAAGACACGGGAGCAGCTGGGAAAGTCTGGAGGCCCTAAGGGTTTAATTCCAGGGCAAAGAGCCTGTCTTCTGGAGGGTAAGTGAGAAACTGGAGGGCAAACAAAAACTATAGGGCAGAGGAGAACAAAGACAGCAGCAGCCACCTCCTGAGTCAGGAAACTGGGGAGGCTGAAACTGGTAACCAGAAAAACGCTAGGTGAGGAGCCCTGATTATACTGAGTGACTAGGCAAAGGTCAAAACACAAGCCCCAAGTGAAACTGGGAGAATTCAGCAGCGGAAGATATGGCCACATCATAGAATGAAGCCCCAGGAACTCAGTGAGAAAACACAGTGCCCAAGCAGAGAAGCAATCAAGAGCAGGTATCGGGCAGGGCCGGATGCCCTAGGAGAGTCAGCCCAGCCTGCTGATGGCTGACAACCCTCTGGGATACAGGGCTGAGCAGAAAGGTCAGATTACAGAGCCAGAAAGGACATCTACTAGAGACCAACTGTCACCATTATTCTGAGCCTCATTAACAATTTAGTAAAGCCCTCCTTTGCCCAAAGGAACTCAGCACATATCTTCAGGGAAAGGGAAAACTTGGTGAAAACTGGCACGGAGTGAAACTGTGCAAGCATATTCCTGGCTGAATATCCTGGGGGTAAAGGGGGGGGGGGGGGCAGAGGTCAAACTGAGGCCAAGGACAGGAGAGAGGACAATCTCCTCTGTGCTACTGCTGCCTATTCCACTGTACTCACCACCAGCAATGCCAGAGACCAGAGTAGCAATGCCTGAAGGAGGAGGGCTCCGGAGCCCCTCAATCGTGCGCTTAGACTGGCTGTTCAGCCGCTGCTTTAGTTCTGTCTTCTCTGCCTCCAGCTGGTCGATGTCAGCCTGGAGTGCATCCATTGTCTCCTCAAAATCTCTGTGAAAGAGAATCTGGGCTTTGGCAGTGTCCCTTCTCCAGAGCACCCCTTGACTATTCAGTCCTGAGAGGTCCTTGGAATAGCCATGCTAGTGCGCAGCCAGGGCAGAGCAGCACAGGCTGAGGCTGGGATGCTGCAATGAGGTTGGCAGTGGGTAAAGAAAATGGGAGTCTCACTATAAGAGAACCTGAGTAGGGGTATGGGTTAGGAGGCAGAGAGCTCCAGCAGTGGGGAGGATTAGAGGAAGCAAGGCCCCAGGGAAAGTGCCTGACTTCTCCTTCTTCCGCAGCAGTGCCTGGGTCTCCTCCAGCCGAGTCTGGACTTTCTCGATACGCTCATCTGCATCCTTGGCAGCACTGTCCAACTTCTTCTCCAGGAGGCTCAGCCGCACATTGGCCTCACTTAGCTCCTCTCCCTGGACAAGGACAGAACTTCTAGATCCCTGACATCCTCCCCACAGTCCCTGGAAACTGGGGGCTAGACCATGAGATAGGAGGCTCCCTGAGGGTTCACTAGAGCTCCCATTGACTGCAGGCCCCACTTCTCCCCTTAACTCCCAAGCCGTCTTAGTCCCGGATCCCCAACATTCACTGCTTGCCAGGGTCCTACCAACTTCCTGGCCCCCAGATCCTGAGCCTACACTACCCTCACCTTAATCTTGAGTGACTTCTTCAACTCCTTAATAACTGTCTCTCGATCTTCGAGCTTCAAACCCAGGCCTTCAGCATCTGTGATCTCTGCACGAAGGGCGGCAGCCCGCAACTCAACTGGTGGAGGCTAAGGAATGGTCGGTGGCGGGTGAGAAAGTGAGGGTGGAGAGAAGAGATCATCAACGTGCTCCTTTCAGACAGATCCGGTTACAGGGAAACCCTGCCTTCTAGGCAGGATGGTGCTCTCCAGATGCCTTCCTCCTGTCTCCCTGTCCTCCCACAACTAGCAGTAGCTCTGCAAGTCTTACTCCTACAGGCCTCTGCAACTTCTCCAAGGAAATCTCCACCCACCTTGCTGGGGGGCCGCTCTGCATCATACTCCCCCTCCTGCATGGCTGTGGCCAGCTTGTTCATGGTACTGATGAGGATGTTGCAGGACTGGCGCAGACACTCATAGGGGCTGCTGGAAGGGGTCCCATAGATCTGCAGGAGCCAAGGGCAGAAGTGAAAGCCCCACACTGGTCACTGATTCTCCCTACACCTTCTGCCCAGCCATTCAGGCCCACCTGCTCGCTTGCTTTGAAAGCCAGTTCCTCCAGGGCAGCCACAGGTAGCCCCTCATTCTCCGCCAGTGGGGCAATGAGCTGGGCAGCAGCAGCTGCCACCTCCTGCAGCACAGCCACAACCCACGTCAAGTGTTTCCTGCAGTCTAGGAGCGTGTCAGATACCTGTGTGACGGGCCAGAGTCAGGAGTCAACCCTGGGTTCAGCACCACAGTTTCCAGTTACCCCAAAACCATTTTTGTCCCCTAACCAGATCCAGATCTTCAAGTGCTATGCCCCTCCTGTTTCTACTCAGTTTCCTTCCTTCCCCAGTTGCAGCCCTAAACCTGTGGTCCAAAGGCCAGTGCAGCTGGGATCCCAGGAGCATCTGTCCCTGGCATTCGCCTTCGGATCTTCTTGCAGAACTGGCGGATGTCACTGCACGAAGTTTCCAGATCCCGGAGCAGAAGGGCAATATCTGTAGCCTCCTGCCCACCCTACTCAGGAAAAAGAAAATGGATGGAGAACCAAGTTAGCATTAAGGCTGGGAGTAAGGAAGTGAGGACTAAGAAAGAAGAGGAGCTCACAGAGATCTAGATGTGTTCTCACCTGCAAGAAGGCACGCAGCCGTCCTACCTCCACACTCATGCAGTCCAGAGCACTTTGCGTGAACTGTAAGGACAGATGCATGCAATCATCAGCCCCCAGCAGGAGCCCTTCTGCCTTATCGACATCTCTAAGAAGTCCTCATCCTCTGCTGACCCCCATACATAAGTAGTCCTCTAGTTTCCCTGATATGGCTTTGGTAACTCTGCCCTAGTCTTATGTGATACTTCTTGGGTGCCTGATCTCGACCTGACGCCCTCCATTGCTGATCTCCACGGGGGTTCAATCACTGGCCCAGACACTTCACCTTAATGTGGTCAGCCAGCTGCATAGTACAGTCCTCAGGCTGTTCGGCAAGGTGGATGCTGTACAGATGCTGAAGAGAGATAACAAAAGAAACAGACAACTTTTAGGCCCTGGAGGGGGTGGGGAGTTCTTCCCAAACTGTAGTTTGAGCCCTGGTCATCATGGGTCTCTGGAGGTACAAGAGAATCCAAAGCCCTCAAGCAGGTGCATCATATGGAGAGATCATCTAAGAGCAAACCAGGCCTCAAGCAGCGAGCATGGGACATACAACCTTGATAATATTAGTAAGAGCCCTCATCAAGTGAAAGCTTCCCTGCCTCCTGCCCCAAGCCCAAATTCTCGCCCCACACCTGATAGTACTTGATGGCCTTGGTGAGAGGCTCCACATTGACAGTCTCATCCAGCTGATCCTTGTGCAGCAGTTCAATGAGGAAATCCAATGAACGCTCATGGGCACTCATCTCAGGGTAGAGGCTGCCCACTTTCTTATACACATCCACACTGCACTGAGAGAGGGCACTAGAGACCAGAGAAGAGCGCTGTGAGGCTAGAGTCTGACAGGCAATCTCAGTTCCGGCCAATTCTGGACCCCTGACCCTGGGGTGAGGGAGTGAGGAGTCACTTACTGTTCATAGCGGTGTAGCGTGGCCTGCAGCAGGCTCAGCGAGTACACCAGTCCAGCAGCAAAGCTGAGTTGTTCCCCAGCAGCTCCTCGCAGCCCAGGCCGCTCTGAACAGTTCTCACTTAGTTCAAACTTCTCCTGGGCCTGCTTCCGGATTAGCTCTGCCTGTGGGAAAAAACACCAGGAACCTGGGCCTCAGAGCAGAGGATGGAGAACACAGACTCAGGAACACAGTACTCAGAACTTAACTATGTGGGGAGCATGGACACACACAGGAGAGAAAGCAGAAATAGCTCTTACCTGGGTGGGGAATCTCGCATGGGGAAAGGGTAGTGATGTGATTACTGGAGGTTGTGAGGAGTCAGGATATGAAAATGAAAGGGTAGTGGGACCGGTGGAACCAAGGATCCTTCCTGACTTAAAGCTGCCACTCCTGCTATCTCTCCACCTAGAATGCTATCCTGCCAATCACCCCCAACGTTAACCCCCAGGCAGCTCGTGGCCCTCAGACAATGTTATTCCCTCAGTCACACCCTGTTCGCCTCTAAATCTCCAATTGTGCTCTCTCGCAGAACCTCTCTCTTCTTGAAAGCACACCATTTGTAATATATATTCATCAGTGACTTTGCTGTGTTCCTCCACTACACCATAAACTCTCTGTGGGCAGAGACTCTGTTGTCTTCACTCAGCATCTTCAATGCCTGGTTCATGGCAAGTTCATTAGATTTCTGTGGAACATGTGATTGATTGGCTGTACCTTGCAAATGAGACGAGGCATGAGTAGCAGCACCAGAACGCAGTCATGGTCCCCACCTGGCCGAAGGAAGCTGTCAGGCATGAAGGCTGTCAGCAGGGACATGTGTCGGTTGGCCTGGGCCACCTCCATCTGCCTCAATTCCATCTCAATTGCCTGTGAGGTGAACAGGGAGGAAGACTCTTAGCCAGAGTTGAAAGAGCCCCAGAATTCCCATGCCTTGCTCCAGGAGATGCCTTGCTTCTGGGTAAGCTCAGGCCAGAGTCTTCCAAACCACTACACAAAGCACCTCTTCTCCCAGGAATCTGAAGCCTAGAACCCCATACCAGTTCAACCCAGGCAGGGCTCCCTCAGACCCACCCACTTTCCTGACCTTGGCATGGGCCTTAGTCTCAGCAAACTTGATTTTGAAGTCAAAGGTCTCTGGAGGTGGCTGCTGTTGCCTCTCTACAGATGCTTCCTGCTGGTTTGTCAGTTCCCGATTCACATCCTAGAAGGAGAGACAATGAAGCATACCTGGGTCATAAGGAAGCCCTGGGGTGATGGTGGGCAGACAGCAAGCAGTAGGCATGCACCTGAAGATGGGCGGTCAGCTGGCGGTACTTCTTAATGGTCTGCTGGTAGTCTGCAACCGTCTCCTGGGCTGCCTCCACACGCTTCTGGGCCTCACGAACCCGTGCGCCCGCCATGTCCAGCTGCTCCCGCAGCTCCAGTTCTGTCTCACGTGCATTCTCCTGCAGCTCATCGTTCATCTCATTCATCGCTTCCTAGGACACCACACCACAGTTGGGGCAAAAGAAAGGCAGGGTTGGCTGGGCGCGGTGGCTCACACCTGTAATCCCAGCACTTTGGGAGGCCGAAGCGGGCTGATCATGAGGTCGAGATCAAGATTATGCTGGCCAACATGGTGAAACCCCATCTCTACTAAAAATACAAAAATTAGCTGGGTGTGGTGGCGTGTGACTGTAGTACCAGCTACTCGGGAGGCTGAGGCAGGAAAATCACTTGAACCTGGGAGGTGGAGGTTGCAGTGAGCCAAGATTATTGTGCCACTGCCCTCCAGCCTGGCAACAGAGTGAGATGCCATCTTGGAAAAAAAAAAAAAAAAAGGCAGGGTCAGTGCAGCAAGCCCAGGCTGGGTCCCTCACCGCACACCCTGCTCAAAAAAGGCCAGCGGTCACATGTCAATCTTTTTCTCAGCAGGTCCCTTCCAAATACCCACCATTGGGGTCAGATGTCAGGGGTCTGCTCTTCTCTTACCAAGTCTCCCACAGTCTCCCTCAACTCGCGCACTTTCTCTTCCAGATTCAGGTTCCGATCTGTCAGCATCTCCACCATCTCCTCAGCACCCAGAGCAGCATCCACCTGTGTTACGGGGAGGATGGGGAGAAGGGCTGCTGGAAGGCACCTAGAAAGAAGAGGCACCAACTGATAGGAGAGTCAGGTGGGGGATTCTGGGTGAGGGGCTAGGCTCCCCAGACCTGCTCCTTGAGCTCATCAATGGTGCTCTCTGCCTGGCTTAGCTCCTCCTGCAGACGCTCCCGCTGCTGCCTCACAACTTCCAGTTCTTGGTTCTTCTTTTCCATGAGCTTCTGGAGCTTCACATGCTCCTGCTTCTCTGAGGAAGAAAGATCTCGCATCCTGCAGGGACATGAGGAAGATAGAAAAGGAAAGCACATGTCAGAGTCTCTGGCGATGGGTGCTCTAATGCATTTGGAGACAGAAGAGTGAGCATCAGAGCCAAGCACTGAAGACCCTACCTCACCAGGGCATCCTTCAGGCGGGCGTTCTGCTCCTCAAGCTGCTTGAGCTGATAACTGGATGCAGCGCCATCTGAGCCTGGAGAAGACCATTAACACGTTCAGACATGATTCTCACCCGACCGTTTGGCCCCCAGCAGCTCTGGGCCCCTTACCCTTCTCTTCAATCTCAGCCTTGAGGATCTCTAAGTCAGTGGTGAGCTCGTCCACTCGCTCCTTCAGTGCCTCCACCTCCTGCTGCAGGGACTCAGCCCGCTCTTCAGCCATCTCCTTGTCCAAAGTGGCCATCTCAATGGCATCAGCAGTATCAGCCATCTCCTCCATATAACGTTCCTTTGCCTCCAGGGCCTCCTTGGCTTCCTGAGGAAGAGGTGGAGGTGGGAGGGGGTACAAGCACAGAGATGCCCCGTGCCTCCCTTTCTCACGGGGTGTTCCAGGCTCCAGTTCCAGTCTAGTTTCCAGCATGCTTCCTTGGGTCTCAGGCCACCCCAGCCACCCCCTTCATCCAGAGTCAAACCTTTCTCGCCTCCTTGAGGCGCCGTTGTAGGTCGGCCTGCTGCTCCTGCATTTTGCTCTTCCATTCCTGCACCTGCTCCAGTTGGATTTTGTGTTTCTCCAGCTCTTTTAGCTTTGCTTTGTCTTCTGCCCGTTTCAGTCTCAGGGTCTCTAGTTTTTCCTCCAGGTCCCGCACCTGAGCCCTTAGTACCTCCTCCTCCTGCAAAGGAGAGGCCTCACGGTCTGTGCACAGCCCACCCCACCTCTCCACCAACACTGAGCTGGTGCAAAGAACACAATAAAGTGTGCAAACACCACCCAGCCCCAGGGTGGCCAAAAGTCAGTGGCATAAGAACATCTGAGAGGAAACCGTGGCACAGTATATACGGGGAAAGTATGGCATAATGGCAAGAAAAGAAAGGGTGACTCAGTCAGTGGCAAGATATCCATAGGCTACGTCCTCTCCCTTTCTGATCCAAGTTCTGGGTCTTTGCCAACCCCAGGAAATTTTCAAGACACAGCAGGTAGCCACAAGCCTCTGGGTATCTTGATTCTCCTTTATCCCTACCCCAGTCCTTACCTTGGAGGGGGAAGGAAGCGGGGGTACTGCTCCAGGAGAGGTGAGGGCCGGCGTGGGGATGATGGGTGCTGCCAGCGGAGTCTGAGCCGGGGTGCTGGGCTCACTGCTGCTCAGCTCACCTGCTGACGCTGAGCCAGAGGGGCCCAGGGAGCTACTGGCCCCAGCGACCCCAGTACTGGCTGGGCGGGTGGGCTATTCAGAGAGGGTAGAGGCAGACCAGAAAGAGAGCAGAGGATGCGGTAGTAAGAGGAACAGAAACAGAATATGAGAATATGGCAAGGGAAGGAGACAGAGAAGGAAAAAAGCAGAAAGAGAGTATCAAAGCACAGTGAGCACAGAGAAGAATGAAGGGGACAAGGAAAACGATACAGAGAGGCAGAGAGAGATAGTGACAAAGGACAGGGGGAGGAGGGAGGCAGAAGAGAGAGGGAGGAAAAGATAAGAGAAAGACATCATAAGATTATAAGGCTCCTTGCTTGACACTGACTCCACATTCCTCCTAGCTCTGGAACTACCCGTAAGAGCAGAATCCACTATTCCCTAGAACCCCCGTCTATGACCCACTTGTGATCATTTTAGCAACTTCATAATACTCTCAGTCCCATCCTTGCTCCAGGTCTATGCCCTCCACCCCTAGAGGGAAAAAGAACAATGTAATTTCCAGAGAAGGCAGGGCCAAAAGTGGGGGCGCCAGGCTCTCTACCCCTGCTAAACCCTCTATGGGAGTCAAGCTGAATCTCCCTCTCTCAGTCTATTTCAGGGGACCCTGCAGGTAAAAGGGCCAAGGTGAAAGTTGTACCCCTAGACTCCCCCTTGAAACAAGCCTTCTGTCATCTCCCCTGATCTGGCAACACTACCCAGGTCCCTGTGGGGCAGGGGAGGAGGTGGGCAGAGAAGCTGACCTGAAATTCAAGTCCTGGAGCACACAGGCCTGCCAAGATACTCAAAGTGCTGAGCCCCAAGGTCTCCCAGTGGGCTGACACTCAGAGACCATGTGCAATCCTCAGAAATCCCCACCCAAAGCCTGTCACAGACACACTCACCTCCTTATCCGCTGACATTTTACATGGCCAAGTTCTTCATCTTTCTTCCAATCCCTCCCCTCAAAACAGGTCAAAATTCCCTTGTTCAAGAAAGCCTGCTTTGATTAACTACAACCCCATTCATTTCTCTTTTGCATTGAAGCTACTGACTTAGACAACCTCCTAAAAGCCAAAAGCCATTTTCCCTAGGAGGTACCTGCCAGCACCGCGATCCCCCCCTTTCCTCTGAAGAGAACCCAGGATGCACTATGACCAACTTTCACTTGCTCATACACGTGCCCTCATACATGCACATGCCTGAAACGTGTGTGTTTACTCAGCAGTGGCTCACACAGGGGCCTGTTTTCTCACCTTGGGCCGCCGAGTTGTGGTCTGGACAGGCAACAGGAGCCAGAAGAGAAGTAGTCAGGAAAGAAAGGGCAATGGCAGAAAGACAGAGAGCAAAAGGGACAGCAATGAGAGCAGAAGAAGTAACAGGAATGGGGCTACAGTTAGCCACCCTCCCCCTAATCCCATCCCCTTCTCCCTTCAGTGAATCACTGTGTTCCTACTTCAGGAACCCAGAATTCCTGTTCCCCTTGGTTCCTGCTCCCACTTTTGTCTAATCCTTGCAGGCCTCACCCCTTCAGACACCCCAGAAATCCCAATCCCAGAAGTCCATGTCTAGGCTGAGCCATAGAACAAGGAAGCAGCTAGTGAGAAGGTCCCAAGAGACCAGTCCTCCTGCAAACGATCTCTCCCACTCCAGTCCAGAGCCAGAGGCCCCGCCCAGCCACCACTCCCAAGGACTTTCCCAGGTCAGCCTCTTCCTTCAAGTGCTAGACTCTATACAGAACTCCCTAGAAACCCCATGTGACAAAAGTAATCTAAGCCCAGAAATGGGAAATCAGGTCCCTAGGGCAGAGCAATGCTGCTGTCCTCCCTCCCCCTAACCCCCTTCCCCAGAATCAGATCCTGCAGCAGTCCTGATCGCTAGGGAAGAGGGCTCAGGTGTCAGGACCATGAATATTGCATTAGCAGAAGCCCAGAGCTCAGCAAAGTAACCCCACCCAGCGGTAGGAAAGGAGGTGGGGGTGGGCAGCAGCACAGAAAAACTACAGCCCTAAATCAAATCTGGAAACCCTTCAGGTTACTGCAAAATGGTAAGCGGACAATTAACTCCAATACCCAGTATCTCACTGCTCTAGTCAAGGTAAGATTTGGCTTGGGCCTTACTTCCAGGATACACTGAGGCCAAGAAAACCAATTCCCACCCCTCCTACCCTGGGTTAAGCTTCCATAGCTGTGGGTCAAAAACTATTCTAGGGTTCCCATCCCACCCTGGTAAAGTGCCCTGATACAAACCCTGGGGGTTGGGGGATGCGGGGAGAACTAAGAGGTATTCTAGCAAAGGCTGGGTGAGGCAGGCAGGCCTGCTAGAGGCACTGAGATACCTGGGCCTGCTTCCCTAGGTTCTACCACAGGAAATCCTCCCAGATCCAGTATGCAGTAGAGGCTGCCTAAAGCCCAAGCCTGTGAGGCCACTGGGTATAAGGCCTGGAACACAGGCAGAGCCAAAAGCAGGCAAAGCCGTAAGCAAATGCCCAGGGTGTGGGGCATAGTGGTGACACACGCCTCTCCCTAACCCACCTTCGTCCTCACCCGCCTCCCCTGACCAGGTAGACAGATGAAGTCAATCAGCCCCCACCCCCACCCCAGCAGCCTGCTGCCACCATTGCCCTGGCAACCCAGCAGCAGGACGAGAGCAAGCAAGAGTACCTTTCGGGCTGTCGGTGCCTGTCTCATCATTGCAGAAAACCAAAGAAAGCAAGGAGGGGAAAGAGAAGGGACAGAGGAGGACAGACAAACACACAGAGGAAGGACAGAGGAAGGGAGGGAGGGCAAGAGACCGAACAGAGGGAAAGGCGGCGGAGACAGGAGATTAGTGCATCAAATCCCAACAATGCAGCCTCAGCTTCCCGGTGCCGCAGCTTCCCAGCCTGCAAACGGCCGCCGCTCTGACACAGAGGCCCCCGTAGATGTGCAGCTTGATCACCAGGCTCTGGCAGGCACCGGAGCGGTGCCTGGCCCAGTTCACCAGCTTAGGCTGATGGCAGCCTCAGTGGCCGCAGCACCAGCTCCACCTGACGTCATGCACCCACCCTCCTCTGCTCCATGGGGGTGGAGCCACTGCTCCTCAGTCACCTAGCAACCGTCTAGGGCTTTGCTGGCTCCTCCTCCTCCTCATGATGGTCATGCGCAGAGCTTGTCCTGCTTCTTTCTCCAAAGAACAGGTTCTGGCTCCTCTCTTCCCTCCCTTGCCCACCCCCAAGAGTGTGTTCCCAAAAACTGGGCCAGAGGCTATCCCAGAAATGGCATTCTATGGGGCCAGGGCATCACTGGGCAGGGACACAGGGCCTCTCTGCTCCAGCAGTCTCTCTCATCATACTCACACTCTGCCCCCCTCCCCCGCCACCCACCCACCCATAGCCCCATTAACTCCACTTCTGTCTCTTATACAACCTGGCAACATCCTTACAGTCTCTCATCTGGCGCACACACACATCTAGAATGCCCCTCCAGCAATAGGACTCAGCTCTGAGGAGCACACACAGTGACTAAGAAACCCTGGGGAACATGCATCTGGGTAGTAGCAGCTCTAATGACTGTTGGGCTCCTCTCCAACCATCCCCTGGTTGTAGACAGGTTAAAGCTTGTCTCTAAAGGGTTTCCAAAAAGAACTAAGCACTTTGCAGAGACATCTGAGTTTTCTTCTGCCTTCCCCTTCAAAGCACATTCTTTTGCTCTGGAACCAGCTCCCTGATCCACATGGGTGAGAGCAGGGGCCCTAGGCTAAGTGATCCGCTTTGAAAAAACTACTGGAGCGGAAGACTGGGGTGCCCCGGGGTGGGGGCACTCAACTGTCTGATTGACACTTTCCAACATGAGTGCAGAAGGGCAGCATGGGTGGCCTAGCCTGGGCTTTCCCACATTTCCCCAGGCAGCTGCCAAAGCCCCTGGTCAGACCAGGCTGTGGAAAGAACTCCATAAATATCAGATCATAGTTTCGTGCTCTTCTCTATTCAAGGCCTGAGGTGAAATGGAAACCCCAACCAGGAGACAATAATCAAAGGACAAAGCCAAGTTTCTATGACTCTGAAATGGGCCCAGGATCCTTCACAGCACTATTTTCTTTATATCCCCATTTCCAACCAAAGCAAGTACTGGCATGTGGTCTCTACCGTGGCAATACTTCAAAGTGAGGACCCATCACCAACCAGGAGCTGGTTTCCTCCTGGAAAAGGCGATGTTTTCCTCTCCCCTCCCACAGCCCCAATCCAGCAGCTCTCCATGCAATGTCAGAAAGGCCTGAGATAGGCTGACAATAAGGAAATCATAGAATTGTACATACAACACAGTACATACAGGCCAGACAGGCACATGCAGGTCAAAAAGAGCTTGGGCACAGGCCCAAGGCAAGGGCTGGTATGAGGAAGTGGTCATGGCAGCAATCTAAGAGTTGAAAGAGTCTGTGGTGGGGAGGGGAGGGAAGGTGACATGATTGAGCCCCACCCACTCCAAAGATGGTTGATGAAAGGCTGCAAGGGGTAGGAGGTAGGCCTCAGGCACACCATCAGAGGAGGAAGGAGGCAGGGACAGACTGATGAGGCAGAGTTGCGGGGTGTGGGGATATTTATGGCAGTGCCCATCCAGAGGCAGGCACATGAAGGCTCTTAGGTTTTCCAGCTTGGGACTGCTCTTACCCTATGTGCTGTTCCCTGACCTCCCATCTCCTTGCAAAAAACCCCATCACTTGGTATCTTCCTCTGTCCCATTCCCCCAGTCTATCCTTCTACGGTTGTCCGAGCTCGGGCTGAGAACCCACTGTAACCCAGTAAATGATCTATTTCACACTGCTGCCATTTACAGTCAAATGCTTATAGTTTTTGACTGGGGAATCTTTGACTTGGAGTCCTGGGGCAGAGAGAATCATCCCTAATGAGTGCTACCTGGACGTGGACACTGAGCCTGAAGTTCTTGCACCCTTCAAAGGAACTCTGAAAGCCAAGGCCACCATTTCCTCTGGCCATCCCAGCCCAAGGTCATACGCACACAGGCATGCAGCAACCCAAGGACATGCAGGACAGCTGGGGAAGGGGCTCATGGCCCCCATCCACCCAGGCACAAATAGTAAACACACCACCTTCTTAGGCTTCAGTCCCCGCTGCATGAGGAGTAGGAAAAAGCAGAGTTAGAGAACAGATGTCCTGGGCATAGGTGTTAAGACCAACTCAGGCATACACAGGTTAGGTTGGGGTAAGGGGTTGTCAGGGTGAAATGAGTAGTCCCTCAAAGATCAGCTTCCATGATGTTCACCCCTTGGCCCACAGAAGCTGCAGAGTCTACAGCCCCACCTCACACACCCTGCACGGAGTAGCAGAGAGGAACTAGGAAGCACCCTCTGCATCCAGCTTAAAACAGGAGGTAGAGGGTCCGACTCCTTGCCATTCACTTGAGAATAGGAGATTGCTTCTTCCTCTATCTTCTACCTTAACCTTACCCTCAGACCCTTTAGATGTTGGCATCTTTGGGTTCCAAAAGGTAGGAAGTTGGCTACACTACTAGGGTTAGACCTGTCCTTCCTATCACCCTCAGCTCAATCTCATTTGACCCTGAACTTATGGAGCCTATGAGTTTTTCCCTGCTACCACCTTTACTATAACTCTAATGCAGAAATTAATCCCCAGAAATCCTCCTTCTTAGGGAAGCTGGAGAGACTTGAAGGCAACTCAGACTCACCTACTACTTCTACCTGCCTAGCACTGGGTATCCCCCATATTTCTCCTTCCCCTCCATTACTCCCCATTTCCACCCCCAAACCACTCACCAGTTTGCTAGTCTTTGCAGTTGTATCAGTTCCCTCTGTAGAAAGCAAACAGAAACAAAGTGTGTACTTGTATAGAGAGGTAGGGGGAGATATAATAAAGGAATATAGTGGTGATAGAAAAAAAATCTTAGGATCTACTGTGGCCCCATGTTATGAGGAGAAGCCCTGGGGACTCCTCCTGACTATGAGGAGGCAACTTTAAGTGGGTGGTTGTTACCTCTTTTGAGGACTTTTGAAGCAGAAGAATCTGGTGTCTCTGGGGAAGTAGTATCTGCTCCATCTTCAAATACCTGGATCTGAGGCCAGATTCAATATAGCCAGATCAATAGATTCAATACAGCCAGATCAAGGATGGCTGTAATATGGGCCCCTCCCCAGGCTCCAAGCAAATCAAGAGTACAGGGCAGCTTCCCTAAGGATGGATCTCCAATCTTCCCTCCCCCACTACCTTCCACTCTCCCAACCAGAGGCTTATGCCCATGCTCAGGAAAAGGAAGTACCAACACATCAGCTGCACATGCAACAGACATGTGCACACATGCACACACATAGAGGAAGGGCGTGAATACCTGGGACTGGCGCACAAAGATGCCATGCCCTTCATCACATGTGAAGTACTTCCTTCCTTGAACAGTTCCATCATTTTTGCCCTTTGCTTCATCCAGAATCACGCCTACCCACTTGCCAGTGGCAAAGAGTGTGGCTCCAACATAGGCCACAGTGCCTCGGTGGCCTTTTCCAATCACTTCTACACGGGAGCCCACCCGCAGAGGCCGGGCGCTTGCCTCTGCACTCATCCTGCTGCCGCTGGGCGTCTGAAAGAAAGACATAGGTAAACATAGACAGTTAGAGGCCTCAGATCAAAGGTGGCATTCTCATGTATAAGAAATGCCTCAGCCAAGATGCTGGACTGAAAAACAACCAGAATCATTTTCTTAAACCCCATTTGCAGAATTGGGTAGAACCCCAAATTCCCCTCTGAAAACATGTCAGTGATATTCTCTTCTAAGATTTATCCAAATTCCTCTGGAATCTGCTAGAATTTTTAAGGGTTTATATTTTTTTTATAACAAATCGGAATTCATTGATCAGTCTGTGAATGTCACCACGTGGCTGCTTTCTCAGGAGCACTGCCTCCTTAATTCTCCTCTCAGGAAGGGAATTAAGCTCAAGCAAATAACTCAGTTTAGACCAGGCTCCCCACAACCCAATGCCCTGACTCAGGAGTCTGAGCTGGGAAGACAGGCAATTCAGTGGGTGAACCTACAGAATCCTGTTTCCCCTTCCACTGTCACTTGTCTCCTCTGTGTTTCAAATGGTTTTCTTAGGCCTCATCCTTTCAGAGGCACACAATTGTGCCTCCTTCCAGACCCTTAAGTCACCACCTCTCCTTCCCGATCTGACTCCTCCCATCCCCATCCACAACCCACCATGAAACCCCAGATGCTTCACCACAGCCCATTCAACCATTCAACTCCCTTCTACCTGGCCTGAGTCTTGTTTGGTCAACTCTCTATCCCCAAGTTCTGGAGATTCTTCTCCATGCTATTTTGCTATAAAAAGGAAAACATAGGCCAAGTAAATTGGGTGGATCTACCCCTCACTCTGTTCCCAAGACTCTGCTCAGTGGTCCAAATGAATGGTTTATCACTCCACAGATGGGCAAGGCAAAAGAACAGACTAAGACACTGTCCTTGGGCAGCTCTCAGCTTCTGGCACACCCATGATGACTGAACACAATAGAAAATTAGGTCCCAAAGAGGCCCATGGTTTAGAAGAAAATCACACTTGTCATTTTTAGCAATAGCAACTCCATGAACCAGGGGCCTTGCAGCAAACAGATGAATGAGGCATGATGAAGTGATACCATCATCCTAAAGACTCTATGGGAGTCCCTTCTGATACTCTCATTCATAATAGCTTCAGCAGGGAGCCCTAGCAGAGCCATGGAAGAGCCAGGACACCTCCCAACCTGTCATTGCCTAATTCCCTTCCCCAAAGAGCTCATCCAGGAAGGTGAGGATATAGTTCCCAGAGGCTCCAGGATCTCAAATCACACCTGGAACAGCAGGATGGCTCTCATGGACCTGATAATAAAAGGAATTGCCAGTGATATAAAAGGCTGAACCCAAAGTCAGAGATTCCCCCACTTTCCAACCCCAATAAGCCTCTCAGAACCAGGGGGCCACAACAGTAGCTACAGATTCAATCTCAGAAGAGAAAGAAAGCAAGTAACAAATAACAAAGCAGCTCTAAAGAAAGGCTTTACTATAAGACCTCTCTGACACATCATCCCCATTCTGAGTCCCCAGGATAGTCTGGACCCCCTCAGGAGCCCCTGGTATGAGGGCCAATTAGAGTCAGAGGTCAGGCCTTGCTAGTCCCCATTTAGGGATCAACTCTGTAAAGGGAAGCCTGTCCAGCCTTACACCACCAGGGCTTCGAGGGCTCCTTAGAAAACACAGTCTGAGTGCCCCCAGCTGAGCTCCAGCCTATCTCCCCAGCCCCCACAGCAATGATGTCCACAGGCACCCAGGCCTTCCCCAGCAGCCCTCCAGGGCCATCCCAGATTAGGGCCACTTACCCGGCTGTACACGTGCCTCTTGCTCTGTGCCATGTTGCTCACCCGGCCTCTACCCCCTCCCCCAGCTGGCCAAAGACAGAGAAAAAGGTAGAAACCTAGGCAGGAGGGTCAGGGCGCTGGGCCCTCATAGAGGGACACAGGAGTCGTCAGGCACAGCCCTCCCCAGTCCATGGGCCTCACTCGGTGGCCTACACGGGTAGGGGTGGCGGCAGTGATGGGGGCTGAGGAGCAAGTCCCCTCTGCTGCCTGAGGATTCCTGAACCCAGAGACACAGAATCCTGCTTGCCAGCTGATGAGTCTCACTCTGCGCTAGTGCTGCTCTAGACTTGTCAGGAACCGTGCTAGCCTCTGGGTCCTAGTGCCCCCCTGCTTCACCTGGGCCAGGGACTAAGGGCTGGGCCTGCGCCACAGACCCTCAGCACTCACCTCTTGAGTATACTGTCCTAGGGCTGGGAACAGTCTTGACAGGTCCTCCTAGTCTGTACCCACTCACCATCACTGTTCCCCTGTCCCCCATGATGTAAGGCCTTACCAGGCCCATAAGCATCAAGTGACACTTCAAAGTGATCAGCTGCCTAGGGCCTCCACACAGCCAAAATAAGGGTCTCTCATTCACCTTTCTGGTGCTCTTCTCTCTCCCTCCCCTCTCTAAACTCTGGATTCAAGGTCCAAATTCATGCAATTACGGCCTGGATTTCAATCTCAAACTGAGCCAGAGGAGGCAGGACCTGCCCAATAGGCAGCAAGGGAAGGGCAGTAATGGAGGCAACTTCACACACATAGCAAAGCAAGCCAAGTACCCCAGCCCCCTCCCACAAGGCTGGCAAAGGTTGCCATAGTCACTCTTCACCCTTTATGGTTGTTATAAGGGGCCAGGTTGTAAAACCCAAGAGTATCAGACTCAACCGCATTACTAAAGGCGGTAGTCAAAAGCAGAGAGCCCTTCTTTCTTCTTGTAGCACAATGCCCAGTCCACCTCAGCCATCTGCCCCTTGTACTCTTGGGCTTGCCTCCTAGCATCTCAGACCCAATGAAATGGTTTATTTTCTACGATTCTGTATTTCACAAAAATTCTTCAATAACCATGTATTACTTTTATAACTAAAATTGTTTAATTTAATGAGATTATGCATTCTAATAAGAGGTCTCCAAGGGACTATGTAACCATACTGCTTTCATTCACTGGCACATCTATCATGGGCTAGGAACCAAAAGACCAGGGTCCCTGCTCCTACACAGCCAACAAGGTTGGCCTGGGGTCTGACCTATGGCTCCACTGAGTATGGTATGGATCTAGTTCCCTTGGGCCTAGGGATGCCTGTCTTTTCTGTACTGGGCTTACTTCACTGGCAGAACAGTGACTTCACCCCACTCTACCCTCCTAAGATAGGCCAGGTAGCCCAACAGTAGAATGATAGCCAACATTCAGAAATATAGCCCCAAAACACAATTCCGTACCTTCAGTCCTGGCCAGACCCCCTAGGAAATCATCTCTCTCCTCCTTGCAAAATCTCCATGTTTCCCCTTCCTTTCCCTATTCACCATTACACAGGTGGGCAAGGCCAGGCACGTCCTTGCAGCCTGGACCTCACATGTTCGGGGCACTTCACAGTCTACCTTAAAAAAAAGACATTTTATAGAACCATGGTTGATTACTGGTTCTAGACTCAGGCTACTTTCCTGGCTTTACCACTTGGTAGCTACATAAACTTGGTCTAGTTACTTAACATCTCTATGCCTCAATTTCCTCATCTGCCATGGGGAAGTAACAAAGAACATATTTCAGAGAGGTATCGTGAGGATTAGCTGAGATAATCCATACAAAGCATCCAGAACACTGCCTGGTATTTTTGTAAGTGCTAAATAAAAGTTAGCTAAGAACAATGTCATCATATATGGACATTACAATAACCCCAATGAGAGGTTGGCCAGGGATGATGCTGACAAGACAACTGAGGCTTTGAGAACTGAGCAACTTCCCTGAAGTTACACAGGCTGTGAGGAGTAGAGCCAAAACTGGAAACGACCTGACCCAGAGCCCTCTGTGCTTTCTACTACCCCTCATCATTACCACAAACATCTCTAGGCTTCCAACCCACTGCTCTTCCTGTAGGCCACACTGCCTTCAAAAATTCAAAAGAGCTCAGATCTAAAAATAGCCTCACAACTCACTAACCACATAGGTATCAACAGTCCCCCAACTTCTTGGAATCTGTTTATTTTCCTATGAAATGGAAATAATATCTGCCATATCTATGTCAGTATTATGAGGTTCAAAAAAGCTAAAGCATATACAAGTACCTTGTAGGCCAGGCGTGGTGGCTCATGCCTGTAATCCCAAAACTTTGGGAGGCTGAGGCTGGTGGCTCACTTGAGACCAGGAGTTCAAGACCAGCCTGGCTGACATGGAAAAACCCCATCTCTACTAAAAATACAAAAATGGGCTGGGTGTGGTGGCGCATGCCTATAATCTCAGCTACTTGAGAGACTTTAGGCATGAGAATCGCTTGAAGCCGGGAGGTGAAGGTTGCAATGAGCCAAGATCACACCACTGCACTCCAGCCAGGGTGACAGACTGAGACTCAAAAAAAAAAAAAAAAAAAGTACCTTGTAAAAAGTACAGAAATTATAGAAGTGCAAAGAATTACCTGACATGATAATGGTATATACAGCTACACAATAAATATTATAAGAAATTATAGAGAGAGGTAAATTAGAAAGAAAGGGGGTACCTAAGCATGCCTTGAATTATGGGGATTTTAGAAAGTATGTGGAAAGGCCCAGAAAGCCCTGTAAGTTGTGAACACAGTATGAATAGAGGCAGAAATAACTTGGCTTGACCAGGGAATAGTAAAGAATACTGGCTTAGCTGAAGTAATGAATTCTAGATGAGTTATTCTATCAAACTACAAGGTTTTTGAAGCATAGCCCACACCTTTTCCTCTTTATGATCCAGTAGCCAGTACATAGCTCATGGTCAAATATTTATTGAATAAATAAACATCTTAACATTGCAATGTACTGGGAGGTAACTGTGGGTAGGCAAGAAGTTTAACATCAGGCAGACACAGATGGTCTTGATCCAATAATCACAGGAAGGCAGTCCTGTTCCTGAGCAGGAGACAGCATAGTGAAAATTATTTTAGGAAGATCAAACTGATGACACCTGCAGGATGGAGTGCAGGCAGGAGCAACCTGGCAAAGACAGGAATAACAGCAAGGAGGCTGCTGCAATAGTGAACATAGGGTAAGGAAGGCCTGAACCAGGATCAGGAGAGTGAGAAGAAAGAGGCCAATTCAGAGACAGTACCAAAAAAGCCCTAAGAAGGCCCTGTAATAGATCAAACATGAGGAAAGAGGCAGCAGGCCTACACGGGCTCTGGAGACAGACCTGAATACACCTTTGGTTCTCCTCTGAGCAAGATATTTAACTTCCTGAGCCCTGGTTACCTCAACCGCAAAAAGGAAGAAATAATGTTACCTCACAGGGACATTCTGAATATTAAATAAGATTTAAATAAAGCATTTAGCACAATGTCTGTATGCTCACCAAATGGCAGATAACATCTTCATTCATTATTTTAAGGGAATATCCATGATGACTTGCACACAGTAGGAACTCAAATGCTGCAAGGATAAATGGATGGGTCAATGAATGCATGAATAAGTAAATGAATAAACTCAGGAAGTTTTCAAGCATGAGAAATGTAATAATTGAAACATTAACAGAATTGAAGAAATGGGAGGGGAAACAACATGTTAGGAGAGAGAAAATGCATCCCGTTCTTAGGGCCTTCTCTGGGGAAAACTTAATTGTATACACGAATACATGTACTTCACTATCTCCTTCAAAAATGAACCTGTGATGGTAGCCAAAACAGATTCCATTCTCTCCATTCCACAGATGATAGAACTGTGTCTCAGAAGTCAAATGACTTGCCTAAGTCTTATAGCCAAAAAATGGCAGAGGGGCACATCTGAATATCTCTACTGGTAGGTGCTCCTTCCACAGCATTACCGGGCCCAGGCCCATATCCCATGGGACAATCCTGGGTTAATGTTACCCCAGCCAGGGAGGAGACAGACACCTCTTGGATTTCTAATCCATTTTCTTCTCCAATGATATTAAATACCACTAAAATAGCTAGAAAAATGGGAAGAGAGGAGGGAAAAATATCTGTGTCTAGTAAATAAACTGCCAATAGTCTTAGAGAAATTTCAGGAAATTATAGGAAAATAAGATTTTGGAGAATTAAAAAGGAGAAAGTGAGAAGGAAAAAGACTCTTTTCCGGCCGGGCGCGGTGGCTCAAGCCTGTAATCCCAGCACTTTGGGAGGCCGAGACGGGCGGATCACGAGGTCAGGAGATCGAGACCATCCTGGCTAACATGGTGAAACCCCGTCTCTACTAAAAATACAAAAAACTAGCCGGGCGAGGTGGCGGGCGCCTGTAGTCCCAGCTACTTGGGAGGCTGAGGCAGGAGAATGGCGTGAACCCGGGAGGCGGAGCTTGCAGTGAGCCGAGATCCGGCCACTGCACTCCAGCCTGGGCGGCAGAGCGAGACTCCGTCTCAAAAAAAAAAAAAAAAGACTCTTTTCCATCTCTACCATTTCTCCCCTGTCTGAACCATTTCTACCTTGTTTTTACTGGCACTCCAGCATTCTTTGATACCTTGATCTCCTCTTGTCTCACCTTATCAAACCTTGATCCTGGGCTAACCCAACTGTCTGCTTTCCCTGCTTTCCCACTCCTAGAGGAGCTTGTCTGAAATCCAGGCAGTCTGACAGCAAGGCAAAACTATACATCTCTGAAAGCACTAGTAAGGAAGAGATAAGTGTGGACCTAAGTCCTTCAGGAGTCAGAAAGGAAAAGGTCTGCTTATTGAGTGGTAAATGGAGGCTGGGAGACTGGAAGCTTGGAAAGCTGGATTCCAGATATTCACAGGACCCCAGAAGACAATGTGTACAGAGCTTTTTGTTCCTAGGTCCTACTCAGTATCTGCCTTACAGATTTCATAGATAGGGCCTACACACTCAATGGACTTCCTTCCCTTCTCCAGCTCCTCATTACCCTAAAAAATGTCTACAGACCCACTCCCACTCTGAATGCAGCTCTACGCCATCTCAAAATGTCCCCTTCCCCCAGAAATATCCAATGACTTCCAGGCCCACCTCCAAGGGCCCAGACCTCTAAGAGTCAAGAAGAAAAGCTATGCTATATGCTTCACTCATCTTCAATATAGGAACTTCTGCAGGAAGGTAAGAGGCACTCAGTCCTGTACTCAAGAACTGCAATGCTCTCAGTGGTATGAGAAGTCTGACTTAGCCTGTTTGAAGTTCCTGCTGATTCCTCCCCCTGAATCAACCAGCAAGTTCCTGGCACTAGGACCCTGTAGACAGGGAACCCTGAGCCTGCGCTCTAAAGAGAGAGATGCACCATTTCACAACTTCAGCAAAAGCCAAAGCAGCCAACAAAGCCACAGCCCCATCGGCTGTACTGGGCTCTGCCTTTTGGGCAGCTCGCCGGCCACTCCCCAAAAGCAGAGCATTCCATCCTTTCTCTTTTTAAACCCACGTCATCATCTGATCATAATGGAAATCAATCTCCTCAAACCACCATGCAAAGGCGTATCCATGGCAACCTCAAAAGGAAGGACACAGAGATGATGCTTCAGTGGCTGCAGCAGGAAAAGGTAAGTCCGTTTCTCTTCCATCCACGCCATCCCATCACTCTCTCCTTTCACTCAAGTCAGGTATACAGCTTATCTACAAACTGTATCTGTCACACAAACTGAGAAAACACATAAGGTGAGTTAATAATCATTATGTTATTATATAAGGTTTTAGATCTGTCTAGTCTCTCTGCCAAGAAAAAATTATCCTTTTCTAGGCGATAGGAACAGGGACAAGGTCTCTCTTCTTATTCACCTCTCAGGTGACACAATCTCAGCCCACAATTCCTGACAAATCACTATTGGTCACTTGTCTTTCTAGTCAGGATGCTGGAAAATCACTCAAGAATATCCAAGTTTCCCTATGTAGTTGTCAAAAGCTGACAGTAACACTGATTCCACTGTCCTGCCCCCTCCATGCCACTGTCCTGCCCCCTCCATGCCACCATCATGCCCACAAACTGGCATGGTAAGATTCCCTCCTTAGCAACCCTAGACTCTAGGCTCTCAAGGTCCAGAAAGTGGGAGTTGGGATTAAATTTCTGCCTTCTCTGATGCCTCAGGAGAAGGAATTCATTTCTGCAGAGGTAAGAGATTCATCAAATACAAGTGCTACTAATCCTCCATGCCTCAATTTCCTCTTCTGGAAGAAAGGGATAATAACAGTAACTTTCTAACAGGATTGTTGTAAAAATCACATGAGAATGCCTGAAAATCACTTAGAACAGTGCCTCTATAAAGCACTCAATAAATGTCAGCCATCATTATTATGAGAAAGATGAAGAAGGGGAGGCTTATAGCGTAGGATTTCTGTTCAGAGGGTACTCAACACTCTTGGAGCTTATTTCAATTCCACTGTCTTCCTCTTTCCTCTTAACAGTTGTTTCAAGCTTCCTTCACCATTTTTACCATTTTCGAGTCTTTACTCCCACCCAAGCCAACACCAGTATCCCCACCTCTCAGCAGATAACCTTGCTGAAAAAGAAAACTGGCCCTATTAGTTAAGAAGTTCTTTGCAAATTTAGATATATCTACATGCATATGTCATTATCTCTTTCTTCCTAAATTCCTTCCTTTCTTCCAACATTCCTCTTTAAAGAAAATGGTATTCCCTTCTTTTCAAGGCCCACCCTTTTCCCTCTCCTCTGAGGACCTGATTTAGCAATCGTCCTTTCTCTTGTGTCTTCATTGCACCCTCTCTACTGGATCTTACATGGCATCAGAAAAGCCATAAACAAGACTCTTCCATTCTAGGAAAAACTAGTCCCTGCTACCTCCTCCACAAGCTGCCACCATTCTGTATTCTTCCTTTCTCTGCTGAACTACTCAAAGTGAGTACACATTCTCTATCTCCACTTCCCATCTACTTCTCGATCCACTGCTATCTGGCTCCATCCCTACCACTCACTGAAGATGCTCACAATTTAAATGAGCCCTGGTGACCACAATGTTCTACACAACCTCAAGGTGCGTTTCCCAAGCTCATCCTAACTTGACCTCCCTGTAGCAACTGAGACTGTCAATCCTTTTCAGGAATTTTCTCCTTTCCTAGCTTCCTGGACAACACTCTCTCTTACCCTAGCATGTCAATCATACTCATCTCCTCTGTCATTATTTTCAGCCTTCTATAAGCATGGCTGGGAGAGCTCATCCATTCCCACAACTTCAACTACCACTCATACTTACTGCCCCTAGACAGAAATTCTTCTGAACTTCAGACTCATATCTCACCCTGTCTGCTAACCGCCACAGAGCCCTCAAGTTCAATATGACCCAAAACACACTTGGTATCTCCCTCACTTTAAAAAAAGAAAAAGAAAAAAAAAAAGGCTCCTCTTCTATATTCCCTCTTTGCTATTGGCACTACCATCCACTCAAAATAGAAAACTGAGTCATTTGCAACAACTCCCTCTCTTGTTCTCAACAACCAATTTAGTCATTATGTCTGGTTAATTCTGTTTCTCCAGTCTCTCTCAGATTCACCCTGCCCTCTCCATCCCCACTGACCTAATCCTTAGATCAGCCCTAAACCATGTCCATGATATTACAAGAGTCTCCCGATGTCCCTGAATCAGGTTCTTCCCCTTCAGTCTATTTCCACATTTAGCTTCCCAAAATACAATCACGTCATCTTCCTGCCTAAAAGCCTCCGGTGGTTTCTCTGCCCACAAAATGAAATATTTTTAGCACTGCACTACAGGCCATTAACAACCTGGTCTTGACCAAGCACAGTGGCTACACCTGTAATCCTAGCACTTTCAGAGGCCAAGGCGGGAAGATCACTTGAGGCCAGGAGTTTGAGACCAGCCTGGCCAACACGGTGAAGCCCTGTCTCTACTAAAAATACAAAAATTAGCTGGGCATGGTGGTGCATGCCTATAGTTCCAGTTACTAAGGACGCTGAGTAGTCCTAGTTGTAGTAGCTATAGTCCCAAATACTCAGGAGGTTGCAGTGAGCCAAAATCGCACCATCACACCACACTCCAGTCCGGGTGACAGAGTGAGACTCTATCTCAAAAAAAACAAAAAACAAAAAAAACACTGGCCTCAAATTCTCAAACTGGCACAGCAGCCTGCAGACCCACCTATACTCAGGAGGCTGAAGGGGATCACTTGAGGCCAGGAATTCCAGGCTGTAGTGCCTGATGATCTTGCTTGTGAATAGCCACTGCACTCCAGCCTGGGCAGCATATCGATACCCCATCTCTAAACAACAAAACAAAATACAACAATGTGGCTTCATTATGAATCCGGTCGCATCAATCACCAAAGTTCTCTTTTATTCCAGCCACTTGCATCTATCTGCCTTTCCCTTTATGCATCTGCAAATGTTACAAGTATCACCAGGACCATTCTTCCTCCTCATCCTTCAAGGCTCAGCCCAATTCTCACCTCTTTCCTAAAGACTCTTCTGGCTTCTCCATGTAAAGCTAATCATTCCCTCCTCTGCCCTCACAGAGCACTTGGGACATATCTCTATTTCAATACCACATTCTATTTAAAATATCGTCTCTTACTCTACTATGAATTCCTCCAGGACAGAGGATTGTATCCATCTCAGTATCTAAGCACTCAACATAGGGCTTTGCACAGAGAAGGCATTCAATGTTGAATAGATGCCTGTACCAACATCACACTCAGGATATAAATTGTCTGACAGTTTTCCCAGAGAGTAGATCCACCCCTGAAGACCACCACCATTGGGGAAATCAATACTCAAGTGCACACACACATGCACACACACATCTCTCCCCCAACCCTCAGTAAACATGGCTCTTTCCACTCCAGATAGGAGCCTAAGAAACTAAAAGTGCAGGAACAGCCCTAGGTTCTATGGAATTTGGTAGTGACACTAAATCTCAATCTCATATACTTCCAGGGTAAAAGAATAACAGAGACGGCTCTAGGTGAGGTGCAGATCTCCTGGGAAACAGCATTAGGGAGGATTTGGGGGCAGCAAGGGCCCATGCTCTGCTGTAGTGAAGCCCTTGGGGAGGCCAGACTAAACAGCTAACCTGTCCCTTGACCACATTCAACTAATATCAGCCTGAATCTCAAAAGCAAAATGATACAAAGCCAAAGTCAGGAGTCTCCAGGATGGCAAGGACCTTAATATAGACATGAATCCAGCAATATTTCAGCTCTTACCTCTTCAGGGGACACTGAGGACCAAGTTCCTATTTTACTTGGTATGAGACGGATAGTCCAAGCGCACCCAGTATCACCTAGTAGCTGTAGACAGGCCAAGCAACCTGGGAATCATCTAGAATCCCTCTCAACCTGTAACTCCAAGCAGCTGCTATCAATGATAAAGCTTGCAGAGTAAAACCTAGAGTGGCAGTTGTCAATGGCATTATGATTCACCCAACTACTTTGACTCTTCCCTAACAATTTCTTCTCCTTTGTATCCTCATGGTCAGTCAGGCCCCACTTATCAATTCGTCCTTAGTACTCCCTCCTGCATCTTTCCTTTCTCCTCCACTATCACTATCATTACTTCAGGCTGCCATGTAATAGCTTTGAAAATCAAGGCAAATCATTTACCCTCTTTGTGCATCATCTACAAAACAGCATAACAGCTGCTCTGCCTACCTCATAGGAATATTAGATCAAATGAGATCATGCCTGTGAAAAGTTCTGTAAAGTGTCATAAATAAATACAAGGCATTATTATTATCAACCTAAATTCTCTAACATTGCTATGCGAAGCCTATCCAGCTCCCCCTCTCCCCCTCCTTCCCTAGTTCCAACCATCTTATACGTCACAGTAAAGCAAATACATCTGCTAAAACACTGCTTTGTCCCTACACCCATCTGCTCGACATCTCTCATTGATAATCTCATTTCTCGCTATAATCAAACAATCCTGGATTCAACAGATGCAATCCCATCTCTGCACCACTGTCAGCTGCTTAAGATACTTTTCTAGTCTTGCAAGCCACACCCATCCTTCAAAGTCCAGCCAAAGCCCCACTACACTCCACACATAACAAAGACAAATTTAAGAAAGGGATTTCTAGGCCGGGCACGGTGGCTCAAGCCTGTAATCCCAGCACTTTGGGAGGTCGAGACGGGTGGATCATGAGGTCGGGAGATCGAAACCATCCTGGCTAACACGGTGAAACCCCGTCTCTACTAAAAAATACAAAAAACTAGCCGGGCGAGGTGGCGGGCGCCTGTAATCCCAGCTACTCGGGAGGCTGAGGCAGGAGAATGGTGTGAACCTGGGAGGCGGAGTTTGCAATGAGCTGAGATCCGGCCACTGCGCTCCAGCCTGGGCGACAAAGCCAGACTCAGTCTCAAAAAAAAAAAAAAAAAAGAAAGGGATTTCTTAAACATAATGGAAGAATTAAACACAATTCCACTTACAAAAATCATAGTAGGCACAGCTGTCATCTAATACTTGGAATCAACTTTTTAGGAAGACGGGTGACACTTTTTTTCTGTTTGATTAAGAGATAATCTAGGACCAACAGCATGGAAGTTGCAGAGATGTATTTCAGGAACATGAAGAACTTCCTTCTTGAGCTATTCCAAGAATAAAATGGGATGCCTTATTTGTAGACAATTCCCCATTATTTTAAATGTTCAAGCCAAACTGCAAAATTTACCAAATTGGCAAGAATATTTTAGATAGAATTCAACACTACAGGGATAACTAGACTAGACTCACAGAATTTTAAATCTGAAAGAAATATTTGAGATCTTGTAGTCCAAACTCCTATCTTACAGGCCTGGACAGACAAAGTTAATCTCTCAAGGCAGCATACTCTGTTCTGGAAAACATGGTCTCTAACTTTCAATCCAGTGATCTACACTTTTGCTACTCAGATTGTGTTCCATGGGCCAGTAGCATTAGCATCACCTGGGAACTTGTTAGAAATGTAGAACCAATCATAACCTGTACTGTAAGGAGATCCCATTACACGTGCACACCATTAAAACTCAAAACGCACTGACCCCTACTGCCCCTTCTAAACCCTGAATTTCTAATTCTGGAACTCCAATTCCCAAACGGTTCCACATGTTAACCAGGGGCATCACCCAAGAATAACAGTATATCCTAGTAAAATTTGGGAAATTCTGCATACCATACCCCCAGTTGGAGATTCATGGTAAATATTATTAGCATATTAAAGGCTCTGCAATATTCTGTAGTAAAGTTTAACCACGAATTTTCCAACAGCTTTTGAGAACAAAAATGCCTTTTTAAAATAAAGTTATCATTATCTCTTTTAACATCTCATAACTTAGGCTTTGGCAGTACATTAAGTAAAGGATGTCAATCTCTACCTCCTAGCTTTTCGCCTCTCAGTACCTTAAGTATACCCGAGTAGCCAGTGATCAATATGGGTTTGCTGCTGTCCTCACTGCAATAAATGAGGGTAACTTTTCAAACCCCTGCCTCTAAAAACAGCAGAGATCCTTATCTGTGTGATTTAGCTGTGGTTCTGTCTAAAGTTAAGGGATGCGCAAGATGACTTCAAGGATCATCTTGCCAGCTAAGGCGGACCCCAGCAGTAGGATCACACACACAAGCCATATCCAGACTCCCATGCTGTGAGTCCTTTAAGATTTTTCTCCCCGTTTGACACGAATTTCTCAACCATGTGCCCACAGGAAACCTGTAGCTCAGTATGGATTCAGGGGCGCCTCGGACGCTCGCAGGAACGGAAGGGAGACCCTTGCAGTTCTGGAGAACTCTAAGGCGCAGTCACTCTGATCCCAAGAGAACACTGCTAGGCTGAAGAGCTGAGGTGGGTCAGACGGGCCTCGGGGCAAACGCTCAGGCGGAGCCCCCAGACCCCGGCAAGCGCCCACCCCTGATCCAGCCCATCCCTGCCAGTCCCCGCCCCGCACACCGGGCTCGGTGTCTTGCCCTAGACCAGCACCGAATCCCCAGCCCACCGCCGGCAACCTCACGAACATGTAGTGGGCCGGCGGAGCAGACGGTTAGCAGGGTCGCGCCTCCGTACCTGCACTGTCAGGGGCTCCGCGCCCAGGTCCGGCCCCACAGACGACCGACGCCCAAGACCCTGCGGGGCCGGCCCCGCCCTCCCCGCCCTCGTGGGCTGCCCGACTCGCCGCCAGACCCTTCCAGGACCGCCCAGAACCCTTCGGCCTGGAGTCCCAGAGGCGTTCTGGATCCAATGAACGCTCTTTTCCCGCAGTCCCGCCCTGACTGAAAACTGCGCGCCGACCGCAGCCGGGATTACATCAATCAGGCACAAAGCTGGACACCTGGGACAGGCTAAGCGCACGCGCACTGTGCCTGGGAAGCCGATTAGGACCATAAGAAATCGGCGTGTCGTAGCGAGCGCCCCCTCTCGGCGGAGGGGAGAAAGCGCAGAGGGTCTGGAGGACTCAATTCCAAGTGTTAAACTGCAAATTAAAACAATAGCGATAAACCATATCTCCTCCATTAGCCTGTGGGAGAAAATTAAGTTTTGCTGCTCCTCAGTGTCACCTGTCATATGGGGATACAGGCATTCTCATGCGCTTATGATGGGAATGTAAAATACAAATTTACATAATGGCATTTTAAAATTTTAGACATAGGTTCAAATTCTTTTTTTTCTAAGACAGGTCTCGCTCTGTTGCCTAAACAGGAGTGCGGTAGCACGCACAATCATGGCTCATTGCAGCCTTGACTTGTCAGGCTCAGGCGATCCTCCCACCTCTCAGCCTCCCTAAGTAGCTGGGTCTACAGGCGCGCGCCACCATGCCCTTTTAGCTTTCTTTTTTTCTTTTCTTTTTTTTTTTTTTTTTTGTAAAGACGGAGTTTCACAATGTTGCCCAGGCTGGTCTCGAACCCCTGGGCTCAAGCGATCCAACCGCTTCAGCCTCCCAAAGTGCTGGAATTACAGACATGAGCCACCACACCAGCCTGGGCTCAAATTCTAACAGCAATTTACTAGCTGTGTGAGAGCTAGAGTTAGTTATTTACCCTCTCTGTGCCTCTGTTTTCTTATTTGTTAAAGTGAGAATGTTAATGTGGTACCTATCTCATTATGTTGTTAGAAGGATTAAGTTAATCCATGTGAAGAGCCTGAAATACAACTATTGTAATGTTATATTTATTTCAGTTAATCTCAGATTTGAAACCAACTAAAACATTCATAAAGCTGATGTGGGGGGCAGTAAGCAGTAGAAGGGATGAATTGAGTATCCCCTTTATTACTCCCCCCTTTTCCCTATTTCACCTTCTAAATATTTATAACTGTTATTTTGATTAGATACTATGTTTACATGGTTCAAAAATCAGAACACTATTTTAGAATATAAACAGAGAAACCTCCCTTCAACCCTGGTTCCCATCGACTCCATCCCCCTTGCCTGCTACAGGTAACGCTTGTTATTAGTGTCTTCTTGTTTATCTTTTCAGTGTTTTGTGCAAACATAAGCTCATATGAATATATAGTCTTACTCCTCCCATTTGTTATGCCAAATGTAGCATGCTAGATACACTTGGCATAAGTTCTCTTCACTTAATCTATCCTGAAAATCTTTCTAAATCAATAAATTAGAGATCTTCCTCATTTGTTTTTCAGTTGCTTAGTACTCTATTGCATGGATACACATAATTTATTAACCAGTTTCTTCTAGTTACATACTTTATTTCCAGTCTTTTAGTATTACAATGTTGCAGTGAATCACTTTGAACATAATGACATTCCATATGTGAGCAGGCATATCTGTAGGATACATCTTGGTCAAATAATAAATGCATCTATAATTTTAGTAGAAATGTCTTCCATCTCCTTCAATTAAAGAAAAATGAATATAAAAGTAAATATAAAGACTTTAAAAGATACTGCATATACATATTTTAATTGTGGTAAAGCATACATAACATGAAATTTACCATTTTAACCATGTTTAAGTTCAGTGGCACTCCGAACATTCACATTGTTGTGCAATCATCACCACTATCCATCTCCAGAACTTTTTCAGTTTTCCGTACCCAAAACAAACAAGTAAGCAAACAAAACCCTCTGTGCCCATTAAACACTAGCTCACCATTCTCCACTTTCCCCAGCCCCTGGTAATCACTATCCTACTTTCTGTCTCATGAATTTGATTATTCTAGATACCTCATACAAGTGGAACCATGTAATATGTGTCCTTTTGTGTCTGGCTTATTTCACTTAGCATAATGTCTTCAAGGTTCATCCATGTTGTAGCATGGCCAAAATATATTCCATTATATGGATATGCTATATTTTCTTTTATCTATTCTTTCATCAATGGACATTTGGGTTATTTCTGCCAGTCAAAAGATAAAACTTTAACAAATTGGATTTAAAGATCTCATTGGCTTTCATTAGTAATTCAAGAATTTAGCAGCATCCCAACTAAAGATTTAGACAGGAATACCATTAGGCATGGCAGGACAGTTGAATTTCATAAAGTAACTTGAGTAGAAATAAGGAAACAGCCTAATTTTTATCTGTATTTATTTATTTATATTGAGATAGGGTCTCGCTCTGTCACCCAGGCTGGAGTACAGTGGTGCAATCACCACTCACTGCAGTCTCAACCTCCTGGGCTCAATAAGTCCTCCCACCTCAACCTCCTGAGTAGCTAGGACTATAGGCATGTAACACCATGCCTGGCTAATTTTGTATTTTTTGTAGAGACAAGGTTTTACCATGTTGCTCAGGCTACTCTCAAACTCCTGGGCTCAAGTGATCTTCCCATCTCAGCCTGTCAAAGTACTGGGATTGCAGGCATAAGCCACCACACCTGGCCAGCATAACTTTTTAAAAATCGGATTGGTTAACACCAGGCTACTTCAGGTTATTTTCCTTATAAGGGTTAAAGCAGAAGGGATTTCCTTATCATCCTGGTTAAAAACTGGCCTATTTGGGGATTTGGCTATGATCTCTCTTGTGATTTCTCAGAAAATCAGATAAACAATTTAACTTTGGTTTGGTGACATGGAACTTTAGTTGAGTAACTCCATTTCCATTTGGTCTGTTGGAGTCTAGTGCAGGAGCTCAGTCCAAATCAATGGAGTCCCATCAATTTTACTTAACACACCTTTTAGCCATTGCAAATATGTGTGCACATATTTTTTAGAAGCAAGTACATTTCTCACTTATTCCATACCCAAGATTCCTACCCAAATCAACTCTTGATGCCAGTTTTTTATGTGCTGTTTCAGAATTAGGCTCTGAACACAAGCATTTTAAATGCAAATTGCAGCTTCCTATACACATTGTTCTGAATTTTGCTTTTATCCCCATTGGACAATGATATGGCTTGGCTCTGTGTCACCACCCAAATCTCACCTTGAATTGTAATCCCCATAACCCCCACGTGTGCAGGGTGGGACAAGGTGGAAGAAATTGGATCATGGAAGCAGTTTTCCCCATGCTGTTCTCGTGATAGTGAGTGAGTTTTCACAAGATCTCATGGTTTTATAAGCGTCTGGCATTTCTCCTGCTTGCACTCACTCCATCCTGCCACCCTGTGAAGAAGGTGCCTGCTTCTCTTTTGCCTTCTGCCATGATTGTAAGTTTCCTGAGGCCTCCCCCACAATGTGAAACTGTGAGTCAATTAAACCTCTCTTCTTTATAAATTACCCATTGTATTAGTCTGTTCTCACACTGCTAATAAAGACATACCCAAGACTGGGTAATTTATAAAGGAAAGAGGTTTAATGGACTCACACTTCCTCATGTCTGGGGAGGCCTCACAATCGTGGTGGAAGGTGAAGGAAGATCAAAGTCATGTCTTAGATGGCAGCAGGCAAGACAGGGTGTGTAGGAGAACTTCCCTTTATAAAACCATCAGATCAGGCTGTACATGGTGGCTCACACCTGCAATCCCAGCACTTTGGGAGGCCGAGGCGGGCGGACACAAGGTCAAGAAATTGATACCATCCTAGCTAACATGGTAAAACCCTGTCTCTACTTAAAAAAAAAATTAGCTGGGCGTGGTGGTGCGCACCTGTAGTCCTAGCTACTTGGGAGGCTGAGACAGGAGAATCGCTTGAACCTGGGAAGTGGAGGTTGCAGTGAGCCAAGATCGTGCCACTGCACTCCAGCCTGGCAACAGAGAGAGACTCCATCTCAAAAAAACAAAAAACAAATATCAGATCTCATGAGACTTATTCACTACCATGAGAAGAGCATGAAAAAGACCTGCCCCCATGATTCAATTAACCTCACACTGGGTCCCTCCCATGACACATGGGAATTATGGGAGCTACAATTCAAGATGAGCTTTGGGTGGGGACACAGCCAAACCATACCATTCCACTCTTGGCCCTTCCCACATCTCATGTTCTCACATTTCAAAACCAATCATGCCTTCCCAACAGTCCCCCAAAGTCTTAACTCATTTCAGCATTAACTCAAAAAGTCCACAGTCCAAAGTCTCATCTGAGACAAGGCAAGTTCCTTCCACCTATGAACCTGTAAAATCAAAAGCAAGTTAGTTATTTCCTAGATACAATGCGGGTACAGGCATTGGATAAATACATCCATTCCAAATGGGAGAAATTGGACAAAACGAAGGGACTACAGGCCCCATGCAAGTACAAAATCCAGTGGAGAAGTCAAATTTTAAAGCTGTGAAATGATCTCCTTCGACTTCATGTCTCACATCCAGGACATGCTGATGCAAGAGAGGGGCACCCATTACCTTGGACAGCTCTTCACCTGTGACTTTGCAGGGTACTGCCCCCTCCCGGCTGTTTTCACAGGCTGGCGTTGAGTGTCTGTGGCTTTGCCAGACACACGATGCAAGCTGTTGGTGGATCTATGATTCTGGGGTCTGGAGGATGGTGGCCCTCTTCTCACACCTCCACTAGGCAGTGCCCCAGTGGGGAGTCTGTGTGGGAGCTCCAATTCCATATTTTCCTTCTGCACTGCCCTAGTAGAGGTTCTCCATGAGGGTCCCACTCCTGCAGCAAACTTCTGCCTGGACATTCAGGTATTTCCACATATCCTCTGAAATCTAGGGAGAGGTTCCCAAACCTCAATTCTTGATCTCTGTGTACCTGCAGGCTCAATACCACATGGAAGCTGCAGAGGCTTGGGGCTTCCACCCTCTGAAGCAATGGGCTAAGCTGTACCTTGGCCCCTTTTAGTCACAGCTGGAGAGGCTGGAACTCAGGACACCAAGTCCTCAGGCTGCCCACAGCAGGGGGGCTCTGGGCCCACCCCATGTAACCATTTTTATCTCCTCGGCTGCCTGGCCTGTGATGGGAGGGGCCCCGTGAAGGTCTCTGACACGCCCTGGAGACATTTTCCCCATTGTCTTGTTGATTAACTTTTGGTTCCTCATTACTTATGCAAACTTCTCCAGATGGCTTGAATTTCTCCTCTGCTTCTTTTTTAAGTATAAGTTCCAATTCTAAATCATATATTTGTGAATATATAAAATTGAATGCTTTAACAGCACCCAGGTCACCTCTTGAACTCTTTGCTGCTTAGAAACTTCTTCCACAAGATGCTCTAAATCATCTCTCTCAAGTTCAAAGTTCCACAGATCTCTAGGCTGGGGCATAATGCCGCCAGTCTCTTTGCATAGCAAGAGTGATTTTTTTTTTTTTTTTTTGAGACGGAGTTTCGCTCTGTCACCCGGGCTGGAGTGCAGTGGCCAGTTCTCAGCTCACTGCAAGCTCCGCCTCCCGGGTTTATGCCATTCTCCTACCTCAGCCTCCGAGTAGCTGGGACTACAGGCGCCCGCCACCTCGCCCAGCTAGTTTTTTGTATTTTTTAGTAGAGACGGGTTTTCACCGTGTTACCAGGATGGTTTCGATCTCCTGACCTCATGATCCACCCGTCTCGGCCTCCCAAAGTGCTGGGATTACAGGCTTGAGCCACTGCGCCCAGCCTCAAGAGTGATCTTTACTCCAGTTCCCAGAAAGTTCCTCATCTCCATCTGAGACCACCTCAGCCTGGACTTTATTGTCCATATCACTATCAGCATTTTGGTCAAAGCCATTGAACGAGTCTCTAGGAAGTTTCAAACTTTCCCACGTCTTCCTGTCTTCTGGGCTCTCCAGGTTTCTAGGAAGTTCCAAACTTTCCCACAATTTCCTGTCTTCTTCTGAGCCCTCCAAACTGTTCCAACCTCTGCCTGTTACCTAGTTCCAAAGTCACTTCCACATTTTCAAGTATTTTTACAGAAGTGCCCCACTACCCAGTACCAATTTACTGTATTAGTCTGTTCTAACACTGCTAATAAAGACATACGTAAGTCTGGGTAATTTATAAAGGAAAGAGGTTTAATTGACTCACAGTTCCACATGGCTGGGGAGACCTCACAATCATGGCAGAAGGTGAAGGAAGAACAAAGTCACATCTTACATAGTGGCAGGCAAGAGAGGGTGTGTAGGGGAATTGCCTTTTATAAAACCATCAGTTCTCATGAGACTTATTCATTTTCAGGAGAAAAGCATGGAAAAGACCTGGCCCCATGATTCAATTACCTCCCACTGGGTCCTTCCCATGACATGTGGGAATTATGGGAGCTACAATTCAGGATGAGATTTTGGTGGAGACACAGTCAAACCATATCACCGAGTTTCAGGTATTTCTTCATAGCAGTGTGAGAATAGACTAATACAGACAATATATCTCAGAAGTTGTCCATATTAGTACATACTGATCTGCCATGAAATAAAATACAGTTGGCCCTCTGTATCTATGAGTTCAACCATCCTTGGATTGAAAATATTAGGGGAAAAATGGATGGTTGTGTCCATAGTGAACACATACAGACTTTTGTCCTTGTCATTATTCCCTAAACAATACAGTATAACAAGTATTTACATTGTATTAGGTTTCATACATAACCTGAGATTATTTAAAGAAACAGTTCCCAACCTCTTTGGCACCAGGGACCTGTTTTGTAGAAGGCAATTTTTCCACAGACTGGGTTGGGCAAATGGTTTTGGGATGATTCAAGTGCATTACGTTTATTGAATACTTGATTTCTATTATTATTACATTGTAATGTATAATGAAATAATTATACAACTCAGCATAATGTAGAATCAGTGGGAGCCCTAAGCTTTTTTCCTGCAACAAGACAGTCCCATCTGGGGGTGATGGGAAACAGTGACAGATCATCAGGCATTAGAGTCTCATAAAGAATAAGCAACCTAGATCCCTTGCATGTGCGGTAGGGTTAGTGCTCCTATAAGAAACTAATGTTGATGATGATCTGACCAAAAAAACTAAAGTATATGATAGAATATGTGTAGGTTATATATAAATACTATGCCATTCCATGGATTTTGGTATCCAAGGGGTGTCCTGGAACCAATCCCCCACGGACACAGAGCAACTACTGTATGTATCTCCTGAGTGACTTTAACATTTAACCTGTGTGCTGAGTCTTTATTTGACACCAGGAGTTCAAGACCAGTCTGACCAACATGGTGAAACCCCATCTCTATTAAAAATACAAAAAAAATTAGCTGGGCATGGTGGTGCACACCTGTAATCTCAGCTATTTGGGAGGCTAAGGCAGGAGAATCGCTTGAGCCTGGGAGGCAGAAGTTGCACAGTGAGCGAAGATTGTGCCACTGCACTCCAGCCTGGGTGACAGAGTGAGACTCTGTCAAAAAACAAACAAACAAAAAAACCCTATGTATTGAGGTTTTTATATAAAGCTGCCAGGTCTCAGTTGGGATGGGGTGGTGATTCAGGAAAGACCCAAATGTTTCTCAGCATCATGAAAGAGATCCTACTGAATCATAAGGACAGGACGTGCTAATAGGAGAAATATTGATTTTTTTTTAAATATTTGATTAGGCTGAGTGGTCTTCAAGGAAAATTAATATTGTCTTTGTCGTGTGTTTTTCTTTATAGGTGCTGTTGTAAGAGACCCAGCCTGCCTTTGGCTTCCTCCAACGGGAAACCTGAACAAGGACCCCCAAACTCCTACTCACATAACTAGAGCCCTTTCCCCCAACCTGTGATGCTGAACAGAGAAGAACATCTGTGCTCACCTGGGTGGAATCCTAGGCATTATAGAATGTGGGGAAGAAACCAGGGGAGAATCCTCCCCCTGAGGAAAGGGATGCTGTTTTCCAAGAGAAGGTGGGTTTTCAAACTGAAAGGCTTGGAGACAGGAATGAATAGAGAGCAAATCAAAGGTGACGAAGCCATAGGGAGGACATGTGTGGGAGAGAGAAGCATCTAGATTAGCTATACCAGCACTGCCCAATAGGCATAAATGTAAATTTTAAAACTGTTTTTGGGCCGGGCGCGGTGGCTCAAGCCTGTAATCCCAGCACTTTGGGAGGCCGAGACGGGCGGATCACGAGGTCAGGAGATCGAGACCCTCCTGGCTAACACGGTGAAACCTCGTCTCTACTAAAAAATACAAAAAACTAGCCGGGCGAGGTGGCGGGCGCCTGTAGCCCCAGCTACTCGGGAGGCTGAGGCAGGAGAATGGCTTAAACCCGGGAGGCGGAACTTGCAGTGAGCTGAGATCCGGCCACTGCACTCCAGCCTGGGGGACAGAGCAAGACTCCGTCTCAAAAAAAAAAAATAAAATAAAATAAAATTCCATTTCTCAGTTACATTAGCCATATTTCAGGTGCTCAATTGCCACATGTGGCCAAGGGCTACCATATCGGTCAGTACGGAGATAACGCTTTAGTCCTTCTTCTCCCCGCTTTGTTACACTTTTATGAGAGGGTCTGGCCCTTCAGGAAAGGACCACATGTGTGTTCATTGCCTGGTTTGTTACAACATATAAGTAGAGTATGTTACAACATACAAGTAGAGTATGAGGAGACAAGGTGGCTTAGGGACCATACCCTGTTTCCTTCTGAGGGGGGTAGGGAACAGCAAGAGGGTGGTTCACTCAGGGTACCTTGAAAACTGTGTGGTATGAAGAATCCGCAATGTAGGATAACCCAGAACAACCATAAAAGTACAATGGGGACCTAGGACCATGCAACTTTAAAAAGTAAAAGAATTTTCAAAAGTAAAAAGAAACAAGTGAATCACCATAGAAATCATAAAGAAAATAATCTACAGATGAAGGCTTTTTGTTAAAACAAATACAGATCCTTGAAAAGAAGGCAAGATCTCATTAGATTCTCTAAAATCAGGAATACAAAGATGCCGAATATCTCTGAGTCTGATCAACACTGTATGTGAACTACTGCATCGAGGCAAGAAAAACACATATAAAAGACATAAAGATTAGAAAGAAGGAAATTAAACTGTCATTTTTCACAGATGATATGATGACTTACATGGAAAATGCCAAAATAGGCCGGGTGCAGTGGCTCACACTAGTAATCCCAGCACTTTAGGAGGTCAAGGTGGGTGGATCACTTGAGGTCAGTAGTTTGAGACCAGTCTGGCCAACATGGTGAAACCCCGTCACGACTAAAAATAAAAAAATTAGCTGGGCATGCTAGCACATACCTGTAATCCCAACTACTTGGGAGGCTGAGGCAGCAGAATTGCTTGAATCTGGGAGGGAGGCAGAGGTCGCAGTGAGCCGAGATTGCACCATTGCACAACAGCCTGGGCGAAGAAGCAAGACTCCACCTCAAAAAAAAAAAAAAAAAAAACAAGCCAAAATAATCTACAAATTATTAGAATTGATTAGAAAATATTTAGCAACATGGCTAGGTATAAAATCAACATGCAAAACTCAATTGCATTTCTCTAACCAACAATGAAAAGTTAAATTATATAATTTTTGAAATGAAACTGATGCACCTAGTAATAAGCAACAAAATATGTGCACAACCTGGTCGGGCTCAGTGGCTCACGCCTGTAATCCCAGCACTTTGGGAGGTCGAGGCGGGCAGATCACGAGGTCAGGAGTTTGAGACCAGCCTGACCAATATGGTGAAACCCTATCTCTACTAAAAATACAAAAATTAGCCGAGTGTGGTGGTGTACACCTGTAATCCTAGCTACTTAGGATGCCAAGGCAGGAGAATCGTTTGAACCTGGGAGGCAGAGGTTGCAGTGAGCCGAGATTGTACCACTGTACTCCAGCCTGGGTGACAGAGACTCCATCTCAAAAAAATAAAAAGACTGAGAGAGATGAGAGATGTGCACAACCCAAAATTATAAAATTGTATTTGGAAACATATATTAAAGTTAGCCTGTGGCTCATGGCTGTAATCCCAGCACTCTGGGAGGCCGAGGCTGATGGATCACTTGAGGTCAGGAGTTCGAGACCAACCTGGCCAACACGGCAAAACTCCATCTCTACTAAAAGTACAAAAATTAGCCAGGTGTGCTGGCACCCACCTGTAATCACCCGAGAGGCTGAGGCAGGAGAATCACTTGAACCCAGGAGACAGAGGTTGCAGTGAGCAGGGATTGTGTCACTGCACTCCAGGCTGGGCAAAGAAATGAGATTCTGTCAGAAAAAAAAAAAAAAAAAAGGTTAAATGAATGAGAGATATAACACATTCATGAATAGGAAAATTTAAAGTCATAAAGAAGTTAGTTGCCCTTATTAATAATATGTATTTGAGATAACTCCAATCAATATCCTATCAGGATATTCTAGGAACTTGACAATAAATTAGTAATTTTGTAGAAAAAAGCAAAAGGCAAAAAATTAGCCAAGAAACTTCTGAAAAAAAGAAGACAGTTGACATGGTGAAACCCCGTCTCTACTAAAAATACAAAAATTAGCCGGGCATGGTGGCAGGCGCTTGTAGTCCCACCTATTCGGGAGGCTGAGACAGGAGAATCACTTGAACCCAGGAGGCGGAGCTTGCAGTGAGCCAAGATCGCACCAGTGCACTCCAGCCTGGGCAACACAGCAAGACTCCATCTCAAAAAAAAAAAAAAAAAAAAAAAGACAGCTGAGGGTGTGGGAGTGTGTGTGTGTGTGTGCTTACTTTAAAGTTTATTAAGTAAAGCAATGTGGTATTAATGTAGGGATAGAAAGAGTCTAGATCAGGCCGGGCGCGGTGGCTCAAGCCTGTAATCCCAGTACTTTGGGAGGCCGAGGCGGGCGGATCACGAGGTCAGGAGATCGAGACCATCCTGGCTAACACGGTGAAACCCCGTCTCTACTAAAAAAATACAAAAAGCTAGCCGGGCGAGGTGGCGGGCGCCTGTAGTCCCAGCTACTCGGGAGGCTGAGGCAGGAGAATGGCGTGAACCCGGGAGGCGGAGCTTGCAGTGAGCTGAGATCCGGCCACTGCACTCCAGCCCGGGCGACAGAGCGAGACTCCGTCTCAAAAAAAAAAAAAAAAAAAAAAAAAAGAAAGAGTCTAGATCTAAAAACAAACTAACACATATACCTACAAAAGCTTCATTTTTCAAAATATTATTATTGTTTTAGAAACAGGTTCTCACTCTGTGACCCAGGCCGCAATGTAGTGGTGTGATCATAGCTGTAACCTGTAACTCCTGGGCTCAAGCAATCCTCCTGCCTCAGCCTCCTGAATAGCTAGGATGCAGGCACGCATCACCACACCTGGATAATTTTTTTATCTTTATTTTTGTAGATACAGGGTCTTGCCATGTTGCCTACGCTGGTCTTGAACTCCTGGCCTAAAGTGATCCCTGTACCTTGGCCTCCCCAAGAGCTGGAATTACAGGTGCAAGCCACCACACCAAGCCAAAAACTCAATATATGACAAAATTTGTATTATTGATCAGTGAGGGAAAGATACACCATTAAAAAAATGGTGCTGGAACAATTAGGTATTCAAATGCAAAAGCAAGCAAGAAAGGAAAGAATAAAAGAAGGAAAAAAGGGGGGGAAGGAGGGAGAGAGAGAGGAACAAATTGAGTGCTTCCATTTCTGGTGCTACCATGGACTAAATATCACGGAAACTTCTCCTGATATAGTGCAACTAAAAATACTGGATATAATATTTAACAACCACACACACTCTTTCACCATACGGATCCCCAGTCCACCCCTTCAACTTTCTGGGTCACTCTGTGACCCCACCAGCTACAGGTTTTTCCCAGCAAGATTGAACCCAAACTGGGGCCTTGAACATTTCCAGGCATTGTTAAAGGTATCTAGGTTGCCCAAAATACTGAAAGAAACTGGCCCCAGCCCTGTGCCAAATTTCTTAAACCCCCATTTGAACTCCATACCCTGACCTCTCTTTGTGGACTTACCTAGGTAAGACATCACGTTTTTCTCTCTGTCCATCTTGAAAATATGCTGCAGCACACTATATGTGAGTTCTTCAAATAAATGCTTTGAAGCGATACCCCAGGCATTTAGTGCTTCCTTCTTTGGAATCCCAACCAGCCCCATCTCAAGATGGTTTGGGGTCTCCCTTGTGGGAACTCTCTTGCTTGGGGTCAACTTGGGGTGACTCCAGCTGCAGGTTGGGAGAACAAAACATACACACCCACACCCACACAACTATTTTTTTTTTTTTTTTTTGAGATGGAGTCTCGCTCTGTCGCCCAGGCTGGAGTGCAGTGGCCGGATCTCAGCTCACTGCAAGCTCCGCCTCCTGGGTTCACGCCATTCTCCTGCCTCAGCCTCCGGAGTAGCTGGGACTACAGGCGCCCGCCACCTCGCCCAGCTAGATTTTTGTATTTTTTAGTAGAGACGGGGTTTCACCGTGCTAGCCAGGATGGTCTCGATCTTCTGACCTCGTGATCCGCCCGTCTCGGCCTCCTAAAGTGCTGGGATTACAGGCTTGAGCCACCGCGCCCGGCCTCACACAACTATTTATATTGCCTGACTGGACTGGTAGGAAAGTAAGAAAATTCTTCAGAGTATAGAGATGATAGGAAAATATGAATCCCAAAACACAGGTGATCACTGGAGCCAGTGTTTGCTAAGTAGTCAACCTGTGGTGGTCTGGAACCTGGGTTTAAAAGTCCATAAGAAGTAATAGAATGCCAGGCATGATGGCTCACACCTGTAATCCTAACACTTTGGGGAGCCAAGTGATCCTTAAGGAGGATCACTTAAGCCCAGAGTTTGAGACCATCCAGTGAAACACTATCTCAAAGAAAAAAAAAAAGGTTGGAGGTGGGTGGGGGATAGGGACAGAAAATGAAATCATGGATGGTTGGGATGGAGAACTATACTCCGCCACACACATAGACCAGGAAAAAGAGTAACATCCTCCAGAGAGTGAAAAACAACAAAAAGGAGTCCCTTCCAGAGGGAAACAGTAAGGGTAAAAGCCTATCTTAGTGGTGAGGAAAAGAAATTTTCTCTGATTATTCAAATAATAAGCGTGTACTCATACAAGTTTAGGACCAGGATAGGTATATATACATATAGAAAAAAATATATATAGAGAGAAAAAAATATATAAAAAATATAGAAAATATATAGAAAAAATATATATAGAAAAAATATATATAGAAAATATATATAGAGAGAAAATATATATATATATATTTTAAAAGTCCCAAAACAAAAATTTAATTTGAAGTGGTACCAAGTTGGTTAGTACTCCTGGGAACCTGGCCAAACGAAATGTAATGAGGGAATGCCTCATTCCTAATTCCAGTCTTAAATAATTTCTACAGCTATAGTTCCAAGGAGGATGAGTTTACAGTCACTAAAAACACAGGAAACAAGCCACCATAAACTGTTCAAGCCTGCAAAGATTATAGATACTGGAATTTTCAGTTACAGTATATAAAATGAATAAGCTAAGTATGTTTTTAAAACACATAGGAGGATATAAAATATAAGAAAGGAACAGGAGAGTATAAAAATTGACCAGGTAGATTGGAAAATAACTAATTATAAAATCTAGTAATAAAAAATAATGGGCTGGGCGTAGTGGCTCACACACCTGTAATCCCAGCACTTTGGGACGGCAAGGCAGGTGGATCACCTGAGGTCAGGAGCTTAAGACTAGCCTGGCCAACAGGGTGAAACTCTGTCTCTACTAAAAATACAAAAATTAGCCGGGCATGGTGGCGGGTACCTGTAATCCCAGCTACTCAGGAGGCTGAGGCAGGAGAATCACTTGAACCCAGGAGGCAGAGGTTGCAGTGAGCTGATATTGCACCACTGCACTCCAGCCTAGGTGACAAGCGTCTCTACTTAAAAAAATACAAAAATCTAGCCGGGCGAGGTGGCGGGCACCTGTAGTCCCAGCTACTCCGGAGGCTGAGGCAGGAGAATGGCGTAAACCCGGGAGGCGGAGCTTGCAATGAGCTGAGATCCGGCCACTGCACCCCAGCCAGAGCTACAGAGCGAGACTCCGTCTCAAAAAAAAAAAAAAAGAGTGAGACTCCATCTCAAAAAAAAATTAATTAATTAAAAAAATACTGATTGGTAACATAAGGTTACTGGATGGAATAAACAAGAGATTGGCCATGGTTGAAGAAAAAAAATAGTAAGTTGGAAAATCGATCTTTTTTTTTTAACTAGAAGTATTTATTGCAGAAATTTGGCCAAGGTTCGAATTGGGGGCCCAAATAGAGCTTTTGAAAAATGAACTTAAGGCCGGGCGCGGTGGCTCAAGCCTGTAATCCCAGCACTTTGGGAGGCCGAGACGGGCGGATCACGAGGTCAGAAGATCGAGACCATCCTGGCTAACACGGTGAAACCCCGTCTCTACTAAAAAATACAAAAAAACTAGCCGGGTGAGGTGGCGGGCGCCTGTAGTCCCAGCTACTTGGGAGGCTGAGGCAGGAGAATGGCGTAAACCCAGGAGGCGGAGCTTGCAGTGAGCTGAGATCACCCCACTGCACTTCAGCCTGGGCAACAGAGCGAGACTCCATCTCAAAAAAAAAAATGAACCTAAATGTAACTTTAACGTATATAGAGAAGGAAAATATGAAAGAAAAATTAAGAGACATAAAAGATAAAGTGGGAAGATCTAGCTTTAATCTAAATTGCAATTCTATAAAGAGAGAAGAAAAAGGTCTGGGCACAGTGGCTCACTCCTGTAATCCCAGCACTTTGTGAGGCCAAGGCAGGAGGATTGTTTGAAGCCATGAGTTTGAGGCTGCAGCAAGCTAGGATTGTGCCACTACACTCCAGCCTGGGTGACAGAGGAAGACTCTGTCTCAAAAAAAAAAAAAGAGAGAGAGAGAGAGAAAATGGGGGGTGCGAAGGAAGGAAGGGGGGAGGGAAAAAAGGAAGGAAGGAAAGAAGGAAGGAAGGTAGGCAGGCAGGCAGGCAGCCAGGCGGGCAAGGAAGGAAGCTAATAAAGAAGAGATTGTATTTAAAAGAGTAATACAGGTTAGATACATATCCTCAGATTCAGGAAATCTGAGGAATTTCCACCAGAATAAATAAAAAGAAACTCACATGTAATAAATTCGTGAGTTTATTACGATGAAACTAGAAAAGCAATGACAAAGATAAAATCTTAAAAGGAGCAAAAGAGAAAAGGCAAAGTCCCTGCAAAATAACTGTTAGATTAACGCTAATTTATCAATAACAATGAAAGCCAGAAGATGTAGAAATACTATATTTGTACATGGGTGGTGGCTCACACCTGTAATCCCAGCATTTTGGGAGGCTGAGGCCAGTGGATCACCTGAAGTCAGGAGTTTGAGACCAACCTGGCCAACATGGTGAAACCCTGTCTCTACTAAAAATACAAAAATTAGCTGGGCGTGGTGTCAGGCGCCTGTAATCCCAGCTACTCCGGAGGCTGAGGCAGGAGAATCGCTAGCATCCAGGAGACAGAGGTTGCAGTGAGCCGAAATTGCGGCATTGCACTCTAGCCTGGGCAACAAGAGCAAGACTCCATCTTAAAAAAAAAAAAAAAAAGCCGGGTGCAGCGGCTCACTCCTGTCATCCCATCACTTTGGGAGGCCGAGGCGGGCAGATCACCTCAGTTCGAGACTAGCCTGACCAACATGGAGAAACCCCATCTCTACTAAAAATACAAAAATTAGCTGGGCGTGGTGTCAGGCGCCTGTAATCCGAGCTACTCCGGAGGCTGAGGCAGGAGAATCGCTAGCATCCAGGAGACAGAGGTTGCAGTGAGCCGAAATTGCGGCATTGCACTCTAGCCTGGGCAACAAGAGCAAGACTCCATCTTAAAAAAAAAAAAAAAAGCCGGGTGCAGCGGCTCACTCCTGTCATCCCATCACTTTGGGAGGCCGAGGCGGGCAGATCACCTCAGTTCGAGACTAGCCTGACCAACATGGAGAAACCCCATCTCTACTAAAAATACAAAATTTGCCGATCGTGGCGGCGCATGCCTGTAATCCCAGCTACTCGGGAGGCAGGAGAATCACTTGAACTCGGGAGGCGGAGGTTTCGGTGAACCGAGATCGCGCCATTGCACTCCAGCCTGGGCAACAAGAGCGAAACTCCCATCTCAAAAAAGAAAAAAAAAAAAAACTTGGCCAAGCGCGGTGGCTCACGTCTGTAATCCCAGCACTTTGGGAGGCCGAGGTGGGCGGATCACGAGGTCAGGAAATGGAAACCATCCTGGCTAACACGGTGAAACCCCGTCCCTACTAAAAAAAAAATACCAAAAATTAGCCAGGCGTGGTGACCGGCGCCTGTAATCTTAGCTACTAGGGAGGCTGAGGCAGGAGAATGGCGTGAACCCGGGAGGCAGAGGTTGCAGTGAGCCTAGTCCGCGCCACTGCATTCCAGCCTGGGCGAGAGAGAGACTCTGTCTCAAAAAAAAAAAAAAAAAGTACTCATTAACAGCAAAACTAGGCAATTTTTTTTTTTTTTTTGAGACGGAGTCTCGCTCTGTCGCCCAAGTTGGAGTGCAGTGGCCGGATCTCAGCTCACTGCAAGCTCTGCCTCCCGGGTTTACACCATTCTCCTGCCTCAGCCTCCCAAGTAGCTGGGACTACAGGCGCCCACCACCTCGCCCGGCTAGTTTTTTGTATGTTTTAGTAGAGACGGGGTTTCACCAGGTTAGCCAGGATGGTCTGGATCTCCTGACCTTGTGATCCGCCCTTCTCGGCCTCCCAAAGTGCTGGGATTACAGGCTTGAGCCACTGCGCCCGGCCAAAACCAGGCAATTTCAACATAAATAAGGAAAAATACAGGCCAATCTCCTTTATTTTTTTTATTTTTTATTTTTATTTTATTTATTTGGGCCAATCTCCTTTATGAACATAGTAAAAAGTTATTAAAAAAAAAAAAAAAAGGCCGGGCGTGGTGGCTCAAGCCTGTAATCCCAGCACTTTGGGAGGCTGAGACGGGCGGATCACAAGGTCAAGAGATCGAGACCATCCTGGCTAACATGGTGAAACCCCGTCTCTACTAAAAAAAAAATACAAAAAACTAGCCGGGTGAGGTGGCAGGCGCCTGTAGTCCCAGCTACTTGGGAGGCTGAGGCAGGAGAATGGGGTAAACCCGGAAGGCGGAGCTTGCAGTGAGCTGAGATCCGGCCACTGCACTCCAGCCTGGGCGACAGAGCAAGACTCTGTCTCAACCAAAAAAAAAAAAAAAAAAAAGAGAGCATGCTGTTTAGCAATGCGTAAAAAAGGTAACACTATTACAAAGCTGGGTTTATTCCAGAAATGTAAGGTTGTTTCAATACTGGAAAATCTATTATGGTTTTCTAGAAAAAGAAATATGTTAGAATAGTTACAAAGGAAGAAATAAAACTGTGATTATTCCTGGATGATGTGATTTTCCATGTAGAAAAACCAAGAGAATCTATGGATAACTTATTAGAATTAGATAACTTCATAAAGTTGTTTGATGTAAGATCAATATGAGGCAGGAGAGGTAGTCAAGGAAGTGACCAAGTAGTCAAGGCAGCAACAGTGGTGACTGTACAATCAACACAATAAACCTCAGCATATGCATTGTAACTGAGCTCATTCAAGCAAAGCTATCCTCAGTAGGGCATTTCCCCTGTAGACAGCATGTGCAGTTTGATTTTACCTGTCCTCAAACTGACCCGCTGCTCATTTTATTAGTAAAAAGCACACCCCTGGATATTGAAGATGCTAATGAGACATGTGACATATGAACAAGCATATACAGCTACTGAGCATCCACACCCAGAGGACCACCCAGAATATGAATAATCATGTCAGACTTCCATAAAGGGAGTCTCGCCAGTGCCAGTCTTTGCTGTCTCATCCTTACAAGCAGCCTGTCCTGAATTCTCTCCCTCTCTCGGTATACTGACTGTTCTGCACCTGCCTTTCAAAATATTATTTTTCTTTTGCAATAAATACTCTATGCTGCACTTCTTTTGCCATGTGTCCCTTGTTTAAATTCTTTTAAACTAAGAACTGAGGTTTCACACAGCTATCAACAGATATACACATTTTAAAATATCATTTATAATAGCATAAAAATGAGAGTGCCTGAATATAAATGCAGTAAAACTTCTGTGCAAGATCTTTGTGGATAAAATTATTTAAAGTTTTGTACAGGTATTAAGAAGATTTAAATAGATATGAGTCAACCTTGTCCACGGTTAGGAAGACTCAATCTCATAAAAATGTCAATCCTCCCAAGTAGATCTATAGATTCAATGCAATCCCCAACAGGGTCTGTGTGTGTGTGTGTGTGTGTGTGTGTGTGTGAAATTCAAAGAGCTGATTCTAAAATTTATATACATGAACAAGGATCCCAGAAAAGGAGCAATGGGCTCATACTCCCTAAATTAACTGGATCACCCAGAGCAGGCTCAGTATAATACTAGCTGGCAGACAACACCCTGTGAGTTTGGGGTGCTGTGCTATAGGATGTGGTATATGGCTAAATCCAGAGGTCACTGTGTGGGGCTGTCTTCCCCATAGGCAAGCAGCACAGGTCTGGGAATCAAGAGGTACAAATGAAAGTTTCCCTTCTTACTGGTACCCCTAACGTTCGCTGGAAGGAGTTTTACTTCAAGTCACCACAACCCACCATGACACTCGGTAGGTTGGGACATCCTAGTGCCTGAAGGATGAATATTTCCACCAGTGAACTGGCAGTAAAGTGGAAGATTAAACTGTGCCAATTATTCTTTTTTTTTTCCTTTTTGAGACAGGGTCTTGCTCTGTCACCCAGGTTGGAGTGCAGTGGCGCCATTATGGCTTACTGCAGCCTCGACCTCCCGGTCTCAATGCAATCCTCCCACCTTACTCTCCTGAGTAACTGGGACCACAGGAACACATCACTCTGCTCAGCTAATTTTTGTGTTTTTTCATAGAGATGGGGTTTCACCAAATTGTTCAGGCTGGTCATGAACTCCTGAGCTCAAGCAATCTGCCCACCTCGGCCTCCAAAAGCATTGGGATTACAGGTGTGAGCCATCGTAGCTGGCCCCTGACTATTCTTGGCTCTCAAGTCATCACTAAGCCAACAGGCAGAGGAAGTGGTCATTATACAGGACAGTGATTGGTCCTAGAAGCCAGCAAACAAAGGGCATAATCAGAGTAAGTGCTGGAAGTTAGAGGAAGGGTGGCAAGTTAGGGCATAGGTCACAGAGGGTCAGTCCATCTTGACTAGGCTTGTCAGTCGAACTGAGGCATTACAGAGGCTCTGGGCAACATAAGGATCCTGACAGGCTTTAATGGGAAGAGTTATCACACAGGAACTGCTGAAATATTTTCCAGAAATACCATCCTGCTCCTCTGCCAAGCTCAAGTAAAGGACTGGGATTACACCTTACTTGAGATCCTGTTGGGAGGGAGGAGCAAAAAAGAAGTCATACCAAGCAAACTTTGGCCTGCTGGGACACACTGAGAAGTTGGGCCCTGCCCCATTCCTCTAGGCCAAATCAGTTCTTTCCCCCACCCACCTTCATGAAGAAGCTGACAAGCCAGAAGAGGAAGCGGTACGGCCGAGAGAAATGCCTCATAAGCCCCATGTATACAACACCAGGCTCCACGGCATTCACAGTCATTCCTAAGAAGGTAAGACACAAGGAGAGTGCAAAGTGAAGAGAGAGGAGGATGACCGATAAAAGGGGTTAAGTGGGGCCGGGCGTGGTGGCTCAAGCCTGTAATCCCAGCACTTTGGGAGGCCGAGGTGGGTGGATCACGAGGTCAGGAGATCGAGACCATCCTGGCTAACACGGTGAAACCCCATCTCTACTAAACACACACACACACAATTAGCTGGGCATGGTGGTAGGCGTCTGTAGTCCCAGCTACTCAGGAGGCTGAGGCAGGAGAATGGCATAAACCTGGAAGGCGGAGCTTGCAGTGAGCTGAGATCCGGCCACTGCACTCCAGCCTGGGCGACAGAGTGAGACTCCGTCTCAAAAAAAATAATAAAAATAAAAAATAAAAAAAAGGGGTTAAGTGTAGTTCAGCAGCGTGCAAATGAGGGAAGGGTCCTTCCAAGTCTGTTGGGTAGTGTTGACCAGTGACTTGAGGGTGGTGCAGGGGACACTGGTGCTCCATAGCTTACCTTAATGGTATTCAAGCCAGTAAGGAAGAATAGGTTGGGTGAACTGTAGGAGGAACACAATGGACGATGCTGGTATTGAAAACACCAGCAGGAAAGAAATACTGTGGGAGATGAAAGAATGGGAAAAGGTTGAAATGATGTGAATATAGGATTGAGAGAAATAGAGGTTACACAGATGATAGTTGGAGTGGAATAAAATGCTGCTTTGGGGGCACATTGGGAGTACCTTATGGCCAGGACATGTTGGGAGGAGATGCGAAAGGTTGGGAGGTGGTGCTGGGAGTGGAGTAAGGGGTGTCAGAGGCAGTTACCTGTTCCTGGAAGTCTCTGGGCAAGCTTTCCAGTGAATGAAGTCAATAGCAGTTTGCTGCAGTCATAGTTTTGGTTAAAGGTCGAAGGGCCTCCAGCCTGTCAGGTGCCCCTCATCAATGTACCCATGTGCATGCTGAACGGAAGACACATTCACCACTGGGGCTGACTCTGCCAGTTGTAGGGCCCCTGGGTAGAGATGAGAGGGACCATACTCCTTCAATCCAAGTTCTAGAGTAAACTCCCATGCTCACTCCCCAACCTGCTTCTCCAGAAGATAGGAGAGCAGGGCTCTCTAAGAAGGGGCAGTAGGGCCCCCATCCAGAAATCTGGGCTAGGCATAGGAGAGCTTAATGTTAGCTGGGACCTCATTTTCATTATTAGCTGCCTTCCTAATGATATTTTTCTTCTTTCATATTAGTGTTTAGAGTTTTGCCTTGCTTTTCTTGTACTTGCTAGTTGGAGCTAACTTAACTGATCCTCATTTATATGTTTTATTTCACTGATGGCTAAGAAGGGGAAGGAGAAGCTGGAAACACTGTGAAAGTTGCTTTCATGTATTTATACATTAATTCCTTCATTTATCCATCCCACAAATGTTCATTAGGCACCTGGAATATGGCAGACACCAAGCTAGGTGCTAAGGACATAAGGGTACTAGGTTTGAGGGAAAAGAAATATGTGTGCAGAGATACTTGAGAAAATATTTTTAAAGAAACAAAGCTAGGGAAGGCCATCACTGGAAAACTATTGACAAGTTTAATATTAAAAAACAAAAACAAAAACAAAATTACAGTCTTAAAGTTAAATCTTAAAAAAATGTTTAAAATAGTACATAAGTGTTTTAGTCTGTTCTCACACCACCATTAAGATGCTACCTGACGGTGGCTCAAGCCTGTAATCCCAGCACTTTGGGAGGCCGAGACGGGCAGATCACGAGGTCAGGAGATCGAGACCATCCTGGCTAACACGGTGAAACCCCGTCTCTACTAAAAATACAAAAAAACTAGCCGGGCGAGGTGGCGGGCGCCTGTAGTCCCAGCTACTCGGGAGGCTGAGGCAGGAGAATGGCGTGAACCCGGGAGGCGGAGCTTGCAGTGAGCTGAGATCTGGCCACTGCACTCCAGCCTGGGCGACAGAGCAAAACTCCGTCTCCAAAAAAAAAAAAAAAAAAAAAGATGCTACCTGAGACTGGGTAATTTATAAACGAAAAAGGTTTAATTGACTCACAACTCTGCATGGCTGGGGAGATCTCAGGAAACTTATAATCATGGTGCAAGACAAAGGGGAAGCAAGGCATGTCTTACTTACATGGTCGCAGGTGAGACAGAGAGCAGGCAGGGGAAAACTGCCATTTTTAAAACCATCAGATCTTGTGAGATCTCTCTCAATATCACAAGAACAGCATGGGGGAAACTGCCCCCATGATCCAATCACTTCCCACCAGGTCCCTACCTCCACATGTGGGATTACAGTTCAAGATGAGATTTGGGTGGGGACACAGAGCCAAACCATATCAGTAAGTATACAGAAAAATCTGGATTGGCCGGGTGTGGTGGCTCATGCCTGTAATCCCAGCACTTTGAGAGGCCAAGGCGGGTGGATCACCTGAGGTCAGCCTGCCCAACATGGTGAAACCCCGTCTCTAGCAAAAATACAAAAAATTAGCTGGGCGTGGTGTTGGGCGCCTATAATCCCAGCTCATCGGGAGAGTGAGGCAGGAGAATTGCTTGAACCCTGGAGGTGGAGGTTTCAGTGCGCCGAAATCGTGCCACTGCACTCCAGCCTGGGAAACAAGAGCAAAACTCCCTCTCAAAAAAAAAAGGCTGGATTATATAAAGTATAAAAAATAGTTGTCACATATCAGTTTACAGTATTGCTTTTAAAATGCTAAAACTATTTCGAGGCTTACATTGAAATTAAGAATCACTCAGCAGGAGGCCAGGCTGCTGCATGGGCTGCTTCCAACACCTGCGCCTTGTCTCCCCAGGAAAAAAAAATTGATACAAAATAAAATTTAAAAATTACAAATTACAAATGAAAAACTGAGCAGGTGGTATTGAGCCAAAATTTGCTGGAAAGAAAATTATTCTTAAAGAAGACAATGGACTTTAAATTTGCAGACAGTGACATAGAGACCAAAAGCACTCTGCTCAGTTGAAGAGACTGATCCTCACAGAGCAACATCAGTGCAGTCACAGAGATGTGTTCAAGGGGGCTAATGGAGCCCCATAAATGGGGGTGACTGAGGGAGGTGAAGGTTGTGGAAAGATCCACAGCAGAGGTGATATTTGTGCTGCATCTTGGCAGGTGAACTGAAGTTAGCTGGGCCAACATGATAAGAAAGGATATTCCAGATAGAAGGAACCATATGTGCAAAAACACAGCGAGAGGGTGAAAAAAAAACAGACCATGGTCCAAGAGCTGCAGATTGCCTGGCTGGAGACTAGGAGGTGGGTTAAGGAAGGGCAAAAGGCAAGGCTCTCAGCCAGTGGAGGGTTTTTTTTTTTTTTTTTTGAGACAGAGTTTCACTCTTGTTGCCCAAGCTGGAGTGCAATGGCGCAGTCTCAGCTCACTGAAACCTCCACCTCCTGGGTTCAAGCAATTCTCCTGCCTCAGCCTCCCGAGTAGCTGGGATTACAGGCATGCACCACCATGCTCGGCTAATTTTGTATTTTTACTAGAGATGGGGTTTCTCCATGTTGGTCAGGCTGGTCTCGAACTCCTGACCTCAGGTGATTAGCCCACCTCAGCCTCTCAAAGTGCTGGGATTACAGGCATGAGCCACCACGCCTGGCCTAGCACAGGGCCTTCTAAGTGTAGAGAAGGGGCTTAGAGTTCATCCTACAAAGGAGAGGGGTACCTTCAAAGGATTTTAAGCAAGAAAGTGTCATGATGAAAAGTGATTACTAGATGTGGCAGTGGGGATAATAGATTAGAGAAGAGGAGACAGGAAAGAAGTTTAAGAAACTGTCACTAAGCAAGATGCAGATAGTGTCATGACATGTTACAATTTGTGGAAAGGGACAAAAACAATCATACTTGCAGGTGCATAGAGTTTTGCCTTTGTTCACTTTCCAGTTGGGATTAATTTAGTTGACCACTAAAGGATACGTGAGACCCTGAGTTGCCTCTCAGTGGGGGAACAGGTGGTTGATGTACAAGAAGAGAAAAATAGTTAAAAAAACAACAACAACAACAACAAAAAACCTCTCTATATCCTTTTGTACACTTTCAATTTTGTACTTTGGATATGTATTACCTGACCCCCTGCCCCCAAAAAAATGCTTTTCTTTTAAAGAGGCTATCACATTGCAAGGGGATGAGTAATTTTTTAAAAACAAACAAACAAAAATAATAAAGGGGCTATTATACAATCTAAGAGAAAACATCCAGGAGAATGTGCCTGCCACCCACTCCCCGAACCTTTCCCTGGAGGAGCCAAACTTTCTCAATCAGAAAGGGCCTCTTCAAAGGACTTAGGCCCAAGGCAGTAATGTATCAACTGTATCACCTGTATGGCCTACACCTCTGGCTGACCCTGAGAAAATAAACTGGGTCTTCTTGCTTTCTCTGTTTCTGGTGCCTAGTATCCCCCTCAAGAAGCCTTTGTTGCAAAAACTGACTCTACTGGTCTGGCTGGAACTAGGGGATGGGAGAAGGAGATCTGGGATCTCATATCCCCTTGCTGATTATATTTTGGGCTGAATGATTCTTCTACCAGCCTTCTAATACTGGCTTGTGCCAGCTGGGCCTCCCTGATGTGTGACACAAAAAGTGTGTTGGGTCACCACTCAGCAAGCAGTTGGGTGCCAAGAGGCAAGAAGTGGTCCTGGGAGACAGTCACTAGAATGCCAGGGGTACAGGGAAGAGGGGCAGCACAGAAGGTGCCCATCCTTCCTTACCTTGGAGTAGATTTGTGAGCAGAAAGGGCCCAACATAGTTAGTGACAAAGGTGAGATCCAGGCCCTCCGGGGTAAGTGTCTTGGGGAATCCTGGGAGGAAATGAAAACACTGGCATTGAGTGATAAAGGGAACACCTTGAGGGAGACAAGGTCTGGGAGGGACATATTACCTTCAGCAGAAATGCCACAGGGGCACATACATGCAAAGATGGGGGCAATGAAGTTTAAGGCTATAACTCAATGTTGGCTTTTTAGGGGAGGGTATGGATTAGAGTGCTCTGGTGAGATTGCGTACGTTAGGCTTTGAGCATACCTGTTTTAGGGTTCCTGAGCTAGAAAGGAGGCTGCAGAAACGTGTTTGGAGAAGCAAGCCAAGGCACATACCACTGACTCCAGCATTGTTTACCAGCAGATGTATCTCAGGATTCTCCTGTAGAAGCCACCGGGCAAAGCTCCGAATAGAGGTCGTGGAGCTAAGGTCCACCTCGCCAAGCAGGAGGCCGTTGCTGTTTGAGGCTGCTTGGATCTCAGCTAGGGCTTGCTGTCCACGTTCCCTGCTCTGACAGGTAAGGATCACTTGGGCCCCACACCGAGCTAGGTCCTGGGATACAACCTTCCTGATGCCTGTGGGAGGACAGCTTTGGCTGGGTGGTGACTACAGTGAATAAGGGACACTCTAGGGGAGGAACAAGGGTGTTGATAGTAGGTGCTTCTCCCTGCCTTCCCTGTGAGAGTTGTTGTAGGCTGAGGACCACAGTGAGGATTCAGGGTGGCAGGAGCACTCACCACTGTGGGCCCCAGTCACTATGGCTGTTTTCCCAGTCAGATCTGTGGAGCAGCGCTGGAGGTCCCAGGGATGAGACTTCTGCCAGACCTGCACACATAGTTGAAGCAGGAGGACCAGAATAAGGAAGACAGAGCCAGCACCCCAGACTAGCAACTCAGCCCACAGCAACATAGCAGAAACTTCCTGGGCATGCTGGGGAAATGCTGTAGGAGGAAGTGGGTGCAGGATAAATCTGGGCAGAGTGGAGACCAGCAATGAGGCAGGTGTGGAGCCTGAGATAAAATTTAAGGAGGCACTGACTCTTGAGTTTGTTCAATATACTGTTTGAATTTGAGAGTTCCTCCTTAACTCCAAAAGCGAAATTTGGATTTTCAGTCTAAGATGAAGTGACCAAGCTCCAGGGACCGGGGAAGCAAGAAATCAAGTTCTTCATATCTCGAATCACTCTTTGCTTATGCAGGGCCATCTCCTTCCTCCCCTACTGAAAGGAGACTCGAAGTTCTCTCTACAGAGCCAGACCCACTGGCAGCCCTTATGTGTACTCCTTTGGAGGACGGGGGTTTCTTTACAATGCCTCTGCTATGGGTCAGTTTTGGCCCTAAAGCAGGGTCTCCTAAGGGTGGCGAGAGGATTATTTCCTGAACCCTGGTTCTATCTTCTTCTAGGCCTGCAGGATAACTGCTCCCCTTGGAGTTCAGTGAGAGGGTGGACACCCTTGGAAGAAACTGACAAGAGACATCAGACTAAGGCAACTCAGGTGTTTATTTCTGGCAAGCAGAGGGAGGGGCCTGTTACCACTACCAGAGGCTAAGGGATCAGAGTGAGGCAGCGGGCTTAGAGGAGTGTGACCACACTTTGGGGGTTGAGTTCTTCATTAGCTGTGCTACGGTCACCTGGGGCTTTGGAGCACCTGTCTGGATGGGGTGTTGCTCAACGGGAGGAAAGGTGCTACCTTCTTTGTCCTCTTGTTCAGGCACACCAGAGCTGAACAACACCTGGGTGCTCCGGTTCCACATGCTCACACCAGGGGCCAGCTTCAGGGCTTCTGGCAGCAACAGCGGCTTCCACATCACCTGGGCAGTGGCTTCAAGGACCCGGGGTGTGGTTCGAGGCCACCTGCCAGGATCCTGGCCCTCCCTGTCTGCCAGCTCCAGACCCTGTAGAGGCACACGGGTCCGGCCAGCCCACAGCTGGCCCAGCAGCTCGGCCTCCCCTTCCCAACCGCTGGGCCACCTGGCACTGGGCCACAGCTTGGGGCTAAGGCTGCGGGCCACATCAGGGAGCACGGAGTGTGTGGTGAGGAAGCGGATCCTGGAGTCGGGGAGTGGCAGCTTTGACCTGAAGGATGGCGACGATAGGCCTAAATTTAAAGTGGGGAACTGGAGTGCGGGGCCCGAGTCCAAGGCACTTTGAACGCCTGGCCGGAGAGGGAAGAACGCTGCCGGGGAGACACAGGTGCTGGGGCCGAGGGCTTGGAGTTCGGCCCGGGCCTTGGTCTTCTCGCCCCGCTGGCGTCCGCAGTAGGCTTCCAAGGGGCGTGTTTGAAAGTCTGGGACCAGGACCTCAGCCACAGGGCACACCCAGTGGCACGGGAGCCGCGCAGGGTCCAGGCGCTTCACGGCTGCCTTGCGGCGCATCCTGTGGTCCTGGTCGCTCAGCCGCACAGCTGAGGATCCGTCCCGCTGCTGCTGGGAGGACGCGGAGGGGCGGGTGGCGCCGCTCACAGAGGGGCAGGACTCCGACATGCCCGAGGCGATGCCGGGCACCCCCTCCGACCTGAGTTCCAGCCGATCCCCAGCCGCGTCCAGTTGGGGCATGCAACAGTAGAGGTCCTCCAATGACAAATGGAAGCCCAGGGGCTGTCCGCTCTCGGTTAAGGCCTGGGAGCTGGCCACCAGGTACGGCTCCAGAGAAGGGTCGGCATCCTCCGCAGGCGCCTCCTCCACCGACAGCTGGAAGCTCGCGCTCAAGGACCCGGCCGAGGAGAGGCCTCTACACTGGCCGTCCGCTTCCTCTACAGGACCTCCTGGCCCTGCCTCCTGAAACAGCTCTGACGTAGGAGGAGGGGCCAAGGTGACTTTCAGCTCCGGAGAAGGCTCCCAAGATTCCATCTGCTCCTGGGAGCCTCGACCCATCCACGACCTTCCTAAAGGGATCTGGTCCACGCCCCCAGGGTCCTGGGGAAATGCACTCGGACAGTGAGATGTCGGAAAGGGGAGAGCAGGAGTAGGGGCAGAGGAGACCGGAGAGGTTCCTGAGGAGTGTACTTCGCCTTGGAAGTTCTCCAGGCCCTCCGAGGTGGGCGCGTGCAGCACGGGCACTGAACCCTGAGCCCAGGAGTCTGTCGTGCATGCCGAAGGTTCCTCGTCCTCACCCCACGTGGGGTCCTCAGCCACTGCAGATTCTCCCTCGTCCCGGGCCAGGAAGCGCCACTCCGTGATCTGCAGCATGGCCTCCCGGGCCTGGCTGATGGTGAATGGAATGCACTGCGGAGGCGAGGCGAGAGAGGGTCTCAGGTTGGCAGGGAGGGGCGGGAGAGGGAGGAAATGAGTCTGAAGGACCCGAATCCCGGCCCACCTGCTGAGTCACGTAGACTTTGAAAGCAGAGTCCATGACTCGAGCCAGCAAGTCGGCCAAGATGTCCCCTACCACGTCCTCGCCCTCCTCGAGGGCGGTAAGCGCCATCCACTCGGCCTCACTGAGCCGCCCAGGCACAATATCCACCTGCGGCACTGGCACAGTGGGCGGCCGCACTTTTTCCGCCTTGGACCGGGTCACCCCGCGGTCTCGGACCTGCCTCTCCTGCTTCTGTGAGAACAAAACAGGGCAGTCAGAGCAGGAAACCAAGAAGTGGAACGTAAGAGTAGCTGTAGGTTAGAAGGAAGCTTTCTCCAGTTGTCTAGTGGGAAGGAAAAGGGCCAATTGAGGAAGAGCCCATATGTGACTGATGCTTAGTAGATGTTTGACTTAATAATTTTCATTAACAGCCCACTAACCACAATTGACAGATAAAGAAACTGAAGTGGGGAGGCTGAGGCAGGAGAATCGCTTGAACCCGGGAGATGGAGGTTGCAGCGAGCAGATTGCGCCACTGCACTCCAACCTGGCGACAGTGAGACTGCGTCTCAAAAAAAAAAAAGAAAAGAAAAGAAAAGAAAAAAAGAAAGAAACTGAAGTCTGACAGAAGTTAACCATCCTTGCTTAGGAGCACACAGTTAGGAGCACACAGTGAGCAAACTCAGGCAATGTGAAGGTTTAACTTCATGGCCCTTATACCAGTGCAAAGTGTTCAAAATTCTTCAGTGTTCAAAGTACTTGAGAAAGACAATTCAGTAAACAGTCCTGGAATTATTGGTGCTATTTAGAGTCTTCTCTACATTTTGTTTTCCAGAAAAGGATTTTTTTTTTTTTTTAATTCAAGTAACTGCAAATAGGAAACCAGAGGGGGAGCCCCAGGCTGGGACAAATAATGGCTACCCCTCCCTGACAGATCAGGGGAAGGAGGTGGCCCCTACACCCTTTATGGTGAATTCGGGGCCCCTTGCTCTCTCTGCGGCAGCATCCTAGGGGCAGGACCCCGACTGGAGTAGTCGGTCACCCAGCCTGCCATGCCCCAGCCCCTCTTCCCCACGAAGGGTAACTTGGGGGAGGGGATCATGTGCAGAGCAGGAGGCAATGTGGATGAACATTTAGCGCTGGTAGCAGCAGCAATGAGGGATGTCAAATAATGGAACATTGAACCAAAAACAAAACAACTATCTGGAGGTAGTTTGTGAACAAAGGAAAAATGGAACCAGAACCGTGGGGGGTGGCAGGAGCAAGAGGGTTGGGAGTGGGAAGGGTGAGTTCCTTGTTATTGGTGCCCCATCTGAGGAGGGGGAAATGGCCAAGTGGTAGAAGCAAAGTAGGGTTGGGAGAGCAGCCACAGCCCACCTCAGGTGGCTGCCACAGGGCTCATGGGCCTCACCTGGACAATAGGTGACTGCATCTCCATCACTGCAATACGTACTCAGATCCCAGGCAGAGGGTAAGGGGGCTGGGGCCACTGCAAAGAGGGAGTAGGGGATTCACACCCCTCCTGCTTTCCTGTAGCCAGTGGGGGTTGTCCAATCTAGTGCAGGGACTAGGGAAGGTGGGGAAGGATGAAAGGTGTGAGCCTCACATGGTGACAAAGACAGCTTGGCTGGGGGAATCCTAGGGGCCAGCACCCCCCTCCATTGGCCACACCTGCTGCTGCCAGGACAGTGGAGTGGGGTGTGCCAGAATGGGGGCTTGGGCCCCTTTTAAGGCCAGGGGAGCCCTCCCAGGCCCCTCTATGGGAAGTCAGAGGGAACAGTGGAGGAGCAGAGAGGTGGCCCCCAAACCAAAAGCCCAGAGAGCAATGTCCCCACCACCAAGGGAGTGGGGACGCAGCAGGTGCAGGGTGCGGCTAAGTGGGACATTAGCCTTGTCCAGGAGGGCACATATGTATGAGTGGGTGGGCGGGGGTTGGGGGTGGGAACAGGCCAGGGGAAAAGTCCTCCCCACTCAGCCCATAGGGACCCTGCAGCGGCTAGTGTGTTGTGTAGTGTGGTGGTGAGGGCCAGGTGGAAGATGGGGGGTGGTGGCAGGAGGTGGTGGTGATAGTGGGTGTGGGGAGGGGTTAGAGGGTGTGGCGGGGTGGGAGTGGATCAAAGCTGTCCAGTCCCAGAAGGAAGCTGCTCCTTTGGGGAGGACTCCTGCGAGATGCCCTTCTCTTCCTCCTTCTCCAGTTTTTTGAGTCTACCCCTTGGTTTCCTTCCTGGAGTTGTGGTGGTTTTCAGGTCTTAGCATCACCCTTGATTTTGCTTCCCTTTGGTCGGCCCGAGGTCTCTTAGGTGTTGGCATTTCGCTGGGCTCCTTCTGACTCCCTACCAGTGATGTCCCAGGACTCACCGGAGACTGCTGGCGCGGCCTGCCACGGCCCGCTTCTCAGTGCCGTCCTTTTTCTGCTTGGAGGCCAAGGACTGGCTGGACTTTGAGGTCGACTTGCTCATCTTCCCTTCTCTAAGGAGCAGGTGGAAGAGTGATGGCTGGGATGGGCGAACTCGGCCTCGGGCCTGCGTTCGGTTTTGGCGGGAGCGGTGGTGCTGGGCGCTGAGGCCCGGCCAGGCTGGCCAGGTTCCACTGCGGCCACGGCTGGTCGCGAGCCGCGCCAGCACCAGAAAGAGCCCAGGCTCGGAGTCCCCCTTAGAACAGCGCAGCCCCGCCTCAGGGGAGCTAAAAAGTTCTCTACATTTTTTTTTTTTTTTTTTTTGAGACGGAGTCTCACTCTGTCGCTGGGGCTGGAGTGCAGTGGCCAGATCTCAGCTCACTGCAAGCTCCGCCTCCCAGGTTCACGCCATTCTCCTGCCTCAGCCTCCCGAGTAGCTGGGACTACAGGCGCCCGCCACCTCGCCCGGCTAGTTTTTTTTTTTTGTATTTTTTAATAGAGACGGGGGTTTCACAGTGTTAGCCAGGATGGTCTCGATCTCCTGACCTCGTGATCCGCCCGTCTCGGCCTCCCAAAGTGCTGGGATTACAGGCTTGAGCCACCGCGCCCGGCCACATTTTTTTTTTTTAATCAACTATTCTTATCTCCATTTTATGGTAATTTACCTAGTATCACACAAGTAGGAGGTAGTGAAGTCAGAATGCATTCACATGCAAGTCTGACTCCAGAGCGTCTCAACCAAAGGCATTTGCAACAAATATGAAAAAAGATAAATATCCCAAGTAAATTAAAAGCTCATATTTAACAAATGGCCGGCGCGGTGGTTCATGCCTGTAATCCCAGCACTTTGGGAGGCTGAGGCGGGTGGATCATTTGAGGTCAGGAGTTCGAGACCAGCCTAGCCAACATGGTGAAACCCCGTCTCTACTAATAATACAAAAATTAGCCAGGTATGGTGGGCGCCTGTAATCCCAGCTACTAGGGAGGCTGAGGCATGAGAATTACTTGAACCCAGGAGGCAGAGTTTGCAGTGAGCTGAGATCATCCTGTCGAACTCCAGCCTGGGTGACAGAGTGAGACTCTGTCTCAAATAAATAAATAAATAAATAAATACTAATAAAATAAAAAATAGAAGAAGAAAAATGGCCAGGCACAGTGGTGCACAGCCATAGTACCAGCTGCTTGGGAGGCTGAGGCAGGGAGATTGCTTCAGCCCAGGAGTTCAAGTCCAGCTTGGGCTACATTGCAATAAAAATTTAAACTATAAGAAGAAAAACCATTTGAGATCCCAAAGATAAGCAAAGGACATGACATTTCACAAAAGAGGGACTGTAGATGACTAATAAATATAGTATTGAGATTCTGATTTCTAGTTCATCAAATTAGAAATTATTTTAAAAACAAGAATACTCAACATTGGTAAAGGTTTAGTGTGACACCATGCTGCAACAGTATGCATGAAGACATCAAAAAATGTTTTCACTTCTTCAACTCTGCAATTTCAGTTCTATAAATACAACCAAAAGGCATTTTCTGAAATGAATATAAAAATATATTCTCCAGGCCGGGCGCGGTGGCTCAAGCCTGTAATCCCAGCACTTTGGGAGGCCGAGACGGGCGGATCACGAGGTCAGGAGATCGAGACCATCCTGGCTAACACGGTGAAACCCCGTCTCTACTAAAAAATACAAAAAACTAGCCGGGCGAGGTGGCGGGCGCCTGTAGTCCCAGCTACTCGGGAGGCTGAGGCAGGAGAATAGCATAAACCCGGGAGGCGGAGCTTGCAGTGAGCTGAGATCCGGCCACTGCACTCCAGCCTGGGAGACAGCGAGACTCCATCTCAAAATATATATATATATATATATTTTTTTTGGTTCTTAAACAATATATATATATTCTCCAACAAATTCCCTGTGATATTTTTATAACAGCAGAATATTGAAAATATGTCTTTAAAAAGAGAATAATTGACCATGCTATATATACTGAAATATTATGCAATGATTAAAGGCAATCTTTTCTGTTTGTTTTTGTTTTTGAGACGGAGTCTCGCTCTGTCACCCAGGCTGGAGTGCAGTGGCAAGATCTCAGCTCATTGTAACCTCCACCTCCCAGGTTCAAGCAATTCTCCTGCCTCAGCCTCCTGAGTAGCTGGGATTACAGGCGCCTGCCACAAGGCTCAGCTAATATTTTTTCTATTTTTAGTAGAGATGGGGTTTCACCATGTTGGCCAGGCTTGTCTTGAACTGGCCTCAAGTGATCTGCTCACCTCGCAGGCATGAGCCACCGACCCAGCCATTAAAGGTAATCTTTAGAAAGAATTTGCAATGGCATAAAGCAAATGTTTATGATGTAATATTAAATGAAAGAAGCAGGATACAAAATTACATATCAATTATGATCTCATATATGTAAACCACTATGTGTTCAACAAAAGGAAAACATCAAAATGATAACAGAGAGTACGTTTCCTTCCTATGCTCTTTTCTATTTTGTAAGGTCTCTACAATGAGTTTGTTTCCTTTTGTAATCACTTAAAAAAAAAAAAAACACTAGTCCCCAAAACTCACTTTAGGGACATAAAATGTTTACAAACAATCTCTTGGGAGCTCCCTCAATTCCCCACAACAGTCTCCCTGAACCTGGTTCCTTCCAAAATGCACCTCCAAATGTGATCTTCCCAAACCTTTGCCTATTGCCCTGCTAAAACCTTGTCTCATATCTGTTTCCTAAAATTCATTATCTCCTCAAACCTTTGCCTATTGCCCTGCTAAAACCTTGTCTCATATCTGTTTCCTAAAATTCATTATCTCCCCAAATCTGCTGTTTCCTAAGTCTTGCACTGAACTCAAAATCCCTTGTCTTATTACCCCATCCACCAGTGAGAAGAGCCCTGTGGCAAGCACCAGGAGTGGCCCATAGCCCAGGCCAAGCTTGACTAGAGCAGGGCTGACTGGACTGGGTAAAGAGAGTTGGTTCCTTAGACCTCCCCTCCCAGCTTTGCATCTGACACCCGTGATGGTGACCAGAGGGGACAGAGATATTTCTGCACAAAGGCTCTTCAAATCCATTTTCTTTTTTCTTTTTCTTTTTTGGGAGATAGTCTCTGTCACCCAGGCTAGAGTGCAGCGGCACGATCTCGACTCACTGCAACCTCCGCCTCCCGGGTTCAAGCGATTCTCCTGCCTCAGCCTCCCGAGTAGCTGGGACTACAGGCACCGCGCCACCACACCCAGCTAATCTTTTGTATTTTAGTAGAGACGGGGTCTCGCCATGTTGGCCTGGCTGGTTTTGAACTCCTAACCTTAGGTAATCCGCCCGCCTCAGCCTCCCAAAGTGCTGGGATTACAGGCCTGAGCCACTGCAACCGGCCCCGTTTTCTTTACTTTAAAATTGATTGGTTCTTAAACGATTTGACTTTCAAATGCAGGCTCTGAATTATTTAATATATTTCTTCCTATTGAAATTCTCGAGATAGATTTTTTCTGTTATCTTCTCTCTCTAAATGCTTATCCATTTAAATACGCACCACCATGTAAGAGACTTACTACATTCATTAGCTGTTTCAAAATCCACTTCCCATTCTCAGGCTCTAAACCACCCACCGACCCTTTCCCTCATGGCTTGAGTGTGACAAAGCGTTTGAGTGGGCACCTTGCAGGTGTAGGTTTTCTGCCCGAGTACTGACGTGGCTTCCTTGGTCATCTAGAACTCCCGCGCGGTGGGCGGGAGCAAGTAGGGGCAGTGGGCGGCCCAGAGCCAGCCCACTGTTCCCGACACTGTCCTTAACGGCCGACCCTGGCTCTGGCACATCCCCAGCTGAACTGAAGCTCACCGAGCCTTCGTGCGCCATCGCCAACGCGGTCGCAGCAACTCTGCTGTTTCTGCTGCGTCCGGGCCGCGCAGCGGCCTAACAGTCGCCTCAGCAACCACGCGCTCGGGGTCGCTCGCCCCGCCCACAGTTGCCCCGGCAACCGCGCCGCCCGCGGCACGTTCCGGCCGCACACCCCGCCCAACGGCCGTGCGTACGTGCGTCGTCTCTATGGTGGCGGCGGTTTGGAGGGACCCTGCGAACCAGGAGTCAGGCGAGCCGATCTGGGGGCTGCGGGTGTTACTTCTGACCTAGGCCGGGGGCTTCAGGGATCCGAGCCGAGGTAGAAAGCCTTGGGGTCTTCATCACACTTATTTGGCTCGCAGGCTTGGGGCCATCGGGTGGTCCTGTGTCATCACCATTCCTCCTCTGCGATTCCCCCGTCTCCCCAAAACAGCCCTGGGACTCCCCTGTCTTGCTCCTCGAGACCCTCCCCACGCCGTGTGACCCTCCCCCATCACCGTCGTCAGGGCACCCCATCCTGTGACCCACTATCAGGCATCTTCCGAAATGCTCGATGATAGCCTCCCTCGGACATCTCCGCTGCGTCTGTTTGTAGCGCGCCTGGTGATTCGGAGGCACCTCCCTACGGGATGTACCGCCGGGAGCGCTCCATTCCCCTTCGAGGCTCGGCCGCCCCCCTGTGCAACAACCTCAGTGTGCTGCAACTGTCGGCTCGCAAACTCACGTATTTTGGTGTGGTTCATGGACCAAGCGCCCAGCTTCTCAGCGTTGCTCCTGAGGGTGTGCCCTTGGCCCAGCGCCAGCTCCACGCTAAGGAGGGTGCTGGGGTGAGGCCCCCACTTATGACTCAGGTGAGGCATGGAGTTAGGAGTGATGTTGCTGAACCCAGTCCTACCCCCAGCCTTTTCTCTCCAAACCTTCAGGAGCAGGCATGTCCTAACCTCAGAATCTCCACCTTTCTGCCGGGCGCGGTGGCTCACGCCTGTAATCCCAACACTTTGGGAGGCTGAGACGGGCACTTGAGGCCAGGAGTTGGAGACCAGCCTGGCCAACATGGTGAAACCTCTTCTCTACTAAGAATACAAAAATATTAACCGGGTGTAGTGGTGTGCACCTGTAATCCCAGCTACTTGGGAGGCTGGGGCAGGAGAATCGCTTGAACCCAGGAGACTGAGGTTGCAGTGAGCCGAGATGGTGCCACTGCACTCCAGCCTGGGCGACAGAGCAAGACTCCATTCCCCCCGCCCCGCCCCCCGCCAAAAAAAAAGACTCATCTTCCCTGCTTTGATTTTCTCCCTACACTGATGCACCTCCCTCCAGGTCCACTGGTGTGTCCTCCCCTTTCGAGTGCTGCTGGTACTCACCTCACATCGAGGAATACAGGTAAGAAGAGGACTCTCCTGCTTGCCCCACCAGAGCCTTCTCAGCTCCCCTCCAGGCTTCCAGACTCTTTCCCACTTGCCTCTGAACACTTCCAAACTTTTCACATGCTTGGCCCACTCACTCTTTTTCTATTTCTTATCTTCAATCTTTCCATCTTTTCCAGTTCCCAAGTGTCACCTCCAGTATCTGCCCCTTTACTAGTTGTGTGTTCTTACACTATACTCACTCTCACTGTTGTCCTCTGAAGAAATTAGGATAAAAATAGTACCTACATCCCAGATTTGTTTTGAGGATTAAATGGGCTAAGACTAACATGGATATGTGAAGTACTCAGCAGAGGTCAGTTGGGTTATGCCCCCTGGTTCTTGCCCTCGTCTTCCAGATGTACGAGTCCAATGGCAACACCATGGTCTACTGGCATGCACTGGACTTTGGAGATGCCTCCCCAGGTACCTGCAGGACCAAGTGGGGTAGGGGCAGAGAGTGTTTGCTAGGGCTGCAGGAAGGGATATTTCTGATCATTCTTCCCTTTCATATTCAGTACAGGCTGTGTTTGCCCGGGGAGTTGCTGCCAGTGGCCACTTCATCTCTGTGGGTGAGGGAGCCAAGGGCAGGGCATGGAGGGGTGCTGGAGCATGTGGGCTGTGGCCAGGAGGATAATGAGGGCCTGAGGAAACTGTGGAAAGTTAGAGGGAAGGGTGGAAGTGGAGTGGAATCAGAGACTCCAGTAAACCTTGGAAGGGTTCAGAGGATCAGGGTGGGATAGGATGAGGCTAGTGAATGAAGGGTCATGGCTGTTGGAGCAGTGAGAAGGGGTTTTGTTACTAAGGTTTCTGGGATGGAGTAAGTGTTGAGTATGGTGGCTGGAGACCCAGGTGGGTCAGGAAGTCATCACTGGGGTACTGATTCTGGCTATAGGAACATGGTCAGGCCGGGTGCTGGTGTTTGACATCCCGGTCAAGGGTCCCAACATTGTACTGAGCGAGGAGCTGGCTGGGCACCAGACACCAATCACAGACATTGCCACCGAGCCTGCCCAGGGACAGGTGAGTGGACTTCCCCTACCCAGCTGGGAGCCTTCCCCACCGTGGGAGGGAGGGGACCTGGCTTTGAGTCTTGGCTCTGCCACTAAACAGGTGGATTGGCAAATCTGCATTTTCCTAGTCTTCAGCAACCAGGTTCAGTGATAAAGCCAGAGATACTTTACATTTATGTAGTATTTTATAGTTAACGAAGGCTTTATAATACTGATATGAAATGAGGAGTTGGAACAAATGGTTTCTAAGATACTTTCCAGCTCTGAAATGTGCAGCTTCCTTCTCCAGGGCAAGTCCTACCTATTCAGGCCCAGCTCCAGTGCCATCCATCCTCTCCAGGAAGCCTTCCCCATATTCTAGCTCCCACTGATCTCTCGTAGCTGAAACCTGAATTGGCTCTGCCCTCAAAAAACAACTCTTGTCTCCCCAATTAATTTGCAAACTTCTTAAGAACAGGGTGTTTTCTTATTCATATTCTCCACTGTACCTGGCATAGGGCTAGGCCCATGGGCTGTGTTGGCTGCCTGGTGTTGCGGGGTGCAGGGGCCCAGGGTCTAGTAATGACTGTGACTGGTTCACTACAAGACCTCCAGAAGGTCATGACACTGTGGCCTCAGTTTTATCATCCATCCAGTGAGGCAATTATGCACCCCCTCCTAACGTGTTACTAGAGGATGGGACTCCATGAAGAAATTCAAGGAAAGCAGTTCATGCTTCCTAAGGGAACCCTGGTGGTAGGGGTGGTTTCTGATGGGTCTAGCTAGTGAGACCCATCTTGCCCTTTGCCTGGAGAGGCAAAGATGCACACACTGCCTCCCTTCCCCTCCTGCCCTGTATACAGGACCATAGCAGGGGAGAAAGGGAAGGGCTGATCCTGCTTTTCCCTTCAGGATTGTGTGGCTGACATGGTGACGGCAGATGACTCAGGCTTGCTGTGTGTCTGGCGGTCAGGGCCAGAATTCACATTATTGACCCGCATTCCAGGATTTGGGTAGGTGAGGCAGAAGGGGTAGAGGGCTTCATGAGGTAGCTTCAGGTACGATTTGATCTGGGCAAAACAAAGTTGGGTGTCACCCTTGCAGAGTCCCGTGCCCCTCTGTGAAGTTGTGGCAGGGGATCATAGCAGCAGGCTATGGGAACGGACAAGTGCATCTGTATGAGGCCACCACAGGAAATCTGCATGTCCAGATCAATGCCCATGCCCGGGCCATCTGCGCCCTGGACCTGGCTCCTGAGGTGGGCAAGGTCAGTCTCCTCCTCTGTCCCTACATACCCTTTTTCCCGGCAGTGGAATGTTGAGAGAACACCATAGGCTTGTCTTTGCAACTTAGTGTAGCCCCCTCCCTGGGGCACCTCGACTGGGGATTCCATCTTATACCTGTCCCCTGTCAGGGCATTCTGACTCCCCCCCGTTCCTCTTCCACAGCTACTCTCTGCAGGTGAGGACACCTTTGTGCATATCTGGAAGCTGAGCAGAAGCCCAGAGAGTGGCTACATTGAGGTATGTGTCATGGGATGGGTGGAATGGGGGAGGGGGGCAAGCATGGGGCAGCAGGCCCTGACCATCCCTCTGCTCTCCCAGATGGAACACTGTCATGGTGAGTGTGTTTCTGACACCCAGCTGTGTGGTGCTCGATTTTGTGATTCCTCGGGCAGCTCCTTTGCCGTGACTGGCTATGACCTTGCGGAGATCCGGATATTCAGCAGTGTGTGAGAAGAGCAGCCTTCCTTTGTCCCTGTGGTATTCATAAAGTACCCACTCCACCCAGCGTTAGTCTGATTACTCAGTATCACAGTCATATTTCACAGCTGGTAAACTATGCTCCAGGGATGAAGTGAGGCAGGTCTAGACCAGGCAGAGAGAGGCACCCTGTCCTCAGGAGCCAGGTGAAAGCTGCTGTTAAATAGCTTTAATGGTTGATGTGGGAGTCACAAGGGAGGTATGTTTCCTCCAAGGGTTCTTCAGTGCCATCCTCAAAGCTGGTTAGTGCAGGGAGGTAGGGCAGAGTTGGTTCCAGTTTTCTTCCAGGAAGGGTTTAGGGAGGTCCCAGCCAGCCCCAGGAATGAGTCCCTCAGTACCATGGCAACCACAATTTAAGAGGGGCTTCTGCCCACCCCTGCAGCCTACCCCAGGTCCAGCAGAGGAACAGGAGGCCAGACTGGCCAGCTTGCAATAGACAGCGCCGTATCCAGAGCCCGACTGTGCATGGGTCATTTTCTCTTCTGGGCAGATCCTATGCCAGCACCTTTCTCTCTCACACTGGTGACTGGAGCCAAGTGCGAGGCTGGCCTTTACTGCAGAGGCCTCTGGTCCGTGGGGATCGCTGAGGTGGGAGGGGGGCAACCGAGCGAGCCCTCGGGGAGTGGTCTGGGGGGACAGCATCCAGGGAAAAGGTTCGGGGTCTCCCCCAGGGCAGGGGGTGGGTCCAGGCTGGGGCTGGGGCCACTGAGGCAGGCGAGCAAGGGTTAGGCAGGGCAGGCTGGTCTGTAAACATTGCCAGCCAGGGTGGGGGTGTCTCCAGCCTTGCGCCCTCCCGCTGGGTCAGGATGTCTGTCACCGCTGCGATGTCATCCAGCGGCTCAATAGCTGTGGCACCAGGAAGGGATTGGGGGAGGGGTGGGATAGTCAGAGCTCAGGCCCTAAGCCTACCCAGCCCTATCACCTGTCACTGTAATAGGAAGAAAGCAAAGCCCGGATCTCAGCCGAGATTGCATTATCCTGCAGGAGCAGCCCCTCACCTCGGCCCCCTGGGGCTACAGGCTCTGATAAAACTGAGATGAGGGGCACAAGGTAGATGGGGATGGGAAGGGGACGGGTGGGGAGCAGAGGTGGGTGAAGAAACCAAGAAAGAGGAGAAAACGAAAGCGGTGCCAGGCAAGTGAGGGGTCAGAGGAAGAGACAGGAATCCACATGCAGAAAGGGAAACAGAAAACAAGAAATTAGGAAAGAAATCGATGAAATGGTCCTGGCTCATTGGGGTTTTGTTTTGAACTTTGGTGGAGATGGTTCTAAGAAGAGTTGGAGAAGAGAAAAGAACACACAGGATTGGGTGAGAATTGGGTCCCCAGGGATCTGGTGTAGCCCAGAGTGTGCTTTCTCTGTTTCCATTATCTGGTTTCTCTTTAAGTCCCCAACCCTACTTCCCATTAGCTTCCTGGAGTGCACATTCCTCTCACTTACCCATCTCATGGTACAAGGACCCCTGCTTTGCCAGTGCTTGGGGTGGTTTCCGGGAAGCAGGAGTTTCAATTTTCATGATTTCGTCACAACACTGCTTCCACTGGCCTGGAGGAAGAGCACTGATTAGAAGAGAAGGCCAGGCTGCCCTTTCTCCTGCTACATTCCCTTCCACACAATCTTGAAACAGAGACCTTTAGTAAAAATGACAAAACTCCAGTCCTTCCCAGAGGTTCAACCCAGCCCCCTTCTCTCTTACTCATGTCAAAGAAAAGCTGCCACAGAGCCTCCATCCAGCTCTGCAGGGCTTCCCGACTTTCTGTCTGAAGGGTGTGTGTCACCTCATCATCCCCATACTGGTTACTGATGCTTAGCGTGAAGGGCCGTCCTAGAGCCTGGTCCAGCTCCCCTGCCCGGACTCGAGTCTCCTGCAGGAGAAAGAAGAGGTCTACCTTGGTCACAGAAGTTGGCAGTGACAATCAGGCAGCCTTGATCACCCCTGCCTTAGAAGGATGAGCTTGCAGGGCTTTTGCTGAGCCCTCTCATTTGTCTCCTACTGACCAGAGTAGGAAGAAATGGCAAAAAAGGGCTGGAGATGAGACAGCCAGTCCTGAGTCAGGGGAGGAAGAGCAACTTGAGACAGGGAAAGATGGATTGAGCAAGGCAGGGAAGACACAGAGGCAGGGAAGGATGCTCCAGCCAGAGGTCCCTCAGAACTGCCAAAAAGTAGGCAGGAAAGCCAATAAAAGGGATAAGGAGCAAAGAAGGGCAATTGGACCTGGAGAGAAATGGGAAGTGGTAAAATAGATACAAATTGGAATCTGAGGGAGAAGAGGGAGAGAGGATGAAAAGCCCTGAACTGGCAGGCGGGAAAACCCTCTCTGAGACTTGGCAGGGACTGAGGATGGCAAATGAATGGGACAATCCTCTCCCAGTGATGCTGTGGTGGGGGAGAATACGGGCCCCAGAAGCTGGATGTGGCACTGTCAGGAGCAGGAGGCCTGCTTCTATCTCTTTGAGGTACGTGCCCACCCTACTGGGGCCTGAAGGAGAGGCTTCTGGGCCTGTGCCTTTGGTGGCCTTACCACAAGGGACCCATCACCTTGTTGATGGCAATAGTAAGCAGCGGCTCTTCCCCAGTGTCTGCATCCTCAGGTCGCCGGTAACAGAAGAGGTTTGTGCCTTTCAGAACTCCATGCACTTGTGCCCAGTTCTGCATCTCCCCAGCTTGCTGCACAAATGACTCAACATTTTCTGGGGAAGTCACACCCCCCAGTATCCCTCTTCTCAGCCCCTCTTTTGTCCACCCTGCTGTCCATTCCTCCCCTCATCTGGTCATATCCCATTTCTTCCACCCAAATCTTGATTTTTCATTAGCTCTTCTATTCCTGGTTATCCAGCTCTCCTCTACCTTCTCCCTGCTCCCTTCCACTCCTTAGGGCCCTCTCACCTCACCTGCACCCTGAGGGTACCACTTGCAGTAGGCTGAGTCATGCAGAGAGGCTGAGCTGCCAGACGGCAACACACGCTACCATAAAGGGGTAGCCAGGCAGGGTTCTCCTCTGGAGGAGGAGGAAGTGCAGGGTGAGGTAGGGGAATGAGAAGGGGACCATCCCACAGCCCCTCTTCTCACCATCACATGTGTGTGTCCCCCATGCACATACATACTTACCATGACTGGCAAGGGTGAGGTCATGTGTGCGGAATCCATCTTGCACTGCTGCCAGGGTGAGTGTGGTGTGAGCCAAGAGGTGGTAACGAGGACCACTAAGGGAGATAGGAGAGAGCATCAGCCGAGGGAGGGGCGTGTTGGCCAGCAGGAACTCTAAGAGCTGAGCAGATCTGCCCCATTGTTCAGGCTGACCCACTGAAAACTCGCTTGTCTCCCCAGAGGGTTAGGAATGAACATTTACTGAGCTCCAGCTAAGTGTCAGGACCTAATATGTTTTATCCCACTGTATTCCTATGACAGCCCTGTGAGGTTGGTGGCATTCTTCAACTAGATGAGGCAACTTGAGGCTTAGAGAGGTTAAGAAACTTGCCCATAATTTGTAGCTGGAAAGTGGGGGAGTTTGAATTTGAACCCATATCTGTGTCCAAAATCAGTATTCTGTTGACTACCCAAAGGTTCTCAAACTGTTTCTCAGAGTTTCAGTGGTCCCATGAGGTGTCTCCGGGTGCATGTAGGTACCACCACAGGTCCAGGATACTCTGCTCCAACCAAGAAGCTCTGCTCTATCCACATAAAATGTATTTGCTAGGCTGAGTGCTGTGGCTCATACCTGTAATCCTACCATTTTGGGAGGCCGAGGCAGGAGGATCACTTGAGCCCAGGAGTTCGAGACCCCGTCTCTAAAAATAAAATGTATTTGCTGCTACTAAAAAGTTAAGACCCCAAGGCCTAAGTCTCCCTGCCTTCCTACTGGTCTTCTGGACTGGCTTCAGCCCAGTTCTGGGGCATGGGTTGGAATGCCTCCCAGCTATGTGGCCACTGCTCATTCATGTCTGTCCGCACATCCTGGCAGCAATGCAAAATGGGTTCTGCACACTCAACACAGTTCAAAGGTCACCTGTGGGCCGAATATAGGCAGCTGAGGGTGGTGGCAGTGTGCAAGGCCTTACCCAACAGCTGGGGTGGGAAGCAAGATGGGACTGCTCCCTGAACCCCCAGCACTGTCCAGCGATGCCCGGACACGCCTCCCTGAGGAGCGGCCCAGGGAGCTGCTGAGTTTGGTGGCAAGCCTCTTGGGGGCGCCAGTCAGGGCCCCCTCTTCTTCCACACACGCCCCATACAGCTCTAACCGAAGTTCAAAGTCTGGCCCCGCCTCAGCGCTGGTGGGAGGAAGGAGGGTGATCACAGGAAAGTCCAGGGAGGCAGAGGGTGGGGGATGTGGGTGGGGCAAGTGCAGGACAGCTCCACAGGGAAGGTCAGGTGCCCCCCACCCCCAGCTTCCTCCCCTGGAACTTGCTCATCCAGAACTGGAGCAGAGTGGAGGAAGGGAGCCACAGTTTGAGGTACTCACAAGAGCACATTGCTCTGAAAGGAGATGTCTGTAAGGGTCCTGTCCACCAGGATCATCTCTGTGTCCTGGATGTGTTCCCCCAGCTGCAGTAGCAGGAACACAGCCCAGCGGTGCAAGTCTGGGAACAAAGTGGGCAAAACTCAAAAAACACGTCCCACAAGAGCCTCCTACTTCAGGGTCATTCCCCTGAATCTGTCCCAGGGTGTGTGGAACTCACCACCTTTGTTCTTGAAATATTCTGTGTCCTTCCACATGAGTGGAATCCGGAGGTCTAAGGGGCAGAGGGGTAGGAACAGATGTTGAGATGGGGCAGGAGGCCGTGTGCCTGGGCAAGGGGTGCCAGCAGCTGGGGTAGCTGTGCTTCTTACCGGAGATGCAGACCCGGCCGCGGCAGGGGGAGCGCTCAGCGGGCGGGCCACTGTCAGAAGGCCTGTGGATAAATCACAATGTCCTGGCCTGGCCTCTAGCCACTATTCCCCCTTGCTCTGGTCCCAAGGACTCTAGGATCCCCCTGGTCCCAGGGCCTCAGCCACCAGGTCCCCAGCCAGGCTGACAGGCAGGGCTGAGGGACTATAAGGGAAAGTTGTCCATTGAACCCAGCAGTTTGCCAGGCTTGGGGACACCAGGGACACTCAAGCCACATTAACTCACACATAAGGCACAAGCTCAGGGCTCCTCTCTCCAAGCACCTTCCCTGACCACCTCTCCAGACCCCTGCCAAAAACAGGTGTGGCCTTGAGGGGACAGGTGCCCACAGAGAGACTTCATTTCCAGGGCTCTCCGTTAAACCCCTGCCTTAGAGGCATTTCCAGGCTTTTCTTTTTCTTTCTTTTTTCTTTTTTTTTAACAATAGGAAGGCTGCTTATTCCCCACTATCCCATCACTTCTTTGATATAGGAGGGTACTGGGTCAGAAAATAATTTGGCCATTTGTTCAAAGGAAAATCACCAATAGGGAAGAGTTACGTTCCATTCACTACAGACCCTTTTCCTTCCCTTACCATTCCCCAACTTTGATTTCTCCTTTTTCCTCCTGGCCCTATATGCTGTACCCTACTAGTGCCCCAAGTTCTGCAGCCCCCTCCTCACCCCACTGCAGGGCCCAACACCCCACCTTCCCTCCCTCCCTGTGCATCAGGACTCACCACATGTGTCCCTTTCCTGAAGTGACTGCCAGTTCATCTGTACTTATCAATAATGCCACTAAAGTAATTACTGACTTAGTAGAGCCTTAAGCTAAATGATGTGGCACTAATGGCAATGTGTTTAGCTGCTAGACACTTGGGGTGTACCTCAAATCACCTGTGTGGGCTGTGTGAGGACTTAGGCAGGACAGAGTCTGTCCATGCTGCTTCTCAGGAGAGGCTGTCGCCCCGCCAGCTTGCCCTTCCTCTAGCTTCATGGGATAGCCATAGAGTAGATTTTCTGCCTCTCTGGTAGCTTCATGGGTGAGCTCCTGGCAACCTCCCCTTGTGTCAGCCTTCATGGGTGGAATGAGCACCATGCCTGTGAGGGGCTGGGACTAATTCCCCAAGCAGCCTCAGTGGAGTAAGTAGGCCACTTTCCTAAAAACCAATTCTCCAAATGACCACTTTATCCAAATTGGCATATTCTTAGAATAATTTGCCAAATATTTTCCCCAATATTTTGGTTTTATCATGGCATCACTTAAGTCATTACAGACTTGTCAGATCAACAGTCTAATGTCAGTGTTGCTTACATTTTACATCCAGAAGCTGCGCTCTTTTAGAATGCACAATCTAATTTGTTTGAATGGGTAGGCTTTCCTTAAGTGGTTTCTTATTTCCTTTCCCACTCCCTGCCTCTGATGGTGAACCCCAGATAACAAACTATTGTCGGTATGTGGTAAATTGGCCATTTTGTGAACTAGCATTGAGGAAATTAATTTTCCAAAAGCCAGGTAGCCAGTCTTACTGGATCACAGACAGGGCTTAGCAAATTAGTGCTTTTGCATTACTTGCTACCCTTCAGATCAGCTGCCTTTCACCAGACACACTGACTTTCCTAAGTCCTGCCCTGCCTACTCACAAATGCACCTCTGAGCAACACATAATGGTGGTAAAACACCAAGGTCTCTCCCAGGTCCCTGATAAGACTTCATGGGGAAGTCATCTTTAAGGTGGTCCACATGCCACACATGCACACACTGCACCATCACCACCCAGAAGGCCTCCTGCCTCCATCAAGGCCTCGCCTCCCCCTTGCTCACCGCCGGCCTGTCTTCCCCAGCACCTGCGCCTCCTTGCGCCGCTGCAGCTCGCCCATGTAGCTGAGGATGCGGCTGTTGCACACTAGCAGGCTCTTGGTGGCCTCCAGAGCCTGCTCTCGCTGGGAGCAGGCTGCCAGCAGCTTACAGGCCCCTTCCCTCATCCGGATCTCATGGTCTAGCTTCCTCTGCAACTCCGTGTCCTAGCCAGGGTTGGGGGAAGGGTGAGAAGGAAATGTCAGTCAGAGGACAGGCTAAAGCACTCCCCAGTCCCCAAGTGGGCTGTGGCCAGTAAAACTGACAAGAAACTAATGTTTTAGGCAGTTCAAGAGCAGGCATTGGGTGTCAATCTCAGCTGCCCACGAATATCCAGAGAAGCTTTGTAGCCAGGTGCAGTGGTGTGTGAGGGAGGCTGAGGCGGGAGGATCCCTTGAGCCTAGGAGATCAAAGGCCAGCCTGAGCAACACAGTGAGACTCCACCCCTAAAAAATATATATAACAAATAAGAAAAATAGAGATGCCCTCATGCATTTGATGGTTGGAAGTATAAATTCCTTCAGCCTCTTTTGAGTGTAATTTGGAAAAAAAATCTATGAAAACTATGAATTCATATATCCTTTAATCCAGCTATCCAATATCTAGGAGTTTATCTTACACATATAGTTTCACATATAACTAGGTAAAGCCATACATACAAAAATATTCATTGCAGCATTGTTTTAAACATCAAAATTAAAACCCCCTCAGTAGGACATTGGTTAAATAAGTAACAGCACATCTGTACCCTGTAGTATTGCAGACATTAAAGAGGTATGCATTTGTATGCAGATATGAAACAATCTCCAAAATAAATTATGTGAGGAAAGAATGGTAGTATTACACATACATGTATGATATATATGTGTATGCATACATATATATACATATATATAGATATGCATATTTATGCATAAAATATTAGTGATTGTAGGCCTGGGAGGCAGGAATGGAAAACATTTATGATACTTTTTTTTTTTTGAGATTGGGTCTCTGTCACCCAGGCTGGAGTGCAGTGGCACGATCTCAACTCACTGCAACTTCCACCTTCCAGGTTCAAGTGATTCTTGTGCCTCAGCCTCCTGAATAGCTGAGATTACAGGCATGCACCACCATGCCCAACTAAGTTTTGTATTTTGTTTTGTTTTGTTTTGAGACTGAGTCTCACTCTGTTGCCCAGGCTGGCGTGCAGTGGCATGATCTCGGCTCACTGAAACCTCCGCCTCCCAGGTTCAAGCAATTCTCCTGCCTCAGCCTCCAGAGTAGCTGGGATTACAGGTGTGAGCCACCACACCCAGCTAATTTTTATATTTTTAGTAGAGACGGGGTTTCACCATGTTGGCCAGTCTGGTCTCGAAATCCTGACCTCAGGTGATCTACCCGCCTCAGCCTCCCAAAGTGCTGGGATTATAGGCATGAGACACCACACCTGGCCAAACTTTTGTATTCTTAGTAAAGATGGGGTTTCGCCATGTTGGCCAGCCTAGTCTCGAACTCCTAGCCTCAAGTGATCCTTCCGCCTCGACCTCCCAGAGTGCTGGGATTACAGGCTTGAGTCACCGTGCCCAGCCTAATGATACTTTATATATACGCTTTGTACTACTGGAAATTGTATTTCCTTTAAAAAATATTAGATCTTTGGAGTTTAAAAAAAAAATGACCAGGCCCTACCTAAGATTTGCAGAATAAGAATCTCTAGGAGTGGGGCATATGTACTTTTGGAAAACTCCCCAAGTGATTCTGAGGTACAGCCAGGTTGAGAACCACCAACTCATGGGAATGGATAGAAGGAAAGGCAAATGTGAGTTATCCCTCAGACTCAAGTGATCCTGGGGACATCTAGTTGGCAAGGGATCAGTGGACAAGGAGCATACCACCTACAGTGTTCACTGATGCTGCAAAGAACCCTATACACCCCAAATTAGGAGACCCAACACCTACTGGCCCTCTGAGCTTGGGAGATAAGGTCAGAGGCAAGGAATGGGGATGGGAAGGTAGGTGGTCCAGGAGTGAGAGACTGTGGATAAGAGCCAGCTGAGAGGCACTGGGAGAGACACCAGGATTCTCAGGAACATTCATTTAGAAAGGAGCCCTGGAGGTCCTGCTTCTTAAAAAGCAATGGGCAATTTGCTCAACCTCCCTAAGCCTCAGTTTCCCCATCTGTAAAGCAGGAATGGAAATAGTCCCTAGATCCTAGGGCTGTGAGAATTCTGTGAGGCAGGAACTTAAAGCACTTAGCACAGTGCCCAGAATGCGGCATACATTAATGGCAGGGATGCTTATTTTCATGATGCTATACTTTGACGGTAGCAGCATTTACTCAGTCAACACTGGAGCATTCCTGTGCTCTGCAAGGCTGTACATTTAAAATCCAGCTGGGAGATGAGAGATGACAGCTTTAATGGCTGCTCCATAAGTGCCATCTCATGGCACAATCATGCTCACAAGAAACAGACTCTGTTTGCTTCTGGCTGAGGTGATCAAGGAAAGCTTCAGAGAGGAGTTGGAAGACTAACTCCATCACAGTGTACAGATTGGCTCAGGAGACAAGTCGAGTCGCCCATTTGAAACAGGGGAACTAATGTGACCACCCCAAACCTGTCTTTTTCCTCATACCAGCTCTCCTCCATACCCTGTGCCCTTGTATCTATCCCTAGTGGCTCCAGCCTTCAAGTCTCTCAGACCTGAACACCCTAAATTCCCTCATCTAAAACCCTTGTCCTGCCTGCCTACAGATGCTTCCTTGGCTATTTTCTGGGCCACTGTGCTAGGCCGGACTTTCATCACCTTCCCCCTGTTTTCCTTCTGTAATAAGCCAACCCTTTCCCAAAGCCCCTCCACCAAGAAGCCCTTTCAGACTACATAGGTTCTCCCGGTCTAGTTTTGTCTGCACCAGGGTTCTACGCTGCCTGCCAATCCCCACCCTAGTCTGCACCCAGCTTCAGCCACAAACATCCCAAATGGGTGAGCCCGGCAGGAAGGGGACACAGAGGTGTCCTCAACCCCCATTTTGGCTAGTCTCATCCCAGTCCCAGCACTCACGGATCCTTCCCCAGCCCTGTCCATTGCGAGAGGCGCGCACAGGCGCGCGAGGTCCAGAGAGCTGCACTGGCCTGGGGAGCTGGCGGGGCCCGAGGGCCGCGGGAAATCGGAGGAGCCAGGGCGCCGGCGTAGCTGCACCGCCTCCAGCCGCAGCGCTCAGGGCGCCGGTGACATCAGCTCCCAATTGCCGCGAGAGCAACTGAGGGGTACCAGGGCGTTGGAGGTCCCTCCGGGCACCTGGTTGGGCTTGGCTCAAGGCGGTGCTTCCACCGAGACTCCGTCGCGGCAGGAAGGGCCCTCCGGGAGTGCGCCCCACCGCCCTGGAAAAGCTCCTGGCCTTCACGACGTGCTCCAGCTCCGGGAGGCCCCTCCAGCGTAGCGTTTGCCCTCCAAGTTGACCCCTTGCCTGAGAGTATGGAGGGCGGATAGTGTATACATTGGGAGAGCTGGGGCCCTAGGGAGGTCGCTGGGCCTAGTATGAATGAGCGGGACCACAAGCCCAGACACCTCCTCTATTTCCTTACTGCTCTCCAGCCCCAAATCCACTCTCCCAAGGCCCAAGGCCAGGAGTGCCCTAGGAAACTGGCTCCCACCTTTTCACGCAGAGGAACTGGGAATCCTGGCTCAGGATCTGGACCCTTGTGCTTCTAGGGTTTCCCCACCCCAGGGATAGTTCTTTGTTGCCCCCTCCCCACCCAAACACACCCTCTCCCCAAGTGGGCATCATTTCCCCCAGGCTCTCCTGGGAAAGAGCCCAGAGCTGGGTGTCAGCTGGACCTGGGTCAGATCCCAAGGGGCTAGAGAATGAGTCATGTGCCCCACACACATTAGGCCCCCTGTTGATATCCCTTCCACCCCTCCCACTCTCTTCTGTCTCTGACTTCCTGCTCTGCTTCTCACCACCCTCTGTTTCCTTCAGAATTTCCACCAGGGCTAAGTACAAATCCTGGCTTAGGGACTTGACAAGCCCAGAGAATTTGACCCCTGGAGCCTGAGTTTGTAAAATGGGGAGTATTCCACCTCCTTCGTAGCATTGTTTGAGAATTATATGGGAAAGTCTCATCTCTACCCGGGCCTAGCATATATTTTAAAACAAGCTCCCTTTACTTGCAGCTTGAGTCACTTCCTCCAGAAAGTCTTCTGGGATTTACTCTTCCATGACTATCTCTCTTAACATTCCCTGAAATATCAATGGGTCTCTCTTTTGAGGACCTGCTGAACTTGGTTGAGAAAGAACACAGCACCCTCAGCCACTCTCCTAAAGGAGAGTGACCAAAGTGAAACTAAGCCTCTCCTCTGCCCCAGAACTTGAACAGGCCTCCCACAGAGAAAAATTACATTTTTTGGAGGAGGGCAGGATGCAGAATTTAAACATTTACATACCTAGACCAGCTCTGTCCAATAAAACCTTCTGCGCTGATGGAAATGTTCAGTAGCCATCTAGCACTTGAAATATGGCTACACCTGTAACTGACATGGACACTGCAGAGGACTATGAATGGCAAATAGGTTTTATCTCATGCACTGATGGAGGATAATTAGGTAGAGTCCCAACGAGTTCACTGGACACTTTTCAACAAATTAGGAAAAGTTGACCCTCTCCAGGCAAACAAATTAGATAAAGGTGCTCCCTCCTGATGCAGTTGAAACCAGACCAGGACTCTCACCTCTGGCTGGCATCTGTGTGAAGGACACAACCTGCACAGTTTATGCCAAGATGGTCCTGAGAAAGATTCTGAGGCCAGGTCTGGGCTCATTGATAAAGAGTGCCAAAATTGACCAGTAACATCTACTATGATCCAGGGAGTGGGGGGCAGGGCTTGAGCAGGGCAGCACATACAATATCCTGCCATTCCTTATCTAGACTCTTTGCAGTCCTGCCTCTGACCTCTCAGCAGCAGCCCCTGCCTGGTCCAGGCAGTCACTTCCACAGCTTCCTCCATCATCCCCACCTCCGTAAACAGCCACACCACCCAGTTGCTTAGCCACATACCTGGGAATCATCCTGGAGTTCTCTTTCTTTGCCTTACCCCTCCCATCCAATCCATCAGCAAATCCTGTCAGACCTACCACTACCATTTTAAATCTACTCCCTTTCTCCACCATGAGCATTTTAATTCACACCACCAGGTTTACTACCCTATTACTGAAACAGCCTCCCACCTGGTGGACATTTGTGACCTCTTTTGCCAACCCTCCACGCCCAACCCTACCATCAACTTCCCACCAGCCTATTCTCCATAGCAGCCGTCATTTAAAAACATGACTCATGAGTCATTCCCTTGCTTAAAACCCTTCCATGGCCCAACATCACACTTAAGGTGAAATCCAGGTGCCTTATCATGGTCTTCAAGGCCCTGCATGATCTGGCCCCTGCCCATCAGCTCCACCCCAACTACTATATTCCAGCCACACTGGCTCTCTTTCCCACAAATATATTACCCCCGTCCTCATCTCAGGGCCTTTGCCCTTCCTCCAATCTTCACATATCTCCAAATCCTCCTGGGCTTAGCTCAAAGATCTCCCAACAGAGGCCTCCCCTGACCTCACATCTAACATTGCCTACCTCATCTGATTTTCATTACATCCCCATTTTCATCATAATTTCTTTACGTGATATTATTTATGTGTTTGTATATATATTTCTGTTCTCCCACTACAATGGAACTTTCTTGTCTTGTTCACTGAGGTATCCTATGGTCTAGAAAGGAGCTTGGCACATAGTACATATTCTATACATGTGTTTAAGAATACACAGGGCAAGGCGCAGTGGCTCACACCTGTAATCTCAACATTCTGGGAGGTCGAGGTAGGGAGATCACTTGAGCCAGGACTAGCCTGGGCAATATAGTGAGACCTCATCTCTATAAATAAATTGAAAAAAACAAATACATGAATAAACAGCACCTTGCCATCTCAAGGGCCAGCAGAATCCTTACTCATAGGCCAGAGTCCTTCTCTTCTCTAGTAAAGCTACATCCTTTCTGCAAACCTCGCTCACGTTGAACTCCTCTCCTTCCCATACCTAAAACGAACCCTTGTCCCCAGAACAGACATCTACACTCACCCACAGAGCTTCCTGAAATAAGTGTAAAAACCCTGCTGCAAACATAAGACTACGATGGGCAGAACTGAGCCTGGGTCCACACACTGCACCCAACACAAGGCATAGGGAACCACCTGTCCCTCTCCCCACTTTAAGCAGGCCTGGCTCTCCCCAACATGCTCTAGCAGGAATGTGCAGGGCAGACATTGGGGCTGGGATGCAAGTGAAGAAAGTGTATACTCCAAGGGTCAGGGGATTACCTCCAGGCTGAGTGCCATCTGCCGAATGTAGAGCATATTCAGGTCCTCCAGGATGTGCAATCTGTCCTGCATCTCTGTGCCCCCCGGTGCCCTTTCCTTTGTTAGCCCCTCCAGAGGGGGGACAGACAGGTACCACACTGTCCCACAGTTCCTCCTCCCACTGTTCCCTCAGTCTTTAAAGAGGTGGCCAGCTTTTGGGCAGAGGTCAGAGACTGCCCTTATCCCTCTGCACTCCTGTTAAACCTCTCTGACTGCTGTGACAAATTTTCCTCGCCCACTGCTGCTCCGGGGCCCTGCTGTGAGTCAGGCAGGGAAAAAAAGGAAAGTGAAGTGAGGATGAGTGGGGTCCCAGGAGGAAAGGCCAGCTGCAGAGGGGGCTCTAGGCACAGAGTGTCCAGTCTCGCTTTGGTGGCAGCTGTTCTCCCAGCTGTGGAAGAAAAAGGCCCTTTCATTCCGACTCTGGCTGCTCCCCAGCCCCCGCCCACATCCCTGGCCTGGTGGACAGAGAATCTATGTGTGGAGAGGGCAGTGAGGGGCAGGCACAACTGGAAGGGGGCAGGGAAACGACGCCTCATGCAGGTTCTAGAGCCATGGGACTTGCAGGAAGTTGGAGCTTTCCGAGAGGGGTTCGGGCTTAGTTTGAGAAAGTTAGGAAAAAGAGCCACAGAGGTGAGGACCTCAGGGCAGAGTGAGCCCAGGGAGCCCAGGACAAAGGGGTGAGTTGGTAAAGCAGCCCAGCCCCAGGGCCACCCCTTCCAACTCAGGGCCCCCATCCAGCCCCGTCCACCCTGGACTCACAATTACCTCGCTTTTCCAGAGAAGGGAGGAGAGGGAGGGAGGAAAGCAGGGGTGTGCCTGTTTGCTGCTGTCCCCGCTCCCTTCTGCAGGCCCCTTCCCTTCCAGACAGGAAACCAGCCCCGAATCCCAGCCAGCTGCAGCCTAGCGCCCCCGCCTCCACGCCAGGCCCACGGAGTCACACTCCACTCGGCGGCCGCCGGGCTCTGCGGCTCCGCCCCAGCTCCTCCGAGCTGTCCCCGAAAGCCAGGCTAATCCCAGGGGCGGCCCCAGCTCCCAGGCCCCTCCTCCTGGTCCCAGGCCTCGCCCCTTACTGCCCCACGCTGGCCCCACGCGGGTTCCTCGGTCCCAGTCGCTTGGGGGCAAGGGGACCCGACAAAGGCCCCCTCTCCGCAGGCCCAACAGCTTCTGAATCAGAGAAGGCACGGGACACCGGGACAAGGGTGTGAAAGAGCCTTTGTTCTGGGCAGGCTGGAGGGAAAGGGCAGAAGCCAGGCCTGGAATCCCAGCCGGGAGGGCGAGGGGGCGGGAGGAAGGCCCACCTCACTTAACCCTTTCCAGACCCGGAAGGAAAGGCTTGGAACTGGGCTCTCCTTGGGCGAGTGTGAGTCTGACCTTGGGGACGGAAGAGTCTTCGGGGTAGCTATTCGCCCTGTTAGTCCCCGCTCAACCACACACCTTCAGCCCCGCCCTAGCCTCTAGGGCTTTACAGGTGGGGCTCCAACCGGTTAACGCGTGGACGGTGGACAGGGGGAAACGCTCAGCCTAGGGGCTGGACTCCTCTTAGGCACCAGGAAAGGAGGCGGAAATTTTGCGTGTGGGAAGTAACCCCAAAGAGTTAAAAGCCCTGCAGGGGCATAGAGTAGCCTTTGAATTGGGCTTCGGAGAAGCAAGCCACCCCGGCCTAAAGTCGGGATTGACGACAGGCTGGCCCAGATGGCTGCGACAGGTTGTGGGATGGGGCTGGCGGCAGGAGAACAAGCGGGAGCCCAGGCCAAGAGTCCGAGCGTTTGGGGCCCGACTAGTTGCCCACTGCCCTTGCCCCGGGGATGCCTAGGACATTTTGGGGTCCAGGCACATTTTGGGAGTCGAGCTGGGGCCCTACAAATGGAGACCAGCCTTTTTCCAGGCTCAGGCAAATCATCCTAACCAGGCCGGGGAATGGGCAGCACGGATCCAATGAAAATGCAGACCGTCCACACCTTACTTTTTAGGTCAACAACTCCGTCGGGTTTGTACCCAGACCGTGCGTCACCGTCCCTCGGCGTCCACGCGGGCGAGGGAAGGAGGCCGAGGTGGCTGGGGCTGGCCCCGGGAGCCGCGGAAGGGGAAGGCAGGGACGCGGGTCTCTCACCTCGGGCGGGTCGCTGAAGAGGCTGAGTCGGAAGCGGCCGCGTTTGAACTCCATCTCCAGGGCGGAGCCCCTGGCCACGGTGACCCGGCTCCGGTGGTTTCGGGAGAACATGTTGGCTGCCCTGCGACTTTGCCTGCGCAGTGCGCTCCCCGCGCCGCCCGGCTTAGCCTCCTCTCCGCGGCTTCTGTCTCTCGACGCTCGCCCGCCAGTCCGGCCGGGAATCTCCCGCTGCGGGGCTCCAAACCCCGCCCTCGGAGACGACACCTGGGCCGGGCAGGGCGCGGCAACCTCCTCTTCCACCCCCGCCAAAGGCCCAGCCCGTCCGGCCAGTCCCTGGGCGCCAAGCCGACCTGGCCCGACGGCCCTGGAGCCAGGGGCGCCCTGCACCTCGCGAGCACTGCGGAGGCGCCTTCTCCCTGCCCGCGCGGGTCGCGAGCGCTTACCTGGACTTGGGGCGGGCTGAGAAGCCCTGCCCCGCCAGCCGCCCCCGCCTGGCAAGCCTGGCTTCACCGGCGCTGAAAACCCCGTGGCCCAGGGATCGCCGCACAGCACGTTCCGGCTCTACTCGGGCCCTGGGACCTTGCCCAGTTTCAATCCCGGCAGCCTCTGAAGAGACCATTTCAACATCCCACAGTCACGAATATTCCTTCTTCGTCCCCCTCCCCACTTAGGTTCCTCTGCGAGGCTATCCGCCCAAGCCTAGTGGCCACAACTAATGAGGCGGTGCTTAAACACGTCGTGAAACCCCAGCTCTGTCACTGACTCACCTTGCAGTCATTGACTTGGTCCAGTCATTGGCCTTTCTGAGCTTCAGCTTTCTCATCTGTTCAGTGGGAATACTGTAATTATCACCACTCCTCAACTTGCTATGAGGATTACCTATAAGAATGAGGGTAACATGCCCAGCATAGTGCCTGGCACAAGGCAAGTGCCCCATATTTGCAGCCATAAAGAGCAGCCGGGCGCGGTGCAATCCCAGCACTTTGGGAGGCTTAGGAGGGTGGATCACCGGAGGTCGGGAGTTCGAGACCAGCCTGACCAACATGGAGAAACCCCGTCTCTACTAAAAATACAAAATGTAGCCGGCCGTGGTGGCGCATGCCTGTAATCCCAGCTACTTGAGAGGCTGAGGCAGAAGAATCGCTTCAATCCGGGAAGCAGAGGTTGTGGTGAGCTGAGACTGCGCCACTGCACTCCAGCCTGGGAAACAAGAGTGAAACTACCTCTCAAAAAAAAAAAAAATGACTGGGCGCAGTGGCTCAAGTCTGTAATCCTAGCACTTTGGGAGGCCAAGGGGGACTGATCACTTGAGCTCAGGAGCTGGAGACCAGCCTGGGCAACATGGTGAAACCCTGTCTCAACAAAACACACACACCACACACACACACACACAAATTAGCCTGGCCTGGTGGTGGTGCACACCTGTAGTCCCAGCTACTCGGGAGGCTAAGGTGGGAAGATGGCTTGAGACCAAAAGTTCAAGTCCAGTCTGGGCAACATAGTGGGACCCCATCTCTTAAAAAGCATTACAAATATATATTACTTTTTATTTTTATTTATTTATTTTTTTTGAGACAGAGTCTCGCTCTGTCACCCAGGCTGGAGTGCAATGGCATGATCTCGGCTCACTGCAACCTCTGCCTCCTGGGTTCAATCGATTCTCCTGCCTCAGCCTCCTGAGTAGTTGGGATTACAGGTGTCTGCCACCATGTCCGGCTAATTTTTGTATTTTCAGTAGAGATGGGGTTACACCATGTTGGTAAGGCTGGTCTCCAACTCTTGACCTCAGGTGATACACCTGCCTCGGTCTCCCAAAGTGCTGGGATTTCAGGCATGGCCTATGCCTGGCCAATATTATCTATCTATAGATATAGATATAGATATAGATATAGATATAGATATATCAGCTGCTTTGCTGGATGGCTGGACTTACCCAGCTGGACTTATCACTCACTGCTTCCATAAAAACAGGGTTCCCTTCTTGCCCACTCGGGGGAAAGCCCAGTGGAAGAGAAGAAAATGGTAAAGGATTAGCTTGCTGACCACACATAAAGGGATCTCCTGAAGGTTTCAGAACACAGACAGAACCTGAGAAAGGGTGAGGCTCCTACATAGCAGGCTGGCTGGACCCAGAGACATACCAGGCTTGAGCTGTTAGAGAGTCCAGATTAGAAATTTCTGCTACGGCAAATCATTCAAGATTCTTTTGGAAAAGCTGACTGAAAATTACTAAAGCAAGTGGGGAAATGTATTGGCTCCTGGAACTGAGCCAATACAAACAAATGAGCCAGGGGTCAAGCTTTAGATGTGGCTTGACCCACTCATTGAGTGTCAGGAAGATCCAGTCTCTTCCCAACACTTGGATCTACTTTCCTCCATGTTGGCTTCACTCTCTACAGTGTAACGAAATTGCTGCCCAAAATTCTGGGTCTACATCTTTTCAGGCTTAAATTCATCTGAAAAGAGCATCTGTTTCCTGAGGCTTCTACACATGTCTGGGATTCACTGTGAGACATTTAGGATCATTCATCCATCCCAAACCAATCACTGGAGTCAGAGGGTGGCCAGATATGAACCAATTGCTGTGGCTAAGGAAGTTCTAGGTGCTAGCTGGCCAGGCCTGGGGTCACTTGCCCATTCCTGGAGACTAACCAGAACCCAGTGAACTGGGAGGGAGAAGGTGGGGTAGGGTTGTTTCCCAAAGAATGTTCCAACCACTACCACCAGAAGGTGAGAGAATGGACAATGAACAGGAAAAACAACCAACATCCTCTACACACAAAATTTTATATGGAGAAAAGAGTTCTTCTGGTGAGTAGGAAAGGCAGATGAAAAGATTTATAAAGTCCATGGCATCTGAGATTAACCATAAAAGATGTGTGAGGGGAAAGAAAGGGAAAGATAGTGTTCCTTAATTTCTTCAAATACTCATCATCACTCAACTGAACTGTAAGCCTTCTAGGGAGGGGCAGTCTGTCTTGTCCCCAGTGCCTGGCACATAGCAAGTGATCAATAAACATCAGTTGAAGTAAATAAACAAAGGAGAAGCATGCAGATTTGAGAGTCCTTGACTGAGATGTGCCATCCTGTTGGACTAAGACAGTTCATTTCAAATGTTTGCTTTTAAGCAACAGAATCTTTTTTTTTTTTTCCTGAAATCTTACCTGAAATGTGTGAAATCAAATCAGAGCTGCTATGATGGGAATAGGTGCTGGAGCCTCATGTCTTGTCTACCCACAGGTGCTCAGCCACTCCTGCTCCCCCAGTGAACACAAGCTCTATGGAAAGGTTTGAAAACCCCTGGCCTGGCCAGGTGCAGTGGCTCCTGTCTGTAATCCCAGCACTTTGGGAGGCCGAGGCGGGCGGATCGCAAGGTCAGAAGATCGAGACCATCCTGGCTAACACGGTGAAACCCCGTCTCTACTAAAAATACAAAAAATGAGCCGGGCGTGGTGGTGGGCACCTGTAGTCCCAGCTACTCAAGAGGCTCAGGCAGGAGAGTGGCATGAACCCGGGAGGCGGAGCTTGCAGTGAGCCGAGATTGTGCCACTGCATTCCAGCCTGGGTGACAGAGTGAGACTCCGTCTCAAGAGAAAAAAAAAAGAAAACAAAAAGAAAACCCCTGGCCTGAGACCCAGGAAGGAGGCAGAGGAATGGAGGATCTTCAAAAAGGAGGTTGAGCTCAAATCCTGCCTGAGACTTTGTACTCAATGTGGCTGAAGATTTTGGGGAAGGAGGGACATGATCAGGTTTATCTTATATTATATATATATCACTCTGTTGCCTAGCTGGAGCAAAGTGGTGCCATGATAATGCACTGCAGCCTCGAACTCCTGGGTTCAAGCAATCCTCCTGTCTCAGCCTCCTGAGTAGCTAGGACTAAAGGCATGCACCACCATGCGAAGCTAATTTTTAAAATTTTTTTGTAGAGACAGTATTGTACAGGCTAGTCTTGAACTCCTGGCCTCAAGTGATTCTCCTGCCTCAGCCTCCCAAAATTCTGGGATTACAGGCGTGACCACTGTTCCTAAGCTCACACCAGCGGCTTGTGTTGCTGACTTTCTGGAATTGGGCATGCCAGTTGCTAAACATTGCCTAATTAAAAATTAATTACCGGCTGGGCGCAGTGGCTCACGCCTGTAATCCAGCACTTTGGGAGGCCAAGGCAGGCAGATCACAAAGTCGGAGTTGACACCAGCCTGACGAACATAGTGAAACTCCATCTCTACTAAAAATACAAAAATTAGCTGGGCGCTACTTAGGAGGCTGAGGCAGGAGAATTGCTTGTACCTGGGAGGCGGAGGTTGCAGTAGGCTGAGATTGGGCCACTGCACTCAGCCTGGGCAACAGAGCAAGGCTCCATCTCAAAAAAAAAAAAAAAAATTAAATTAAATTACATAAACATATAGCTAAATAAATTTATTAAAGCAAAAGTGATAAATATTCAAAGCTCATCACTTCCTGAGTATTTTACTGCATTTCACTATGAGGTCTTGAGTAGTTAAAGCCCAGAATTAACTTTAGAGATTGTATTTGGCAACCTTTTCCATAAATCAGTTGGAGGAGTTGTGGACTGGAGTCAGGGAAGCCAACTAACACTGCACTCAACTGAGGGAGGAGAGATTAAGGGTCAAAATTTCCTTTTTTTTTTTTTTTTTTTTTTTTGAGATGGAGTCTTGCTCTGTCGCCCAGGCTGGAGTGTAGTGGCGCGATCTCGGCTCACTGCAAGCTCCGTCTCCTGGGTTCACGCCATTCTCCTGCCTCAGCCTCCCAAGTAGCTGGGACTACAGGTGCCCGCCACCACGCCTGGCTCATTTTTTGTATTTTTAGTAGAGACGGGGTTTCACCGTGTTAGCCAGGATGGTCCGATCTTCTGACCTTGTGATCTGCCCGCTCGGCCTCCCAAAGTGCTGGGATTACAGGCGTGAGCCACCGCGCCCGGCTGGATTTATTATTTATTGTATTTATGTAGGTATGTATGTATGATTTTTATTTTTATTTTTGAGACGGAGTCTAGCTCTGTCGCCCAGGCTAGAGTGCAGTGGCGCAATCTCGGCTCACTGCAACCTCTGCCTCCAGGTTCACACGATTCTCCTGCCTCAGCCTCTTGAGTAGCTGGGATACAGGTGCCCGCCACCACGCCTGGCTCATTTTTTGTATTTTTAGTAGAGACGGGGTTTCACCGTGTTAGCCAGGATGGTCCGATCTTCTGACCTTGTGATCTGCCCGCCTCGGCCTCCCAAAGTGCTGGGATTACAGGCGTGAGCCACCGCGCCCGGCTGGATTTATTTATTTATGTATTTATGTAGGTATGTATGTATGATTTTTATTTTTATTTTTGAGACGGAGTCTAGCTCTGTCGCCCAGGCTAGAGTGCAGTGGCGCAATCTCGGCTCACTGCAACCTCTGCCTCCCAGGTTCACACGATTCTCCTGCCTCAGCCTCTTGAGTAGCTGGGATTACAGGCACATACCACCACGCCCGGCTAATTTTTCTATTTTTAGTAGAGACGGGGTTTCACCATGTTGGTCAGTCTGGTCTTGAACTCCTGACCTTGTAATCCACCCACCTCGGCCTCCCAAAGTGCTAGGATTACAGGCCTGAGCCACCGCACTCGGCCGGATTTATTTTTTAAGTTAAATTTTCATTTGAAAAATATTTGAAAGTACATGTACGTTTTTTTTTTTTTTTTGAGGCGGAGTCTCGCTCTGTCGCCCGAACTAGAGTGCAGTGGCCAGATCTCAGCTCACTGCAAGCTCCGCCTCCTGGGTTTACGCCATTCTCCTGCCTCAGCCTCCCGAGTAGCTGGGACTACAGGCGCCCGCCACCTCGCCCAGCTAGTTTTTTTTGTATTTTTAGTAGAGATGGGGTTTCACCGTGTTAGCCAGGATGGTCTTGATCTCCTGACCTCGTGATCCGCCCATCTCGGCCTCCCAAAGTGCTGGGATTACAGGCTTGAGCCACCGCGCCCGGCCACATGTACGTTTTTTAAACACTATAAATGCCACTGTTTTTTAAATAATGTAAATGATGAAAACAATGAATAAGAGTATGCCTTCCCCACCCTCAATTATTCCACTTCCAGAAGAAAACAGTGAGACAGTTTGGTGCATTCAAGTGCTGAAGCTCACACCAGCGGCTTGTGTTGCTGACTTTTCTGGAATTGGGCATGCCAGTTGCTAAACATTGCCTTAATTAAAAATTAAATTACCGGCTGGGCGCAGTGGCTCACGCCTGTAATCCCAGCACTTTGGGAGGCCAAGGCAGGCAGATCACAAAGTCAGGAGTTTGACACCAGCCTGACGAACATAGTGAAACTCCATCTCTACTAAAAATACAAAAATTAGCTGGGCGCTACTTAGGAGGCTGAGGCAGGAGAATTGCTTGTACCTGGGAGGCGGAGGTTGCAGTAGGCTGAGATTGGGCCACTGCACTCCAGCCTGGGCAACAGAGCAAGGCTCCATCTCAAAAAAAAAAAAAAAAAAAATTAAATTAAATTACATAAACATATAGCTAAATAAATTTTATTAAAGCAAAAGTGATAAATATTCAAAGCTCATCACTTCCTGAGTATTTTACTGCATTTCACTATGAGGTCTTGAGTAGTTTCCATCTGTAGTATCTGTATGGAGGGAATGCTATATATGCCAATGCACATCTCTTTCCAACTCTGTATTCAGTGATGTCTCATTTGAAATTGGCCATGGTGGGAGTACTTACACAACAGAAATAGGTGAACATAACAAATCCAGCTTGTTGTTTGTTTGTTTGTTTTCCCCTGGGGAGCTTTTGTTAAACATTTATCAACATGCCACTGGTTTGGTGCACAGTCTTTCCAACTTTATCCTTTTGTTTATGTCTGTATCTGTATCTCCCCAGCTACGAAACAGGTATGTGGGAAAGGGGCTGTGGGTCACCTAGTGTTCAAATCATCTTATATTTCTGCACAATTCCCCACTATGGACAGTATTGACAGAATGAGCTCTAGCCCCTTTATGGTAGTTGGAGAACATTTATTCTTCTTCCCACTTTTTCACAGCCTAAAGGTAGGCACTTGGCCTAACCCAACTAACTGGAATGTTTCCAGCTGGACTTTGAATATTGAGGGAGTGCAGACAAGACCTAGCCAGAGTTCATGATATACACTCAGTGCACCTGCAGCACTGAGAAGGGCGTAGCAGTGCCAGTAGAAGATTCTCACAGCAAGTTCAAGTGGCCTGACTTCAGTGTGGCCTCGGCATAACCTTAGCCATAGGTTCGTGCTGCCTGGCCTCCTTTGAGTCTTGCTTCTTATCCAGGGAAAGTATGAGACGAGCCCCAAAACCTTTTATCCAGGGAAATAAAAACATTTTATCCAGGGAAATTTGAGTCTCACTTCTTATCCAGGGAAAGTACAAGATTAGCCACCTGGCATGGTGGCTCATGCCTGTAATCCCAGGACTTTAGGAGGCTGAGTGAGGAGGATCACTTGAGCCCAGGAATTTGAGACCAGCCTGGGCAACATAGTGAGACCCTGTCTCTACAAAAAATAAAAAAGATTGGGCACGGTGGCTCACGCCTGTAATCCCAGCACTTTGGTAGGCTGAGGCAGGTGGATCACTTGAGGCCAGGAGTTCAAGACCAGCCTTGCCAACATGGTGAAACCCCATCCCTACTAACAACACAAAACAATTAGCCAGGCGTGGTGGGGGGCACTTGTAATCCCAGCTACTTGGGAGGCTGAGACAGGAGAATTGCTTGAACCCAGGAGGCGGAGGTTGCAGTGAGCTGAGATCGCACCATTACACTCCAGCCTGGGCGACAGAATGAGACTGTGTTTCAAAAAAAATGAAAAAAAGGCTGGGAGTGGGACTCATGCCTGTAATCCCAGCACTTTGAGAGGCCAAGGCGGGCAGATCGTGAGATCAAGATTACCTGGCCAACATGGTGAAACTCCATCTCTACTAAAAATATGACAATTAGCTGGGCGTGGTGGTGCACACCTATAGTCCCAGCTACTCGGGAGGCTGATGCAGGACAATCTCTTGAACCCGGGAGGCACAGGTTGCAGTGAACTGAGATCGCGCCACTGCACTCCAGTGTGGTGACAGAGCGAGACTCCGTCTAAAAAAAAAAAAATTAAATTAAATTAAAACAACAAAACAAAACAACAATGACAAAAAACTACAAATAAAAAAGTGGCCAGACATGATGGCACTAGCCAGTCATCCCAGCTACTTGGGAGGCTGACAAAGGAGGATCACTTGAGCTTGGGAGATTGAGGCTGCAATAAGCCAATAAGCCATGATTGTGCTACTGCACTCCAGCCTGGATGACAGAGCAAGACCTTTCCTTAAAAAAGAAGAAAAAAGGCCGGGTGCGGTGGCTCAAGCCTGTAATCCCAGCACTTTGGGAGGCCAAGACGGGCGGATCACGAGGTCAGGAGATCGAGACCATCCTGGCTAGCACGGTGAAACCCCGTCTCTACTAAAAAATACAAAAAACTAGCTGGGCAAGGTGGCAGGCGCCTGTAGTCCCAGCTACTCAGGAGGCTGAGGCAGGAGAATGGCGTGAACCCAGGAGGCGGAGCTTGCAGTTAGCTGAGATCTGGCCACTGCACTCCAACCTGGGTGACAGACATGTCAAAATGATAAGAAACCAGCTTAAAGGAATACTCACTGGCCAAACCTGTGAGAAATTTGAGCATCAAGCCAGGCGTGGAGGCTCCTGCCTGTAACCCCAGCGCATACGGAGGCCAAGGCAGGAGGACTGCTTTTGCCTAGGAGTTAGAGACCAGCCTGGGCAACATAACCTGAACCCTACAAAAAATTTAAGAAATTAGTTGGGCAGGATGGCACACCCCTGTAATCCCAGCTACTCAGGAGACTGAGGTGGGAGGATCAGTTGAGGCCAGCAATTCGAGGTTGCAGGGAGCTATGATTTGGCCACTACAATAGAGCTAGACTCTGTCTGCCTCTAAAAATTGAGCATCATAATGAGTAATGACAGCAATGGATTACAACTCACTGCTTAAAATTGGAACCCATACTGAAACAAATAAATATGTATGTAAATAAATATAAGAGAAAGCCCTTATAGTAGAATGCTAACTAATACATGTAACTGCAATAATGGAAATAGATCACCATTTGGCAATTATTATAGTAGAGTTGATTCATACAGTAGTCTTCAATGGATACAAAGCCTGGTGGGTGGAGGTTTGATGCGGAATGGGATATTAGGGTAGTTGCAGAGTATTTCCCAGAAAATACTTATTAGTTGGAAAGGCAAAAATGGTGATGTTACAGTGGAGGAAATTGGCAGACAGCATCTTGACCAGGTAATCAAGGCTAATATCATCAGTGGTGGGAAAAGCTGACATCATGGGCCTCCCAATATGACACACTGAGAAGAACACAGTATAATGTTTTTGTGGGCCGGGCACGGTGGCTCACGCCTGTAATCCCAACACTTTGGGAGGCTGAGGCAGGAGAATTGCTTGAGCCCAGAAGTTCAAGACCAGCCTGGGCAACACAGCAAGACCCTGTCTCAAAAAAAAAAAAAGAAATCAATTTTTTGTGTGTGTGGTGTTCTTGCCAAGAATTTATAAGTCTAGGCCAGCCATGGCGGCTCATAGTGTAATCCCAACACTTTGGGAGGCTGAAGTGGGCAGATCACTTGAAGCCAAGAGTTCAAGACCAGCCTGACCAACATGGCAAAACTCCATTTCTACCAAAAAATACAAAAATTAGCTGGGCATGGTGGTGCACACCTGTAGTCCCAGCTACTCAGGAGGCTGAGGCACGAGAATTGCTTGAACCCAGGCAGCAGAGATTGTAGTGAGCCGAGATCATACCACTGCACTCCAGCCTGGGTGACAGAGCAAGACTCTGTCTCAATCAACCAATCGATGGAAAAATCTAGACCTGAGGAAACACCAGACAGACCCAAGTTGATGGCCATCCTATAGAATTAAAGACTTCTACCCTTTAAATTTCTCAAGGTCATGAAAGACAGGATAAGAGTGAGGAAATGTTCAGATTAAAACAGATTAAAGTAATACATGATCCTAAATTTGGATCCTGGATAAAAAGAAAAAGGAGGACCAGGCACAGTGGCTCATACCTATAATCCCAGCACTTTGGGAGGCTGAGGCGGGTAGATCACCTGAGGTTGGGAGTTTGAGACCAACCTGACCAACAGGGAGAAACCCTATCTCTATTAAAAATACAAAATTAGCATATGCCTGTAATCCCAGCTACTCAGGAGGCTGAGGCAGGAGGATCACTTGAACTCATGAGGCGGAGGTTGCAGTGAGCCGAGATTGCACCATTTCACTCCAGCCTGGGCAACAAGAGCGAAACTCCATCTCAAAAAAAAAAAAAAAAAAAAAAAAAGAGGCCAGGTGTGGTGGCTCATCCCTGTAATCTCAGCACTTTGGGAGGCTGAAGCGGGTGGATCACGAGGTGAGGAGTTCAAGATCAGCCTAGCCAACACGGTGAAATTCCATCTGTACTAAAAATACAAAAATTAGCTAGGGATGGTAGCAGGCGCCTGTAATTCCAGTTACTTAGGAGGCCAAGACAGAGAACTGCTTGAACCCAGGAGGTGGAGGTTGCAGTGAGCCGAGACTGTGCCACTGCACTCCAGCCTGGGCGACAGAGTGAGACTCCGTCTCAAAAAAAAAAAAAAAAAAAAAAAAAAAAGGGAGGTATTTCACAGTTTTACAGTTGCTGAAATTTGAATGGTGTCTGGATTAATGTTGTATCAAGTTAATTTCCTGATTGGGACAGTTGCACAAAGCTTATAGAAAACTGTGCTTGTTTGAGGGAAATACACACTGCATGATTTAGGAGTGAAATGACATCATGTCTGCGACTTGCTCTCATATTAATCAGAAAAAGAATAATGATGTAAACTAAAAATAAAATTCTGAGTCCCCCAACCATGTTGGGCCACTCCATGTTAACCTGAAAAACTAGTATGGGCCATGATGGGAAAGGGGGGCGCTGGACATGCCTTGTTAGACCCTCCTCCCTTTTGGAAATACTGTTATAACAGACTCTTTAAGTCTGATAAGAAACATTTACAATGTATTCTCTCTGAAGTCGGCCACCTGGATGCTTCACTTGCATGATAAAATCTTGGTCTCCACAACCCCTTATGTCAACCCAGACATTCCTTTCTATTGATCCCAAGTCTCTAGACAATAATTTAACTCTTTTTTTTCTTTTGAGATGGAGTTTCGCTCTTGCTGCCCAGGCTGGAGTCCAATGACTTGATGTCAGCTCACTGCAACCTCTGCCTCCTGGGTTCAAGCGATTCTCTTGCCTCAGCCTCCCCAGTAGCTGGGATTACAGGCATGTGCCACCATGTCCAGTTAATTTTTGTATTTTTAGTAGAGACGGGGTTTCACCACATTGGCCAGGCTGTTCTTAAACTCCTGGCCTCAGGCGATCCACCCGCCTTGGCCTCCCAAAGTGCTGGGATTAGAGGTGTGAGCCACTGCAGTCAGCCAATAATTTAACTCTTTCAACCAATTGCCAATCAGAAAACTTCTGCATCTATACAATACCTGAAAGCCCCCACCTTCCAGTTGTCCTGCCTTTCCAGACCAAACCAACGTACATCTTACATGTATTGATTGATGTCTTATGTCTCCCTAAAATGTATAAAATCAAATTGTAGTCAGATCACTTTGGGCACATGTTCTCAGGATCTCTTGAGGGGTGTGTCAAGGGCCATTGGTCACTCATATTTGGCTCTGAATAAATCTCTTCAAATATTTTAGAGTTTGACTTTTCATTGACAATGATAATGGGCATAAACACAGATAAATGTTAACAATTTCAGAATCTGCCCCACCCCCCAACCATGTTGGGCATTCCATGTTAACCTGAAACACGTGGAATGTTTAAGGAGATAAGAAAGTTTTGAGGCCGGGCGCAGTGGCTCAAGCCTGTAATCCCAGCACTTTGGGAGGCCGAGACGGGCGGATCACGAGGTCAGGAGATCGAGACCATCCTGGCTAACACGGTGAAACCCCGTCTCTACTAAAAAAATACAAAAAATTAGCCGGGCGAGGTGGCGGGCGCCTGTAGTCCCAGCTACTCAGGAGGCTGAGGTGGGAGAATGGCGTGAACCCGGGAGGCGGAGCTTGCAGTGAGCTGAGATCCGGCCACTGCACTCCAGCCTGGGCGACAGAGCAAGACTCCGTCTCAAAAAAAAAAAAAAAGAAAGTTTTGGCCTGGCACTGTGGCTCACACCTGTAATCCCAGCACTTTGGGAGGCTGAGGCAGGAGGATCGCTTGAGCTCAGGAGTCTGAGACCAGCCTGGACAATATGGCCAAACCTTGTCCCTACAAAAAAAAAAAAAAATAGAAGAATTAGCTGAGCATGGTGGTGTGTACCTGTAGTCCCAACTACTTGGGAGGCTGAGGTGGGAGGATCACTCAAGCCTGGGAGTTTGAGGCTGCAGTAAGCCATGTTTGCACCACTGCATTCCAGCCTGGGAGACAGAGCTAGACCCTGTCTCAAAAACAAAACAAAATAAAATAAAACAAAAACATTATTAGAGAAAGTTATTTGTATTCATCTTGCAATTTTTCTGAAGTTATTTCAAAATAATTGTTTAAAATAAGACTAAGAGTCTTTTAGAAGAAGAGTGCCTCTCAGCCTACAAACATGCTCAAATCTCTCTCACTCTAAACAAAGCAAAACTAAAAACAAACAAAATAATGAAGCCAGTTGTCACTTACTGTTGCCACTTCCTCCCTACTGGGCATCATGATGCACAGGAAACACCACTGGGCCAGGTGTCAGGAAGCCTCTGTTTGAGTCTGAGTTTGGCTCTGCCACTCCCTAACTTTGTGACTTTGGCAAAAACATTTCTTTTTCTAAGCCTCGGTTTCCTCATTTATAAGATGAAAACAATGGTATCTCCCTTATGGAGATGCTGTGGGGGCCAAGGGAGAGAAGGAATATAAAGGCAGATTATAAACTCGAATGTATTCTACAAATACGAATTGCAAGTGATCTCTCACTGTAACTCCTGGTGATAAGAGTATTGCCTTCACACCGTGATAAAAGCCATTCTCTTCTTGGAGCTCAGCCTGCCCTCTGAAGGACTGTACCCAGCTGATCACAGCCTTAGTCCCTTGATACTTTCTGCCTCTCCTGACCTTCTCAACCCTGTCTGGCCCCTCTGCTCGGCTGTGCAGGACAGGTGCTCACTTGTTTCTGTTCCTAGTTCTTTTCCTCTTATCTGTTTACTCTTTCTGGGTGTCTCATATGCTTCCATCACTTGGGGACCTCCAGTATTACGCTGATGACATCCCCACTCATACTTTCATCCTTGGCTTCTTTCAGCTATTCCACCTCCACCCAGGCATTCCCACAGGCACTTCAAATTCACCTTGTGCAAAGCTAAATAATTCCCTTCTTAACTTGCTTCTCTTCCTATGTTCTCTTCCTTACTGAAAATACCATCTTCCCACTAAATACTTGGGCTAGAAACCTATAAATCACTTATTATTATTTGCTTACTGAAGCATCTACTATGTGCCTGTGCCTGCTGACACCCTAGGTATCGTGCGTTCTTGATTTCCTCTATTCCTTGAAAGAGCCCTCATGGGGTGGATCCTACTGTATTCCATCTTTTTTTTTTTTTTTTTTTTTTTGAGACGGAGTCTAGCTCTGTCGCCCAGGCTGGAGTGCAGTAGCGCGATCTCAGCTCACTGCAAGCTCCGCCTCCCGGGTTTACGCCATTCTCCTGCCTCAGCCTCCCGAGTAGCTGGGACTACAGGCGCCCGCCATCTCGCCCGGCTAGTTTTTTGTATTTTTTAGTAGAGACGGGGTTTCACCGTGTAGACCAGGATGGTCTCGATCTCCTGACCTCGTGATCCACCCGTCTCGGCCTCCCAAAGTGCTGGGATTACAGGCTTGAGCCACCGCGCCCGGCCTATTCCATCTTATAGAGTTGGATTCTGAGGTTCAGAGAGCTTAAATAATTTTTTTTTTTTTTTGAGACGGAGTCTGGCTCTGTCGCCCAGGCTGGAGTGTAGTGGCCGGATCTCAGCTCACTGCAAGCTCCGCCTCCCGGGTTTACGCCATTCTCCTGCCTCAGCCTCCCGAGTAGCTGGGACTACAGGCGCCCGTCACCTCGCTCGGCTAGTTTTTTGTATTTTTTTAGTAGAGACGGGGTTTCACTGTGTTAGCCAGGATGGTCTCGATCTCCTGACCTTGTGATCCGCCCGCCTCGGCCTCCCAAAGTGCTGGGATTACAGGCTTGAGCCACCGCGCCCGGCCCTGAGCTTAAATAATTTTAAGCTCAAGGTTGCATAGCTAATAAATGGTGAAACTGGGATTTGATAATAGGCTTGTCTGACTCCAAAATCCCTTTTCATAATCACATACTACATGACTTCATCCTGGATTCCCCCAATATAATTGCTCATTGATTCTTGGTAATTTTATCACTGAAATGTAAGAGACAAGAGGAATGAGTTCTTTCTTTTTTCACTGCTGTTACCTTGCTCAGACACTCATATATATTTAGATATATGTATATAGGTGTTTTTTTCCAATTATAAACGTGATATATATTGGCTGTAAGAAAATACATTACAGATCTAGATAGTGAAAGTTCCTCAACCCCAACTTCTACAGTTAACCGATATTAACAGGTATACATTCCTCATTTTTTTCTATGTATTTGCTAGTATATTATGCTTTTAAAAATCAGATCACATAATCCTGAAATTTCCTTTTCTTTTCTCTTCTCTTTTTTTCCTTCTTTTTTTGAGACAGAGTCTCGCTTTGTCCACCAGGCTGGAGTGCAGTGGCACGATATCGGCTCACTGCAACCTCCATCTCCCGGGTTCAAGCGATTCTCCTGCCTCAGCCTCCAGAGTAGCTGGGACTACAGGCGCGTGCCACCAAGCCAGCTAATTTTTGTGTGTGTGTTTTTAGTAGAGATGTGGTTTCACCATATTAGCCAGAATGGGGAATTCACTTTTCTTATTTCATGTATCAACACATACAAACCTACCTGCTTTTATATCTTTTTAAAAATGAGATAAAATATACACGTTTTATACAAAATTCAAAAGGCGCAAAAGGGTACAATAAAAAAGAGGTAGCCATCCACCCTTGTTCTCCATCTGCTCATCAGCAAATGACTCTTACCAATTTCCTAGGTAGCCTTCTGGCGCGCATCATTTCTTTTCCAAGCTACTTGACATCCCACTGTATGGATATACCAAGTTCATTAGGACACTCAGATTGTTAAAATTCTGTTGTCAATCTCATTAATTACTTATCACTCAACTTTTCTTAGCAGTATGGTGTTCCACATTGTACAGCTGCACCGTAATTCATTTATTTATTCCTCTACTTATGAAAATTGAAGTCTAAATACCTAAGAGCGTTTGCTTTGCTCTGCTCTTAGGGCACTCGTGCTGTTTAAGCATTTCGGCCATTTTGTCATCAGTATAGTTTATGTATTCCTCCACCCAACTGTGAGTTCCTCAAGGACAGGGGCGGTGTTCATATTCATCTTTGCATCCACTTAGACTAGCTTCCCGCACTTGGTCTGGCGTATACATTCACCAAACTCGAGTTCAATAATTGACTCACCTGCGTTGAGCTCTGAAATCTAGTGTGGGGAGGCGGAGCCAGGGGAAAGCCCTGCCCATCTGGGCGGTCCCGACCTCAGAGGGACCGGAACGTTAGTTGGAAGGATTCTTGTTTTTCAGGGACGATTTTGGACGCGAAGCGTGCCCCGCACAAGGATGGTTGCTACGAACGGGAAGTAACTGGTTATTTTGCTGGCTCCAGTTTTTCCGCGGGGCGGAAAAGGCATGTCTGCGTGTGTCCCAACCATTTCTAGTCCCCTTTCCTTGCAGGACTTCATGAGTAAGCTGTGGCGGCGTGGGAGCACCTCTGGGGCTATGGAGGCCCCTGAGCCGGGTAAGCGCGGATAGATCAAGCAATTTAGGCCGTGTTAGAAAAGAATTCCCGTTCTTTCTCCTCGGAGAGTCCAGGGTACTTCGGCCACAGGTGGGAAGGAGAAAGGCGGTGCTGTTGTTATGGTAACAGAGAGTACTGCGGAAAGGGTGGGATCCGTAGGGGCTTAGGTTATTCAGGGCTTCCCCTGCCACCCTCCGGCCGAACACTGTCGACAGGCGTTCCTTCCGCAGGAGAAGCCCTGGAGTTGAGCCTGGCGGGTGCCCATGGCCATGGAGTGCACAAGAAAAAACACAAGAAGCACAAGAAGAAACACAAGAAGAAACATCATCAGGAAGAAGACGCCGGGCCCACGCAGCCGTCCCCTGCCAAGCCCCAGCTCAAACTCAAAATCAAGCTTGGGGGACAAGTCCTGGGGACCAAGAGGTGAGGCCAAGAGGGTCAAAGTTTTATAAGGGGAACTTTAGGAGCAGAGAAAGTAGTTAGAAGCCGACTGGGCTTTCTAGAAGACCGAATGGACACTGTGACTTCAGGGTCCAGGTTTAGGCAGCAAGAGTCTAAGAGGGTGGGCAAAGTTGGGTGGAGCTACTGCGTAGGAGGAGGAGACGCTTGCTCATTTTAAAGAGTAGTGTTGCTTCTCTGCAGTGTTCCTACCTTCACTGTGATCCCAGAGGGGCCTCGCTCACCCTCTCCCCTTATGGTTGTGGATAATGAAGAGGAACCCATGGAAGGAGTCCCCCTTGAGCAGTACCGTGCCTGGCTGGGTGAGAAGGATCTGGAGGTGGGGAAACTGGGTTTCTTACTATACCCGCCTAAGGAAAGAAGGTTGGTTCTGAAATGGGTTAGGATTTTCCATATCCCAGTATTAACTCAGCCAAATTGGGGTGCACCATCTAAACAATTCTATTTTTCTTTCCCCAACTTCCTTCCCAGATGAAGACAGTAATCTCTCTCCCTCTCCACTTCGGGACCTATCAGGAGGGTTAGGGGGTCAAGAGGAAGAGGAGGAACAGAGGTGGCTGGATGCCCTGGAGAAGGGGGAGCTGGATGATAATGGAGACCTGAAGAAGGAGATCAATGAGCGGCTGCTTACTGCTCGACAGGTATGTTGGCTCATTGTTTATTCACTCACCAAAGTATACAGTATTGAGAACTCTCCACGACCCAAGCACTTTGCGTGGCAGTGGGGATATCGATAGTGGAGAAAAGACAGACAAAGTTTCTGTTCTCCTGGAGCTAGTATTCTAGTGTGTGTGTTGGGGGGCTGGGAAGTAAATAAGTAAATAAATAATTTCAAAAAGCTATATGGTTTATGACAGAAAGAATAGGGTGATGAAATAGAAATGGCGTAAACAAACAAGTAGAAAATGACAGAAGAGAGACATTAGGGTAGTTAGAGAAGGCTTCTCTGAAGCGATAACATTTGCAATACCAGAGGAGCTTTTCCAGCAGAGACCAGCAGGCGCACAGACGTTGAGACTGGAACATGTCTAGCAGAGTAAAGGAGAAGAAAAACTGGACAAGCCACTGAAGAGCTGTACGCAGAGAAGTGACATACTTGGTTTACATTTCATTAGATTACTCTGGCATCCTTGTAGAGAATGAATCTCCGTGGAGACGAGATAGAAGTATGGAGACCAACTAGGAAGCTGTTGAAGTAATCAGCCGAGAGGCAGTGGTTGCTTTAACCAAGACCAAAGTGGTGGAGATGGAGAAAATCATATGAAATATGGCTATATTTTGGAAGTAGATACTTTTGGGGAGGGGAATGGAGAGAAAATATATCAAGGCTAAGCCTGGGATTTTGGCTTCAGCAGTTATCCAACTGATACTCTTTACTGAGATAAGATTAGAAACAACAGATCTCTGGGAAAGCTGGTACAGTTTTGGTGCACAGGTCAGGCAGGCAACATTATTGATGCTTCTCCCCTTGAGAGTTAAGGACCTAAAGCTGAATGTCAGGAGATCTGGGATGAGGCAGTATTTATGGAGAGGAACCTATGGAAGGTGTCCTGGAGAGGGTGCTTATTAATTAATATCCCGTCTCCCAAGGCCTGCGCTGCTCAAGATCCTGCCTTCCATGTCCCTTCTTTCCCCTCCCCCGATCTGGCCGACCTCGCCTCTCCATCCTCCTTCATTTTCAGACAGCACCCCGTCTCTGTCTCTCCCTAGCGAGCTCTGCTCCAGAAGGCGCGGAGTCAGCCTTCCCCGATGCTGCCGCTGCCTGTGGCTGAGGGCTGTCCAGCTCCTGCCCTCACAGAGGAGATGCTGCTGAAGCGCGAGGAGCGGGCGCGTAAGCGGCGGCTCCAGGCGGCGCGGCGGGCAGAAGAGCACAAGAACCAGACTATCGAGCGCCTCACCAAGACTGCGGCGACCAGCGGGCGGGGAGGCCGGGGAGCCGCACGGGGCGAGCGGCGGGGAGGGCGGGCTGCGGCTCCGGCTCCCATGGTTCGCTACTGCAGCGGAGCACAGGGTTCCACCCTTTCCTTCCCACCTGGCGTCCCCGCCCCCACGGCGGTGTCTCAGCGGCCATCCCCCTCAGGCCCGCCTCCGCGCTGCTCTGTCCCCGGCTGTCCCCATCCGCGCCGCTACGCTTGCTCTCGCACCGGCCAGGCACTCTGCAGTCTTCAGTGCTACCGCATCAACCTGCAGATGCGGCTGGGGGGGCCCGAGGGCCCTGGATCCCCCCTTTTGGCTACGTAAGGCCCTTACCTAACCTGGACTCTGCGCCCTGTCCCATGCCCGCTCTTGAGTGTCTTCCCCACCCTATTAAATTTCATCTGGTGCTTTGGCTTGTACAGAACTGGGGGAGTGGGATGTTGTGGGCAGACCAGTCTCCGGTATACACATATTTTGCCCCTGTCGGAGCTTGCGTCGATGCCTGGGGCTTGGAAAGCACCGCAAGAAACTGGGCTGGTTTGCGCCCAGAGTCGGACCGACTTTTGGGACCCAGCCTCTTACAGGCGGGATTACCTGGCGGTCTCCGGCATTTGGCGTCATTCCGAAGACATGGCGCAAGCCAATCAGCGGTAATCTTGGTCTTCGGGGCGGCTGTTGGTTGGTTGATATGCCAGAGCCTGTTCTGCTGTCTGTATTGGCTATTGTCGCTGTCAGTCAGGGTTGTGGGTCGAACCTTCCCCTACTCTTTGTCTGTACAAGCTCTTGTTGTCTGGGAGAGCGGCGAAGGCGCTGCTGTGGATTGGTCACAGGGAGAAACCTCTTATCTGTTCCTATTGGCCTGTCCGTTAAGGGACGATGCTGATTGGTAGGGCAGAGCAATCTGAGTCCTAGTTGGTGGAGTTCTCCCCGGATGGAAGCTTAGGCCGCGTAGTGATGGTGGCGGCAGCGAAGATGGGCCGGGCAGGGACCATGGCGGTGGCAGCAGAGGTGGCAGGGGCGGGGCGGCTGGCGGTAGAGGAGGCTGTGGTCCTCAGGGGGCTGTAGGTGGAGGCATGGCTCGGGCCAGCAGCGGGAACGGCAGCGAGGAGGCCTGGGGGGCACTTCGGGCATCGCAACAGCAGGTATCCCAACAGCTCCAAAGCCTATCACGACAGCCATTTGTCTTTCCCCTTTCCTTGTCCCTTCCTTTTGGGGGTGGGGGAGGAACTCACGGAGCCAAAGGTACTGTGAAGTTCCTAAATATGTCCCACTCTTTGTCTAAACTTTGTAACGTAGATGCAGCAGACTTTTCCTGTAGCCTCATAGACCCCATCCCATGTTTGCAGTGGAAGCTTGCGGTGGCTCTCCAGTGACCAGAGGCATAGTGAGGCAGGCCCCAGGGAGGCTCCCTCTGTCTTGCAACAGTTATTTGTGATCTTTTTCTATGTGCCTGTTGTCACAACAGAGTCCGGCAGCGTCTTCTCTTGAGGGAGCAATTTGGAGAAGAGCTGGAACCCAGACTCGCGCCCTGGATGCCATCCTTTATCATCCACAGCTTCCCATCTGGTTGGGAGCACTGCTCTGGGTCTCACACTGCCCCTCCTCTGTCCTAGGGAGCCTGAGGCCCAGGGGTGGAAAGATCCATTTGGGGGTGGGGGTAGTGAACTGCGCAGGATAATGAAAGCAACTTGCTTTGGAAATGACCTTCCCCTGCCCGTTGTCTGAGACTGAGATTATCTCAGACTGTCTTCTGGCTTCTGCCAAAACACTCCCTTAACAGAAAGCACCGGGGGGATGGGGTTAGGGGGGTTGGTGAGGGTGAGGCTTGAGTGTGAAGGAAGTCTCATATATGCAGACCTGAAATCTCCCTCTTTGTATGTCCAAACTTTTGTCTTGTTCTCTAGACTGATTCTTGCTATTCCAAATCCTCTTCCACGTTGACAGCCCTTCAGATATTTCAACACTCCTCTCAGCATCCTCCACTTCCCCCATCTCTCCAAGCTGAACTTGGTTCACAGGGTGGGATTGTGTATGTGCATGCAGGAGGTGGGGGTGGACAGTGCCCTGCGCTGGAATCTCCCTTAGTTCTAAGTGCCTCCTTGCCCCCAGCTTCGAGAGCTGTGCCCGGGAGTGAACAACCAGCCCTACCTCTGTGAGAGTGGTCACTGCTGTGGGGAGACTGGCTGCTGCACCTACTACTATGAGCTCTGGTGTAAGTCTCCAAGAAGGCTGTTTCCAAGTCCCTGTGCCCACCCTCCCTTGGACCTCAGAATTTCGGCCTTCAGGGCCCCTTCTCTGCATGAAAGATGCCTGAGTTGCTCCCTCCTTGCCTCTTGCAGGGTTCTGGCTGCTCTGGACTGTCCTCATCCTCTTTAGCTGCTGTTGCGCCTTCCGCCACCGACGAGCTAAACTCCGGCTGCAACAACAGCAGCGGCAGCGTGAAATCAACTTGTTGGCCTACCATGGGGCATGCCATGGGGCTGGTCCTTTCCCTACTGGTTCACTGCTTGACCTTCGTGAGTGACTTGATGCTCTAGGTCAACTACCAGTGGCCCTCCCCAAACCAGGACCCCAAATCATCTGACATTCCCTTTTCTACACATTTCAAAGTATTTTTCCCTAATATAAAAACTAGCATCCTATACCTGGTTGCCTTCAACCAATTATGCCAATTTTCTCCCCTGCAGGCCTCCTCAGCACCTTCAAGCCCCCAGCCTACGAGGATGTGGTTCACCGCCCAGGCACACCACCCCCTGCTTATACTGTGGCCCCAGGCCTCCCCTTGACTGCTTCCAGAGAACAAACCTGGTGTTCCTCCTCATCCAGCTGCCCTGCCCACTTTGAAGGAACAAATGTGGAAGGTGTTTCCTCCCACCAGAGTGCCCCCCCTCATCAGGAGGGTGAGCCTGGGGCAGGGGTGAGCCCTGCCCCCACACCCCCCTCCTGTCGCTATCGCCGTTTAACTGGCGACTCCGGTATTGAGCTCTGCCCTTGTCCTGCCTCCGGTGGGGGTGAGCCAGTCAAGGAGGTGAGGGCTAGTGCCACCCTGCCAGATCTGGAGGACTATTCCCCTTGTGCACTGCCCCCAGATTCTGTACCGCAGGTCTCTCCCATGGGGCTGTCCTCCAGTGAAGGGGACATCCCATAAGTAGTTTTGAGAGGGTGGGTGGGTTACTTGCCCACCAGAAACAGCCCTAGTCCCACCTCCTTGCATTCCCTTTGGCCCCTTCCTGCCTACCTAGAATCTGCCTGAAAGGGCTGGAGCGCTGAGGAGAGGGGCAGTATTTGGGGGACTGTGCTAGCTTTACCCCCGCAAGACATCAAGACATATACACAGGAGCCTTTGATCTCATTAAAGAGATTTGAACCAGCCACTTGTGGATTTGGGTGGACTAAAGCTCAACTCACTGCATTGCACTTGACCTGACTGGGTTTGAAGGGGACAGGTTATGGCCACTTGACCCCACCTTCCCTGAGGACAGCAGACAATCCTGAGGCCTGGACTGACCTCAGGCCTCTTGGTGAGGCAAATCTGGCAAAAGCAATAGAGTTCAAAATGTTTTTTCCAATTTATTTAGAAAAATAGACTCTGAATTCACATTCACCCCAGGGCTATGTGGGATGACAGTAAGGAGACACCTGAGATGAAATGAGGAAGGTTTGAATTACTGGTATCCAAGGGACTGGGGGCAGAAGCCAGAAGCCTTTGTCCCTCTAGAGCCAGAGTGGCATGAGTGGCCTGGCTCCCCTCCTCTCCCTCCCTTCAGTAGTCTTCAGCCATAGCCAGTAAGACAAGGCTGGTCCAGCCGTGGAAAGGGCGGCAGCCCATGCCTCGCCCATCTCGGTCACTATACTGCTCCCAGAGAAAGCCTGTAGCCTGGTACTGGCGCCATACATTGCCTACCACATTGGCACGGAGCTCACTGTGGAGTTTGGCAGCCCGAGCCTGGTGAGGACCCTCCAGATGCCCATAGTGGTGGAGTGCTCCCAAAGCCAGGTAGTTGACATTGAGCCACACAGCACCCCGCCAGTAGGGGGGATCATGCTCTGAATTGCGCTGGCCATAAAAGGAGCTGGAGGCTGCAAGGGAGCGTAAACCAAAGGGGCTCCAGAGATGGCGGCTGTCAGCTAGAATGTCCAGCAGGGGCCCAAGGCGGGATGAGTTGGGGTCCAGCAGTCGCAGCAGCAAGGGAAAAAGACTGACATAGCCAAGGGCATCTACATACTGCAGTCGAGGTTGGGGCCGGCCCACCACCCGAACGAGCCCCTGAGGGGGCCTGGGCTTCAGCTGTACTGCTTTTGTGTGGTTCCCGAAGTCTGCAAAGACTCCTAGCTCTGGGGCCCAGTGCAGCTCATCCAGGCTCTCTGCTGCCTCCAGTGAGGCAGACAGTGGGCCCAGCTCAGCAGCCACCTCAGCCTCGCCCAGATACTCTGCCAGCTGCGTCAGCACACGGGCACCCAGTGCCACCCAACATCGCAGGTCCAGGTGCCGTTCGGTGACTGAAGGGTGTGAAGCCCGGGGGTAGTCATCCAGCCCAGAGGGTAGGGTCTTGGGGTTCAGTAAGGTTGGTAAGGCAGGGTCCCGTCCCCGCCAGCGGTAAGATAGTGGAACTGGGCCTGCCTGGCTCTGATGGAGCCAGGAGAACCAGGCATGCAAGCGGGGGAAGGCCTTTCGGAGGAAGGCCAAGTCGTCAGGGTCACCAACCTCTAGCATATGGGCTACAGGCAAAAGTAGGGTTGGGGGGTTGGCATGGACTGCTCGTTGCACTAGGAATTCTGGAGGTACCCGGGCTCGGGCCTCATCCCCCAGTATCTGCTCCCTCCCAATCCAGCCATCAGCATTTAGCAGCCCCAGCCAGTGGCCCAGGGCTTCCCGGGTGAGGGAGGGATCCCACCGCTGAACCACCAGCTGGTGAAAGCCCTCATCCCAAAGGAAGCCTCGTGGGAAGAATGACCGGGAAGGCACCGCTGTAAAAAGAGGTAGGGGTGGAAAGAGGGCTGGGTCCACCTTCTGCTCAGACCCTTCCACCCCCATGTCTGGCAATACCAGTCCTTGTCCATAGAAGTAGCCAATTCCACCAAGGAGGCTGCTGAGGGCAGCCTGACCCAAAGCCTGCTCACCAGGGCTCAGGCCCTTCTCCTTCAGCTGGAAGGTCTTCTCAAAGCGCTCTCTAAAGGCTTCAGCATGGCTCTCCAGGGCATGGGTCAATAGACTGCCTGCCAGTCTTGGTAGGACTTGATTTCCTCCTGCCTGGGCACTGCCCGATTCAAACACAAACTCTATGGAAAAGGGAACTTTCAGGGTCACCTGCTGTATCAAGAACTGCCCCTGCCCTTGCCCACTTGGGCCTCTGTCCTCCCACTTCAGAGATCCTGGCAAGCCGAGGTAGCGTTCAGGGGAGGCCCCTGGGGGCCGATGCTGAAACCAGCTATTTAGGCGACTCTTTACCATCTCTGTCAGCAGGGGCAGTCCTGGGTTGGAGGTCCAGAAGACATTGTAGCTTGAAAGGGAGAAGATAAATAGGAAATATTATTCAAGAGAAGGCAGTGGGCACTATAAAGAGAAATACGAAATGTTCAGGAGTCAGGTTGGGAGGCAGGCAGGGGACATGGAGACTAGTGAAAATGGGAATAACCACCCCTTCCATCCCTGAACGTTCTCTTCCCCCAATTACCTGCCATACTTGGGGGCTGTATCCCCTGGACTAGTTGGTGGCAGAAGTGTAAAACGGAAGTCACCAAGTTCACTGGTGTGCCCACTGATGAACTTCAACTGCCCTTTGGACCCAACCTCTGGTATTAGGAATTCATTGCTGTCTGTCACCACATAGAAGAACAGGGAGACCAAAGGGATGGCAGAGGTACCTGAGGCCTAAGTGACCAAGGAGGACAGAAAAGAACAGTGTTAGACTGGCATTCTCTCTTGAGAATCAGCCTTAGTGAGGGAAAGGAACAGTAGGCAGGGGTAATGTAAACAACATACATTTGGCAGTACTGAGGGTCACTGAGGGTAACCAGGTACACCCAAGTGGGATGAGATAAAGAGCCTTGCACTGGGTGGCCTGGAAGATAACAGTATACTTTTGTACTATGTCCTACACTAAGAACTCTACACAGTTTATTTCATTTAATTCTTCTTCTTCTTCTTTTTTTTTTTTTTTTTTTTTTTGAGACACAGTTTCGCTCTTGTTGCCCAGGCTGGAGTGCAGTGGCACGATCTTGGCTCAGTGCAACCTCCACCTCCCAGGTTCAAGCAATTCTCGTGCCTCAGCCTCCCGAGTAGCTTGGATTACAGGCATGCGCCACCATGCCCGGCTAATTTTGTATTTTTAGTAGAGACAGGGTTTCTCCATGTTGGCCAGGCTGGTCTGGAACTCCCGACCTCAGGTGATCTGACAGCCTCAGCCTCCCAGAGTACTGGGATTACAGGCGTGAGCCACCGCGCCCAGCCTCTTTTTCATTTAATTCTTACAGTCCTGTGAGTTAGGTGCCATTATTATCTACATTTTACATTTTACAAGCAAGGAAATCAAGGCTTAGAGATGCTCATAGAGGCAGTTGTTTAAGGCAGGATTTAAGCCAGGCAGCCAGAGCCCACTTCATGCTGCATTTGCTGGCAGCAAGGGAAGGATAGAGGGGGTCTGGGCTGAGAAAAGGGTGTCCTGAGGCCCTGACCTGAGGCTCTACAGTCACTCTCCAGCTCCAGTCCCCTCCGTGCTGACCCCCAGGCCTCTTGACGAACTCAGTGGTGAGCCTTAAGGCCCCATCCTGGATGTGCTGCCGCCCGAAGGAGAGGCCGTCGTGGAACTCCCAGCCATAGGGACCCACACCGTCCCCCTGCTCACACGTGTGCCTGAGCTTAGGAGTCCCCGGGGTGGTGCCCTGCTGCGCCCACATCAGTCCTGGGGGTAGAATGGCCACGTAAGTCAAAGAGCAGGGGACCTGTCCCTCCGGGTCTCTGGGTCATCCCTCTTCATAACTCTCCTGATCCATTCCTCCCCACCCTTGATCTGGCTTCAAGCTGGGGCGCCCAGATTAGGAGTCCGCCTGCCTGCCCGCCCTGGGGCCCGGTTACCGGTGAGGAGTGGCTTCGGGCTGCGGGTCTTCATGCCGAAGTAGACGTGAGGGCGGTAGGTTCCCCAGAAGAGGTCCGGGGCCACGGCGGGGCTGGAGGAGTTGGCAGGCAACACAGGAGGCGCGGAGTGCAGCGTGACCGCCCGCCGCGCACGGTGCCACGCCAGCACCCAGCGACCCGACATGCCCAGGGCCAAAGACAGGACCACGACGGCCAGAGCCACTCCTCCAGCCGTGCTACGCGGCCCGCCGCCCCGGCCGTCCCGTCGCCCGGGGCCTCCCCGAGCCGCCCTCTCGACTGTCCGCACTCCCTCTGCCGGCACTGCGCGGCGCCGCCGCTCGCCCCGAGCCATCCTGGCACTGAGGTCCGCGTCGCGAGAGCTCAGAGAGGCGGCAGTGGAGCCGGGGTCCTGCCTTGCCTCTCCGGCTCCAGCTTCTCGCCCCAGCGACCACCGTCCGTTCAGCTACACCTGCCAGCCCGCGCCTGCGCCTCCGCCTCCGCGTCACCCTCCCTCCGGAAGTCCCGCCCCGCCACGTTAGGTTAAGTCCCAGAGTCCGGAACCACTGCCTGCGGCTTGGCATAGGGTTAGTCTACAGCGTTCGTCCTGGGCGTTGGTCCACCGGGACTGCGCTTATCTGGCAACTCCATGGAGTTCACAGGCTCGGAAAAACCAATCTAGCGTTGGGCTGAGGCATGAGAATCGTTTGAATCCGGGAGGCGGAGGTTACAGTGAGCCGAGATTGTGCCATTGCACTCCAACCTGGGCGACAGAGCGAGACTTCGTCTTGGGAAAAAAAAAGAAAAAGGACTGATGTGGCCAGGCTCGGAGGCTAACATCTGTAATCCCAGCACTTTGGGAGGCCGAAGCAGGTGGATCACCTGACATCAGTTCGAGACCAGCCTGGTCCACTTGGTGAAACCCCATCTCTACTAAAAATACAAAAATTAGCCGGGTGTGGTGGTGGGTGCCTGTAATCCCAGCTACTCGGGAGGCTGAGACAGGAGAATTGCTTGAATCCGGGAGGCGGAGGTTGCAGTGAGCCAAGATCCGGCCATTGCACTCCAGCCTGGGCAACAAGAGTGAAACTCTGTCTCAAAAAAAGAAAGGAAAGAAAGAAAGAAGGAAGAAAAGGAGGAAAGAAAATACTGATGCTTTATGCAACACGACCACTTATATTTCACTGTAATCTGACTTCTGGCCCCACTCTCCACTGGTGGTAGACTTTTTGCTTATTAAACAATCATCTGACCAAACCCAGTGGTCAGTCCTGTTTTTGTCTTTCTTGCTACCATTGCATTTGTCCACATCCTTATTGTAGCACTTATTACATACCTGTTTCATTATTCATCTTTGTATCACAGTACTAATCAATTATAGGCGTAAGGTAGATGCTAAATATTTATCAATTCAACAAATGTTTATTGTATACCCTCTATTGCATTATGCAAGGTGCTGGGGACTCAGAGAAAATGGCCCCAACCTCAAGTTCACAATCTAGAAGCACAATGCCAGCACTCAGTGCATGTTCAACCATCCCCATTTTTTTTAATTTGATTTTTTTTTTTTTTTGAGACGGAGTCCTGCTCTGTCACCCAGGCTGGAGTGCAATGGCGTGATCTCGGTTCACTGCAACCTCTGCCTCCAGGGTTCAAGTGATTCTCCTGCCTCAGCCTCCCGAGTAGCTGGGATTACAGGCACCCACCACCACGCCCAGCTAATTTTTGTATTTTTAGTAGAGATGGAGTTTCACCAGGTTTGCCAGGCTGGTCTCGAACTCCTGACCTCAGGTGATCCAACCACCTCAGCCTCCTAAAGTGCTGGGATTACAGGTGTGAGCCAACACACCTGGACAGACCACCCCGATTTTTACAGATGAGGAGAGTAGTTAAGATTGACCCAAAATAACAGCCAGTTAATTTTGGAGCTGGGGAACTCAAATTCAGGTTGTTCTTTTGACTTTAGAATAAGGCCTCTTAGGCCGGGCACAGTGGCTCATGCCTGTAATCCCAGCACTTTGGGAGGCCAAGGCAGGCAGATCACCTGAGGTCGAGAGTTCAAGACCAGCCTGACCAACATGGAGAAACCCCGTCTCTAGTAAAAATACAGAATTAGCTGGGCATGGTGGTGCATGCCTGTAATCCCAGCTGCTCGTGAGGCTGAGGCAGGAGGATCACTTGAACCCAGGAGGCAGAGGTTTCAGTAAGCCGAGATCGTGCCATTGCACTCTAGCCTGGGTGACAAGAGCGAAACTGTCTCAAAAAAAAAAAAAAGGAATAAATAAGGCCTCTTAGATAACAGCAGTTACTATGCTCCCAGCAATGTTTTAGGCACTTTACAGATATTAATTCATTTAATCTCCTCAACAGTCCAATGAGGAAAGTACTATTATTTTCATTTTACAAATGAAATAGGCACTGAGAGATTAAATAATTTGTCTAAAGTCATACAGCTACATAAGAACAAAGCTAGGATCTCAACCCCACGCAGTCTGGCTCATTACAACAGTATACTGCCTCCTCCTAGTTTTTTTTTTAAAGGAGGAGGGGAAAAACAGTCCTTTGAAGATAGCACCCTTTTAGACAGGGAAAAGGTATAGTAATGCTGCTGTGGGAGGGTCATGGGAAATGTATCCGGCAAAGTACACAGCAGGCCACTGACTACAGATCTTTTGTTACCTAGCTGAGCATTGTGAAGGTGTCTAAAGCAGTGGCTTTCAACCATTTTCCTACAACCCACAATAAGAAATAATTCCATAGTGCAACCCAGTATGTACAGATACACATGCACACACAACTTATATACAGGATTACAGACTTAAAACGAGTTTCCTAAAAGAATACTTCCAACTGCGTGTGGTGGCTCACGTCTGTAATCACAGCACTTTAGGACGCCAAGGCAGGAGAATCGCTTGAGTTCAGGGGTTCTAGACCAGCCCGGACAAGATGAGGAGAGCCCCCCATCTACAAAAAAAATTAAAAATTAGGGTTGGCCAGGTGTGGTGGCTCACGCCTGTAATCCCAGCACCTTGGAAGGCTGAGGCGGGTGGATCACCTGAGGTCAGGAGTTCGAGACCAGACTGGCAAACATGGTGAAACCCTGCCTCTACTAAAAACACAAAAAAATAGATGGACATGGTGGTGCGCCCCTGTAATCCCAGCTACTTGGGAGGCCGAGGCAAGATAATCGCTTGAACCTGGGAGGCAGAGGTTGCAGTGAGCCGAGATGGCACCATTGCACTCCAGCCTGGGGTGACAGAGCAAAACTCCGTCTCAAAAAAAAAAAAAAAAAAAAAATTAGGGCCCAGCACGGTGGCTCACGCTTGTAATCCTAGCACTTTGGGAGACCAAGACCAGTGGATTACTTGAGATCAGGAGTTCCTGACCAGCCTGGCCAACATGGTGAAACTCCGTCTCTACTGAAAATACAAAAATTTGCTGGAAATCGCTTGAACCCAGGAGATGGAGGTTGCAGTGAGCCAAGATTGTGCTCCAGTGCACTCCAGCCTGGGCAACAGAGCAAGACTCCATCTCAAAAAAAAAAAAAAATTAAGCCAAGCATGGTGGCTCACGCCTGTAATCCCAGCTACTTGGGAGGCTGAGGTGGGAGAACAATCCCAGCTGCTTGGGAGGCTGAGGTGGGAGAACTGCTTGAGCCCAGGAGATGGAGGCTGCAGTGAGCTACGATTGTGCCACCGCACTCCAGTCTGGGTGACAAAGCATGACTTAATCTATTTAAGCTTCCTATTCTAAGTGCCATGCAGTCTGATTTTTTTTTTTTTTTGCTCTTGTCAACCAGGCTAGAGTGCAGTGGTGCCATCGGCTCACTGCAACCTCCACTTCCCGGGTTCAAGCAATTCTTCTGCCTCAGCCTCCCAAGTGGCTGGGATTACAGGTGCCAACCACCACGCCTGGCTAATTTTTTGTATTTTTAGTAGAGATGGGGTTTCACCATGTTGGTTAGGCTGGTCTCGAACTCCTGACCTCAGGTGATTTTGCCCACCTCGGCCTCTCAAAGTGATGGGAATACAGGCATGAGCCACTGAACTCAGCCTCAGTCTGAAAATTTTTATTCTATTTTTTTTTTGACAGAGTCTCACTCCATCACCTGAACTGGAGTGCAGTGGCGTGATCTTGGCTCACCGCAGCATCTCTCCTGGGTTCAAGCAATTCTCCTGTCTCAGCCTCCTGAGTAGGTGGGATTACAGGTGCCCGCCACCACACCCAGTTAATTTTTTTTTCTTTTTAGTAGAGACAGGGTTTCATCATATTGGCCAGGCTGGTCTCTAACTCCCAACCTCAGGCGATCTGCCTGCAAAGGCCTCCCAAAGTGCTGGGATTACAGGCATGAGCCACCGCACCCGGCCTACTTTTTTTTTTTTTTTTTTAAGAATGGTTTAGGCTGGGTGCGGTGGCTCATGCCTGTAATACCAGCATTTTGGGAGGCCAAGGTGGGCAGCTGAGGTCGAGAGTTTGAGGCCAGCCTGACCAACATGGAGAAACCCCGTCTCTACTAAAAATATAAAATTAGGCATGGTGGTGCATGCCTGTTATCCCAGCTACTTGCAAGGTTGAGGCAGAATTGCTTGAACTTGGGATGTGGAGGTTGCAGTGAGCCGAGATGGTGCCATTGCACTCCAGCCTGGGCAACAAGAGTGAAACCCTGTCTCCAAAAAAAAAAAAAGAATGGTTTAATTCCCTAAATTGATTGCATGGTCCACACTAATGAGTGTTGAGGAAGTATGAAAAACACTTTAGGAACTTTTTTCTTTTTTTTTTTTTTGAGATGGAGTCTTGCTCTGTCGCCCAGGCTGGAGTGCAGTGGTGCAATATCGGCTCACTGTAACCTCCGCTTCTTGGGTTCAAGTGATTCTCCTGCCTCAGCCTCCTGAGTAGCTGGCATTACAGGCATCCGCCACCATGCCTGGCTAATTTTTGTATTTTTAATAGAGATGAGATTTCACCATGTTGGTCGGGCTGGTCTCGAACTCCTGGCCTCATGATCCACCCACTTCGGTCTCCCAAAGTGCTGGGATTACAGGCGTGAGCCACTGTGCCCAGCTGGCACTGTTTTCTTAAACAGGGAGTAGTGAGAGATAAAACCAATTGCATGCTTTGGAATGATAAAATTAAGTGGCAGCAAAAATGTTTAGGAAATAGACTGGGTAGCAGAAGGCAATAATGATGAATAGAGTGAATGGGAATGGAGAGATCATTTCAGAACTTTTTTTTTTTTTTTTTTTTTGAGACGGTGTCTTGCTCTGTCACCAGGCTAGAGTACAGCGGTGCAACCATAGCTCACTGTAGCCTTGAACTCTTGGGCTCAAAGGATCCTCCTGTCTCAGCCTTCTGAGTAGGTGGGACTACAAGTATGAGCCACCTTGCCCGACTTTCAGGCACGTTTTTAAAAGACAGAATATTCTGAACTGAGTGACCAGATATGCAGAGATGGAAAGAGCAGAACTAGAGAACACTGTGGTTTCCAGCCCAGGTGGCTGAGTAGATGAAGTGCCTGTTTTTAAAAAGGAATGGGTAAGTTAGGGAAGAGAGGCAAGTATATGTGTATGTAAGATTATCAATTCTATTTTAGACAAAAATAGTTGGTGGGATTTGGAGGGAACTGGTAGCAGGTAACCTGATTATGCACAGAAGTTGGGATTAGAACCAAAAAAAACAGTTTAACACCAGAAGGTGTAATTCAAGTTCTGAAGGAGGATGAGATGCCCCAGAAAAAAATAGAGAAGAAAAAGAATGAAGGTAGAACATCTGTGTAGTTCAAAAGAAAAAGGACCCAAGAGGGAGAGAAGTTCCACAAATGGGTGAATTAAGAGTTGCAGGCCGAGCGCAGTGGCTCATGCCTGTAATCCCAGCACTTTGGGAAGCTGAGGGGGGCAGATCACCTGAGGTCAGGAGTTTGAGGCCAGCCTGGCTGACATGGCAAAATCCCATCTCTACTAAAAATACACAAATCAGCCAGGAGTGGTGGCACATGCCTGTAATCTCAGCCACCCAGGAGGCTGAAACAGGAGAATCACTGGAACCCGGGAGACGGAGGCTGCAGTGAGCCAAGGTCACACCACTGCACTCCAGCCTGGGTGACAGTGAGACTGTCTCAAAAACAAACAAAAGAGTTGTAGATGTGGCCAGGCATTGGTGGCACACGCCTGTAATCCCAGGGCTTTGGGAAGCTAAGGCAGGAGGGTCACTTGTGTCCAAGAGCTAGAGACCAGCCCATGGAACAGGACAAAACCTCCCCCAAAAAAAGTGACAGATGGAACTGGGATAGAAAGACGAGAGCTGAAAAAACAACACTCTGTCAGTGTGTGTGTGCCTGTGTGTGTGTTTTGAGACAGAGTCTCACTGTTGTCCAGGCTGGAGTGCAGTGGTGTGACCTCAGCTCACTTCAACCTCCACCTCCTGGATTTGAGCGATTTTCTTGCCTCGTTCGGCCTCCTGAGTAGCTGGGATTACAGACTTGTGCCACCACACCCAGATAATTTTTTTGTATTTTCTAGTAGAGGTGGGGTTTCTCCAAGCAGGTGATCTGCTGGCCTCAGCCTCCTAAGGTGCTGCGATTACAGATGTGAGCCACCGCGCTCAGCCTATCAGTGTTCTTTCACACTGGATTTGGTAAAAGTAAGAGGGCTGGGCACAGTGGCCCATGCCCAACACTTTGGGAGGCCAAGGGGGGAGGATCACTTGAGCCCAGGACTTCAAGACCAGCCTGGGAAACATAGAGAAAATCCTTCTCTACAAAAAACTTAAAAATTAACTAAACCTGGTGGCGCGTGCCTGTAGTCCCAGCTTCCCAGCTACTTGAGAGGCTCGACTAAGCCCAGGTTACAGTGAGCTATGATTATGCCACTGCACTCCAGCCTGAGTGACAGAAACAGACCTGTCTCGAAAAAAAAAAAAAAGTACCTTGAGTGAGTGGTAGGAGAAGCCAGAAGCCAAATTCAAAAGGGTTAAGCAGTAAGTGATGATAGTAAGAAAGTGAAATAAACACAGGTTCCTCCAGACACCTCCCTGATCTAGTCTTGTTCCAGAAACATTGTGGTAGCAGGGTTTTACATTTTATTTTGCGCTCCGTGGCCCTCCAGATAGTAATTTGGATGATTAAGTGAAACTCTTCTTAGGTTAAGTGTCCTAGTCCACGCTAAAACCATCTTGTTGGTCTCTCTGACGCTGTCAGCGACCAGTACCAGGGCCCGGCTTGTCCCCGCTGCCCGCCGCGTCCCTGGCCCGTATGTGGGAAGCGAAGGCAGTGAGCATTTCCACAGCGGTGAGATGAGCGCCGCGCATAATCAGGCGATGCCCGTCTCCTGGGGAAGAAACAAACGAGTCAGATAGGGAGGGACGGCAGGGCTGGGGCTTAGGGGCGCGCGGGCTGTTTGCTGTCCCCTCCTGCCCGTCTCTCCACCAAGCCCACCGAACAGCACGTCCACGCAGGGCTCGGAGCCGTCGTGCCTCACGTCCGCAATCACTGAGCAGTTGAGATTAGTTGAGCGGACCTTCTCGCTGCTCACCGCCTGGAGGAAGGTCCTACGGTGGAAAACCAGAGTGAGCGCCAGGCTGAGGGCTTAAAGCCCTGGCTGAAGGAGGGCGCACCACTTCCCGCTTCTACCCACTTCCCCTTCGTACCTCGTCGATTCCACGTTTTTCTCGAAGGGGCAGAATTGAACCCGAACCTGCTTTACAGGCCACAGACCAAGCCGAGCCAAGGCAGCTGCCATGGTGACCTCCACCCCGGAAGAGCTCGTGCAGGCGGAAGTGTCGCATAGCGTTAGGCCGTGAATGGCTGTGCTTCTGCGGGATAGAGACTTCCGGCCGTCGGCAGGCAAGCAGGCTTGCGAACCGCAGCTCAGGGCTCCCCAGCCCAGGCGGAGGAAGTCAGGAAGGAGAGAGGTGGTTTCGGCACAATGCATGGGGGAGCCCAAAGTAGGCGGTCAGCAAATACAACCTATCATTAATAGTCCTCTCATACGATGGTGAAAGCCATAAATAAATGGCGCCAAAAACCTTTTGGCACGAATATACGCCTGTTTTCTGCAGCTTTTCTCCTTCTGTACCCTGCTGGGCCAGATCTGGGCTAACTCGATCTGAAGTCCTGGCTCCTTCCAAAGAGAACTAACACAAGCCAGGATGATCCACACCAGAAGGTAAACACCATTCAGGTAACTGAAGATTAAACACAGTGAGCTCTGAATAGCCAAAGCTTCAGCGTGAAAGTACTACAGCCTAATATTCGTAAATGACTGAAAATAGTAATAGGAAGGGCAGTACAGGGTAATACAGTCCTTGGGGCTGATCCAGGTGTAGAAATGCCTATTACACCTCTGTGGTTCCCCATGAATTAGCCTGGCTCGGGGGACTTAAGTTGAAGTGCATTCTAGCCTGTTTTCTTTTTCTTTTTCATTTTTTTGAGACAAAGTTTTGCTTTTGTTGCCCAGGCTGGAATGCAATGGCGAGATCTCGGCTCACTGCAATCTCTGCCTCCAGGATTCAAGCGATTCTTCTGCCTCAGCCTCCTGAGTAGCTGGGACTACAGGCGCGTGCCACCACGCCCGGCTAATTTTTTGTATTTTTAGTAGAGGCAGGGTTTCACTGCGTTAGCCAGGATGGTCTTGATCGGACCTAGTGATCGGCCTCCCAAATTGCTGGGATTACAGGCGTGAGCCACCGCGCGCAGCTGAGCACTCAACTCTTTATCCCTGAGATGTCTTCAGTGATGGAGAACTAGGCCTGAACCTCCCAAGGGTGCTGACCTTCAGGTTCCAGGCTGTGGTCTTGCTCTTTATTCTGGATTCCAGATGCTGGAGTGATCTTTTTTTTTTTTTGAGACAGAGTTTCACCCTTGTTGCCCTGGCTGGAGTGCAATGGCACAATCTCAGCTCACCGCAACCTCTGCCTCCCAGGTTCAAGCGATTCTCCTGCCTCAGCCTCCTGAGTAGCTGGGATTACAGGCATGCGCCACCACGCCTGGCTAATTTTGTATTTTCAGTAAAGACAGGGTTTCTCCACGTTGGTCAGGCTGGTCTCGAATTCCCGACCTCAGGTGATCCACCCGCCTCAGCCTCCCAAAGTGCTGGGATTACAGGCATGAGCCACCATGCCCTGCCTAATCTTGGATTCTTTTTTTTTTTTTGAGACAGTCTCTCGCTGTCACCCAGGCTGGAGTGCAGTGGCTCAGTCTCGGCTCACTGCAAGCTCCATCTCCCAGGTTCACATCATTCTCCTGCCTCAGCCTCCTGAGTAGCTGGGACTACAGGCGCCCACCACCGCGCCCGGCTACTTTTTTGTATTTTTAGTGGAGACTGGGTTTCACTGTGTTAGCCAGGATGGTCTTGATCTCCTGACCTCATGATCCGCCTGCCTTGGCCTCCCAAAGTGCTGGGATTACAGGTGTGAGCCATTGTGCCCAGCCCCTAATCTTGGATACTTAAGCCCAGGCTCTTTGTAGCTTATTCTCCAGTATGCTTTCCTCCAAGCTTCCAGTTCTAGGCTTCCTTAATATGTAATTCCAAATGTCTGGATTTTTCCAGCTAGAGATGGGGCGCTCTTAACTTTCTGGCTCCTGGTCCCAGGCTCCTTAGGATTCAGGACTAGTTCGCAGGCAGGAAAAAAATGGCAGGTGCCAACGGGGTCGCTGGTGTTGCCTGAGGGCAAGCCAGGCCTGCTGATTTCCCACTAGGTAGCCCTCCAGGCTAGGTCCCCCTCCCCCTAGTGTGCTTTGCAGCTGAGCTGTCTGGGCTGGAGATGTTCCAGGCTGGAGAGGGGGCTCCAAGCTCTCCAGGCTATTGAGGCAGCTGCTGGGCAATTCCGTGGTCTGGACCTCCTGACAAGCACCTGGTAAGGCAGAAGCAGAAGGTAGGTGGCTGGTGGGGATATACTGAAGCCAGATCAATGGTGAGAACAGGGTTTGGGACACACAAAGCGGTGAGCGAAGGGGAGTGACTCACAGCAACAGGGGGACCTCCTGTGGACTTGAGACTTGCGCAGGGGCTGCTGCAACAGACACAGCAGGGCTCCATCCAGCTGCTGGAAGATGCTGAGCATAAGCAGCGTCTGGCGGAGATCAGGGGACAGGCTCCACTGCTCCTCTTCCAGCAACTCCCTGACCACTCCAAAGTCTTGTCTGAGCTGCAACGCTCCCTGCAGGCTGAAGGCAGAGGTACAGTATGGCTACTTGACCCTCCTGCCTCTCCCACTTATCCCCTTCCTTTTCCCTGTTCCATTCACCCCCTGCCACTTCCGCCTTTACTCCTGACCTGAACCGAATCCCATGGGTAAGAATGTGGTCCAGCCAGGCACCCACGATGGCTGTCAGTGCCTGACCGAGGGCAGGGGCCTGGGCTTGGGGTGGCAACCCTTGCAATCCTTGCAACACAGGCTCCAGTATGGTGCGGACCACTAAACCAGCATACTCACTAGGAGCACTGGGAAGTTCTGGAGTAGAGAAGACAGAATATAAGGCTGTGGAGATCCACTGAACTCCTAAATGGAGTGTTTGGGAGAAGAGGGTAGGATTTCAGGAGGGAAGGGAACAGAAGCTGAGGACAAGGATGGAGACAGTGGAGGGGAACCAGGATTTGGCAGGGCTGAGACACTATTACCCCCTTGGAACCCTGGAAGGAGAAGCTGGGATGAGGAGTTACCAGGACAGAGATGAAGCCGCCAGTACCGACCCCGTGGCATGTAGAGCTTGAAACCTTGCATGGCTTGTTTATGACATTCTTGAGAAAAGAGACGTAGTGACTCTTCAGGCAGGAGCTGTAGGGATAGGGAGAAAGTAAAAGGGGCTTGTCAAATTATGATGATCCTGCATATCTAAGGAGCTCTATGTCCAACTTGACATCCATAAAACCCCAGAATTGTTGCATAGTTGTGTATGCCTGGCCATTTTTTGAGGAGCAATGCCATAGTTGTCATTGGGTTTTCCAAGAGGTCTGGACTCAAATTATGAACAATTGTCCTAGGGTTACCTTGCTCTCCCCAGTTTGGTTCAAAAGATGGAAAATCCTTGAGGTTAATTTTATTATACAGGAGCTTTAAGGAAAAAGACATACCCTGCCCCAACCCCCACAACACACACACAGAGTACATGCCAGAGAGAGGGATTGTATGATCTGCAATGGGCCAGAGGTTGAGGGAAGAAAGGGGAATTACAGTGACCTTTTATTTTTGAGACAGAGTCTTGCTCTGTCGCCCAGACTGAAGTGCAGTGGCATGATCTCGGCTCATTGCAACCTCTGCCTCCCAGGTTCAAGTGATTCTCCTGCCTCAGGCTCCCAAGTAGGTGGGACTACAGGAGTGCACCACTGCACCCAGCTAATTTTTGTATTTTTAGTAGAGACAAGGTTTTGCCATGTTGGTCAGGCTGTTCTTGAACTCCTGATCTCAGGTTATCTGCCTGCCTCTGCCTCCCAAAGTGCTGGGATTACAGATGTTAGCCACTACACCCAGCCTACAATGATCTTTTGGTTATCACCTACAAAAGGAAGACAATAACTGTATGTAGACCAGAAGCAATGACTATTTGAATGTTCTGAGACTCAGGAAGTTTTGGAATGTCCTTACATTGAAGGGCATTGTTATTATATATTATTATTCTTGACAGCCCACTCCAGAGCAATATAGCAAGAAAAGACCTATATGCCGGTTTTGTTTCTTTGGTTTGATAGATTGTTTTTGGAGGGAAAGAACACAGCAATAAAGCTGGTTTCTGCTCTACAGCCCATCTTGAGGGAGAGGAACCCTAATAAATGTGGTTAATGACAGCTGCTCTATAAAGAAATGGTAGATGCCAGGGAGCCTGAAGACAGGATAGACCTGGGTGGGGGGTAGACATGGAGTGGAGCCCATATGGCTCCTGGCACATCTGACAACCTGTCTAAATCCAAAATCTTCCTCTCTTCTCCAGTAAATGCAAACCCCCTTCTCCTTCCTTATTTATGTCAAGGAAATTACCCTTTTGTCAATGGACTTTTGTTAGGAGCCTCTGTACTCAACACTAAGGGAATACAAGGTGCAGAGTATGTGACAGTCTCTCCCCGAACCACTGGGATCTTACAGTCCAAACAGGGAGAAAACTTATAATGCCTCTTTTTTTTTTTTTTTTTTTTTTTTTTTTTTTTTTTTTTTTTTTTTTTGAGACGGAGTCTCGCTCTGTCGCCCAGGCTAGAGTGCTGTGGCCGGATCTCAGCTCACTGCAAGCTCCGCCTCCCGGGCTCATGCCATTCTCCTGCCTCAGCCTCCCGAGTAGCTGGGACTACAGGCGCCCGCCACCTCGCCCGGCTAATTTTTTTTTTTTTATATTTTTTAGTAGAGACGGGGTTTCACCTTGTTAGCCAGGATGGTCTCGATCTCCTGACCTCATGATCCGCCCGTCTCGGCCTCCCAAAGTGCTGGGATTACAGGCTTGAGCCACCGCGCCCGGCATAATGCCTCTTTTTTTATTGAGACGGAGTTTCACTCTTGTTGCCCAAGCTGGAGTGGAGTTGTGCAATCTCAGCTCGCTGCAACCTCTGCCTCCCAGGTTCAACTGATTCTCATGCCTCAGCCTCTGAGCAGCTGGGGTTACAGGCACCCGTCACCATGCCCAGCTAATTTTTGTATTTTTAGTAGAGATGGGGTTTCACTATGTTGGCCAGGCTGGTCACAAACTCATCTCAAATGATCTGCCCATCTCGGCCTCCCAAAATGCTGGGATTACTGCCTTTCTGCTCTTACAATGTCACCCCATCACTCATGAGGTAAAGCCCAAATTCTTGGGCCTGGTGTTCATGCCCTCCACAATTTGATGCCAAATTGCTTACTACTTTACCCACACACCCAACCCCGGTGAACATACCCACAAAAGGAACCTCTGCTCTGGTAAGGCCACCTCTCTGCTACTCCCCCAAGGATCGACAAACTGCCCACTTCCAGTAACCCCAGCCACTCCTCTGAGGCTTCCCAGCCACCATTTCCAGCAGTAGGCCATGTATGGAGCTTTCTGTAAACCACATGCCCACTATAGCCTTCCTTCCTCAGGGCTCTATGACCGTCACTGTGTGCAGTACTCATGATGAGCCAGCTCTAGGGCATGTTGAGTTTAAGTAGATAGCAGTAAATTGAGGTAGAAATGCCCAACAGGCAAATGCAGATGTTTGACTAGAACTCTGGGAGCAGGCTGGGCGCGGTGGCTCATGCCTGTAATCCCAGCACCTTGGGAGGCCAAGGAGGTGGATTGCTTGAGCTCAAGAGTTCAAGAACAGGGCACATGTTTTCAGGATCTCCTGAGGCTGTGTCACAAGACAAACTTTTAATTAAAACAAATATATATATTTTTTGAGTCTCACTCTGTTGCCCAGGCTGGAGTGCAATGGCATGCTCTCGGCTCACTGCAACCTCCACCTCCCAGATTCAAGTGATTCTCCTGCCTCAGCCTCCAAAGTAGCTGGGGTTACAGGCGTGCACCACAATGTCCAGCTAATTTTTGTATTTTTAGAAGAGACAGGGTTTCACCATGTTGGCCAGGCCAGTCTTGATCTCCTAACCTCAGATGATCTGCCTGCCTCGGCTTCCCAAAGTGCTGGGATTACAGGTGTGAGCCACTGCATCTGGCCAAAAAAGTTTCCTGTTTTGTTTTCTTTGAGACAGAGTTTTCGTTCTTATTGCCCAGGCTGGAGTGCAATGGTACTATCTCGGCTCACTGCAACCTCTGCCTCCTGGGTTCAGGCGATTCTCCTGCGTCAACCTCCCGAGTAGCTGGGATTACAGGCCCCCACCACCATACCAGTACTTTTTTGTATTTTTAGTAGAGACGGGGTTTCACCATGTTGGTCAGGCTGGTCTTAAACTCCTGACCTCAGGCGATCCACCCACCTCAGCCTCCCAAAAAAGTTTTTAAAAAAAGTTCAAGACCAGCCTGGGCAAGACGGCAAAACCTTGTCTCTACAAAAAAAAAAAAAAAAAAAAAGTAGCTGGGCATTGGTTGGGCAGGGTGGCTCACACCTATAATCCCAGAACTTTGGGAGGCTGAGGCAGGTGGATCACCTGAGGCCAGGGGTTCGAGACCAGCTTGGCCAACATGGTGAAACCTATCTCTACTAAAAATACAAAAATTAGCCGGGCGTGGTGGTGGGTGCCTGTAATCCCAGCCACTCAGGAGGCTGAGGCAGGAGAATCACTTGAACCCAAGAGGTGAAGATTGCAGTGAGTGGTGATCATGCCACTGCACTCCAGCCTGGGTGACAGAGTGAGACTCCTTCTCAAAAAAAAAAAAAAAAAAAAGTAGCTAGGCATTGTGGCTTGCATCTGTGATCCCAGCTACTCAGGAGGCTGAGGTGGGAGGATTGCTTGAGCCCAGGAGGTGGAGGTTGCAGTGAGCCAAGATCACATAACTGCACTTCAGCCTGGGTGACAGTGAGACCCTGTCTTAGAAAAAAAAAAAAAAAAAGAACTCTGGGACCCAAGACACTGTGGGTAAGCAGGAATACAGAGAGAAAAGCAGAGAGTTAAGGACTGAACCCTAGAGCCATGCCCCTATTCAGGGCAAAGAGGAGAAAACTGAGCAGGGAAACAAAAACCAGACATCTTCGACATAGGAACAGATAAATGTACAAAATGGGGAAGAAAAACTATAATGGCTTTATTCATAAATATAAAAGAAAATGTTAGGAGAAACAGGCAAACATGGATGAAGGTTACTACTGTGAAACAGAAATCAGAGGTGAGCGAGGGCAAACAGTGCTATTTTTTCATTAGTTTTATAAAATAATATTCTGTTTCACTTTTTAAACTACAGACATGCATTATTTTATTTTTTGAGACAGGATCTCTCACTGTATTGCCTAGGCTGGCTGGAATGCAGTGGCTATCACAGCTTACTGCAGCCTCGGCCTCCTGGGCTCAAACGATCCTCTTGCCTCAGCCTCCCAAGTAGCTGGGACTACAGGTGCATGCCACCATGCTCAGCTAAATTTTTAAATTTTTGTAGAGATAGGGGTCTGTGTTGCTTAGGGTGGTCTCGCTATGTTGCCCCTGGTGGTCTCAAACTCCTGGCCTCAAGCAGTCCTCTTGCCTTGGCCTCCCAAAGCATTAATAAAAATACAAATTAAACTTCTAAGAGAGGAGAAATGTGCCAATAACTGGTAAGTAAAGAGAAAGATGCAATCATGTATTCTGAATTTCCTCTTTAAAATATACCTAAGAGTAACCAAATCATTCATGAAGGCAAGTTTTTCTTCATAGGAGTAATCCAACTCATAAATGAAGTAGGAATGATGAGAATTGAAATGTTACCCCTTTACAACCTCTAATGAAATAGTGAATCGAGGCAATGATCCGCTGATGCCATCACAAAACGAGAGTCTGGCATTACTGGGGAGAGGGTAGGGGATACACAGATGAAATTGACCATGAGTTGATAATTGTTAAATGCTTGGTGATAGACATATGGGAGTCCATTATATACCTCTCTCTACATTTGTACATGTTTGAAATTTTCCATAGTAAAATGTTAAAGGGGCCAGGCATGGTGGCGCATGCCTGTAATCCCAGCGCTTTGAGAGACCAAGGTAGGTGGATCACTTGAGCTCAGGGGTCCAAGACCAGATTGGGCAACATGGTGAAACCCTATCTCTACCAAAAAAAATACAAAAGTTAGCCAGGTGTGGTGGCACAAGCCTGTAGTCTCAGCTACTAGGGAGGCTGAGGTGGGAGGAGCGTTTGAGCCCAGAAGGTAGAGGCTGCAGTGAGCTGAGATTGTGCCACTGCACTCCAGCCTGGGTGACAAAGTGAGACCCTGTCTCAGAGAAAAAAAAAAAAGTTAAAGAGAACAAAAAATAAAAAATGAACAGAGCAAAAAAAGATAAACTTAGAGACTCCAAGGAGATTCCAAGTTACTGAGATGCTCTACTCTTCCCACCCCTGATACTTGGCACAGAACACAGGGTCTTAAACTGCCACTGTTAAGGCCCCTGTTCTCACCTGGATCTGTGCAGTCAGCTTCTGGATCTCCAGGCCCAGCTGCTGCTCCACTTCCAGAGCTAAGCTTTCCTCTGAGGCCAGGTTAGACAAAGCTTCTGCCTCATGCAATAGAGGCTTTGGGTGGAAACAGGAAGTGAGGGCTCAGCCTAGCTCAGGCTGCTCCCCTCCCTACTCCCCAGGCACTCACAGGTAAGTCCTTTTGGATCAGGAGCAGGAAGGAAGCTGGGTCCCATGCTGCCAAGTACTGCTGAGCTCTGCCCAGGAACCAAAGCAAGGTGGTCTGCAGGGTACAGAGACCTAGGGCGACAGGTGCAGGATCTGGGGATTTGAGCAGCAGAGTGAGTATCTTAGGGGTCATTGAGTACCTTTGGGAAGAGGTAGATTTCAGAACAAAGAAAAGAGATATCCTCAACTGCTTTGTCTCCCCAGACCCAGCCCCTTGTCTCACCTGCAGGCTGGCAGAAAATCACTCGTAACCTGGGCTCTCGAAGGGCATCCAAGAGAGGAGGAAAGAGCTGCTGCAAAAGTTCAGCAGTGCGAGACGATGTGGGAAGGCTGCTCTGACCCTCAAGAGCTGATCCCAAGGCCTGGCAGAAACCTGAGGATGAGAGAGTATAGTGTGGTGGGAAAGCGGTAACCTGGGACTTATGTCACCCCCAGTGCCCCTTTCTTCTCACCTTGGTCCCAGCTCCAGATAAGCGACTGATGAAGTAAGCTGTGACACAAGGAAGCCAGCTCCCTCTCACACTCCTGAGGCAGGGATGCTAGTGGGAGAAATGACTCTGGAGCCTGAAAACAAGGTCTCACTTTCCACAACCCCTGCCCACTCAATGATGAGGGAAGAAGGCATGCTTCCTCCAAGACCAGGACTGGGGTGGAAAGCAAGACTTCGCCTTGAAAGTTCAGAAGATATAGTCTGAACCCAGGGATGTTCATTCTAAAGGGTCTGCTTTTGCCTTCAGGATGGAAGGTGAGTGAGTTTGCCAGGGGGAAGGAAGAGACCCCAGCCTTCCCAAACGCCCACCCAAGCCCATCACTCACCCTGACCCAGTGCCTGACTCAGCTGTTGCGCTGTTGCCCTGAGGTCCCTCCAAGGTCCCAGATTTAGGTCCAGACTCTGAGCACAGGCTGCCCACAGCAGGGTCCAATATTGGCTCCACAAGGCTCCAGCCCCTCCAAGCCGTAGTTCACAGCTGGCTGAACCCGCCACGCCCCCCACCAGGCCCAGCAGCCCTGGTAGCAGATCCCGCTCCTCATGGCACTGCCTGCAGAGCTGGTCCCTCAATCCCGATCCCCGGAGCCCCTCGTCCAGCCGACTTGCCACCTGGCAACCCCGCTCCCCCGTCAAGAGGCGGAGCACACGGGACGTGGGGAAAGGACGTGCAGCCCCCGGGACGTGGCTCAAGGTTTTTCCCTGTAGCGTGTGATAGGCGGGAAGTGCCAGGAGAAGTTCGGCAAGTTGGGATGACAGGCCTGGGCTGGCGAGCTCCCGGCCGAGAGCGCGAAGCTGCATCTCGATGACAGCCTCCAGGCACTGGGCGGCTAGTCCGATGGGGCGCGCTAGCAGCAGCGGCTCGAGAGTCTCCCCAAGGCCGATTTGCAGGACTGCCCCTTGGGAAGGGTGCAGCTGCAGGTCGCGGCACCACTGGGGCAAGGGGCTAGGGCCGCCGGATGGCGAGCCAGGACTCAGGGTCTTCATGAGGTGCACAGCCGCCTGTAGGTGGCAGGCGCAGTCTCGGGCCTGGAGGAGCTGCTCCCGCTCGCGAAGCAGCCGCAGCAACACGGCCCGGAGACGCTGCAGCGCGGGAGGGATCGGGCCGCCACTTGCGGGCCCTCGCCTCCAGCCCGCAGCGTCAGCCTCATAATCCTCGCTCACACCCGCCGGCGTCGGCCACCACGGCGTCCCTCCAGAAGTTCCGCCCGGCCAACCGTGAACCTCCCCGCGAAGAGCGCCTGTTTGCCTTCTCTCCCACTGCTCCTCCCCAGTGCCCCCGGGTTGCGCCCTCAGCGGGGGCACGATAATAAGTGGAGGCAGGCTACCAGAGCGAGACGCCCGAGCCATGGGGCGGCGAGTCCAGAACGAACCTAGCGATTCCCACTTCCCCGCACGAACCAACGCCCACGGTAGCTCGGACTTCGCCCCATTCCAAGAGCCGTTTTCTCCAGTCCAGGAGTCGCGGGGACCTTCATGGACCCTCTCGTACTCCGTAATGGGAGGCTTCTGCCCCTAACAAAGATGGCCGCCTTCTCTGTCCCACCCCGCCCTTTGGCTGATATCAAATACTAGACTGTCTTTCACTTCCGGGTCACTGTAGACGCGATGGCGCCGATTCCGAAGGCTGTGGAGAGGATCAAGCTAGGTGAGCAGTATGACAAGACCAGAGAGGGTCTAGGAGGGCACAGGCAGCCCCTCTTCGGTCCACCTGTGGTCTGAACGTTTGGAGTAGGATTTTATGCAGAGGGCAGAGGGCAGAGAGTCGAGGGTGGAGTAGGGAGGACTCAAGCCCATCTATCCCAAGCCCGCTGACGAGGCTCCGCCTTCCTTTCCTGTAGACTGCCCTCTGCGGCCCAGTTGCCCACTGGAGGTCGCTGCTGTACCCAAACTTTGCAAGGAATTCGGTCCAGAGGATTACCGCGAAGAGGTAAAAGCGACCCCCAGTTTCCCCCAGTCCCGCTCATTTTGGTCACGCCTTTTTTAAATCAGCTGTGCAGAAACCGGCGACGGGTGAGCGCCAGACGGGGCCCTGGAGGCTTTGGGGAGTTGTAGTCTCCGGCCATGCCCTTGAGGATCGTAGGCAAGTGAGGGGCGGGGGACCAGGAGGATGATCCTGCTGTAACAGATGCTCCAAGTGGATAGAATTGAGCAGGCAAGGGTCTCTGAGGTGAGGATTAGGGAGTGGGTACGAGTTCGTTGGGGAAAGATGTTATGGAGGCCGGGCGCGGTGGCTTGTGCCTGTAATCTCAACACTTTGGGAGACTGAGATGGGAGGATTGCTTGAACCCACGAGTTCGAGACCAGCCTGGGCAACATAGTGAGACCCCCCCCCCCGTCTCTACAAAAATGTTTTTTAAAAATTTAGCCGCGTGGTGGGTGGGGGATATCTGGAGCGCAAGAGGTCGAGGTTGCAGTGAACCGTGATCATGCCACTGCACTCCAGCCTGGGGAACAGTGAGAGTCTGTCTAAAAAAATTTTTAAAAAGCCAGGCCCAGTGGCTCACACCTGTAATCCCAGCACTTTGGGAGGCTTAGGCGGGCGGAACACTTGAGGTCCGTGTTTCCAGACCATCCTGGCCAACATAGTGAAACCCCATCTCTACCAAAAATACAAAAAACTAGCTGGGCGTGGTGGTGTGCACCTGTACTCCCAGCCACTCGGGTGGCTGAGGCAGGAGGATCACTTGAACCTGGGAGGCAGAGGTTACAGTGAGCTGAGATCACACCACTGCACTCCAGCCTGGGCAACAGAGGGAGAGTCCATCTCAAAAAAAAGAAAAAATATTTTTTTATAAATGGAGGGGACGGTGTGAGCAAAGACAGTAAAACAAGGAAAAGTTGAGAGAACTTTACTAAAGTGAGACCAGAGTGGAGAATTTGGTTCGAACAGTAAAAGATGGGGCGGGCAGATGGTTTGAAAGGCTTTGACTTAGCACAGGGATTTGGATGTTCTCAGTAGGCAGCAGGGTTTTTTTGTTTTTTGGTTTTTTTGAGATGGAGTCTCACTCTGTCACCCAGGCTGGAGTGCAGTGGTGTGAACTTGGCTCACTGCAACCTCCACCTCCCTGGTTCAAGCAATTTTTCTGCCTCAGCCTCCTGAGTAGCTGGGACTACAGGCACATGCCACCACTCCCAGCTAATTTTTGTATTTTTAGTAGAGACCGGGTTTCACTATGTTGGCCAGCATAGTCTCGATCTCTTGACCTCGTGATCCACCCGTCTTGGCCTCCCAAAGTGATGGGATTACAGGCGTGAGCCGCCATGCCCGGTAGACAGCAGGGTTTCTGAAGGAGGGACAGGATCAGATTTGGAAGCCTTGATGCACTATACTCCCTAGAATCTCAAACTCAAGCCCAAAAGTTAATTTAATTAACTTTTGTTAATTTATCATGTTTGCAAATTGGTTGCTTTTCTTCTAATTCCAATTTTGGTTAATAACATAAACTTTCATTTAGTTGTTTAATCTAGAAATCTGATAATCATTTTATATCCCTTTCCTTTACCTCACACATGTAGTCAGTCACTAAAATCTAGTTTTTGTTTTGTTTTTTTTTGAGACGGGGTCTCCCTGTATCTCCCAGACTGGAGTGCAGTGGCGCGATCTTGGCTCACTGCAAGCTTCACCTCCCGGGTTCACGCCATTCTCCTGCCTCAGCCTCCCTAGTAGCTGGGACTACAGGCGCCCGCCACCATGCCTGGCTAATTTTTTGTATTTACAGGGTTTCACCATGTTAGCCAGGATGGTCTCGATCTCCTGACCTCGTGATCCACCCTCCTCGGCCTCCCAAAGTGCTGGGATTACAGGCATGAGCCACCACGCCCGGCCTTTTTTTTTTTTTTTTTGAGACGGAGTCTCACTCTGTCGCCCAGACTGGAGTGCAGTGGCGCCATCTCCACTCACTGCAACCTCCGCCTCCTGGATTCAGGCAAATCTGCCTCAGCCTACTGAGTAGCTGAGATGACAGACGCCTCCCACCACGCCCAGCTAATTTTTGTATTTTTAGTAGAGAGGGGTTTCACCATATTGGCCAGGCTGGTCTCAAACTCCTGACATTGTGATCCACCCGTCTCGGCTTCCCAGAGTGCTGGGATTACAGACGTGAGCCACCGTGCCAGCCACTAAAATCTACTTCTGAAATGTCTCTTGACAGAAGCACCTCATTTCCGTTCCTGGTCTCGCTGCCACTCCTTTAGATCAAGACTCCTTATATCTGGCCTGAACTAAACGTTACATCCATAGCCTCATCTTCCCTCAGCAGTATTTCTTTTTCTTTTTCTTTTCTTTTTTCTTTTTTTTTTTTTTGAGACGGAGTTTTGCTCTTGTTGTCCAGGCTGGAGTGCAATGGTGCAATCTTGGCTCACAGCAACCTCCGCCTCCCGGGTTCAAGCAATTCTCCTGCCTCAGCCTTCCGAGTAGCTGGGATTACAGGCATGCGCCACCATGCCTGGATAATTTTGTATTTTTGTAGAGACTGCGTTTCTCCATGTTGGTCATGCTGATCTCAAACTCCAGACCTCAGGTGATCCGCCTGCCTTGACTTCCCAAAGTGCTGGGATTACAGGCGTGAGCCACCATGCCCGGCCACTGCGCCCAGCTGTCTCAACACTATTTCATTTGATTGTTTCATTCCCCAAATCAAGTCCACTGCTATCATTGACAAGATAAAGTCCACACTCACGGTCAGGCGCGGTGGCTCACACCTGTAATCCCAACACTTTGGGAGGTTGATGCGGGCGGATCATGAGGTCAGGAGACGGAGACCATCCTGGCCAACATGGTGAAACACCATCTCTACTAAAATACAAAAAATTAGCCGGGTGTGGTGGTGGGTGCCTGTAGTCCCAGCTACTCAGGAGGCTGAGGCAAGAGAATCGCTTGAACCCAGGAGATGGAGGTTGCAGTGAGTTGAGATTGTGCCATTGCACTCCAGCCTGGCGACAGGGTGAGACTCTGTCTCAAAAAAAGAAAAATTTACACTCACTGTCTCACACATGTTTCTTCACACACAGTTCCTGGCTCTGTCTCTATTGGAATAGCCTCCTGACCAATCTCTTTGTTTACTCAGCACACACAGAATACCACCTATGTACTGGACACTGTTGTAGGTACTGGGAGACAGCAGTAAACCAAACAGACAAAAATCTTTCTATTCAACAAATTAGGAGCATCTAATGAGGGCAGCCAGTAAACAAATAAATAAGCAACATAGTATGTTACATATGAGAAGTACAAAGAAAAAGCAAGAAGGAGGATAGGGAATGCTAGTGGAGTTGGGAAGTTTCTCCTTCTAAAAGGAGTGGTCAGACCAAGTGTGGTGGCTCACGCCTGTAATCCCAGCACTTTGGGAGGCTGAGGCAGGCGGATCACCTGAGGTCAGGAGTTCGAGACCAGTCTGACCAACATGGAGAAACCCCGTCTCTACTAAAAAATACAAAATTAGCTGGGCATGGTGGCGCATGCCTGTAACCCCAGCTACTCCAGAGGCTGAGGCAGGAGAATCACTTGAACCCTGGAGGCGGAGGTTGCAGTGAGCCAAGTTCATGCCATTCACTCCAGCCTGGGCAACAAGGGCAAAACTCCACCTCAAAAAAAAAAAAAAAAAAGGAGTGGTCAGAGAAGGCCTCTCTGAGAAAGTGACATTTACGTAGAGATCTAAAAAGGACGAAGGGGTGAGCTGTTCACTGGGGAAAGAGCATTCCAGGCAAAGTAAAGTGCAAAGCCCTAAGATGGTAGCACAGTTGGTATGTTGTGGGAACTTCCAAGGACACTACTGTGGCTGGAGGAGAGTGACAAGATAGCAGAAGATTCACAGTGATATTGGGGGACTAGATCATATGTGGGGGCCATGTAGTGAATTCAAAGAGTAGCACAGACTGTGGTTTGGGGACTGGTAGTAGAAGGTCAAGGAAATACCTGTTTGTTTTTTTGAGACAGTCTCGCTCTGTTGCCCAGGCTGGAGTGCAGTGACACGATCTCGGCTCACCACAACCTCCACCTCCCAGTTTCAAGCAATTCTCCTACCTCAGCCTCCCAAGTAGGTAGGATTACAGGTGCGTGCCACCACGCCTGGCTGATTTTTGTATTTTTAGCAGAGACGGGTTTCACCATGTTGGTCAGGCTGGTCTCAAACTCCTGACCTCAAGTGATCCACTTGCCTCAGCCTCCCAAAGTGCTGAGATTACAGGCGTGAGCCACTGCACCCAGCTTTTTTTTTTTTTTAATTTATTTTTATTTTTTATTTTTAATGATGACTACACTGGTTTGAGAAAGAAGAGAGAGGAAATACAGTAGATATTTGAGTGGCACATCCTGAGGAGGCTGCCTAACATGGGGCAGAGAGCATACTTTATTGATTTATTTATTATTTATTTATTTATTTATGTTTATGAGACAGAGTCTCGCAGTGTCACCCAGTCTGGTGTGCAGTGGTGTGATCTTGGCTACTGCAACATCTGCCTCCCAGGTTCAAGCAATTCTCATGCCTAAGCCTCCTGAGTAGCTGGGACTACAGGCATGTGCCACCATGCCTGGCTCATTTTTGTATCTTTAGTATAGGTGGGGTTTTGCCGTGTTGGCCAGGCTGGTCTAAAACTCTTGACCTCAAGTGATCCACCCATCTTGGCCTCCCAAAGTGCTGGGATTATAGGCGTGAGCCACCGTGCCCAGCCATATTTATTTATGGAGACAGGGTCTCCCTCTGTTACCCAGGCTTCAGTGCAGTGGCATGATCATAGTTCACTGCAGTCTTGAACTCCTGGGCTCAAACAGTCCTTCGACTTCAGCCTCCCAAGTAGCTGGGACTATAGGCGTGCGCCACCACACCTGGCTCATTATTTATGCTTATGTTGCAGTTAGGAAGGCAAAACAAACCCACCAGGAAATTGAATTTAAGTATAGGACTGATGAAGGTGCCTAGCAGTATAAGTGGAGATGCTGTTAAGCCAGGACTGTCTTCAGAGGGAAGCCTTGGATCTAAAATTGTTTAGAAAATTGAGTATACCTCAATCATCTGAAGTCCTGCCTACAGCTTTTTTCTTTTTTTAGCATGCTGGAGTTTCTAAGTTTGTGGCTTCTAAATCAATAAATCCAAAAGATCATTGACTTCTAAGCTTCTCAGTCAGTCCTGCTCTGTTTAGGCCTGATTAGGCAAATAGGAATGTGATCATTCCTGTCTTTGAAGCTTATACTCCCTGAGGAAATGACTCTCATCAGAACCACAGAATGTGTGGGCCAGGTCTTAAAGAGTCTTGCCTTATTTTGTGAATGAGGGAGAGGTCCAAAGAAGTTAAATGACTTCTCCAGAATCGAACAGCCAGGAAGTGGCAGAGTGAAACTTGGACAAGCTGGGCATGATGGTGCACACCTGAAGTCCCATCTACTCAGGAGGCTCAGGCAGGAGGATCGCTTGAGCCTAGGTGTTTGGGTCTAGCCTGGGCAACACAGCAAGACCCTGTCTCAGAAACAAACAAAAAATAGTTGGTCGGGCATGGTGGCTCACGCCTGCAATCCCAGCACTTTGGGAGGCCGAGGCAGGTGGGTCACTTGAGGTCAGGAGTTCAAGACAACCTGGCCAATGTGGTGAAACCCCATCTCTACTAAAAATACAAATGGCATTGTGGCGCGTGTCTGTAATCCCAGCTACTTGGGAGGGTGAGGCAGGAGAATCGCTTGAACACCGGAGGCAGAGATTGCAGTGAGCTGAGATTGTGCCATTGCACTCCAGCCTGGGTGACAGAGCAAGACTCCGCCTCAAAAGAAAAAATAACCTCAGATGCAGGTGGCTCCACTCCAGCACAATGCCCTTTGCAATTCCATGCTGCTTGGCCAATGAGGAGACCAATAGAAAGCAATCAATAACAAGGTTCTAAATTGTGTAACACAGACCACGCAGGTGTAGATTAGTTGGAGGGGGCAGAGGTAATTGGAGATGAAAGGATCTGGGAAGGTTTGAAGGGAGATAGAATTTGAACTGGACCTTGCAGGTAAGGCACGATGTGGTGAGAAAGAAGCTCAGAGTTAGGAGGGATTGGAGAGCAGCTGGGGGAAGGCCCCAAGGCTGGAGGGAGCCTGGTGGTGGGAGGGAGGACAGCAGTGAAGCAGGGGATGATTAAAAGGAGGGTTAGAAAGGTCAGTCTGGGAGCCTTTTGGAAGGCTCTGAATCCTAGGCCGAGGAACTAGGTTCAACGCTGCCTATGGCCTTGGCAGTGGGGGATTATTGGATGTCCCTGAGTAGGGAAGTAATTTCTTAGAGCTTAGTTTTGTGGAGAAACAGATGAGGTTCAGAGGAGTGGCCAGCCAGGAGCTGCTGTACTTGTTTAGGTGTGAGCTAACCTCAGGGTGGGTTACGTGGGGCTGTTCATACTGCAGATATGACAGGGCGCCTAGCTTAAAGAGCAGGTGGGAGAGTTTCATTCCAGGGGCTTCAGTGTGGCTAACTCAGGTTGAGGAGAGAAGATCCTGGATAGTGGAGAAGGCCAGGCTGAATACCATACTCAACCCTTGGGAAGGCGGGAGAGCAGCCAGGGGAGGTGATTCACTACAAAAGCCAGGGGCAGCAGATTTTGTGGTGCTGAGGAGGGAGAGGTCAGAGCCAGTGAGAGTCTTGGGCTGGATGGCTGGTTGGTGGCTGCCATGGTGGAGAGATCATGCCAGCGAAGCCCTCGCTCTCTCCAGGAACTGCCCCCAACACCAGCCTCCCCTCCCCTCCCCCTCCCAGGACATAGTGGATTTTCTTCGACGGCTTGTGGAGAGTGATCCCCAGGGCCTGCACCGGATCCATGTGGATGGGAGCAGCGGGCGGCTGCAGCTGTGGCACCATGGTGGGGAGTGCAGGGGCTGGGCCCAGGGATCGAGGCTGGTACCCTGGGAGGGCTGACCCTCAGATGCACCCCTGTCTCATGTTCTTTCTTTCCTGTCTCTTTCTCCCTCCTGACAGATTACCTCCTGGGCCACTTGGATGATGAAGGGAAATCAACTCGACAGAGTGACAGGGGCAAGGGGGCTGAGGGACTGGGCACCTACTGTGGTCTCCGCAAGTCCTTTCTGTATCCTCCCCAAGAGTCTGAGCCCTGCCCTCAAAGCCCTTCTGCCTCTGCCACCTTCCGCAGTGTCTCAGACAGCCTGCTTCAGGTGGCCATGCCCCAGAAGCTCCTGGTGACAGAAGAGGTGAGATTCTCAGGAGAGGGCTTTGCCGTCCCTCAGGGTTCTTTCAATCCCCATATTCCCATCCCTATATTCTCCCCAATTGGTACCTTTCAAGATCCTTCTGCACTGCCTGCCCCCTTTCATGTTTGCTTTCCATTTCCCTGTTTCTCCCTTTTTCTGTCACCTGCCCTTCGTCCTTCAGGAAGCCAACCGCCTGGCTGAGGAGCTGGTGGCTGAGGAGGAGCGCATGAAACAGAAAGCAGAGAAGAAGCGACTTAAGAAGAAGGTGGCTAGAGCATAGCTGGAGGGTGCAGGGGAGCCAAAGGGATTTGGGAGAGGGAAAGAGGAAGCTTTGTGGGAACAGGAGAGAGCTCAAGATGGCCTGCAGTGGATTGTCTTGCCAGGAGGACACAAGGGGCCCAGGGACTGGGGGGTCTCTCACAGGCTGTCTGGTGCAGTGGTTCTGGAATCCTACTGTGCTGCCTAGGTAGGAATCTGCCTCCTTACATGAGGCTTCTGGCTGGTGCCTCTCTTGTCTGTTTTTTCACCTGCAAAATGAGGATAATAACGATGCCTGTCTCATAGAGCTGCAAAGATGGAATGAGAAATCTTAGCCCAACAGATGACGTACAGTAAGTGTTCAAAATACATCATTATTACCATTACTATTGCAGCGTCAAAAGGAACGAAAGCGACAGGAGCGTTTGGAGCAGTACTGTGGGGAGCCCAAGGTGAGTATCTATGGCAGGTACTAAGAGCACCAAATGCCAGGAAGGTGAGGGCCAAGAAAGCAGACAGCTCCAGGTGAGCCCAGCTCTGTACCTGTCCACCTTTCTTCCAGGCCAGCGCTACCTCAGATGGGGATGAGAGCCCCCCATCCAGCCCTGGAAACCCAGTTCAGGGACAGTGTGGTGAAGAAGAGGTGAGAACCCCTTTTTTCCCTTCTTGGTCTTTGCTCATTTTCCTCCTCCTCCTCCAGAATGTACTTTATCCCCACCCCCTCCCTAACTTTCCATTTTGTTCACAGGACTCACTGGATCTGTCTAGCACTTTTGTGTCTCTGGCTTTGCGCAAGGTTGGCGATTGGCCCCTCAGTGCCCGCAGAGAGAAGGGACCGAATCAGGAGCCCCAAGGCAGGGGCCTGCCCCTCCAGAAGATGGGTCAAAAGGAAGAGAGCCCTCCAAGAAAGGAGAGGCCCCAGCAGAGTCCAAAAGCACAGGTGAGGCAGCTGAAGAACCTTTTTCAGCTGGAACCATGGAAGGGGCACAAGGATCTGCTGGGGAGGCACAGGATCTAAGGATTGACGCAGGGTCCAGTGGGAGTTCTCTGGCCCTAGGGTCAAGAGACCTGGAGTCAGGCCCCGTCACTGTCACCATGACCCCGGGTGGTTTCCTCTCTAGGAAGATAGGGCTGATACAATCTTGTAGGGCTGTCATGAGGATTACATGAGTTGTGTAATGCTAATTATAGTGTTATCTGTTTAAACAAAGGAGAAGGATTTGGGGAGGCTGAGACCTCAAGGCCTGCTTGACTTTGCACCCTATCCCCAGGCATCTCCGGGACTGCTGGCAGCTGCCTTACAACAGAGCCAGGAATTGGCAAGTGAGATCCTTTCTCTCTCCCTCCTTACCCCACCCTCCCTGGGGTAGCCCCTTCTGAACCTTCTCACCCTCTTTCCTTTCCAGAGTTGGGTACCAGCTTTGCTCAAAATGGTTTCTACCATGAGGCCGTGGTCCTCTTCACCCAGGCCTTGAAGCTCAACCCCCAGGACCACCGGTAGGTGGGGGCTTGGCCAGGGCAGGGCAGTGTTGAGGACTCAGACATTTGACCACCTTCTATCTTTATCAGGTTATTTGGAAATCGTTCCTTTTGCCATGAGCGGCTGGGTCAGCCAGTGTGGGCCCTGGCTGATGCCCAGGTGGCCCTTACCCTACGGCCTGGCTGGCCCCGGGGCCTCTTCCGCCTGGGCAAGGCCTTGATGGGACTACAGGTAATAGGTCTGGGACTGGAAACAGGAGAGATTTGGGTGGGATGGAGTCGGGAGAGGGTCTATGTTGACTTTCTAGATAAGCTTCTAGTACCAGAATGTCACAATGGTTGTGGTACTAGGAGCAGGGGCCAGTTTTGGAAAAGGTACTTTTAAGCTCCTTGACACCTTGACACCTAATCTTTTCTTTCTGATCCCTCTGGGACCAAAGCGCTTCAGAGAGGCAGCTGCTGTGTTTCAGGAGACTCTGAGAGGTGGGTCCCAGCCTGACGCAGCCCGAGAGCTCCGCTCTTGCCTTCTCCAACTCACACTGGTAAGGGGGCCAGGCCCACTGTCATGCTGAGGCAGGTATCAGGGAGAATTGGCTGGGATTGCAATACCAAGCCTCAGGTGGCTGAGGAGGGGGTGGGGAAGGATGGGTGGAATGAGAGGCATGGGCTGTCCTGCTTAGAAGAAGGATCTGGTGCCCTTCTCTCTCCCTTCTCAGCAGGGTCAGCGAGGAGGAATCTGTGTACCACCTCTATCACCTGGGGCCCTCCAGCCACTTCCCCATGCTGAGCGGGGAACCTCAGGCCTACCTTCCCTCAGGTGCCCTCGAAGCACTGCTCCGAGGTCCCCTGGCCTGTGTCCACTCTTGCATTATCCTCTGTGTCACCGAAGCCACCCGAGCCAGCCCCTCTCCCAGACTCAGAGTAGAAGGCCCCATCCTCTCCAGCCCCAGCACTCCTCAAAGGGCTGGGACATCCTGGGACTTGGGCTCCAGCATCTACCTCAGGCCAGATGAGGGGGCACCGGTCCCTGTATACATCCCATGGTGGGGGACATAGTGTGGTGACAGTTCACTGCATATTTTGAGACCTTATTCTCTAGATCCGTAGTTAATGATGCCCCTGGCAGTCATTCCTCTTGCCATGGGGAAGTTTCTGATGAGAGAAAGGAGCCCCACATCCACTGAAACATCCTTTGGTTCTCAAGCAGAAGGCTTCTTCTGGGGGCAGTAAGGAAAAATAAAACCCAACAAGGCTCAAGAAGGGAACTATAGGAAAGTTCAGGTTTTTAGGCTATAGCAGAGACAGTGAGAAAGCATCTGGGCCTTGCTCTTCCTCTTGGTCCTGGGGCCCTCATTCACCAACTAGAGCTTGGTGTGCAGGAACAGGGTCACAATGCTGAGGGGTCTTGAGTCCCACCTTTCAGCTTAATGGATGCTCACCTCTTCCCAGCCCCAGCTCATGCCCTGTTTTTCTAGCCACAGCCCCCAGATTGCTCACAGCTCCTCATGCCATTTCCTGTCCCGATAGCTGTGTATGACTCTGACCTCTCTTGTTCAGTGGTCTGGTGCTCACCTCCTCTCACTGCTAGAATATTCACCAAGGGTTGCATTCGGGAAGTCTCTTACCAGCTCCTGCTTAGAGCTGGTAGGGCCATACATGTCCACACACCCGACTGGTGGCTCTCCTGCTGAATGGGGCCTCAGCAGGTGCCCAGGCTGCTACAACCTTGGCCACTCTATTTCTCTACCCCACCATTGGGCATTGTAATTAGCCTTTCCCCATGTTAATTTATTCAGTTTTTCCAAGGGTCAACTGAATTCACCACTTCCTGTGTAAGAATCATGATCTCCTTTTAATTTCACCACTAAGATCCTGGCAGCTTCCCCTAGCTGGTTCCTCCATAGTCCTACTGGGACTGTCAGCTCATTTAAATGTGGGTCTGCAGGAGGCTTTAGCTGTCCCCCAACCCCCTTGCCTTTCACAGAGGAACCATTCATCAGGATAAATGATTATTGCTGCCCTATGGGTCTTGCTCAATACTGTTCATACCTGGAGAGAGGAGGTATTGAAACATCTCCTTTGTGTGTGACTTTCCCAAATTTTAAAAAAATTGTTTATGGTTTAGGCCCCTTAAATACTGTGTAGCAGGATGAAGTACACCATTACCAGCTGAGTCACCTTGGATGGGTCTGTCAACATCTAAGCCTCAGTTCCCTCGTCTAAAAATGAGGGTAGTCCCTACCTCATAAGGGATATTGTGAGGATAGAAAGCGAAAGTGTGAGAAAATACCTCCCAAGTGCCTGGTATATAGTGGGTGCTAAATAAACCAGTTTTTGTCTGCAACTGTCCTACATAGTCATGCTTCCCACAGTAGGAAGAGAGGAGTATGGGTGAATTGGTGCTGAAATTCACAAAATCTGTAATTCTGGGACTGTGATTCTCAAAGTGTGGTTTCTAAGCTAGCAGCATCAGCATCATCCAGGAACTTACTAAAAATGCAATTTCTCAGGCTGGGCACGGTGGCTCACGCCTGTAATCCCAGCAGGAGAGATTACAGGGAGATTACTTGGGAGGCCAAGACGGGTGGATCACCTGAGGTCAGGAGTTTGAGACCAGCCTGACCAACATGGAGAAATGCCTCCTCTACTAAAAATACAAAATGAACCAGGCGTGGTGTCACGTGCCTGTAATCCCAGCTACTCGGGAGGCTGAGGCAGGAGAATCACTTGAACCCGGGAGGCAGAGGTTGCGGTGAGCCAAGATCGCGCCATTGCACTCCAGCCTGGGTAATGAGCAAAACTCCTCTCAAAAAAAAAGAAAGAAAGAAAGAAATGCAATTTCTCAGGCCCCACCCTAGACCTTCTATGTCAGAAACCATGGGAGCAGAGCCCAGCAATTTGTGTTTCAATAACGCTACCAAGTGATCCTGATACACACTGTTCGAGGGTTTAGCTGAGCAGACCTCGATCCAGAGGCCATTTTGGTGGGACAGGTTTGAGTTTTGTTGTCCAAGGCTTGAGTGTAAGAGGTGGCAGTGCTAGCTGAGTGAGAATTTGGGAAACCTTAACGGGGAGAGAGGTTATGACTCAAAGCCAGTTAACTTGACTGGAGCCTAACTAGAAGGATTTGCCGTGAGAGTTCTTTGCTCACCCCTGGTTGGGGAGCAGGATGGGCATAGGTGGTTGTGTTTGTTCAAGGCGTGATTATATTATGGTGGTTCCATAAGAGGTCTGCTCATCTGGCTTTCCTGTTTTTGAGCAGGGACCTGCATGCTTTTGGGACTTCGGTAGGGCTCCTGGCCTCTCAAACAACGGCCACCCACCACTACTCAATGGTATTTTTGCCTTCCAGCTGAACTGGCTCCTTGTTCTAGCTTCTCAAGTAAATGTTCCCTCCCCAGTACCTTAGCCTGTTCTGGACTTCTAGCTTCTCCAAGAGTCATGTGACTCCTGACACTTTGCCCCACTTTCACCCTCCTAATTAATAGGGGTCTGACCCAGTAGCCTGAGTTGTGAGTTCCCAGGACTGGAAAGTAGGGTGACCAACCATCCTGGTTTTCCTGGAACTGAGGGATGTCCTGGAATGAGGGACTTTCAGTGTCAAAACTTGGAAAATGCTGGGCAGATGGAAAAGAGTTGATCACTCTACTGGAAATGTTCCAGAGAGGCATTATTTAGAAGGTATAAAGGGAGTACTGAGGGGGCAATGCAGTTGCAAAGAGGGTTTTTTGCATATGCATAATGGCTGACGGATTCTTAGCTCTACACCAGTGGCCACTGTCTGTTTCCATGTTGCCATTTTTCTTCCAGTTGCCGACATTTGCTAGGTTGTCATTGACTCATGCAATCCTTAATCCCTGGGGCAATTGCAGATTCCTCTTCTGTGACCACCTCCCAGCCCCACCTCAAGTCTGGCCCTGAGTTCTCTCTGCTGTTACCTTCTGCAGTGGCCAGAGATATACTCCCTTCCTCAGGTCTCTATCAGTCTCTGATCCACCCTGCGCCCACAGCCAGATTGGCCTACCCTAAACAATGGTCTCATGTCTTTCTCTCAAACCTCCAGGGACCATGCTCTAAAGTACAATGCCTAAGTTCCTACCTGTGGCCCTTTCTCCTCCCCTCTCTCTGTAAATCCTTTGCTTCTTTCCTTTAGGATCAGTCACCTTTATAGAGATCAAGAGCATGGGCTCCTGAATCGGACAAGCAAACAACTCAGTCCCTGTGCTACCACTTACAAATTGTGACCTGGCCAAGTTTCCTCAGGGTTCTGTGATTCAGTCTCCTTATCCTTAAAATGGGAAGAAAATTCTCTGTCCCGTTGGGTTATTTTAAGGATTAATACCTGCAAAGCACTTGGAACTGCTTAATAAATGGTAGTTAATTGTCTGAAAATGCCAGGTTCCCTTCTGCCTTCCAGCCTTGTTCACTCCCCAAGGAATATCCTCTCTTGGGCCCTCCACCTGCAACGAAGGCCCTAGCTGACCCCCTTGAACCCATGGCGCTTCCTTGAAAGTGGGGTTGTCACACTTAGGCAGAGGCAGGAGAAAGTCTGAAGAGAGCTGGAGGACTGACAGGAGAGAAGGGAAGCAGGAAAGACACCTGAGCTTGGTCTGTAGATTGGCTGGGACCATTGGGGAGGGGAAGGCTTGCAACTACTGAGCGTTCCCCCTCCTCTCCCCTCATACTGCAGGAGGGTGATTATCACCAGTGGAATAAATGAATGTCAGAAATGTCCACTGGCTGAGTTACGCTGGAATCCCTACCAGGCAAGGCCACTACTCCAAGCTTCACCCCAGGGGGCCAGGCCTTTCCATCCTCTGGCTGCTGGCACCATCATAGTGGGAACATTTCCAGCCCAGGGGCCTGGCAGAGGTCTTCCAGGTAGGGGTGTGGCCTCTCTGGGCACCCATCTCTTTGCCTGTGTCCCAGCGGAGGGTTCTTTTGGCAGGATGGGGAAAGGGTCAGGCACCTGTTAACAAATGACCTATGGGTAGGGAAGCAGTGTCATCACTCTGGGGCCAACCTAGGGATTTGAATCAAGGTCTCCCAGGCACAGAGTAGGTGGGCCAAGACCCCACTGTCTTTCACTTAGGCCCGGTGACTTCCCCTTGGTAGACTGGTAAGCATCATCTCTGAAGGCTGGCTGGATGCTGGGTCCAAAACCTGACCTTAGGGTTCTTACTTTGTAAAAATGGTGTAATTATTACCTACCTTAAGGGTTGCTATAAGGGCTAAAGGAAACATTGCACTGAAAGCCCTGGCACAGTGCCAAGTGCAGACTCTCCATAGCACTTTACAGATTTTACTGTTCTTTGCTCATGACGGGCATCTGAATAGAGGCATGGTGCGGCAGAGTCTCGACTTTATTCTAAAATATTGGGAAAGGTAGCCTGGACAACATAGCGGGACCTCCTCTCTAAAAAAAAGTTTTGAAAATTAGCCTGAGGTGGGGCTGCACGCCTGTAATCCCAGCTAGTCAGGAGGTTGAAGCAGGAGGATCGCTTGAGCCAAGGAGGTCGAGGCTGCAGTGAGTGGTGATTGCTCCACGGCACTCCAGCCTGGGCAACAGAGCGAGGCCCTGTCTCAAACAACAAAACAAACTTACAAAAAAACCCGGGAAAAGGTGAGCGTCTGGACTGTGGGCCGGAAGAGGCCCAAGTGGACCTTCTTCCTCCACCCTGGAACTCGGGCAGGAGGCAGAGCACGAGGTGAGGAGTCCCGGACCCCAGAGCCCAGGGTTGGCCGCAGCTTTGTCTTCAATCGTCCACCTGTATCTCTTCGTCTGACAGTTGGGGCCGGGAGTCAGGGCCGGCGGCTCCGAGGCAGAGGCTGGGATCTGGAGCGCCGTCGGGCAGTGCTAAGCTGCACAGGACCTCGGGGGACAGCGCGCGTAGCGAGGCGACGTCGGCGCGCATCTCCTCCACGTCGCGCTTGAGCTTGGCTCGTCGGTTCTGGAACCAAGTGACCACTTGCGCGTTGGCCAGGCCTAGTCGTGTAGCTAGCCCGTCTCGCTCGGACGGAGCCAGGTACTTCTGGAAGACGAAGCGCCGCTCCAGCTCCAGCACCTGTTGCGCGGTGAACGCCGTGCGTGACTTGCGCCGTTTGCGGCCGGCAGGGCCAGGTCCCAGCGCATCCGCGGCTGCCCGCCCTGCAGGGATAGGGAGGGGGTCAGTTTCCAGCCACCGGGAATCAGGCTGTGGCCTGGAAAGAAAAATTGGGGGTGGCGTTGTGCCGGTGGCGGTGGGGAAAGTAGAGGGAGAGCCAGGAAGGCGGATGGGGACCAGAACTGTGATCCCTTAGCGGGAGTCAGGCCCAGGTGGGTATAGGGGGCGCAAAGCGGGCTGGCCACAAGGGTACGAAAGGCAGCAGGCTGAGGGCGTATTGTAGGGGCAAGGAAGTGAAGGAAGGGAGGGATGATTCAGAGGGGACCGGGTGCAGAGTCAAACCTTCTGGGGTGGAGCCTTTGAGGCTTTTAGGAGCCTCAGGCTGAGCAGGCTATAGGTTGAGGGTGACACCAGAGGCGAGTAAGAGTCAGGGCAGCCGACCCAGCGTGGCGGTGTTAACAGGACTTAGATCATGCCCTTCCATGGATCGGGTCGGGCATTCGGCTTACAGTTCCTTAGTGACACCAGAGCCCGCTCCTCGAGCCCAAAAGAGAAGATAATGAGGTACAGAGAGCGAGGAAAGGCAGAGTGCGGAGTCCCGCGCCCAATGCTGCGCCAAGGACTTTCTGGTCCTTGATTCCCCTCGAGAAGAGAGTGCCTTGAAGCGGAGCTTGGTCACCCGGAGAGACTCGACCCTCTTTCCAGCGCTTTCTGTGCCTCCCTTGCAGTCTCAGTCGTTTACCGCCTGCGGCTCAAGCCTTTTGTCTCTTTCTCTCCTGCCTTTCTCTATCGCGACTGCCCCGCCTACAGGGAACAGAGCAACTGGTAGCTCAGTTGGCGACAGTCTGCCCTTTCCCTGCGGTACTGGCGGCCTTCCGGAGCCGCCGCGGAAACTAGGGACTAACGGAAGAGAGGTGAGAAGTCGCAGGTGCGAGTCCTGGCATGTGGGCTGAGGACAGGGGACGGATTAGGGTGGGTGGCCTGGGGTGGGACAAAGGTTTGAGACCGGGAACCAGGAGGAGAGAGGTGGGGAAAAGGCCAAGTCAGAGTCCGCGACCTTGCCGGCTCTATACCTTCAGAGGGCAGCGGAGCGCGCGCGTCAAGTCCGCGGAAAGTTTTACTAGTCAGCTCCTCCAGCGCGCACAGCGGCGACGTTGGACCCGGACCCGACTCTGGAAGCTGCGGCGCAGAGGGTGCTCGGGGGACCATGCCCGGGGCTAGGATGTCTGCGATGCTTAAGAGTGTCCGGGGTGTTCGGGGCTCGCGTCCCGAGTTCATAGTCGGCCGGGCTGGGGCGGTCCCGCTGCCCGCTGCGCTCGGCTCCGCAGCCGCCTGGACCCCAGCGCTTGGCTCCCGATCCGGGCCCCTAGCCTCGGACCCGCCCCCGGCTCTGGGCCCGAGTCCCGTGTGCCCCTCCTCCTGCGTCCCCACCTCTCCACCCTGGGCCCTGGTGGGTTTGGAGCTCCTAGATGTCCGGGGAGGGTAATTCTACAGGCTGGGGCAGGCGCGGAGAGCAGAAGCCGACCAAACTACCCTTCAGAGCAGGGCCGCGGGGCTGCTCCGCGCTGCGGGGTGCTGCACCGTGCACAGTGAGGCCGGGCCATACCTCCAGACGCTGTATGCCGCCGACTCCCCGCCTAGCAGCCGCTCTGGCTCATAAACTCGTAGACGATAAAATTGCCTTCTCTGGCCCCAGCGGCTGGGATTTGCAAAGTTCTGAGGAAGGCTATCAGGACTGACTGTGCTGGGATATCTGATCCCAGCTAGGACCTCAGTCTCCTAACCTGGCTCCCTCTTCCCCACCCCACCCCTGAGAAACGTTGTTTAAAAGGTCCTGGCGGCTGGAAGTGATTAGTGCTGCGTGGGTCGGGGGCGCAACACTTGGGAGGACCTGGCCTGGCAGAGCGACTGCAACTGGGAAGAGTGGGGATGCCACGAAGAAGCAAGCACAGGTGAATGGATTCGAGGCTGCCCCACCTGACGAAGTCAGAACACCCAGAGAAGCTGCCAGGAGACCCGGCCGCAGGAGAGAAGACCCAGGGAACTCCAAACTGGTGCAACTGCCCAGGAGGGGTCTTTGTCAGTGAGGACTGGCAAAATCAGTCGATTTTGTCTGTCTTTGTCTTCTTCTTCTTAAGCTCCCATAGTTCAGGTATGTATGGTTTCCCCAGCCTGCGGAGGCTCAGAAACTGCCAACGGGAGCAAGGTGCCCTGGCCAGAGAGGGGTCACTCCCCATAGAAGAGAGACTTGAAGGGCAGACTTTGCGGACCCAACTGGATCTTGGGACAGGCATCCTGACAACGCAGGTGCTAACTGTGAGGCCTGGTGTATTCATTCCTATTTAATCTGGGTTTTATCTGCCACACTTATACTGGTTCTGGGCTCATATCTGAGTAAGCACCTGCAGCCCTCCTTTGTAGGAAGAAGGCAGCTCAGAGACAGCGGTGCCTCAGCAGTGGAGACCCAGCAAGGTATGGGTTTTGTTCCCACATTCCACCCCAAACAGTTGGAGGATTCACAGCCCAGAGGCAGGGAAGCCCTGCCACTCCTGAGGAGCTTGCAGCTTTGCTGCCCAGGGAAGTTAGAAACTGATGTGCTTCTAGCTTTTTAAAACAGTGCCACGAAGAACCAGGCCAGTCCCTCCTGGACTGTCCATTATGTCACTTTCCTTGTAGACTGCTGCATCTCCCACCATCTGTACAGTGTTCACCTGTCTATTCCCTGAGGCAACTGCAGCATGTAATTGGGGTTCCCTGAACAGGGCTTAGGAGATCCAAGGCACCTGGGCCAAAGACTCTTTGACAGAGATGGGAAGGCACCTTCATAGGGTCTTCTTGGTAAAGGGCTCACTCCAACAACCCCCCTCCCCCACCCGCAACATTCACACAATGCCCTCCTGGAAAGCTGAGCAACACACTTAAAGCCTGATGGGCCACTGCTGGATCAAAGAGCAGAGCCAGGCCATGGTGGAAAGCTGAGCTGCCTCAGGACCTTGTTAAATGGTTATTAATGGTGAGGGGCAGGGGAGGGCCTGGAGAGATCTTCGGGCTACAGGCCTCAGCTCTGGAAACCATCCCAGTGGTTTCACTTAATGTGCAATAAAGCAGCTCTCTGGAGGCAGCAGAAACTGCCCCACTGCATCCCAGGCATGCCACCAAGCAGACGCTGCAACCTTCACGCATGCATCCTCTATGTGGCTTTTGTGTCTGTCTCTACCTCTGCTCTCAATTACTTGCGTGTGCCTGTGAGGAGTGTGGAGCTCTCCTTATGGGCCTGTGCCTTGCAGCCCCTTCCATCTCTCCCGCCTTGTTCTCCCCTCTGCAGCTGGGCTCAGGTACTGGGATTGGACAGCTCCCAAACATGAGTTTGGGGGAGGAGATGGAAGTGGAGACTAGCAAAGGGAGGAGGCCCAGGACAGCAGAGGCCCCTCTAAGGTCGTCATAGCGGCCAGGGACTAGTCCAGGGGATCGTGGGGCCACAGAAGGGGACTTTTCCCAGTACTGGAACTCGAGCTGGGGCGAAACCGGATCCAGAGAGAGGGGTAGGAGGAGGGTGAGTGATTAATGAGGAAGATTAAAAGATTAAACCTTGTTCTAGGTTGGGGAGGGGACACTCACTCGGCTGTCTTATAGACTACCCCCAACCCCAGCTTAGAAGCGCAGAAACTCCCGGGTGCTCGCCTCTTCCCGCCCGCGGGTGGGACCCTCCCTGTTCACGATCCTTCTCAAGAGATGCACGGAGGCCAGCCTTCACCACTGGCCCCACGGGGCGGATGGTTTTCCTTCCCCGTCATCCTCAGGCAATCTTTTGTGTTTCCCACCTTCTCAGATTCCTTTTATTGTCCCTTCAGACATTTCAGGGCCCTGCACTCCCTCCCCTTGTAGAGATCCCCACATTCCAAATTCGCTCTCTTGGGAAGGCACCCCATTCCCACTTAAGGATGCTTCCTCACACCTCCCCTTTCAGTTTTCCCATTCTCATCCCCCCTGCCCTACCCCCACCTTATCTTGCATCCACCATACCCCATCGGCGGGTTCCTCCACCCGGGGCTGCCCCTGCTCAACCCAGTTCCCCACTGGTGGCACGGAGGCCTGCTTAATAAACGACCTTTAGTCTCAGATTGCCTGGCCCGGACATTCCACTGAATTCTGTGAATGTGTAGGAGGGTTGGAGGACCCTCAGAATAACCCCCTGGGGAGGTGGACAAGGACAATCTCAGAGAAGAGCTTGCCCCCTTCCTCCCCATGCTTAGAAAACGTCCGTGAACCGGAGTGAGAGGGAAGTGGGAGTTCAGGGAGAAAAGTCCAGGCGGAGGAGCGTGAGAAGGGGCGTCCGTCCGTCCAGCGCACTTCTGGGATTGTTTTCTCTTTCAAAAAGAGCTACTGCGGAGTGAACCGATCCTTATATTTTAGTTTTATGACTTGGGGCGCGGCAGGCCTGTGAGTTGTTTTGCGCCCTGGACGTTGTTTTGCGCCCTGGACGTTGTTTTGCAAAGATCTCTGCGCGCCCACCGCCACCCTCCCCGGTGTGCGGGTGGGGAAGCAGCCAGCGGTGGGAAACTCCGACGCCCTCCCCGACACTTTTCTCCACCCAACTCCGCAATAATCACTTCTAGGGAAGTCCTTTTTCCCATCAAGCCTTGGGAACGATTGGCCAGGCTGACAGAGGGACCCGTGCTCCTCTGTGCCAAAGGCTGGAGCAAATCCTGGTGCTGTCGCCTCTGCGTGTGAGTCTTGGAAATGGCGGGGTTGAGGAAGGTGGGCAGAGGCAAGGTTTGGCCCCCAGGGGAGAACAGACGCCTTGTCCCGGAAGCGCAGCACGGCCGAGAGCGTCCGGGGGTGCAGCGCCCTGGGGTGGTCCTGCCGCCGCCTCTCCTTTGACTCCCGAGCGCCGCGCCGCGTCCGGGCACGTTCTCAGTCGCTCGAAGCCAGAGAGGACCCTGGGCGTGATTCTCCCTCCCTAGCACAGACGGAGACCCGAGTGACCCCGGGGTCCGGGTGGGAGTGGGGAATGGACCCATAGGCCGGGGACGAGCGGCGCGGAGCCTGCAGCTGGCCAGCTTCAGCTACCTTGGGAGACGCAGTGCAGCTGCCGCTGCTGACAGACTAGACCAAGGCTCGGCGGGGCCCCACCCCAGATCCGGCCAGAGCGCCTTCCGCGCTGCTTGGCCTCAAGCCGTGAGTCACCAAGGGCCTCAAGTCCCGTGACTTGGTTCTCAGAATCTCCGGCCTCGGGCCCATTAATCTTCAAACCCGGCTTTTTCGAGGCCGAGCTGCTGCCCAGCCCCAACGGCAGGGCCTTCCAGGGAGACCAAGTCGGACTGCTCCCCAGCTCCCGCAGCTGCTCGGCCCCTGCAAAGCCCCCGGGAGCGTTTCTACTCTCCCTTGAGCCCATGCCACTCCCCTGTCACTCCTAGGAAACTCCTTTTTGCGCAGAAACTCCTGGAGAACAGCCCTGGCCGCCACGTACTCGCCCGGACTGCAAACCCCACAGAGCTTCAATTCGGAGGAAGAGGAGTGGGGAGCCCTGAGCTGGGGTGTTCCTGGAGGAGGTCGAGGAGGGGGCTAGTGGGGGAGAGGCATTCCCTGGAAACGTTTGGAAGCTTTGGTAATCTTGGAGACCATGTCAGGAAAGAAGCGTACCCATGCCGTCCGCGGTGTGCCCACCCGGGTCCCCATCAGTGCCCCATGCACTCGAGCTCTTCCTCGGCGTCTGCAGCCTCTTCATCCGCGCGGAGAGGCGGAGGTCTCCCGGATACCCAGTCCGACTGTGGCACCCCAGAGCGTCCAATGCGAGCTCAGGCCTTTCCCACAAGTCTGGAGTTTTCTTACCCAGTTTGAGGCCGCCTTTGCTGTACTCACTCCCTACCCTCCCGCCCCATCCTCTGCCACCCTACCTCCATCTTTGATGGTTAGCGCCTTCAGCCCTCAACAGCTTCGCACAACCAACCCCCTAGAAGCCGTGAAGTCAGACCAGCCAGGGTGGGACCTAGGTTTTAACTCGGGTTCTGGCTACCCATGCTGCGCCTCCATACAGTTTGTCCCAGATTTGGCAGCAGGCAGAAACTCTTTGCTTTGGCCTCTGTTCCTGTCGCAGTTGGGCAAGTTTCTAGCTACCCCACTGAGAGGACCATAGAACAAGGACCCTGGCATGGCATACAGACAAGGAATGTTTGCTCAATTAATGGAGCTGGTGCCTTGCAGCTTCCCTCTTGTTCCTTGAAGTTGCCCTTGCTGTCCTCCACATCAGCTCCCTCTCCTCCTCAGCTACTTATTCCCCATCCTGACTTCTAGTCTCGGTCCCCAAGTACTTGTTGAATTCTGTATGGACAGCCAAGCATCCACTTCTGACAATCCCTGTGGCCCCACCCCATTTGTTTTTTAGACTTCTCCCTCCTTTTTGTCCCCATCCCCCAAGTTATAAAACTATAACACAATTCTTTGGATTTTTCATTAAAATATCTCACTTGTTCAATCCTGCAGCAGCCACTGTCCAACTCCAGCCTTCTCACCACCGCTGAATTAGGACATCTCCTAAGAGGCCCGCACCCGCACTGTATGCTGCAGCATACAAGGACAGCTGAGAGCTTCCCTCCAGGAAGGCTTCCCATCACCAAAAAAAGTGGTGTGGGAGGCCTGGTTTCACACATATAGGGATCCTCTACCCTTCTCCTTTGGCAAGACATTGAGGGCCCATGGCCATAGAGCACAGGTCCTTCTTCACAATGAAACTCAGAGGATTTTTGAAGAAGGCAGGACACAGCATGAGTGTGAGGCAGGAAGAATAAGGAAGAGAGGTGCTTTTTAAAAGTTTTTATTTCAAAAAATAAAGCTGCAGTTCATTTCACATAAATATCTGGGGAGGGAAGGGGAGTGGGATGGGGTGGAGGCTTGGCCCCTACCTCCTCTTCTCTTTCACACTGTATTGTAAAAGCAAAGGGGATGGCTAAGGAGAGAATGAGGAAGTAGTAGTCAGTGGGGAGTATTATTATATTATCCAAAGGGCCCCCTCAGCCTACCCTTCCCCTGGGGACTGTGGGTTGGTTGGGGGGAGTCTGAAGGGGGGTGAAGCCAGGGAGGGTGGCCTGGCTTACCTTGCCGAACCAGCGGGAGAGCCATATCTGCTTCATTGTCATGTGATCAGGGAGAACTTCATTGTCAAAAAGGAGCTGCACCTAGGAGGGAGATGGGGGTATAATTTTAGGAACTTTCTGGCAGGTCAAAAACTACCCTGGTCCACCCTAGACTCTGGCCCTCCTTTTTTAGCCCCTTCTCCCCTCCAAGAAACCAACTGTGAGACTACTCACATGCTGAGGGTTTAGCATCAAGCGGTGACACAGGACCCTCCGGAGATGGCGTACCTCAGCTCTAACAGAACATCGGACATACTTGTTCTGGGAGCAGGGAGGGGAGGGAAGAGGGCAAGGTGTGTGAGGGAAGGGCCATGGGAGGTGAGTCTCCTTAGAGAGGCCCTCCCCTCAGCCCTTCTCACCTGCAGGATGCTTTTATTCTTGTCTTTGCCAGAACTGGGGGGAAATAGACACAGGTTAGGGAACCCTATCTTTCCTCCTCTCCCCTACCCAGAGCCATGATATACTCTCTTCAAGGGGATAGGCACTGACTCACTGCTTGGCCTCTCCCCCAGACCCTCCCTGGCTCTGGGTCATTGGCACTGTCACCTTCTGCAACCTCTGACCTTCTCCTACCTCAGCCGCTCCAGGCATAGGTTCAGCTGCTCATCATAGCGATAGTAGTGGGCTTTAGAGTGGTCAAAGCTGCTGAAGGGGAGGCCAAGGTTGCTCAGTGCTGGCTCTGAGAAAGATAGGGTAGTGAGGTGGCTGGTGGCACACATTCCATACTCCTCTTTCCCCAGAGAGCAAAACTGAGCAAGAAGAATGCTCTGGGGGCTTTACTCTCCCACGGCCAAGGACATACCTTCCCCACTGGGCTGGGTGACCCGGTCCAAACCTCGGGACTGGTAGAATTCCCGAATCCGTTTCTCTTCACCTAGAAGAAGGTGAAATATGAGAATAAAGTATTAGCCCTTCCTCACTCTTTGTCCTTCCCTCATCTTTGGCCTTCTGCCTACATGATTCCTACCAAAGCCCCTGTCACCTCAAGCTGCCACTCAGCAATTAGTCCTCAAGAAGCCCCTCAAAGTCAGGTTGGTCACTCACTGTCTTGCAAGCCAGGCACCAGCTTGTACACGATGTCCTGCATGACCCGGTCCAGTTTGAGGTTGAGCAGTGGCTGTGTCTCGTGGATCTTAATGTTGCACATGGGGCAGTACTTGCTAGTTTGGAGGTACTTCACAATACAACTCTTGCAGACTGCAGGAAAAGAAAAGCAGATTCTCAGGCCCTCTGGAAACTGGATTCATGGGCTGGGTGGGGTGCCTGGATTCGTGGGGCAGGCCGCACAGAAGCTGGCAGTCGGCTTGGTGAAGACTAGGGACTGGAAGAACTAGGCAGTCTCCAAGGCACTCACAAGTATGAAGACACTCTGTGATGGTGGTGGCATCCACGAAGTAGCCGGCGCATAGGCAGCAAACAATGTGTTCATTCAAGTCTTTGATCTTCACTCGAACTTCCTCCTGAAGATACACCCTCCGTCACCAACCATCCACCCTCAGCCCCCAACTCGTGCGCCTTCCCACTCTGGGGGTCGCCTCCTTCATCACACTCCACGGCCAAGCCCCGCGTCCTGCGCCATCAGCCGGGGATGAGCTCCAGGGGGCTGGCACTCCCCCTCCGCCCAGCAGAGGGCTCCGCGCACAGCGGGGGCTTCCCTCACGTGGACTCGCCTGACCCTCCTTTCCCAGGGGAGACTACACAACGTCGGCGACACAATGCGCAGGCGTCCTAAGAGGAGTTTGGCAACCCGATCGCAATCACGCAGGCGCACTGGGTACTCTGTCTCTGCGCAGGCGCACTGGGCGCCCGGCCAGCCACCGCCCGTCCTTTAGCCCGCCCCAGTTCGCACCGCTGGCCGACCACAGCAGTAACCCTGCCGCCCTTGCACCTCGTTCCGTAGCGGGTCCATCTTGTACACTGACTGGAGCTGGTTCCGAAGCCTCATCGCGATCGCAATCTGGCCCCCCTGAGGAGACGCCATCTTAAAGGCTGATCCCAGCCGGCCACTTCCGGTGCCGCCTGCAGGGCGGGACTTGTCTCCCAGCAACGAGGTTCTAGGTCTTTTCGGATTCGCTCACCCTCTGTAAGGCCCCGCCCACGTTCCTTTCTCCCCGTGTGCTCACCTGAGCCCCACCGGCCCCTCCCCTCCTCAATCCGTAATTAAGGAGTGGTGGGGGGGGCATAGGGAAGGGTCCTATCTCTTCAGCCTCCTGTAGAACTCATCATAATAGACCCTAAGCGACCTCAAGACTAACTTTTGGAGCCTGCGAAAGACTGCCCCCTCATACCCGCAAAGGCCCGGCAGTCTTGTGCCTGCTACCCGCTCAGGGTCGTCGGTGTTCTGTGACGATTACCCTGCTGAAGAAGACCCTCCTGGGTCCTCTCCTCGTAATGCCGCCCTGTCGGCGTCCGCGGAGTGGAGCTTCATCCAGATGGCGGGCCTTCTCCCCGCTCCACGGAGGGAGTTTCTCGGGCTTTGCAGAGTCTCGGAGAGGGTGCCGGGGGATGGGGAGGGAGAGACCCCCAGGGACTTGGTAGTGATCTTATCCCCCCATTCTCCCCCTGCTGCCGGGGATGGGGGGGCAGGCCCTGGTTAATGACGATGATTTAATCATCGGCGCCTGCGGAGGCCTGGGACAGACTAATGCAGAGCAGATGCCGAAGGAGGAGGGGAGGACGACTAGGACACTGCCACACACAGACAGGCTTAGGCAGCCAGCGCCTGTAGTAGCATAGGCCCAGCCCCGCACTTGGGGATTACGCGGGATGCTCGAGAGCTCTACACCGCCGGCCCTGGGTACTTAAAAAAGGATAAATTTCCTTGGAGGTATTAACATCAAATGTAACTGGAGATTCGAGAAGGGAGAGATTCCAATGGAGACCTCAAAAAGGCTTTCTGGAGAAAGCGGGACTTTGGGCACAATTTAGACTTGGGGGAGGGGGTGGAAGTGTGCTGAAATAGAAAGGACGTGGAGGGGAATGACCAGAGGACAGGAAGGTCAAGATGTAGATTTGAGAGTGGTAATAGAAAAAGCAGGGCCGTAAAGAGTTGCGATTTTTAGCCTGAGGGCAATTGGGAGCTAGCGGACTTTTTTGAAGGGAGGAGGTTTACCTACTTCCCTGGTCCAAGTCACTATCCTCTGTAGTGGCTTCTTGACTGTTTTCCTTGAGTCCCCCTTTGCGTGTTCTCAACATAACAGCTCAGTGCTATGTTGCTCAGAGCTAGTGATTCTGATAAAACATGAAACACAAAGGACAATTTTTGAGATGTGGATGTGTTAATTATTTTTATGGTGATGTTGGTTTCATGGGTATATACATATGTCAAAACTTATCAAACTGTACACTTCAAATATCTGCAGTTTATATGTCCATTATACCTCAAGAAAGCTATTAAAAATAAAGTTGAAAAATTAGGTTGTTTCTTTTTTACTGTTTAAAACCTGTTGAGAGCTTCCCTTTTCAATCAGAATAAAAGTCAAAGTCTTACAGTGGTGTGCAAGGGCCTGCATATTCTCTTCAGATACACCAGGATATCCTTCCACTGTGTCCCCAACTTGAAATGCTTAGCTATCCAAAATGGCTCCCTCCTTCTTTCAGGTCTTTACTCATGAGGCTTCTGTAATCACTCTAGATGAATAACAACTCACCCACCCTTTCACTTGCTTTTTTGTTGTTGTTGTTGTTGTTAGCATTTATTAGCATTCTTAGCATTTATTATTATTTAATATACATTTCTAATATATATTATAAATATTTTCTAGTTATTTTCAGAAAATATTTTCTAGAAAACATATTTCCTAGTTTTTCATCTGCCTTTTCCACTAGACTATAAGCTTCTCAGTGGCAGGGATTTTTTTCCTCTGTTGTGTTCACAGATACAGCTCCAGTGCCAGCTGCATAGTTGGTGTTCAATAAAAATTTTCTGGATGAATACATGAATGAATCCAAGTGGTGGTGATGACAGCCTCGATTAGGGTTTTAGCAATGGCAATGGAAAGGAAGGGCTGTATCTGAAACATTTCAAAGGAAAGTATAATAGGAGGAAGTAGCCAGGAACCTGGCTTGGTAGGCCTGGGTAAGAGGGTGAATGAAGAGCTTTGGAGGGAAGCATGTCCTCCAGCCTGCTGGACTTAGGTGGCTCTAGGGAAGCAGGGGGAGCTTGTTAGAAGGCTAGAAGAGTGAGTGGTGGGGCTGAAGTGTCAGAACGAACTAGGGATGGAGGTCTCAGAGTTATCTGGCTGGATATGAGAGTTGGGACTTTTGGAATGGGTGAAACTTGAGCAGATGTAGAGATAAAGAAAGCTTAAGGCCTGGCACAGTGGCTCACGCCTGTAATTCCAGCACTTTGGGAGGCTGAGGTGGATGGATACTTGAGCCCAGGAGTTGGAAACCAGTGTGGGCAACATGGTGGGACTCCGTCTCTACAAAAAGTACAAAAATTAGCCTGGCATGGTGGCGCATACCTGTAGTCCCAGCTACTTGGGAGGCTGAGGTGGGAAGATTGCTCGAGCCTGGGAGGTTGAGGCAGCAGTGAATCATGATCGTGCTACTGCACTCCAGCCTGAGCGACAGAGTGAGATCCCGTGTCTTAAAAAAAAAGAAAAAAAAAAAGCTTAAGTCTGAGCTCTGAAGAATACTCACAGTCTTCAGGGGAAGAAGCCAAATCAGTGGAAGAAAAACGTAAGCAGTGACTACGAAAGTCCAAAGATGTGGAATAAGATATTACAGAAACAAAAAGAAGGGACACTTCAAAAAATAATTGATGATCAACAAAGTAAAACATGTCAGGGAAGTCCTGGAGGAGGGATACTGAACACTGGAGCTCTCTGAGAAAGGGTTACTATAATGAAGGCAGCTTGCACTGAGTTAAGAATAAATCATGATGAAATGGAGGCAGTACGCATGAAGTAAAAAGGAAAGGAAAAGCATGATCTCTTTTGAAGACTCAGGCCAAGATTCCGTCCAGATAATAAAGATCTGAGACAGTTGAGGCATGGGAAAGACTAAGTTGATGAGAGCCACGGACACACAGGACATGGTGAGATAGATCCAAAGCAGTGTGTATGAGGGGGCACTCATTCCAGCACCTCTATCTTCAACATAAACCAGCAGGAACAACCCTTTCCCTGTGAATCAGATTCAAGGAGGCAAGAAAGGACATTTCAAGCCAGGTTGGGGTGGTGGCGCACACCTGTAACTCTAGATACTCAGGAGGTCAAGGTGGGAGGATTGTTTGAGCCCAGGAGTTTGAGGCCAGTCAGCCAGCCTGGGCATCATAGTGAGACTCTGTCTCTTAAAAAAAGAGAAAGTCCTAGGACTGTGGTCTGAGTGACATAACTGGATGCCATCTGTTCTTGAAGTGGGGCACTAAAATATTTTTAAAACTCCCCAGAAGACTTGTATGAACTACTAAGTTTGTGACCATTCTTAAACGATTAGTCGGACAGTCTCTGGGTGGCAGTACCATCTGTGCTGAACTCAAAAGGCAGGGGTGTACAGGTCTGCATGATGTTGCCTTTTTTTTCATTTGTTGATTCACTCACTGACTCATTCAAGGATTTATTTAGGTTGGCTGGAGACACACTGGTTACCCTGCCCCCCTGGCCCCAGACTCACCCTTCAGAGCAGAAAAAGGGACTAGCAAACTCCTAACCTGCACACAGCCCCCCCATTCAGAGATTATATTTCTTTGCTGTCTCCCTAGGTTCCCTGTTCCCATCTGGGGGAATCCAGCCCTTGCTATCAAGGAAGATTTTTTTTTTGAGATGGAGTCTTGCTCTGTCACCCCAGACTGCAATGCAGTAGTGATCTCGGCTCACTGAAACCTCTGCCTCCCGGGTTCAAGTGATTCGCCTGCCTCAGCCTCCCCAGTAGGTGGGATTACAGATGCCTGCTACCATGCCCAGCTAATTTTTTTGTATTTTTAGTAGAGACAGCGTTTCACCATGTTGGCCAGGCTGGTCTGTCTTGAACTCCTGACATCAGGTGATCCCGCCCCTCTTGGCCATCCAAAGTGCTGGGATTACAGGCATGAGTCACCGCTCCTGGCCTGAAGATTTGGACTAAACAGGTTCATGCTTCCTTGTAGCCCTCTCTACTGCTGAGAAAAGTGCATGGGTTTCTGTAAAGGGATGGGAGGTGATAATGTTGTTTGTCTTCTTCATTAAGATGAAAATACATCTGCTAAATTGGTAGGAGCCCCCACCCTCTTTCAGAACAGGCTGTGAGCAGGGCTGAACAAATTGGATAGTAGAGGTGGTCAAGATGGGGGAGGTCGACACTTTTTTTTTTTTTTTTTTTTTGAGACGGAGTCTCGCTCTGTCGCCCAGGCTGGAGTGCAGTGGCCGGATCTCAGCTCACTGCAAGCTCTGCCTCCCCGGTTCATGCCATTCTCCTGCCTCAGCCTCCCGAGTAGCTGGGACTACAGGCGCCCACCACCTCGCCCGGCTAGTGTTTTGTATTTTTCAGTAGAGACGGGGTTTCACTGTGTTACCCAGGATGGTCTCAAACTCCTGACCTTGTGATCCACCTGTCTCGGCCTCCCAGAGTGCTGGGATTACAGGCTTGAGCCACCGCGCCCGGCCAACACTTTTTTTTTTTTGAGACAGAGTCTTGCTCTGTCGCCCAGGCTGGAGTGCAGTGGCACGATCTCGCCTCACTGCAAGCTCCACCTCCTGGGTTCATGCCATTCTCCTGCCTCAGCCTCCCAAGTAGCTGGGACTATAGGCACCCACCACCAGGCCCGGCTAATTTTTGTATTTTTAGTAGAGACGGGGTTTCACCGTGTTAACCAGGATGGTCTCAATCTCCTGACCTCGTGATCCACCCCCCCCACCTCAGCCCCCCAAAGTGCTGGGGTTACAGGCGTGAGCCACTGCACCCGCCAAGTTGACACTGTTCCCCCTACTGCCCTCTGTCCCATTTATGGTTCACCTCTTCTAGACATAAGGCTTTGGAGAACACTGGAGGGCTGGTAGGGCTGGTGGACAGAGCTCACTCTTCTTTCTCTTCATCTTCCTGCCCAGATGCCCAAATATCATTCCTGGTTCCCAGGGGAGAAGAGACCCCCTCACCCTGCCCCAGGCACCAGGCTGCCAGCCCATCTGCTGGGGAGAAAGGAGGGGGCAGAGTCTTTCCCAGGGGATCCTGAAGAATCAGTTTGAAGATCAGTGCTCCCAGGGAGATCCAGCTACTAGACTTACAAGGCATTTCGGTTCACACGGGAAACCAGCAGGATGGAGCTGAACAGCGGGGTGGGCTGGGGACGAGGGTAGAGGGCTGGCACAGCAGAGTAAGGTCCTTGCTACCACGTGTCAGAGGTAGGCTGAGCTGCTCGTTGGTGCCCACCCGCCATCGCCACCGCAGGATGGTAGAAGCGCCCCCCTCTCTGAGCCCAGTCTCACCGGCTCAGAGGCGCCAGGGCCCCCCCGGGGGCCGGGGCGGGCCGGGGAAGGTAATGTAATTCCGGCCCAGCTAACCCGATTACGGCGGCCTGCACCGGGCAGGGCGGCGGCGGGGGCGGGTCTAAGGCTCAGGGGCCCGTCCAGCGGGGGTCCCATCCCCGGGAAGGACGCAGAGTTCACACACTCCCAGCTCCTGGATCCACGGCCAGAGGTCACAGGGTCACCAAGCGGCTTGGGTCTTTCCCCACCTCCCTTCTCTGACAGCTCCAGGCCATTTTCTGATTTTGGGTGGGGTGAAATGTTTATGGGAAACAAGGCGGCCAGGATCCAACCAAGGCCTCCGTGAGGTCCCACGTGCCTCTTGTGGCGAGATTTCGCCCTCCCGCCGTTGAGGAGGAAGAGTGTGAGAACAGACTTCCTAGGCACAGAATGGAGGGGCAGAGTCCTGCACTGGGGACTCCCTGCACTTGGGGTCCAAGGTAGAGCGCCAGTCCCAAGAACCCGCCGGCCTGATTTGGCCGGGGTTGAGCCATGGTCCAGTTTACACGGATTTCGGAAAATCGAAATTCTAAGAAACACGGGACATCAATTACCGGTGCGCATGAACAGGGCTGGGGGGGACCTGCAGGAGAGGCCGGAAGGCGCACCACGGTCGCCGGCCCAAAGCGGCCGTTCCCCGCCCTTAGCCCCTGCCGTCCCCTTCCCACACCTGTTCTCTTCCTGGGCCTGCAGCTCACCGGGCGCCGTTCCCCAGCCGCTTCTTACGCAGCCGGGAAACCACAACGAGATTTGGTCTTCGAGGGCACTTAGGTGGGGACCACAACGAATCCGGGAGTTGGCCAGCAGGATCCATCGACAGGCGAAGAGTGGGGGCTGGGGGAGGAGGCACCTGCGGAGGAAGCCGGTGAGGCGGAGGCAACCCAAAGGCGGAGGCCAGCAAGGATGGAGGCGCGGTGAGCATCTCCGCTGACTCAGCGGCCCATGCTCGGACCCCTCCCGTGCTGAGCCTGGTTCCTAACACCCTGGCCCCCTGTCCCCCGCCCCGCACATCTCCACCAGCCAGCCTTCCTCCTGCGCTTGGCGCAAACAGGCGTCCCTTCCCCTTTAACTGCTGGGCCCCGCCCCTGCCCTACCCCCAGCCCCCACTACCCACCCGGGCCGATCCTTCAGTCACTGCCCCAGCCAGAGCTGGCCAACCCTCTCCACCCGGGACTCGGGCAGCGGCCCCGGCAGCCCAGCGTCTATTTGCGCTTGAGAGCCAGCAAGAAAGCTCCAGGGGCCCCAGCCGGCCGTGCTCCCCCGGGATGCAAGTCCCTGCGCGGACGCCCGGCAGCGGCTGGCACGGGCGCGGCTGCTCCGGGTGCACAGGGATGCTGCTGTTCTGGGGACCCCGGCGCCCTGCCTTGGCCAGCCCCGCGGGCCCCTGAGGCCACTGTCCGGAGCGCGCCGCCGCCGGGCTTCTGGAGCTGCCTGAGGCATACTCCCCAACCACCGAACCTCCGGCGGTTCTTCTCGGCCCGGGCCGATGGAGCCGGGGATGCTGGGTCCACACAACCTCCCACACCACGAGCCAATCAGCTTCGGCATCGATCAGATCCTGAGTGGCCCCGAAACCCCTGGAGGCGGCCTAGGTCCGGGTCGCGGGGGCCAGGGTCATGGGGAGAGTGGGGCGTTCTCGGGTGGATACCACGGAGCCTCGGGCTACGGTCCCGCTGGCTCACTGGCCCCGCTGCCCGGCAGCTCCGGAGTGGGCCCGGGCGGCGTGATTCGCGTCCCTGCGCACCGCCCGCTGCCTGTGCCGCCGCCCGCGGCGGGGGCGCCTGCAGTGCCTGGGCCCTCGGGTTTGGGCGGCGCCGGAGGCCTAGCGGGACTCACCTTCCCCTGGATGGACAGCGGCCGCCGCTTTGCCAAGGACCGGCTCACGGGTGAGGTTGTCTGACCCCTCCAGCGTCACGCCCGACTCTGACCCCGTCTCCTCATCTCTTAGCTTTCTGCTCTAACTCAAGGACCCCTTTCACACCTCCCACTAAATCCTCCCAGGGGATCCTCCCCCAACTCGAATCTCTGGGTCCTGCCTCCGAGAGGCGATGGGGAGGGAGCTGCCGTCGGTGCCCGCGCCCTCCTCTGCAGTCCCACTGTCCACGCGCGGGGAGGGTAGGGTGAAGTTACAGGGGACGCCTCCCTAGCATCCCAGGGGAAGGGTCTTTCTTGGCTATAGGGCTCGGCTGATGCTTAGGATCCGGGTAAGGACGGGGCGCGGGATCTCTGCGGCCTGGACAGCGGCGCGCCTTCTTAGTGGCACCTCGGGCCACCCTGCAAACCCTGCCCTGCTCTTTCTTCCTCCCGGTAGCTGCGCTCTCGCCCTTCTCTGGGACGCGCCGCATAGGCCACCCCTACCAAAACCGGACCCCTCCGAAAAGGAAGAAGCCGCGCACGTCCTTCTCCCGCTCACAAGTGCTGGAGCTGGAGCGGCGCTTCCTGCGCCAGAAGTACCTGGCCTCTGCGGAGAGGGCGGCATTGGCCAAGGCCTTGCGCATGACCGACGCACAGGTCAAAACGTGGTTCCAGAACCGACGCACCAAGTGGCGGTGAGGCGCGGCGCGGGCGAGGGCGGACGGTGTCCCCGGGCCGGGCCTGGTGAGAAGCGAGGCGGCAAGCGACCCCGCTGACCTCGCGTCTCCCTTCCCCAGGCGCCAGACGGCGGAGGAGCGCGAGGCCGAGCGGCACCGCGCGGGCCGGCTGCTCCTGCACCTGCAGCAGGACGCCTTGCCACGGCCGCTGCGGCCGCCGCTGCCCCCGGACCCTCTCTGCCTGCACAACTCGTCGCTCTTCGCGCTGCAGAACCTGCAGCCCTGGGCCGAGGACAACAAAGTGGCTTCCGTGTCCGGGCTCGCCTCGGTGGTGTGAGCGACGCCCGTCCGATCGGCGTGGAGCGCCGGGCCCGGAGCGGTGGAGCGCGCGGCTGCCTGAGCACATGGTCTGGCGGCAGCCGGGCGCGTGAGGAGCGGCAGGCCTTGAGGCTGTCGTCGAGGGCTCCCCCACCACCGGCCGACTCCCAAGCCAGCGTTGCGCAGATGCACGGTCCGCTCAGAGGCGGCCCTTCCCGCCATTTTTCACTTCACTGCCGTTAAGCCGCCGCTGGAACCTGAGGCGCCGAGAGGGCGGGACCTGCAGGACAGTAGCCAATGAGGTGCGGGGAGGGGGCCGGGCTGGCCAATGGGAGCTGCTTACTTGAGGGACTCGGAATTCTCCGGCGGGTGGTCGGGAGCTGGGGCTCTGAGGGGCGCTAGCGGCACTGCGCGCGGTGCAGGCTGGGTCCGTACCAAAGGTGTGAAGGAAGGAAGACATCTACCACGGCGAAGTCATGGAGGGGGTGCCGGAGCGCGAGAAGGCTGGCTGATTGTGACCAGAACCAGAGGGTTGTCCACCCGGGGCATCTCATCCCTCAACTGTAAAATAATCGCTAAGGATTCCTTCCTGACTTTGAGCCTCACGTTGTCATGTGTGTTCAGCCTGCTGGCAACATCCTCCGGCAACACGCCTGGGCAGGAGGCGAGTAGGATACTTACACACCCAACGAAAGAGAAAATCTAGAAAGAAAATCTGGCTCTGGTGTCACATAGGGACAGAGAAGGGAGAGGAGGAAACAGTGGACAAAGTTAACGGGCCCAGTGGAGTTAGGGTGAAGAGAATTTTGAAAATAATTTGGAAGTGACAAGCTTAAGAAGAATCAAAGGTAATTCCAAGACTGGAAATGTGCAGCATCAGGAAATCAGTGGTGCTGTGGATGATGAAAGGGAAATTGGGAAGATTGGAGCAAGATTAACTATACAGGCAAAACTAAATGTTATACCTAGAGAAAATAAATCCTGGAGAAGTGCCTTTGAGGGAGATCAACTGACATCCACATAGAGGTGGACCTAGATAGAATGAGAACAGATAGAATCTCTGAGGGAGGGAACTCTGAGGAGAAAAGCCGAGTTCTAAGGACTAAACCTTTCCACCAAATTCGACAACCACGTTTGCAATGTGCAAGATGATGGAGAATACCTAAGTCAACAGTCCAAGGGCAGGCTGGGCACGGTGGCTCATGCCTATAATTCCAGCACTTTGGGCTGACGCGGGGGGATCACGAGGTCAGGAGATCAAGACCATCCTGGCTAACACGGTGAAACCCCCTCTCTACTAAAAATACAAATTAGCCGGGCATGGTGGCATGTGCCTGTCGTCCCAGCTACTCGGGAGGCTGAGGCAGGAGAATCGCTTGAACCTGGGAGGTGGAGGTTGCAGTGAGCCGAGATCACACCACTGCACTCCAGCCTGGGTGACAAAGTGAGACTTCATCTAAAAAAAAAAAAAAAAAAAAAAAAAAATTCGAGGGCAGAAAAGGGGAAGGGAAGGAGAACCTAGGAAGAAAGAAAGGAAAGCATGATGTCTCTGAAGTTGTTAGAAAGACTTCAGCTTGTCGGTGTGTCTGGGCTGCTGGGAAGCTTGTTAATAGAAAGTCTAGTTAGGGGATGGTTGCATTAGCCTTAAGGGTTAAAAAGGAATTGGATTTAAGTTGTATGAAGAAGGGAAGAATTTCTCTGATTCCTCTAGCACCCCCGTCCTTTGTCCCCTGGAGACTGGTGCACTGTGACAGAGGGAAGAGAGGCCAGGCTAGAGACCAACTGTAGCCAGACAACTCATGTCTGTGCTAGTGACAACTATGTTGATCATAGAATGAAGGCCTGATTGGAGATGGGAAGAGGCTGCAAACTATAGTTGGAGGAGCTGGCCCTGGTTCTTTACTGTAGTATCATCGCTGATTTATGGATGTTGTATATGGCACTGCAGGACCAAACTAAAAACTGGCATCATAGAAAAATCTTTTATAGACCACAAGGGAGTACAAGAATGGGTTTGGCAAAGTTGAGAGAATGGGGAGCATGTCAGTCCCTCTCCAATCAATAAGAGAAGGTTAAGGAAAGAGTCCTTCCCTATGTAGACTGTGGTTTACCCCATTCTCTCCATTCCCAGCCTACCATTTCTTGGGACTCACTTTCCAGGGTTTATATTTAACCCTAAACTTTGGGCTTCTAAATCTATCTGGGTGCTTTGGTGCCACCCTGAGGGAGAATCTAATGTGATGAGATGAACCCAGCTCCATTCCATAGGCAGGCAGGTCACTGCAGGACACAGGGATCTCTGAACTCCTGGACTGAGGATGATTCGCTCCCTGCTGAAGAATCTGCCATTCCTTCCCTTAGCTGGTTCAGGAGGTCTCTGCTCTCACTGGGAGGCAAGTTACTCAGGAAGTATGGAGGGGCCAATTCCACCAGCCTAATAGAGAGAGTCGTAATTAGATGATCTGCATCTTCTCTTTCTCTGTCTCTCTCTTTTAGAGACAGGGTCTTGCTCTGTTGCCTGGGCTGGAGTTCAGTGGCATCATCATAACTCACTGTAGCCTTAGACTCCTGAGCTCAAGTAATCCTCCCACCTCAATCTCTGAAGTAGCTGGGACTACAGGTGCACATCACTATACCCAGCTAATCTTTTTAAAATAATTTTTGTAGAGACAGGGTCTCAGTATGTTGCACTGGGTGGTTTCAAACTCTTAGCCTCAAGCACTCCTCCTGCCTAGGTCTCCAAAAGTGCATCTTCTCTTATGTTGCAGACTTTTAAACTTCTCACCAGCCCTTCCACAATTCATTTCTCTTCAGATCATGTTTTTACTAACCACTAAGATCCCTTCTTCTGTCTCTCTAACTCCCCAGCCATAATTTTGGCCCCAGGGAGAGGAATAGGCAGTGTAGGAGGATGTCAGGGAACTCACATCTGTGGTTCAATCTCAGAAACAATGGAAAGGCAGTTGTCTTTGGATATGGTGAAATTGTGGTAGAGCACCCACGGTGGGGGTCTGGCAGGAGCTCTACGACTTCGGTAGCAGCAGTATGAGGAGAGCTGGGCCACATGCTTATGGGTTAGGAGTAGGTAATTTCCGGTCCCGTCTGTGTCTCTGGCCACCTTATTGAAAGGCAAAAATATTGATGGAATAAATAAAAGGGAAGAGGCAGACAGTAGAAAAAAAGAAAAGGGGACTGATAAAGTAAGGGTGGTGCGAGTATTAAAAGTAAAGCATTACCTCTAGGTGTTGTCTGGTCTCTACTATACCTCATGGCATTTTCCACAGCCCCTTGTGCCCCAAATCCTCAAGGGAAAAGTCCTTTCTGGATCTAAAGAATCTTTTGAATGGCCACCTGGATGCTGATTTCAAAGTGGCTTACCAATATTTGTTCTCTTTGCCTTTTGCTCCTTTGATCATCCTCACCCCCACCCTTTCCTCTAACCTTGAGAAAGTATCCTGACACCAGTGCTTTCTGAAGGTCTCTGCGATTCTGCTCAGAGCCAAAGGCTGGTAGGGACAAGGGAAGTTCAATTCGTTGCATGAGTTCTAGGAGCTCTCCCCGAAGTTTATGGGCTTGGCACAATGCTGCCCAATTCAGACCTCGAGCCTGGCACCAAGCCTCATCTGCTCCACCTAGGAGAGGAAAGGGACCAGCTAAACTAAAGTCCTTGAGACCCCTGAAATAACCCAACCCTTAGCCAAAGGTCCTCCTCTTTCTGAGCATAGAGATCTGTCAGCTGGCTGCATAACATTTCCCCTCTTTGGACAATCTGGGATTCTATAAGAGGATGCAGAGCTCACTTTGTATAAAGGCTTCATACACCTGGATCAGAGAACTGTGGTCACCATCCGTGTGTTCCAGGGCCCGACGCAGGGCAGCTTCTTCTGCACTGAGTGGAGGACGGGTAAACCCAGGGGCAGCTGGAGGCAGAAGAGCGGAAGGTAGAATCTGCCATTTGGGAAATGGGAAGGGATAGTAGTACAGGTGGAATGCTGAAAAGGCCGAAGTGTCCCTTTGGGAACTTTATTCAAAAGACATAGATAACTTCTAGGTGTTATGCACTTTATTAAACGTTGAGGATAAACAAATGAAATGCAGTCTCTGCCATCAAGGAGCTTCAAGTCTGGTGGGAGAAACCAACAGGTAAGCAGACTTGATAAGCATGATAGCTGTTTGTGTATGGTACTGTGGAAACAAAGAGGAGGATAACTAATCAAGGCTTTATGGTGAGCATGTGAGTGATGTAACAGAAAAGGATGAGGACCCTTGGGCTAGTATTTGAAATTTGAGTAGGAATTAGCAGAGAGGAGAAGGGGCAGGGAGTATGTTTTAGACTGTGGCAACAGCATGGCACATAAGTTAATAACATAGCATATTTGGGGAACTGCAAGCCATCTGGGATGGGTGGAGGGAATGAAATGACATGTTGCAGAATGGCAGGAGATAAAGCTGAAGAGGTAGGTATAGGTAAGGTCATGAGAGGCTGGAGTACTGAGGAACTATCTTCAAGGTAAAGAGTAGCTGTAGAGGAAGAGTTGTGTTTTTTTTGTTGTTGTTGTTTGTTTGAGACAGGGTCTCACTATCTTGCCCAGGCTAGAGTGAAATGACGTGATCATGGCCCACTGCAGCCTCAACCTCCCAGGCTTCAATGATCCTCCTACCTCAGTCTCTTCAGTAGCTGAGACTACATGCTACCACACCCGACTAATTTTTTGTTTTTATAGAGACAGGGTCTCACTATGTTGCCCAGGTTGGTCTCAAACTCCTGACCTCATATGATCCTTCCATCTCAGCCTCCCAAAGTGCTGAGATTACAGGCACAAGCCACTATGCCTGGCTGAAGAAGAGTTTTTTTGTTTTTTTTTTTTTTTTGAGACGGAGTTTCGCTCTGTTGCCCAGGCTGGAGTGCAGTGGCCGGATCTCAGCTCACTGCAAGCTCCGCCTCCCGGGTTTACGCCATTCTCCTGCCTCAGCCTCCCGAGTAGCTGGGACTACAGGCGCCCGCCACCTCGCCGGCTAGTTTTCTGTATTTTTTAGTAGAGACGGGGTTTCACTGTGTTAGCCAGGATGGTCTCGATCTCCTGACCTTGTGATCCGCCCGTCTCGGCCTCCCAAAGTGCTGGGATTACAGGCTTGAGCCACCGCGCCTGGCCTGAAGAAGAGTTTTAAAGTAAGAGAGTCCATGTGTCTGAAAAAGTTCACACTAGTAGTTAGGAGGTTACTGAGGAAATCCAGCTGAGCAATGAGGAGGACCTACCATTGGCAGATCCTGCCTACCATATTCACTGGAAGTGAATATGGAGAAGGGCAGATGAGTGAAATAACCTGGAGAAAGACTGGTCTAGAGTGATGGTAGCAGAGCAGCAGGATAATAGCATTATCTGAATCTGAGACTCTAGAGAGAGGAAAAGATTTTGTGGTGATAGTGGCAAGGGAGTGGTTTAATAGAGCATTTGAGTTCAGTTCTGAGCTGAGGTACTGTTAACTATTCTGGTAGAAATGTCCATCAGGGGCTGGGTGCTGAGGCTCAGGCCTGTAATCCCAGCAGTTCGGGAGGCTGATGTGGGTGGATCACCTGAGGTCAGTACTTTGAGACCAGCCTGGCCAACATGGTGAAATCCCGTCTCTACTAAAAATACAAGAATCAGCTGGGTGTGGTGGTGCATGCCTGTAGTCCCAGCTACTTGGGAGGCTGAGGCACGAGAATTGCTTGAATCTGGCAGAAAAAGGTTGCAGTGAGCCGAGATCATGCCATTGCACTCCAGCCTGGGTGACAGAGTGAGACTTTGTCTCAAAAAAAAAAAAAAAAAAAAAAGAAACGTCCATCAGGAATTGGGGTATACTCTCTCTCTGTTTCTCCCTCTCTCCCTGTCTCCCCCTCTCCTCATTCCTCTCTCTGTCTCTCTCTCTGTCTCTCAGATTCAGAAGAATGGTATTGGGTGAGAGATACAAGGCACAAGGTTTGGAAATGTTAAGGCTAAAGGTAGCACTTCAAACCATGGTTGTGGATAAACTTGCTCAGAGAGTTCAGGGAATAGAAGACAAAAGAGGCAAGAATAGAACCCTGAGGACCAATTTACAATGGATAACAAGAGGACAAAGAGCTCAAGGAAAAGATAAAGGGGATGGCTAGAGATGTAGGATGAAAACCATGAGGAGCAGCATTACAGAGGCCTAGGGAGGAGGCAGTTTCAAGGTGAAGTGGTCAGCAATCTCAAGTATAAAAGAAGGTCATGAATAAGGGCTCAAAAGTATCCACTGGATTAGGTACCTGGGAGGTCACTGGTGAGTTGAAAGCTGTTGCACTGGCATGGTAGACCTGAAGCTGGAGTGCAGTAGGTGAGCAATACACCAGTTAGAATAGGATAGAAATCATGCTGCATAGCTGAAGGGGAGGATAGGGTTGAGGAAGAGGGGTGTGTGAGTTTTAGCAATAACAGATTAGGAGAGATTTAAGCATGCTGGGGGCAAGAACTAGCAGAGAAAAAAGGCTAAAGAGACAAGAGGGAGATAGGTGACTAAGCCTGGTTCTTTAGGCATTGTGAGGGGTGGCAACTGGAGCAGAGAGGAAAGGGCTAGCCTCAGGAGCACCAAAACCCAAGGGGAAGGGCTGAAGTGGCTGCAAGAGCTACAGATTTACAGCAGGGATTTATACCCGTGAGCATGGCAGCCAGGGTGAGCATCTCGTCCACACAGTCAAACTCGCATGAGGCCAGCAGGGCTTTGGCCAGCTCAGGGGCCAGAGGGAATTCTGATAGTATGACGCCTAGATCTGACAGGTCCCCATCATCATCCAGGGCTGCCAGATAGTCTAAATCTTCCAGGGCTTGCATCAATGCTTCTGGAGCTGGTGAGGAAACAGGGCTTACAGGATGTGAAATTTCAGAACTGGGTGGTCAGATGGCAATACTTGGGCAGGAGAGGTACTCACCAGGCTGGTCCAGGAAGTGACACTCCCCTGGCTCTGCAATCTGTCTCCTTTTTAGTAGTAACACCAGGGAGCACAGATTCTCCTCACACACCCTAGGTTGGGGCAATGGTGGAGCTTCTAGTTCTAAGAAGGACTTAGGATACAGGCAGAGGCAGGATCCTGAGAAGAAAAAGACCTAGGAAAGACCACTGTAGATTTCTCAGGGCTTGCATGTTGGTGACTCTTGGGTTTTTTATTTCAGTGAGGGCAAAGGCTCTTACCTGGTGGGAACCCTCTTGCTCGCAGTCGTCTTGCCTCTGCCTGACACTTGCTGATTGGCCTCAACACTTGGAATTCTGCTCGGATCCTAGGATTGTAAACCTGTTGCCCGTGCCCCAACCAAGGCCAAGACAGATCAGAGTGGGCCATTTCTGTCTTTACTACCCCACCGCCATCTCTCTCTCACTCACACTTCGGAGCTCCAGTCCTGAGTCGATGACATGTTGGATGGAAGGGAGGGAGAAGGAGAAGTCAGCCAGCCAGTGAGTGACCACAACCTTTCGGGCATCCATGTCCTCATATACAGCCTGAACGGCTTGTCCACAGTCTGGGTGAAGGGGCAGTACTCGTGGTGGAAGCCTTTGGAGAGGCAGGGACTCTACCTCCCTGGACAAGGATTCACAGCAGAGGGAAATTTCCTGAGGAGAAGGGTGGGACATTAGGGCAGTTCTCACCTTTTTGGGGTCACAGATCCCTTTGAAAGACTGTTGACCTGTAATCCCAGCACTTTGGGAGGCCGAGACGGGCGGATCACGAGGTCAGGAGATCGAGACCATCCTGGCGAACACTGTGAAACCCCGTCTCTACTAAAAAAAAATACAAAAAACTAGCCGGGCGAGGTGGCGGGCGTCTGTAGTCCCAGCTACTCGGGAGGCTGAGGCAGGAGAATGGCGTGAACCTGGGAGGCGGAGCTTGCAGTGAGCTGAGATCCGGCCACTGCACTCCAGCCCCGGCGACAGAGCAAGACTCCGTCTCAAAAAAAAAAAAAAAAAAAAAAAAGAAAGACTGTTGAAAGTTATGGCCCTTCACTCTGAGAAAATGCAAATATTCATAAAGTTGAAGGTTTTATAATTTCAGGGGTTCACTGAATCACAAATCTCTGCATTAAAGGGAATAAAAAAGTGAGTGGTAAACCTCTTTACTCTGAAATCCTCAAGTTTTTCTCTGGGACCCCAGGGGAGAGTAAATACTGCAACTCTACTGTTCCTAACAGGCATTGCTCCCATTTGCATTCCCCAGGACTAGAAGATGATGGGTACCTCCTTTTGCAGGGTTTTTTTTTTTTTTACCTCCTCACTGGGCAGGTACACTAGCACATCTCCTGGAGCCTCCTTCCGACACAACTCAAGCACTGCTTGGCAGGCAGCTTCCACTCGATCAGGGGGGATGGTGTCCCGATAGATGGGGGAAGGTCTCTCACCAGCCTCTCTGGGTATATGCACAATAGGAGGATTGCCCCAGAAAGCTCGGAGCTTAGGTTCAAGGGCTGGGTCAGTAACCACAACCACTCTGAGGTCCCCCGGAAGGTTTTCCAGCCTGGCATCTTGCAGTAGCCCCTGGAGTGAATCTGATGCCACCGACCGCTCCTGAGCCTCATCTAGCACCAGCACGCCCCAGACTCCAGTGCCCCGGGTCGAGGCCACCTCCTGCAGAAGCAGCCTGTCCCAGCAGAACCTGTTGACATTGGTAGTGGGCAGAGGAATCAGTGTGGACACTGACCAGCCACACAAGCTCAGGGGAACTTCTCCCCAAGGGACATAGATTTTGGTATTGAAGGTCAGAAAAATTTGCTGTGACTTCCTGAGTCTGTGGACCCATAACTGTGACCCCACAACCCCACTGAGAACACTTTGTTCACAAGGTATACTCCAACTGGGAAGTGACATTTTTCTGATGAGAGTTAGGCTGAATGTCTGTGGCCCCTGGCTGGGATTCAAGGGCTTAATTTAGCGATTGTACCACACACAATTTAGAGTGAGTGGCAGTCAGGCACGGTGGCTCATGCCTTACACTTTGGGAGACCGAGGTGGGCGGATCACTTGAGCCCAGGAGTTTGAGACCAGCCTGGACAACATGGCAAAAAATATAAAAATTAGCCAGGCGTGGTGGTATGCGCCTGTCATCCCAGTTACTTGGGAGGCTGAGGTGGGAGGATCACTTGAGCCCGGGAGGTTGAGGCTGCAGTGAGTTATGATTGTACCACTGCACTCCAGCCTGGGTGACAGAGTGAGACCCTGTCTCCAAAATAAATAAAATAAAATAAAAAAGAGTGAGTTGGGCTGAGGGAGGGTATGGTGAGATGCCAGAGGAATGGGTTTGTTTCTACGGAGTGAGGGGAATTAGATTTGGGTAAGGCCTGCAGAGGCCCCCACCTGAGCAGGGTGTTGGGCCCTGTGCAGTCCTCCTGAGGGATGCTGTATCCAACCTCATGACCCAGGGTCAGGTCCATCTCATCAGCAACCCTCAGAGCCAGGCTCCGGGCTGCAAGAGGGTAGGGCTGCGTGACAGTAACCTGTCCTTTCTGGAACCCTCTGGCCAGCACAAACTCTGCACACCACTGAGGGATCTGGGATAGAAGTAGGGAAGGACAACCAGTGAGGAAGATGTAGGACTTCAGTCAGAAGTGCTCAGCGAACTATGGCCACTTTAATCTTTCTATATTTGGGGAGTCCCCTGGTCTTTCACCAGCCTCCTGGGCCAGCCTAACCCATCCCATCTCTCTTTGTTCACCTTCCTCATGACCCCACGAAGCCCAGTACCCCCAGTGCCCAGGGAAAGGCCAATTCCCTAGCTCCTCCCTTTGTCCACTCCCAGAATCAGCCTGCCCCCACAACCCCCACCACACCTGGGTGCTCTTGCCAGAACCAGGCTCCCCAGACACCAGCACCACTCCAGTGGGGTTACTCTCCAACTGCTCCAAGAAGGCAAAGCGAGCAGCCCAGATGGGCAAGGCGTGGCGCTGCTCCAGCAGCTCATAGTAGCGGGAAGAGAAGGGAAGCCCATCAAAGGGGTTCACAGCCAGTTCAGATTCCCCAGGACTTGGGCCATACTCTTCTGCCAGCCTGAGAGGCTGAGAGGCCATGGTGGCTCTCTGGCAGGACCTGCAGAAGGCAGAGCAGCCAGTAAGGTCATATTTGGTGACTGACACCATCTTCCCACCTCAGCCCTGATCCTTAACCTCTACCTTCGGTTGATCATGCTCTGGGGCCCACCCTTCCCAGCATTTCCTGCGAGGAAACAGTGCTAGGTATTTTGATAAGGGGCTACTGAGAGTTAGTCGACAGTCCCTATAGTCAGGTAGTAGAAACCTCCCTGATACTAGTACCCTGTCGGCAGGTAGTAGGAATCTTACTTAGGCAGGGATCCTCAAGGGCAGTAGAAATTATGTGAGACCTAGTAACCTGTGGGAAAGTCCTGAAGGGAAAAGGATAAAGAATATAGGGGGTGGGGAGAGGAACAGCAGTCCAAGTGATCCTGGATTCAAACCTGCTTGCAGCTCTAGGACGTGTCAGGACGGCAGCCAGCTCCAGACCCACGTAGTCACCACCAACCCTGACCGTGTGAAGTACAAAGGTAAATTCCGGCTCTACCTCAGGGCTAGGCTCAAACTTCAAATCCTGAAGCCTGCTTTTGGGGTGGGGCTATTTGCCCCACCTTATTTAACCTAGTCAGGAACCTATGGAAAACAGGCTTCAGCCACCACACTGAGCATGTGTGAACTCTACAGATGATGTGTAGTGTGCTTATGAAAGGCATGCTGGGACTTGTAGTTTTGCAGCAGCTTCGTCCAAAACCTGGGCTGATCACCCAAGCTGGGTCTTCAGTTCAGTTACACTTCCTTAATTTATCACTCATCGCTTGGCATGAGGAGTTGATTTTAGACAGTTGCAGTCTGACTACCCCCTTCAAATGTACAAGAAGACTCTCACCCCCATCCCCTCAAGCCAAGGAATAAGGAACCCACTCACAGGGCTTTTGAGACCCAGAGAGACAACATACACCTTGAATGAAAACCATGAATTTAATGTGATATTGGGGGAGCCTCATTCTTCCCTTTTTACCACCCACCCATCCAGCCTGTTGTGAGTTGGGTGAGGGCTGCCCCCAGTCTCCGTCCTGCGGCTCTGGGTGCTATCCTGTTCCTTTGAGCTCAGTCAGCCTCCTGGGCTTGCCTCTCTGTGAATCTCCTGTGGGACATAGGGAGAGACATTATTCAGGCTTTGCCATAGTAGCTCCATAATTCCATTCTCCAATTTGCCCCAACCTATTCATTGCCCTCTAACCCCCTCACCTTCTTGCGTATTCATATAGTGCTTGCTTGCGCTCCTGCAGGCTCTCCTGCCGGGCCCAGGAAGACTTGGCAAATGTTAGGGCTGTTGGCTGAGGGGTCACCGGGCCAGAGCTGGGGAACTGAGGTGATCACAATGTCAGAGGGCTTGCGGAGTCATCATCATTAAACACGCATCGAATGCCAACTTTGCAAGAGAGGCACTATGCTAGGGTCTCAGGATCAAAAAAGAAAGGTCAGGGATAAGGGAGTATGTAGCCTGCCCCCAACTCACTGCAAGACTTGGATCTGACCATTTCCTGGGTCTCACCTTGGGGGCAGAGGCTGTGGGTAGGGACTGAGTTCCCTTGGTGATGTCTTCAGGCATGAAAGCTACGGCTCCCTCAAGCAGATTAGTGATAGTCAAGTCTACACAGCCAGTCTTGGCTGAGGAGAAAAGAGAAGGGAGTCCACTCCTTGCTCACTTTCTTCCTTCACAACCCACATTTCCTCCCTGTGCCCAATCTCCCGGCGTGGAGCCACCCTTTCCCATACCCAGGTCTCTCTGGATGACACCCAATGGCACATGGGGCAAAACTTCCTTAACTCTCTGAGCCAGAGTTGCCAGTTGCACATCAGGAGAAGGACCAGGGGAGGGAGGGAAAGAAGACTGGGCTGTGGAAAAAGAAAAAAAAAGAAATTCTGGTAAGTAGAGAACTAGGAGAGGCTAACTAGCACAGGAATAGGGGAGGAATCACAGTAGGGTGAAAAACAAAAAACTCCAAAGCTGTAATGTAGAGAGACCACATACCTGACTGGGGGCGCAATCTGGGGTGTCTTTGTCGCTTCATGTGTTCTGCTTTGTCAGCTGGAGTGAGCCGTGTCCCTGTCTGGCCCAATTCCTTGGCCACCAGCTAGGGAGAATTGGAAGACTGGAAGTGTCAAGATCTCAAGCTTTCCTCTCTCTCCTCCGAAGCAGGGACCCCACCTCCACCCTGCCTGTGCACCCGACCACCTGTTGTACACGGAGTGCGAACTCCTCATTCACTTCCCCTAGCTGGCGATGAACAGGACGAAGCCACCTGCAAAAAAACAATCCAGGGCTATGTTGTGGGCACCCAGGGTAGAGGCTGTCACCATTCCCCGCTTTGGTACCTCTTTGCATGGTGAGGGTGGGAAAATAGTAAATACTGTAAATACTTTGTGTTACTTCTGTGGTAGAACTCTGATATAAAGATCTACAAATGGACAGGGCAGAGGCCACTAATTCCTTGACCTTGAGGTGAGCCTCTCCCCGGCGACCAAAATGTGAGGGCAGTTAATAATACCTTACTTGATACACCGTGAAAGGGACGAAAAGTGACCACAGCAGTTCTGAGACCCAGGAGGCGTCTGACACCGTCTGAGGGGAGGGCATGAAGTGAGGCCTAAGCCAGGGCCAGGGATGGGAAACTTCCCCTCCAAGCCCCAGAGATTCCTTGTTCAACACACACTCACCACAGAGACCAGGGGTCTCTGAACTTGCAGGGTAAGAGGCTGTACCACATCTTGGATAGAAAATGGCCAGGAACTAGAAGAGGAAGGAGAAAGTAGGATGGGAATCCAGCCAGGCTAGTCAGCAGATCATAGGTGCCTTAAAACAGGCAACTGTCAAACTCTACAAGCACATAATTGAAGAAAGAAGGCATTCAGGAGAAAGAACTAAAAGTGGACAGAAAGGAAATTAACTAGAGATGTTGGGGGCTAAGAAGGTTGTAAAAACTCAAGGGCCCACAAGCTTGACCACCTACCCAGTTGGCACCCGATACCTGTGCTAAACCCACCTGAAGCGCAGGAGCCCCTCCCGGCCATTGGTGGCCTCTTCCTCAGGGAATAGCAGCAGAGGAGTGGGGGGAAGCCTCGTGGAAGCACAGAATCTCTTGAGTGACTCCACCAACTCCCCCCGCCCATCCATCTCCATGAAGCCCCGAGACCAGCACACAAAGCTGGGGGGACTATTAAGTAGAGGCTGGGAACCAGGAGAAGAGAAAGCAAGAAGAAAAAAATTGAGGAAAATGAAAAAAACTGACATGTGGGGTAGAGGATCGGGGTTAGGGGTAAGGCTCAGTATCCTCCATGGGGAACGCGAGTGGGGACAGGGGGGCCTTCAGCTGGGACCCAGGGAACCGCCCCGTGGCGCTCTCGGCCTCGTTCTCACTCACGGTGCTACAGGTGGTGAGCAAATTGACTATGTTGTGGTCGAAAGGTGTCACGTGGTTGGAAATGAGGACCCTGACACTGTGATCCCGGAGTCCGGAGTCCTCCTGCCGGGCCACGAGCCCCAGCACCGCACACATGGTCCGCACTACGAACCTGGGGACACAGGCGGTGGTGACTGTGTGGCCTCGGGCCAGGCCCTGCTTTGACACTCCCCGAACGCCCGCGTCGGAACCTGCGAAGGACGCTGTCCGGCAGCGCGCAGCTGACCAGGAAGACGTGAATCCCGAGAAAGAGGCGCAGGACGAGGAGGCAGAACCCGACCGGCGCGTAGAGCAACAGCGCGAGCAGCAGGAAGCAGTCACCCGGGAGCCTGGGGGCGAGAGGCGAAGTGGTCGGGCGCCGAAGGCCGAGAGGACGCAGGGATAGGTCTTTTCCCGCCGGGTCTCTTACCGGTGCGAGTCAAAGAGCCGCTCCGGCCCCGGCCCTGAGGGAAGCTCCATAACTGCTGCTTCAGGAGAGCTTGGTCGTCGCCGCCGCCATCTTCGCGCCCGGCCGCAGGGGCTCCTGGGAAGGCGGAGTCTTTGGGCATCCGCCCGGGGTGACAGGACCCGAAGGCTTGAGGCGCGCCGGAAGGGCTAGCGGTCCCAGCATACCCTGCGGCCCCTTGGGCCGTCTCACAACTCGCGTCCCACGGAGACCACAATTCCCGGCATTCGCGGGACGGGGAGGAGTCGGCCTCCCGGAATCCTGGTTCCGACGTGCACTTCTGGAGGACTTCAGGTACCGGCGTGCCCCGCGTCCTACTGTCCGCCTGCTCGCGTCCTGGGTGCCGCCTCTGAGTAGGGCGGGCGAGGAGGCAGCCAAGGCGGAGCTCATGGCTGCGCCGAGGGCGGGGCGGGTTGCAGGCTGGAGCCTTCGGGCATGGCGGGCTTTGGGGGGCATTCGCTGGGGGAGGAGACCCCGGTTGACCCCTGACCTCCGGGCCCTGCTGACGTCAGGAACTTCTGACCCCCGGGCCCGAGTGACTTATGGGACCCCCAGTCTCTGGGCCCGGTTGTATGTTGGGGTCACTGAACCCCGAGCATGTCTGACGTCTGGGACCCCGGGTCCCCGGGCACAACTGACTGCGGTGACCCCAGATACCAGGACCCGGGAGGCCTCAGAGAACTCTGGAACCCGTTCGCGCGCTTGGCTGGCTGTGGCACTGGGCGCTGGGGGGGCAGTGCTGTTGTTGTTGTGGGGCGGGGGTCGGGGTCCTCCGGCCGTCCTCGCCGCCGTCCCTGGCCCGCCGCCCGCTTCTCCCCGGAGTCAGTACAACTTCATCGCAGATGTGGTGGAGAAGACAGCACCTGCCGTGGTCTATATCGAGATCCTGGACCGGTAATGGTGGGGGTAGACCGGGAGGCACTGAAGCCACGGGCCGGAGGGCGGGCGGGTAGGAGGGGTCAGAGCCTCCTCTTATCCGTGCTTTCCCTCCATTCCAGGCACCCTTTCTTGGGCCGTGAAGTCCCTATCTCGAACGGCTCAGGATTCGTGGTGGCTGCCGATGGGCTCATTGTCACCAACGCCCATGTGGTGGCTGATCGGCGCAGAGTCCGTGTGAGACTGCTTAGCGGTGACACGTATGAGGCCGTGGTCACAGCTGTGGATCCCGTGGCAGACATCGCAACTCTGAGGATTCAGACTAAGGTGGGGGCTGGGGTAGGCCAGGTCTGGTTGGAGCTGCTTGTTTGCTCGCATCTCCAGATGACAGGTCTCTTATACCCATTCTCCCTTAGGAGCCTCTCCCCACGCTACCTCTGGGACGCTCAGCTGATGTCCGGCAAGGGGAGTTTGTTGTTGCCATGGGAAGTCCCTTTGCACTGCAGAACACGATCACATCCGGCATTGTTAGCTCTGCTCAGCGTCCAGCCAGAGACCTGGGACTCCCCCAAACCAATGTGGAATACATTCAGACGGATGCAGCTATTGATGTGCGTCCTGATAGGAGAGAAATGACACGTGATGGGGGAGTGGGGAGAGGCTGTGTGGTACAAGCACCAACTGATACATGGTAGATGAGCCTATATACAGAGCTTAGGCTGCAAAAATGTGGCCACTCATTCATGGGCTGAGAAAGAACAGAATTTGGAGAAAGTACCTACATCCTGGTATGCCCCCAGACTTAGAATCCTCACATCTCTTTCATGTTTTCTCCTTGTCCTGCAGTTTGGGAACTCTGGAGGTCCCCTGGTTAACCTGGTGAGTGAGACATCCTTCCTTCCAAGAATCCCAGCCCCAGGTCAGTGTGGGAAGGGTAGGTTTTCCCTAATTCAAGGATGTTTGGTCAAGTTTCTGAGCAGTTCTTTGTTGGCTATCTCTCAACATCCAACCGGATCTCCCCAACACTTGCTGCAACTTTTGTTCGAGTGCCCCCATCCCCTACTATTTGTTTGGGCTAGGGAACTGGGGGATGTATCCCTGCAGGATGGAGAGGTGATTGGAGTGAACACCATGAAGGTCACAGCTGGAATCTCCTTTGCCATCCCTTCTGATCGCCTTCGAGAGTTTCTGCATCGTGGGGAAAAGAAGAGTGAGCCTGGCTTATGGGGAAATAGGTTTCTTTAAAGTGGTGGAAATAGGGGAGGGGCATTCATTGGGACTTCCTAGAGGGTGGTCTATTGGGAGAAGACGGCAGGGAAGGAAGGATGTAGCTGGGTGGGGCTTATTTGTCCCTCTGTCACAGATTCCTCCTCTGGAATCAGTGGGTCTCAGCGGCGCTACATTGGGGTGATGATGCTGACCCTGAGTCCCAGGTATGAGCTTTAGGGATAGTGACATGTAATGTGACCAGTGTAATCAGAGGTGGGCACCTCTATTGAGCTTTGTTCTCATTTCTGTCTTTATCTAAAATGAACTGTGTCACACTTGAAATAATCCTAAGAGCTGTCTCCCTTCATTATCTTGACTTTCTTATCCCACTCCACTTTGTATACCTGTCACCAGACTGATTTCATCCTGTTACTGCTTTGATTTCAAGCCTTCAATCCATTAACTTGGCATTTAAGGGCCATTTTCCATCTGTCTGTAAATCAACTTTCTAGACCTGGCTGTAATACTTTCCTATATGAATACGCAGCCAACCTGATTTCCTACTCCCATGCTTTTTATTTATGCTGTTCTTGTTTTATATGGTTAATATCGGACCCATCCTTTTAGGCTCAGCTTAAGTTTTTTCCCCTTAAAGCTTCTTTTAGTATTCTAGAATGACATTAGTGCTATTGATTTAACACTGTTTGTCATTTGGTGCCCTCATGTGGTGTACATCTTTTATGTACATGTTGCACTTTATTGCTAGAAGACAGAAAGTGAGTTGCTGTTGTATTTTGTAGTACCTAGCGCATGTCCTGTCCATATATTTGCCAATGTGTTGATGAGAGACTTGAGGTGGAACTCAGGATGGGGAGAATGCCTGGGTTTGGCTAATAGGGTGATCTGTGTACTTTCAGCATCCTTGCTGAACTACAGCTTCGAGAACCAAGCTTTCCCGATGTTCAGCATGGTGTACTCATCCATAAAGTCATCCTGGGCTCCCCTGCACACCGGTGAGGGAGAGGCTGCAGTGTGATATGGGGATGGGCGAGGTGTGCATGTGTCCTTGAACTAGGCTTTGTACTCCTTCTTTTCTGTCTATTTTTCTCTGTAGGGCTGGTCTGCGGCCTGGTGATGTGATTTTGGCCATTGGGGGGCAGATGGTACAAAATGCTGAAGATGTTTATGAAGCTGTTCGAACCCAATCCCAGCTGGCAGTGCAGATCCGGCGGGGACGAGAAACACTGACCTTATATGTGACCCCTGAGGTCACAGAATGAATAGATCACCAAGAGTATGAGGCTCCTGCTCTGATTTCCTCCTTGCCTTCCTGGCTGAGGCTCTGAGGGCGCCGGGACAGAGGGTTAAATGAACCAGTGGGGGCAGGTCCCTCCAACCACCAGCACTGATTCCGGGGCTCTAAAGAATCACAGAAACACTTTTTATATAAAATAAAATTATACCTAGCAACATATTATAGTCAAAAATGAGGTGGGAGGGCTGGATCTTTTCCCCCACCAAAAGGCTAGAGGTAAAGCTGTATCCCCCTAAGGTTAGGGGAGATACTGGAGCTGACCATCCTGACCTCCTATTAAAGAAAATGAGCTGCTGCCATCTTTTGTTGTGGGCAGTTAGTCAAGTGCTGCTCTTTGTGGTGTGGTGGGCTCTGCTCTGTTCTGCTCGGTGCTGGGCCTGGGAGCAAAGATTCCCATGCTTGGCTACAGGTACTGATATCTGGCCTCTGAAGGAGGGTGAGAACTTCTGCTTGACAGTTCCACATCCATAGTGCATGGTCTGATGAGTGCGGTTGCTGACATGGGTTTCTTGGTAAGCTCCTGAGGTAATGGCAGCCTCAGACCCCTGCCATTAGGGGCCAGTGGTGGTTTGCAGAGGGCGATGGCACTTAGATAATCTGGTTGCTGGTCTGGCCAGGGTAGCGTTCAAACCTCCTGTTGGCCTCTTCACTGAAGGCATCACCTGCAGAGTGGACAGGCAATTTGGGAGGCGCCCTGCACAGAGGGAGGGAGACAGACCCACTGTGGAGAAGGATGGGTACAAGTGGAGGGACTGAGAGCTCCAGAGGAGGGTGGGAAGATGCAGAAACAAGTTACGGAAAAGAGAATGAACGTCTTTCCCTCCCATCCCCTAATCTTCCTGGGTTGCTCTTCCCATCAAATACCAATGTGGCAGTTGTGCACCCAGATTCGATGTCCATCATATTTGCAGTTACATTTCATTGCATTGTTGGTAAAGTCACTCTCTGCTACTTCAAAATTTGGGTTGATGACAACCTGTGAGTGAGAAAAAGCCCACTTAACCCAGCAACAATCCTCAAACTCAAAGGTGTCTTTAACACTCCCCCCAGTCACCCATCTGGAAGCCCCAGACTCCAGGTACCTGGAGAATGTAGTTTCCTGGCTTCACATCCGTGATATCAATCCACTGACAGTCAATGTCATGCCGGTAGAGATCCCAGCAGCCCACGGTGATGCCTTGCTCTCCAAAGTTGGCACACTCATATCTCTTGGAGACATCTGGAGGGATTGGCATATGTCAGTGTAAGGAGAGGCTGTGCGATGGATACCATGTGGTCCACTTCAGGCCCCAACTCACCCTCCAGACACTCAGTGTCTTCGAGACAGAAACTAGCTTTGTGGCCCTCAGCCACCTTGGTGCCATTTGGGGTGAGGATATCATAGTGAGTGAAGATGTCCATGCTGTGGTAATGCCTGTGGGGAGAAGGGAACTTCTGTTTCCTTCTCTGCCCCCAGAAGGTTTGCCCCATCCCCGTGGCCTTGCCTTTCTACTTGACTCCCTACCCTCTCACCCATGGCACTCGTGCCACACCCAGGAGTGGCGCCCAGCCTTGGGCCTGAAGTCAGCTCGTCCCAGGTTGTGGATCTGGGAGGAGAATCGGAGTAGACGCCGGTGACCATAGGGCCAGTTGGCTGAGCGGGCTGAGCTGGCCAGGCAGTTTTCTTCCGCAGCACAGTACAACATATGCAGGGGCCGGTCTTCGATATAGGCGGTTTCCTGCACCAATGCTGAGTGCAGCAGCAGATCTGATGCAGCTGCACCGATAAAGGAAGAGGGTGTTAGAAGTCACTGCTGACTTCACAGAGAGCAGTGCTTCCATCCCTCCCTAGTGTGTGAGACTGTTTTTTTTGGTTGTGGTGGTGGTGGTGGTTCGTTTTTTTTTAAGACAGAGTCTCACTCTGTCGTCCAGGATGGAGTGCAGTGGCGTGATCTTGGCTCACTGCAACCTCTGCCGCCCGGTTTCAAGTGATTCTCCTGCCTCAGCCTCCCAAGTAGCTGGGATTACAGGCGCCTGCCACCGCACCTGGCTAATTTTTGTAGTTTTAGTAGAGACAGGGTTTCACCATCTTGGCCAGGCTGGTCTTGAACTCCTGACCTCGTGATCCATCAGCCTTGGCTTCCTAAAGTGCTGGGATTACAGGTGTAAGCCACCACGCCTGCCTGGTGAAACTGGTTCTTTTATGGGGAATGAGTGCCCCTCCAGATTACAGCCCCCGTTCCTTGCAAAGGGGGCCCAGACCCTCCCTTCCCTGGCATGCATCACTCCCTCCTTCACTCACTCTCAGAACAGATGACTCCAGCAGTGAAGCGGGTCCCTGTCCTCTTGCAGGTAATGTGGGTGCCATGATGGGCACACTGATCCAGGGTCAGCTCAGTCCCTGTGCAGCGCACTCCACTCATCACCACCTCTGTTATATTCCCAGAGTCCCAGTACCAGGTCTCCTGGGGATATATGCAGATGTTTCTGTAAGGCCCAGGATCCAGCATCTTGGGCCAAGGGACTCATTCCTCAGCCCTCTGCCCAAAACACAGGCTTTGAGACAACAGCCTCGGCTCCCCTCTCCTTCCCACTCACCTGCAGGCCGTGGTTGGCGTAGCCCAGACCCAGTTGCCTACAGGCCACCATGGCCTCCAGGGTCCCCCAGTCATCCCCACAGATGAGGCCCCAGCGAAGGGTCCCAGGTCCCCCTATTTGCACCTCGACTCGCCCCTCATGTTGGCTGCGGCCCCCACTGAGTCGGATCTGTAGTGACACAGAATGGAAGTGCTGGAGGAAGCTTTGAGGTGAGGTAGTGAGAGTCTGTAACATAGATGTAGCTGAAGCATGACTCAGAGGCACATAATGGGCTAGCAAGTGATGGGTCAGGTGGGAGCTGCAGGATGGCAGGGGCCAGTCCATGGGCTGGGGGCCATTGGACTATAGATTGGAGGCTAGGCCTGGATAGGATGAAAGAGACCTCAACCAAGGTGGAGAGGATGACTGACCCTGGTTTCCGCCCCAGTGTAAGGTAGGTTGCACCGGACCCCGGCATCCTGGCTATGCGAACAATCCTCAGCTGTGATGTTCTTGTGGGGACACTTCCAGAGGGAGAGCTCCTGTCCAGAGCAGCGAACTTCACTCAGGTGGATAGCACCCATGCCTAGGACCAGATGGCAAAGATCAGGAAGTTGTAACTAAGCATACATTGTCTGCTCAGGGGACACCTCACCTTCCGAAGGAATGTGCCCCCCAGGAGCATGTACCTCCTTCCCTCTCCCTCCCACCTCCATGCCGCCTCACCCTGCCCCATGCGAGCACCACTCAGAGCTTCTCGAGCACTCCCGAAGCCCAGCTCCCGACACACCACGCTGGCTGCATGCAGGTCCCACTTGCGGTCACAGACTGTGCCCCATGTGCTGGCCTTCAGGACTTCTACCCGGCCCTCTCCAGGGTGGGCGCCGCCCTTTAGACGGACACGGGCCTACAGAACAGAGAAGTGCCCAACAGAGGCAAATGGCAACATCTGCACGGAGAGGGCACCTAGGAGATGAGTGAGACTTTGGTGGGAGGGAGTGGGTGGTATCAGGTCTGTGGCCCACCCCCTGGAAGGCTCCTCTCTGTCCTCAAAGGTCAGGGCTGTGCTTAATCAGGGGTTGCCAGGCTAGGGGTTCTCCACCTGGGGTGGGAAAGGTCATAGTCACTGTCTCACACACCTCCCCCTGAGGCTTCGACTGTTGTTGCTTCTTCTGGCCACTGGACGCTGCGTAGAGAGGGCCTGGCACACAGCTCACCACCGCAGGGCCCCCCCCAGGGCACCTGGCGGTGTCATTGGCACGATAGAACTCCAGGGAACAGAGGGAGAGGTGGGCCTCCGTGCCCACGCACGCCACCCCATGCAGACCAAAGGAGTGTTGCTGCCGCTGGGCCAGCAGCCTGGGGGGACAGGAGTGAGGTGCAGTAGGGTAAAACAATGCTCCTGCCTCTTGGCCCCACAACCATCCTCCCACTTCAAGCCTCCACCATGCCCCCCACCCTTTTGTGACCATTTATCTCCTGTTCTTCCCCCTTCTGTTTCCCTCTGGAGATACATGGGGATTGCTGCGTTTCCAGGCTGAAGGAGCCTCAACTACCTAGACAGGAGGACCCCTGGGGACCTCCTGCAGTAGAACAACCCTAAGGGAAGGATGGCTAGTCTCGACTTGCCTGGAAGAAACTGTTCCAAGTGGTTTCAGGCTGCTGGCCCTAAAGGAGGCTGAGGCTGAGGCCTCAGGGAAGGGGAAACCAGGACTTTCCAGCTGGAAGAAATGGCCAGAAGGGAGTGGCTGACACAGGAAGCCTGAAAAGCCAGGGCGAGCAAGTCCTTCTGTGATGCTGAGACTGGAATAACTGAGTAAGTCAGGATGCAAAGGACTAAGGAAGTCTCCCATCTACATGGCTCCGCAGAGGCCAGAGACTCTGCAGGGCAGATTAGGAGGGGCAGGTGCAGCAAGAACAGACCAGCAGGTAGACGCAGGAAGAACTGGGACTGGCATATGCAAGAATGAAGATGTATAAATGCAGGACAGGTCAAAGTCTGAGGGAATAAAGGACCAGAGAACGGAAGTGGATGTGAACAACAAAATGGCAGAGACATCCCAGGACCTGTGCTGTGTAAGTCTTTAAAAAGGCAGTCCATGCTTCTGCAATTTCAACATAACAGTGTCCCAAAGCCACCTGAATAGGATAATGGGGCTGAACTATAGATGCTAAAGCTTGGAAATGCTGCCGAGATGTTTGAGAGAATGGGGGAACTTGTTTATCGATACCAATAGAATGAGAGGCTGCAGTGAGGCATGTGCCTGAGTGAAGTACACTCTGCCCAAAACAGTTGGGTCAAGCCTGCAAAAAAGGGAAGAAGATGAGGTCTGGTGTCAGTGGAATGGGTCTGTGAGGCTGATGTGGTCATGCATTATTGCAGTAATGTGCCCTATCGCCTGATGTCAGAGGAAGGATGGAATATGATGACTTGAAGCCATTGGCTAGGAAGAGACAGGAGGAGGAAAAGTTTATACACAAAACAGACAAAAGAAGCCTGGAGACTTGACAGAACACCTTTGGAAGCTCAGGATAAATGGATCCTGAAGATCTAGAGATCAGGCACTCTCCCAGAGTCCTGTTTGGCTGAAAGTAAAAAATAGCCCATCACAGGAAAAAGACATCTATCTTCTAAACATCCTCATCCCCGTTGTCTACAATGAACAAACTAAAAATGGCAGTGTGTACTTTAATGTGGGGGGTCAGGGAAGGCTAGAGTGTGGCCATGTTGGGCAAAGGTGACCCTAAGCTAGAAGGGCACTACAAGAACATCCCCAAATTTCTGAGATCCTTTGAAACCACCAGAGAAGCTGGGGAATGAGGGCTATGAGGGGACCACTGGGTGAGACTAGAACTTGTTGAGAACAGGAGAGGAGAAAGGGATGAATTATCAATACTTCAGTCCCTGTTGAAGTTATCAGGGAGACTTTTAATGTACAAACTGCCTTTTGAAGACAAGTTAGATGTAATCACAGGGGTTGGAAGCTTCCCACTTCGAGTTCTAAAGGAGCCCAGGAGGAAGATTAGGGAAATGGGAGCCTAATTGTGGAAAATGAGCCAGAGAGGCAGGGGCTGTCAATCTGTCCGCATTCCTGGTAAAGGTTCCAAAGGGGACGCTGAGTTTCACTCCATCTTGAGTAAGCTGGTAGCACTTATTTTCAACAACTAATCAAATAAAGCATTTGATTTGGGAACACTGATCCTTTAGGCAAATGTAACCTCTTACAGGAGAGGCAAGTATGGCGTCTGAAAGAGAAAAGCACCAGGTTGTCTCCTGGAACTCACCAGGGGAAGATAAGTAAGCATGTAGAACGAGGTAGTCAGTGAGTGAAAAAACCAACAAATCCTGGGACGAGCGTCATTCCTGAGACCAAGGTAAGGACAAGTCTTGCGTAACACTTTGGTTAAAGCCCTGGAAGGTGATTTCTAAGAGCTGCTGCTGCTCCTCTTCTTGGTCAGCTCTTTCAGCCACACAGGCCTCCTGGACCCCCTCCCTCCCTGGCCACAGCCGGGTAACTCCGTGCTCCCTCTCCTTTCCACCCAACCTGAATTTTATTTACCTCTTAGTTGGCCCCCTGCCCACTCGGGGTTTGGGTTTGACTTTAAGCTTGGTGATTGGTCTGCAAAAAGGAGAAGGAAGTTGGTAGAGGTAGTGGTTACGTATGTGGCACAGGAAAGGTAGAGGGTTATTTTTCTGTTTCTGGGAAAGACCCTTTGTGGGCAGCATGGGGACAGGAAAAGTGAAGGACGGCCAGATTTTCCGCATCCACCGTCTGCCGAATACCACTAAACTGCATTTCAGAACTCATACTGCTCTCTGGATTCAGCAACAGTAATGGGAAATCTAGCGATGTCAATCCAGGTGGCAGAGTTGGGAGGAGGAGGAAGGAAGAAGAAAGGTGGAGAGGGGAGAGAATGGGAATGTGGGTGAACTAAGTGAAGTGATGAAGGGGGCAGGAAGGAGGAGGAATGAAGGTGGCTGAGGTTGGAGTCCAAGCTATTTGGGGGACATGTAAAGATGGCAGGCTTCTCAGCCGCTCCTACATTACTTCCTTCTTGTGTTCCCTAAGATCAAAGCTTGCCCAACCCCATGCCTGCTCCCTTCACCTCCCCACAGGAAAAGCCATTTTCCTCACATCCCTAATCCATCAGTTTGGGTTCTGGGATGGATATGGATAGGCTGCCATCCATCCATCCACCTCCTGGGGCCACAGGGTGAGCAGGAGGTCCCAGGGCTCTTGCCCCATTACCTTCCAAGGGACTTGGGGCATCGGGTTGAGACCTTGGCCGCTCGCTTCCTCAACTTTCTGTGAGGATAAGACAGTAGTAGTCAGGGTCAGTGCAGAACCAAGTGGAAAAGGCTGGTGCAACTAGGACCAGGGGCAAGATTTCTCTTCTAGCAGTCAGAAGGCTTCCTGGTGGCACGACATTGTGACAGCAGACAAGACACTCCTGAGACCCGAGTTTGCTTGCTTTCTTTTTTTTTTTTTGTATTTTTAGTAGAGATGGGGTTTCACTATCTTGGCCAGGCTAGTCTCAAACTCCTGACCTTGCGATCCACCCATCTTGGCCTCCGGAAGTGCTGGGATTACAGGCGTGAGTCACTGTGCCTGGCCGAGACCCGAGGTTTCATGGTTGCTTGGCCTCATCAGCACATGACCAGGTGGGTGAGCAGAAATGAAGGCCGTGGACTCAGGACAGTGTCCCCATGCCACCACCCTCAGAAATTAGCTAGGGCAGATGGCAAGTAAGGACTCCTGGGTCCAGATGTTAGTGCTAAACCTCAGTGGAGGCCTAAGGGGAGCATTGTTAGGATTGGTAGACTGACCAGGCTAGGAGGGAGAACTAGCCTGAGTCAGGCCTGGGGAGGCTACTGTGTCTTTTTTTCCTGGATGCTCTCTTTGAGAAAGAATTCTGGCATTGTCCAGGCCTGAGGCTCCTGGACCAGGACCAAGAACCAAGGCTGAATATCCAAGGGCGTTAACTTGGTTTGACTGGGGAACACAGGCCAGGCTCCTCACAATGACACCACCCTTCCTGCTGAAGTTCCAATCCCATATGCTGTGGTCATTCACAAACTGAGTTCATCTCCCTAACTTCCAGGGAAATAAATCATTTTTCCTTTTTTTTTTGTTTTTGAGACAGGGTCACTCTGTCACCCACGTTGCAGTGCCATGGTGCAACCATGGCTTACTGCAGCCTTGACCTCCTGGGCTCAAGTGATTCTCCCACCTTAGCCTTCTGAATAGCTGGGACCACAGGCGTGCACCATCATGACTGGCTAATATTTTTGATTATTTTTTTTTTCTTGTAGAAGCAGGGTCTCACTATGTTGTCCAGGCTGGTCTCATCTCAAACTTCTGAGCCCAAGCTATCCTCCTGCCTCGGCCTCCCAAATTGCTTGGATAACAGGCATGAGCCACTGAGCCCAGCCTTAGTTGTCCTTTCTTTGAACATGTTCCTGCTCTGCTGTTTCTCTTGAGGGGTCATATTTCAACACAGTGCAGCTGGCCTTCCATATCCATAGGCTCTGCATCTGTGGATTCAACTTGCATCTGTACTGAACACGTACCAACTTTTCTTCTTGTCATTATTCCCTAAGCAATAAAATATAACAACTACTTATGTAGCATTTACATTATGTTAGCTATTATAAGTAATCTAGAGATGATTTAAAGCATACAGAGGATGTGCATAGGTTATATGTAAATACTATAGCATTTTATATCAGGGACTTGAGCATCTTTGAATTGTGGTATCCTTGGGAGGTTCTGGAACCAATCCCCCATGGGTACGGAGGGATGACTGTTTAATGTGTGAAGACACCTTGGGATTTAAATATATGTATATATTTTAAACCAGTCAGAAGCTGTTTGATATTTCCTGCCTCAGCTTCTTCGTGAGGATGTACTTAATTGGTCTCTTTGTCAAAGTGTCCAAAATGTTGGACATTCTTGGCAAAGAATATACAACTTTCAGGTCCCTTTACTGAGACATTACTAGTAGTTAGACTCTTTCATCTTATAAATATGGTGTGAAATTTTTTCTTCAAATATATTTTTCTTAAACATGTCTAAAATGTCCAAAATGAAATACACTTGGCCTCTTCACCAATCAACCTGGAGAGATCACCTTGATCTCCAGAGTAGTACTCAAACATTTTGGTATTGTCTAGAAATTTAGAAGTACCTCTTCTCTAAATTATTTAAGGACATTATATCATAAGGTCTTTGTATTATTTATATATATACACACATATATATGTAATCTTATTTCATATTTATATAAAAGAGTTTAGACCCTTTTATAAATATTTTATATATAAAATTATATATAAGTTATGTTAAGGACTTTGTCTTATTGAGGACCAGTGCTGTTATTTGTCTTGATTTAAATTTCTTCATTCACAGATGTGTTTGTTTCCACCTACCATTTGTTCATTCCTTCAACCATCAAACATAAAAACCTATGTATAGGCCAGGGGCAGCGACTTATGCCTGTAATCCCAGCACTTTGGGAGGCTGAGACAGGAGGACTGCTTGAGCCCAGAAGTTTGAGACCAGTCTGGGCAACATAGTGAGACCTCGTCTCTACAAAAAATTTAAAAATTAGCCAGGTGTGGTGGCTCGAGCCTTTAGTTCCAGCTACTCAGGAGGCTGAGATGGGAGGATTGCTTGAGCCCAGGAAGTCGAGGTTGCAGTGAGCCATGATGGTGCCATTGCACTCCGGCCTGGTCAACACAGAGAGACTATATCTCAAAAACAAAGAATCAAGCAAACAGAAAAAAACCCAAAGCAAAAACCTGTCTATATTTGCATATCCTCTTCTCATTCCTTTCAACTATCTTTCTTCTCTAAGTCTACTGTCCCTAAATGTTTCTAAATTCCATCTCTTACAATTTCTGTGTCCTGCATACAATTTATTTTTCTCAACTGAATCCTTTTAAACATTCAAATCACTCCTACACACACAGACACATATACACACACACACACACACACCCTCTACTCATCTCTCCTCCCCTTCACAGTAACATCTTTCAGGAGCTGTCCATACTTACCATCTTTATATCTTCTCTTCGTATCTTTTTTTTTTTTTAAGACAAAGTCTCGATCTGTCACTTAGGCTGGAGTGCAGTGGTGCAATCTCGGCTTACTGCAACCTCCGCCTCCTGGGCTCAGAAATTCTCCTGCCTTAGGCCTCCCAGGTACCTGGGATTACAGGCATGCACCACCACATCCAGCTAATTTTTGTATTTTTAGTAGAGATGGAGTTTCACCATGTTGGCCAGGGTGGTCTCAAACTCCTGACCTTAGGTGATTCACCTGCCTCGGCCTCCCAAAGTGCTGGGATTACAGGTGTGAGCCACCACGCCCAGCCTCCTCTCACTCATTCTTTAACCCACTTCCTCTGGTTTTCCCTACCTATCACTCTGCAAACTTCTATTTTGTTAAATCCAGCAGACATTTTTCAGTCTTTATCTTACTGACCTCTTTGCAATATCTGACTGTCCTCTCTTTCCTTGGCTGCTATGACACTACAATATCCTGGTTTTATTTCTAATTCTGCTTATTATTATTATTAAAATATTTTTAATTTCCGGAGTGGCGCCCCAGGGAGCAGGGCTGACTCCTAGGCAGTGTGCCCAGAGCCGCCTATTCCTAATTCTGGTTGCTCTTTCTTGGTCTTCTCTGCAGGCTCCTCCCCTATCTGGTCATTAAAATTTGTGGAGCTCTTATCTTAGGCATTCTGTTCTCACTTCATATAGGGCCCTCTATATGGTCTAATTCACACCATAATCTAATACACACAATATAAAGTGTATTCATAATCTTATCTATTTCATTGTCTTCTTGATGTTTCTAGGTAGAGATCTGAAAGTAATCTAAAATGTAATGTAGGTCGCCCCCCAAAAAAAGAAGAAAGATAATTATCTCAGCAAAATCCACTCCAGAAACCTAGGGGTAATCCTGACTTCTCCCTTTCTTGGATCCCAAAGTCAATCAATAACCAAGTCCTGTCAATTTTACTTCCTAAATCTCTCCAATCCATATATCTTGTTCCTCTCCCAACCATTCTCAGAAATAGAGTCAAAGGCCGGGCGTGGTGGCTCACAGCTGTAATCCCAGCACTTTGGGAGGCCAGGACAGGCAGATCACTTGAGGTCAGGAGTTCAAGACCAGCCTGGGAAACATGGAGAAACCCCATCTTTACTAAAAATACAAAACAAAAACAAAAACAAAAACAAAAAACAAATTAGCCGGGCACGGTGGTGCGTGCCTGTAACCCCAGCTACTTGAGAGGCTGAGACAGGAGAACTGCTTGAACCCGGGAGGCGGAGGTTGCAGTGAGCCAAGATTGCACCACTACCCTCCAGCCTGGGTGACAAAGCAAGGCTCTGTCTGAAAAGAAAAGAAAAAGAAATAGATTCAAAATGATCTTTTGGAGTCACAAACCTGATCATGCCATCTCACAGCCCTCCCCATTAAAACACTTCAATGGGCCGGGCACGGTGACTCACGCCTGTAATCCTAGCACTTTGGGAGGCCGAGGCGGGCGGATCACGAGGTCAGGAGATCAAGACCATCCTGGCTAACACAGTGAAACCCCGTCTCTATTAAAAATACAAAAAACTAGCCGGGAGTGGCCGCGGGCGCCTGTAGTCGCAGCTACTCGGGAGGCTGAGGCAGAAGAATGGCGTGAATCTGGGAGGTGGAGCTTGCAGTGAGCCGAGATCAAGCCACTGCACTCCAGCCTGGGTGACAGAGAGACTCTGTCTCAAAAAACAAAGAAAGAAACAAACAAAAAACACTTCAATGGCCGGGAGCGGTGGCTCAAGCCTGTAATTCCAGCACTTTGGGAGGCCAAGGTAGGCTAATCAACTGAGGTGAGGAGTTCAAGGCTGGCCTGGCCAACATGGTGAAACCTCGTCTCTACTAAAAATACAAAAATTAGCTGGGTGTGGTGGTGGGCACCTGTAGTCCTAGCCACTCGGGAGGCTGATGCAGAAGAATCACTTGAACCTGGGGAGGCGGAGGTTGCAGTGAGCAGAGACTGTGCCACTGTACTCCAGCCTGGGAAACAGAGCCAGACTCCCTCTCAAAACAAAAAAACAAAAAAACCCCAAACATCAATGGCTTCCCAATCCTTTTATTATAAGGACCTGAATCCTTATGATGGCCTATAAGGTCTTCTATGATGTGCAGCCTAATAAACTCTCTTGTCATTTATTCACCTTTGTATTCTCAGCACCTTGCACAGTACTTGGCAAATAGGAGTTCAATAAACATCTGTCAAGCTGAAATGAACTAGAAGAGTGACTTCTTAAATAGCACTGAAGCTCTTAGAGCCTCAATTTCATTACCCGTAAAAGAGCAGTAAATAGTTCAATTATCTGTACATTCTTTTCTTATTCTAAAGTTCTACAACTTTTACATGTTCTAGGGTAGAACTACCAAAACAAATTGAAAAAAGTTTAATACATCAGGTTTTGATTTTCTCATTCCCTAAATCTTACTTCCTCTAAAAGCTAGCAGATCCATCTTTTTTCCCCCTAGGGAGGGGAGAGTTGTTCACAACTATCTTGCCTATCTTTCATAATTGTATCACCTGCGAGAATGTTCCCTCTGCTGGGCCTGACCTGTGAAGGATCTAGATCATAGCCCCATCACAGAATCTCCCAGGGCTCCCCCAATCTCTTTCCCCAAGAAAAATGGCCTCTGCGCTTTAGTGTCTCTCTTTCCTCAGCCTTTATATCCCAGACTTAGTATGAGATTCCAATATGTCCAACAAATATTCCTGATCTCTAAAAATTATTTCAGCTTTGCATACCTGGGGACAATTCCTGCGTCTCAAACTTTCCAAAGACGGCCCATCTCTAAAGCTAGTTCATATTAACCTGAAGCCCAGAGATGGCTGCTGGTACCATCCTTCTCTCAGGCAGTGTCGGAATCATTTTAGGTGTCTCTTCTCCCATTCTCTATGTTCTATCAGTCATCCTACATCTATTCATTTTCCTCCATCTTTGTTGTTACCCTCCTGATAAGCTTCAATTTTAGAACAAACTCCTGACTGGTTTTACTGCATTGAGACCCTCCTCTCCTCATCCACTACTATCAGGCAAACTTTCAAAAACACTGGCTTTATTCTTGTCCCATACAAATACTTTTATTTGTAATTCTTCCATAAGGCAAAGGCCAAGCTCTCCAATTTGGCACCTAAAGCATTCCATTTTCTGGCCTCCCTTTATCTAGATCTTACACTATTTCTCAGTATAAACCTACTCTTGCTAACTTACTGTCTTCCAAATATAAGCCATTCATTATCATCTCTGTTGGGGATAACAGTGACTTCCCTGTTGCTAAATCCAGCATTTGTTTCTCAGTCCTCATGTTTTTAGGTCTGGGCAGCACTGACTCAGCTGGTCTCTCTCTCCTCTTTGAAGCACTTTACTTGGCTCCCAGGCCACTACACTCCCCTGGTTTTCTTCCTACCTCACCTCACTGTTTGCATTTCATCTTATCTTCTGACTTTTAAATATTTAGTGTCCCCAAGGTTCAGTCTCTGGGCCTCTTTCTCTGGCTTTTAAATTTACATTCACTTCCTTGGTATGTTGTCCAGTTTCAGGACTTTATATGTTTTACTCAACTGAACTCCAGAGTCCTATATTAAATTGCCTAACTTAGCCTCACCACTTCAATGTCTTAAAGAATCTTAAATTTAACAGGTCTAAAACCAAGTTCCTACCCTCCACCCCCAAGCCCATCTCCCAAAAAAACATGCTCCATCCACTATTTTGCTTGTCAGGTGAGGCTAATTCCATACTTAGCTGAGGTCAAAAACCTGGAGAGCCTTAACTCCTCTCTCTCACATCACACCTATCTATAAAACTTGATCATTTTTCACCACTTTCACTGGTCATCATCACCTTTCACTTTCTTTACGTGGGTTTCAGAAGATGATAACCCCATAACTAGCCACCTGACTTCTTGCTTCTACTGCATCCCTTACAGTCTATTCCTAATAAAGCAGTGAAAGTAGTACTAAAAAAAAATGGAAGCCCAATGTCATAACCCTGCTCCAAACCCTCCAGTGGTTCCTTATCTCCCACAGAACAAAAGCCAGCCTCTCCCAGATGGCCCACAGGATCTGGCTCCCCATTCTTTTCTGATCACCACCTACACTGCATGTCCTACCATTTTCCTCTTTTTCACTCAGCTCCAGCCAGTGGCCTCCAGGAAGACAAGAATGCCTTATCTCATCACCCACTACACACACACACATGCACACACACATCCCAGAATATTTTCATTTTTGATCCCTCTTCCTGGAAATGTTTATCTAGAGGTCTGCATAGCTTGTGCCCTCACCTCCTTTAAATCTTTTCTCAAGTGATGCCTTCTCCAAGAGGCCTTCCTTGACCACTTATTTATTTACTTACTTTATTTATTTTATTTTTATTTGAGACAGAGTTTCGCTGTTGTTGCCCAGGTGGTGTGCAATGGCGCGATCTCAGCTCACTGCAACCTCCGCCTCCTGGGTTAAAGCGATTCTCCTGCCTCAGCCTCCCGAGTAGCTGGGATTACAGTCATGCGCCACCACACCCGGCTAATTTTGTATTTTTAGTAGAGACGGGGTTTCTCCATTTTGGTCAGGCTGGTTTCGAACTCCGACCTCAGGTGATCCACCTGCCTCAGCCTCCCAAAGTGCTGGGATTACAGGTGTGAGCCAAAGCGCCCGGCCTTAGTTAATTTATTTTTTGAGACAGTGTCTTGCTCTGCTACCCAGGCTGCAGTGTAGTGGCATAATCACGGCTCACTGCAGCCTTGACTTCCTGGGCTCAAGCAATCTTCCCGCCTCAGCCTCTCAAGTAGCTAGAACCACAGGTACGCACCACCATGTTCAGCTAATTTTATTTTTAAAAAATTATCTGTAGAGACAGGGTCTCACTATGTTGCCCAGGCTGGTCTCGAATTCCTGGGCTCAAATAATCCTTCCACCTTGGCCTCCCAAAGTGCTGGGATTACAGGCATGAGCCACAGCTAGCGTCTACAACAGTACCTGGCACACAGTAAGATCTCAGTAAATAAATATTGGGTGAATGGATCTCTACACCTTTGTTCATGCTATCCTCTTCACTGGAAATGTCTATTTAAATTCTATGCATCTTTCAGAACATGGGTTTAAATTAGGGAAGGTAAGCAGCACAGAGAAGGAAATGCAGCCCCAAGATGGATGAAAGTAAAGAGGCACAGCACATGTTTGTTTTAAAGTGGTTTGAGTGTCCAAGCCAGAAAAAGTACTGAAAATCCTCAGTACTGAAAGACATTTCAGATGAGCCTCAGAGCCAAGTCAAAGAAAGTGTGAGCAGGTATAGAAAAGACTGGAGACTGGATAATATCCTGACTTTCAAAAGAAAAAAAAAGGAGAAAAAGGATTCCTCAATTCCTCAATCTACACATAAGTAATATTCTAGAAAAAATTATTAAATAGAAGTTTGTGAGCATTTAGGAAAAAATAAGGTGATTCTTAGAGACCTAAAAGGATTTCAGTAAAAATAGGCTCAAACTACTATGATTTTCTTTTTTGACAGGGTTACTAAATTGGAAGGCTGGAGAATGACTGCGAACATAGCATTTCTGGATTTTTTATCAAAGACTAACAAAATCTCCCATGATTTCATTACAGATAAGAAATATATAGATCGATCAGGTGAAATGTGGGTTATGTCATTGAAGTGTTCTGTTTCTTCCCAGTTGGTGGAAGGAACATATTTTACAGCTGATGATTAGAAGCTTGATGAAAATCTGCAGGAACATTTGCAAGAAGAGTTAGACTTTGGTTTAAAACATTTTCACAACAACTTTTAGCCATTTGGATGAAGCCAGAAGGCAAAGCTGCCATGTCTGTTCAGCAGAGGAGGCTGAGAGGGATAACAGATGGAAAGTCACATCAGGACTCAGGATAATCTCATGGGATCATCATGGCTTTTTTATGGCTTCTAAATTATGTATCAAAACAAATGTAATAGGGTAAACGTCACCTATACCTGGGTTGGAAAAGGCTGCTCTATCAGTAGGAAGCATAGGGAAGACCTGAACTGGTTTTAGGTGATGACAAGTTCAGTATAAGCAGTGGGAAGCTGCCGCAGTAGGAAGACAGTGTAATTCGAGCATGCTTCAGTCGGGGTTGAGGATTTCTACAGTGGCTGGCCGCATCAGACCCCATCTGAAGTAGTGTGCCCGCGGAAAGCTATCCGGACATCAAGAGGCCTTTCAGCAATACTGATCTAGGGAACCACTGAAGAAAGGGAGGATTTTTGACTTGCAAAGTAGATTACAGAGAGAGCGTGTAAAGATTTCCAAATAAATATCTGGCTGTCAATGGCAGTTTCTCAAAAAGATCAAAGTAGATGCTCCAGGGAAGGGAGACGCTAAGCACAGACAGTTCCCAGGGTGATGCGTTTCCCTGGAAGCCGGACTGGATCCCAGGGCTCCAATGCAGGTGGAGGGATTGGGCCTCGCCAAAAGAGATTCTGGGAAACTCCAGGACTTCCAAGAGTCCCGAGGGCTCGAGCGCTCACACACGCGCCCGGGGACGGCCCAGGCAGAGAGGGGGCGCCGTGTCTCCTGGCGCCCTTCGGCCACCTTGCGCCGCCGTCCCTGGGTCCCCAGACCCTGGGCGCCCAGCCCGCGCGGGACACACCCAGGCGCCGCCTCCCAGGGGCTGCCGCGTCCTTGCTGAACTCGGAACTCGCTGGCCGGCGGCGCCAGCGTTGGAATCGCCCCAGGGCCTGGGAGTGGCCTCGCGAGGCCGGCGCGCGCCCGGGGCCGAGGAATCCGCCTACCCACCCAGGAGTTGACCACGAGAGAGCGGGACCCTCACTGGTCCCCATTTCAGGTACTCCCTTGGGGCACCTTTCGTGGTCCCACAAGATTTCCCAACTCTCCAGCTTTGCACCGGCCTCCATATTTTCCCGCACGTCTCGACCCCCGGGTCCTCTGTGCCCCGGACCTGCTCAGATGTCTCCCAAGGCTATTCATCAGGGAGCACCCCAATCCCGGCCCGCTCCGCCCGGTGCCCGCGGCCCCTCACCTGTAGAAGGCCGCGTTGACCCTCTTTTCGCTGGGGAAGCCCAGCATCCCGCAGACCACGTGGCTGTTGTGGGCGCTCCAGCCTTTGTCGCACACTTGTGACCAGCCGTCAGGAAGCCTGACTTCCACTAGCCCCTCCGTCACGGGCAGGGGTCGTCTGCCCCACCCAACAGCGGGTCGAATTCGCACCTCCTCCACTTGCAGGTGATGCTCTACCTGGGGGCGGGGCCACAAGCAGGGAAAGAATCCCAGTGGCACCTTTCGTGTGCCCTGCCACTCTTAAGGAACCCTGCTTGGTGCGCCTGCTGTAAACCCAGTGGCCAGATGGGCCGGAGGCGGCACTGAGAGAGCGGCCACAATGGCCGCAGTCCGCGGTGTGGACTCTCTTGCAGCCAGCAGCGCAGGGGATATGCTTGCTCCCAGAGAGGATTCAGGGCACTAGGAAGGAGCACCTCCCTGTGCCTGGAGCAGGAGGGCGCACTTCAGAGAGGAAATGGCTTTGAAGGAGGAGAAAGTCAGAAGGAAGATGTCTCAGGAAAGCAGGAACCTTTGAGGAGAAGGAGAGCACCAGGTGTCCCAGGGGTGACTAGGGATGAAGCTGGAGAGGCTCATGCCAGGTGTAGCCCCTTGAATGCGAATGCTAAAAATCCTGTTGGATTTTACAGCATCTGGGAGCTCTATCATTTGCTTTTCCAAGGCTCCCACCAATCCAAATGATCCCCCAGTGGTAACTACTTTCTAATGTCTCCCCTAACCACCCCACAGTCTTCTTGGCTATCCTGGGTGGTATGTGTGTGTATGTCTAGGAACTGCAGACCTCAATGACATTGGAGTCTGAGAAGCCAGGGAGGCGCTGGTCCTTGCAGATGACCCCAGCATCCTCATCGTGCGTACAGTCACTGTTCCCCCAGCCCCGGGAGGCACACTCAGTCACACTCTGCTCGGTCCCACTGCAGCTCAGGTTGTCCAGCCAGATGCGGCCTGTGGAAGGGGAGATGAAGGGACAGAGAAGCTTGGGGAGGGAGGATGGGGGAGTAATGGGGATGCTGGAAAGAGTGAGTGCTGATGCCTCCCACTTGGCCATGATGATCCCATCTTTCTGGTATGATAAGGGGTGGAGAAGGGACAGGGGACCCTGGCAGGGAATAGGAAGGGGGCATAAGATTGAGGGAAATTTGGTGTGATCTGGGGATACTCAAGAACCTGATAGGGTGAATAAAAAACCAAGAATCAACCCTGATGTTCTGATTAGTCTCTACCCATTCAATGATAGCTACAATTAATCAGGTACCTACTGTGTGCCAGGTGTTCTGCCATGGTGTGCACATATGTGATCGTTCTTAGAGCTGCCAGAACACCGTTTTATATAAAGAAACTAGAGTTTAGAGAAGCTAAGTAACTTGCTTAAGACCACACAGCCAATACATGAGGGCTTAGGAGTTTGACCTATCTGTGAGGCTTGGACATCCAAGATCCTTTCATCACATCCTTGCATTCTCTTGTGTGCCTGCCCTGTCTGTGCTGTCCTTGTTCTTCTCTCTGTCTGAAACCTGATTTTTTTTTTTTTTTGAGACAGAGTCTTGCTCTGTCGCAGGGGCTGGAGTGCAGTGGCCGGATCTCAGTTCACTGCAAGCTCCACCTTCCGGGTTTACACCATTCTCCTGCCTCAGCCTCACGAGTAGCTGGGACTACACGTGCCTGCCATCTTGCCTGGCTAGTTTTTTGTATTTTTTAGTAGAGACGGGGTTTCACCGTGTTAGCCAGGATGGTCTCGATCTCCTGACCTCGTGATCCGCCCATCTCGGCCTCCCAAAGTGCTGGGATTACAGGCTTGAGCCACGAAAATGCTGGGATTACAGGCTTGAGCCACTGCGCCCGGCCCTGATTTTGTTTTTTAAACGAAGTCTTGTCCTGTCGCCTAGGCTGAAGTGCAGTGGCATGATCTCGGCTCACTGCAACCTCCCTCTCCCAGGTTCAAGCAATTCTCCTGCCTTAGCCTCCCAAGTAGCTGGGACTATAAGCGCATGTTACCATGCCTGGCTAATTTTTATATTTTTAGTACAGACAGGGTTTCACCATGTTGGCCAGGCTGGTCTCGAAGTCCTGACCTCAGGTGATCCACCCGCCTGAGCCTCCCAAAGTGCTGGGATTACAGGCGTGAGCCACCGCGCCTGGCCTGAACCCTGTGGAGTATCACTGACTTCCTCTCAGAATTAGGCACAGCCTCAAAGGTCATCTGTCCTAGCCAATGTTCAAGGTCATCAAAGTCCTTGTGACTCTTCATGACTTTCCCCCACCACATCTGATTCAGTCCTTTGGTGCCAACTAGAAAAATCCCTCAGCCACACGACTGTCCTTCCCATATTTGAAAACAACCATTATGTCATTGCTATGCAAGGCTTTTACTTTCCATATCAATTCCCTGATTCTTCAGCAATTCCTCCTTGAAACTTGGCTTCTGAATCTTTCACATCTAGGCAGCTCTCCTGTTAAAGTATTTCCATTTTCTACTGTCCCTCTTAAAACACAGCATCTACAAATGACACTTAATTCCACAGGTGGTCTAGCCAGTGGGAACTGGGGGATCAGCTGCAGGTTGCACCTGCTTCTGTCCATCAATCCCATTGTGGGTTCATACCATGGGCACAGCCCTAGGCCTCACCTAGGGAACTGCTCTTAAGCCTCCACCACCCACACTCATACTTGTCCTAGATTTTATACTTGTTCCTTAGACAGTACCACCTTGTTAATTTTAGCTCTGGCCTATAGCCTGATTTTGTTAACTGCAGTGTCTGTGACCCCTTATGACTTTGGAACATCCAGATATCATTTACCTGCTCTTAGCGTCCCATGAAACCAACTGTACTTTATTTGTACAGGGCTCACCTGTATCTGGGCTGTTTTGCGGATGGCTTTGTAGGATCATACTTTTGCAGCAGAAAAGAACTTAGACATCATCTAGTCATTTTGCACACAGGGCAATCAAGGCTCAGAGAAAGCACCAACTAGCCTAAGGTCACACAGCTCTGAGAAGTAACTATGTTGCTTAGTTTGTCACCCATGGGTTTACTCAATGCTGGCTGTTCTTGGTGTCATGCGTCCCTATGGCTGTGCCATCCTGGTGTTCCCTTTCCCTGCACTTCGGCCACACTTAGGTAATACCTAGGATATGCCTGGATCATTGCTCACCGGTTCCAGGGCCATATTTGGCACTGTGGGTCCAGCCTGTGGCCTCTGTGAAGCCCAGCTCTCGGCAGAGGACATGGGCAGCTTGCAGCGTGAAGTCATCATCGCAGATGGTGCCCCATTCACCAGCTCGCTGTATCTCCACGCGGCCCTCGTAGGGCTTCCTGGGGAAGCCAGCCAGCCGGAACCGCAGCCCCTGGCTCCCGACCCTCTTCTCAGGGTCCGTGGAAGGGGACGGAGACCCCAAGCACGAGCTGCACAGCAGGCACAGCAGGCACAGCAGCAGCCCCCAGGGGCTCCACTGCCAGACACTGACAGGTCGCATGGTAGGGAAGGCCTGGGTGCCCCAGAGAGAAAGTACATGTGAGAGAAACTGAGATTGAGTGGGGCCCAGAGTCAGAAAGAGAGGGAGAAGTCACGAAAGAAAAACGACACTGAGTAAGACAGAGACTGTGAGAGACAGCAGGAGAGAAAGAGCCCCAGGGACCAAGAGAGACAGGGAGAGAAGCACATTAAATAAGGGCAGAGGCACAGGTCATAGAGGCACAGCCTGAGAGACCCAGAGATAAGAGACAGCTATGAGAGATCAAGAGTCAGAGAAGGGTCAAGAAAAAGAGACAGAGACTGAGCAAAAGACACGCAAAGAGGAAGACCAGACAGACAGGATGTGAGAGGAAGGGAGACTGTGGGAACGAGAGAAAAACAGAAAGACACAGAGGAGAGAGACAACAGATAGAAGGTGATAGGAAAAGAACCAAGCACTCAGTATAGGGAAACGAAGCAAGCCGTGGGTGAGGAGGAGAGAGATTGACAAGAGCCAAGGGGCGGACGTGGGAGGGATCCAGATGACCCCATTTACCCAGAGGGAGGACAGACAGCTGTACTGATTGTGCAGAGAGGCACGTAAGGGGCCCTAGGCGTCCCTGGGATCACAGATCCCCTGAATGGGAGCCCAGAGTCCTAACCCAGCAGATTCCCAGGCAGGGAAGGCTGGCACCAAAGCCCACCTGGAGAGCCTGCTGCATGCCCTCCCCAGTACACAGGCTCTCAGATGCCCTGCAGGGTCAAGAGGCCCAGGAGGGCCAGGCCTTAAGGCTGGGTGGGGGATGGGGTAGGGTTGTCCAAGCCTCCTGCCAACACCACCATCGCTGTCACCGGGCAACGGGAGGCCAGGCGCTATGGCTCCTCAGCCAAGGCCTTCTCTGCCTAGGGCTGAGAACAGTCCCTCTACAGCAAGCCCCCGTCAACATGCTTCCCCCAACCCAAACAATTAATCCAACAAGGCAACTTTGTTCTGTGGACATTTTGGCTTGGGGACCCAGGGGTAGGGCCTCCCAGAGGAGCCCCCTCCCTTAGGGCGCGCCTGGTGGCCCTGTTCGGAACACCCGGAGCCCCCGCCTCCGGTATGTGCCTCCTCTCTGTACTCTGTCTCACATGCCCTTAGACAAGAATCAAATTCTCAGTTTGGTGGCTTCCCCTCGACTCCATCCCTCCCACACCACCCGTTTTCTCTGGTCCCTCCACATCCTCTCCATCCCCTACTCTCTCCCTCTGCGGTTAGCGTGACTCCCCCTACCTTGGCCGAGCAGGACCCTAAGGGCTGGGAGAAGAGTGCTGATCCTGGAGATCAGTCCTAGGACTTCCAAAAAAAAAAAAAAAAAAGATCGGCCAGGGGAGACTGGACCCCCTCTCTCCCCCTTCTCAGTTCTTCCCTCCCACATCCCCCTGAGCCCTCCCACATTCCGCCTTCTCCCTCCATTCCTCCCGGCCAGTTCCCTCCTCTCCTCCTCTGGGTCCTCCCTCCCCGTGGAGCTGGCCACTGCCGCGCCTCCTCCCCCTCCCCGGCCCTCCCGGCCTGCTCAATGAAGCTTTCTCTTCCCGCGGCATGGAGGCCAGGCCTCTGCGGTCAGGGAGCTGACATGCAAGCGGCCGCCGGGCGGCGGGGCGGCCCCGGTGGTGGCGGGAAGCGGTTTAATCCCAGCCCTCCCTCCGAGTCCCGGGTCAGCGGAGTGTAAACAGCCCGGCTCGGGCGGGGCTGGGGGCGGGCCCGCCCAGGGGAACTGAAGCTCTGGAGGCCCGTGTGGGTCTCTCCGGTGCCTCCGGGTGCTTTCGGGGTGAGGTCATGGCTTTTCACTCTGATGTCACGTTGGACATATGACGTCACGCGCAGCCACCACGCCCCAGAGTCCTCGCGCCAAAACCGAGGACTTTCGGTGGAGCTACCGGCGCGCCCCTGCGACGGCGGGTAGGGGCCTGGGTAGCGCCAAGCTAATCCGGGAGCCTCCACCCTTCCTTCTCGCTCTTCTACCTCAACCCACCGCCATCCCCCAGCGGCTGCCGGCGGGGGCCGGGGAGTGGCGGAAACACCTCCAGGGAACCCGGCCCCGCCTCCCGCCCCGCCTCCCGCCGCAGGGCCAGGAAGCGCGGAAGGAACCGCCGGGGGCCATGGACGGCGCAGTGATGGAAGGGCCGCTGTTTTTGCAGAGTCAGCGCTTTGGGACCAAGGTAGTCTGGGGCACGGATGCCGAACCTTATCCGGGCTAGTAGTGGGTGAGAGAGCCCAGAAACAGGGAGAGGTGGGCAGCAGGCTGGAGCGCAGCGCGGGCAGTTGGAGAGCCTGTGACTGTCCCGCGAAGTTGCTTTGTACGCTCCCGGGAAGCGTCTCTAGTCTCGGGGTTCTGGTCCTGGGGAGACGGAGTGGCATCCTCCTTGGGAAACTTCGCCCCCCCGTTTGGAAGCCCCAGATCCCAAATCGACCTGCGCCGCTCCCTCCTTCCCCTTCGGGACCCGGGTAGCCCGCGCACGCCACTCACTCTCCAGCCCTCTCACTCTCTCCCTAGAGGTGGAGGAAGACCTGGGCCGTGCTCTACCCGGCCAGTCCTCACGGCGTAGCGCGGCTCGAGTTCTTTGACCATAAAGGGTCGAGCTCTGGGGGTGGCCGAGGGAGCTCGCGCCGCCTGGACTGCAAGGTGATCCGTCTGGCTGAGTGTGTGAGTGTGGCCCCTGTTACCGTGGAGACCCCGCCTGAGCCCGGCGCCACTGCCTTCCGCCTGGACACTGCTCAGCGCTCGCACTTGCTGGCGGCCGACGCGCCGTCCAGTGCAGCCTGGGTGCAGACGCTGTGCCGAAACGCCTTTCCGGTGAGGAGCTGCGGCGACGCGGGGTGGGGGCAGTTACAGAGGCAGAGAAATGGGGCTGGCTCAGACCGACACCCACTCCCCGTTGAGAAAATTACAGGTTTCTCGATGCTCTCTCTCTACTACAGAAAGGCAGCTGGACTCTGGCGCCTTCCGATAACCCACCTAAGCTTTCTGCCCTGGAGATGCTGGAGAACTCCTTGTACAGCCCCACCTGGGAAGGTAGACGCCTAAGCCCGGGCAGGGATGGAGTGAGGAGGAGGGCCTTTGGAAAGTGGGTGGATACCCAGGGGCCCATGGGGAAGTAGGAAGGCCCTGAGATCTGGCTTCCAAGTGAGTGCTTGGACATTACGCTCATGAGGCTTCTGGGTCCCCACTGCTGTCCCCGCCCCTCTCCCAGCAGCTGTCTAATCGTATATGCCTTCCAGGATCCCAATTCTGGGTAACGGTGCAGAGGACTGAGGCCGCCGAGCGCTGTGGCCTGCATGGCTCCTACATGCTGAGGGTGGAGACTGAGAGGCTGGCTCTCCTGACCATGGGGGCCCAGAGTCAGATACTGGAGCCACTCCTGTCCTGGCCCTACACTCTGTTGCGTCGCTATGGCCGGGACAAGGTGCAGGGGCTGTCCGGGAGGGCTTCCTGGGTTGGGCAGCTGTGGGAGGAGTGGGGCAGGACAGAAGGTGGGAAGCTCTGACCTTTGGATCCCCCTTTCTTGCCTACCCAGTGACCCCAGGTGGTCTCTTCTTTGTAGATACCCTAACTAGTGCAGGCTTGTGACTCACTTCCTCTGATGGCTCCTGGTAATGTGTTTCCCTCTCTACCCTCCTCAGGTCATGTTCTCTTTCGAGGCCGGCCGCCGCTGCCCCTCAGGCCCTGGAACCTTCACCTTCCAGACGGCACAGGGAAATGACATCTTCCAGGCAGTTGAGACTGCCATCCACCGGCAGAAGGCCCAGGGAAAGGCCGGACAGGGGCACGATGTTCTCAGAGCTGACTCCCATGAAGGGGAGGTGGCAGAGGGGAAGTTGCCTTCCCCACCTGGCCCCCAAGAGCTCCTTGACAGCCCCCCAGCCCTGTACGCTGAGCCCTTAGACTCCTTGCGAATTGCTCCATGCCCTTCCCAGGACTCCCTATACTCAGACCCCTTGGACAGCACCCCTGCTCGGGCAGGAGAGGGAGTGCAACGGAAGAAACCTCTCTATTGGGACTTGTATGAACATGCGCAGCAGCAGTTGCTGAAGGCCAAGCTGACGGACCCCAAAGAGGACCCCATCTATGATGAACCTGAAGGCTTGGCCCCAGTCCCTCCCCAGGGCCTTTATGATCTGCCTCGGGAGCCCAAGGATGCATGGTGGTGCCAAGCCCGGGTGAAGGAAGAGGGCTATGAGTTCCCTTACAACCCTGCCACTGATGACTATGCTGTGCCACCCCCTCGGAGCACAAAGCCCATCCCTGCTCCCAAGCCTGAACCTGGTACTGCAACTGGCAGTGGCAGCAAAAGCTACAACTCAGCCCTGTACAGCCAGGTCCATAAAAGCAGGGCCTCAGGGAGCTGGGACTGTGAGCTCTCTAGAGTAGGGACTGACAAGACTGGGGTCAAGTCAGAGGGCTCTACCTGAGAAGGAGGGCAAGGCTGAGGTGGCTAAGGAGGACCATGGGGAGGTGGCACTAGGGATCTAAGAAAATGGTTAGAACCAGCAGAAGCCAGAAGGTGGGAGGGGCCGTGCTGTGTGAGACCAGGGGACCAGAGGGATAGGGGAGTCAAAGGAAGGACAATCCCAGGAAGTCCTAAAAAGTGGGGCAGATGGCAAGGCTGAGGGATGGGCTCTGTATCCTCCTAAAGCCATCCCTTCTCCACTTCCCCAAAGGAAGGGACAGCTGCGGGACCAGGTCTGTGGAAAGTGGTGCATGGTCAGAGTGGGTGCAGTTTGAGGGGCCCATGTGGAGGCCTCAGGGAGATGTTGGACTGTGCCTGGATTCTTATTCCTGCATTGTTCTTTGCCAGAGACCTATTTAAAAATTTTAAAATTCTCATTAAAGTCAGCTTGGGTTTCAGTTTATGTGTGTGAACAGAAAAAGAGGGGACACAGTGGTTGGGTTGGGTGTGGTGGGGATCAAGAGGAGAACAAGGAATGTGTTGAGAGTCACGGAGAGGAAAGGCATCCAGGAAGGGAACAGGAGTGTGGCGGTTCAGTGCCTGGGGAGTCAAGTCAGGCTGCCCTGGGCTAGACATGAGCTCTGTGGCCCGGGGTGAGTTGTATAACATCTGCAACCCTCAGTTTCCCCTGTGCCCCTCTGTAAAATGGTAAAGCTATAATGGGCCCTACCTCACAGGGCTTTTTGTGTGAAATTAGATACATTATAAGTATTTAGTGTAATCTGAAGCACAGAGTGTTTTTTTTTTAAAAAGTATTTTTTGGCTGGGCGCGGTGGCTCAAGCCTGTAATCCCAGCACTTTGGGAGGCCGAGACGGGCGGATCACGAGGTCAGGAGATCGAGACCATCCTGGCTAACACGGTGAAACCCCGTCTCTACTAAAAAATACAAAAAACTAGCCGGGCGAGGTGGCGGACGCCTGTAGTCCCAGCTACTCGGGAGGCTGAGGCAGGAGAATGGCATGAACCCGGGAGGCGGAGCTTGCAGTGAGCTGAGATCCGGCCACTGTACTCCAGCCTGGGCGACAGAGCGAGACTCCGTCTCAAAAAAAAAAAAAAAAAAAAGTATTTTTTATGTAGAGATGGGGGGTCTCACTGTGTTGCTCAGGTTGGTCTCGAACTCCTGGCCTCAAGTGATCATCCCATCTCAGTCTCTCAAAGTGTTGGGATAACAGGTGTGAGCCACTGCTCCCAGCCCAGAGTAAACATTTTATAAATGGTAGCTATTATTCTGTGGATGGAGGGAGCAACAGGAAGGTTGGTACGTGTGGGGAGAGAGTAACAGGAAAGGAGTAGGTCTTTTTTACGCCATCCTGTCCCCTGTTCTGGGCTGTATGGCAGCCATCCCACCCCGCAACACACACACTTTGCATGTAGGTACCAAGCACTTGTCTTTTTGGAGGCTCACGCCTGGTGGTGTAGCGGGAAGGGCACAGGCTCTGAAATGAGGCTTGGATTTCAATCCTACTTGTTTTTTATGAGCTTTGAAAACCTCATCCTTGTTCCTGAGGTCCTGTTTACCAAAGGTGATATGACCTCATCCACCTGCTTACACAGAGCTACAAGAAGAAATTCTGGGTTAGGAATGCTTCTAACAATGGTGGAAGCTTACGGGGTGTTTAATCTTCACCTGTGTAAACAGTATCAAATGATTCAAAATGAGAGTCCTTGGTGGAGAAGGGACAGGCTCAGGTGTCGCTTGCCGACTTGAGGAGTGGGACAGCACTGAAACAGAGGAGGGGAAGGCTGCTATTTCCCAGTCAGCCCTCACTCACAGAGGCTCAGGTGGATAGAAAGCAGGTCTGACCACACACAGATAGCCATTATGTGAACCTGAGCATGGATGTGGTTAAGCTGGGCAGCTGGGCTCTGGTGCTGGTGACTTAGGGCCCTGAGGGATCCTCCTCCCACTCTGAAGGCAGAAAGAAGGCATCTGAGGAAGATTTGCTGACTGCTGGCATCTTGGAGGCTCTGCCTGGGACAGGAGTTATAGGCAGGGGGGCCACAGTGGCTCGAGCTCGGTTGGTCTGCAACTGCCCAGTCTGCAAAGAGAGCAACCAGAGCCTTCTCTGAAGATCAGAGTTTCTGAGCACCTATCCCATTCTCTGTTGGGCTTCCTGTCCTAACTCTTTCGTAAGTCCCATCCCCGGAGTGACAGCCTCAAGGCCCAGGACAGTGATCTGGAGTCCCTTGATTCCAGCCTCCACAGTGCCTGTCTCCTTGCCCAGTGTCCTACCTCTGGCAGCTTGCCCAGCAGCTAACTTGTGGTAGCCCCTGCTCCTACCTCTAGTTTGAAAATGTCCTTCTGTAATTTTAGCTAAGACAAAATGATTTTTTTTTTTTTTTTAAAGACAGGAACTTGCTCTGTTACCCAAGCTGAAGTGCAGTGGCACAGTCTTGGCTCACTGCAGCCACAACCTCCTGGGCTCAAGCAATCCCCCGACCTTAGCCTCCCAGGTAGCTGGGACTACAGTGAGCACCACCACTCCCGGCTAATTTTTTGTATTTTTGTAGAGGCGAGGTTTTGCCATGTTGCCCAGGCTGGTCTCAAAGTCCTGAGCTCAAGCGATCCACCTGCCTTGGCCTTCCAAAGTGCTGGAGTTATAGGCATGAGCCACCATGCCTGGCCCAAAATGAGAATTTTTCTAAAGGCTGTGTTACTAAGAAACTGAGAAAAAGTTAATAAGGGCAGAAGGAAGCCCAAATATTATATAGAACATGGGTCTCATAAAAATATTTCTCCATCCTCAATCATTCGTCCCTCTTCAACCCCAGCTGTCTTCAATCCCAGTCATGGGAGTCCTCTTGAGTTACTAACCTTGGTCAGCCTCCTTTCCTCATCTATAAATGAGCAAACACGTACCTTGCAGGGATGCTGTGAGGATTAAATGAGAAAAATATATGAGCAAGCACTTATCATAAAACCGGGCAAATGACTGGTGCTCTATAAATATTAATTTCCCATCCCTTGGGCATTTCTTTTTCCACCTTTCCGTCAGCCTTTTCTTTCAGGAGGACTGTGGTTGTAGTTCCTGTGTAGCCAGTTTGCTTAATGGGACAATAGTCTGTTAAATGACTAATGAGTTATCATAAACACTACAATTAAAATACCTAAACATTATCATATGTAAATGCCCTAGCAAACAGGCCTCCCTACCCAGTAAGGGTTCTAATTTTCCCTTCCACCAGGGGTGGGATCCAGGAGGAGGGCTACTCCCTTGGATGGGGGTGGTGGTGGGATGGGGGAGGAGGGCTTTCTAGGACTCTGGGCGTGAAGGGGAGGGAGGGGAAATAAGGAAGAGGAGAGAAGGAGGGGAGTGGTACCTTTCTCGGGGCTCGGCTCTCCCAGTGTGGGTGGAGCCGCCCCTGAGGCTTGGCATAGATGTTGCTCAGGTGTGAGTACAGGTGGCTCTGAACCTGCAACGGGTTGTAGGTGGGCTCCAGCTCCAGGCTATCCAGCATGCGCTGAGGAAAAGAGAGGAGGGGCCTTACCCAGGGAACTTGAGGTCACAGAACACAAGATGTCAGGCAGTGATCCAGGAGTGTGAGGGGCTGGAGGAAATGTGAAACCCCAGGGCTGCCATGAAGGCTGTGAAATAGATGCTGTCCCACTGAGTGTTCTGGCCTGAGGTCCAGTGCTTGTGATGTAAGGGCCAGGCATGGGTAGGAGAAGTAGGAAAAACCCTAAGTGGTTAGGAACACTGAACACTGGCCCCAAGACGCATGTCCAGGGGTTCTGAGGGGCCGGCGCACATGAATGCTACAAGGGATCCACTGTGAGCACGGAGGGAGAGTGTGTCAGCGGGCTACGCAGCAGGGCGGGGTGCTCACAGCCTGCAAGGCGAGTACATGGAGTTCTCAGCCTGGAGGTGAGCTGAGCTGAATGGAAAGGGAGGAGGGGATACAGGAGTACAACATTCCTGTGCAGTCAGGTTTTCCGGCCACAACATCCTGTGCCAGGAACCACTGGCCCCAAAGTGAGACGCTGAGCGGGCCATGACCATTTGTGCCCACCTCTCTCTGTGTCTCTGTGGCCGCCAAGTCAAGAGTACAATCCCAGGCCTTGTCCTTGCTGCGTTTAAGCCAGCGAGCCAGCAGCAATGTGGTTCCAGTTCTCCCTACCCAGAGCCATCCCTCCCACCCTTAGCCTGGGGAGACTAGCAGAGCAAATGTAGAGAATCCAGATCCCAGGAGGAGGAGGAGGAAAAAATGGCCTTCGCATCTGCATCCATCTCATCTCATTTTGAAGCCCTTCCTATTTTGGACACCTACATTGGCTGCCTTTTCCTCTTTTTCTCAACAAACATAAATGAGCGCAACACAGGTATACACATATGCACACATGCAATGCAGAAAGTTAGACCCCTAAGAACACACCAGCACACAGATATGCACAGGCACATCTACACCCACTGCCACCAATTTGGAGACCCAAGCACAGACACACTCAAAAAATAAACACACAAAGACACGAAAACCCATACAAAGAATGATTTTTTGGGTCTCCTTTTACACCCTTCTCCCTTCTTTTTTCTTCTGCCTTCCACTGTGTCTTCTCCTTTCCTTTCCCTCCCAATGTTCTGCTCTCCCTTGTCTAACATCACAATCTCCTCTCTGGGGAGGAGGTGGGGGCAGGAGAACCAGTCTGTGCAAAGACAAAACTGACAAAACAAGTATCCAGTGCATCCCCAGGAGCTGGAGCTGCCGATGCTATGGCTTCCTCCCCTGCCTTCCTGTGCCCTGGCGTGCCATCAGGCTTCTACTCTGTGATGCTCCCTTTTCTCCTTCACAGCCACCCATTCCTCAGATTTCAGGTCCGTGTGCATGTCGTGTGTCCTCTAGGATGACTCTAATTCCCAGTCATCACTGATGCCAATATCCCTTTTCTCTCCCAGTTTTTTCTTCTCAAGTCTCATTTCCCTCAACCCAGCCTCCATTCTATTTCACTCCTTACCCTGCTGCCATCATCTAAGTGTTTACTTCCTTCTTCTGGCATCATTGCCTATTCTTGCTTTCTCTTCTTACTGTCTTACCACATTCCTTCCTCAGCTCCCTATCCATTCCCTCCTGGGCTCACTCCTCTCCCTCCTCCTTTTCTCAAACTCCATTCGCTTCTAGATCTGTCCCATGAGATCTGGGCTCCACTTGCCTCCATATTCTTAAGACTGTCATCACGTGGGTCCTCAGGTAGCAGGGGGAAGGTGCTGGGAAGCATCAGTTCTCGTGTGGCCACCGCCTTCACCAGCAGTGTGAGGGAGCGTGATGGCATGATCACATAGAAGGTGCTGGCAGGAATTCTCTGGCTGTGTCCTGGGCCCAGTGGTTCCCCCTTGGCTAACAGCAGCCATTCTCTTTTCTGAAACAAGGACATACAGAAATACTGGTTCATCTTTAGTCTATGGCATGATTTGAGGATCAGTCCCAATTGAAGTTTCCCTGACTTCCAGGGGTGCTGAGGGGGCAGAGCCATTTAACTTTGGCCCTGGTAGGGAGGGACTTCCTGCTTGAATCATCAGTATCACAAGGTACTACTCTTCCTCCCTGGTCTGGGATATGCCAGAGAGAGTACATAAAAGGCTCAACAATGGAGAGAAAAGTTAAGAAATGCCATGTAACTTGAAGTAGATGTTCATCCCAGAGGGGCCTACCATATTCAACAGTACATGTGGACTTTTAAGAATTATAATTCTTAAAAATAGAGTCTTGAAGCCCATGGTACGTGACTATACTCCTAGCTACTCAGGAGGGTGAGGTGGGAGGATCCCTTGAGCCTAGCAGATCAAGGCTGCAGTGAGCCATGATTGTACCACTGCACTCCAGCCTGGGTGACAGAGTGAGACCCTGTCTGTCTCAAAAGGAAAAAGAAAAAAGCAGTGTCTTGAAACCAAGACTTGTATGAAGTGTTGTCTGTTGTAGAAATTCAGTTCTTCTTTGGAGGGTAATAAAGTCTGGTTTGCTAACAACTGGGATTAGAACGGGCTGACTGGGTAATATCCCTGGAATGTCCAGAGAGTGTACAAGGTAGTAAGGCCAGATGTGGTGGCTCACATCTGTAATCCCAGCATTTTGGGAGGCCAAGGCAAGAAGACTGCTTGAGCCCAGGAGTTCAAGACCAGTCTGTGCAACATACCAAGACTCTACAAAAAATTAAATAAATAAAGATAGATAGATGATTGATAGATAGACAGACAGATAGAGAGAAGGCAGTGAAAGCAGCCTGCAAAGTGGGAGGAGAAAGAGAGAGCAGGGCCGGGAGCAGTGGCACACACCTGTAATCCAGCACTTTGGGAGGCCAAGGCGGGTGGATCACCTGAGGTCAGGAGTTCTTGATCAGCCTGACTAACATGGTGAAACTCCGTCTCTACTAAATACAAAAAAATTAACTGGGCCTGGTGGCACATGCCTGTAATCCGAGCTACTTGGGAGGCTGAGATAGGAGAATCGCTTGTACCTGGGAGGCAGAGGTTGCAGTGAGCCAAGATTGTACCATTGCACTTTAGCCTGGGCAATAAGAGCGAAACTCTGTCTCAAAAAATAAAAAAAAAACATAAAGAAAGAAAGAGCAGAGGGAGAGGTGGGTGGGTGCAGGGCCCTTGAGATCATCTTAGCCGATCACAGGACAAGAAGAGTCAGGACGCTGGGGGCAGTGCCGCTGTGGATGATGGGTATTACGGAACAGAGGGTGGCACCTTGCCATGTGCCATGGAGATGGCAGAGGTTAGGGCATGAGTAAGAATTAGAGACAACCAGACTTCTGAGAAGATTTCGTAGGTGTATCCTTTTAAATGAGCCATGAAAATGAGGCAATTTTTTGTGGTAGCTTTTCAACAAAAACCACAAAACTCCAGGAAATATGGAGTTAGAACTATTATAGTCATCTCAAACTGTGTCCTCTTACTGGGGGTGATCGTCAGTTACATCTGGTACAAACCATAACAACCTCCTTGCTACATAAGATGGAAGAAAACACATGAGTTCTGGCTACTCTTATATGAAAAGTTGAGACAAATAAAAAAACAGGAAAGGCAAAAAGTGGGAAACGATTTTCAGAGAAAGGAATATCAGTGTCTTGGGGAAGACAAATAGAAAGAGACACAGTGAGACAGAAAATACTTGCTGTAGCATTAGAGTTAGACCCCAGCGGGGAGGTGCTGGGGTGGTCCTAGGGGAGGCTCTGCACTTTAAAGCAGTGTCATCATTCTGTGCAGTGTGGAGCTCTGAGGAGGTCTGGTAGGCACAGCAAGTGGTAGGAAACCTCCAAGAAAAACAGGTATGTACCATTCCTGTGGTTGCTGACCTCTTTATGGGGTAGGACTTGACTGATAATTCGGGAGGCATGATGTATCCTCAGAAGGTTTTGGGGGTGGGGCAGATGATTTGGGCATGGGAAAATTAGTCATAATCATAATTACAAACTTTAATGGACTGCTTATCAGGCACCAGGTACTGTGCCAAGAGCTTTATGCATGCCTTCAGAAGTTCATGCTTGCTTAGCGTTTTGCTTCTATCTAGAGATGTGCTGTCTTCCTGAAGAACAAATTCAAATGTGCAGGAAAGTCAGCTTGATGCTTAGAATCCATCACACTGGAAATAAATGGTACAGAAATCATGGTGTGTGTGTATGTCGGTGGGCGGAGGGGAACTGCCACTGCTCTGAGGCCATGGCCTGTTTAAGCCTGGAAGGGATAGTAACCAGAAAGTTTCAGGGGACTCCATTTCAGTTAGCTTAAGTAACTTCTGATGGGGCTCAGGGGCTCAGGATTTGGATTATTAGTATTGTTTTAAATCTTCTATTTTTACATTGATTCCTGCATTTGCTTGTGAATTTTTTGTCTGTTAAGAATTTATTGGCCAGTCACGGTGCCTCACGCCTGTAATCCCAGCACTTTGGAAGGATGAGGTGGGCGGATCACCTGAGGTCTGGAGTTCGAGACCAGTCTGACCAACATGGAGAAACCCCATCTCTACTAAAAATACAAAATTAGCCGGGCATGGTGGCGCATGCCTATAATCCCAGCTACTCCAGAGGCTGAGGCAGGAGAATGGCTTGAACATGGGAGGCAGAGATTGCTGTTGGCTGAGATGGTGCCATTGCACTCCAGCCTGGGCAACAAGAGCAAAACTCCATCTAAAAAACAAACAAACAAAAAAGAATTTATTGACTGCCTATTATGTTCCAAGCACTAGGTGTGGGTACACAGAACCATGCCAGAACAATGACATCATGAGAAAAGAAAACTATAGATCAGTAGCTCTTATTAATAGAGATACAAAAATCCTAACTACATATTAGCAAATCAAATTTAGCAACATATAAAATGAATTATATACTACAACAAAGTGGGATTTATCCCTAAGGCTGGTTTAATACCCTCAAATCAACCGATGTAATATACTATATCAACAGAATAAAGAACAAAAACTATATAATCATCTCAATAGATGCAGAAAAAACATTTGGCGGCCAGGCATGGTGGCTCACACCTGTAATCCCAGCATTTTGAGAGGCCGAGGTGGGTGGATCATGAGGTCAGGAGTTCAAGACCAGCCTGGCCAATATGGTGAAACCCCATCTTTACTAAAAAAATACAAAAATTAGCTGGGCATGGTGGCACGTGCCTGTAGTCCCAGCTACTCAGGAAGCTGAGTCAGGAGAATCGCTTGAACCCAGGAGGTGGAGGTTACAGTGAGCCTAGATCATACCACTATACTCCAGCCTGGGCAACAGAGTGAGATGCCATCTCAACACACACACACACACACACACACACACACATAATTTGGCAAAATCCAACACCCTTACATAATAAAAATGCTCAGTAAACTAGGAGTAGAATGGAACTTCCTCAACCTGATAAAAACCTCTATAAAAAAATCCACAGCTAACCTCATACGTAGTGGTGAAAGAGTGGATTCTCTGCCTCTATCATCAGAAACAAGGCAGAGATGTCTGCTCTTGCTACTTCTATTCAGTATTGGGAGGTGTGTTGAAGACCAGAAGGCCGTTTCCCACATTTTCTGTACTGTGTTAAGCTCCTTGGATTTTGGGTATGATCCTAGGGGGAGAGGCACCCATAAAGATATTGAGTGTGTCAACATCCTGGCCCTTGGGAACCAATGTTTTCTAAATTTGATTTAGAAAAAATATAGTAATGTGACATTTCTCATATCAGAGAGCTATGGTGCAAAAGGTCTAGATAGATGTGGCAACAAGTACATGGGTGTGGAAAGGCAAGAAAGATGAATGGAGACAGGCTGTGGTGGAGGCAAGAAAGGCTTCGTAGTGAAATTATTTAAGCAGCATCTAGAAAAAAATGAGTAGATACTTGTCAGGTGGACAGAGGCAAGAGGAAGGGAACAGCATGAAAAAAGGCGTGGAGGTGTGAAACAGATCAGCATATTTGGAGAACATTCAGTCATTTATTAGTGTGGCTGGGGTGGAGGATGCGAGCGGCGTAGGTGAAAGATGAAGCAAGAGAAACAGACAAAGCTGGGTCACAGGAAGCCCACTGACTCATGCTAGGCTGCTGTTCTAGCACCTGTCCATCCCCTGACCCGCCCAGATGCTACACTCTAACTTCATTCTGTTCTCGAATGGCTCCTGACCTGCCATCACCCCACTCTCAGCTTGGATTCTTGGTTTTGAGTCTTTGCCTATTTAACCAAGGACTTTCCGTTTCCCCACCTAGTTATAGCCCAGCTGGCTCATTGCCTGTGTACTTAGACTCCTGCTGAACACATCATGGCTTGAATCCTGTAACTTCTGTGGCCAATTAGGGCAGACATGGACTGTAAAGCTCTGGAATGTGTCTCCAGAGACTCTGACATTTTAAGTAGGAAACTGAAAGACCTAGGTGGTATTTTCATTTCTTTTTCTAGCTCACACAGATATGACTTTGTAATTGAAATGAGGATGTGGAAAGTGAGTCACTAGCTACATAACTGGGACTATACAGCAAGATTTGGTAATAGAAATGATATTTTCCTGGCAATGGATAGATTGATCTCATAAAGACTTGGAAAAAATTAATTTTATTTATATATTTATTTCCTACCACATTCCACAAAACAGCTACGCCAGTTTAGAAAAATGGAACAGCATAAAAAGATAAAATAAATAATTATGGGGACTGGGCAAAAAAAAAATAAAATAGGACAATAATACAGCCAGGATTAGATAAGCTCACAGAAATACAAGACACCCACTTTTGGTAGAAGGGAGCCCCATAGCTTTTCCTGATATAAAATGTGGGTGAAGCTGTCTGTGGCTTATTGAGTAGTGAATATATTTCAGAGCACTCCTGCAATCAATATGCTGATAAATTTCATGTAGCTGTAGAGTGGTGTAGAGTTTGGGGCCTGAAGCCAGCCTTTCAATCCCGACTCTACCATTTACTCTCTGGGCCTCAGTTTCCTCATCTGTAAAACAGGGATAATAATTCTTACTTCATAGAATGGTTATGGGGATAAAATAAGTTAGTAGCTGTGAAGTGTTTAGAACTGTGTCAGGTACATGGTAAGCACCATGAAGTGTTAACTTTTCAAAATTAAAAATACATTTAATTATGAATGTTTATTTAACTTGGTTAAATTAAAAATACTTGAATAATTCTTAGATATAGATCTATAAAAGCTCCAAAGAATGCTGCCAAAACACATAGCTCTCTTGTGGTCTGTATTAATCTAAAAGTGACATTTATGGGAGTGGTGGACAATACATATTTTTCAGAAAAGACTGGGAAAAGTCTTGCCTATCTGATGAAGTGATCATTTTCTGAGGAAAAGCAAGGAAATACCTGAATACAGCAAAATAATCTATGAGGAAGACAGAAAAAATTTTCAAGTGAAAAATCAGGGAATGAAATAACAAGGCTGTGATTGACAAAGGCTTAGAGTATGTGTAAAATGTAATTTGAAAAGTTACACAACATTTATAGTCGATGAGGACTGGTGGGTTGGCAGTAATCATTATGACTTAATTATGGCAATGTGAACTCTGTTCAGAAGAACTGCTCAAAAAAAAAAAAAAAAAAAAGCACAAGTGAAGAGGCAGTGGTTGAATAAACTGAGCTATACCCACACTTGTAAGGAAATCCACGAGCCTGAAAATGAAAACATGGTGAAGCCAGCCAACTGGCTAAGGGGAACTTAGAAGATGTGCTGTATGTCTGAACAGATAGCAAAGGGGGAATAAATGAGCATTTAATAAACATCTATTTCTGCATCTAAGTGGGTTGGAGTGGCCAGAGGCAGACTGGTTCTCCTGCCTAGAACAATCAGAAAAGCTGGATAATTTGTTGGAAGGCAGTAAGGAGTTGCTGAGGCAATGAGATCTAGAGGTAGCTAAGTCTCTAGAGAAGGAAGAGTCCACAGAGATGAGGGAATTATTGCAGCTGCTTATATCCTGGGAGTATATGTTGATTCTGGGACAGAGGGCATGGTGGTAGTGTTGGCTGGAGGAGCTGAGAATCCAAGACTTCCACCTGTGGAGGCAAGTATAGGAGAACAGAGAAACTAGCAGATTTTTTGGTGGAGACCTGGTGGTGGGAAGGGATGGGAATCAAGTCAATTTTCCCCCAAACACATTTGCCAAATATTAGGGCTGCATGGAGCAAAAGGCAAAAACACTTAAGGAGAAAGATTCCAAAAAGTAGAATGTTTGAGCAGACTTGGGAGCCAGTGATTAGAGGTGGGACCTTCCAAAGGGAGGGGATACACATAATACACCAGGCTTTCAGTGGAAAACTCTGGAGGGCCAGGAACAAACCCTGGATAGATTGAGCATTAGCAGGACTGCAGCCCAGCCTTGACTCAGCACAGTTTCTAGTGAAACAGGATGCTCAGCCACCACTCTATTTGCCTAGTGTGGGAAGGGTGAGCCCTCTCTAGAGAAAGCTAACACCAGCTGGAGTCTCTACAATTTATTTATATATGTTATTGCCAGGTGTGACAAAAGACATGTGACACATGTCTGAAAACCAAGAGAAAAAAGAGACAATAGAAACAAATACATAAGTGATCCAGGTATTGGGGTTAGGTGGCAAGAACCTTAAAATTACCATGATTAGTATATTTAAGAAATTAGCTCATGCCTGTAATCCCAGCACTTTGGGAGGCCAAAGTGGGCGGATCACGAGGTCAGGAGATCGAGACCATCCTGGCTGACATGGTGAAACCCCATCTCTACTAAAAGTACAAAAAATTAGCCAGGCGTGGTGGCAGGCGCCTATAGTCCCAGCTACTCAGGAGGCTGAGGCAGGAGAATGGAGTGAACCTAGGAGGTGGAGCTTGCAGTGAGCCGAGATCACGCCACTGCACTCCAGCTTGGGCAACAGTGCAACACTCTGTCTAAGAAAAAAAAGAAAAGAAAAAAAAAAAAAGAAATTAGATGAAAATATGGAGAATTTCTTCAGAGAATTAGAATCTACAAAAATAGAAACAAACGGAAACTGTAGAACTGCTAACTAACCACTGTGTGGAAATCATGTGCTAGACATGTGCTGGGTGCTTTACACACACAATATTTAATCATCTTAAAAACCACATGAGGTATATTTTATTGTCTATATTTTATATGTGATGGGACAAGAGTTACCAATGTGTGTGTCATGCACCTTCTCCCTTACTCTACTTTTTTTTCTTTTTCTTTTTGAGATGGAGTCTCACTCTATCATCCAGGCTGCCAGGCTGGAGTGCAACGGCGTGATCTCGGCTCACTGCAACCTCCGCCTCCTCGGTTCAAGTGATTCTTATGCTTCAGCCTCCCAAGTAGCTGGGATTACAGGCATGCACCACACCACCAGCTAATTTTTATATTTTTAGTAGAGATGAGGTTTCACCATGTTGGCCAGGCTGGTCTTGAACTCCCAACCTCAGTTGATCTGCCTGCCTCTGCCTCCCAAAGTGCTGGGATTAGAGGCGTGAGTCACCATGCCCGGCCCTCCCTCACTCTACTTCTTTTTTTTTTGAGACAGAGTCTCGCTCTGTCGCCCAGGCTGGAGTGCAGTGGCCGGATCTCAGCTCACTGCAAGCTCCGCCTCCTGGGTTCCTGCCATTCTCCTGCCTCAGCCTCCCGAGTAGCTGGGACTACAGGCGCCCGCCATCTCGCCCGGCTAGTTTTTTTTTTTTGTATTTTTTAGTAGAGACGGGGTTTCACCGTGTTAGCCAGGATGGTCTCGATCTCCTGACCTTGTGATCTGCCTGTCTCGGCCTCCCAAAGTGCTGGGATTACAGGCTTGAGCCACCGCGCCCGGCCCCCTCACTCTACTTCTATTGATTAAAGAAGAAGCTTTCTCAGCTTTAGTTCTTAGTATTTTAAATAGGTAGAAGGAGACAGGACCTGAGAGAGAGGAGGACTACATTATGTCAGAGAGGCTAAGTCAATTTATAATATACGGCTGAGAGAGGGAGGAAGAGGATTGAGAGAGAACAGGGACTGAGGAGGTAGAGATATTTTGTGTACGTATGTGTGTGTGTGTATACCTGTGTGTGTATACCTGTGTGTGTGAAAGCTTCTAGGAACAGCTTCAGGTTAGAGATAATTGGGTGGGGGAAGAAAATTTGAGAAATGTCATTGTGGGTTATGAACTAGATCCTCTTTGCTGTCCTTTGAATACACAAATCACTTTAAAATTTACTTTTGGACGTCTGATAGTGCTTCCATATATGCCATTTGTTCAGAGACTAAGCCACATAGGGGCCATTACATTTGTTAGGGTTACAAATAGATAAATACCCCAATGCTTAGTGAGGGCAAGCAAGTTGCCTAAGTTCACACAGTTGGAAAATGAAAAAAGCTGTCAGGAACCTAAGGCCATCTGATTCCACAGTCCAGGATTTTCCTGGACAATACAAATTATATTTTACTACAACATATTAGAAAACTGCCTTGCCTTGACTCCTCCAAAAAGAGAAGTAAGAAAGGGGGAATTTCTACTCTGGGCCTAAATTTGACCAAAGCCTAGGAATTGGTTAGTAAAGTGGGGAAGTGGTAGAAAAGGCACTATGTCAATCTGGAGTTTGGGTAGTCAAATTATATCTTTGACTTTAATCTCAAACATAGGATCATATATTTAAAAACCTACTTGAAATATGCTTTTCTCCAAAAAGAAACAGCATACAAATGTCTAATGACAAGTGGAAGAAACTGGAGAGCTCTCATTCAAGAAGTACCACTTGAGCTTGGTCTTTCAGGATAGGGTAGGATTTGAACACACAGAAATGAGAGAAAGGTCAACATGAACAAAGGCTCAAAGGTGGAAAAATTTAAGGTTTTTATATTAATTTGATTGGAGTGTATGGTTAACGAAGGGGAATAATGGGAGATAAAGTGGGACCTTGAATATTAGGCTAAGGAATATGGACTTTATGGATGAACAATAGTAAGCCACAAAGTATTTTTAAGCTGAGTAGTGGCAGAATCAGTGCTGAATCAGACTAATCAAAAGATTAATCTGTTGGCATTATGTGAAGTGGACTAGGAATGGGAAGCACTAAAAGCATTGAGACAAGTTGAGAGATTATTGCAGTATTAAAGGAAACTTTAAAAGGGCTTGAACTAGGATAGTGATAACAGATGCTACAGGGATAGAATAGGCAAGGTGTAATACGTGACTGAATATTGATAACATAGAAAAACATGTGATAGGGGAATGCTTCAAGGAAATTAAGCTGGTGCCAATGTGCAGGGAAAACCAGAAGAGAGAGAGATCGGAGGCAGGGAAGCCAGTTAGGAGTTTACTGAAGAAGTCCTGGTGAGACAAGCAGTGGGAACAGGAAGTAAAGGAGAGTTACAACTCATGTTATGAGTGGAAAATTGATGTGACTTAGTGATGAAGTAGGTGTAAAGGGTGAGATGGCTGAAAGTGACTGAGGTTTCAAGCCTGGGTGACTAGACAATGGCGGTGCTGCTATTAACAGAAAGGCAGAAGTTAGAATGAGAACTTGGCTGGAGGGGAACATCACAATGAAAAACAGAAGGCAAGAGAGTTAAATAGGGAGATGACTTGAAGTCAGATTTTAAAAGAACATATGAAAAAGGTGTATGAAAGAATAAAAAACCAAAGATGGAGTTAAAGAAGCATGGCAAACTTGTAAAAATAGACTTAGGAGGTTAAAACCCTAAATAAATCTTTTTTTTTTTTAAATTGTAACCAAATGTGTGATTTATTTTGGGAAGAAAATAATTAAAACTGAGGCTTTTTTCCAAAAAAGGGGAGAAATAACAATAGCAGATAATACCCTGAAAACCCTAAATAAATCTTGTCACACTTAAAAATATTCATGTTGAATTAATGAGCTGAAGTTTGTGAAAAGTTTGTACTCCATAACATACTGCCATTCAGGATTTTTGCTGCTTGGAGAAAATGTCATGTGAAAAGCAAGAAGGAAGAGGCATTTAAACACTGTTTTGCAGCCAGGCGCGGTGTCTCACGCCTGTAATCCCAGCACTTTGGGAGGCTGAGGCGGGTGGATCAACTGAGGTTGGGAGTTCGTGACCAGCCTGACCAACATGGAGAAACCCCGTCTCTACTAAAAATACAAAATTAGCTGGGCGTAGTGGTGCATGCCTGTAATCCCAGCTACTCGGGAGGCTGAGGCAGGAGAATTGCTTCAACCCAGGAGGTGAAGGTTGTGGTGAGTCGAGATCGCACCATTGCACTCCAGCCTCGGCAACAAGAGTGAAACTCCGTCTCAAAAAAACAAACAAACAAAAAAAACTGTTTTGCTTCTCTTTTTTCCAGAATAGGAGAGTGGTCTTTAATCTAGAGGAGGTGGACCAAACAGAGTAAAAAGAACAGCAGTACAAGATGGGTAAGCAGCTGTTATGAGTACTGTGCCATTTTAAGTGAGTTCAGCTCCGCTGAAGTACAGAAGCATAGGGTGTAAGCGAAGGGAGAATTAGCTTCAGTGTTATAGTCTGTATTTATCTGGCTACATCCAGAGTAGGGAGTTTAGCAAATAAGTTAAAAACATGGGCTTTGTAGTCAACAGAACTATGTTCAAATTCTTTTTTTCTTTTTTTTCCCCCCTCAGACAGGGTCTCCCTCTGTCACCCAGAGTGCAGTGGTGCAATCATGGGTCACTGCAGCCTTGAACTCCTACGCTCAGGCGAGCCTTCCACCTCAGACTCCCGAGTAGCTGGGACTACAGGCATAAGTCACTGCTCCTGGCTAATTTCTTAATTTTTATTTTTATTTTTTTATTTTTTTTATTTTTTTATTTTTTTTTTGAGGCGGAGTCTCGCTTTGTCGCCCGGACTGGAGTGCAGTGGCCGGATCTCAGCTCACTGCAAGCTCCGCCTCCCGGGTTTACGCCATTCTCCTGCCTCAGCCTCCCAAGTAGCTGGGACTACAGGCGCCTGCCACCTCGCCCGGCTAGTTTTTTTTTTTTTTGTATTTTTTAGTAGAGACGGGGTTTCACCGTGTTAGCCAGGATGGTCTCGATCTCCTGACCTCGTGATCCGCCCGTCTCGGCCTCCCAAAGTGCTGGGATTACAGGCTTGAGCCACCGCGCCCGGCCAATTTCTTAATTTTTAATAGAGACAGGGTCTCATTCTGTTTCTCAGGCTAGTCTTGAATTCCTGGGCACAAGTTATCCTTCTGCCTTGGCCTCCTAAAGTGTTGGGATTACATGTATGAGCTTGGTCCTCAAATTCTGACAACACTATTTTGGCAGCTGTGTGACCTTTGGTAACTCACTTGGTCTTTTTAGGCCTCAGCCTCCTCCATCTGCAAAAGTTGGGATAACGATCCCTACTTCACAGAGTATTGTGAGGATTAAATGAGGTAAAGAATGCAAAACACCTGGTTAAGTGACTACCCCTTAGTAAATGCTCCAAAATATGGGTATCTACTAGTGACAAGTCAACTACATCCCTGTCCTTTTCCATGACAGAAGACTAATAAAGAGGTCTCAGCCAGGCACGGTGGCTCACGCCTGTAATCCCAGCACTTTGGGAGGCCAAGGCAGGCAGATCCTGAAGTCAGGAGATCAAGACCATCCTGGCTAACACGGTGAAACCCTGTCTATACTAAAAATACAAAAAATTAGCCGGGTGTGGTGGCAGGCGCCCACCACAGGAGTCCCAGCTACTCAGGAGGCTGAGGCAGGAGAATGGCGTGAACTGGGGAGGCGGAGCTTGCAGTGAGCCAAGATCATGCCACTGCACTCCAGCCTGGGCAACAGAGCGAGACTCCGTCCCCTCAAAAAAAAAACAAAAAGAAGAGGTCTCTTCATCCCTACAACAGTGCTTGGCACACAGTGGTCAGTAAATATTTGATAAATAGATAGACAGATAAATACAGATCCTCAGACCCTGAGTTTAGTGGCAGGGAGACTCTAATCTTGTGTAGGTAAGCCAGGATGGAAGGGAATACTTTTTCCCATCCTTATTATTACTTTTTTTTTTTTTTTTTAGATAGAGTCTCACACTGTTGCCCAGGCTGGAGTGCAGTGGCACAATCTCGGCTCACTGCAACCTCTGCCTCCCAGGTTCAAGCGATTCTCCTGCCTCAGCCTCCCAAGTAGCAAGGATTACAGGTGCCTGCCACCATGCCCAGCTACTTTTTTATTTTATTTTTAGTAGAGACGGGGTTTTGTTATGTTGGCCAGGCTGGTCTCGAATGCCTGACTTTGTGATCCACCCACCTCGGCCTCCCAAAGTGCTGGGATTATAGGCGTGAGCCACCATGCCCGGCCTATTGTAACTATTTTTTGAGACAGGGTCTTGCTCTGTCACCCAGGCTGGAGTGCAGTGGTGCGATATTGGCTCACTGCAACTTCCGCCTCCTGGGTTCAAGTGATTCTTATGTCTCAGCCTCCCGAGTAGCTGGGATTACAGGGGCGTGCCACTATGCCTGGCTAATTTTTGTATTTTTAGTAGCGATGGGATTTCACCATGTTGGCCAGGCTGGTCTTGAACTCCTGGCTTCAAGTGATCCATCTGCCTTGGACTCCCAAAATGCTGAGATTACAGGCATGAGTCACTACACCAGGTTATAGTTCCTATAACTTTCCCCCTACTTAGGACATTTGAGTTGTTTCCAATTTTTCACCATTGTAAATAACACTGAGATGAACATGCTGGTACATATATCTTTGCTCCCTTTCCTGACTGTTTTCTTGGGCTACATTCCCAGCAAAAGGAAAGGGTATCATTTTCCAGAAAATTTACACCCTACATCCATCTCTAGCATACATCTAGCAATACATCTCTAGCAGTGTATTAAAATGTCAATTTTTGTTTAAAATATCAAATACTGTAAGAATGTATTGAAGCCACCTGGGAGAAATTCTTCCCAAGTGATGTATCATCTCAGATTCTGAGGAACTGGGTGGAGTAAATAGTAAACTGAGCTGTTGGGCACTAACAGGTACAACGGCTCAGTTGTCTCTGCTCTGCAAAGACAGGAGATGGGTGTTCTTCAGACAGGAAACAGGAACTCAGTGGGTGGACCTAAAAGGGAGTGTGGGCTTTGAAACAGGAAAAAAAGAAGTCTGCTTCTGATAGTGAAAGAGATGCATTGCTGTGCTGTCCTCATCATCCTACTAGGTCAAACCTTCATTCTATATCTGTCTTTCCATTCTATTTGCAGTTGTTTTAATTTTGCTAAGTGTTGTGTTAGTTTCATGTGACTGCTTTTATTTTTTCCATTTCAGGGCATGACATCCATCTAGTTCAAGTCAGAAACCCGGCAGTTATTTGATACTTCCTGTTTCTCACTCCCTATATCCAATCTCTCAACCAAGTTCTGACAATCCTGTCTCTGAAATATTTCTACACTTGGTCATAGCCAAAAGGCCAAGAAACAATTCTAAAATATTTCTCTAATTGGTTTGCTTATCCTATCTTGACTTGCAATGTTCTAGTCCGAACCACCACTGTCTCTTGCCTAGTCTACTGCAATACCCTCCTATCTCATTTTCATGTTTCCATTTTTGCTTCTGCAAGTTCATTTCCAAATTTCTGCCCAAGTAATATTTTAAAAACTTAAATAGTTATTTCTCATGATTTGTTTCCCTAAGTCCAAATCCTTAATTTGGCCTACAAAGCTTTGCATGATTTGACCCCTGCTCACCTCTCCAACCCTACCTTTTGTCACTCTCTCCCTTCCTCCCTGTTTCAGCCACAATGGCTTTTCTGTTCTTGATTTTTCTCTCAGCTCTTTCCAGCCTTAGGGTCTTTGCACATGCCTTTCCCTACACCTGGAATGCTCTTCCTGCCACCCTTCACCTGGTTAATTCTCACTTATCTTGTATGTCTTAGTTTAAATGTCACTTTTATAGACAGGCTTTCTTATAGCAGCCTCTTCTTTTGCTTTATAAACTTCTCATAATTAAGAATATATACATTTCTTTTTTTTTTTTTTGAGACGGAGTCTTGCTCTGTCGCCTGGGCTGGAGTGCAGTGGCTGGATCTCAGCTCACTGCAAGCTCCGCCTCCCGGGTTCATGCCATTCTCCTGCCTCAGCCTCCCGAGTAGCTGGGACTACAGGCACCCGCCACCTCGCCTGGCTAGTTTTTTTTTTTTTTCTTTTTGTATTTTTAGTAGAGACGGGGTTTCACCGTGTTAGCCAGCATGGTCTCGATCTCCTGACCTCGTGATCCGCCCGTCTCGGCCTCCCAAAGTGCTGGGATTACAGGCTTGAGCCACCGCGCCCGGCCAAGAATATATACATTTGTTTCTTCCATTGGAGAGTGGGTTTCTTGAGGTCATAGGTAATGTCTTTTAGGTCACTACAGAATACATATCTAGGGCTTGACACAATGTCTGGCACAGACTAAGTGCTTTTCATTTAAATGAACCATAATGTCTATCACAGTGTTAGGAAGGAAGTAGGTTTTAAAATACAGGTACTGTATTTTAAAATTCCCTGTTGCCATTTAAATGTTAAGCTTACAAATAGGGGATTTTCAAGTTTAGTGTTGTATAACATGAAACCAACAAAAGGCAAGTCATATTTACTCCAAATTTCAGAGTATATCCAGTTTTTTCTGTCTTCTTGAGGGTTGAGGCAGATTTAGGATTGGGCAGAGTTAGTTAGGTGCTTTTCTGTGGTTGGTACTTTAAAAATGATTCTTCTTTTTCACCTGAGGACATGGGTACTCACCAGCAGGCTGTGACACAAAGCATGGAAATGTTGCTGATTTGTCTCCAGCTCATCCCAGTCCAGCTGCCAACAGCTTGTAGGTCTGAGGATGAACGGGAGTCCGTATGTCAATGACTCACAGAGCCCGCTAGATTTTAAAGCCCTAGGAAGAGATAATTACAGTGAAAGACTCCTTAGTGATATCTGGAACCTCTACCTAGATCCACTTCAATTCAGCTTAACTCTAAGATGCTACTGTGAAAGCTTTTAAATTAGTGTCTGTGAATTATCCATCTTTGTATGACCAGCATTTAGCATAGTATCTAGCACACAGAAGATCATCAAAGTTCAGGAACCTTTGCATGGGCACAGTGGTAGGAACTGGGAAGAGTTGAAGTGGACTCTGCCATCATTGCTAATTCATTGTGTGTGTGTGTGTGCCTTTTTTTTTTTTTTTGTTCAAGATAAGGGCTTGCTCTGTTACCCAGGCTGGAGTGCAGTAGTCCGATTATAACTCACTGCAGCCTTGAACTCTTGGGCTCAAGCGATCCTCCTGCCTCAGCTTCCCAGAGTGGCTGGGATTACAGGCATGAGCCACCATGCCTGGCCTGCTAATTCTCTTCTACAATTGGTTCTCCTGGAAGAAGGAATTCTAGTAGTTAGAGAAATGGGAGGGGGCAGGGGTAGATCCTATGTACCACTTACTCCTTGAAGGTTGGATCTCTGTCCTGATGCTTAAACAAAGTAGTTATTCAGTAAACATTTACTGAATGGATAAACAGCTTTCTAATGAGTCAAAAGAAAAACAATCCTCATGCAGACCTCAGCGTGTTCTACTGTAGCGCCTCTCCCACCATCTGCACATTTAGCCTCCACATGCTGAGTAGCCTGTCTTTGCTTCCTCATGCCGTAGCTGTAACTACTACTTTGGAACTGACTCTTGCCTGCCTGATACTTAAGAGATACCATCTGTCTCTGGACCTCCTAGTCACAGAACCACTAAGAATAGCATTTGCATGGATTGGGGAGGTTCCCTTGGACCATACTTGATCACTTGGAGCTCGTAATGAGAGGTCGATGACTGGGAAGCCATCTGATAGAGTGTGATGAAGTCTCCTTTGGGGTCATCCATTCTCAAGGAGCCGTCAGCTGTGCCAGGGAGTAGGGATGGGCTGAGCAGTCGCTCTTGGAGATCACATTTCAGACACACTACAATAAAAGCAGCATTGGAGGAAGGACTGTGAGTAATAAGTTACCTTAGGCTATGCCATTAAGAGACAACATCTGCTATCCATTCCATCTCTACCAGGCAAGCAAGGGATAGGAGGAGGCAGGAGAGTGGAAAGAGGAAAGTCTGACTGGTTTGGGAAGGGAAAGCAGGTCTGGAACCTATAGTATCTCTATCGCTCTACCCAAGAGTTAACTTATTTTCAAGGGTCTGACATGATTTTTACTTGTTTTACTTCTGAGCTGGCTGAGGAGTTGTCTCATAGTGAGACGTCTGGCTTGTGATCCAGTCTGAGGAACATGCATCCTCTGTGGAGGAGGTAGCTAATGCCAAAATATGCAGAGGCCCTTTGGCAATCACAGAAGGAAATCTTGCTTCTGCTGCTTCCTTGTGGCTAAGCTTTGGCAACAGTGCAGGTCAGATGAAGGAAGAGCAGGAAAGCAGAAGTCAGGCAGTCAGATGACTGCTACTGTTTCTCTGTGGGCTCATTCAGGGACATTCCGGGTGGGGGGAAAAGAATAAGTTCCTGAAATAGCTTATTTTTTAATTCCCCCAAGGAAACATGAATTTAGGACTTTCTGGGCCTTGGAGCATCACAGTGGCATCAGACAATTCTGAGGAGTGCTTAGGCTAGGTAGGAGTTACTCATCTCGGTATTATACTCTTCTGTATTAAGCTTCTGCTCCAGTAGGGAACTGCATATGCCATAGTGTATGATGATCTGTTGCACAAGCTTGAATCCTTGATATTACAAAGTTCTTCAATAAAACGTATACCTGGTTCGAATACTGATAACAAACTTGTGAATATACGAATGTTAAGTATTTCTGAGAAGGCTGGTAGTTGATGTTAGTGACTTGTGAAATGACTGTACTAACTGCAACATGAGGTAAAAAAACAACATAGAAAAAAATAGAATGGCAGAACAGATGTCAGATCCAGCTGGCCCTCCTGGGCCCCGTGAATAAGACCTAGACATTAGGTCTTATCACATTAGACATTGTTAATAAGACACTAATTCTGGGTGAGATGGCCCTCAGCCTGACATGTCCCAGAGCACAGGAAGTCAGTAGGAGGGACTTTGCCTAGGACTCCAGCTTCCTCTCATTTCCTCTGTGCCTGACTTCTCCATTTCCAGTCCTGAGGCTTTAGGACTGGATAGCTGTGTTCATCTGGCTGAGGTTTTCAATTCTGGTTGCAGTAAGGATCATCTAGGGCAGCAATCCTCAATTATTTTGCCATTAGTGACTGGTTTCATAAAAGACTGGTTTTTCCACGGGGTGGTGGGGGATGGTACTGTTCCACCTCAGATCAGCAGGCATTAGATTCTCATAAGGAGTGCACAACCTAGGTCCCTTGCATGTGTAGTTCACAATAAGGTTTGGGCTCCTATGAGCATCTAATGATGCAGCTGATCTGACAGGACACGTAGCTCAGATGGTAATGCTCATTCACCTGCTGCTCACCTCCTGCTGATCTAGTTCCTAACAGGACACAGGGGTTGGGGACCCCTGATCTAGTAAACTTGAAAAAGATACTGATGTCTGGGCCCTACCCCAGACCAATTGAATCAGGGTCTCTGGGGGTGAAGCCCAGACACTGGTATTTTTTTTTTATACTTTAAGTTCTAGGGTACATGTACAAAACGTGCAGATTTGTTACATATGTATATATGTGTCATGTTGGTTTTCTGCACCCATCAACTCATCATTTACATTAGGTATTTCTCCTAATGCTATCCCTCCCCCAACCCCCCGCCCAATGGCAGGCCCCAGTGTATGATGTTTCCCGCCCTGAGACACTGGTATTTTTTATAAGTTCCCCATGTGATTCTTATTGCAGCCTGGATTAAGAACTACCCAAACTGTGGTCAGCAGAGTGTCCCAAAGCTGGGAAAGCTATTTTAGCAGGGTTTGCATCTAGAAGCAGGTGTGCTTCTCCCACCCAGAGCCCAGATGCAGATGTGGCAGACACGATACCTAAGAACAAGAAAAGAAACTCATGTGTAGCTCACCGTGTGCTCTGTTAGAGGAAGGCCTTTCTAAGGGAGGCACCTAGAGATGGGGTGAAGGGCCCTAGGCAGTCAAAGAAGCAGGTGGCATCAGATAGAGAACCTTGTAAGGAGTCAGAGTGAACATCTGAGACACACAACCCAAAGAGTCTAGAGGAGGAAAACTCGGGGTTTTTGTTTTCTTTCAGTTTTTGTAGTGAGCCATAGTCCAGAAATCTACGTGTGGCAATACATAAAATTTTAAAAATAGTGACAGCATAATCTTTTTTTTTTTTTTTGAGACGGAGTCTCACTCTGTTGCCCAGGCTGGAGTGCAGTGGCCGGATGTCAGCTCACTGCAAGCTCCGCCTCCTGGGTTTACGCCATTCTCCTGCCTCAGCCTCCCGAGTAGCTGGGACTACAGGCGCCCGCCACCTTGCCCGGCTAGTTTTTTGTATTTTTTAGTAGAGATGGGGTTTCACCGTGTTAGCCAGGATGGTCTCGATCTCCTGACCTCGTGATCCGCCCGTCTCGGCCTCCCAAAGTGCTGGGATTACAGGCTTGAGCCACCGTGCCTGGTCCGCATAATCTTTATTGTGGTTAAAATCTCACATCCACCCTAGAAGAGGCCTAATTTCCCCAGACCTCATTCCAGCTGTGCCTGAACATCTAGATTCCAGTGAAGACCTCCCCAGCAGAAAAGCTGACTGCAGTCTGGATCCAAGTTCCACTCTGCATCCCGCAGACCTACAAATTTCTGAAAAAATGATTATAGATGGAGATAAATATTCTGGCTCTGACCCTGGTGCTGAAAGCTTTGGAAAGAGAGAGGGGAAGCCAGAGAAATTCTGATTAGCACTATCACAAATGCCATGTGATAGTGGAAGAAAGGCTGGTTACAGGAGTTCTTGGCCTCTGAGGGTCCCAGCCCTCCTAATGAAAGAAGTGAATCTCTAGCCCCTTTGTTCAGAATTGCTTAGCACGAGGCAGGTTAATATAGTAGATAAAAGCCCAGGTTCTGGAGGAAGACAAATCTGGATTTATTGACATTGTCTGGGCTGAGAGTGTCAAGTGCACAAAATATAGATTTCTGATCCTAAGGGTTAAGAGTGGGCCCTGTTGCCTGACTTCAAATCTTAGCTCTGCTACTAATTTTCTGTGCAGCCCTGGGAAAGTGTGTTTAATTTCTCTAAGTCTCAGTTTTCTCATATGTAAAATGGGGGTAATATTGTATTTAATTGATTCTAAGACACATTTTTTTTCATCTCTATCTGTGTCTTACAATTGCCATTGGCCAGGTAGGCACTCTAAGTCCTTACTTACTACTCTAATCTAAAAGAGCTCTCTCAATGCAGGTAAAATACTACTTCTAAGTGACAAGAAAGAGCTGTGTAATGTTTAATGGGCAATGTCTTCTTTCTTTTTTTTAAGAAAACTTTATCATTAGGAAAATTTTTTTAGAGACAGGGTCTCACTCTGTTGCCCAGGCTGAAGTGCAGTGGCTCCATCACGGCTCACTGAAACCTTGAACTCCTAGGTGCAAGTGATCCTCCTGGCTCAGCCTCCTGAGTAGCTGAGACTATAGGTGCATACCACCGTGTCTGGCTAATTTTTTATTTTTATTTTTTGTAGAGACAGATCTATGTTGCACAGGCTGTCATTAATTCCTGGCTTCAACGGATCCTCCCACTTTTGCCTCCCAGAATGCTGGCATTACAGGAGTGAGCCACTGCACCTAGCCTGTTTTCTTTCTTACTGGTACATAAAATAGTGGTGTATCTTACAATTGATAGCATCTTAGATTCAATGACATATGGTAACAGTACCTGCCTCATTGTGTTACGTGAAGATAAAACGGGATAATGCAAGAAATGAAGTTAATTTAGTGCTTGGCACAGAGGATGGGCTTAATAATGTTAGCTATACACTAGCTTCTGTATAAAGGTGCTAGCTGCCTTAAATAGGGAAAACAGATAAGTGAATTCCAGAGGATAGGACAGGGAGAAATTGGTACTATCAGCCTTGGACAAAAGGGGTGGAAAGGAGGTTCTGGGAAGAATATTTCACACAAAGAAAAGACAGATTAAAATCAAGTTAAGTTGGCAAAGGCATCCTGGGCACTAGGTTGAAACGGGGGAGAGAGGAAAAGACTTGATGGCCATTCTTAGACAGAAAGGGTCTTGGGAAGCCTTAATCCTGTGTAGTAACACTTCCAAAAAGCCCTTCTTTGTCCTAAAGAAACAATGGTCATAAAGAGTTCTATTATAGCTGAAGAAAAGGAACATATATAAAAACTCAAATAGACTGCCAATGGCCAAGAAACAGCTCTCAAAGGAGGCAGTAACCCTAGTGGATCGTGTCAAAGCTTAGGAGAAGGGCTTTGGTAAACATCATATTCAATCCATTCTTCAACCCTCAATGATCTCTGTAGCCATTACCAGTATTCTGTTCAATGAGAAAGATAGGTACAACTCCCAGCCCTAAAGAAGATATATTTTGGTCATTTCTCTTTGGAGCTGGTCCCTGAGGACTCAGCTTTCCCAACCTCAGTGTGGCTGATTAGACTGATAGATGGGCCCATCCATCTGCAGGCCCAGCCGCCCCAGGTCCTGCCTGAGCCAGCCTTCCGAGATGGGAGAATGGAAATGGCCTTATTCCTGCCATCTAGTGGACCTGGAATGAAGTATAATTGCCAGGCAGAACAGTATCTATTATCCAGGATCTTTCTGGCATGCCCAGAACACTGGATTGATTTCTTGGTTGCAGTAATTGCCTGAACTGCTTTGTGAACATGGTCTTGAGCACTGGTTGTCCTCCCTGGGGCGTATCTCTGTAGGTTCTTTAGTTTTCCCCCATTAGCAAATGCCTCCCCAGTGAGATCTTTATTTAACCTTGGTTCTCTTCCTCTTGCCACAGGCCACATTGATATTGCTGAGGTAGCAGCATGCTCCAAATTATAATGTCAATTATATTTACCACGTTAAACATAAGAATATTGAGAAATGTGATCCACTGTGTTCTTACGTAGTCTAGCCAATTCTCTGTCATTGAGGTGTCTCAGACTTTGCCCCTAAACTAACTGGCCTTTGCTGGTTGGGCTTAATTAAGTTCAGCTTTCTAACTGTGATTGCTTCTTAGAACTTCTCTTCTTATTCCTCATGCTTATACTGGACAGCCTCATCCAATCCTTTTCCAGTCCCTAAACCTCAACAATGCTTTATTCCACTGACTCACCAATCTAGAGTCCTGATCCCAGATAAGAATAATCATAGCCTAAATATCTTTTGGGGGTTATGTACTTGGATTATCTCTGGGTCTGGAAATGTTGCTGAAACACTGTGAAGAAAGAAGAAGATGGATTTGTTCTTGGTCTGTTTCACTGTTATGTAGCCAGGCTTTGAAGAAAATCTCCATGCTGACAATATCATTGTCTATAGTCTGAAGGTCAATGTCAGTTCCCAGAATAGAACTCTCTGCAAAAGAAAGGGAAATAAAGTGTTCACTTAGATTGTAAATTTTGAGTAATATAAAATTTTAAATACATCCATCTTTTCTTTTTTGAGACAGGGTCTCATTATGTCACCCAGGCTAGAGGACAGTGGCTGTTCACACGCGCAGTCATTGCTCACTGCAGCCTCCAAATGCCTGAACTCTAGCAATCCTCCTGCCTCAGCCTCCTGAGTAGCTGGGACTACAAGCACTCACCACCAGGACTGACTAATTTTTTTAAAAACTATTTTTTAGAGATGAGGTCTCACTATGTTGCTCAGGCTGGTCTCTAACTCTTGGCCTCAAAGCAATCTTCTTGTCTCAGCCTCCCAAGTAGCTGGGATTAGCTGGGATTATAGACACTTGTCACTGGCCCAGCTTTTCCATATCCATTTTTTGATCCATTGACTGTACCTCTAGACATCTAGCCTAGAGACATTCTTGTGTAGTACACAAAGAGACATACGCAAAGATGTTTGGTATAGCATTGCTGTAATAACAACCAAAACCCCAAACAGGAAGCAACTCAAATCCCCTCAATAGGGAAATATTTAAATTATACACACTGAAACTATGTAGTATTATGCATTTGCTAACAAAGCTAAATGTACTGACATGAAAAACTAGGAGATAGTAAGTAAATAAAGGAAGTTGTAGAACAGATATAACACGATCCCATTTATGTAAAAATAAAACTATCTACATATAAATATATATACACATAAATGCATTTTACAAAGCTCTGGAAGGCTATCATCAAACTGTTAACAGTGGACAGGAAGTAGAAATAGGGCAGGGTTCTGAGATACTTTCCTTTTTTACTATTCATACTTCTGTACTGTTTTAATTTTATTGGCATCGTGCATTTCTTGTGTTAAAAAAAAATTCTAGGTCAGTCATGGCGGCTCACACCTGTAATCCCAGCACTTTGGGAGGCCGAGGCAGCAGATCACTTGAACTCAGGAGTTCGAGACCAGCCTGGCCAACATGCTGAAATCCCATCTCCACTAAAAATACAAAAATTAGCCAGGTGTGGTGGCGGGCGCCTGTAATCCCAGCTATGTGGAAGGCTGAGGCACGAGAATTGCTTGAACCTGGGAGGCAAAGGCTACAGTGAACCAAGATCGGGCCACTGCATTCCAGCCTGGGTGACTCTATCTCAAAAGAAAAAATAATAATAATAAATAAAATAAATAAAAAATAAAACAAGGGAGAAAGAAATTCACTGTGAAAGCAAACAAACAACCCCAAAATATTCTAGAATATAAAAACAACCAAAAATTATACAGCAATGCAAATTAAATATTTAGTTTAACAAAGGGGACTTCAGCTTCATGTTGTTGTTTTACAGTGAAAATGTGTTCTGTTACTACTTGTTATAAAAAATGAATTTAAAAAAACTAAAAGAAAAAAAGATGAATTTTTGGGCATCCCCTTATAGTAGAGAACCAAGCCTGGAGCATCAGTCATTGGCATACTGTATCTCACCCGTGTGGTTAATAGCAAAGAGGATGGGGAGGGTCTAGTGGAGTGTGATTTAATTCCAAATCTGAATGAATGGAGCTGGGTAGGAGGAGTAATGAGGCTTTGCTGGTGTACTTCCAGCTTCAGGCAACACTAGCTAAGGAACTAGGGTCTGGGTCTGCAGGTAAAGGTCATCAGTGAAAGCCAAATATGAGGTGGTAAATCCCTCCTTGCTTCGTCAGGAGGGATCTCTGAAATACTTTTACAAAGGGCCTAAGAAAAGCCAGTTGCTCCAATGAATTAGCTTCTGTGTATGACTCACAGACCCCAGGGAGAAGGCTGGATTATTTCTAGAACGACATTCCTGAGGACAAGTTTGCAGAGGTGGCAGACTTTCCACAGGGAACAAAGGGGCTTCAGTCCAACATACTTGTTCCAACACAGGGGAACTGTGGTGAAAAATGACTTCATGTCATATTTAACAACTTATCCTGCAGCTGAAAAGGGGCACGAAATGCATTTCTCTATGACCAGAATGATGAAAACTCTGCCATCTTCCATGAATAATTACGAAGATTCATTAGTTAACTAGTCAGTTATTTCATTTATTCCATCAGCTATAACTGACACTCTGTGCCCTTAAGGAGTTTATAAAGCAACATGAATCTTGACCATTTTTCCCCAAATTCTCATCTGCCTCATTATGTTTTAGGGTACTACCGTGATATATATAAAGTCATTGTCAAAAAAACACTCCTTGTAAGTAAAGAGAAATGTCTTTTAAAAAAATAATGTGAATTTTATTTTGTCACAGGCAAAACAAGAAGTAATTTAATTTTTCTAAGCCTGAAGCCTGTGCTTTGCTTTGAGTAACAAGTATGAAAATGACTGAGCAGCTTCTCCTCAGTGAGGCAAAACAGTTCTTAAAGCATAAAGTGGCAGCTACTAAAGCAATGCAATTGACGCCAGGCATGGTGGCTCACGCCTGTAGTCCCAGCTACTTAGAGGTCTGAGGCAGGAGGATAGCTTGAGCCCAAAAGTTCAAGACCCACCTGGGCAACATAGTGAGACACTGTCTCAGTTGCAAAACAAAAACAAAAACAAAACAAAAACAAAACCAAAAACAAAACCACAATTGAGCAAAGGAGCTAAGAAAGTAGAGAAGATAAAATTGCTTAGAGTTGAAATGACAGAATTTTGGGGAAAAGAAGTGTTTCTTTTCTTCCCCCCAGGGAAAGGGTTGATGATTAGACACTCCTACCACAGACAATGTGAGGGAACAATGCAGAGCCATCTCCCATCAAGAATCTGGAAGTAAGGAAAATAAAGGTTTCCTCAGAGAGTTAAACTATAAAATCAACCAGAATGGTGAGGCCAATGAAAAAGTTACCCTAAGAAGGGAGAATGGCTTATTGTCCAGGGCAAGATTTGACTGTAGCCGTATTGATTTATTGATGTTATGGGCGTGTGTGTGTGTGTGTGTGTGTATTTTTTTTTTTTTTGAGATAGGGTCTCACTCTGTCACCCATGTTGGAGTGTAGTGGTGTGATCTCAGCTCTCTGCAACCTCCACCTCTTGGGCTCAAGTGATTCTCCTGCCTCAGCATCCCAAGTAGCTGGGAATACAGGTGCGAGCCACCACATCAGGCTAATTTTTGTATTTTTTGTAGAGATGGGGTTTTACCGTGTCGCTCAGGGTGGTCTCAAACTCCTGAGCTCAAGAAATCCATCTGCCTCAACCTCCCAAAATGCTAGGATTGCAGGTGTGAGCCACCCTGCCCAGCCTATATTGGCATATCTAAAGAATGAATGCATCTATTGGAAGAGGAGAGGGTTGGCCAAAAATGCAGAGAACGGGAACAACAGGGATGCATGCTGGGAGTACCCACCTGAGTGCAGCTCACAGAAGGCCTGCAGACTCAGTGATGTGTCCCAGTGGCAGAGATGTGTTTTTCAAGTCTCTGCTCTTTTTTGTGATTATGGTTATGCTTCTCCCTCTAAAACATTCTGGCTTATCCTTTAGTCTTGAGCTTAGGAAGGTGTGTGTCTTTAAAAGAGTGCTGGCAAAATTAACTTTCTGATCCTGCAGAGCTAAACAACCAGGCTTGAAGCACAGCCTCTCTACGAAGGAAAATGTCATGTGGTTAGGTCCTCCTGGCAGCCAGCCAGGCAGCAGTCTTCCCTGATGTCACCCATTAATGTTCTGACATTCCTTTCTAAGTCCTTAACCTACATGTTCTTGGAAGAGCCATGGAGCAGAACTGCTTTCTTGAAAAAGTTCTCATATAATCTCCATAGAGGTGCTGTGTCTCAGGTTTGAGTTTTCAGTTCTGCAGTTTCAGAAGGGATTGAACACTCTCTTGGGGACAGACTTACATATCCAAACTGGAGACTTAATGTGTAAACCAGAACATTTTAGAGGCTAAACTTCTTTTCCATTTTCTTTGTCACTGGTCTAGGCATTCATTTCCTTGTGCTTGGATTATGGCAGTAGCTTCTTAACTGTCCTAGCAAACTCCATTTCTTTCCTTCCATTACTTATTATTACTACTACCAGTCACTTTTTCTGAAACATGGTTTCATCAGATCCCTCCTTTGCTCAAGAGCACATACTGCCTTCTTGTTGTCACTCACTCATCCTGTATCACTTGGTACTACTCATGATTCTACAAGTACCTTACTCTTTCCTTCCTCTGTGATGGCTCAGACTATTTCCTCCTCATCACTACCTGTTGAGATATTGGCATCCTTGAAGACCAAGTTCAAATGTCACCTCCTTCATGAAGTCTGCCATTATTGTATTCCCTCCATTATTATAGCCCCACAGCTTTTGGTTTACATTTGTAATATAGCTCATATTACATTTTACCTTGGTACTATTGTTATTTGGGAATACGTTTGATCTCTCCCATCTAAATGTGAATTAAAAGGTAGAAATTGTTTCTTTTCACTTTTATCCTCCCTATCAGTGCCTTGCATAGAGCTGAAGTTTAGCAAATGCCTGAGTTGAACAGTGGCTCCCTCCTCCTCAGCTCTCATTACTTTTTCCTGTAACTCTTGAGCTTCGTCTAAGTTAGTTTCCTTGCCACATGACTTCCTTCCTTCCTTAGTGCTTTCATTACTGTCAGCCCATGGCCTGCACCTCTTCCAGAACTCAACTCTTTGTCCAAGAAGTTATGCTTAACTATATCCTCCCTTATCTAGCTTTAATTGCCATCCCTGGGTATCTGTGGGCTTCATTTGGGCAATATTAATCACACTGCTGATTTTTTTTTTTTAAAGGATTTTCTTCTCTTTTCCTGAGTTTATGAAAGGCTTGATAGAAAGATCAGGGTTTGACGTGAGGCTTAAAAGTTGTTAGCAGCCAGGCACAGTGCCTCATGCCTGTAATCCCAGCACTTTGGGAGGCCAAGGCAGCCAGATCACCTGAGGTTGGGAGTTCAAGACCAGCCTGATCAACATGGAGAAACTCCATCTCTACAAAAAATACAAAAAATTAGCCGGGTGTGGTGGTGCATGCCTGTAATCCCAGCTACTTGGGAGGCTGAGGCAGAATCGCTTGAACCTGGGAGGTGGAGGTTGTGGTAAGCTGAGATCGCGCCATTGCACTCTAACCTGGGCAACAAGAGTGAAACTCTGTCTCAAAAAAAAAAGGTGCTAGCTATGTGATTTTGGGTGAAGTGGAATAGTACAACCTATTTCTTAATAAAGCACTAAAAAACAAGATGATTATCTATAAATGGCATCCAGTAGGTCCAACAAATATAATTTTCTTCCTTTTCTCTCATCCACAAAATGATGAACTCTTATATGATAATAATATGTTTTCCTTTTTTTTTTTCTTTTTTGAGACGGAGTCTCGCTCTGTCCCCCAGGCTGGAGAGCAGTGGTGCAATCTTGGCTCACTGCAAGCTCCGCCTCCCAGGTTCACACCATTCTCCTGCCTCAGCCTTGGGAGTAGCTGGGATTACAGGTGCCCGCCACCACACCTGGCTAATTTTTTTGTATTTTTAGTAGAGACAGAGTTTCACCGTGTTAGCCAGGATGGTCTCGATCTCCTGACCTCGTGATCCACCCATCTTGGCCTCCCAAAGTGCTGGGATTACAGGCGTGAGCCACTGCACCCGGCCATATGTTTTCCTTTTTCAATGCTTTTTTCCCCCTTGGTCACTGCTTTCTACTCCTAACTACCATACATAGAACACCAACAACTAGTACGTATTGTGTTCCTCACAAATACAACTAACTGTGCTAAATCTGGGGATCGGGGAGGACACTTCTCAGATGTTGAAAAATAGCTCCCTCACTGGCAGGGGAGCAGGGCATCCGTGCACTAGATGAACAGGTCACACCAATGTCATGAAATGGAAAGGTTACAGGAGTGAAACGGTGGCCCTTCGTGTTAGGATAGTTAAAGCAGTGAGGAAGGCCTGGTTCACTGCAGCCCAAGCTGTAGCCAGCATTCACATTGTTTTTGGACTTATCCTGCCCTCCTGTGGCCACAATGGGAAAAAACTAAGAAAGCCAAATGATTGAAGATTAGGTAATACCTGAAGTAGACCCTCTCAGAAGACAGCTTAAAATAGGCTTATAAAATTAAAGTGTGTTTAAAATAGGAGACTTTAACACACATACATGCATATACAATGTCTGTATTTCTCTCTTCACATAAAATGTCAAAAGTAGAGGCCCAGGAAAAGGTGCTTTTGCCCAGTCCTCCACATCTTCCCCTGTGCCACAGCGCCCTGACCTCTAGGCCTGACCTGTTCCTTTCCGAATGACATTCATGAGGCCTGTACTTGGATGTCATGGATGGGCTTCAGACATTCTGAGAACTCCTTGAAATTATATATAATTCATCTGTACATGCATAGATGTATTTTGGTGGGGTGGGGGAAGGGGGAAAGCCCCTAGCTTTTGTCAGATTCTCAAAATAGCTCTATGACCCCCAAAAGGTCAAGAACCACTACAGAGACTATAGAGTCACAGTATCTTAGCCTGCCTGGGTCGATTTACAATTAGCTGTCTACTCTCTGAATACAGGATAGTTATAGGATGTTAACAACCAGGGTAAATAATCACAGCAGATAAAGCTTAGTCAGGAACAACAGTGCAGCATCATCCAACCATTGTCTTTAAATCAACACAACATGAGAATAATCTAGCAGCTCACAACGGTGAGGCAGTTGAGCTTGTCTTTCTAAGCTCATTTACCCTATTTGTGGAAGTGATGCTTGGACCCTAGGAAAAAGGAGAAGCCCCTTGAAAAGAGGTGGCAGGGGTGGTGGTAGTGGTTATCAACATGCGAACTCAGTGCAGAGAGGTGAGTGCAGGAATGGACCTAGCGATGACTACCTTCCTGGAGCCCCAGTATGTAAGAGGATCAAAACATCACCATAACTGTAATGAGATAGAGAAAATTTATATCCCAGAACTCTTTGCAGAGAGAGAACTGTTGTCATTCATTCATTCATTCGCCTAGTCATTCATTTATTTAGTTTGTCATTCAAGCACTTATTAGTTTACTGTCTTTTATGAGCCAGGCACTTATTGATGTCATCAAGAAAAGAGACAAATTGCCTACTTTCGTGACTTACATTCTAGTGAGAGAATAGATAATAAGCAAATAAAATAGAATACAATTTCAGACAATGATAGATACTATGAATAAAAATAAAGGGGTGTGTGTGTGTGTGTGTGTGTGTGTATGTGTGTGTGCGTGCATGCTTGCATGCATGTGAATTTTTAGCTTGGCTGGCCAGGGAAGTATTCTCTAAGAAGGTGACAGTTGGGCAGAAACTTGAATGAAGTGAAGTGAGTCATAAAAACATTTGTGCAAAGATTGTTTCTTACAGAGAGATGAGCCAGTTCAAAGGTCTTGAGATGGAAATGAGTTTTTTCTTTTGGGGGATTAGCCAGAAGACTAAAGCAGAATAAAGAAGGAAGTGAGGATGAGCTAATAAGCTGCTGGGGTGAAGGACAGGACCCCCAAAGTGGCACACTCATGTATCAACAGGGTTCACTACACTTGCTTTGAAGAAGGGTGGGTTCCATTATTTGGTATTGCTCAGGAAGTGTGCAAGAATGGGGCAAAGTAAAGCAAGTTCCTTTTTCTTTCTCTTTTTCTTTGCAGCTCTTAGCTTCTAAACAATTGCTGAATTAGCATTTTAAAAATATTTGTTTGAAGGTGTGCCCAAGCTATCAGCTTGTGTGAGGTGCCCCATGTCCCAGCCCAGCCTTACCGCTTATGCTTTCCTGTTGTGTGGTGCTGGCAGGCAGTGGGGAAAGAGGGAAGAGGAATCTGGGAGTTCCATGAGCAGAGCTCAAGCAGAGATCCTTCAGCTTGTAGTGGACATGCCTCTATCCCAGCTCTGGTCAGCTACCCAGGGAATTCTGTTGTTAGCAGTTGTCCATTCACCTGCCCTCATCAAGCTAATATAGTCTAAGGCAGGCTGAAAAAAATAATTGACTGTTAACTAAAGAACAAATGGTTCACAATGGATGATTTATATTAGGGATGTCCAATCTTTTGGCTTCCCTGGGCCACACTGGAAGAAGAAGATTTGTCTTGGGCCACACATAAAATGCACTAACACTGAAGATAGCTGAGGAGCTAAAAAAACAAATCTTGTAATGTTTTAAGAAAGTTTACGAATTTGTGTTGGGTTGCATTCAAACCCATCCTGGGCTGCATACGGCCTGCGGGGAGCAGGTTGGACAAACTTGATTTACATCATTTCTGACTAGGGAATAGTGGGTTCTGTTTGGGCTGCTATCACAAAATATCATAAACCCGTTTTTTTTTTTTTTTTTTTTTTAACCAAAGCCACTATTTCTCACTGTTTTGGAGGCTGGGAAGTCCAAGATCAAGGTGCTGGCAGATTCAATGTCTGGGGAGGACCTGTTTTTGGTTGATAAACGGCCCCTTCTCACTGTGTCCTCATATGGTGGAGGCGGCAAACAAGCTCCTTAGGGAACATTTTATAAAAGCACTAATCCTATTCAGGAGGATTCTGCCCTCCCTCATGACCTAATCCAGCATTCAAAGGCCCCACCTCCTAATACTATCTCATTGGTGATTAAAGGTTTCAAAGATTAATTGTAGGGGGGGTGGGATACAACATTCAGACCATAGCAGACTCCCTTAGCTCTAAGATAGGTCTCAAATACTATAGTTTCAAATGTAGTATTTCAGCCTTTAGTAAACAGATGAATTGGGTAAGAAAAAGTTTAGAGAGTGTTTTGGCTGGAAGAGTAGCCTTTTTAGAATCTCTTTTTCTTAGGCTTGTGTGTTTCTAAGAGGGCAGAAGTGGGGACTGCCCTGTGAGAGAAGCTGCACTGCACCCCTCACCTCTGGAGCCACGTAAGTGTTCCTGGATTGCCAATCCCACTTTGAATTGAGTGACTTGCTCTGCCCTGGACAGCCCAGAGAGAAGATATTGCAGGTACGGGAGAGAAGGGCCCTGGTTAAGGCAGGGTATACCTGCCTCTGGCACCAGTTGTAGCACCTTATCTACCTCTGTACCCACTGCACTAGCACAGTGTTTAGCATACAACAGGGGCTCAGTAAATGTTATCTTGAACAGAAGAAACTAGCCAGCCTGGTGCTTACTTTCTCTGTGACCTTAGGCCAGTCACTTCATCTCTTTAAGCTCAATTTCTCCATCTGTAAAATGGGAATGATAGTAATACCTAGGCTAAGGGTTTACTTGAATATGAAATAATGACACTTGACTCCTGAAAGCAATTTGTGGACTTTAAAGCACCATGCAACTATAAGGGATGATTAGAGTATAAAGCTGCCTCCCAGCTGTCTATGTAGTAGATATGAACATTTTATTCACTAAAAGCCAGTGCCATTTCTTTTGCTGAAAATTTTCTCTTCAACAAATATCTAAGTTGCAGGAAAATATATTTTATCTATGGGTCTCAATGGCTCTATTTTCATTTTATTGGAAAAATGCAGCTTATATGCAAAAGAGATGGATCACTATTGATTGAAATATTCCAAAGTCTAAAGTATTTTTTGACATGAGAAACACTAGACTTAGAAGGTATTTTAAAAGTCTTCTTTTTCTACAGAGACTAATACATATATTCTATAAACCAAAAAGCATTTAATGTAAATTGCAATGCAAAATTGAAAAGCTGGGAAGAAATGTTGTCATAGGCACTGTGGTGGGGGAGGGAGCAGGGGAAGGGGTTATTTAGAAGTTTGAATCAAGAAGAAAGCAGAGCTAGGAAGGCATTACATCTTTTGACATGACCCAAGAATCACACCAAGCAGTTGTGACTCCTTAATACCTAAGGGAACTGAAAGAAAGAGCTGCCTTGAGGTGAAAATAAAAGTAAGTGGAGCCATGAAAGAAAGGACTTACGTGGGGGAGCTAAGTAGAGTAAGGAAAAGCTAAAGAAGACACTCAAATCAAAGAAAGTCATAAGACATACTCTTTCATTTTTTTTGAGACGGAGTCTCACTCTGTCCTCTAGGCTGGAGTGCAGTGGTGCAACCTCGGCTCACTGCAACCTACATCTCACAGGTTCAAGTGCTTTTCCTGCCTCAGCCTCCTGAGTAGCTGGGATTACAGGTGCCTGCCACCACGCCTGCCTAATTTGTGTGTGTGTGTGTGTGTGTGTGTGTTTATTTTTATTTTTTTTTAGTAGAGATGGGGTTTCACCATGTTGGCCAGGCTGGTCTTGAACTCCTGACCTAAGTGATCCGCCCACCTCAGCCTCCCAAAGTGCTGGGATCACAGGCATGAGTCACCGCACCCGGCCCTAAGACATAATCTTAAAAAAATTGTAGATAGACTGTATAACAGCTGTGCAAGAGACTCTGTGTGTATATATATGCATTTTTGTAGATCGGCGGGTGTATCTTCAGGGTATTACATTCCTAGCAGTGGGGCTGGTGACTTCTAGGGATAGAAGTAAAACACATATGTAATTCTGTGTTTAAAAATAAACACATGCCACTTCTATTGGTGTTATACTTTTTAACTTTTGCCAATCTAAATAATGGGTAGGAAATACTATTTTGGTATAGTATTAATTATCATTTCTCTAATTATGGGTGAGGTTGAACACATTTTCATGTTTAAGGACCATTTAAAAATCTGTTTCTGAATTATGTGTTAATGACTTTGGTCCATTTTTCTCTAGTGTTTTTGGTCTTTTATTCCTCAGTTTTAAAGTGTTCTTTATATATTAGTGATATTAGCCTTTTTTTTTTTCCATGGCATAAATTGCAAATACTTTCTCCTGGTTTTTCAGTTGTCTTTTGACATTGTTTATGGTACTTTCTGCCATGCCAAAGATTTTTATTTTCATATAGTTAAATAAATAAATCTTTTCTTTATTGTACTTGGATTCTGAATCACAGTTAGATGACCTTTATCTATGCTGAGATTATAAAGAAATTCACCAATGTTTTCTTTTAATACTTTTAATGTTATTATTTACATTTGGATTCCTGGTCCATTTGGAATCTTTTCCAGATGGCTAACCAGTTGTCCCTGCATTACTTTTTGAGCAAGTTCATCTCTGCCTTAGTGATTTGAGATGTTTCCTTTATCCTATGCTAAATTAATATCTATATTTGTGCCTCTTTCTGGACCTTGAATATGTATATAGTTGTGGCCCAATCAATTCTTGCACTGTACCAACTAATGCTCTAGTGCTGGGTATATGATGGGGCTGGTTTCAGACAAGAGAAGTGGCCAGATTGTCCCCAGATTGGGTAATGGCAACATAAGTCATTTGCCAAGTAAAGCAGTGGTGTCAAGCATGTTAGGGGATCGGGAATGAGGAGAGAAGAGGTGAGATTTAATCAGAACTTCTTTTAAGCAAACATCTCCTAAAGAGAGAGAGTGAGAGATATGATAGAGAACTTGAGCTTATTGAGCTGAAGAGAAGGCAGAAAAGGAGGTAAAAAGAAAGAGCCAAAATGAAGAAGAGTAAATAAGGGAATTCCAGTCTGGTTAGGTTCCAGTACCCAACAAACTGATTTTCTTGTAAAAAACAGCTATAAACTCTGAACAGTATTTATTTTATTTTATTTATTTATTTTTTTTGAGCCAGAGACTCATTTTGTCACTCCGGCTGGAGTACAGTGGTGCAATCTTGACTCACTGCAACTTCCACCTTCCAGACTCAAGTGATTTTCATGCTTCAGCCTCCTGAATAGCTGGGACTACAGGTGTGCACCACTGCATCTGGCTAAGCTTTGTATTTTTAGTAGAGACAGGATTTCACAATGTTTGCCAGGCTGGTCCTGAACTCCTGGCCTCAAGTGATCTGCCTGCCTCAGCCTCCCAAAGAGCTGGGATTACAGGTGTGAGCCCCTGCGCTTGGCCTGAACAATATTTAAAAATCAACTACCTGAAGGCTCTGCAGAGTGAACAAAAGTAGACAGACTTTGGAGAGGAGTTGAAACTTGGAGTAACCAAGTAAACCAGCAAGGAATGAGTTCCCCATTTTTTGCACTTTCTAAGAGTGACTGCAGTCACAATAGTGTGGAGGCAGCTAAAAATTGGAAAGGAAAGCCTTTGTCTTTCACTAGCATTGCCAGGGTAAGGAGTCTGGGGCAACCAGGACCTCCAGAGAGTGAGGAAGAAATCCATGAAATGAGAGAGCCAGAGCCGGAGTGCCCTAAATTATGTGTTTAAACTTGGCCTAGGTAAATAGCTGATTGGACCTTGCACTGTACACATATGGGGTGAACTGAAAGCAGCTTATAGTTTAGGCTTAAAGATTGAGACTAAGATCTGAAGTCCCTGCTCACTGCAGGCACAACAGGTTGTAGTTTGAGTTTAACTGAGTTGATTGTCTGAAAAATAAACACTTTTCAGAGCAATATAATAGAATCCAGAGTCTTTATAACGCAATGTTCACAAAATACAACCCAAATGTTTTGGCATACTGAGACAGAAAACTATGACTCAGTCTCAAAGGAAAATATAAGTCAACAGATGCAAACCCCAAGATGACAGAGATGTTGGATTTATCAGGCAAGTATTTTAAAATAGCATAATTAGAATTTGCTCAAGGAAGAATGGAAAATATGTTAATAATAAATGAAAAGATAGGACAATACTAACCAACCAAGCAAAAAGTCACAGTCTTGGGCTGTGCAGAACAATTTAAAAAGATTTAACATTTGGGTAATTGAAGTCCTAGAAAGAGAGAGAGAAAGAATGAGGCAGACAAAAAACAAAAAAAAAAAAGGCAGAAAATTTCCTAAGTTGGGTTAAAGATATAAATTTACAGGCTGGGCACAGTGACTCATGCCTGTAATCCTGGCATTTTCAGAGGCCAAGGCGGGAGGATTGCCTGAGCCCGGGAGTTTGAGATCAGCCTGGGCAACATGGTGAAACGTCATCTCTACCAAAAAAATTACAAAAATTAGCTGGGTGTGGTAGCACGAGCCTGTGGTCCCAGCTACTTGGGGGACTGAAGTGGGAGGATCACCTGAGCCCAGGAGGTAGAGGCTGCAGTGAACTGTGATCACACTACTGCACTCCAGCCTGAGTGACACAGTGAGACCCTATCTCAAAATAAAAAAGATAATCAATTTTCAGATTCACGAGGCTCAGGGAACCCCAAATAGGTTGAATTAGAAGAAATTCACACCTAAACACATCATTGTCAAGCTGCTGAATAATAAACATAAGAGAAATTTCTTGAAATTGCTAGAAAAAATTATCTTTTACATACAGAGAAAAATGAGTTAGGGACTGCAACTTTTGATCAGAAACCATGAAAGGCCAGAAGACAGTGGAACAACATCAAGCAGTCCTCCCACCTCAGCCTTCCAAGTAGCTGGAACTACAGGTGTGCACCACCACACCTGGCTAATTTTTTGATTTTTTGTAGATGAAGTCTCACTATGTTGCCCAGGCTGGTCTTCCACTCCTGAGCTCAAGCAATCCTCCCTGGTTGGCCTCCCAAAGTGCTGGGATTACAGGTATGAGCCACCATGCCTGGCCCTCTTAAGTTCTTTAAAATATGTTCTTTAAGTTCTTTAAAACATGTTTGCTTAAAGGTAAAAACTTTTTTTTTTTTTTTTTGAGACAGGGTCTTACTCTGTCACTCAGGCTGGAGTGCAGTGGCGTGATCATGGCTCACTGCAACCTTGACCTTCCAGGCTCAGGTGATCCTCCCGTCTCAGCCTCCCGAGTAGCTGTGATTACAGGTGCACACTACCATGCCAGGTTAATTTTTGTATTTTTTGTAGCGATGGGGTTTCACCATGTTGCCCAGGCTGGTCTTGAACTCCTGAGCTCAAGAGATCTGCCTGTCTTGGCCTCTCAAGGTGCTGGGATTATAGGCTAAAGCAAAGATTTCAACACTTTCTTGTGGAGTTTATGTAGATGTAATACACGTGACAATTTAACATGAAAGATAGTGTATGTGAATGGGAGCAGTAAATGGACTTAACAGCAAGTTTTCTATATTTTACATGAAATGGTACTATATATATTAATTCTGAGTAGGCTGTAAAATAGTTTTTAAAATACATTTTAATTCCCACAAGGTCTTTATATTTTATGTGACTATTGTAATCCTGAGGTTTCTATATTTTATATTAAATGGTATTATATTGACTCTAAGTAGACTGTAAAAAGTTAGGTATATATAATGTAATCCATAGGGAAACCACAAAAATTGCAAAGATGAATGGCTAAATGACAATAGACAAATTAACATGAAATTGAAAAATATTTAAATAATCTAAAAGAAAGCAGGAAAGCAGGGAAGAAAAATGAAAAACAGGACAAACAGAAAATGAAATGGTAGACCTGAGTCCAACTGTAAGAATATGTATGGTAAATGTTAATGGACTCTACATTCTAAATAAAAGCCAGAGATGATGAGAATAGACATAAAGCAAGACCCAGCTATATGCTGTCTACAAGAGAGAGACTTTAAGTATAAAGACATAAATGAGTTGAAAGTAAATGGATGGGAAAAGATAAACCATAAAAACAGTAAGACGGCAGGGTGCGGTGGCTCACGCCTGTAATCCCAGCACTTTGGGAGGCCAAGGCAGGCGGATCATGAGGTCAAGAGATCGAGACCATCCTGGCTAACATGGTGAAACCCTGTCTCTACTAATAATACAAAAAATTAGCTGGGCGTGGTGGTGGGCGCCTGTAGTCCCAGATACTCAGACGGCTGAGGCAGGAGAATGGTATGAACCTGGGAGGTGGAGCTTGCAGTGAGCCGAGATCACATCACTGCACTCCAGCCTGGGCAACAGAGTGAGACTCTGTCTCAAAACAACAACAACAACAAAACAGTAAGACCCAAGATAAATAAAAACATATATCCACACAAAGATTTGTGTACAAACATTCATAGCAGCTTTCTTCACAACAGTCAAAAACTGGAAGCAATAGAAATATCCATTAATATGTAAATGTTTAAACAAAATATGACACATTCATGCAATATACCACTCCTCAGCAATAAAAAGAAAACTCACTACTGATATTAACATGGACGAATCACAAAATCTGAATTAAAAAATATAAATACTAAAGGTGTGTGTACTTCAGGATTCCACTTACACAAAATAGAGACTAATCTATAGACAAAAAGCAGATAAGTGGTCTTACCTGGGGCTGGAGGGATGGATGGAATGTAAAGCGGCAAGAAAAATCTTTTTTGAGGATGAGGGAAATGTTCTGTATCTTGATTGTGATGATGATTTGTGGGCATATACATTGGTCAAAATTCACTGAATTGTATACTTTGAATGGATGCACCTTCGGTATATAAATTAATCCCCAATAAAGGAAGGAAAGGAAACATTTTTTAAACTCCAATTTTTAAATAATTTTATATTTTCTACTGAACTCAAAAAATTATTTAACTCAAGTTTTAAAGAGAACAATTTGCTATTTTTCTGAGACCATGACTTCTGTTAATGAAATAAACAAATATCTCTCTGTATTAAATATCTTTAGGTAATAAATACAACAGTGGTTCTAATTTAGTCTAACACCAGAGGGAAATGACTTTAATGCAGTTATCAAAGGCAGACACAATGAAGATACCGAAAGGGAGAAAATCAATATCTGTTCTGACAATTGCACTGAAGCATAGAAGAGGCTCCCTACTTGCCTCCAGCCCTTTTTTTTTCTGGCATTCTTTAGGAAGCAATAAATTTTTATCTTCTATGTTTGGGTTGTTAACATTTGGTGTTTCCTGAGAACACATATGGAGAAAATACCGTTCCAAAAGAGCTTGACATTGATCCCTGGCAAAGTCTAGGAGGAAATACTAAACAGATGGTTTGCGAGCACTTAGAAAGGGAACCTGATATCCTTGTGTATGACTAAGAGATATAGACTAGCTGACAGCATCATTAGGTTGATTTGTAACTGGCTGAATGACTTACATACCCAGTGAGTGCAGACTGCTGTCAACCTGCACAGATGCCCTCTGGATGCCAAAGTTATCGATCTCAGTGGCTATTGTAGTTTTGGCATATTTATTACCTAGTCATTCTTCATAAAGCTATTGTAAAATTTTTATTGTATGCAAATACATGCAATAAAAATGTAAGCTATGAAGCACAACAACAAAAGCGAACACTCATGAATCCTTTATTTAACTTCAGATGTAGAACATCATTAATACTCCTGAGATATCTACATGCTTTTCCATAATCTTCTCCAGAAGAAATCTTGCCACACTGACTTTTATTTTTATCATCTTTTTTTTAAAAAGTAGTTTTGTGGCTGGATGCAGTGGCTCACACCTGTAATCCCAGCACTTTGGGAGGCCAAGGTGGACAGATCACTTGAGGTCAGGAGTTCAAGACCAGCCTGGCCAACATGGTGCAACCCTGTCTCTACTCAAAATACAAAAATTAGCCAGGCGTGGTGGCATGTGCCTGTAATCCCAGCTACTCGGGAGGCTGAGGCAGGAGAATGACTAGAGCCTGGGAGGCGGAGGTTGTGGTGAGCTGAGATTGCATCACTGCACTCCAGCCTGGGCGATAGAGCGAGACTCCATGTCAAAAAACAAATAAATAAATAAAAGTACTTTTGTTACTTTAAATAACACTTTATAATTTTAGTTTTGAGCTTTATAAATAAGTGTCATACAGTATACACTGTATCTGTTTTTTTCCTCAATATTGAAAAGATTCATTCACATTGTTATGTATAGCTGTGGCCCATTTGTTTTCAAAAATGCATGCTATTCCACCAAACATTCCTTGTAATATTTATTCTGTATATCAACTTTTTTTTTTTTTTTTTTTTTGAGACAGAGTCTTGCTCTGTCATCCAGGCTGGAGTGCAGTGGTGTGATCTTGATTTATTGCAGCCTTGACCGCCTGGGCTCAAGTGATCCTCCTGCCTCAGATTCCTGAGTAGCGGGGACTACAAGTGCATGCCACCATGCCTGGCTAATTTTGTTTATTTTTTGTAGAGATGAGGTCTCACTATGTTGTTGAGGCTGATCTTGAACTCTTGGGCTCACGTGATCCTCCTGCCTTGGCCTCCCAAAATGCTAGGATTATAGGCATGAGCCACCACACCCAGCCATTTTCATGTATATTTTGATGAACCGAAATTCTTCATTTTAATGTAATTATACTTACCAATCTTTTGTTATAAGGGCCGGGCGCTGTGGCTCATGTCTGTAATCCTAGCCCTTTGGTAGGCCGAGGCGGGCATATCACCTGAGGTCAGGAGTTTGAGATCAACCTGGTCAACATGGTGAAACCCTGTCTCTATTAAAAATACAAAAAATTAGCTGGGCATGGTGATCCACACCTGTAATCCCAGTTACTTGGGAGGCTGAGGCAGGAGAATTGCTTGAACCCAGGAGGCGGAGGTTGCAGTGAGCTGAGATCATGCGACTGCAGTCCAGCTTGGGTGACAGAGACTCCGTCAAAAATCTTTTATTTTGTGATTAGCAAACTTCATGTCTCATTTAGGAAACGCTTCTTCCTCTTCCCCAATCTCTGTCATGAAAATTTTCTCCTATACCTTTTTTTTTAAAGTTTTACATTTTACTTTTCACATTGAAGTCTTTAATCCATCTAAAAACATTATTATAAATGGTGTGAGGTAGGAATATTTTTTCCTATATGGAATATTGATAGTTTCAATATGACTTAATGGCTAAATCCATCCTTTTCACACTGCTCTGCCACGTCAGCCAAGCCACATATCAAGTTTTCATGTGGCTGTTTCCGGACTTCTCTAATCTATTCCAGTTTGGACAATTTGTCTGTTCCTATGTAAATACGACATTATCTTAATTAGAATAGCTTTATAAACCATCTAAACATCTGGTAAGGCAAACCCCTAGCCTTAATATGTATCTTTACTTCTAATATATAGAATATATATATTCTAGAATATATATTCTTTCTATATATATAATATATAATACACACAGACACACATACATGAATCAGCTTGTCAAGTTCATCTAAAAACTCTGACAGGATTTTTTTTTTTTTAAGAGACGGAGTCTTGCTCTCACCCAGGCTGGAGTGCACTGATGCGATCATAGCTCACTATAACTTTAAATTCCTGAGCTCAGGAGATCCTTCCTCCTCAGCCTGCCTAAAGATTTTTTGTAGAGAGAGGGTTTTGTTATATTGCTCAGGCTCAAACTTCTGACCTCAAGCTATCCTCCCACCTCAGCCTCTCAAAGTGCTAGGATTACAAGTATGAGCCACCACACCTGGCCCTGAACTGTTGATCTCTATTGCTCTTTTCAACTGAAGCAGTATAGAGAAGAGTTAAGCATGGGGGCATTGGAGCCACACTGCTTGGATGTGAATCCTTTTCTGTCTCAACTGAAAAACGCTGGGAAAGTTATGATAGACAAGAAAATATGCCTTAGTTTTTTCATCTAGATAAACAAGGATTAAATAAGATAATATGTAGAAACTATTTGGAACAGAAAGTATTTGAACAGTAAGTATTCAATAAAATGTTGCTGTAATTATGATCTAAAAACAAATGTTAGAATATTAAGAGACTGTGGCTTTAGTTCACATATCTTTTCCTCAAGGCTCAGAATTTATTTAAAAACAAAATAAGTTAGCAGCATTATTCCCATGATTTATGGCTCTTCTATGGGGTTAACCTTGGTTGCTAGAATTGGCAGGTTCTCCTCTATCCTAAAATATATGATCAAGATCCAGCATTAGGGATCTGCTCTAGGGTTGTAGGGTTGGCTTATATGTAAAGAGGACATTTAAGGACAAAGAAAGCATCTGGCTTTCCCTATGAGAGGTATATCTCTTCTTATCTCTATTTCTTGAACCAACAGTTCCTAGTTCTCCTTCAAGAGGAAAAGAGGAAAGAGGAACAAAATAGAGACTGAACAGCAAAGAAAGGCTATGAGAACTATGGAAAAAGTTTTATAATATTATGTTACACGAAAACAAAACATTATATACATGAATTATAACTACATAACATAAACATGAGTGAACAACTGAGCAGCAATGTGCAAAAATAAAAGTGCAATGAGATGGTGAAATGAGTAATTTTAAATTAAAAATTAGTCATATTCTTAATAAAATATGAATTGAAATAGAGCTTGAAATTTTCTCAGTAAAAGGCATATATAAGAAGGACTTCTACTACTATTAATATCAGTAGATGACATTTATTTGTTTGTGCCAGGCACTGTTATAAGTGCTTTCTTTCCATGTAAGTTGTATTTAATCATCACAAAAACCCCATAAGGTAGCTATTATTTTACAAATGAGCTTTATAAAATAAGCTATTTTATAAAGCTCTATTTTATAAATGAGAAATTTGTGGAATAAATAGTTAAATTAACTTGTTCAAGATTACATAGTTCTAGAGTAAAATGTAAAAACCCAAAAGGATAGTTAAATAAATGATGATTAATTCATACATTGGAATATTTCATAGCTATGAAAAGGAAGGTATTGGATCTCTATGTGCCAATATGGAAAAATCCTAGATAAATAGCTAAATGTAAAAAAAGCAGAGCAGTTGGTATGGTATAGTCTCATTTTTTGTCAAAGTAAAAAATATCAATAACAATGTTACATGTATATCAGTATATGTGCATGTGTAATGAGGGCAATTCAGTAGAATGTGTCCTACAGTGTTGATGGTAGTTATCTCTGGAGGCTTGAATTTTGGTCATTTTGAACTGTTTCTATTATGCCTCTATAATGTTTACATTTGTATAATGCATAATAAAAAATATTAAAATAGCCAGGCAAAAGCTATTACAAACAGCACTGGACAGGATCTTTCAGCAAAATTTTAAAATAAAGAATAAAATGAAAAAGACCAGGAACAAATTAAAGGAAGTCCCATTTATACAGTTAGAAGAAAATATATAATAGGTTATATGGTTAAAATTTACAGAAAACCTTACCTAATGTGGATGCAATTTAAAGTTAACCTTTCCATATTAGATCCTGTTAAGGAACTTTCTAAAATGTGAGTCTACTTTCTTAATTTCTAAATTCATTATTTTTTGATGATCCTGGATCTTGCAGGGTCTCTAAGTAATTTTTGTGATAATTAGTTCTCACTGTGCAGAACTATACTAAAGTAGGCAGAATTTAGATTGATCAAAGGACATACTCTCATAGTTATTTTATAAATGAATCAGCAATATCAACATTTGCTTTTGACTTAGTTCTCTCTGAAAAGTGGAGTATAGATAATTTGTATTTAGTGGATGATCATTGCTATTGGAGTAAAAGAATTATAACTAGGTTAAGAAGTGTTTGAATCAATTCATGATATTCACAAGTTATTGAGGGAAGCTATGGTTGTTTGGGACATATCCCTAACTATTTTAGCTGATGTCACAGAGGTTGTACCCCAACCACTCACAAATCATTTGTTGTTTTTTTTTTTTAATCATTCATGTGTTTTGTCAAGAAATATTTATTGAGAATCTACTGTGTGCCAGGTGGAGTGATAAGCATTAGTGATAGAAAGATATATAAGACACAGTCTTAGTTCCAGGTAACTGAGAGTTCACTTGAGACCTGGCCATTAAAAACAAATCTCAGAAATATAACAAACCATCCATATACAAAAATTTTCAAAAACATTAATAAAGTATAGCTAACTTTTATGGAACACTTACATGATCTCATTTAATTCCCACAACTACTACATGGGGTAGGAATAACTGAGGCTTAGTGAGGCTAAATACCTTGTCCAAAGTTGCACACCTAGAAAGTCATAGAAACTGCAGTTTAGACTTGGGCAACCTAATTTTGGAGCACCCATCCTTCTGAGAATGAGAGAAGCTGCTGTTGCTAATGTCTTGATAACAACACCAAGATGAATTAAAACACTAAGGGAATAAAATAATTAATTATGAGGAAAGCACAGGCAAACTAGGAAGATTTTGAGCAATGAGTCATATACACTTAACCCACAAAGAGAAATTACAAGCTATTTATGGGAGGATGCATTATTCAGAAGCAAATGGGAAATTACTGGAAGAGTCATCGGCACTGACACAGGTAGAAAGCTGTTTTCCTGCATTTAAAAGCTCTTCTATACAATGCTAGCCACTAACTATTCTAAAGAAAGGCATCAGGCAGCCTTAGTGTACTCTAAGCTCTATGCCATTAGAGACATAACAAGTTCTTTCTGGTGACAGTCACAGAAGGCAGAAAAGAATATAGTCCATGCCTGATCTGTCATTGGCCAAAGAGAGAGAAAAAGAGCTTCTCTCTCACAGATTCATTTTGAGAACCCAATGAGAAGGGCTCTGACTGGTGGCCTAGGGAACTATGATTGCCTCAACCTGCGTCATGACCCATTCTGTGACCAGGAAGGTGGAGGTGTTACCGGAGAAAGGGGATATGGAGGATGCCAGGCTGACCAAGAATAGCCTCCATGGGTATCAAAGTCATTGATTCACTCAACAAATATGTACTGATAATGCAGGATATACACCAGGACACAGAAATGAGTAAGACAAGTTCTAATGCCAAGATGCTTACAGTTTAATGTAGAGGGAAAAGATATCAAGTAGTTTACAATTTAGGCGAGAAGACACAATTATTGCACAAATAAAGCAATGGTGAACGATTCTACATGCTATATAATTAAGTGGTAAATTGCATGGTAGAGAACACAAGTGATGTGGTTGTTCTAAGAAGTGATGTAGTTGTTCTAAGAAGAGGAAAATCAATACAGTAGTAATGAACTTGAATTTGGATTTAAGGAATGAGTAGGGTTTGTCTGGAAGAGAACAGAGGAAGGAATTCAGAGGGAAGAAGAGGGAATTCAGAGGAAAAGACTGCTATGAGTACAGGGATGGAGATAGAAAGGTCAGTGAAGAGACAGGAGTGGACACAGTGAGAGCTCATGAATCACACGGCTAAGGCTGGTTGCCTTCCCTCCCCTGCCAGAACAATGTCAGTGGCTGCATGATGGTGGAAGAATCTACATGTGTCAGAATCTGACAGGAACCACACCCTTAGTTACCAACCCTCCCTCCTACCTAATTAGAGGGAGATGAGATAGGAGGGGGAGGAAGAGTGAAGTCATCCGCATGGGACCAGAAAGAGATCGACGGTATCAGAACAGTGGCCACTTCCATGTGTGCACAACCATGGAAAAGGCCAGTACAGCCCAAAAGGACTGAAGGAAGGTGAACTGTAACTTTAGTGTTGGATGAATTAAAACTGGTCCAAAAACCTTTGAACTCCATAATTTAGAGATCTCTACTTGACTTCGTGACTAAAATATTTTCATACATTTCCACTGCCTTAGAATGAAATACAATGTTTTAGCATGGCAGAGATGGTCATTTTCATCTAATCCTTGCCTACCTTTAACCCTCACTCCCACCTCTGCCTGACAGGCTCTGGTGTAGGGAATCATGGGCATTTCTCATGGGCACATCTTGCTTTTCATATCTCTGGGTCTCTTTTTTGAGTGGCCCTTTTCCTCTTTCTCTGCTTAGCCAATTCCTACTTGTCTTCCAAGACAGTGGTCCCCAGACTTTTTGACATGATAGGCTGGTTTCATGGAAGACAATTTTTCCACAGATGGGTGGGTGGAATGGTTTTGGGATGAAACTGTTCCACCTCTGATCATCAGGGATTAATCAGATTATCATATAAGAAGCACACAATCTAGATCCCTCACGTGCACAGTTCACAATAGGATTTGCTCTCCTATAAGAATCTAATGTCACAGCTGATCTGACAGGAGGTGGAGCTCAGGCAGTAATGCTCACTTGCCACCACCCTTCCCTCCCCTCCTGTTGTGTGACCCAGTTCCTAACGGGCCACAGATGGTACCAGTTCATGGCCTGGGTGTTGGAGACCCCTGCTCTAAGACACAGTTTGAATATTTCTTCTTCCAGGAAGTGTAGGATTGTGGGTAACTTAGATTTACTTATTTGTGCTTATTTGCAGTTTTAATTTGTAATAAACATGAATATTTTTTAGTACATAAATATCAAGGAAAATGTCATTAAGGTAAACAGAGTGACTGGAACAAGGGGAAAGACCACTATGTAGGACCACTCCACACTTTCTCTCCAAAGAAATCCTAGAAGGTAATTCAAAAATAAAAGTCTGGCCAGGTGTGGTGGCTCACGCCTGTAATCCCAGCACTTTGGGAGGCCAAGGTGGGTGGATCGATCACCTGAGGTCAGTTCGAGACCAGCCTGGCCAACATGGTGAAAGAAAGTCAAAACTAGACTTTTTTTTCCCCCATGGGGTTAGCAAAGATAAAAAAAACAAACAAGGATAATTCCTAGCAGGAAAGTCTTATTTACTATTGGTGGAAGTGTGAATTGGTATGATCTTTTTGGAGAGTTTTTTTGGCAATAACTGTCAAAAATGCATATATTGTTTTACCTCCTAGTAACTTTATTTCTAGAAATTCATTCCACAGAAAACATCCTCACAAATGCACAGTTATACACATAAACAGGAAAGGCTACATAATTTGTGGGCTCAGAGCAAAATGAAAATGCAGAGCCCTTTGTTCAAAAAGCAGGAAAAAAGTGCCATCAACAATACTAAAATATAAAACTTTTTCCTTTTCCTTTTTCTGATGATCTCTTTCTTAAGACATCATGGTGTGTGTGTATGTGTGTGTGCGTGTTGTTTTTTAATTGTGGTAAGAACACCATGCATGAAATCTACCCTTTTAACACATTTTTACATGTACAGTAGTACAGTATTGTTAATTCTAGGTATAATGTTGTATAGCAGATATCTAGAACTTATTCATCCTTTTCATCATGACATGGTTTTTAAAAGTTTGCTGCCGGGTATGGTGGCTCACGCCTGCAATCCCAGCACTTTGGGAGGCCGAGGCGGGCGGATCATGAGGTCAGGAGATCGAGACCATCCTGCCTAACACAGTGAAACCTTACTAAAAACACACAAAAAATTAGCCGGGCCTGATGGCAGGCGCCTGTAATCCCAGCTACTCGGGAGGCTGAGGCAGGAGAATGGTGTAAACTCAGGAGGCAGAGCTTGCAGTGAGCCGAGATAATGCCACTGCACTCCAGCCTGGGTGACAGAGTGAGACTCCACTTAAAAAAAAAAAAAAAAAACAAATTTGCTATTAATGTCACACTTCCTCAGCTGGCACCAGATACTTTCCAAGCAAGTGCAGACCCTCACAAGTGTCTGGGCAACTCAACACAAAAGGAAAGTGTGCTGGACCTTGACCCAGGTGTCCAGGCCTCTGCCCAGCAGGGGGAGCAGAGGCCAGCAGTGGTCACTGGATGGCTGGTAAGTTGGCAACTGAGTGAGGTGTCCACTATGGAGTGGTGGGAAGGAAGCAGGAGGCAGGGCATGTGTGAGCCAAGGCTCAGAGCTCCTGGTGTATGCTCCATGGTTCCATCAAACTGCACAAATTCAAACATAAAATTATTAAGAATTTTAAGACAGAAGCCACAGGACATTAAATCTCAAGCATGGGGGTCTTTCTGTACTTAGGAGCCTATGTGCCTCCCCTGGTCATTAGCCCATGAAGCCAGCCCTGCATATGAGTCTGTTCATACAGCACTATTTATAATAGCAAAATGTAATAAACCAATTGTTTACATTAGTGATTAAACAAATAAATTATGGTAAAATGACACAATAAAAAACCAGGTAGCCATTAAAAAAATGAGTCTGATCTATAAACACTGACACAGCTGTCCAACACACATGAACAAAGAAGGTTTCAGTAAATTGTATATGTGCATGTATGTATCTATAAAATATTAAGGGTGTTAATTAAAATATTGTGTGTGTGTGTGTGTGTGTGTGTGTGTGTATATAAAAGAATGTTAGAAGGGCTAGCCCAATCCCCTCAAAGTGATTAGGGGAGAAAGGAATTTTTACTTTTTATACCCATAAAATTTTAGTTTTCATTATTAGGATATATTGTTTCTGAAATAAAATGATTATTAAAAAATTCAACTCCAACATCTAGAAACATCTGTCTGAACCTCAATGAAATCTACTGGCTTCATTTACCATTTAACAACACAAAAAGACCATGGAAAATAATCTTTCTGACTTGTAAAAGACTGCTCATTAAAATTCTTACCATTCTTTTCACTTTGTTAAAAAAATTCTTACCATCATTGCTGGGATCCTCAACAGGAGACACTGAGTCCACATGCTCTAGGATTCCCTTTGTGACCTCAACGACCTGAAGCCTCCTGACTCTGGCTAGGTCTGTATCTTTCAACCCTTCCTCCAATTGTTTGACCACCTCTTTTCCAGGCTGAGAAGTCAGAATAGTAATCTGAAAATAAATCCAAGAATCAATGTGTCTATTCTCCCTGATGTACTGAGTGAGGAACATAACAGTTCCTACCTAGAGGATAAATACAGCATAAGTCTGTGGTGGTGGCTATTGTGTTTAATGCAAAAAGGATTTGGTTGTAACTTAAAATCAAATTTTATCTGACAGATTCTTGTGGGACAGGTTATCACAAGACCTTTCCAATCAGGCTGAGCTGACCCCAGAAAGTGACTGGTGAAACCATATTTGTGTTTTAGCCTTTTAAGACTGCTTGAGCCACTAGGTGCCTCTCATGGCTCAAAACACTTAGATTTTACAAGGTGATGAAATAAGATTCTTAAATTTTACTCACTAAATGTATACCAAATATTAGAGAGCCTATATGCTCCTTTCTCTTAGTGATGCTTCCATCTCACATTCTCAGACTGATTTATCTCCTTGCTGGATCCACTCAAGCTATTTCTTTTGCTCTTTTGACTCTAAAATGTACTTATCCTTGACCAATATATCTCACTTGAAGGAATATTCAGGTGTCTGTATACAATTTGAATGTTTTATTCTATCTGAATGAACACAGTATATATATACAGTCCCACTCTGTTGCCCAGGTTGGAGTGCAATGGCGCCATCTTGGCTCACTGCAACCTCCGCCTTCCGGGGTCAAGTGATTCTCCTGCCTCAGCCTCCAGGGTAGCTGAGATTACAGGCATGTGCCACCACACCCGGGTAATTTTTTATTTATTTTTAGTAGAGACAGGGTTTCACCATGTTGGTCAGGCTGGTCTCAAACTCCTGACCTCGTGATCCGCCCGCCTTGGCCTCCCAAAGTACTGGGATTATAGGCGTGAGCCACCATGACTGGCCACTCTATATTATTATTAGCAGTTTCCTCTTGAACTTTTAAACTCTGAAAGGTAATCATTAAATGTATGCAATTCTCATTTGTAGTTAGACGTTTTTGATCCATGAAGAGGGATGTAGATTAAAGCACTGTTACTATTATTTTAAAAGACTTTATTTTTTTGAGAAGTTTTAGGTACACAGCAAAACTAAAAGGAAGGTACAGAGATAGCCCATATACCCCTTGTCCCACATATACATGGCTTCCCTCATTATCAGTATCTTCCACCAAAGTCGTTGCAATTGCTGAACCTATACTGACACATCGTAATTACCCAAAGTCCACAGATTACATTAGGGTTGACTCTTGGTGTAGTACATTCTATGAGTCTAGACAAATGCATAATGACATGTACCCATCAGTATAATAAATATCATATTGAGCCTTTTCACCACCCTAAGAATCCTCTCTGCTCTGTCTATTCATCCCTTCTTCTCCTCAACCCCTGGCAACATTGATCTTTTTACTATTGCCATAGTTTTGCCTTTTCCAGAATGTCATATAGTTGGGGATATATATGCAGCCTTTTCAGACTGGCTTCTTTCACTTAGTAATATGCATTTAAGGTCCCTTCATATCTTTTTGTGGCTTGATAGCTCATTTATTTTTAGTGCTGAATAATATTCCATTGTCTGGATGAATCATAATTTATCCATTCATCTACTGAAGGATATCTTGGTTGCTTCCAAGTTTTGGCAATTACGCATAAAGCTGCCATAAATACCCATATGCGGGTTTTTGTGTGGACAGGTTTTCAACTCCTTTGGGTAAATGCCAAGAAGCATGATTTCTGGATTATATGGTAAATATATGTTTAGTTTTGTAAGAAACCATCAAACTGTCTTTCAAAGTGGCTGTGCCATTCTACATTCCTATCAGCAATGAATGAGAGTTCCTGTTGCTCCACATCCTCACCAGCATTTGGTGTTGTCAGTGTTCTGGAATTTAGCCATTTTAATAGGTATGTGGTGGTATTTCATTGTTGTTTTAATTTGCATTTCCCTGATGACACATGATGTGGAGCATCTTTTCATGTTTGTTTACCATTTGTGTACTTTCTTTGGTGAGGTGTCTGATAAGGTCTTTGGTCCATTTTTAAAAATTTTATTTTGTTTTTAATTGACACATAATAATTGTATACATTTACGGGTACAGTGTGATGTTTTGACACATGTATACATTGTATAATGATCAAATCAGGATAATTAGTATATCTATCACTTCAAACACTTCTCATTCATTTGTGATGAGAACATTCAAAATCCTCTCTGCTAACTATTTTGAAATACACATTATTGTTAACTATAGTCATGCTATTGTACAACAGAACACCAGAACTTATTCCTCCTATCTAATTGTAACTTTGCACCATTGGCCAACCTCTCCTCATCCACCCTTTCCACCCTTTCTCCCTACTCTCCTCAGCCTCTGATAACCGCTATTCAACTCTCTACTTCTATGAGATCAATGTTTTTAGATTCCACAAATGAGTGAGATTATGCAGTACTTGTCCTTCTGTGCCTGGCTTATTTGACTTAATATAATGTTCTCTAGACTCATCCATGTTGTCACAAACAACAGGCTTTTATTCTTTTTTATGAAGGAATGGTATTCCATTGTGTATAAATACTACATTTTAAAAATCCATTTATCTATTGACAGACACTCAGGTTGATTCCATATCTTGGCTATTGTGCACAGTGCTGCAATAAAACTAGGAGTGAAGATATCTCTCCAACACACTGATTTCATTTCCTTTGGATATATACCCAGTAGTAGGATTGTTGGATTATATGGTAGTTCTGTTTTTAATTTTTTGAGGAATCTTCATATTGTTCTCCATAGTGGCTGTACTAATTTGCATTCTTACCAACAATGTAAGGAGGGTCCCCCTTCTCCACCTCCTCACCAATATTTGTTATTTTTAAAATCTTTTTCATAGTAGCCATTATAACTGGGGTGAAGTAATATTTTATTGTGGGTTTGATTTGCATTTCTCTGATTAGTGATGTTGAGCATTTTTTCACCTACCTGTGGCCATTTGTATGTCTTCTTTTGAGAAGTGTTTATTCAGCTCTTTCAAATTATTAATTTTTTCCCTATTGAGTTGTTTGAGTTCCTTATATATTCTGGATATGAATCCCTTGTCAGATGCATAGTTTACAAATATTTTCTTCCATTCTGTAGGCTCTCACTTCACTCTATTTTTTTTTTTTTTTTTGAGACAGGGTCTCACTCTGTTGCCCAGGTTGGAGTGCAGTGGTGCGATCATGGCTCACTGCAGCCTTGACCTCCTAGGCTCAATTGATCCTCCTGCCTCAGCCTCCCATGTAGCTGAGACCACAGATGCATGCCACCATGTCCGGCTAATTTTTGTATTTTTTTTTGTAGAGATGGGGGTCTCACCATGTTGACCAGGCTGGTCTGGAACACCTAGACTCAAGTGATCCTGCTGCCTTGACCTTTCAAAGTGCTGGAATTACAGGTGTGAGCCACTGCACCTGGCCCACTTCATTTTTTTGATTGTTTCCTTTGGTGTGTAAAAGCTTTTTGGTTTGATAAAATTCCATTTGTCTATCTTTGCTTTTGTTGCCTGTGCTTTTGAGGTCTTATTAAAAAAAAAAAAATACTTGCCCAGACCAATGTCATGAATTGTTTCCCTTATTTTAAGTCAGGGTCTTGCTCTGTTGCCCAGGCTGGAATGCAGTGGTATGATCATAGCTCTCTGTAATCTTGAACTCCTGGGCTCAAGGGATCCTCTTGCCTTAGCCTCCTGGGTAGTTGGAACTACAGGCATACACCACCACTCTAAGCTAGTTTTTCCAAAAAGTTTTTTTTTTGTAGTGGCAGGGTCTCACTATGTTGTCCAGGCTAGTCTTGAACTCCTGACCTCAAGTGATCCTCTTATTTCAGCTCCCAAAGTCTTGGGATTACAGGCGTGATCTACTGCACCTGGTACTTGTTCCAGATTTTTAGAGGAAAAGCTTTCACCTTTTCCTCATTCAGTATGAGTTAGCTGTGGGTTTGTCATATATGGTCTTCATTGTGTTGAGGTACACTCTTTCTGTACCTATTTTGTTGAGAGTTTTTATCATGAAGTGATGTTGAATTTTATTGAATGCTTTTTCTGCATCCATGAAGATGATCATATGGTTTATGTCTTTCATTCTGTTAATGTGATGTGTCATGTTTATCGATTTGCATATGGTGAACCATCCTTGCATCCCTGGGACAAATCCCTCTTGATTATGCTAAATGATCTTTTTGATGTGCTATTGGATTTGGTTTGCAAATATTTTAAGGGTTTTTGCATCTATGTTCATCAGAGATATTGGCCTATTCTTTTTTTTTTTTTTTTTTTTTGTGAGATGGAGTCTCGCTCTGTTGCCCAGGCTGGAGTGCAGTGGCCGGATCTCAGCTCACCGCAAGCTCCGCCTCCCAGGTTTACGCCATTCTCCTGCCTCAGCCTCCCTCCTAGCTGGGACTACAGGCACCCGCCACCTCACCCGGCTAGTTTTTGTATTTTTTTTTTTTAGTAGAGATGGGGTTTCACCGTGTTAGCCAGGATGGTCTCGATCTCCTGACCTTGTGATCCGCCCGTCTCGGCCTCCCAAAGTGCTGGGATTACAAGCTTCAGCCACCGCGCCTGGCCGGCCTATAGTTTTCTTTATTTTTTATTTTTTTATTTTTTTATTTTTTATTTTTTTTTTTTTTTGAGACGGAGTCTCGCTCTGTCGCCCAGGCTGGAGTGCTGTGGCCGGATCTCGGCTCACTGCAAGCTCCGCCTCCCGGGTTCACGCCATTCTCCTGCCTCAGCCTCCCGAGCAGCTGGGACTACAGGCGCCCACCACCTCGCCCGGCTAGTTTTTTGTATTTTTTAGTAGAGACGGGGTTTTCACCGTGTTAGCCAGGATGGTCTCGATCTCCTGACCTCGTGATCCACCCGACTCGGCCTCCCAAAGCGCTGGGATTACAGGCTTGAGCCACCGCGCCCGGCCTAGTTTTCTTTTTTATTGTGCCCTTGTCTGGTTTTGGTATCAGGGTAATGCAGGCCTTGTAGAATGAGTCTGGAAGAGTTCTCTCCACTTCAAGTTTGTAGAGTAGTTGAGAAAAAATGTTCTTCTTTAAATGTTTGGTAGAATTCAGCAGTGAATCTATGAGGTCTGGGGCTTTTCTTCAATGGAAAACTTTTTATTACTGATTCAATCTCATTACTCGCTGTTGGTCTGTTTAGGCTTTCTATTTTTTCATGATTCAGTCTTAGCAGATTGTATATATACAGGAATTTATCCATTTCTTTTAAGTTTTCCAATTTGTTGGCATATAGCTCTTCATAATAGTTTATAATAATCCTTTGTATTTTGTGATATCAGTTGTAATGTCTCCTTTTTAATCTCTGATTTATTTGAAATCATCGCTCTTGTTTTCTTAGTCTAGCTAAAACTTTGTGATTTTATCCTTTCAAAAAAGCAGTTCTTTTTAGTTCAAGACCAGCCTGACCAACATGGAGAAACCCCATCTCTACTAAAAATACAAAATTAGCCAGATGTGGTGGCACATGCCTGTAATCCCAGCTATTAGGGAGGCTGAGGCAGGAGAATTGCTTGAACCCGGGAGGTGAAGGGTGCGGTGAGCCGAGATGGCGCCATTGCACTCCAGCCTGGGCAACAAGAGCGAAACTTCATCTCAAAACAAACAAACAGAACAAAAAAAAAACAGACAAAAAACTAGTTCTTTTTTAATTGAACTTTTATATGTGTGTGTGTGTGTGTGTGTGTTTGTTTTTGTTTTTGTTTTTTAAAGAGACAAGGTCTTGCTCTGTCACCCCAGTGGTATAATCATAGCTCACTGCAGCCTCAAACTCCTGGGCTCAAGCAATCTTCCCACCTCGGCCTCCCAGGTAGCTAGTACTAGAGGTGTAGGTGTGTGCACCATACCTGGGTAATTTAAAAGTTTTTTTTGTAGAGATGGGATCTCACTATGTTGCCCAGGCCTGTCTCCAACTCCTGGCCTCAAGCGATCCTCCTGCCTTAGCCTCCCAAAGCGTTGTACTATTTTTTTTAGCCTCTATTTCTTTTATTTTTATTCTGATCATTACTATTTTTCTCCTTCTATTAATTTTGGGTTTAGTTTATTCTTGCTCTTCTAGTTCCTTGAGGTGCAATGTTAGGTTGTTTATTTGAGATCTTTCTTCTTTTTTGATGTAGGCATTTATTGCTATAAACTTCCCTCTTTTGCTGTGTCTCATAGGTTTTGGTATATTGTGTATCCATTTTCATTTGACTCAAGAAGATTTTAAACTTCATTTTTAATTTCTCCATTGACCCATTGATTGTTCAGGAGCATGTGGTTTAATAGTGTTCTCTGAGCTTCCTGGATCTGTGGTTTGGTATCCGACTTTAAGAAATTCTCAGTCATTATTGTTCAAATGTTTCTTCTGTTTCTTTCTTTGTTTTCCTTCTGGTATTCCTGTTACATGTAAGTCATACCTTTTGTAGTTGCCCCACAGTTCCTGAATATTCTGTTCTGTTTTTTTTTTTTTCCAGTCTTTTTTCTCTTTGCTTTTTCAGATTTGAAAGTTTCTATTGATACATCCTCAAGCTCAAAGATTCTTTCTTCAGCCATAAGTCTACGAATAAGTTCATCAAAGACATTCTTCACATCTATTACAATGTTTTTGATCTCTAGCACCTTTTTTGATTCTTTCTTAGGATTTCCATCTGTTTACATTGCCCATATGTTCTTTCATTCTGTCTACTTTATCCATTAGAGCCTTAGCATATTAATCATAGTTGCTTTAAATTCTGCGGTCTGAGAATTCCAGTGTCTCTGCCATGTCTAGTTCTGATGCTTGCTCTGTCTCTTTAAACTGTGTTTTTTGTCTTTTAGTATGCTTTTTATAGTTGTACATGATGTTCCAGTCTAAAGGAGCTGCTATAAGCAGGCCTTTAGTAATGTGTGGTAAGGGATAGAGGGAGGGGAAGTATGATTAGGTCTCAGTCTTTTAGTGAACCTATGCCTCTGGACTGTGAACTTTACAAGTGTCCCTCAGTTTTTTCTCTCCCTACTTAGGTGGGACAGGATGGGTAGAGTGGGCTGAAGGTGAGTATTTCCTTTCTGCTACATTGAAGGACACAGCTGGGTGTAGTTTGGTATTTCCCTTCTTCCAGGTCATTTAGACTCTGATAAAATCCCAGGAGGTTAGGGGTTAGGTTCTGTTTAACTAGTTTCTCCTGAGTAACTACCTGTTAGGGTAGTTTCTTTATACCTGTTAAGAACAGAGTGCTCTGGTATATTTCAAAATGGTTCATTTTTCCCTCTCCCTGTCAGAGGCATGAGGGAATTTTCTCCTGATGTTCACTATGAGAACTTGGTTGAGCTCCTGGAGGTAAAACTCACAAAAGCGTGGAGTGGTAGGATCATAGTTCAGTGCAACTTTGAACTCCTGGGCTCAAGCCATCTTCCTGCCCCAGCCTCTCAAGTAGCTAGGACTATAGGTGCACACCACCAAGTCTGGCTAATCTTTATTTTTTGTGGAGATGGAGTCTTGCTAAGTTGTCCAGGCTGCTCTTGAACTTCTGGCCTCAAGGTGATCTTCCTGCCTTGGCCTCTCAAAGTGCTGGGATTACAGGTGTGAGCCACAATGCTCATCCTCTCCTAGAATTTGAGACTTGTCCACACCTAGCCTGTAGCAATGTCAATGAGTTTCCTATTCTAGCACTGGCTCCTGTGGAGGTTTCTATTCCAGTATGTTGTGATTCTCTATATTTGTCTGGTTGTCTCTCCCATTTTGGAGGCAAGTTTGCCCTGTGACCTCACTTCTCAGGGATCTAAAAAAATATTGTGGATTTTTTAGTTTGTTAAGCTTTTTACTAGTTGTTAGAATGGAGTGGCAACTTCCAAGCTCCTTACATGAAGAATTGGAAACCAGCAATCCCACACGATTATTTTTTGTCCTGTCTATTTGATCCCTGAGGTTACAAGAGATCAAAACTGTCTTAACTCGCACTTGCTCATGTGCCCAATGGAGTATCCAGCCACGCCCTTATTTATATTTTTAAGATTGGCTCAGTCTGGCACTCTTGCATTTGCACACTGGCTAATCCCGAGAAAATTTACTCAACTTGATGCCAAGATTTGATTAAAAACAACTGTAAATTCCTAAAAGTACCAAGGTAAACATAAATACAGCTACCAATGTAGGCAGTTTAACATTTGCTTTACAATTTCCGAAAACCCAGAGGCAGATGGCATATTCAGATTTTATTTTGATTTCAGTTTTTCCTTATAATTCACTTCAGTCTATGTTTTTAGAGCTCTTCTCTATAACTATCTCTACATTAAGAACTGTACAGGTTATAGGAAGAAGAGAAACATGTCCTCTGCCTGTAGTGAGCTGAAAATCTAGCTTTGAATATTACATCCAGAGTGAATCAAAGAGAGAACAACGTAAGGATGATAAACAATGACCTATATGGACTGAAATCAGAACACAGCTTGGAGTCAGTCCTAAAGGCCAGCATCACTTACCTCCAGGGAGGTATAGGTCAGAGCTGCCCTTGTGGTCACATGTGTGCTGTATTGTTTGAATTGCTGGAGCCCATCTTCTACTGCCAGCCGCAGAGAAGCGCCTTGTGATCTGAAACAGCCTTCTCTCTGTAACATGCGGAGCTCTGAAATGCAGGTCTGCAACCTAGGAAAGTTCCCTTTCACTTGCTGCAGAGAAAAATGAATCAGACACAAGTCTTTAGGGACCAGGTTTCAGATTAATTGGCAGTCTAAATTTATTATAAATAACTAAATTTATTATAAATAATTCCTCAGCAGTTCCTTCCCTTCCTGAAAATTTGTTTATTTGACCAACATCTACTGAATGCCTACTGTGTTCTAGGTACTGCACCAAAATCTTCCCTACACCAGAGGAAGGAAAATTTGCAGCCATAAAGGTTTTGATTATGTAGAGTTACCAGAAACATGAAAGGAAGTGTTTTAACTCATTCACTCACACAAAGGGAAATCCAGTTGTGTGACTGCTTAGTTTTACTTTGGGGTGACCTGCAAACTGCAGGCCAGACAGTGTTTACCATAGACTTTATCTTTATTTCTTAGTCAGTCTAGGCACCAAAAGCTTCTCTATTTAAAAATGATGTTTTCCCAGAAGTGAGAATTTTGATATGGTTGATCACTTCAGAATTCATACGTCCTATCTGATACACTCTTTAGGATAACTTCAGTAAAGAAGAGATACTTGGGTTAGTCTGCAGTCAGCTTAAGGAGCCAACATGTTAACCTAGACAAGCAACCTTTTGGTTCTCCTCATCTACCTTTATAAGAACTTGCTCTTACGAGTCAACTAATTTAATCTGATACTAGATCAATGTTACTTCTCCTAAGGATATATGCATTTTGATAAATGTGGACTGAAGATTTGTGACATCATTTGAAGGGATTCCATGCATCAATGGTAGGTGGAGGGTGAGGAAGAATTACATTTTGGGACGCGGACAGCTTCCTGACCAAAGAGCAGAACTGAGTAATATCTGCAATGCACATAAAATCCATGAGCATGAGCTGTAAACCTGCCAGAATACAAAGATGGCTTAAGTCACCCCCTTCCTGGGCTTAGCTCCACAGTTGCTTACATTCTTCTCTCCCCAAGTCTTTGGGGGTGAAAACACAAGAAATTGGATATAATTCTTTTTTTTTTTTTTTTTTTTTGAGGCGGAGTCTCGCTCTGTCTCCCGGACTGGAGTGCAGTGGCCGGATCTCAGCTCACTGCAAGCTCCGCCTCCCGGGTTTACGCCATTCTCCTGCCTCAGCCTCCCGAGTAGCTGGGACTACAGGCGCCCGCCACCTCGCCCAGCTAGTTTTTGTATTTTTAGTAGAGACGGGGTTTCACCGTGTTAGCCAGGATGGTCTCGATCTCCTGACCTCGTGATCCACCCGTCTCGGCCTCCCAAAGTGCTGGGATTACAGGCTTGAGCCACCGCGCCCGGCCGAAATTGGATATAATTCTTGCACAAAGAAAACTTGTAATGTAGATAGGAAAATAAGAAAACTGAGAAAGAAATGAGAAGAAATCACACCACAGGTGTAGCCTAGTAGGCTTTAAGCACTTCTTCTCATGTACCCCATAAAAGAATCTGAAAAACAATGTACCCCCTTATACATTTTTAAGTGAACATCTATATTTTAAAATTCCAACTTTATAAGTGGTTGCTAAGGATGTAACTTCCAGCATATTTTAAATATCAACATTTAAAAATAAAAATATAATATAACTCTTCAAAACAGATTCCAATTGAATCTAAATGCCATGGTGATTTGATACTTACCATTATTCAATGTTAAAAGTACATGAACAAGCTCTTTTTTTCCCCCAAGAGATAGAAATTTAGATTGTTCCTTTTTCTCCTTGAACCCATATTTCCATTTCACTTTCCCTGAGAGTTTTATCATAATGTAAAAGAAATTTTATGCTTGGCAACCTTTTATTGATTATCCCATCATACTTCTCTGCATCAAAAATAGCTATATTTTGCAAGAATTCTAAATTTCCTATGAGCATAAGCTCTAAGGGGCACTCTAGATTGAGTTATTATTAGAATTATCATTCATATACAGTTTATTAAAACAACATGTATATACCAATTTCAAGAAATAATTATTGGCATTAAACATAGCTTTAATTGGAAATGTTCCTCTTGATAATTGGAAATGTTCCTCTTAATGGCATAGACAGGCTGGGCTCTTCTTTCAATTAGCTCAGGTTTGTGTGAATAAATAAAATAATTACTGCTCAAATGATACAACATTCAGTATCAATTTTTATTCCTATTTTATTTATTTGGTGGCCAAAATGTGTTGAGCTTATTGCATCACTGTAAACAGAGAAAAATCTTGTTTTCTCTTGACCAGATACCCAAAAGGCTATAAAAGAAATGTAACTTAACTCCAATTTGAGAATATGTACTAAAAATTTTAAGCCTCACCTTGGTATTTTTAAAAGACTAAATGTGATACCCTATAAGGCATTTCCATGTCATAAATTCATTCTATTACATTTTATATATAAAAATGCTGCACATTGTTCTAATTATGTGTCTGCAGTTGTACTGCAACTATAGGACAGTTACAGAATGATTCACAACGGCTGGAATCTAAGCCTTACTTCTCAGTGATCAGGACAGTCCAGCCTGGTGATGCCATATAGGGTGTCATTATTAGATGACACCTAGAACCAGCCACAACTTCAGACTGAGCTTGTCTGTGTCTACAATTGTGATGACATATTACTACGGATTTAACAATAAAAATTCCAAACTAACGCAGGAACAGAAAACCAAATACTGCATGTTCTGACTTATAAGTGGGAGTTAAATGATGAGAACACATGGACACATAAAAAGGGACAACACACACTGGGGCCTGTCAGAGGGTGGAGTGTGGGAGGAGGGAGAGGACCAGGAAAAATAACTAATGGGTAGTAGGCTTAATACCTGGGTGATGAGATAATCTGTACAACAAACTCCCATGACACAAGTTAACCTGTGTACCTGCACATGCACCCTTGAACTTAAAATAAAAGTTAAAAAAATTCATACCATTTGTTTTACGAGTATCTGGGGAAAAATAAGCAATTATTCCATTTTATGTCCTTCTCATGTTTTAAAATAAGCAATGTCCTATATTTCTATTACCTAAGGTTCTGAAGTAAAAACATTATAATAAATATACATATCCTTGAAAACTCTTAGCAGTTCTAGTATTTAATACTCCCACTTCTTTGGCAATGTCGAATCTGCAAACTGACTGCTCAGTCTGGGCACATGTCAACCATGGAGAATGTGCAGGTCCCGTGAATTTCAAATGGTTCTCTGGAGTAAAGCAAGATATTGACCCATATTTTAAAGCTAACAGCAAACATTTAACCACAGGAACCAAGGACTCAAATTCAAAGCTACCGTCTTATTCTGATTAGCCTCTATGATGATATGGCTGGGGGAAATCTAGTAGCAAGTGAAGGTCAGGAGAAGATGTGGTACACGGAAGGCAAGTGGGTAAGCGATATCAAGTGAGAGATGGGTGAAGGAATTCCATGATCACGGATGTAATCAGCAGCCAGAGTAACGGACCTGTCTGCCCCACTCTGCAGAGGCCTCATATGGAGCTCCCACCCCACATGCAGACAGTTAACTCCAGGCCAAGAGTGCTCAGCTTGCAGGGCCATGCTGTCCCACCAGACACTATTTGTACCTGTCAAGTGCCACCAATTTAAACTGAAACTGCAAGTCAGTGAATCCTCTCTGTGTGAAGAAAAAGAAACAGAACAGAAGAATGTTTTTAGCAGGTGAAAACCTAATGCTCTTCAGACTGTAGCAGGGCCTTTGAACACCTTCAGTCACAACAGTAGCTTCTGAGGTGTGGGTGTTGTGGGTCAGAAACAATCCTCGATCCTCAGGCCTCCCTTGCACACCTGTTTCCAGGCACTTCTGTCAAAGTCAGCAACAGTAAGTGTGAAGGGGATTTTATAGTTTATCTTTAACTGTAATTAACAGTTGGATTGCTGTCATGTTGCAAAATGACAAGTACACTTGACAGATTAGTGTCTTTTCAAACATCAATTCTTTTTTTTTTTTTTTTTTTTTGAGACGGAGTCTCGCTCTATCGCCCAGGCTGTAGTGCAGTGGCCGGATCTCAGCTCACTGCAAGCTCCACCTCCCAGGTTTACGCCATTCTCCTGCCTCAGCCTCCCGAGTAGCTAGGACTACAGGCGCCCACCACCTCGCCCGGCTAGTTTTTTGTATTTTTTAGTAGAGACGGGGTTTACACAGTGTTAGCCAGGATGGTCTCGATCTCCTGACCTCGTGATCCACCCGTCTCGGCCTCCCAAAGTGCTGGGATTACAGGCTTGAGCCACCGCGCCCGGCCTCAAAAATCAATTCTTAGAAACTTCTATATCCTGAAAGTTCACAGGTGCAAATATGCCAAACCCCAAAGAAGTCTTCAAAATGTTTCTGAAAGACAAGGTCCCTGGTTAAGAGCTCAGTGGAAATCTAGCTGTCATTGTTCAGTCTTACAGCTCTTGTCTGAGTAGATTTTCTTGTCTTTGGGGAAAAACATCATTTCCTCTGCCATCCTTGTGACAATGTCTTCATCTATAGCAGAACCATGGGTCCTCATCTCTGTCTTCATGCATATTTTCACATGCCTGTACTTCACTGGCAGAAAAAATGTAAAGTAATTGATTAAGGTTCTGTTGATCGGTCCATTGCACCACAGACCACTGTGCTTGCTATTGAAGACTATCAGACAGCACAGGTTCCAGGTCCTTCAGCTAAATGTCTTCTCTCTTTCCTCCTACCCACCAAAAGTCAAGAGCTATCTCAGTTATGAGGTCCCTGCCTGTGTTTCTGGGAAAGATGAAGATGGCTTTTTGGTAAAAACCTTTTGGTAGTGATCTAGAAACAGACTGATTGTGTTGATAACCCTGGGGGTGGAATTTATCCATCTTGTCAAATATGAAAACAGCTGGAACATGCACTCATATTACCATGAATCCACTTCTGAAATTGGTCCTAGACCAACCATAAAAGATGAAATAGGATGGGCAGGCTCAAAGGACGCTCTGAGGGAGCAGAGACACTATGCTGCTCTTCATGCTCTAAAAGACTTAAGATCAGAGCTCCCTGGGGAAGAACTCTAGGAAACTGCACACTCACTTCCATTCAGTGGGTAACAGTTTTTTTCAAAACTTTATCTATACAAAGTTGAAATTGGCAGAGAGATAGATGCTAAAATGCAAGGAAGTTTTTTTCTAACTCAAATGACATGTTAAATGTGACTTTTTAAAGGTATAAGAAACATAAGATACATAAATATTTATCATTCACTGTTAACTAATCCATAGTGTTCATCTCACTGTGAACTGAAATCTCAAGTTAATATTACCAGACATACTGAGGAATAAGGAACTAGATTAAGACTTGCACAGTGCCCAAGACCAGTGCCTTGTACTGATGGAATGAATGAAGGAGTTGACCTAGGTGACATTTCATGAAAAGCATTTGTTCTGACACATTCTTGGAACAAACAAAAAGACACCCAAGCGACAAGCTCTCAACCTCATAATGTAAAAAGGTGATCAGGAAACTCCCCCAGATACATCCTTATTTATTTTACTGTATTTCTAGAGATTTATGGAAAAATGTGAAAAGTAAGAAAATTATTCCTGATTTTGGCAGTCTTCTCTATCTTATAGTTTGTGTAGCAAATACTCACTTTTACTTCTTTGTTAAGTTTCTGTTTCTTATTTCAGTCCCCACCTAATAGTGGGAATATTAACCTTGACAAGGATGACATTCATTTAAATGAGAATGAACCCTCCTAGATAATGTAATATAAATTAAATGTGTAAAGAATATCTGAAAAGGAGAAACAGTGTCAATGTTCAGTTCTTTGAGGTTGTCTTTGAAGAAAGCAATGCCAAGGACTCGAAAGATGAGAGGATCAAAGAGAATAAAAGGAGTTTAGGAGAAAAAAATTCCTCTAATCTACATTGCAACATGCAGAGGCAAGGCTGAGGCTGCATCATAAGTGGAGAGCATTAAATGACTCCATGCCCAAACAACCTGCTGAAGAGTGCTCCACCTAACACCAAGTGCTCTGCTGGGAATGTTGAGTGCATTCATTCATTGCAGAATGTGACTACCATGTAAACTGGGAGTTGAGAAATTTGGGTTCAAGTGTGCCTTAACTCAATGGAGCCTGGGGCTATTGCAATGCAAAGAAAAGAGAAGCAGAGGCCAGAGTTAGTGCAGTTTGCCCAGACCAGTCCAAATGGCCTGTGAACAAGATAATACTGGGTTCTCCTGCCTGGTACAGTTTTCTTTTGCTCATGAGGGAAGTACAGAGTTGGTACAAATAGGTGGACAGTTACTCTTCAGGCCTTTTGAGTTAAGATGTTCAGCTACAATTTGGCTGACAAAATTCTTGCTTATACCAGCTCAGCCATGTAAGGAAAGAACTAGTGGTTTCTAGGGATTTCTGTTGCTTCTGAAGCCAGTCAGTGCCTTGAGAATCACTTCCGTGGCAACATGCTGTCCAATCAGCTTCTCCTTCAAAGTCAGCCTTGAGGGTTCTAGAAGCCAGCTCCAGAATAGAGAAACACACCCTAAAAATGCAAAAGAAAGGCCGGGCCCAGTGGCTCACGCCTGTAATCCCAGCACTTTGGGAAGCCGAGGTGGGCGGATCACGAGGTCAGCAGATCGAGACCATCCTGGCTAACATGCTGAAAACCCGTCTCTACTAAAAATACAAAAAAAAAAAAAAAATCAGCCAGGCGTAGTGGTGGGCACCTGTAGTCCCAGCTATTCCAGAGGCTGCGGCAGGAGAACGGCGTGAACCCGGGAGGTGGAGGTTGCAGTGAGCAGAGATGGCGCCACTGCCCTCCAGCCTGGGTGACAGAGCAAGGCTCCGTCAAAAAGAAAAAAAAAAAAAAGGCACCAGAAAAGCAGCACTTTCCCAGCTGGCAAAGTGAGAGGCACAGATTAACAAGTGATCCAGCAGAGCCTCTGTGCAATATGGCAGCCACTAGCCACCTGTGGGTATTATCTGAGATGTGGCTACTCCAATTGAAGGTTTGTTGTCCATGTAAAATACACACAGGCTTTGAAGAGTAGCAAAAAAGATAATATTGGCCGTGCGCAGTGGCTCATGCCTGTAATCCCAGCACTTTGGGAGGCCGAGGCGGGCGGATCATGAGGTCGGGAGATCGAGACCACATCCTGGCTAACATGGTGAAACCCCATCTCTACTAAAAATAACAACAGCAACAATAATTAGCCAGGTATGGTGGCAGGCGCCTGTAGTCCCAGCTACTCCAGAGGCTGAACCAGGAGAATGGTCTGAACCTGGGAGGTGGAGCTTGCAGTGAGCCGAGACCACGCCACTGCACTCCAGCCTGGGAGATAGAGCGAGACTCCGTCTCAAAAAAAAAAAAAGATAATATTGGCTGGGGGTGGTGGCTGGTAATCCTGGCACTTTGGGAGGCAGAGGTGGGTGGATCATTTGAGGTCAGGAGTTCGAGACCAGCCTGGCCAACATGGTGAACCCCACCTCTACTAAAAAAAAAAAAAGAAATACAAAAATTAGCCAGGTGTGGTTGTGCACACCTGTAATCCCAGGTACTCGGGAGACTGAGGCATGAGAATCACTTAGATCTGGGAGGCGGAGGATGCAGTGAGCTGAGATCATGCCACTGCACTCCAGCCTGGGCCACAGAGTGGGACTCCATCTCAAAATAATAATTAAAAAAGATAATATTGGGGGCACGCCCAACATGGCCAAATAGGAACAGCTTCAGCCTCCAGTTCCCAGCGTGAGCGACACAGAAGACGGGTGATTTCTGCATTTTCAACTGAGGTACCGGGTTCATCTCACTGGTGAGTGCCAGACAATCAGTGCTGGTCAGCTGCTGCAGCCCGACCAGTGAGAGCTGAAGCAGGGTGAGGCATCGCCTCACCTGGGAAGCGCAAGGGGGAAGGGAATCCCTTTTCCTTGCCAAGGGAAACTGAGACACACAACACCTGGAAAATTGGGTAACTCCCACCCTAATACTGCGCTTTACCAAGGGTCTTAGCAAATGGCACACCAGGAGATTATATCCCACACCTGGCCTGGAGGGTCCCACGCCCACAGAGCCTCCCTCATTGCTAGCACAGCAGTCTGAGATCTAACTGCAAGGCGGCAGCGAGGCTGGGGGAGGGGCACCCGCCATTGCTGAGGCTTAAGTAGGTAAACAAAGCCTCCGGGAAGCTCGAACTGGGTGGAGCCCACCACAGCTCAAGAAGGCCTGCCTGCCTCTGTAGACTCCTCCTCTGGGGACAGGGCATAGCTAAACAAAAAGCAGCAGAAACCTCCGCAGAAGTAAATGCCCCTGTCTGATAGCTTTGAAGAGAGCAGTGGATCTCCCAGCACGGAGGTTGAGATCTGAGAATGGACAGACTGCCACGGGGTTTGAGATCTGAGACCAGACAGACTGCCTGTTCAAGTGGGTCCCTGACCCCTGAGTAGCCTAACTGGGAGACATCCCCCACTAGGTGCAGACGTACACCTCACACCTCACATGGTGGGGTACACCCCTGAGACGAAGCTTCCAGAGCAAGAATCAGACAGCAACACTCACTGTTCAGCAATATTCTATCTTCTGCAGCCTCTGCTGCTGATACCCAGGCAAACAGGGTCTGGAGTGGACCTCAAGCAAACTCCAACAGACCTACAGCTAAGGGTCCTGACTGTTAGAAGGAAAACTAACAAACAGAAAGGACACCCACACCAAAACCCCATCAGTACATCACCATCATCAAAGCCCAAAGGCAGATAAAACCACAAAGATGGGGAAAAAGCAGGGCAGAAAAGCTGGAAATGCAAAAAATAAGAGCGCATCTCCCCCTCCAAAGGAACGCAGCTCATCACCAGCAACGGAACAAAGCTGGACAGAGAATGACTTTGATGAGTTGAGAGAAGAAGGCTTCAGTCGATCAAACTTCTTAGAGCTAAAGGAGGAACTACGTAACCAGCGCAAAGAAACTAAAAACCTTGAAAAAAGAATGGATGAATGGATAACTAGAATAATCAATGCAGAGAAGACCTTAAAAGAATGGATAAAGATGAAAACCATAACACGAGAACTACATGACAAATGCACAAGCTTCAGTAACCAACTTGATCAACTGGAAGAAAGTATCAGCGATTGAAGATCAAATGAATGAAATGAAGTGAGAAGAGAAGCATGGAGAAAAAAGAGTAAAAAGAAATGATCAAAGCCTCCAAGAAGTATGGGATTATGCGAAAAGACCAAATCTACGTCTGATTGGTGTGCCTGAAAGTGATGGGGAAAATGGAACCAAGTTGGAAAACACTCTGCAGGATATCATCCAGGAGAACTTCCCCAACCTGGTAAGGCAGGCCAACATTCAAATTCAGGAAATACAGAGAATGCCACAATGATACTTCTCGAGAAGAGCAACTCCAAGACACATAATTGTCAGATTCACCAAAGTTGAAATGAAGGAAAAAATGTTAAGGGCAGCCAGAAAGAAAGGTCGGGTTACACACAAAGGGAAACCCATCAGACTAACAGCAGATCTCTCGGCAGAAACTCTCCATGCCAGAAGAGAGTGGGGGCCAATATTCAACATTTTTAAAGAAAAGAATTTTCAACCCAGAACTTCATATCCAGCCAAACTAAGTTTCACAAGTGAAGGAGAAATAAAATCCTTTACAGACAAGCAAATGCTTAGAGATTTTGTCACCACCAGGCCTGTCCTACGAGAGATCCTGAAGGAAGCACTAAATATGGAAAGGAACAACAGGTATCAGCCATTGCAAAAACATGTCAAAATGTAAAGTCCATCGATGCTAGGAAGAAACTGCATCAACTAGCGAGCAAAATAACCAGCTAATACCATAATGACAGGATCAAGTTCACACATAACAATATTAACTTTAAATGTAAATGGACTAAATGGCCCAATTAAAAGACACAGACTGGCAAACTGGATAAAGAGTCAAGACCCATCAGTCTGCTGTATTCAGGAGACCCATCTCACATGCAGAGACACACATAGGCTCAAAATAAAGGGATGGAGGAAGATCTACCAAGCAAATGGAAAACAAAACAAAACAAAAAGCAGGGGTTGTAATCCTAGTCTCTGATAAAACAGACTTTAAACCATCAAAGATCAAAAGAGACAAAGAAGGCCATTACATAATGGTAAAAGGATCAATTCATCAGGAAGAGCTAACTATCTTAAATATATATGCACCCAATACAGGAGCACCCAGATTCATACAGCAAGTCCTTAGAGACTTACAAAGAGACTTAGCCTCCCATACAATAATAATGGGAGACTTTAACACCCCACTGTCAACATTAGACACATCAATGCGACAGAAAGTTAACAAGGATATCCAGGAATTGAACTCAACTCTGCACCAAGCGGACTTAATAGACATCTACAGAACTCTCCACCCAAAATCAACAGAATATACATTCTTCTCAGCACCACATCACACTTATTCCGAAATTGACCACACAGTTGGAAGTAAAGCACTCCTCAGCAAATGTACAAGAACAGAAATTATAACAAACTGTCTCTCAGACCACAGTGCAATCAAACTAGAACTCAGGACTAAGAAACTCAATCAAAACCACTCAACTACATGGAAACTGAACAACCTGCTCCTGAACGATACTGGGTACATAACGAAATGAAGGCAGAAATAAAGATGTTTTTGAAACCAATAAGAACAAAGATACAACATACCAGAATCTCTGGGACACATTTAAAGCAGTGTGTAGAGGGAAATTTATAGCACTAAATGCCACAAGAGAAAGCAGGAAAGATCTAAAATTGACACCCTAACATCACAATTAAAAGAATTAGAGAAGCAAGAGTAAACACATTCAAAAGCTAGCAGAAGGCAAGAAATAACTAACATCAGAGCAGAACTGAAGGAGATAGAGACACAAAAAACTCTTCAAAAAAATCAATGAATCCAGGAGCTGGTTTTTTGAAAAGATCAACAAAATTGATAGACTGATAGCAAGACAAAGAAGAAAAGAGAGAAGAATCAAATAGACGCAATAAAAAATGATAAAGGGGATATCGCCACTGACCCCACAGAAATACAAACTACCATCACAGAATACTATAAACACCTCTATGCAAATAAACTAGAAAACCTAAAAGAAATGGATAATTTCCTGGACACTTACACTCTCCCAAGACTAAACCAAAAAGAAGTTGAATCCCTGAATAGACCAATAGCAGGCTCCGAAATTGAGGCAATAATTAATAGCCTACCAACCAAAAAAAGTCCAGGACCAGATGGATTCACAGCTGAATTCTACCAGAGGTACAAGGAGGAGTTGGTACCATTCCTTCTGAAACTATTCCAATCAACAGAAAAAGAGGGAATCCTCCCTAACTCATTTTACAAGGCCAACATCATCCTGATACCAAAGCCTGACAGAGATATAACAAAAAAAGAGAATTTTAGACCAATATCCTTGATGAACATCGATGTAAAAATCCTCAATAAAATACTGGCAAACCGAATCCAGCAGCACATCAAAAAGCTTATCCACCAGGATCAAGTGGGCTTCATCCCTGGGATGCAAGGCTGGTTCAACATAAGCAAATCAATAAACATAATCCAGCATATAAACAGAACCAAAGACAAAAACCACATGATTATCTCAATAGATGCAGAAAAGGCCTTTGACAAAATTCAACAGCCCTTCATGCTAAAAACTCTCAATAAATTTGGTATTGATGGAACATATCTCAAAATAATAAGAGCTATTGATGACAAACCCACAGCCAATATCATACTGAATGGGCAAAAACTGGAAGCATTCCCTTTGAAAACTGGCACAAGACAGGGATGCCCTCTCTCACCACTCCTATTCAACATAGTGTTGGAAGTTCTGGCTAGGGCAATCAGGCAAGAGAAAGAAATAAAGGGTTCAGTTAGGAAAAGAAGAAGTCAAATTGTCCCTGTTTGCAGAGGACATGATTGTATATTTAGAAAACCCCATTGTCTCAGCCCAAAATCTCCTTAAGCTGATAAGCAACTTCAGCAAAGTCTCAGGACACAAAATCAGTGTGCAAAAATCACAAGCATTCTTATGCACCAATAACAGACAAACAGAGAGCCAAATCACGAATGAATTCCCATTCACAATTACTACAAAGAGAATAGAATAACTAGGAATCCAACTTACAAGGGATGTGAAGGACCTCTTCAAGGAGAACTACAAACCACTGCTCAATGAAATAAAAGAGGACACAAACAAATGGAAGAACATTCCATGTTCATGGATAGGAAGAATCAATATCTTGAAAATGGCCATACTGCCCAAGGTAATTTATAGATTCAATGCCATCCCCATTAAGCTGCCAATGACTTTCTTCACAGAATTGGAAAAAACTGCTTTAGAGTTCATACGGAACTAAAAAAGAGCCCGCATTGCCAAGACAATCCTAAGCCAAAAAAACAAAGCTGGAGGCATCATGCTACCTGACTTCAAACTATACTACAAGGCTACAGTAACCAAAACAGCATGGTACTGGTATCAAAACAGAGATATAGACCAATGGAACAGAACAGAGCCCTCAGAAATAATACCACACATCTACAGCCATCTGATCTTTGACAAGCCTGACAAAAACAAGAAATGGGGAAAGGATTCCCTATTTAATAAATGGTGCTGGGGAAATTGGCTAGCCATAAGTAGAAAGCTGAAACTGGGTCCTTTCCTTACTCCTTATATGAGAATTAATTCAAGATGGATTAGAGACTTAAATGTTAGACCTAAAACCATAAAAACCCTAGAAGAAAACCTAGGTAATACCATTCAGGACATAGGCATGGGCAAGGACTTCATGTCTAAAACAACAAAAGTAATGGCAACAAAAGCCAAAATTGACAAATGGGATCTAATTAAACTAAAGAGTTTCTGCACAGCAAAAGAAACTACCATCAGAGTGAACAGGCAACCTACAGAATGGGAGAAAATTTTTGCAATCTACTCATCTGACAAAGGGCTAATATCCAGAACCTATAAATAACTCAAACAAATTTACAAGAAAAAAAAAAAACAACCCCATCAAAAAGTGGGCAAAGGATATGAACAGACACTTCTCAAAAGAAGACATTCATACAGCCAACAGACACATGAAAAAATGCTCATCATCACTCGCCATCAGAGAAATGCAAATCAAAACCACAATGAGATACCACTTCACACCAGTTAGAATGGCAATCATTAAAAAATCAGGAAACAACAGGTGCTGGAGAGGATGTGGAGAAATAGGAACACTTTTACACTGTTAGTGGGACTATAAACTAGCTCAACCATCGTGGAAAACAGTGTGGCGATTCCTCAAGGATCTAGAACTAGAAACACCATTCGATCCAGCCATCCCATTACTGGGGATATACCCAAAGGATTATAAGTCATGTTGCTATAAAGACACATGCACATGTATGTTTATTGTGGCACTATTCACAATAGCAAAGACTTGGAATCAACCCAAATGTCCATCAGTGACAGACTGGATTAAGAAAATGTGGCACATACACACCATGGAATACTATGCAGCCATAAAAAAGGATGAGTTCGTGTCCTTTGTAGGGACATGGATGTAGCTGGAAACCATCATTCTCAGCAAACTATCGCAAGAACAGAAAACCAAATACCTCATGTTCTCACTCATAGGTGGGAATTGAACAATGATTCACTGCAGCCTCAAACTCCCAGGCTCAAGCAATTCTCCTTTCTCAGCCTCTGGAGTAGCTGGGACTACAGGCATGAACCACCGCACCTGGCTAATTTTTAAATTTTTAGTAGAGACAAGGTCTTGCTATGTTGCCTAGGCTGGTCTCGAACTCATGGGCTCAACTGAGCCTCCCACCTTGCCTCCTGAAGTGTTGGGATTATAGGCATGAGCCACCACACCTGGCCTATAATTTAAAAAATTAGATAATGGAATCAGCAGGTATAGTATTATCTCATTTATTTAAAATTTAAGTCTTTTCTCTGTCTATCATCTATCTATAGGGTTGTCTTGAAATAGGTTGACACTCATATCATTGTTGGAGGGATTGGTCACAAAGGCATAGGCTGGTGCTAGATTAGCATAAGTCAGTATTAAAGTAAAGGTGAAGAGGATTTCAGAGGCTGTAAAGCTGTGGCACATTCTAGTTGGTTATCAGAAAGTCAAGTTAGAGAAATAAGGGATAAAAAATTGATAATATTGGGTAAACTCCAGGAATCAGTAGACATATATTATTGACCTAGAGCACTTGAGTATGGCTAATACTTGTTGAACATCATGTAAATGCCTTGGCTTGACAAAATCTTCAAGAATTCTATTTTTGGGCTTTCATACGTGAACTTTTTTGGGTTATCCTATAGATACTATGGCCCTAGGCAGTTAGGATAACTTAGATTGATGTTTCATTGGAGGTCAGGTCAAGAAACCAGAAAGCAGTTTAGGGAGGGGATTAAAAATATTTAAAAAGAAAATCAGAATTCCCTTTATAAAAAATAAAATCTTACAAAGACTCCTTATATAAAAATTGGCATTTTATCAGCATAAATGTATTAATATTTATTTATGTATTTTGAATACATACATTCGTAGGATTTGAAATTCAAAAGGATATGTAATTTTATCATTTTTCTTCCCTAAATAGAATTGACGGCAATACTTTTCTGTATCTTGCTTTTGTTGATTATTGTATTTGAGCAATCATTTCACATCATTATAGAGTATTCCATTAATGGATGAACCATGATTTTATGTAACCAATCCCCTATTAACAGACATTCAGTTTGTTTCCAATCTTTTGTTACAGCAAACAGTGCTAAAATAAATAATCTTGTACTTATTTTGCACATGTGCAAATACATATGTAGGATAAGGTCCTGGAAGTGAATTTGCTACGTTAAAAGACATGTAAATTGTGATACTATCACCAAATTGCCCCCTATAGAAATTATGTCAATTTATACACTAACAAATGGCATATAAGCATGCTTATTTCTTCAAATTCTCGTGACAATGTGTCATAGAAAATTTTTGCCAATCATATAGGTGAAAAGTGACATCTCTGCATATTTGAATTTCCTCTTACTATGAATGAGGTTGATGTATTTTCATGTCTCAATGTCATTTATTTTCTTTTTCTTTTTCTTTTTCTTTTTTTTTTTTGAGACGGAGTCTTGCTCTGCCGCCCCGGTTGGAGGTGCAGTGGTGTGATCTCGGCTCACTGAAAGCTCCACTTCCTGGGTTCATGCCATTCTCCTGCCTCAGCCTCCCGAGTAGCTGGGACTACAGGCACCCGCCACCACGCCTGGCTAATTTTTTGTATTTTTTTAGTAGAGATGGGGTTTCACCTTGTTAGCCAGGATGGTCTCGATCTCCTGACCTCGTGATCTGCCCACCTTGGCCTCCCAAAGTGCTAGGATTACAGGCGTGAGCCACCGTGCCTGGCCCATCCATCCTCATTTTCTATTGAGTTACTGAATGTTTTTTTCTTACTGAGTTGTAGTTTTCTACGTATGTAGAAAATTAACCCTATGTGATATGAGAAGCAAATATTTTTCCTCATATTGTTATTTATCTTTAGAATTTGCATGTGTATTCTTTGCCAAGCATACATTGTTTTTATATATTATTAATCTTTTATTTTTAGATTTTTTTGGTTTTATATTATGCTTAGAAAAGCCATTCCTATTCTCTTTTTTTTTTTTGAGACAGAGTCTCGCTCTGTCGCCCAGGCTGGAGTGCAGTGGCCGGATTCAGCTCACTGCAAGCTCCGCCTCCCAGGTTTACGCCATTCTCCTGCCTCAGCCTCCGGAGTCGCTGGGACCACAGGTGCCCGCCACCTCGCCCGGCTAGTTTTTTGTATTTTTTAGTAGAGATGGGGTTTCACCATGTTAGCCAGGATGGTCTCGATCTCCTGACCTCGTGATCCGCCCGTCTCAGCCTCCCAAAGTGCTGGGATTACAGGCTTGAGCCACCGTGCCCGGCCCATTCCTATTCTTATATTATTTTCTCCCCATGGTCTGTTTATTAATTATTAATTTACTGCTTCTCAACTCCAAATTCATCTTTCAATACATGCTCTGTGATAAATTCCTTTAAGCATTTCTGTTTTACAGTGAGCACAATGTTAAGTTTCCTTAGTAAAGGGCACTGGAGGGACATGAAGCGGCTCTTCTGTTGTTACATGCAGCACACTGTGGGTCAGCTGTGGGGTGTAGGGATATCTAATGGTCACCCATCCATGCATTCAGAATTCATAGTCTTTCAGTGACTTCATAGCCCTGCCTGGCCTAGTAATCACCTTTCTGCAGCCCTTTCAACACGGACACCATATGATTCAGGCCTCTTGCCTGTACTAATGCCTAATTCCCTTTGCTCACTTGTCCCTCCCCATCAGAAGTTTGTCTGCTGTGGCCATCTCAATGCTACTGCTCTTCCAACATGGAGAATACATATTCTGGGCATCCTGCCTGCATTCTCTCTGCATGACTGTATACCCAGCCATCACTGTAGCTCACCTATCACTGGAGAGTAGCTTCCTGCTTTCCCAGTAACTGTAGACCAACTTTAGCCTTGACAAACCAGTGAACTTCTCTGCCATCCAGTGGGTTACAAATACACATTCTGCAATTTGGTGTGAACCCCAGCCTCGGGAAGGGAGTCCTCTTTTCAAGTTTGACTTTCCTTAGGATCTCTCCCTTAGCCCTAGGGTACCATATAAATTCACTTATATCTAATAGGTAATCTATTATCATAGTTTAATATGTTAAGCTATATTTCAGTTTTTTTTTTTTTTTTTTTTTTGAGATAGGATCTTGCTCTGTCACCCAGGCTAGAATGCAGTAGTGAGGAAATCATAGCTCACGACACTGGGCTCAAGGGATCCCCTCGCCTCAGCCACCTGAGTAGCTAGGATTACAGGTGCAGGCCACCATGTCTGGCTAATCTTTTATTTTTAAATATTTTGTAGAGATGAGGTCTCACTATGTTGCTCAGGCTGGTTGTGAACACCTGGCCTCAAGCAATCCTCCCACCTTGGCCTCCCAAAGTGCTAGGATTACATGCATGAACCAACATGCCCAGCCTGTATTCAAGCTTTTTACACAAACTTTCCTTGTTTAAATCACTGTGTTTTGTTTCCTGATTATACTCAGACTAATACAATCTGTTCTAGTACTTGTATAGTTTATTTTTATACTTTGCTCCATCAGGAATCTATGCTGGTATATGCTGTGAATATGGATCTAGCTTTATTTTTCCCATATGGCTATCCAGTTGATCCAAACATTTATTAATAGTCTTTTTCCCAACTCATTTTAAATGCTATCTTTATATATTATATATATAATATCTATATATTAAGTTCCTACATGTATTTTTTTAATGAACTTTAAATTGTATTCCATTACAATCTGTCTTTTCAATCCCCAGTATCACATTGTGTTTAATATCTGATAGGAATAGTCCCTGGATATTCTTTCTTTTAAAATTTGAACTTTAGCAGCAGCATGTCTAGTTCTCCTGTTGGAAATTTTATAATTTTTGGGAATTGCATTACATTTGTACATTAGGGATAATTGACATCTGAGTCTTCCCAAGAACTAATAATTTTTTATTTGTTCAAGTCTTTTTTTGTGTGTGTTTCTCAATAGTATTAAACAATTTTTTAATTGGCAAAAGGAAAACTATATATATTTATGATGTATAACATTATTTTTAATGTAAATATAACAATAGTATTTTAAGTCATACAAATCTTGCATATTTATTGTTAATTTCTTCATAAGTATTTGATCATTTTGGTTATTGTGATGAAAAATTTTCTTCCATTATAACTTTTAACTTGTTGCTCTTAGACATATAAAGAGTACAAATATCTGCTGATTTTGTTGTGGATTATTTTATCATTTCAAATAATTTCCTAGTTGATTTTCTTGGGTTTTCTGGATACATAATCAAATAATCTGCAAATAACAATTTAATCTCATCTTTTCTCATTTCATACCCTAATTTCTTTTTCTTGTATCAATACATCAATGAAAATCTCTAGAATACTTCTATTTTTATTTTTATTGTTTTAGTGGTAAAAGATAGATTTTATTAGCTCAAGGTCCACTGAAGAGCTTTGAGGAAGTTCTAAAGAAAAATCTGGCCATCTTTTCTGTAAAATAAATAGAATAGCAGGAATCTCTAGGTATCCCTTAAACATAAACTATGATGATTCCATTCATATTACCTGGGCTGTAAGTAAATGAATTCTTAACAAATAAAAATAACATTTTAGAAACTAGTTAATACCACTAGCCCTAATTTGGTTTTCACTTGCTTGTATTTGTCTAAGAAATTTCTCCATGAAGTACATATTAAAATCTAACAATTATTTCTCATTTACACTTAAGTCAAAGTACTCACTCTTACCCTGGAAGCAAAACTTACTTCTGAAAATAATCTACAGAAATAATATGTAAACACATAGAGCTTTGAGATAGACTAAGAACAACCTCCTATGTTCTATGGATCAAAATGCAAAGGTCTCCATTATATATGTAAATAAACTCTTTCATTAATTTGGGATATATTGATATTACATGACCACGTGCATACCTATGGCACATACATACACTACAGAACAAATCTTGACAATGTTTCTACTGCCAATATACTTTCCAATCCCAACTGCTGGAAAGGAAATAAAAACAAAACAAAAACTACTTTTCCTTTCTATAAATAGTTTTTAAGTGGAAAAACAAAGCCAACCATCCTCATCGAGATATGGACTAAGCTCCAAAAAGTTCAGAGTCAAGAATCTGTTCAGTTGTTCCCCAATGTAACAAAGCACATAAGCTTTCTCTATTCAGGAAGCTTCTCTGATCATCTCCAGTGTTTTGTCTTAAAAACTGCTTTACAAGATACGAGGTAGCCATGTTGGTTAAATTCTTTCTGCTGCCCACCTTACACCTGATGTAACCATATAGGTTGGCATCTGGTAGCACTATACCCATAATAACCACTGCTAACCAGTTTACCCTGAAGGAGAACAGGGCACTAAAGGCAAATATCACCCAAAGCACTGCACAGGCTATAAGTCCCAATCAAAAGATTCTTGATTCAGCTTCTGACACAGTTTTATTCTCTTGAGAGGATGCCTTTCTAGATTCAAACACCCAATGGCTCTTTCCATCTTCATCTATGTGACTCCACCAACATGGACCAACCATTAGTCTACGTGTGACATTCTTTGCTGCCCAAAAGTCACATGACAACAAGATAATTGTCATCATACAGGCAATAAAGCTGCTGCTGAGTAACTCACAGAGAAGACAGATAATGAATATAGACTGACTTGAAAGAATAAGTGGAAAAATGATACCACTGAATATCTGATTTTTGGATTTTTTTGGTCTATCAGTTGTCTCCTCTTCTGTATCAAATAGTGAAACATCTGCGGTGTCATCGTTACTATCCTACTGCTTCAAGGCCCAGAATACTTCTAAATAATGGTGATGATACTGAACTTCCTTATCTTGCATGGGAATGTCTTTAGTGTTTTTCCATTAAGAACAATACTAACTCTTAGGCCGGGCGCGGTGGCTCAAGCCTGTAATCCTAGCACTTTGGGAGGCCGAGACGGGCGGATCACGAGGTCAGGAAATCGAGACCATCCTGACTAACACGGTGAAACCCCGTCTCTACTAAAAACTACAAAAAACTAGCCGGCGAGGTGGCGGCGCCTGTAGTCCCAGCTACTCGGGAGGCTGAGGCAGGAGAATGGCGTGAACCCGGGAGGCGGAGCTTGCAGTGAGCTGAGATCCGGCCACAGCACTCCAGCCTGGGTGACAGCGCGAGACTCCGTCTCAAAAAAAAAAAAAAAAAGAACAATACTAACTCTTGAATTGAAAAAGTATTATGCTACAGAATAGCTATCTGTTTCTGTTTTATTAGAGTTTTTATAAAACAAAATTGGATGTTGAAGTTTATCAAATGCTTTTTCAGAAGTTACAGGGATGAACATGATCATGTTTCTTCTCCTTAGATATGTTAACATAGTAAATTATATTAATAGATTTCCTAATATTAAATCATATTTGAATTTTTGGTATATAATTCTTTTAATGTGGCACTGGATTATATTGCCAATACAGGTTGAACATCCCTAATCTAAAATTCTGAATTTGAAATGTTCCAAAATCCAAAACTTTTTGAGGGCCAACATGAGGCCATAAGTGGAAAATTCCACATCTGACCTCATGTGATGGGTTACAGTCAAAACTCTGTTTCGTGCACAAAATTATTTTTAAAATATTGTATAGGCTGGGAATGGTGCTCACGCCTGTAATCCCAGCACTTTGGGAGGCCGAGGCGGGTGGATCATGAGGTCAGGAGTTTGAGACCAGCCTGACCAAGATGGTGAAACCCTGTCTCTACTAGAAAATACAAAAATTAGCTGGGTGCGGTGGCGGGCACCTGTAATCCCAGCAACTTGGGAGACTGAGGCAGGAGAATCGCTTGAACCCAGGAGGCGGAGGTTGCAGTGAGCCGAGAACGCGCCATTGCATTCTAGCCTGGGCGACAGAGCAAGACTCTGTCTCAAAAAACAACAACAAAAAAATGTATAAAACTACTTTCAGATGGTGTATATAAGGTATACATGAAACCAATGAATTTCATGTTTGGACTTGGGTCCCATCCCTAAGTCATTGTGTACATGCAAATATTCCAAAATTCAAAAAAATCCAAAGTCTGAAACACTTCTGGTCTCAAGTATTTTGGATAAGAGATTCACAAACTTTTTTTTTTTTTTTTTTTAAGACAAGTCCTCGCTCTGTTGCCTAGGCTAGAGTGCAGTGGCACAATCATGACTTACTGCAACTTCAACCTCTGGGGCTCAGGTGATCCTCCTGCCTTATACTCCTGAGTAACTGAGGCTACAAGTATGCACCACCACGTCTTTTAAAAAACTTTTTTGTAGAGATGAGGTCTCACTATGTCGCCCAGGCTTGTCTTGAACTCCTGGGCTTATGTGATCCTCCTTCCTTGGTCTCCCAAAGTGCTGGAATTATAGGCATGAGCCACCTCACCAGGCTAGTATATAGGTATTCAAAACTGATATATTTTTAATAGCCTCCCCTTCCAACAAGCCTTCTATGCTAAATATCTTCAATACACCTTTAAAAAATTGTATTTTATTTTAGGTTCTGGGATACATGTGCAGAATGTGCAGGTTTATTACATAGGTAAATGTGTGCCATGGTGGTTTGCTGTACTTATCAACCTGTCACCTAGGTATTAAGTCCCACATGCATTAGCTATTAGTCCTGATGTTCTCCCTCCTCCCGCCCCCCCAACAGGCCCCAGTGTGTGTTGTTCCCCTCCCTGCGTCCATCTGTTCTCATTGTTCAGCTCCCACTTATGAGTGAGAACATGCAGTCTTTGGTTTTCTATTCCCGTGTTAGTTTGCTGAGCATGACGGCTTCCAGCTTCCTCCATGTCCCGGCAAATGACATGATCTCATTCCTTTTTGTGGCTGCATAGTATTCCATGGTGTGTATGTACCACATTTTTAAAAATCCAGTCTATCACTGATGGGCACTTGGGTTGGTTCCAAGTTTTTGCTATCATGAACAGTGCTGCCATAAACACATGAATGAATGTATCTTTATAATGGAATGATTTATATTCCTTTTGGTATATACCTAGTAATGGGATTGCTGGGTCAAATGGTATTTCTCAGTGTGCCTTCTTGATCACTCTGTACTCTACTCTTTTTTGCCCTAGCATTAAAGTGCCATTCTTAGTTTCATTTAATGCATTTTGCTTCAAATTCAACCTTGTCTACAATTGATCATAATTCTCTTTGTTTAGTTTGTGCTTTGCCTAGTATACGTTTGCCCACCCTTTTATTTTCAACCTTTCTGAATCACTTTGTTGTAGCTGTGCCTCTTGAAAACGACAGATTTGCTTTGTGATCAAGTCTGTCTGTAAGTTCTAAAAAGCATCTGATATGACAGATATGTTTGTTTTTAGTTATATTATTTTATGGTATACTCTTTATTTTTACAGCTTTTAGAAAATCACTTTACCGTATATTTTATTTTCATTTTTTCTGTATGTTTGTCTTGTCATGATTAGGAAGGCCTGTATTTCTGCTTTAGTGACTATCTTTATAACTCTGTGTAATTCCCTTAAGTTAATCTTAAGCAGTATCTATTAATTCACCACTATGGAAACAACAAAATTAGTGTATTTCCTTTTATTACTCTTACTCTCCCTTTATTGCAGCACTATAGTTTATTATATTATCTTTCTTGGGGTTTACCTTTATGCTGTTTAATATATTATATCTCTATTATTTGTCACCTTGAAGTGATTCCATTTGAATGCCAGCTATTAAGAATGAGAAAATAAGTATTATAGCTAAATTAGAATACTCTGAGTCCTAATATCTCATTGTAGATAACATGATTTAAATAAGTTTTTTATTATGAAAAAGTAAAAGAATTGGGAAGATCTTCACAATAAGGGCATTCTTCTGAAACCCTGTTTTGAGGGGAAATGAATCATTCTGGTTGGAATTATTTATATTAAGGGTGCAATGGATATAAAAGGAATTTTAATATTAATTATGAATCTCCTGTCATGACTCCTTATAAAACATTCAGAATTATTTGATTATACTCAAAAATTAAATATGAGAGGATATATTGAGGTATTCATTCTGAGTAAGATTTCCCACATGCTATCTTTCTCCATTTATATTTTAAGCTGCTTCTGCAGATAGAAAATGTCAGATATTTATACAGGTCAGTGACAATGGATTTAAGGTCATGTTTTTCCGTAAGTAAAGACTGGATTGTTCTACACATAAGGTAATAGCACTGTTTCAGCAATTTTCTTGAGCTTTTAACTAGGGTTGAACTTACTGTTCAGTTGGAAAGAAATTTTGGCTTTCAAATTTTCCTGAGAAACCAGTGAGGAGTCTGATCCTGGTTAAAAACCTATGTGTGATTTTTTTCAAGCCTGACCATAGGCAATTGCAAATAATTTACTTGGCAGGCCTCATGGGGGAAAAGCTGCCTTTGCCACACCAGACTTGGTACACAGCCAATGCACTGCATTCTCTGAAGAGAGTTGCAGTCAAGAATTCAGAACCCCTGGCTGGTCATGTTCTTGGAATATTTGTATTCCTAGCTCTGGTACTTTCATTTCTAGCTCTCTTCATCTGAGGCCTTGGGCCAAGTCCTCCTTAGGCCCTCTGTCAAGACCTCCTTGTGGGGGAAGGGAGAAGGAAGCCTTAAAGACACTTTTCCCTACTCTGAGTCAGTACTCTGTACTTTTCCACTCCCAGCCTTCCCTCCTTGCCCTCCCATCAACCCCATGGTGCATAAAATTGCCAGAGCCTTTTGTTTGGGACTCCTTCAACAGTGAAACTATCCCCATGTCTGCACTTATCCTCAACCAGTGCACAGTTTCATGGAGGAAATGGAAAAGGGGGAGTGGGCACTTTCTCCAGTTTAGATTCTTGCTTATACTATTACTGGAAATAAAGGCTTACCCTTTCATTTGTGTCTTGATGTCGTTAATCAGCTACTATGACAGCTCAGCTCTTTCCCAGCTTAGTTGAGCTTCTGACAAGTCAATGGTTTCTAGTGTAAAGCTATCTGCCTTTTCTAGTGATGTGATTAAAAGATGAAGGGATTCAACTAGGTCCAAATGTACCGAGGAGTGCCAGAGGGATATAACATAGCCACCTGAGGAGTAAAAAAAATCATTTTACCCTTGTTTGGGACATGGGCTCATTTCCTAAGAAATCTTTTATACTGGTTATCTTCCATTTGCCCTTCCAGATCATTCTCTACTTTTCTCTACCCTATTTTGTGCCCTAGGAAGGTGATCCATAGGGACTGATTCAATGAGGTCATTCACACTCTTGCTTCCAGCTGGCTTTGGCCAATGGCAGGCACCAGCAGGAGATCTGCATGTGGGAGGAAAGTGAGGTCAGGGTATTTCATCTCCTGGCTTCCTCCTCACGAGATTGCCACAGGATGGCTGCGTCCTTCTTCTGAAGGCAACATGATTCTTTGCTTGACCAAACTTTAGTCAGGCTTCTGAACCTTTTCTTAGGCCCATCTGTGCACTTCCTTATAAAATTTAGTTTTAGCAAAGAACCCTGCTAAGTCAGTTTGGCGAGAATCCCCTACTCATAATGTCTGATCATTCTCAGTATCTGACTGGGTTCCTCATCCTGCACTATCCCCCAGGTGATGTCTGATCACCCTGGCCTGTTTTCAGCAAGAATCCTGTAAGTCAGTTTAGCCAGAATTCCCATTATCCCTGATGTTTCCTCTTAGTAATTATCTATCCACTGATCCCCATACGCTCCTTGGCTATATATTCCCACTTGCTTGTACCATATTCAGAATTGAGCCCAATCTCTCTTTCCCATTGCAACATTCCATTGTCATGGTCCTTATACTCATCAATGGATTTCCAAGGGATCAATGCTATGGTCCCTTTATTTAGGATCATAACAACATACCTATTGTGTTCGTCCTCAATAAGGTATTTCTTACCATAATTTAACAAGTGTCATGAATAACTTTTTCTTTAATAAAGGCCAAAGATCCTGTCAGGCAGCCCTCTTCAGACAGTTCCCTCCTCTTCAGTCCTAGAGGTGGTATGCCTATTGCACAATCTAAACTCTCCCCACACCTATGTAAATATTCCCTTCTATATTTCTTTGAAAATTATTTGGTTTGAATGTGCCATCTATCTGTTTCTTCCTAGCAATTTGACTGACTTAACAGCTCCTTATATAAATACTCAATTACAAAGGAAAATAAAATCTAAAATACTTTTTAAAGTTATAAGCTAAAAGATAACAATAGATTTTAAAAACCACATCAAATACATACATCAATAAGCAAACATATATTAGGATAAAAGTGAAAGTCATGGAAAAAACATTTAGCATGATGCCATGTATGCAGTAAGCATTCCATAATATCTGCTTAATGTTATTAACATATTAGCAAATAGAGCGATTTCTCTGAGTGTCTGAAAATGACCAACAAATGTCTTGTATATTTGTAATAAGAGGGTTGGTGGTTACTATAGAGGCAATTTCGTAAGGGTAAAAATACCAATGGGAATTACCTGAGGATTGAGCTCCCTCTCAGAAATCCAGGCTCTTACCACGTGACTTAAGGTGTTGGTATATCACCAGAAGGGAACCATGCTGGTTTTAAATATGTTTACAAATTCTTTGACATACTTCTCCTCAAAGGCTAGTACAAAATTCTTTGGATTTTCTAAATAGACCTTCACATCATCTACAAATAGGGACAATTTTATTTCTTCCTGTCCAAGCTGCATGCCTTTTATTCCCTTTTCTTACCTCATTGTGCTGCCTAGGACTTCTAGTACTATGCTGAGGAGTACTAAGAGCAGACATCTTTGTCTTGTCTCAATCTTAGCAGGAAAGCATTCAGTCTTTCACTATTAAATATGGCATTAGCTGTAGGTTTTATCATGAGTGGATGCTGAACTTTGTCAAATGCTTATTCTACTTCAATTGATATAATCACATGGTTTTCTTCTTTAGCTTTTTAATATGGTGTACTACTTTGGTTGATTTTCAAATATTGAATCAATTTTGCATCCCTGAAATAAGTTCTACTTGGTTATGGTGTATAATTCTTTTTAATTGCTGAATTCAATTTTTTAATATTTTGTTAAGTTTTATGTGATCTATGTTCATGAGGGATATTGGTCTTCAGTTTTCTTTTTTTGTACTGTCTTAGTCTATTTTTGGGATAAAAAATAGCCTCATAAAATGAGTTGGGAAGTATTTCCTTCTTTTATATTTTCTGGAAGAGATTATGTAGAATTGATGTTATTTTTCTTTAAATGTTTAGTAGAATTCTTCAATAAAACCATCTGGGTCTGAAGATTTCTTTTTCAGAAATTTAAAAATCATGAATTCAATTTCTTCAATGGTTATAGGGCCATTCAAGCTATCTGTTTCATATTGGGCAATTGTGATAGTTTGTGCTTTTCAAGGAACTGGTCCATTTCATCTAAGTTGTTAGATTTATGTATGTAAAGGTATTTGTAGTATTCTCTTATTATCCTTTGGAATAACAAGGGCCTATAATGACACTCCCCTGTTTCATTCCTGATATTGGTAATTTATATTTTCTTTTTCTATTTTCCTTGTCATTCTTGCCAGAGGTTTGTTAATGTTATTGATCTTTTCAAAGAATCAACTACTTTTCATTAATTTTCTCTATTTTATGTTTTCAATTTCACTTATTTTTGCTCTTCACTATTTCCTTCTTTTTGCTTGTTTTGAGTTCATTTTGCTTTTCCTTTTCTAGTTTCTTGAGGTGGGAGTTTATATTACTGATTTGACTTTTTTCTTTTCTAATGTAAGCATTTTAGTGCCATAAATGTCCTTCTCAGCACTGCTTTAGCTGCATCCCACAAATTTTGATATTTGTATTTTCATTTACCTTTAGTTCAATGTTGTTGTCTTTTAAAATTTCCCTTGACATATTGCTTTTTGACCAATGGATTATTTAGAAGTGTGTTGTTTAGTTTCCAAGTGTTTGGGGGAATTTTTCTGTTATGTTTCTGTTATAGATTTTTATCTTGATTCATTGTGTCAGAGAATATACTATGTATTATTTCAATTTTTAAAATTTAAGTTTCTTTCCTTCATGGCCCATGGTATGGTCTAGTTTGGCAAATGTTCCATAGGTACTTGAAAAGAATGTGCATTCTGCTTGTTGTTGGGTGGAGTATTATATAGATGTCAATTAGATCCTGTTGGCTGATGTTTTTCTGTATCCTTATCGATGTTCTACAATTGTTGAAAGAGGGACACTGAATCTAACTATAATTGTGGATTCACCTATTTCTTCTTTTAGATCAATCAATTTTTGCTCCACATATTTTATAGTTTCTGCTGTTTAGTGCACACACATTTAGGATTTCTGTATCTTCTTGGTGGATTGACCTTTTCATCATTGTCTAATGTCCCTCTCTGTACCTGGTATTCTTCGATCTGAAATCTGTTTCATCTGATATATTAATAAAGCCACTCCTGCTTTGTTTTGGTTAATGTTTGCATGATATATTCCTTTCCATTCTTTTACTTTCAGCCTACATTTATTGTGTTTGAAGTTAGTTTCTTTTAGACAGGATATAGTTGGGTCATTTAAAAAATTAACTCTGCCAAGCTCTTTTAATTGACGTTTTTAGGCCACTCACATTTAATGTAACTATTGATATGTTGGCCTGCCAATTTATTTGTTGTTTCCTGCTTGTTCCCTCTGTTTTTAGTTTTTTTGTTTTCTTTTATATACCTTCCAATGGGCTATTGGAATATTTTTTAAATACTCTATTTTGATTTATCTATGGTGTTTCTGAGTGTATTTCTTTGTATAGGTTTTTTAGTGGTGGCCCTAATTATCATATTGTACACAGAAACTTAACAGGAGTCAACTGGTGTCAACATTTTACCAGTTCAAATGAAGTGTAGAAACCTTAGCTCCCTTTATATCACTTTCCCCTCCTTTGTTTATAATATAATTGTCTTAGGTATTTCCTCTACATATATCTCAAACTCCTGGGCTCAAGTGATCCTCCTGCCTCAGCTTCCCAAAGTGCTAAGATTATAGGTGTGAGTCACCATGCTCAGCCTCAAGATTTCATCTTTAACAATAGTTTTTATATGATGTGCCATAATGTAGTTTTCTTTATGTTTCTTGTGCATGGCATTCAATGATTGCTTAAATTTGTGGGTTTGGAGTTTTTTATCAAAATTAGAAACATTCTAGCCATTTTTTAAAGGTATTTTTTCTGTCCCCTGTTCCTCTCCTTTGGAGACTTTAATTACACATATATTAGATGGCTTGAAGTTGTCCCAGAGCTCAATTATGCTCTATTCATTTAAAAAAATGATTATTTTCTTTGTGTTTCATTTTGAATAGTTTCTATTCCTATGTCTTCATGTTCACTGATCTTTTCTTTCGTAATGCCTAATCTGGCAATAATCCCATCTAGTGTATTTTCCATGCCAGAAATTGTAGTTTTCCTCTCTAAAAGTTTGATTTGGAACTTTTAAAATATCTTCTATATCTCCACTTAGCTTTTTGAACACATGGAACCCAATTACAACAATTGTCTTAATGTCCTCATTTGCTAATTCTAACATTTATGTTACTTCTGGGTCAGCTTTGATTAATAATTTCTTCATAAGTCATAAAATCCTGCTTCTCTGCATGCCTATTTAAGTTTTAATTGAATGCCAGACAGTAAGAATTTTACCTTAATGGGTGCTAGATAGTTTTGTATTTCTATAAATATTCTTGAGCTTTGTTCTGGGATAGTTGTTACTTGGAAACAGTTTGACACTTAGGATCTTGTGTTTATATTAGGTAGTCTTGAGCAGTACTAAGTCTTGGGCTATTTTATGCCCTACTACTAAGGCAAGATCTTTTTGAGTCCTCTACCCAATGTATCATGAATTATGAGGATTTCCAGCTTGGCTGATAAGAACAGGTACTATTTCAGTTGTGAGTATCAGGCACCATTGTCTCTAGTCTTTTAGGGTGGCTCCTTCTTTGGCCTTGGGTAGTTTCCTCATGCGCATGTACTGATCAGTACTCTGCTGAATACTCAAGGGGGACCCTCTTTGGGTCTTTATAGAGTTCTGTATGTAGCTCTCTCCTTTCCTCTATGTAGCTCTTTCTCCTCTAGCTATTAATAACTTGGTCTCCCTGAAGTCCCAGATCCATATCCTTGACTCAAGGAAACCACTGGCACCCACCCCTAGGTTCTCCCTCTCTGCATTGTGGTTTGGAAACTTTCTCAAGGCAGTAAGCTGGGACAATTCTTTTCTTTTTTTTTGAGACGGAGTCTTGCTCTGTTGTCCAGGCTGGAGTGCAGTGGCACAATCTCGGCTCACTACAACCTCCGCCTCCTGGGTTCAAGCGATTCTCCCGCCTCAGCCTCCCAAGTAGCTGGGATTACAGGCAGCCGCCATCATGTCTGGCTAATTTTTGTATTTTTGTAGAGGCAGGGTTTTACCATGTTGGCCAGACTGGTCTTGAACTCCTGACCTCAGATGATCTGCAAGCTGGGACAATTCTAAGTCCCACCTCATTTACTTCCTGTCTCCTGGGGGCTTTGTTCTTTGCTGCGTGATGTCCACTGTTTTGAAAAGTGTTTTTCATAGGTTTTATCCAGTTTTTTTTTTATTGTTTTAGGCAGGAGGGTAAATCTGCTTGCAGTTATTCTATACAGGGTGGAACAGTGACTTGCTTCCAATGAACAGAATGTGCAGGAAGTGGCATGTTACTTTTGAGACTAAGACAGAAAAGATATTTTGGCTTCTTCATTGGTCTCCCTCTCTTTTGGATCAGTTGTTCTGGGAGAAGCCCACTGCCACAAATTAAGGACATTCACGCAGTCCTTTGGAGAGATCCGAGTAGTCAGGAAATAAAAATTTCTGCCAACAGCTAAGTGAATATGCCATCTTACAACTGGATCCTCCAGCTTCAATCAAGCTTTCAGATGACTGACATCTTGGTTACAACCTCATGAGGGACCCCAAGCCTGATCTACGTAAGCCATTTATGAATTCCTAACTCATAGTAACTATGAGATAATGTTTATTAATTTAGATCACTACATTTTGGGATAATTTGTTACACAGCAATAAATAATGAATAGAGATACCAAATTATGCTCAAACCGTAGAAAGGATCAGTTGAATTACTTAAATAATTTTATCCTTTTCCCATCCCCAACCCAGCCTAAGCAACAATGCACAGACAAAATCCCCACACTTAGCACTTGGAGCATTTATACTCAAAACTTTCCCTGTGTGACTTTTGTCAAGAAATAAACCGTGAGTTGTTGTAAGCCTAAGGTTGTGTCAAAGCAACCAGGGTATGTTCTAACTCAGGAAGCATAGGGTAATATATATTATTTTCATTCTTTATAGTATCAACAGAGATGTTATCATTCCACTTCCAATGAGGGAAACTAAGGCATTAATCAAAAAATAAATAGATTCCAGTCATATATTATTTACATAATTCAGCAATGGATTTACGAAATTTCCTCTTTTGGAAATCTTAAATAAGACTTACATCTGTTTGATAACATATATTAGCAGCAAGGCTACCTCAAGGAAGGAGATGCATAGAACCTCTGGAAGTCTTTCTCATCGCTATGATTCTGAATTTTATACAAGGGAGAAAGGGAAGATTGAAATTTTGAGGAGGAGCATAGATAATTGTTTATGTATAAAGGAGCTTTGTAAAAACACTGCCCCTGGCCCAGTGATTGCCTTCCATAACCCTAAGGGGCAGTTTCACCTGAGTCTATGTGGAATGTAGAAAAAATATTTTCATGTTTTTGCATAGTTAGGGCTTTCTGAGCAAAGAAAACTGGTACCTGGGTTAAAGGGCAAGTCTTGGAATTTAAAAGATGACTGAATAGCCAGAGACCTCAGAAGAGATTTAGAGGCTTCCCTCTTAGTGTGTTTACATTTCAAAGGGCATAAAAGGAGTCAGTTGTTTACATTTCAAATGTGTGTCAATGCCAAGGTTTCTCTCCCTCTCTCTGGAGTGGAAAGGGACAGCTTGTAGCCTATTTATACTCCCAGATTAGTAATTTTGGGGTTTCTCTTCAACAGTGCATACCCCTATATATGCAGGATGTCCTCTGGCTCTCATGGTGTCACTCAGGGGCTACAGTGTGTGGAGAAGTAGTGGGGTTATTGTTGTAAGTATTAATAACTGTGATCTCTATTCCAGAAACCTTACCACTGTATTTCCTTTCAGGATAAAATGCATAATTATAGATATACATACCACAAAAGGGAGGATGCACTCATGCTGATCTTGTACCATGTACAAACTGAACAGGGACATGCGGCTGGGGCCCATCAAGCTGCAGGCTAGAGAGAAGAAGTTCTGCAGAGCCTCACAGAGGTTGGCGCAGATGTCACCCCAGGACGGTAGAGCAATGTGCACAACGAGAAGCCGTGGAGGTTGCTGGTCAATCTGAGTGTGAGCGGAGGGCCCTTTACCAGTAGTTCGCCCAGGATGCATGGCAGCAAAACCAGAGGCAGAACTGTAGCCACCAGCTGGATATTGTTTACACCTATAGGGAAGGAAAGAGAAACCACTGGTTTTCAAACTGAATTGTGTGTGCTCTGTTGAAATATAAAACGCAGGTTGAGGGAAACAATCCAGAAAGGAGTCAGATTGGGTACTAAAGCTTGTCCAGGCCATCCTTTTTTTTTTTTTTGAGACAGAGTCTCCCGCTGTCACCAGGCTAGAGTGCAGTGGTATGATCTCGGCTCACTGCAACCTCCACCTCCCAAGTTCAAGCAATTCTGCTTCAGCTTCCTGAGTAGCTGGGATTACAAGCACGTGCCACCACGCCCAGCTAATTTTTGTATTTTTAGAGATGGGGTTTCACCATGTTGGCCAGGATGATCTTGATCTCTTGACCTCATGATCCACCCGCCTCGGTCTCCCAAAGTGCTGGGATTACAGGCGTGAGCCACCACACCCAGCCCAAGTCATCCTATTTTAACAGCTCCCAAGAGATCTAGATGTCTGCCTATAATGTAAGCCTGAGAATTTCAATGCTGAGTGGAATTAATCAAAAGTTACACCAAAAAACTCAAGCTTCTGTCTCAAAGTAAGCTATCTGCCCTCATAAACTTTGTTTCTTTATTAGCATTTATTGCACTCTATTATAATTTGTTTCTATGACTCCCTCTCCCACTATATTGTAACCTTTCCAAGGGTAGAGAACCTGTCTTGTTGATTTTATTCATCAATGCCTAGTATATGTGTGTTTAGTACCTAACGAATAATTCTTTTTTTTTTTTTGAGACGGAGTCTTGCTCTGTCGCCCAGGCTGGAGTGCAGTGGCCAGATCTCAGCTCACTGCAAGCTCCGCCTCCCGGGTTCACGCCATTCTCCTGCCTCAGCCTCCCGAGTAGCTGGGACTACAGGCGCCCGCCACCTCGCCAGGCTAGTTTTTTGTATTTTTAGTAGAGATGGGGTTTCACCGTGTTAGCCAGGATGGTCTCGATCTCCTGACCTCGTGATCCGCCCGTCTCGGCCTCCCAAAGTGCTGGGATTACAGGCTTGAGCCACTGCGCCCGGCCCACGAATAATTCTTAAAAATGAAAACATGACTACATTTCTCCTTGGTTAAATTCTTTGGTTGTCTGAATCTCTTATAAGGTAAAATTTAAACTCTCTTTAAGATCTGTCATTACTTGATTGTTAGCCTCATTAAAAACTGTTTTTCACCTCAAGGTTTTCATGAAATAATACCAAATATATTCACTTTAGTGCATTTGCTCATGCTGCTTCTCTGCCTCCAATACTCCTGCCTTCTTTCTTTACTGGCTACTTATACTTATCCCCAGGACTCAGATTAGGAAGTGAGAACAAATGAGAATGAAGAACCAATATAAGGAATGAGAAAGGGACATCATTACAAATGCTCAAACATGAAAAGGGTTATAAGAGGACATAATGAATAGCTTTATCCTAATAAGTTTGATAAAATGGACAAATTCCTAGAAAAATGTATCTAACCAATACCAAAGAAATTTTAGAAACCTAAATACTCTATAACCATTAAGGAAATATAATCAGTAATCAAATATCTTCCCACAAAGTAAGTCAGAGGACCAGATGATTTCACTGATGAGCTCCATCAAACTTGCAAAGATCAAGAATTTCAATTTTTTTTTTTTTTTTAAGAGATGGGGTCTTGCCATGTTGCCCAAGCTGGTCTCAAACCCCTGGGCTCAAGTGATCCACCTACCTCAGCCTCCTGAAGTGCTGGGATTATAGGTGTGAGCCACTGTGCCCAGCCAAGAATTTCAATCTTAAACAAATTATTTTAAGAACAGAAGAAGGAGGCCGGGCGCGGTGGCTCAAGCCTGTAATCCCAGCACTTTGGGAGGCCGAGACGGGCGGATCACGAGGTCAGGAGATCAAGACCATCCTGGCTAACACGGTGAAACCCCGTCTGTACTAAAAAATACAAAAAACTAGCCGGGCAAGGTGGCGGGCGCCTGTAGTCCCAGCTACTCGGGAGGCTGAGGCAGGAGAATGGCGTAAACCCGGGAGGCGGGGCTTGCAGTGCGCTGAGATCCGGCCACTGCACTCCAGCCTGGGCGACAGAGCGAGACTCCGTCTCAAAAAAAAAAAAAAAAAAAAAGAACAGAAGGAACATTCCTCAATTAATTTTTTTTTTTTTTAAGATGGAGTTTCGCTCTTGTTGCCCAGGCTGGAGTGCAATGGCATGATCTCGGCTCACTGCAACCTCCACCTCCTGGGTTCAAGCAATTCTCCTGCCTCAGCCTCCTGGATAGCTGGGATTACAGGCATGTGGAACCATGCCTGGCTAATTTTGTATTTTTAGTAGAGACAGGGTTTCTCCATGTTGGTCATGCTGGTCTCGCACTCCTGAATTCAGGTGATCTGCCCGCCATGGCCTCCCAAAGTGCTGGGATTACATAGGCATGAGCCACGGCACCCGGCCTCCTCAATTAATTTTATAAGGTTAGCACAACCTTTGAAAGTGAAACCAGATAAAGGTGTAATAAGAAAAAAAATTATAGGATAATCTCACCCATAAACTTGTAAAAATGCTAAATAAAATATAGAGAGATTGAAACTAATAATATATAAAAAGAATAACAGCAGGACCAAGTTGAGTTTATCCCAAGAACATAAGGTTGACATAACATTAGAATATCAATCACATAATTCATCACATTAAATAAGTAAATGAGAAAAATGATATGATCATCCCAATAGGTGCAAAAAAAAGCCTCTGTTTAAAACCCAACATTTGTGCATGATAAAGACTGAGTAAGAATAGATGATAGGAATAATCTGATAAAATGTATTTATAAAAATGGAGAGCAAACATCATTCTTCATGGTGATATGTTGAAAGCTTTCCATGCAAGAGAAGGAGCATGCTATCATCACTTCTATTCAGCATTACAGTGAAGGCAGTAATGAGGTAAGACAAATAAATAAAAGGCATTGCAATGGAAGAAAGAAAACTGTCATTGTGTGCCAACGACTGTGTACATAGAAAATCTAAAATAATCTACAGCTTTATAATTTTTCCCAAAAGATCTCCTTGTCTGTTGTCAAATTTTAGTCTTAGGGATCTGTTAATTTTTAAATATTAATTTACATGTCAAAGAACTACCGATGACAAACTTTCTCTCCCTTTCTCATCTTTTTAAATTTCATTTTTAGTTTGTTGCTAATGTATAAAAATATAATTAATTAAAACAATTTTTTATAGAGATGGGGTCTTGCTATGTTGCCCAGGTTGGTCTTGAACTTCTGAGCTCAACCAATCCAACCGGCTCTGCCACCCAAAGCGCTGGGATTACAGGCATGAACCACTGTGCCCAGCTATAATTAATTTTTGTATATTGATTTTATATTTAACAACCTTGCTGCACTCTTACTAATTATAATACTTTATCTGTAGAACTTTTTGGATTTTTTTGTTCTTAATCATATAATCTTTAAATAATCATATATACCAGGATACATGAAAAAAAGTCAGATCATAGCAGCCAAAGACTATTAGTAACAATCTTATTCACAATTGCCCAAAACTGAAAAAAACACAAATGTCGATCTACATTAAAATGGATAAATCATAGTATATTTCCACACACAGCAATGAAGATGAATGAACTACAGTTGCATGTGGCAACGTGGATGATTCTAAGAAACATAATATTGAGTAAAAGCAGCAAGACACAAAGAATACATACACATGTAGCAAGATTTCATCTACATAGATTTTAAAAATAAGCAAAAGTAGCTATATTGTTTAGAGAAGCATACATAGTGATAAAACTATAAAGAAAAGCAAAGAAATTATTATCACAAAAATGACAGTAGTGCTTTTCCCTAGGAAGCAATGAAGGCATTATGATGAGAAGAGACAAAAGAAGGGGGTCGTAGGGTGTTGGTAATGTTCAAATTTTTTTTTTTTTTGACACAGGGTCTTACTCCATCGCCTAGGCTGGAGTGCAGCAGTGGCCCAGTCTCAGCTCACTGCAACCTCCACCTCCCAGGCTCAAGTGATCCTCCCACCTCAGTGTCCTAAGTACCTGGCACTACAGGCATGCACCACAATGCCTCGCTAATTTTTGTGTGTTTTTTTTTTTTGGTAGAGACAGGGTTTTGCCATGTTGCCCAGGCTGGTCTCAAACTCCTGGGCTCAAGCGATAACTCCCACCTTGGCCTCCCAAAGTACTGGGATTACGGGATGAGCCACCACTTCCAGCCTAATGTTCTATTTCTTGATCTTTATTGTGGATATTGGGTGTTCACTTTATACTATTAAACTATACATTCATGTTTTATGACATTTTCTGTATATATGTTATATTTAATAATAAAAATATTTTTAAAAGAACATTAGGACAATCAAAAGAAAACATAAAAGAAACATGATAAAAAAGATAGCTAAAAAATATGTCCCCACCTCTGAGAACTAAAATCATTCTATATAATTGTTTTTAGCTAAAGAATGTAGGGAAAATTAAAGCTTCTTTGATTTCCCCTGTGACCAAGAGAAAGATAATTACGATAATTTTCAGAAACACTTTGGAATTTAGAATCTTTAAAAATGATCTAAGAATACATAGATAGATGTATTTCCCCAGATGAATCTGTGAAGTTATTCACTTCAAACTTCCCTTTTTGAATGCTGGAAGTCAGCATTTGTTCATTCACCATTTTTAAAAATTGAGTTCCAATTATGTGCTGGATACAGCTAGAAAAATAAATGAATGAATATGCTAATCTGTTGAAAGTTATCTTGAACCAGAAATCCAAATCAATTACTAATGTATTTACCAAGAAAGCACATATTTTTAAACTGTACTTTAAGTACATGGGGCCAATTTCTACACAGAATGCTGAACTTGAAGCTGACACAGAGAAATTCACACAAATAGGCAGTTAGAGGCCTTATTTAATGTATAATTAAATTTAATTATCCATCTCCATCTCTCACTTCTGAAAATGCCATTTTAAAGTAGAGGCAGTTGCCGGGCGCGGTGGCTCAAGCCTGTAATCCCAGCACTTTGGGAGGCCGAGACGGGCGGATCACGAGGTCAGGAGATCGAGACCATCCTGGCTAACACGGTGAAACCCCGTCTCTACTAAAAAAAAAAAATACAAAAAATTAGCCGGGCGAGATGGCGGGCGCCTGTAGTCCCAGCTACTCGGGAGGCTGAGGCGAGAGAATGGCGTAAACCCGGGAGGCGGAGCTTGCAGTGAGCTGAGATCCGGCCACTGCACTCCAGCCTGGGCGACAGAGCGAGACTCCGTCTCAACAAAAAAAAAAAAAAAAAAAAATAAAGTAGAGGCAGTCCTCATTTTGCATGGTTCCAGTATATAGATTTCAGTTACTACAGTTTAGTTAATTAACACCAGTTCTCTAACAACATAGTTCAACTTTCAGTTACCATGGAATATTAACTGTAATTACATAAAGTAGTATCTAGCTCTTCAGTTCACAAATTATTATAGTTATCAGTATCGATAGTATAGTATACTGATATCGTGTACTGATATAATATAGTGATCAGTGCATCATGATCAGTAATTAATTATATGACTTCTTTCAAAGTCTTTTGGTGACTGGTCACTGCAGATCCGTTATTCGGTTAAAGCGCAGACAGCAAAGGGCATAGTTGTGTCGCCTCCTTGTCTCCTAATGATAAGCCCATGTGATGTTTTACAAAAATGAAAATTGAAGGAGGAAACCAGCCAATAACAAGTGCAGCAAAGAAATAAAAAATGATAATGCTGAGAGTGAAATCTGAATCTAACATAAGTGGAGTTAAAGGAGAAACAGCTGACTATAAGAGTGTTGACACTGCCTCCATTTGATAGACTCTAGAGAAGCAGCCAGAGGAATTTCCAGAAGGCAAACTTAATAACATACTTGAGGAAAGTCATTATGATGAAAAGGATGAAAACGTCCTATAGAAAGGGTCACTGGCAAAAAGCTTCATTATTAAAGAAACTTTCAGAGATATTTTACAAAATTGAAGGTACAAAGGATAAAATGTAGGAAACCAACCCAAACTTAGAAAGAAGTATGACAGTTTGCCAAGACACACAAAAAATGTTTGCTCTCACAAGTTTTACTATGAGAAGCAAATAAGTACTGTTCAAACTACTCTTGATAAGTCTTTTTTTTCAACAAAACACTTTAGCTCTCAACGTTTCTAATGTTTTAAGTTAGTGTATGAAAGTTTTACTGTTTTACATTTCCCTATACATTTAGTAAGAAAGTTTTAGTGTTTTGACAATTTTTCAAGGTTATAGAACAACTGTAATTTTTCCCATTGGTGTTTAAGATCTCTTTGAATGGTTTCAGCTTGCAGTCATTTTTCAATCCCACACTAATGTGCAATTGGAAGACTGTATTTTAAATGAGGTAAGAGGCAACTGTCTTCCTTACATCCTCAAACATCATCAATTCATGCATCTGATGTGTCTGGGCATAGTGCTAAACAGGATCTGACCTTATTTTGACCCCACACGCTCCACTTTTCAAGAACACTCGCTTAATGATTTCTCCCTGCAAACTGGTTAAAACTGGAACTGGGCCTTGAACCACCCAAAACCACCAAGTTACACCCAAACTAAAAACCCTCCAAGGACTCCCAATTACACCACTGGAAACAAAATCCAAATTCTTTACCCTGGCCCTAAAGTTCTGCTTGTGCCTTCTGCCCCAATCTCCATCCTCACGCCAGGCCCTCCCCTGCCCGCAACTGGGGAGATCCACCTCTCATAGATCGGCCTCTCGCTGTGTCTCCCTCGGTGTATGTTCTGTTCCGTGCTGAGCTTTCTAGGTTAGGGCCCCTTTACACGCCCTCGTTCACTTTGTCACGTGATAAATGATTCAATGGTTCTCCCTCTGGCAGGGCCCCATTAAAGATTTCGTGGGGCCCTTCCTCCATTAAAAAAAGATTAAAATAAGTTAATGGATTTTGTAGGCCCTAAAAATCTCATTTTCCCCTCCTGATGTGAGAAAAAAATCAAAACACTTTATTTGACTTTACGGGTTCACTTTAAAGGAAATGAAAACATTCTCGTGGCCGGGCGTGGCGGCTCAGGCCTGTAATCCCAGCACTTTGGGAGGCCTAGGCGGGCGGATCACGAGGTTAGGAGTTCGAGACTAGCCTGGCCAAAATAGTGAACCCACGTCTCTACTAAAAATATTAAAAACTAGCAGGGCGTGGTGGCGGGAGCCTGTAATTCCAGCTACTCAGGAGGCTGAGGCAGGAGAATCGCTTGAACACGAGAGGCGGAGGTTGCAGTGAGCCGAGATCACGCCATTGCACTCCAGCCTGGGCGACAAGAGTGAAACTCCGTCTCGAAAACAAAGCAAAACCAGAAGAAAAAAAAAAATATCGTGGCCCCCTGAAGCCTCGTGGTCCCTCGGCATGGGGCCTACCGTGCCTGAGGGATCAGCAGCCTGGCCCTCGGGCCTGGGGGTCCCGCGGAGGAAGCTCCCGGCCCAGACTCCGCGCAGGCCTGGCCGCCCAGAACAGTATGCGGAGGGATGACCCGACAGCGATTTCGGAGCCTCTCTCTGGGCGTCAGTCCTGCCCCAGCACTCGTCACTGCCCGCGCAGCCAACACCTGCCTGAGGACTGGCCCGGGCTCGGCCCACGCCCAGCCTGCGAAGTGGTGCCCGCTGCTCTTGGCTGCCCTCAGCTGCGCTCCCTCCCCGAGGCGTGGAGAAGCGGCCCTGTCTTCTGAAGACTGAGGCGTCCTCACCTGGCTCTCAGCGTGCGCCTGCGCGTTCGGAGGCGCCCCACTCAGGCCGGCGGGGCTGGGTGGGAGTCTCACTGCGGTCAAGGCGGGGCCCGGCCGCCTCAGGGTGCGCTTCAGGTGACGCTTCAGGAAAACGGTCTCCAAGTCCCTAGACGCCCTGAGAACAGTCCTTCTTTGTCCCTTAGGTAGAATTTTGTCTATTTGTTGGAAATACTGTGCTAAACCTGACATTTTTTCTTTTTCTACAACTTCCCTCCCTGAAACATCCCAGTAGCGCCCCCACCGACCGTGTTCTTGGTTTTAACTTTTCTCTTCCACATCATTTCCTTCAGCCAGTCGCTATTTTGTTCACTAAACATCTGTGGTGGGCACATTACGTGCCGTGCGCTGTGCTAGGACTGGAGTACAGTGGATGTACAGACGATGGTCCCTGCCCTCATAGAAGTTATAGGCTACCTTCAGAAAGTTCTTTTAAGTCTTTTCAAACTCCTGTATTCCAAGAGAGTCTGTCCCTCTCTTCATATTCATTTTCGCTTATTTGAGGTTGATTCCCATAGTCCCTTTGACGAACTCCAGGTGGGGTAGAAGCGTCCTGGTCCTTAACAGTTGGTTGGTCTGGGTCTTCAACTCTGGTTAAAAAGGAATTCTCGGCCGGGCGCGGTGGCTCAAGCCTGTAATCCCAGCACTTTGGGAGGCCGAGACGGGTGGACCACGAGGTCAGGAGATCGAGACCATCCTGGCTAACACGGTGAAACCCCGTCTCTACTAAAAAATACAAAAAAATTAGCCGGGCGAGATGGCGGGCGCCTGTAGTCCCAGCTACTCGGGAGGCTGAGGCAGGAGAATGGCGTAAACCCAGGAGGCGGAGCTTGCAGTGAGCCGAGATCGCGCCACTGCACTCCAGCCTGGGTGACAGAGCGAGACTCCGTCTCAAAAAAAAAAAAAAAAAAAAAGGAATTCTCTGAATTAGTCCACAGGAGAGGGAAAGATAATGCTAGTTCCAAGCTAGAAATGTACAAGCAGTTTTCCTTGTTTTCTTTATTATTATTATTTTCTCAATTCATTGCCTAGATGCAGGTTGGAGGTGGGGTGGGACAGTATTTCAATGAGTGGCACAGGATAGGTTACATGTTTCAACAGGAAAAGAGTCGCCTGCTTGTATTCTAGCCCCACTAAACCATTTTGCTCCTATCAACTGTTCCTCAGGGTAAGAACAGAACTATTTAACCTGTGTCCTTTTTTAAACACTATAATCTGATATACAAGAGAGTTCCTGTGTTCCTGTTGAAAGGGTAGCTTCTCAATCGCTCTTTCCCCCCATATAGTCCAAATTAGCCTTCCTGTCTCTAATCTCCAGATTATCCTTTCCACTGATGTTAGAATTGTCCTTGTAAAAATATTTTGATCATATTCTTTGTCTTAAAAACGGCTTATGTTTCCTTTTTGGTTAAAGGGTCCATTATAACTGACCCCACCTACCTTACTAGGCTCAACCCCAACATTAACTGTCTTACTCCCCTTTGTGTTGCTATGCCAGAATACCACAGAACAAGTAATTTATAAATAAAGGAAATGTATTCTTAAATTCTGGAGGGTAGGAATTCCAAGGTTGAGAATCCCACATCTAGTGAGGGCATTCTTTCTGTGTCATCCCATGGCAGAAAGCAGAAGGGCAAGGGAGTACAAAAGAGCAAGACAGCAACAGGGAGCTGAACTCACTTTTACAACAAACCCACCCTTTCAGTAACTCACTTCCAAGATAATGACATTAATCCATTTATGGGGGTAGAGCCCTTATGACCTAATCACCTCTTATTAGGCCCCACCTCTGAACACTGTTCCATTGGGTATTAAGTTTCCAGCAAATGAACTTTGTGGGACACATTCAAACTTGAGCACTAGCCTCACTCCAAACCATACCACCTATTGCTCCTATCTACTATTAATTTCTTTCTGTACCCTCTATAGCATTTATTAAAAATACACAAAGAAATGTACCAGAAATGGAGACTATGACATAAGAATTGTTTTCTGAGGGTAACAAACTATAATGGTCATGAGAAAGCACCTTGCAGACTTTAAACTACAAGGAGTGTAACTGACCAAGGGCATCAGCTGCTGCCTTAGAAATCTACTGCCACATTTCCATGGAGGCCCTCTTCCCAGCCACTGACTGAATGTGGTCAAGATACTGAGGCAGACCCATTCCTGGGAAACAATGCAGTCCTCACACAGCACTCCTCTAATGGGCAACATTGGCTTGATGATTCCCCAACAGTCTTGCTGAACTATACTCCAATCTGGAGTATAGTATGTGGAAGAGGGGTAGCAAAGATGAAGCAGTAGAGTTAGGCAAAGGGCCAGAACATATATGATCTGTGGACTATATTAAAGATTTTGGATCTTATCTCATAGCAAAAATGGAGTGGGCTAGAATGGGGAATAAACTGAAGTGTTTAAGCAGAAGAGTGACACGATCTGATTTGTGTACTGGCGAGAACGTTCTCCCTGCCTTTCCTGACTTAAAAGGAATGGATTGGGGGCTAAAATTGGGGTGGTGGCAGTGGGGCACAGGGATAAGACTAGGAAGTAGCCCAGGCAAGAGAAGATAGTTGCTTGAATTAGGGTGTTGGTAGAGGGGACGCAGAGATGTGGGAGGAAATATTTAGGAGTTAAAAATTAACAGGCCTTTGTGATTGATTCGATTGATTAGGAGGAATCCAAAATGACAGGGCCTAGAACACAGTAGGCATTCAATGAATACTTGTTGAATAAACGAATGCAAAGTCTCTGGCTTAGACAGCTGGAAAGACAGTAGTACTATGTATAGAGATGGGGAACATTCGTTTTAGCATCCACACAATTACCAGGATGCTATGAGGTTGGGGATGACAGTTCAGTTTTGGGCATGTTGAAATCAAGGTGCCTGTGGTTACACTGTGTGGAAATGTCCACTAGGCTCTTGGATGTGTGTGTCAGAAGCTGAAGAGAAAGACATTGCCTGGAAATGTAGATTCATAAAATCATTATTAACTAAATTAGTATGAATGAGACTACATAGAACAGTGAGTTTTTTTTTCAAAGTGGGGATCTCAACTCATTAATGAGTAGTAAAATCAATGTAGTGGGCTGCAACCAGCATTTAAAAAAATGGAGTAGAATAAAATGCAACATGATAGGAAAAAAAAAAATGAGAATTTAGCTCCTGAAGTAAAGGTAAATATAATGTAAGTATGACTTTGCTAAAAATTTAACTCACTAATATGTACATTAAGTACGTGAATGCATGTACTTAAGTGTGATTAGGTTGCAATGTAAAATGAAGCTCTTATTGTATGTTTTTTCATATGCAAAAAAATTGGAAAAAGATTTTTGAAAAAAATCAAAAGACAGAATAACCAATAAATGATGTTCAGAGAAAGGACTAAGGCCTAGGCTAGACTGATGAGAAGCAGCTTAGGAAAGGCATATAGTGGTGCTAGAGGAAGAAACTCAGATGGGGTGCAGGGGGGTGGACAGGGGCTTCCATTGTGTTGAGGTTGGTTTTAGAAAGATTTCAGAGAGAAGATTTGAAGTGCTGATCCCAAATGCCTGATTTTCCCTCTAGGCTAAGCAACTTGAAATCAGGGACCAGGTCTTTTTTATTTATTTATTTATTTAGGCAGGCTGGAGTGCAATGGTGTGATCGTAGCTCCCTGCAGCCTTGAACTCCTGGGTTCCAGTGATCCTCCTGCCTCAGTCTCCTGAGTAGCTGGGCCTACAGGTGTGTGCCACCAGGCCTTGCTATTATTATTATTTTGCAGAGACAGGGTCTCACTATGTTGACCTGGTTGGTCTCGAACTCGTCTTCAAGTGATGCTCCTGCCTCAGCCTCCCAAAGTGCTAGGATTACAGGTCTGAACCACCATGCCCAGCCAAGGGACCATGTCTTAATCTTCTTATCTCTAGTACTTAGTAAAATGCCAGGCACATAGTAGGCCCTTAATAACTGTTGAAAGAATAAACTAGAACTAGTACTTGCACTTTAGAAAGATTATCCTGATGGCACTCTGGAAGGGGAGGGATTGGAGGTAAGGTTTTTGTTTTTTAAATGAATGATCACACAGTCCAGGTAAATGATGATGATGTACTGAACTATGATGATAATGGAAAGAAAAGGATGGATTTAAGTTATTTTTTAGTCAGATTTATAAGGACATAGTGACTTCTTACATATGGGCGTGGTAGCTAGTCTCCAAGAAAGGAGGCTGAAATCCTTGTTCCCACTGAAATCCCTGTATACCACCTGATGAAGTCCCCTTCCACAGTGCATCAGGGCTGGCCTGTGTGACAAGTAAAATATGGCAGAGTGATTGTGTGTTACTTCTGAGGCTAGGTCACAAATATATCATTTGCTCTTTTACCTTGTTCTTTTTGATCACTTGCTCGGAGGAAGTCACCCCATTTTGTGAAGACATTAAAGCAGCCCCATGGAGAAATGCATGTGGAGAACAACCTTCACTTACTGCCAACAGCCACTACCAATTTGGCAGGCATGGAAGTCAGCCATCTTGGAAGTGGATCCTCCAGCCCCAGGCAAGCCTTCAGTGGACTGCTGCCCCATTTGATATCTGGACTGTAATCCTGTGAGAGACTGGGAGCCAGACCACCTAGCTAAACTACTCCTAAATTTCTGACGCAGAGAAACAGTGAGAGATAATAAAAGTTTATTCCAAATGTCTGATTTTCCCTCTAGGTTAAGCAATTCGAATTCAGGGACCATGTCTTTTGTTTGTGTTTGTTTTAAGCCACCAAATTCTGAGGTTAATTTGTTCATTTGTTTTGCAGCCTAGATAACTAATACAATGGGGGTGAAAAAGGAGAAAGCAAAGATTACCTGCTAAATGCAGACTAAGTGCCTGAAGAAGGAGCTAGGGTTGGGATGGAGGAGATAGTGAGTTATGCTCAGGACCTATGCTTGCCTTGTTTGTAGGATATCCAAGTGGATATGCCCAAAGGCAGTCTTTGTTCCTCGCCCTCAAAGTCCTACCAACCCTAGAAGACTCAGTTCAAATGTCACCTCTTCTAACCTGGCCCTTCTGCACGTTATTATAGCAAACATGCATTGCTTCGTATTGCAATTATCTATTTGCAGTTATTTTTCTACATTTGGAAGCCCCACTACAGTGTGAACTCCCTAGGGCAAGGGCCGTGATTTTTAGTATTTTCTGCACAATCGTGTGTGTGTGTGTGTGTGTGTGTGTGTGTGCGCGCGCGCGCGCGCGTTACTCTGTGCCTGCCCAGCACATAAGCAGCTGTCCTTAAATGCTTGCAAAGTATTAATTTTGAGAAACTTGGTGCGTGTATCCACGTCCTCTTATTAGTAAGTTTTCCTTATTAGTACAGCTATGGGCATTTGAGTTTTTGGAGTGGCCGGAGCCGACTCGCTACTCGATGTCCCTGAGTGGCAGCCCCAGCCGACTGCCGAGGCAGAACTCCCACCTTCACCTGGGTCTAGCTCCGCCTCTGTCTGGGTTAGGCCTGTCCTCCCCTCAGCCCCGCCTCCACTCAATCCCGATTGACTGGAGGAAGAAGGCGGCCCGACCATTGGCCCCTTTTTGAGGGGGCGGAGCCGGGCTGTGTTTCATCCCTCAGCCCCAGGCCCAGCCGGACCGTGCCGAGGGGACCCGAGTGGGGCCGAGGCCGGTAGCCCTGCGGCCCTGAGCAGAGGCAGTAGCTTGCCCCGCACCCGCGGCCAGGCGGAGCCAAAGATGCCGGCCTCTGATGCGCGGCCCCGCCCGGGTCCCGGGCCGCCTACAGCGTTGCCCTTCCCTCTGCTGCTACTGGCGGTGCTGAGCGGCCCGGTATCCGGCCGCGTCCCCCGCTCGGTGCCCAGAACCTCGCTTCCCATCTCTGGTAAGGCGCGGGCGCCCACGCCCTCAGCCCTTCGCGCCCACACCCACACCCACCTGCTCCCCAGACCGCGCGGCGGGACCCGGGCCTCTCAGCCTGGTGTATGGCGTTCCACGCCGCCCACGCCCCGCCGGGACACGGGCGAGACCTTCGCACTTCACCGCATCCCCTCTGCATCCCCGCCGAGCTCCGCAGCTCCGCATCCCCAGCCCGGGCCTCGCGCCTCGGCTCCCACGACACGCCCAGGCTGCCCCAGCGGGCCCTATTCCCAGAACCGCGGTAGCGTCCAGTCCTCACTGTACAGACACTGAGGCCCAGAGCTCGGGTGGGGGCTGCCAGAGGTCGTTCATTTCGAAGTTCCGTCTCCCTTAGTCCCCTGTTTCCCCGCACACACACCTGGGTCCATCATTCCAGCTTGACGCCAACTCTGCTTTCAGACCCATCAGTCTTTCATTCTACTCCAGCTTTCCATTCCAGTCCCCAGCTCAGCATTTTCATCTTCTCCAATTCATTTCTCTATTAGTTCTACACATCATCCGAGCCTCTTGTCCCTTCTCACAGCCCTAATCTTCCTAACCCTCCTCCTGCTCCCCTAACATCTCTGACACCAGCTCCCATTCTCCCATTATTGGATCCACGTGAACTCTCCTAACTTCCTCAAGGTTCCTTGCTGCCTCTGCCCATTCCCTACATTGAATATTGGTAAACCATTCAATGTGTTGATGTAAAGTTCTGCTTAAATGGTTTTTCAAGTCTTCAGAAGGAAAAATTGAAAAGATGTGGAAGAAGCTAGGAGACGTCACAAGGTTAAAAGTGATCATTGGGGCAATTCACATTTTAGACTGCTAAGGTGGGTATGAGCGTGGCCATGGATCTTGTTTTCTCAGTGGGGCAGCGCCTTGGGCAGACAGAACCAGTGAAGCCAAGAGTACCACCTGTTGGCAACAACTCTGGACTGGTTAATAGTAGTTTAGAGTTTAAACTCAGACGAGTGCCATATAGGAATGCTGTGATTCCAGAAGGCGAAGTTGTGGCCAGAGCCTGGGGTTTCAGTTTGCACCGAGCAGTAGCCACAAAGTAAGTTGAGATCGCCGGGCTGAGTTGACGTGCAGGCATCCAGAGATGTCTAGATGGCAAGCAAGGTGAAGCGGAGTTGAGGATATGAGGAGAAGTTAGGTGATCCAGGGGTTATACTGAGCATGACAGAGTGGGCAGGATATAGCACAGAGGTAAGTATGGGTGTGGGAGGATGGAGTGGGTGGGACTCACATCAGCACATCTAGGAATGAATGGGTTGGTGTCCATTCTACCCTCTTGAGGGTACTGAGCAGAGGAAGCAGGTAGAGCAGAGCTGTATTGGTGCAGGGGTAGGGTCCCTAGAACCAAAGGTTGAGCTAGGAAGGTAAATTCATGCCAACTTATTCCAATCTTTAAATAGATAATAATTTTGAATGCTGATATGAGGTTTAGATTTTTTTTTTGAAATGGAGTCTTGCTGTGTCACCCAGGCTGGAGTGCAGTGGCGTGATCTTGGCTTACTGCAACCTCTGCCTCTGGTGTTCAAGCAATTCTCCTGCCTCAGTCTCCCAAGTAGCTGGGATTACAGGTGCCTGCCACCATACCCAGCTAATTTTTTGTATTTTTAGTAAAGATGGGATTTCACCATGTTGGCTAGGGTGGTCTTGAACGCCTGACCTCAAGTGATCCACCCACCTCAGCCTCCCAAAGTGTTGGGATAACAGGCATGAGCAACCGCGTCCGGCTAGTGCTCTGTTTTTATAGAAAAAGCATACTTACCCACTGGATTGTGTGCTAAATATTCTGGCCTCATCTATCTCTGGTTCACTTGTCAAGGCTCCGTTTCTCCCCCATGGCTGCTAAATAAATGGTACTTGGAAGAAAACAAAAATTGGCCCCTTTGGTTTTGCTCTTGTGGACTTGACCCTTAGGAAACAATGGCTAACATCACTCTCTCCTGTCTTCCTGCCAGAGGCTGACTCCTATCTCACCCGGTTCGCTGTCCCTCAGACATACAATTACTCTGTTCTCCTTGTGGATCCTGCTTCCCACACACTTTACGTTGGTGCCCGGGACACCATCTTCGCTTTATCTCTGCCCTTCCCAGGGGAGAGACCCCGCAGGGTGAGAGACAAGAGAGGGAAGGACCCCTGACCCCGTAGCATGTGATTAAATCTATGATTTTATGAGTGTGTGTGTGGGGGGGGATTTCATAATAACTAAAGATGTAACAGCAGGGGTGGTAGGCGGGGGTGAGTTGGGAGACATCATCCACTTTGTTTTCTTAGCTAAGTGTATGGGAGATCAGGGTGACTGGGGAAGATGTGAAGGAGGTTCATGATGATGGGGAGGAGACCACAGTGACCAGGTTTCAGGTGACAATGGGCAGAGGGATCATTAAAATTACAATAGGGAAACAGCTTTCAATTTTTTTGACCATTATTAAGAACTATACAGTTTGAGCATCCCTAATCTAAAAATCCGAAATTCAAAATACTCCAAAATCTGAAACTTTTTGTGTGCCAACATGGCACTCAAAGGAAATGCTCATTGGAGCATTTCGGATTTTGGATTTTCAAATTAGGGATGCTCAACCAGTATGTATTCTGCGAGTATCCCCGAATCTGAAAAAATGTGAAATGTAAAACACTTCTGATCACAAGCATTTCAGATAAGGGATACTCGGTGTGTACTGTGTATTGTGGCCCAGTACACAATTATGTACTGAAAGAAACCTTTCTTGAAACAATACCTACTCTCTTATATTTTGATATATTCTATTTCATTAAAAATGATGTTGGTCATGATTTCAGAATTGATTTTATTACTCATTAATGGGTGGGGACCTCCATTTGAAAAACAGTGCTCTAGAGGGACTTTTGAAGTTCCCAAACTGATGGAGATTTAATCTCCTCTAACATTGTGGGAGTTTGATGTCAGGGGAATCTGGGTGAAATGATCACTCCTCCTTTCTCAGATTGACTGGATGGTTCCTGAGGCTCACAGACAGAACTGTAGGAAGAAAGGCAAGAAAGAGGTAGGTGTAAATCTGAGTCTTGTCTTGAGTGTCAGTTGAGACCTTGGCCCAGCCCTGACTCTCAGTCCCCTGTAATGCTTCCATCCCAATGGGCCCAGGCAGAGACTCTTAACACCATGCCATCACCCATCATCTCCAATCCCAAAGCTGCATCTGACTGTTCTGACATTACCTTGCCCGTCCTTGTACCTGCTGCTTCTGATTCTTTCTAACCATCTCTGACCCCCAGGACGAATGTCACAATTTTGTCCAGATTCTCGCCATTGCCAATGCCTCTCACCTCCTCACTTGTGGCACCTTCGCTTTTGATCCGAAGTGCGGGGTTATTGTGAGTGACAGGGGTGGGAGGAGAGGGAGAGGGTGCCTGCACCAGTGTGAGTTACTTGGGGTGGTGGTGGGAGGATGGGAAGGGTTTTCTATGAGCTACCATGATGGGGGCATGGTCAAGGCAACCATTGTGCATGATAAGCATTGGGTGTAGGGGTTATCCTCATGGGATGATGGTATGTATAAACCACTGAGGGAGGGAAAGGGAGGTTGTCTGGAGAGGGTAAGATATACAAAGTGTAAAGAGAGATGTAGTGGGATAGTTAAAGAAGTTAGGGATGCTGGTTGGGCTGGGGAAACAACAAATCCAGCGAGAGACTTCAGAAACCAGAAACTCATGTTTCCCTTGCCCTGTGCATGCTTTGTCCAGGCGGCCTGGGTTCGTTTCTTAACTAGTGCAGCCCATTGCCTGTTTCTTCCTTTCATAGCATGTGACTTCCTTTCATAGCATCTTACCACCTTCTCTTACTTCCACTGCCAACCTCATTATGTATGGGCTGTGACTCTCCTCTCATGGCTTCTGATGTCACTTCCACTAATGTAATATCTGCTGGCCCCATATTCTGGATCTTGCCTTCAGGGCGGGCACTCTGTCAATCACGTTTTCTTATAGATCTTGTTAATTGCTGCTGAAGGTCTGGAAATCATCACCCTCAAACACAGGCAGGCTTGGGACATGTGTATCCCTAATCACATCTAGGCTAGTCATAATCTCTGGGACTGATGACTGTTTCTGAACTCTCAGCTTTTCCCATCAGTTATACAGTAGTCAGCACTGGTCTTTTGGCAACTCACATTTGTGACAAGCCCCTGGGGTGAGTCAGAAGCCTCACATATCCTTTATATCCAGTAGCTTCCCTTTCTGCTCTGTAGAGCCATAGGAGGGAGTATAACAGCTCCCTTTTTTGACCTAATCCTTAACTGTAGATCTTGTCTTGACTCTTCTGCAGTCCTCAGTAATCCTTGCCACCTAGATCGAGTCAGTGTGTATCTCTAAACCCCTCTTTGTTGCATACCACCCTCATATCTCTGACTTAGGATGCTAATCATAATCATATGCATGACTGCTCCAGTTAGTCCCCCTGGGCTGCCTTGGGGTGGGATGGACTTATGTTGAGTCCTTTTCATAATGCAAGTGATACAGGCTCCCTACCAGCATCTGGATAGCTCCCTCATTCTAGAAAGGTTCCCAGTTCAGGGTGGTGTTGAAAATCTCTGTATTCCCTCAGGTAACATTGAGGTCTGATTTCCCTACAGTTTTCCTTAAGTTTATAAGGTAGCAGTGGTACTGCCATTGCCATATTTGTCCTTTTCCATTCTGCCAGGCTCGGGGATCCCATGGGTATGAATGCCAGAGCCATGGCTTATACACAGTGTGATTGTTCCAAGTTAGTCTCCTAGGGCCTTTAATTCTTCCTTGTTTCTCTGAGGTGGGACTCTAGTGGTTGTTATATAAGGTATCTAGACAGAAAATGTTCTTTCTGGACATACCTATCAGGATTGGTGTGACTTGGATGCCTATCTCTTCTTGAGGAACATCAGCAATGAAGAGTGAAGCCAGGGGTCTATGTCCTGAAGTCCCACAAATTCAGCTCTTTCCCTGAATCCTCCTGTCTAGCAGGCTTATAAAATGAGGGCCCATCCTTTGGTCAAGGCTTGTCTGAAGGAGAATATAGAGACTAGCCCCAAAAGGTCAGCTCTGGTAACCCTTTGATATACATCCTGTCTGCTCTGTAGACGTTTTGAAAGTTCTCTTCTGCCTTAACCTGTCTTATCCTGCTACCCAGCAGCCCCAGTCTGCTTGACCAAGTTCTTCCTTTATCCTCACGGCTGAACCTCTCAGGATGACTGATGACTTTGAGACTATATAAACAATTATCTGAGAGCTTTGTTGCGGACTCAGCAACTTGCTCAAAGTTGATTGTGGAGAAATGAAGGTTCTTACAAAAAGGAAGTACAAGCATTGGATCTAAGGGCTCCCACAGTGTGGAATGCTGTCCTTCAGTGATAGCTCATTGAACATTGGAGGAAAATATCGTAGTTTGTTTTGTTGAGGGACCTCCAGCAGTTAACAGAGAAAAATGTTAGACTTCTAACAACAACAACAGCAAACAACAACAACAAGAACCATTCAATTGAGTGTCTGCTTTGATGAAGACTTGGTATTAGGTACTTAACATTAAGGATTAAATTTAATTCTTATCACCACATCATGATATTTAGGTATTATTTCCATTTTACAAGTAAGGAAACTGAAGTTCAGAGAAATTAAGTATTGTGTCTAAGATTGTATAGCTAGCAGAGGCAGAATCAAAATTTAAACCTGTGTTTGTCTCTGGCTCTGTTCCACTATCCTGTCCCTTAGTCTAACCTGCAGCCCAGAAGACCTTATCTGTCTTCAATTTCTTGTGGCATTTGATGTGTTTCATGTACTAGGAACCATCTTTCTTTTCTTTCCTTTTTTTCTTAGCCACCTGGGAAAGGTCCTTTCTATGCCTTGAACTCCTCTTGGCCAAGACCAAAGGACCAGTTCCAACCCATAGCTCAGAGAGAGCCTTCCTGTCCAGCTCCGGCCTTCAGCTTCAGGGACTTTGCTTTACCACAGCTGGTTTTGAGAGACTATGCTGCTGACTGACACAACGACAATACAATGAAGAATCTCAACATTCAGATAGAGAATGTAGTGGAGTGGTCATGTCTCTTTCAGACCCGAGTTAAGTGTCATTTAGACCATGCAATAGTCATAACCTATCTAGTTAATAGGAGGCTCACTTCCTCAAAGGTTGGAAACCTGGATGACATGATGATGCCATTGGGGAAAACTAAAAGAGAATTAGTTTCGACATGTTGAGTTTTAAGGGGCAGCTAGGAAATCTCTGTGAGGAAGTCCAGCAGTCAAATAAAAATATGGGCTAGAGTTTGGAAGATACCAGATTTGGAGAGTTTGGGGAATGATTTGCACAGAATATCTGGCTGGAAAGAATGAATGAGATCTTTGAAGCATATGTGAAAGCGACTATGGATAGATTCTTAGGATACACATTAGGAGCTAGAAAGAAGAAGAAGGAAATAGAGAAATAACAGATAGGAGGGATTCCAGAAGGGTAGAGTTTCAGGAGAGTCAAGGAATAGAATATTTCAAGGAAGGGCGTGAATCAAAAGTATCCAATGGCACATAAAGGTTAAAGAGAATGAGAACTGAGAAAAAGTTCATCCCTTTTGTCCTTGGAGAAATGTAAGACAGTAGTTTTAGGCATAGAAAACATAATTTATTTTCCAGGAATAACAGGTGATCTGGTTTGGATAGAACAAAGGTCATTTTGAGAAGTAGTTGAAAATAAGTAGGTTTGGCTAATGAGGGTGTACTCCAGGCAATGCTGGGCTATTTTCTCATTCTCTTGCACAAAAACTTATTATTAAGTCAGTGACCAATACTTCAGAAGATTAATCTTGGGTGGCTATTAGAATAACTTGGTTGGTGGGGGTGGCCAGATGATGTGGAGAAAGGAGTTTACTGCCATGGTTTAGGTGAGAGGTAAGAAGGGAAGCAGCAGCAGGTACATACCACATCTCTAGAGTGCCTAGCCATTTTGTTAATCTCTCACCAAATCCATCTTTCTCCTCAGGTGAGGATGCTCCCACTGTCACACAGCTGGAGTGCTGTGCCTCTGTGGAGCCCTCCGTTCCAGCAGACTCTTCTGACCCAGCATTCCCTTTTTGGGGACTTCCAAAGTTTTAACAGGCCTTCTTCAAGACTCTCAGTAAAATAGAACCTCGTTTGCCATCTAGAGGAAGAGACGAGCAATTGGAGTGGGCTAATAGTACATTTATGTTCAGGGGATATATATTGATATTTCTGCAACAGCTACCATGGAAGTAATTAGGCTCCAATAACACCATATGCCCACCCCAGTTTATGAACTAAAGATACAATACCTGGCATTTCCATGCCATAACTTTGACTCCCAACCAGCCACTGTTAACTTCCCTCTCAGTCCTAGGTTGAGATCATCCTTGTTTTCAGATGTTATCTTGAAGCCTCTCTTAGTGCCAAATACTAGACTAAGGTAACTTCTGGCTGGCCCTGATGAAGTTCTTACACCTCTTGTTCCTTGCCCAGGTCAGTCCCTCTGGAGTCCCTGGGCGAGGAAGGTACTTATCTACCAAACTCTCACATTCTGACCTGAGCTTCAGGTCATTCTTTACCGACTTTGCAGGTTCCCCCATCCTCTGCCCTTGGTTGTATGATGCAGCTCTTTCATACTTGGGGTGGGGAATAGGAGGAGGATGGCCCTTGTTCTCTAGGCCTCTGTGTTTCAGATAGTCCTTTATCGGCCTGTACTTTTCTTTGTCCTGTCTAAGGTTTCCAGTCCTCAGGAGGCCTGCTTTCTTCCTGATCCTTCTTGTCAGGTAGCATATTCTCCAACCAGTTACAAACCCTACAGTTCAGTAGTGTTTCAGAGGAAAGACCTACCTTCAGCCTCTTAAGTGCTTCTTGGGCTGTCCTAGGAATTTCTTCATCAGGGCATGTGGGTGTTGGCTACTGGAGGAATTGAGGGAAGAGGAATAAACTGATGAACAAAGGATAGCAGATATGAGAAATGCAGGAGTAGATGGGGGCATCAGGAATAGCTGGCTGGATATATGGGGATGGTAGTTGGGGGTGGGGAGTGGAAGGGGAGAGGAATGGGAATTGACCTTTTCCTTCATCTGACCATCTTTGTAATTCTCACCATGAACCTGCCCTGTGACCCCTAAACCGATTGCCCCCTTCTGGTCTATAGGACGTGTCCAGTTTCCAGCAGGTTGAAAGACTTGAGAGTGGCCGAGGGAAATGTCCTTTTGAGCCAGCTCAGCGGTCAGCAGCTGTAATGGCTGGTGAGTGGGGAGAGACAAGAACCTGTAACTTCTTGCTCTAATTGCCTCCTTCCCCACCCCTGCTGTTAGAATTTCTGTGTTCTTTCTTACCTTGGAATGTCTATTATTCCCATGTCTCTTTTTAGCCTTTCCTGTTCTTCCCTGAGTGCCTGTGTGACCACCTGCTTTTCCCCACCTAGTATGATATCCCCAGGATTCTCTCTACAGAATGTGTCCTCTGCACCTCTAGTGTAATGTTTCCTCTCTTAACCTTATTTTCTTTTCTCATAGTGTTTTTTTTCCCTGTTAATAAGTGGAATATACTACAATGCATATTGTAATAAATTTGGAAAAAGTATAAAGAAGAACATGAAAAAACTTTTAGAACAGCACTGTCCAAAAGAACTTTATGTAACGATGGAAATGTTCTAGATCTGCACTGTCCAATACAGTAGCCACTAGCTATTGTGGCTATAGAGCCCTTGAAATGTGACTAGCGTGACTGAAGGAAGGAATTTTAAATTGTACTTAATTTTATGTAAATAGCCCTATGTGTCTAGTGGTACCATATTAGTGCAATTCTAAAATATCTCTATTTAGAAAATTATTGCTAATATTTTAGGATATTTCCTAATATCCTGTATTAGTTCATTTGTGTTGCTATAAAGAAATACCTGAGACCGGGTAATTTATAAAGAAAAGAAGTTTATTTGGCTTATGGTTCTGGATGCTGGACATGAAGCATAGTGCTAGTATCTGCCTCTGGCGAGGGCCTTAAGAAGCATACAATCATGGCAGAGGGTGAAGGGGAGCCAGTGTGTCACATAGTGAGAGAGGGGGCAAGAGAGAGAGGGAGAAGGTGCTTTTTTAAACAGCCAGATCTTTTGTGAACTCAGAGTGAGAACTCACTCATTACTGCTAGGACAGCACCAAGCCATTCATGAAACATCTGCTTGCATGACCCAAACACCTCACACAAGGTCCACCTCCAACACTGGAGGTCACATGTCAACATGAGTTTTGGAGGAGACAAAACATCCAAACCATATCATATCCTAGATGGATATTAATGTGTGTGCACAGCCGTGTACATTCATGCACATACATTTGCTGGCCAGTCTTTTGTTGCTGAGGGGAGTCAGTAATGACTATTAAATAAATTCCTGCTAGTACTTTTTTTGAACAAGCTGTCTATGATTGCTCAAGTGTGAAATGCTTCTATCACAAACCTAAACCTCTTCTGGAGAATGACTAATTTGTTAGCAGCCACACAGCAAATTGTTTTTGTGCCACATAGCCTGAATTTTAGGTCAGACCACCCAACATACACCCTCCAAATTCAGCGAAAAGCCATTTTCTTGTGATGGTGTAAAACAAGCAGGTTAATAGAAATTTTATGAGCATGTGCACATTATAAAACTTTTAAATGTCATGCTACATGGATGTAATTTTGAATTCTTCATGTAACTTTATATCATAGGCATTTCTATGTAATTTAAAAATTCATTATAAAGATAATGTTTAATGACATGTTACTCATTCTGCTAACATACCACAAATTAAACAATTCCATATTATTTATATAAATTTAATTAGTTCAAAGATTTTGCTGTTACCCATATTGCTATAATGAACATCTTTGTGCATACATTTTTGCTCTCATTTTAGGTTGGCCTCTTAAGATTCCTAGAAATGGATTCCTGTTTCAAAGGGTGTGAACACTTAATGGCTCATTATCTGTTGCTAATTGAGTTTCTAGAAAGAGTATACCAATTTACACCCTAAATCAGCAGTGAATGAGAGCGGCTTTTTTTTCCACATACATTTCACCAGAATGTGTTGTTCTCATTTTAAAAAATCTTTGCTAGGGCCGGGCGCGGTGGCTCAAGCCTGTAATCCCAGCACTTTGGGAGGCCGAGACGGGCGGATCACGAGGTCAGGAGATCGAGACCATCCTGGCTAACACGGTGAAACCCCGTCTCTATTAAAAATACAAAAACTAGCCGGGCGAGGTGGCGGCGCCTGTAATCCCAGCTACTCTGGAGGCTGAGGCAGGAGAATGGCGGGAACCCGGGGGGCGGAGCTTGCAGTGAGCTGAGATCCGGCCACTGCACTCCAGCCTGGGCGACAGAGCCGAGACTCCGTCTCAAAAAAAAAAAAAAAAAAAAAAAAAATCTTTGCTATTTTGAGACTAAAAATGGCACCTTGTTTTTATTTGTATTTCTTTGAATATTAGTGAAGTTGAACATTTTTCACGTTTTAGTACTTATTTTTATTTATTCTTTGGTAAATCCTCTGTTCATGTTCTTGGAACAGTTAAGAGGTAGGATATTAGCTTTTCAATTACATATCTTTTCCTTTGTGATTGTATATAATTTTTAAGCTCAATCCTTCATTTAAAGAGCAGATAATATTTTTTCTTAAAATTTTTTTTCCAAAGATATAACTCTTTGATCTATTAATATTTAGAGTTATTTTGATGAATCGCATGAGAGGGGGATCTAAATTAATTTTTCCCAGCTAGCTAATCAGTTGACTCAGCATCATTCATTATACTGTTTTTTTCTTTCCTTGGTTTTTTTTTTGCCAACTGTATCATAAAATAAATTTTTGCCTATATTTTTGGGAAATATTTTATATAAAACAAAAGTTGGGACACAAGATCTAATGATGAAAATTTTTTCCTATGCATAACTTTATTTTTTAGGGAAAGTCTTAAAAGCTGTACAAATTACATCACTCTTTTTTTTTTTTTTTTTTTTTTTGAGACGGAGTCTCGCTGTGTCGCCCAGGCTGGAGTGCAGTGGCCGGATCTCAGCTCACTGCAAGCTCCACCTCCTGGGTTTACGCCATTCTCCTGCCTCAGCCTCGCGAGTAGCTGGGACTACAGGCGCCCGCCACCTTGCCCGGCTAGTTTTTTGTATTTTTTTTTTTTAGTAGAGACGGGGTTTCACCGTGTTAGCCAGGATGGTCTTGATCTCCTGACCTCGTGATCCGCCCGTCTCGGCCTCCCAAAGTGCTGGGATTACAGGCTTGAGCCACCGTGCCCGGCCTACATCACTCTTTAGTTGTATAGTTAATGACTTACCTTTTTCTGAAAAATAAAAGTTTTTGAAAATGAGCATAAAGTATATATTGACTAAATACAATATTTTGAGTTGTCATGATTATGATTATCTACTGTTGAAATTGATGAGACCTTCCTTATACTCATACATGTTTGAATAAAACAGTTTAGTTGATAGTTTATTTTTATAGGTTTTTTATCAACATCTTTGGCAAAACTCTGAGTCATTAAGAAAAATTTCTGAGTTTTCATGGTTGTGATGTCTCTTGAGTCTATAAAATTGTTTATCAACAAAATGACTTACTTGCAGCAATCTAAGAAAATCGTTTATCATACTTTTGTTTCAAGCAGTAATTTTTTTTTTGAGACGGAGTCTCGCTCTGTCACCCAGGCTGGAGTGCAGTGGCGCCATCTCGGCTCACTGCAGCCTCTGTCTCCCAGGTTCAAGTGATTGTCCTGCCTCAGCCTCCTGAATAGCTGAGATTACAGGCCCCCGCCACCATGCCCAGCTAAGTTTTGTATTTTTAGCAGAGATGGGGTTTCACCACGTTGGTCAGGTTGGTCTCAAACTCCCGACCTCATGATCCGCCCGCCTCGTCCTCCTAAAGTGCTGGGATTACAGGCGGGAGCCACCACACCTGGCCTCAAGCTGTAATCTTTAAGCATGTGCAGCCCTCTGTGAGTAATTTCTCTTTTCTCAGTCAGCAAGTGAATTCGTATTAGACTGTGGTTTAAGAATATAAATTTCTGGCCGGGCGCGGTGGCTCAAGCCTGTAATCCCAGCACTTTGGGAGGCCGAGGCAGGCGGATCACAAGGTCAGGAGATCGAGACCATCTGGCTAACACAGTGAAACCCCGTCTCTACTAAAAAGTACAAAAAAAAACCGGGCGAGGTGGCGGGCGCCTGTAGTCCCAGCTACTCGGGAGGCTGAGGCAGGAGAATGGCGTGAACCCGGGAGGCGGAGCTTGCAGTGAGCTGAGATCCGGCCACTACACTCCAGCTTGGGCGACAGAGCGAGACTCCTCAAAAAAAAAAAAAAAAAAAAAAAAAAAAAATATATATATATATATATATATAAATTTCCAGTTTTAGTATATATGCTGCTGAAGCGAGCATAAGAATACAAATTTCATAAAGAAGATCATTGTGAGACGAAGTGGGAGGAACATTTTCAAAAAGTTTTTAAGTCTTTTTTTTTTTTAATAAAATTCAGTGTTGCCTTTCAGTTGATAATTGATGGAGGTGATCAGAACTCACTTCCTTTTTTTTTTTTTGAGACGGAGTCTAGCTCTGTCGCCCAGGCTGGAGTGCAGTGGCGCGATCTTGGCTCACTGCAAGCTCCACCTCCCGGGTTTAGGCCATTCTCCTGCCTCAGCCTCCCGAGTAGCTGGGACTACAGGCGCCTGCCACGTCGCGCGGCTAGTTTTTTGTATTTTTTTAGTACAGACGGGGTTTCACCGTGTTAGCCAGGATGGTCTTGATCTCCTGACCTTGTGATCCGCCCGCCTCGGCCTCCCAAAGTGCTGGGATTACAGACTTGAGCCACCGCGCCCAGCCAGAACTCACTTCCTAATGGCTTCAGTTAATGTGGAAACTCTGTCTCTAGCTATCTCAGACCCAAATCATAGTCAATACTAATATTATACATTTTCTTCTGCAGTTATTACTTTACAGGGTTACCATTTAAAAGTTTTTCCTGGTCTGACCTAAGGGCTAGCATCTACTTGGGGCTTTCTAGAATGATTCATTATGTCTTACTTTACCTCTGTTTTGAAAATAGCAGTATAGAAATAGTGGTAACATTATATAAGAATTAGAACCAAAATTCCCAATTAGGTTCTAAAAAAATGTCCTTAAAGATAATAGCAGTATTTTGAAATGAAAAGAGCTTTTAATAATGAAAATATGATTAGAATATAATAGGAGTATTTACTTAAACTTATAAAAATTACACTGTGCATTGTAGAAAATTGAGAAAATGTAGAAATATATAAAGAAAAAAGTAAAAATGTTATTTGTAATTCTATCATTACCAAGTAACCACTATTATTATTTTGGAGTATTTTGAGTGTTTTCTTCTACTGTGTCTATGTGTCTGCGTATTTATTATAACTTGGAATTATGTATATTTCATTTACTATTGTATACTGAGCATTTTCTCATCATAGAAATTGTTTCTTCAAAACATGATTTTTAGCAATTGCATACAATTACATAAATTGTACTGCATACGTAGATGGATATAGCATTATTTAATTATTTCTATGTAATTATACATTCAAATTTTAAAATTATTGTTTTTATAAATAATGCTGTAGCAGGAATCCTGTTACATAATTCTTTGCATTAATCTACTTAATTGCATATGAGTCAACCCAAAAAGTGGAATTGCTAGGTGTAAAAGTGTAAATATTTTGATGGTGCCTGATGGATTTGGACAAATTAATTGCTCTCCAGTTAGTCCTACCAGCAGTGGCTAAAGGACCTGTCCCATTGCACTCTTGCCAGTCCCAAGTAATATGTACAAACAAATAGTGACCTCCTACAAAGTCCAGTATGATATTTATATATTTTGATTGGCATTTCTGTTAGTGAGGTTGAACAATTTTTCATGTGTTTATTGGTATTTCTGTTTCTTTTGGGAAAGCCTCAGATATCTTATTTTCAAATATGAAGTTTATCTGTACTGTACTTAGATACAATTAAGAAAATGATCTCCTTGTCTTTATTTGCACTGTTCTAATTTGGAAAAATATGAACATTTTGACATTCCCGTTAGCATAAGAACTTCGGTGATTCCTTCTCAGTCTTCTTGATAGGGCTTTTGTCGTCTGCTCATTCTTAAATGTTGGAGTTCCTTGGGCTTCTACCTAAGAGCCTCTTCTCTTCTCACTCTATGTAGTTGTGATCTCAGTGAGCCCCATAACTTCTGTTTCCATTGCATTCTGTTGGCTCCCAAATCTGCATCTGCCTCCTGGACATTACCTGGAGGTACAGACCACACATCCTACTGCCTTCCAGACTTCTTCAGTTGAATGTCCCACAGGAATCTCAAAATCATCATGCCCCAAAGTGAGTTCATCATCTTTACTCACCTCCCCCAAACCTGCCTCTCCATCAGTCTTCCCTCCTCCGAGTGTATAGTGCCATACTCACTCAGGTACCCAAGCTAGGGACAGCAGTCAGTCATCTTTCGGCCTCCCTATCACATCATATAATGGATAGGGTTTCTATCAAGAAGAGCAGAAGACTTTGCTCTTTCTCTTTGGGAACCCATCCTGTGTTTTTATCGTATGGTTTTGGTGTCATTGCATCTTGTGATGAATGCATCTGCCAAGGAGCTCTGCAAATGTTCCAGATGCACTGCATGCTGCCAGCATTTTGAGGCCAAGTCTACCTCTTAAATCTCTGAGACTAGCATTCACACATGAAAACAAGACGGTTACAGAAATCCTACATGCCCGACAGAGGGAAAGGTAGAGTCAACACTGCGTCTCTAATCATCTAATTGTGCCCAATAATAGGCTTAAAAAATTTTTTTTTAAAGTATCCAGCTGGCTCAATCCTTAAATAAGGAAAAGACTTTTTGAGTAGGAGCTGTCTATCCTGAAAATGTCTGACCATGAGAAGAAAAGGGAGTGGAAGAAGAAAGGACGCCAGGGCATGTAAAAAATCCATTTTTTGTTTTTTGTTTTTTGTTTTTAAAACAGAGTCTTGCTCTCTCGCCCAGGCTGGAGTACAGTGGCGTGATCTTGGCTCACTGCGACCTCCGCCTCCTGCGTTCAAGTGATTCTTCTGTCTCAGCCTCCCGAGTTGCTGGGATTACAGGCACACATTGCCACACCCAGCTAATTTTTTGTATTTTTAGCAGAGACAGGGTTTTGCCATGTTGGCCAGGCTGGTCTCTAACCCCTGACCTCAGGTTATCCACCCACCTCGGCCTCCCAAAGTGCTGGGATTACAGGCATAAGCCACCGCGCCCGGCCCAAAAAAAAAAAAAAAAAATCAAAATCAGCGTTTTAAAACTAATGTACAAGGCTAGATGTGGTAGCTCACACCTGTAATCCCAGGAATTTGGGAGGCCAAGGTGGGAAGATTGCTTTAGCCCAGGAGTTCAAGACCAGCTGGGGCAACATACTGAGACCCTGTCTTTAAAAATTAAATTAAATTTAATTGATTTAAAATTAATTTAAAATTAAATTTAATTTTTAAAGACAGGGTCTTTAAAGGCCCTGTCTTTAAAAAAGACTCCGTCTTTAAAAAAAAATTAGCCAGGCATAGTGACGCATGCCTGTGGTCCCAGCTACTTGGGAGGCTGAGGTGGGAGAATTGCTTGAGTCCAGGAGGCTGAGGCTGATCACGCCACTTCACTCCAGCCTGGACGACAGAGTGAGACCCTGTCTTAAAAACAAAAAGTAGGCTGGGCGTGGTGGCTCACACCTGTAATTGCAGTACTTTGGGAGGCCGAGGTGGGCAGATCACGAGGTCAGGAGTTCGAGACCAGCCTGGTCTACACAGTGAAACCGTGTCTGTATTAAAAATACAAAAATTAGCTGGGCATGGTGGCGGGTGCCTGTAATCCCAGCTACTTGGGATGCTGAGACAGGAGAATTGCTTGAACCTGGGAGGCGGAGGTTGCAGTGAGCAAGATAGCGCCACTGCACTCCAGTCTGGGCAACGGAGCTAGACTCCGTCTCAAACAACAACAACAACAACAAACCAAACAGTAACAAACATACACTAATGAACTGATAATTCCTATTATAAATCTCCTTTAAAAGGAAGCATTTTGATGCCAGAATGGAAATTTTAAACCCCCAGGCTGTAGAGAAATATTCACTGCCATGACACATGTTTACAGGCTTTCCATCTGGCAAGTTGGGATCTATTTTTACACACAATTATGATTTTTCTTTTAGTGTGTTTCTTCGTCTTTTGTGGCTTTCAATGTCTTTTTTTTTTTTTTGTATTTTCAAAATGAAAATATCTTAATTTTTTTGCACTATAAAAGTAAAAGATGCTAACTACAAGAAACAAGGATTATTCAATGAATAATCTTTCCCATGCTTGCAGGCATACATACATTTTTTTAAAAAAATAAAAATAGGGTTGAATTATTCCTGGTGCTGTTTTCTAACCTGCTTGTTGAGCAAACTCATCATTGTGGGAATTACTTGCTTTTGCACATCATCTTTCGCCAATGGCAGATGTGGCCTTGATCCATTCAGCAATAATTTGCCAAACAGTTGTATGGTCAGTGTTATTATATAAACAATGTATCACAATCACAATGTTTGGAATTGAGAGTGTCCTGAAGAGTCCAGGGCATGTGGTGATCTTGTGGACTCCTATGCTCAATATTGTAATGGTTGCTATTCCTTCTGCTGTGTAGGGGTGTGTGTGTGTGTGTGTGTGTGTCTGTAAGATGTGCTGCAAGCCCCCTTGTACTCTTAGGGCACCTGGAGCCCTGCTACTTCCTCCCAAAGTGTCTGATCCCTCCTGCTGATCCTTGGCTGTTCCACTCTGAGTGACTGCGCACTTCTCAGTATTTCTGGGCTCCAGTGTTGCTGATTCCCCCATTGGTCACTTAGGAAGTTTTGTGACCTCCATCTACTGTTGAGTCTTTGGATAGTTATCTGTGGTCCTTTACTGTTTCCAGAATATTTATGATTGTTTTTCTCCAACCCTACATACCAAGTCATGATCCCAGCATCTGCTTTACCACATCTCCTATTCTTAGGGTATCCATGACAAGGCTTCTACCAGGGTTTTGATTTTAGAGCATTTCATGTGTTATGCTCTTAGGGAACATTTTCAAACTCTGGCCTCTGTGTCAACTTTTTCCCCCTTGGAAGTACAGAGGGTTGGCTCATTTGCTGTTCCATTTTCTGCCAGGACCTTTGACCAATACTCGGTTTTCTTTCCTGAAATTTTCTAGAAGGGAATGGAGTATCTTTGTATAGCTTCCCCCTCTTCTGGTGGCAGATCGAGCATATGGCCCTTTGAAGTTTCATAAGGAGCTAACATGAATGAATGTCAACCATGTGCCAGGCCTTAGCTAGGGCTCTTTATTTATCTTATTTAACCCTTAGCGCTATTCTGAGTGGAAGATGGCATCTCTATTCTGCATTTGAGGAACCTGAGGCTTCGAAAGTTGCTTTGCCCAAGATCATAGTACTACTAAGTAGTCAGGGTTCAAATCCAAGTCTTCCTGGCTCCCAAACACTTGGATTCTTTTTAAAATTGCAAATAATGGAATAGTCTCATTTCCCCACCCCAAAAGAAGGCTTTCAACCCTGCACTACTGCCCTTGTAGGGCTCTGGCCCTCTTGTTCTCTGCGTAGAGTGTTTCTTCAGTGCTGGTTACCTTTCTGGTGCCTGAGACATGCTGCTTCTCTGGAGCATCTGTGACCCCAGGATGATCATGCCTCCCTCCAAGTGGCCCCCCACTCTCTACTGCTTCCCCTGGTGTGCATGAGCCCTGTGGTTCTGGCTGAGCTTTCATGCACCCGCTTCCAGCACATCAGCCTGTCTTGCTTCTCTAGCCTCTCTGACTTGACCTTCTCAGTTGCCTTTGGTAGCTCTCCCCTTAAATGGGAGTGTTCCCCAGGGCTCTCATCTGGCTTTACCGTTTTCCCTGGCTATGACTTTCATGTCATGACTTAAGCATGAAGTGTGATGACTCCCAGGTTGCTGTCTTTGGCCCTGTTTCCCAGTCCCTTCCCTTAATTGCTTTCCAGGATCTCTGACCAATATCCTGAAGGCACTTCAGCCTTAGGATGTGCAACGAGTGGACTCATTTCCTCTCCAGCTGCCTCTTTTATGGGCCTTGTTCTATCATTTGCTGTCTTGGTTAATAATGTCACCACCAACTATCATCAGTCTTATAAGCTAGAAACCTTGAGAAACATTGGTTTACTCCATTCTGTCTCATCTCATATTCAGTTGATGAATTTCAAATCCTGTTAATGGATTCTACCTCAGAAATACCTTCCAAATCCAGCCCCTTTATTTCCTCTGCCTCTGCCTTACTTTGGGCCTTTCACTCTTGCCTGGACTGTATGAATAGCCTTTTAAGTAGCATTATCTTTTTTAAAAACAAAACTGTTTATATCACTTTCCTCCTAAAAAAGTCTCTGCAGTTTTACGCTTACCTGCAGGGTAAAGTGCATATCTGCTGGCATGGCAGAGCAGACTAACCACAGAGTGCCCATCCCCACACCTCCAGCTTCTTCTCTGCTCACTGGCCCTGCCTAGCAGCCCCTCTGCCCCTACATGGCTGAGCATGGCTCCCCTCTTCGCTGCTTGCTTGTCTTCCTCCCTGAAGTCCTCCTTCCATCTGGCAAATTTCTTATTCCCATACCCAGCTCACATGTTGCCTCTGAGATGCTGTTCCCTCAGGTAGATATAGCTGGGTCCCCCATGTGTGTTAGTCTGTGCCTCCCGGAATCTGATTACACACTTGTCTTCCTGACTCACATGGGGGTTCTTGGGTCCAGGGATTTACTTAGCATCTGGCACAGTTCCTTGTACGTAGTAGCTGGTGAAGGCATACCACCTTGTTCTCTCCAGAGTGCCTCTGATACTCAGCACACCCCCAGGGTGTTCATGACTTGGTACTACTCTCTGATTCATTTTCCTCCTACTCGTGTCAGACCCCTTGGTGGTGGTACTCAGAGTGGCTACAGTTCTCTCCCATTCAACCCACAGAGCTGAACCCCCCTTCCTTCCCAGAGTGTCCGTGATTTGTCTCTTGCTCAATCCCTACTATCCCTGGAGGAAGCACCTTTGCCCCTCCACTATACTAGGAGGGAGGACCTGATTCCTTGTTGCCTTTCCTGGCTGCCTGTGAAATCTCCACTCATCTCCTAAGCCAGTATCTCTCAAAGTGAGGTCCTGAATCACCTGCATCCGATTACTCTGATTGCTTCTTCGAAATGCAGGTTCTTGAGCCAACCCCAGCTCTACTGAATGAGAATTGCTGGCCCAGGTATCTGCATTTAAATCACTTCCCCAAGTGAGTCTAGTATTCTCTAAAATTGTGACTTGTTCTAAAGCAGTGTATGCCCACTAATGTTCAGAAAGAACATTCTTTCCCTGAGACATTTACCAGAGTGGGACAACTTAAATAAGATGGGGACCTGTTACGAAGCAGATGCCCCTTTTGGAGAGTCACAGTACAGTTAGCACATTACAGGGTTACTGAAACAGCAACAAAAAAGCCCAAGAGAAACAAGCTTGATTTTTATGAGGCACGCCTTTATTCTCATACACATGGACATTTCCGCACAGTATTTTCTTAATGCTGGTTTCCCTGAGTGCCCTGGAGCAGTTTATGTCTAATTTCCTTAATTGCGATAATGCCTTTGATGTGCTCAGCAGTGTCTGGCACTCATGGGTGCTTAGTCCCTGAGAGTTGCTGCCCTGCTTTATGACCTATTCTGCCTGTGACCTCTGTTGCTTCCCTCAGTGGGTCACTGATATCCCATCTCCTCCCTGTCGCCCTGCAGGGGGGGTCCTTTATGCTGCCACTGTGAAAAACTACCTGGGGACGGAGCCGATTATCACCCGAGCAGTGGGTCGTGCCGAGGACTGGATTCGGACAGACACTTTGCCGTCCTGGCTGAATGGTGGGGAGAGGGAGAGGGGTCCTCTGGGGGGACCAATGGGGTGGAGTCTGGGAAGTCCCAGGTTGTGTCTGTGAGGATCTGAGGCCACTGGTATTCCCAGCCCCAGCCTTTGTCGCAGCCGTGGCCTTGAGCCCAGCCGAATGGGGGGATGAAGATGGAGACGACGAAATCTACTTCTTCTTTACGGAGACTTCCCGAGCATTTGACTCATACGAGCGCATTAAAGTCCCACGGGTGGCCCGTGTGTGTGCGGTGAGACCCCATTCCAGCTGTCTGTTTGTCGTCTCCTGGTCTGTCTGTTCCCCTGTCTTATCTTTCCTCTTTGGGTCTCTGTCTTTAAATCTCTCCTGTGTCTCCTATTTTCTCTGCCTTGACTTCTCTTCTGGGAGCTTGAGGAATGTGAGAGAGAGGCTTTGGCCTCTTTGACACCCACAATTACCCTTCTGACACACTGTCTACAGGAGGTGGACTAGTGTAGAGGTTAAAGGGAGGAACTGGTAACAGACCAGGGTTCAAGTCCCTGCTCCACCCACCACTTAACTGCCTTTGCAACTCTGTCCAGGTTCTTTAGTGTCTTTGAAACTTGTCTATAAAAAGAGGATAATAATGATGCCTGTCTGTGAGGGCTGTTTGAGTATTAAATGAGGTAACTTACGTAAAACACATAATGTAGTACTTTATAAGTGCACAGTTAACTTAGTCACTGTCATTGTTATTGTGACCCCTTCACCCCCGTATCTCATTATCCCTGCAGCTACTCTGTGTGGCTCCCTGTCCTTGCATTTGTATACATCTGTTTCCACATCTGTCTATGTCTGCCCTGAAGTCAGAAGGAAACTTAAATTGGTTTCCATGCTCCTTGCCCAATGATGGTCATCTAAAGAGAATCTCCCATGTGTTCGTCACCCCAGGGGGACCTCGGGGGCCGGAAGACCCTCCAGCAGAGATGGACGACGTTTTTGAAAGCTGACCTGCTCTGTCCAGGGCCTGAGCATGGCCGGGCCTCCAGTGTCCTGCAGGATGTTGCTGTGCTTCGACCTGAGCTTGGGGCAGGGACTCCCATCTTTTATGGCATCTTTTCTTCCCAGTGGTGAGGGGTCTTGGTGTGGAGGAGAGTTACAGGGTGGGAGATATGTGGGGTTGGCACAATGTCAGTGTTGTCTCTTCCAGAGGGGGCAGGCTCTCCCGCCTTTGGCTGCATGGCTCGCTGTGTGTTTCTCAGGGGTTATCTCATTTGACAAGGGATAAGTTGCTGTCCCCCAGACCCCTCCAGATATCCAGCTCCAACCTGTGAATTCCAGGGAGGGGGCTGCCATTTCTGCTGTCTGTGCCTTCCGACCACAAGACATTCGGACAGTGCTGAACGGTCCCTTCAGAGAACTAAAACATGACTGCAACAGAGGACTGCCTGTCATGGACAATGATGTGCCCCAGCCCAGACCTGGAGAGGTGAGGGGGCAGATCTTCATTCTAGGCCTGAAGTAGAGAGCTGCTATTAAGGCAAGAGCCCCACCAAGCATCACTGGCATGTCCTGTTCCTGGGAAACTTTGTCACCAGCCCTGTATTTCCTCTAGTGCATCACCAACAACATGAAGCTCCGGCACTTTGGCTCATCTCTCTCCCTGCCTGACCGCGTACTCACCTTCATCCGGGACCACCCACTCATGGACAGGCCGGTGTTTCCAGCTGATGGCCACCCCCTGCTGGTCACTACAGATACAGCCTATCTCAGAGTCGTGGCCCACAGGGTGACCAGCCTCTCAGGGAAAGAGTATGATGTGCTCTACCTGGGGACAGGTATATTTAGTGGTCAAGCAGGTTGCCTACCTAGTGCATACACATTCTCGTCACAGAGAGAGTACTGTAATACATATATGTCTGAGTCCCAGGCACAGGGGCAATTATGTCATTATTATTGTTCCTTTCCTGTCCCCTAGAGGATGGACACCTCCATCGAGCAGTGCAGATCGGAGCTCAGCTCAGCGTTCTTGAAGATCTGGCCTTATTCCCAGAGCCACAGCCAGTTGAGAACATGAAATTGTACCACGTGAGTTGTAGATTTTGGAGAATCTATTGGGGAGACATCTGAGTCCAGAGCCAGTTTGTGACCCTGAGGTCTGGGAGATCCAGTGTATTCCCCTTCCCCACTCCCTTTTTGTAGAGCTGGCTCCTGGTTGGCTCCCGTACTGAGGTGACACAAGTGAATACAACCAACTGTGGCCGTCTCCAGAGCTGCTCAGAATGCATCCTGGCCCAGGACCCAGTCTGTGCCTGGAGCTTCCGACTGGATGAGTGTGTGGCCCATGCTGGGGATCACCGAGGGTGAGTGTAGCTGCCTGGATTTCTTGCTTACTGTGCCAGGGCTCTGTCCCATCCATATGTCTATGTTTCTCATCTGTTAATGCTGCCCTGCCAGAGGCTGTTTTCTTTTTCTGTCTGTTAGTGTCTACATCACTCGTGTGTCCTTCTGTCGGTCCATACTAACTCATCTGTTTGTCCATCTAGTGCCACCTCATCAATGTCCTTGCCTCTCTGCTGGTCCTGCCTTGACCTGACAGTGTGCTATCTCTAGTGGACGCTTCTTAGTTTTCATCTTACAAGAGCTCTTGGAAGTGTTTTCACAGTTGTCCACTCCCTCTTTCCTTGAAATACTTTACTCTTGCTCTCTATGACTCTGCATTCTTTGGTCTCCTTTACTTTCCCATCCAACTACTGAATGTTGATATTCCTCAGGGTTCAGTCCTGCACCCATTCCCTTTACACTTTCATGCTCTCTCTAGGCAGTTTTATTCTCATTACTTTCAATACCATCTGACTGCTAATGACAACCACAAATATATCTAGTTGAACTGTGGAACTCCCCATCCAACTGTCTACTTGATATTCCCTTTGGATGCTTCATAAGCAACTCAAATTTAGCAAATCAAAGTGTGCGGTGTTGTTTCTTCTTTCTCTCACATGCTCCTCCTCTGGTTTTCCTCATTCTAGTAAAGGGACCTCCATGCATCCAATTGCTCAAGCCAGCAATTGCCCACATTGTATTATGATTTGTACTGATTTTAGCCCCCAAACGTCCTTAGTCCACCCTCTTCTCTCCACCTCTACTGCTACCACTCTAGTCCAAGCCATCATCGCTTCTTAACTGGACTACTCTAATAATCTACTTGGTCTTCTTTTGACCATTTTGGGCTCCTACCATCCATTTTCCACTTAGCAGCTTAAAAGCATATGTCACATTGAAGCAAATCCCTGACATCATATCATATTCATCTTAAATATTTCAATATGTATCTCTACTAGATAAGGACTTTTTTTTTTTTTAATTTAAGATGGAGTCTCACTGTGTCGCCCAGGCTGGAGTGCAGTGACGCCATCTTGGCTCACCACAACCTCTGCCTCCCTTATTCAAGCGATTCTCCTGCTTCAGCCTCCCGAATAGCTGGGATTACAGGTGCCCACCACCACGCCCAGCTAATTTTTGTATTTTTAGTAGAGATGAGGTTTCACTGTGTTGGCCAACCTGGTCTGGAACTCCTGACCTCAAGCAATCCACTCGCCTTGGCCTCCCAAAGTGCTGGGATTACAGGCGTGAGCCACTCCGCCTAGCCCAGGACTCTTAAAAACATCTTATTGTGGGAAAGTTCAGTCATATCCAAAAGTAGAGAGAATTGTGTAATGAATTTCCATACATTCATCCCTCAGCTTCAACAACCATCAGCTCCTGGTCAATCTTGTCTCTTCAGTACGTTTACTCATTACCAACTATTTTGAAGCAAATCCTGAACATCATTTCACTTCATCCATAAATCTTTCTGTCTGTATCTGTAACATACAAGGGTTTAAAAAAAAAAAACCATATTACCATTATCATACCAAAAACTTACTTTCTTAATGTCATCAAATATCCAGTCAATGTTCTGATTTCTTCAATTGCATATATTTAAGAAATAGTTTATGTCAGTATCCAAATAATGCTTATTAATTGTAATTGGTTGATATGTTTAAGTGTCTTTTAATCATTGAGATCTTCCAGCGAAGTATTTTTAATCACTTGATTCGGAAGTGTTTTTGCAAACTGACCTTGAGATTTCCTATTTTGAAGTCCAGTTAATTTATAGCATATTTGTATACTGCAGAACCTCAAGTATATACAGAACCCCAGAATATTACAGAACCCCATGGCTAAACATTCTTTAGAGGTAAAAAGTATTTGTCTTTTGGAATAAAACAGATTGATTCACACGTCAAAACAGAGTGAAATGTTTAAAATGATAACTGATCTGTAGGGCTAGATATGAAAGAAAAAACTGACATATAATTAGAATAGTCATAACATTTAATTTTGTTTTTCTGATATTTGTCTTGAATTATAAGTGTAAAATCTTATGTCATTTCTTGATCAGATTCTTGACTTTTTGCCAGTTGGGGATATAAAGTAATTCTTGGATGACAGGCTTGGCCAGCTTTGCATTTTTGGTTAAGAACTTTAACCTGGTCTTTTAGTTTTCTGGGGGAGCATTTTTAAACATCTAAGACAAAAGCAAGGGCTTTTTTCTGTCCTTTATTGTTTTAATTTCCATTAAAATAAGAATTCACTGGTCTTAGATATCCTCTATACTTGAGCTTCAAGGATTCCCTTAAGGTATACGTGAGTAGGGGGAGGGGGGAGAGTGTGGGGTGTGTGTTTATGCCAGTGTTCTGGGTTGTTTTTGTGTACATTTCCCATACCTCAGTTCATCCAAGGGAGAAGAACATAGACTGTGAAGTTCCTGTGGCAACAGCTGTACATGTGGTCTTCCTATGTTCCTCACTCTCAGCTAGACTAATCAACCTTGGTTTTACCCAAGAAACTTCCATCTATTCATATCAGTCTTGGAGCTCATTTCAGGGACCTCAATTCATATTGAAGGAGTTCCTACTCAGATGAGTCTGTGTTTGATTGAGGCTTTGTGTGTTCAGACCTTTTACCTGGTCTTCACTGACAACCCTAGTAGGGGTATCATTGACTTCCCGGCCTCTGGGAGTGGTGCTAGAGAGTTCAGCAGTGAGCAGTCCATCTTGCTATCCTCCATCAGATACAGTCCACCCAAATCCTGGAAGTACCAGGACTGTGCTATTTGAAACAGATCCATTCAAATAACACATAGGCCAGTATATATCAACCAGTATTGAAGAGTTCCTTTGTAGAGACAAGCAGCTTTTAGGAAACAAAAAATCACCTCACTGACCCTAAAGGAATTTTGATTAGCTTCTACAGAAAAGGAGTTTGCTCTTTCTCTTAAATAAGAGAAAAAAGGCCGGGCGCGGTGGCTCAAGCCTGTAATCCCAGCACTTTGGGAGGCCGAGACGGGCGGATCACGAGGTCAGGAGATCGAGACCATCCTGGCTAATACGGTGAAACCCTGTCTCTACTTAAAATACAAAAACTAGCTGGGTGCGGTGGCGGGCACCTGTAGTCCCAGCTACTCGGGAGGCTGAGGCAGGAGAATGGCGTAAACCCGGAGGCGGAGCTTGCAGTGAGCTGAGATCTGGCCACTGCACTCCAGCCTGGGTGGCAGAGCGAGACTCCGTCTCAAAAAAAAAAAAAAAAAAAAAAAAAAAAATAAGAGAAAAAAAATCCCTATAGTTTTTATCCTTTTTTTTTCCCTGGAGAAATCTTGTGGTTGTGGAGAACCAAGTTCATTTCTTAGAAGATTCTGTTTCTTTTAAAGCACCCCCACTAAACATCTTTCCAACAGACCTAGTGCAAATTTAGCTATCCATGGTCTGCTAGAAAGATGCATGCATGAAATGTCATGAGTAATATTAAGAGGTGTTGGGGAAAAATTTGGTGATGAGGAGAAACTTGACTGATAATTTCAGGAGTGATTTCTGGGATGATGGGAGATGTATTGAATGAGGGAGTCTTCAGTAATACTGAGGAGGGTTGAAGGGAATGTTGACACTGGATTTACCAAGCATTCTCTTCTTTATAGGTTGGTCCAAGACATAGAGTCAGCAGATGTCTCCTCTTTGTGTCCCAAAGAGCCTGGAGGTCTGTGTGGTCTGTATGGCTTAGGGAAATGTGGGTGGAGTGGATGGAAAGGGGCTAGAGAGTTGTTCATTTTGGAACCATTCAAACCTTGGATCTTGGAAGATGTGGCAGCCAGGTACCTTGGGCCTTAGCCTCTTTGGGAATTCCCTTTTTAGCTTAGTCTCCATAGCCCCTTCAAATGATTGACATCACCCCACACTTTTCTTCATCACACCTCCAGCCTTTAGCCTCACCTCCTTTTGTGCCTTTGCTGTCTCTCGCAGAACGTCCAGTAGTGTTTGAAGTTCCCGTGGCTACAGCTGCGCATGTGGTCTTGCCGTGTTCTCCAAGCTCAGCATGGGCATCCTGTGTGTGGCACCAGCCAAGTGGAGTGACTGTACTCACCCCCCGGCGGGATGGACTGGAGGTGGTGGTGACCCCAGGGGCCATGGGCGCTTATGCCTGTGAATGTCAGGAGGGTGGGGCAGCCCGTGTGGTAGCAGCTTATAGCTTGGTGTGGGGCAGCCAGCGAGATGCCCCGAGCCGGGCCCACACAGTGGGGGCGGGACTGGCTGGCTTCTTCCTGGGAGTTCTCACAGCATCCCTAACTCTCCTTCTGATTGGTCGGCGTCAGCAGCGACGGCGACAGAGGGAACTTCTGGCTAGAGATAAGGTGGGCTTGGACCTGGGGGCTCCACCTTCTGGGACCACAAGCTACAGCCAAGACCCTCCTTCCCCCTCTCCTGAAGATGAGCGGTTGCCCCTGGCCCTGGCCAAGAGGGGCAGTGGCTTTGGTGGATTCTCTCCACCCTTCCTGCTTGATCCTTGCCCAAGCCCAGCCCACATTCGGCTAACTGGGGCTCCTCTAGCCACGTGTGATGAAACATCCATCTAGAGCTGGGTAAATGACCACTAGTGTATAAGTGATCACTGGAATGGAGGGACTACTGAGATGCTGGGGGTCACTAGGCCTGGAAGACCATCCCAGCCTCTGAGTTCTCTTTGAGTATGAGTGATTACTTGGACTTTAGTGTCTGTTCTCTCTGAGTCTGGATGGGCTTGGGGCCAGACCTTTGCCTGATTCCCGATTGCCATGAGAGATCAGAACTGCTTTCTGCAGCAGTCAGGGCTTCTGCCCAACATCTGAACCCCTGTGACCCTTCATCCCTGGCCCCTATCTTGGGCCCATTAGTTTTGGGGATGGGGCACAAGGCATAGCTATGACTTTGCTTTCTGGTTGGAGCCTGGCCAGAAGGAAGAGCCCTGGAGGTGGTTGGGGGCGAATGTGCACTGAGTCCTTGGGGTGGTTCTGCTTATTCTTCAAGTTTATCTGAATCTCTGTGGGGAGTGCATGATCCCCATGTTGTGACATGAAGTCTCTGCCCTGAGATCTTCCCCATCTCAGTTTTCCTTCCATGAATGAGTGCGTGTAAATACATGGTGTTCATAGGAGACCTGGCCACATGTGCATGAATGACTGGGCTGATGCTTAGGAATATTTATGAGGGATGGGGAGGGAGAAGATTGGAATAGGGGTATTGCCTGCAGAACTTTAGACCCTGTAGCCATAGAGGGAATGGCTTTCCTTTCTAAAAGGAACTGAAACACTGCCCCTCTCCCCATTGCCCCACAACCTTATTCTAAATTTGAGTAGAGAAAAGCTCCTAAAGTGACTTTCCCAGTGGGAAGGGCAGCAGTACACATGACCTCATCTTTTTCTTTGTTTTTGCCCTTTGGCTGCCACCACTGCCATGTCACAGCTGCTTTCTCTGGCTAGGGTGTAGGCTGTACCCCATTTCCTTGGCTCCCATTGAAAATTAACAGCATTCTGATGATTAGGGAACAACAGAAGGGGAACAGTCATAGATACACAAGCAGTATAAAGATAGGTTCACAATCAGTGACTTTACTCAGGGTAACACCCTTGCCCTAAAGCAGGAGTCCCCCCTACCTAGGGTCCATGGACTCCCTGAAATTGTATGCAAAATATTGTTTGTACATGTGTGTCTGTATGTCTCTGTGGGGGAGGTTTTATGGCTTTTGTCAGATTTTCAAGGCCTTAACTAAGTTAAAGGACCACTGCCCTGAGGTCACTGCACTAAGATCAAGCTAGGATGGCATCACTCTGTGGCAGCTCTCCCTGGCCTTGCCCTGCCTGGAACAGGGTGATTGCTGGAATGGAGTTACCACTGAGATGCCAGAGGTTGCTGGGTCTGGAAGACTTGTTGCCTTTCGGTTCTCTTTGAGTCTGACTGACTGTGGCCAGTCCCTGAACTGGTAGTTGCTGGAGGCCTTCTTGTTTCTCCAGTCCCTGGAAGCTGAGCTCTGTGTTTATTTGATGACATTGTCAACTCTCACAAAACTTCAAGACCTCTTCCTGCTTGACCACTCGCACATGCTCTAGGCTTCTCCTGCTCAGTACTGGTCTTGGCCTGTGAATGTGCCTCGTTCATCCCTGGTGCTTGAGCCCCTCAAGCTCCAGTCAGTGATCCAGTCCTGCCCCTTTGAAGTTTTCTCCTCTGCTTTCCTTGGCAGCAGCCTGTGAACTACTCAAAAGAGTCCCCTTGGGTTTGGAATTATCGGTGGCTTTGCCATTAATAAATGTGTGATCTTCGGCAAGTAACCTAACCTAGGGACATCAGTTTACTCATCTGTGAAGTGGGGATAATAAAAACCTACCTCAGGGTTGCTACAAGGATTACATGAGAAAATATGTCAACAATAAAGACCTGTCTGTACCAATATATGTTGTTATTGCAGAAATGGGCTTATTCATAATCATGTAGCTTAACTATATGATAACCATGACACACGCAATCACATTAAGCCTCATTCAGTAAAAGGACAGTCATTACTTCACAGATGTCCTGTTCTGGGTCACCTCTGTACAGCTCATAGCTTCTGGTTTCTAGGTTTTGGGAGGCAGATCTATGATTTTTATAATCCTCAGCTCTGTCTGACCTTAGTGGCCTGAGATCCCTTTGTATAGAATGGAGGAAGGCTGTGCGTTCTTTGGTTTACCCTCAGCCTATCTTTCAACCCCACTCACTTGGGGTTATGGCCTAGTTCCTCTTTGGGGGAGGAAGGAAGGTGGGGAGATGTCAAAGGGGACTGGGCTTCCTGTGGGGAGTGGGAGAGAAGAGTTTTTCAAGGAGGAGAGAGACCAGGGCTCTTATACTCTGAGCCACTATCTCCCTGCCCTAATCACCAAGGGCCAGGCACCAGACAACTAGGGATGGCCTCTTTACTCCAAAGCCTGCTGAAATTACTCAAACTAGCCAATCCTAAGTCTGCCTACCCTGCCTCACTCATTCCTTACAATGGAAACCACAATAAGCACTCCTGCCCACGATTCCCTGCTCCCTCTGCATCCTGAGTGACCCTGGTGCTTCTCCATGTGGCCCCTGCATAGTGTGCTTTGCCTCCTGTTTCTGGGGACCTATGAGTATAAACTTCCTCGATGACAGTCATTTCTGTGTCTGTGTGTCTTCTTATACCTTATTAAAGCAAACCTGGGTACATTTTTAAAACAGCAGGGATTCTCTGAAGATTAATGTTTGAGAAGGCTGATTGGATCTGTCTAATCAGGGAGGCTGAGGCCTCAGGCCTTCATTAGGCACGTTGCATGTCTGTCAAGTAAGGGCCACTAATCCCCTCACATGGGTTCATCTGAACTCTCTGCCAGCCCAAAACACGAGGACTTGCCACCCATCCTTAGCACTCTCAAGACACACTTAAGTGTGTTTGATACGTAAGCTCCAATTCCTTCCTCCATAAGAAGTGAGAAGGCAGAAGTGGCCTTCCCTGAGGTGAGGATGGGATGGGTGTTTTTTCTTTGAGTGATGTAGACCTATGCCCTGCTTCCAAGCCACTTCCTCAGATGTGACAGACCTCTGCTGGGATGGAATATGTGTTTGCTGGAGACAGCTGTGGCATAGAGGATTGTGAGAAAGGGTCCCCATGCTTGGTGTGGAAGGAGGGAGCTGCTCACCCTCTGTATGGGCTTGGATGAGGAGCTTCTCAGCAGCAGTCATAAAAACTAGAGGATCTTCTGCCCTTTGCTGGGAGCCACATGAGCCCCCTGGATTCATGTGGAATTCTAGGGGGAGGGATGACCACCCTCCAGATGGCTGAGATCAAATATCTCGTCAGATGACTGGACACTTAGAATTGGATTAATTTGATTAAATAAACAAATAAAATAGGTTTTTGTACCTATAAGTTTGTGGAGAAAAATTCCTGCCCACTATACTAATATCAGCATTTCTAAAATGATCTGTCTGGAGCATATGTGTGATGAACCTACCTACAGATTGAGCAGAATAGCTGTAGATAGGGTGGAGTTGAGTGAGCACCAAGTGCCCAAAATGAAGAAAGAGGACCTCCCTCCAACCTTTTGTAGGAACCATCCTCCTAATGCAACTTCTCCCCACAGATATCCACCAAATTAACTTTTTTTTTTTAACCAGACTCAAAGTCTATGATTTCATCATAACAATATAGGTCATCATAGATTGAGATTACCTTGTAATTCCTAGGTAAATGTCCTTGGAAAAAAGGAATAGGAACCTACGGGATTCCAGTCAACAAAATAAGGTGTCCACATGCTACCTTACAGTTGTCATTTGGATCTTTGCTAGATAAGGTCCTTATTCTACTTTGGGTATTTATTGTGTTACTAGCCAGGGCAGGCTTTGCTATGATGCAATAACAACCCCACACTCTTAGTGGCTTCAAACATTTGTTACTCATGCCGTATGTCTATCCTTGGTAGTCACTCAGGAACCAAGGCTCAGGGAGGTTCCATCTTGACACAAGCTTCCATGATTGTAGAAAAAGGAAAAGGGAACTTGGCTAGCCATAGGTAGGCACCTAAAGTTTTTGTCTAGAAGTAACATGCATGATCACATTTCAATGAACAAAGCAAGCCATGTGACTATGCAAGTTCAAGCAGATGGAAAAGGGCTATGATAGCCTTGTGCTAAGACCACAGTACTAAGCATTTGTGCCTGAAGTGCGGCCACAGGGCCAGCGCGGTGGCTCACATTTGTAATCCCAGCACTTTGGGAGGCCAAGGCAGGCAGCTCACTTGAGCCCAGGAGTTCCAGAGCAGCCAGGGCAAAATGACGGAATCCTGTCTCTGAAAAAAACAAAAGTTAGCTTGGGATGGTGGTGCATGCCTCTACTCCCAGCTACTTTAGGAGGCTGAGGCGAGAGGATGGATTAAGCCTGTGAGCCTGGGAGGTGGAGGCTGAAGTGAGCCATGGTCGTGCCACTGCACTCCAGCATGGGTGACAGAGCGAGAACTTGTCTCAAACAAAAACAAAAATTATGGCCTCAGACCCTTTTACTAGGACCAAGAGCTGCTGATGTCCTCTTTGTTTCTTTATTGAAGAGAAACATATACTAAATCTTTGTACTCATAATCTCACTCACCTCTCCTACTGAGCACCTGCTGCTTTCTCTCCTTTCTTCCGTCTCCCTGGAGTAAAGTGAATTTCCTCTTAGAGAAATGGTGATTGGATATTTTTTAAAATACCTGGGTAAGAAGGGCTGTTAAGTTAGAGAGGGTTCATGGTGACAGGGTTCAGTAAAGAGAGAAACTTAGTGGTTCACTTAGTAGAAAAGATAAGGAGTAGGTATTCCCTAGGATTGCAAGAAGGGCCTTAGGAACTGAGGCCTTAGCCACTGGAATCAGGGTTAATGCCACCAGGATTTTTTTTCTCCCATTCGTCTGTCATCTCTGCATGTTCTGCTTGCTGGAAATGGACATATTCCTAGAGCTATAGATGGCTACCATTTTTCCTTCACATTCTCTCAGCTCTGTACCGTAGAGGCAAGGCTACTTCTTTAGCTCCAATCCAGGAATCCCAGGGAAGGACTCTGATTGGCCCAGCTTAGATCACATGCCCACACTGAAGCAATGACTGTGTCCAAGGAAATGGGATGCTGTGATTGGTCAGGCCTGAGTCAGGTGTGTGCCCAGGGAGGACAGGATTAAATTGTCAGAATGAGGGACATGGTTAAGTTGGCTGGGCAAATAAAAACCATAATTACTTCAATTTACTATAGCTGCCTTAGAGTTTGATATAGACAGTGACCTTTGAAGACTAAGATTGGAGAAAATTTTTGCAATCTATCCGTCTGACAAAGGGCTAATATCCAGAATCTACAAAGAACTTAAACAAATTTACAAGAAAAAACCCCATCAAAAAGTAGGCAGAGGATATGAACAGACACTTCTCAAAAGAAGACATTTATGCAGCCAACAGACATGAAAAAATGCTCATCATTACTGGTCATCAGAGAAATGCAAATCAAAACCACAATGAGATACCATCTCACGCCAGTTAGAATGGTGATCACTAAAAAGTCAGGAAACAACAGATGATGGAGAGGATGTGGAGAAATAGGAATGCTTTTACACGTTAGTGGGAGTGTAAATTAGTTCAACCATGTGGAAGACAGTGTGGGGATTCCTCAAGGATCTAGAAATAGAAATACCATTTGACCCAGCTATCCCATTACTGGGTATATACCCAAAGAATTATAAATCATGCTACTATAAAGACACATGCACACATATGTTTATTGCAGCACTATTCACAATAGCAAAGACTTGGAACCAACCCAAATGTCCATCAGTGATAGACTGGATTAAGAAAATGTGGCACATATGTACCATGGAATGCTATGTGGCCATAAAATGGATGAGTTCATGTCCTTTGCAGGGATAAGGATGAAGCTGGAAACCATCATTCTGAGCAAACTATCACAGGGACAGAAAACCAAACACCGCATGTTCTCACTTATAAGTAGGAGTTGAACCTCCTTATAAGAACACATGGACACAGGGCGGGGAACATCACATACCGGGGCCTGTTGGGGGATGGGGGGCTAGGGGAGGAATAGCATTAGGAGAAATACCTAATGTAAATGATGAGTTGACGGGTGCAGCAAACCAGCATGGCACATGTATACCTATACTGCACAGGCGTACATGTGCACATGTACCCTAGAACTTAAAGTATAATTAAAAAAAAAAAAAGAAAAGAAAACTAAATAAAACAATGTTGTTCCTTCCAAATTAAAACCTTCCCATCACTTCCTGTTACAATTAGAATAAAATCCAAATCCTCCGTTCTGATTTACAGAGCCTTACATGTTAGGACCTCTGTTCATCTATCTAAACTATTTTTACTTTCCCCTCATTCAGGGGCAACAGCCACACCAACCTTCATTCAGCTTTCTAGATACACCAAGCTTGTTCCCAACTAGGGGGAACTAGTTGTTTCCCCTGATCTTTGCAAGTCCTTCTGGTCAGTCAGGCTTTATCTTAAACGTTGCCTCCATAAAGAGGCCCACTCTGATTACTTCGTATAAAATAGCTCCCAGTTACTTCCTATCACATCCTCCTATTTTAATTCTCAGCATAGCATATCATTAATTTGTATTTTCTTGTTTGCTTGTTTATTTAAATTATTTTCCTTCTTGTTAGATTGCAAACTCCATGAAAGCCTGGACTATGGCTGTTTTGTTCACTGTTGTATCCCCAGTGCTTAGAACAGTGAACAGTGCCTGACACATAGTAGATGCTCAATATTTATTGAGTGAATGAATATGGCCATTGCCGAGCTGACACACCAGGTAATGGAAAGAATGCAGGTCCTGCTGAGAGGCCAACACCATCCACTGGTCAGTATTCCTATAGGAAACCACTTAGCTCCCAGCTCTTGTGGTTCTGCAGTACCAAGTGGCAGCCCCTGGGATCATGGTTTTCAAGGGACAGCTTTAGGGTGTCCTCCTAGACCTCAAACGACCTCTCCCTTTCTATGTTCTGAACTCCATCCTGGACCCTTCTTTGCTTTGGGCCCTAATTTGTGTCTGGTTGTCCACAGGTAGGGCCTCTCCGCTCTTTCTTTCAGAGTGAAAGAATAAAGTTATCCCTGGAAGGCACAACACCACTTTGCAAGCATAAATTCCTTAATCATAGTTGCCTTTAATAATAATAATAATAATGCCCTAAAATATAATAATGTACTAGATATGGTGTGGGCATTGAGCTAAACATTTTATACATCAAGCTCAATCTTAGAAAGACTGGTGTTGTTAGCCACATTGTCGGCCAGTGAAACTGAGGCTCGAAGGAGAAATAACTTGCTCGGGGTCATACAGTTAGTTTGTAGTTGAGTTGTGACTAAAACCCAGGTCTTTCAGATTCCAAAGCTTGTGCTCAGAACCCCTGCAGTTACAAAGTACCCAAATAGTGCCCATTAGGGATCAACTTCCAAGAACTGGGTCTTGCCTTCCTAGAGTGGAGCGGTGTTTCCTCCTTTACTCATTGTTCATTTCACATATGTAAAACAGAACATGATCATATTTCAATATGTAACTTCTGCACAACCCGACATTAAAACACCACAGTAAAATAAATGAGAAAAACGTGGTATTTCATTTGCAATACTTGAAAAAACGTTAACCTTCTTAATCATAAATGAGCTCTTAGAAATCAGTAACAAAGAGACTAACATTAAAGGGGAAATGAAAATAAAAGAAACAGAGGAAAATGAAATAATGCAAATGATTAATAAGGTGAAATGAAGATGATGTAGCTTAGCATTAATAGATGAAAAAGCAATTTCTTTGTAATATGACATTATCAATGATCACAAATACAGAAATCTAACATTTGTATAGAATACTTGGAAATAAGGAACTCTTAAACACTGGGAAAATTTACTCCAGTTTTGGGAAATTTACTCAAAATTTAGATCTTGTATATACTTTCCCCTGGCAGTTCCAATCTGTAGGAATTATTCCAACAGAGTAGTTGGACAAATTGAAATTTACGTATAAGTATGTTTCTTACATAGAAAATCTATAGCTAATTTATCACCCCCAACTACTTGTGTATCAATTGATTTTAAAAAAATAGATTGGGGGTGTTCGTTAAATATTAATTTAGGTCTATTTAGGTCAGGTTCTGGGCTAGATTCTGGAGACACAAAAGTGAGTAAGACATAGTCCCTGCCCCCTTAAAGCTCATAATTCAGGGGTAGGCAGATGAGTAAGCAGACAGCAACACACTTTGAAAGGTGCTATTGTTAAGGTGTGTTCCAAATCTGAGGAACCCAAAGATACCTCATTCTACTGACCTCTCTTCTTAACTAGCAGCTTGAGAAACAGGTTTGAGATGCCAATCAAAGCATTTGTACCACCTAACCAGACTCCCCTGAAGCTACTGAGACAGTCTAATGTAGTGTAGTCTAGTGAGACATATACATGCCTCATTTTGTCTTTTGTGTGTATCAAATTTTACATAATAAAACACTTTAAAATAAGATGTTTTTCTGTCTATGGAACCAGAAAAGACAAGAAAAAAAGGTTGGTGACCTTGTGTGCTCCCCAAATAAGGATTTGTGGAGAGTGGGTATTCTATACTATTGTTGGAAATGAAATTAGTACACACTCTATGGAGGGCATTCTGGTAATATCTATTGAAAACTTTAAAGTGTATATATTGTTTGATCCAGTAACTACACTTTTAGATATTTATTTTAAGGAAATAGCAGTATAAGTGTGCAAAGACCTACTTCTAAAGATTTTTATTTTATATTAATTATAAGCCTGAAATGTTGGGAAAAAATCAATTATTCAACAATAGAAATTTGGTTAAATTAGCTTCAGTATTGACATGAAAAAATGTCCACATTGTTAAGCAAAAAAAGAGAAAACAATAAGAAAGAGAAAAGTGGTCCCTGACAGATGGGAGTTGGCCTGACACTCATAGCCTCAGTGTTTTCCTGTTGAACATAAAGGATTTCATAGAACACCAACATCAGATAAGGACACTCAGTGCCGATGATAGATGAAGAAAAAAATGAGATCACTCTGTAATCACATCCGAACGCAGGCAAAACAGGAACATTGTCCAGACCACAAAATGACCGAGTAGCCTCCTGTCCCGGCTAAGAGGAATGACTGCTGCTTCTTTACCAGTTCTTCACTGGCTTTAGCTTTGCAGCAGTCTTCCCTCCTTCCGGATGAGAGTTATTAAGATACCCACCCACAGAATTACCCTGCTTCCTTAAATCCTTCTGCAAACTCCCTAGCACAAGCCTGAGTCCCATAATAAGTTCTTTCTAGCACCCTCTTACTGAAACACCCCACAGTTCCCCATGCCATGCATTCTCCCCCACAGCAAAGAGTAATAATCCCAACTTGCTTGACTACAGGTGTGTTCCCAGTGATCTTTGGCTGGAGAGCAATGACAACCAGTACTATCTTATAGTAGTTTGTAATAGATATGTATTTCCACGGTCATAAAATTGTGTGGCATAGCACACAACAAACTGTTAGCAATGGTCACCCCTGATGAGGGGTTTTACTTTTGATTTACTATCTTATTTTTTATTTTATTTTTAACAATGTGCATGAATTGAGATGGAAGGAGGAGGAGGATGAAGAGGTGAGGAAGGAGAATAAGTGAAGGAAAAAAATGGAAAAATGAAGAGAAATGAAGATGGCAGTGGCAGCAGCTCTAAGACATGTTTGATAATGATGTTATTAGAGGATCTTTGTGTTCTTCTTTAAATATCTATAATACGCATTATACTTGAATATGAAACAGTTATTTTTAAATGAAAGAAGATTGTCATTGTTCCGGAGAAATACAGTATGACTATTTCTAATTTTTTATTTTTGCAATAGTGAAGTAGGGATCTCATGCCCGACTAACGTTGAACACAAGTTTGAAGACTTTTGGTTTTCTGTGTCCAATGCAGTATAGTTAGATGCAGTAGGTGTCGCTTTTTCCCCAAGAATAGCCTGTTGCTACTGCTGGTGGAAGTCCACTCTAAGCTGTGCCCAATTCTGTCAATTGTCTGTCTTCAAGATTTGCCTAATCTCTAACCTTTGAGTAATGTGTACTTGTAGTTTTCCTTCCTTCTGTAATTTAGATGCATGATCCAATCTAGATAAGGGAAATTACCACACATTCTTTATTCTTTTCTGTAGAACTTTCACATAGCCATCCTATTAGATTTTCATGGTGATCCGAAGTGCTTCAGGCAGGTATTATTGGCTTCATTTTAGAGATGAGGAAGGCGAAGTTCATCAGAAAACTGATGTCATTAACAATTAATTGGTCAAGATTTCTTTCCCCTCCGTTAGCTAATTCAAGAAACAAGGATATAGGCAGCAAATAAAGCACTATTTGTGCTTTAAATATATGAATATATATTTACCGTTGTGAGTATATCAACCTTAAAAATGCATTCCCATCCGTTTCTGAGAACTGCAGTACAAACTATGAGAACTGAACGTGCTGCTCGCGTACTGTGATTACGCAAAAGCTTCGGCGGATGCATTGCATGGGGAAGCCCTCTCAACTTTGGACAGGGTATGCAGTCTTCAGAGGTCTGGGAGTTGTTTGGAAACACGTAGGCATCCTCGGGGGGGCATGCTGAAGGTGACTCATGTTTGCACGTGCGTGACTTGGGGTTACGTTATAAACATGAGGTTGTGTGCTGAGTGGTAATATCAGATGCAAAGGACTGTTTGCTCCCTCTTTTGGAGGTCTCATACTTTTCCAAACCTTGCATGTTATCAACTATCAGGCAATCATTTCCTGAGGCCTGCCACATAGCTGCTGCTTTCCCTTTTTTCTAGTTTGCTTTTCCTAAAATGTTTTGGAATTAGAAATCAAATAACCAAGCTAGGTGGAAATGTGTATAACGTAAAGATTTCCCAGGTTCAAAGCAACTCTATTTGAAGGCATTTGTATTTGTGCATTAATTCCTGGTTCATAACTGAATTATGGAAAGGAGACACTTTCCATAATGGTTCTGGATAGATGAGGGATAATTATGCCAATATTTTTCAGAGTACCAAGATGATCAAGGCCAGCTTTGATCTCAGTCTACTGAGTCATGCTGGACATATATATGGCTTGGTCACTCCATTGCTGCAGCCATGGGAATGCTCCTGTCTGGGGTGATGGTGTCCAGCCTTACGGAGCGAGTCTGACCACCCTCCAATGGTGTGGTGGGCAGTGGGCCAGGAGGGAAGCTGGTGGGGTGTGGGGCAAGTACCAGGCAAAAGAAGTACCAGGCTCTGGGGGCAGGCTGCTGGATTATGACTCAAGTTGACACAGGAAGATAGCAAATCCAGTCCTCTCCCCAGAGGAATTGAGACCTGATGGGGGCCTTCTCACAACTTCAGGCTGCAGGGTGGAGAATAAATGAGGATCAGGTGCACCACACATACCAGCAGCTTGTGCCTGGCAATGTTCCTAAGATGAGATGGGGAAAGGCAGACACAGGGTTCGTGAAATGTGGCCAACAGAAACGAGGTAACAGAATGCACCCAACCAGCCATCTGAAATACAAGGCAGGGACCCAAGGGAAGAAATACATATATGGGACATTTAAGGTCCCAAGAGACCTGGGATGAGGTGACAGGAACTGGTATGCTCTGCCTATGACCTTCAGCCCCATTGTGGGGCTAAGAAGCCTGGCATTTGGAGGCTTCAGACTGCCACAGGGATCTCCAAATTCACCCACTGGGAGGCAAAGGCTTCTGTTGGATGTGTCACCAGGAGGACACATCTTCACTCAGGCAAGGTGGGCAGGCTTCAGAGGGCTGGGGGTTCTTTGCAAACAGCTAGGATAGGGCTAGAACTAGGTATAGGTACTGAGGACAGGGGCCATGGTTACCTGGGGAATTGAACCCAGAGTAAACTTTTTTGGAGTCCACAGATCTGAGGCTTCCGTTCAGAGGTGCAGGGACCAGGCAGAGCAGACCAGCTTGGTTTTTCACAAAGGTAGGAGTTGGAAAGTGGCCTTAGGTCACAAACACTAACCACTTTAAGAGAAATGCAGCTCATCCCACTGACCTTGAAATGAGTTTTGCATGTGCACATACGAGTGTGTGTGTTTGTGGGTGAAAGAAATTTATCTGAAAAATTACATACATATGCTCATAATAAAGCATTTAGGACATGCTGAAAAATATATAAAAATAAGAATCACTTCAAAACCCATAGGCCAGAGATACAATCTCTGAATATATTTTGGTGGATTTCCTTTCAGACTTTTCTCTAGGTATATATTCAACATAGGGATATAAATAGATACTTTAACTAAATATAGTATGATACTATTTTGTAAACTGCTTCTTCCATTTGATACTATATCTTGGATACTTTTCCACCATAAAATGTTATTCTATATCATCATCCTACAGTAGGATTCTATTGCTTGATATTTCTTTTTTTTTTTCTTTCTTTTTTTTTTTTTTGCACCAAAGGCATCTCCTAGCTTTATTAACGGGACCGCGCTGCAGAGTCAATATAAAAACACAAAAAGTCCCATCAGTTTCATAACAATAAAAAAAAAAACCCAAAAGTGGAAAACTGAGGGGGCAGGGGAAGAGACTCCTGGGCCAGGGGCACGAGGAGCCCTGCTCATGGCACCAGGCCTGGCCGCAGGGTCCCCCGGTATTGCTGTTGCTACGAGGTCGGGGGGCAGCGATTGTCCTGTGGGAGCCACTGTTCGCCTGGGTTGGGGACCCTCACTTCTTCTGGGGTGTGCTCAGCTTCTGCATGCCCCGGATCTTGTCCAGCAGGCCAGAGGTGAAGGCCTCTGTGGGTTTGTAACAGTCAACCAGCAGCCCGGGCATCATCACTCTCCACGTCCGGGAGCTCATCCACATCAATCTGCAGTTCTGGGATCTCCTCTTCCTGGCAGTCGTAGAGGCGCGTAAGCTGCTCCAGGATCCACTTCTCTAGGTTGAGGCGCTTCCGTAGTTCCTTGAGGTCATACAGGACGGTGACCTTCCCTTGGTGCCTCCCTGGGCCCTCATCGTCCGTGCCGCCCGGGCCCTCTCCTGCGGCCCTGCGGGGGCTCTGAAAGTAGATGCGTGGTCCTGGGCCGCCACTGCCCGGCCCGGGAGCCAGGGCCACCAACGCCGCGCCCCGCGCCGTGCAGCTATCCGCCGTGGCCCCTCCCTGCGCCGCCGCCTCCGGGACGCCCGCCGGCTGGCTCGGGTTAGCTCGCCGGCTCCGCTCCGCGCGGCTCCGCGGCGGGGGCGCCGGCGGGGGCGCCCGGGGGCAGCTGCAGCGCGCGGAGCCCCCGGGCCTGGCCTGGCCGCGCTCCGCCCCTTCCCCGCAGATCCGCCCGCCCTTTGTTCCCCGCGGCCGCCCTGCTTGATATTTCTTATTTTAACTAACCTTCCATTGATTAACATCACATTATTTGAAAATAATACGTTTGTTTTTTTCTTCTTTTCCTTATTTCAGCATGTTGGCTGGAACTTCCAGAACTGGCCCAGACAGAACTCAATCTTGACTTGAACCTGATTTTATAGCGCGCATTTAGTATTTCAGCATCGTTTTTCACACTTCCTCTTGGTTTCTAATAGGTTTGTAATACAGAGGGAGTCTTTGCATTACCTCTAACACTAATAGGGTTTTATATTTTTCTTTTAAGAGGATAGGATGGATGCTGAATTATGTCAAATATCTTCCTAAGCAGCCAGTAAGATGATGGTATAGTTTTTCTTCTTTAGCCCGTGAATGCCCTAGTGCTGAAGCCGCGTTGGTTCCTAAGGTCAGCCCTGTGTTGGTGGTTTTGCAGATCGGGAAGGAGAAGTTGTCGCTCTTGAAAATATTGCAGAAAAGGTAGCATGCTTTATAACCTGTGCTCCATCTGCTCTTTTTAACCGTAAATCAAGGAAATTGTCCTCTATCAGTTCATGGGGTGTGTCCTCATTTTTTTTTTTTTTTAATAGCTACAGAATGTTCCTTTGTGTGGTTGTGTCTATAGTTTATTTATTCAACCAGTTCCCTAGTGATAGATATTTGAGGTGTTTCCAGTCTTCTGCTGTAGTAAGTAACCCCATAAATCCATTATTTTGTAGGTGTGTGGATATACTTTAAAATAAATTCTCAGAAATGGGACTGCTGTGTTAGAATGAACTGGAAAGCTTTCAGCCTTTTAGAGATAGATTACTAACAGATAAACTCTGATGGACTCAGATAAACAAGCGTTTAGACAACTTGGCTATAATATATTCCTATGTTTGATAAAACATATGCAGCCAAGACAGTTGAGCCTGGAATTGTTGCACGTGTGTGTGGGTGTATGTGCATGTGTGTGTGCGTGCTTCTTTCATACCTTTTATGCTTCCTTCTTGATATTCATGCTTTCTCATAGGGATTCACATCCTCAGTCTCTCATTTTTTTTAATGCACTTAGATTTTCCAGCACATGATGGAAGCAAGGAAGGTGATAATCATTGTTAGACACTGAGCAGCTTGGGGCCAAACACCTTGGCAGGTGCTCTGAGTATATTATTTCAAACTGTCATTTCAACCACACCAAGAGCTCTTTTGAACTCTTTTTATAAAATGAGGAAGCCAGAGCTCAGTTTGCTCAAGGTCCCCAGCTAGAAAGTAGTAAATGCAGAGTTTGAAGCCAAGTCTATCTGCTCCACAGCCATATCCTCTTTATTAGCCACACCCATCCAGGATTTACCCCCAGCATTCCCATTCCCAGTCATTTCCAGCTAACAATGAGCTGGGAAAGACTGATGCATGGCGACACATCCTAATAGTTAAAAACAATACCATTCAGTTTCTGGCTTATTCTTTTAAATAACAGCTCTGTGTTGCTCTCTTCATTTTGATGCCAATCAGGTAAAATTAACAAACACTTGTGGGACATCTGTGAGGTGGAAAGCATGGGGCTACTTTCTGTAGGGAATATGGAAGTGTAAGTCAAGACTCATGCTGGACAAGCTGAAGCCTAGTCTTGCCAAGCAATATGTACATTGACTGGTTAACCTATAAAGAACTGCTCCTAGGCCGGGCGCGGTGGCTCAAGCCTGTAATCCCAGCACTTTGGGAGGCCGAGACAGGTGGATCACGAGGTCAGGAGATCGAGACCATCCTGGCTAACACGGTGAAACCCCGTCTCTACTAAAAAATACAAAAAACTAGCCGGGCGAAGTGGTGGGCGCCTGTAGTCCCAGCTACTCGGGAGGCTGAGGCAGGAGAATGGCGTGAACCCGGGAGGCGGAGTCTGCAGTGAGCTGAGATTCGGCCACTGCACTCCAGCCTGGGTGACAGAGCCAGACTCCGTCTAAAAAAAAAAAAAAAAAGAACTGCTCCTATGGGATAATACGACTAAACTGACTTCCCAGGGTAGAGACTTATACGTTGTGAAATAAATACAATCAATCAGTCAAGACTAGTTTACTCTTTCCGGGGGCCACATACCACACACCAAATTAAACTCCATCTCTGTAAGCTTATTAAACCTCTAAATCAAGTTGTGGAAAAACTAGCAAAGATTAGAGTATTCATTTCTATTGTGGAGGAATAACTTTGTAAGAATGAAGTCTAGAGAAAAAAATGGTAAAAAAAAATTGATAGATAGCAATGAAAAATTTCAAAAAAGAACTTAAAAATACAGTGGATTCAATGAATCAATGTGATAGCATTACTTTTAAAATAAAGATAATGGTTATGATAACTTAAATCAGAGGTGTAAAAAGTTTATTAAAATACATTTAAAAATGAAATCTTGACCCCAAATGATGGCCAAGAAACAAAAAGATGCTCTGCCTAAATGTCTTAGTAAACTTCATGGCTGAAGATAGGATAAATTTGAGAAAGATAAAAAGTAAGAAAGTAATGAAAACATCTGTCATGTTCATATACTTTAACCTAGTTATGCTTCCCTGGAGAATTCTTTTTTTTTTTTTTCTATTTTTTGAGACAGTGTCTTGCTCTGTTGCCCAGGCTGCAGTGCAGTGGCACAATCTTGGCTCACTGCAGCTTCTACCTCTCAGGCTCAAGCAATCCTCCCACCTTAGCCTCCCAAGTAGCTGGTACGACAGGTGCACACCATCATGCCCGGCTAATTTCTGTATTTTTTGTAGAGATGAGGTTTTGCCATGTTGCCAGGCTGGTGCCAAATGCCTGTCCTCAGCCTCCCAAAGTGCTGGGATTATAGATGTGAGCCACCTCGCTTGGTGCTGAGAATTCATTTTAAAGAAATTTTTTTGAGGATAGGAAAGCTAAATATATAAGAAACTTTAACATAATGGGGAAATAGTTAACTAAATTACAGTGTATGTATGCAACGGAACATTATTCAGTCATTAAAATAATCATTTTGAAGGCTTTCAGGCCACAGGTTTATAAAGTAATATTAAATGAAGATATCAGAAATCTACCTACAGAATTATTCTATTTCTGGAACAATAAGTTTTTATGATCAGGGCCTGGAAGTAAACACAGAGAAAAAAAAAGAATTGTGTTTGGGTGAGAGTAATTAGAATTAAAAAACAGACTTTATTTTGTAGAGCAGTTTCAGGTTCATAGCAAAATTGAGAGGAAGGTGCAGAGATTTTCCGTTAACCCTCTGCCTTCATATAGGAGGCAGTTGCGTAGCCTTCCCCATTATCAACGTCCTTCACCAAAGTTTGCATATTTGTTAAAATTGATGAACCTACATTGACACATCATTATCACCCAAAGTCCATTATCACCCAGAGTCCATAGTTTACATGAGGATTCACTCTTGGTGTTGTACATTCTATGGGTTCGGACAAACGTATAATGATATGTATCCACCATTATAATATCATACTAAGTAGTTTCATTGCCCTAAAAATCATCCATACTACACTTATTCATCCTTCCCGCCCCGCTAGTCCCTGACAACAACTAATCTTTTTACTGTCTCTGCCTTTTCCAGAAGAATGTTTTGTAGTTGGAATGGCTGGATGGGATGGCTCATGCCTGTAATCCCAGCACTCTGAGGGGCCAAGGTGGGAGAATCACTTGAGGCCAGGAGTTTGAGACTAGCCTGGCCAACATGGCGAAACCCTGTCTCTACTAAGAATACAAAAACTAGTAGGGTATGGTGGTGCATGCCTGTAATCCCAGCTACTTGGGAGGCTGAGGCACGAGAATCACTTGAACCCAGGAGGTGGAGGTTGCAATGAGCTAAGATCGCACCATTGTACTCCAGCCTGGATGACAGAGGGAAACTCTGTCAAAAAAAAAAAAAAAAGAAAAAGAACATTATATAGTTGGACTCATAGAGTATGTAGCCTATTAAGATTGGCTTCTTCCACTTAGTAATGCATTTAAGGTTACTTTATGCATTTTTTTTTTTTTTTTTTTTTTTTTGAGACGGAGTCTCGCTCTGTCGCCCAGGCTGGAGTGCAGTGGCCGGATCTCAGCTCACTGCAAGCTCCGCCTCCCGGGTTTACGCCATTCTCTCGCCTCAGCCTCCCGAGTAGCTGGGACTACAGGCGCCCGCCATCTCGCCCGGCTAATTTTTTGTATTTTTTTAGTAGAGACGGGGTTTCACCGTGTTAGCCAGGATGATCTCGATCTCCTGACCTCGTGATCCGCCCGTCTCGGCCTCCCAAAGTGCTGGGATTACAGGCTTGAGCCACCGCGCCCGGCCACTTTATGCATTTTTAAGGCTTGATAGCCTGTTTCTTTTTAGTGCTGAATAATATTCTATTGTCTGGATGTGCCACAGTTTATTTATCCACTCGCCTCCCAAAGGACATCTTGGTTGCTTCCAGGTTTTGGCAATTATGAATGAAGCTGTTATAAACATACATGTGCAGGTGTTTGTGTGGATATGTTTTCAACTCCTTTCGGTAGATACTGAGGAGTGTGATAGCTGGGTTGAGAATTAGTTTTTTAATATGAAATTTTGTTTTTGAACAAAAATGGTTTTTAAGGAATGAAAAGAGGAAAATTGTTGTGCTGGGATCTCTGGGTGTCTCAGCAGGTTACACCAACACTGTCCACACCAGCATCAGACACCCAGCCAGATGTGAGAGTCGAGTTGCCTCCCGAGTAGCTGGGAGCAGACTCAATTGCAGAGTTGGTGTCTTATACTCGTAGAGCTCCTCTATCCTCCTTGAGCCTTCAGCCTCTGTCTCCATGCTTCTCACTCAATTATCTCCTTTGCACAACCTCAGAGCACAACAGTGCTTCTGTTCTGCATAGAGCACTCCCCTGTCTGGTTTTTTGTCATCCTTAGCCTTGCCCTTTTCTCCCCAAACGCAGCAGAGCAGTTGGCTGACCTCATCTTCCATATCCTCTACCCATGGATTTCTGTTATCCCTACTCCCTCATCCCTATAACCCTCAATAGAAGTAATTCCAAATCAATGAATAAAACAACTGGACTTTGTCATATAGAGGGTAATTGCCCAATAAACAGGATGCTGTATTAAACTCTTTCAAAAGAGTAAATGAGTTACCTTTTATATGACCAAATTGCTTTCTAAAAGGACTAATCCAAGTTAAAGTGCAAATTTTAAAGTCTCTGAATAAAGCCTAAGAGAAAAGTACATGGCATGGACAATTGACAAATATAATCCAAGAGCAGGAAGTAACCAGATATGAATTGTGAGATGCTGGGAATTCTCCCGTAGTTGGTGCCAAACATGCTCAGTCAACTTGAAACTGTCTGTACAAACGAAAGGGCACAGAAGGGAGCAGTAATATAACACAGGGTGCGATCCAGGAAAATATCTTATTTATAGAAGAGCAGGGCTGTAAGGGACTGAGAGCATACAGGGCCACCCTAGTCTTACAGCTGAGCAAATTCAGGGAAGCCAGGGCCCCACCCAAGATCGAATCTGAACCTCTGCCACCTAGTTCAGCACTCTTTGCCCATTTGGAAGGCATTCTGAAGTGATTTTGAAAAAATCTTTATTAATTTCTTTTTTCAAAGTTAAAATATTTACGTTAAAAAATATATATATTATATATATGTTTGTATACTGAAAAACCTCTCTCCTGCTCTTTTTTTTTTTCTTTTCTTTTCTTTTTAAATTGAGATGGAGTCTCACTCTTTCACTCAGGCTAGAGTACAGTGGTGTGATCTTGGCTTACTGCAAACTCCACTGCCCAGGTTCAAGCGATCCTCGTGCCTCAGTCTCCCAAGTAGCTGGGACTACAGGTGCATGCCACCATGCCCAGCTAATTTTTTTGCACTTTTAGTTGAGATGGGGTTTCACCATGTTGGCCAGGCTGGTCTCAAACTCTTGACCTCAGGTGATCCACCCGCCTCGGCCTCCCAAAGTGCTGAGATTACAGCCATGAGCCACCGCACCCGGCCTGCCTCTCTTATCAATTTCTTTTGTACACTTCTAGTGTTTCTTTGTGAAAATACAATCAAATATAAAAATGTAGGAAGGGGGTGAAGGATAAAAAAACTACAAATTGGGTTCAGTGTATACTGCTCAGGTGATGGGTACACCAAAATCTCACAAATCACCACTAAAGAACTTACTCATGTAACCAAATCACCATCTGTTCACCAAAAACCAATGGAAATAAAAAATATTTTTAGAAAAGAAAGAAAAAATTAAAATGTTAAAATGCATTCTTATTTCCATTATTTTTTACATAAACAATATATCAAGGAGATCCTTCCACATCAATGCATAAAAAGTATCCTTGTTCTGTTTTAAGGTATTGTGTTATAAGGCTGCATCACAGTATATTTAACTAATCTCTATTTATGGAGCCTGGGGCTATTTCTAATCTTTTGCTGTTACAACCTGTGGTGTCATAACTAACTTTGTACATGCGTCATCTCATAAGAATGTATATCTGTGGATTCCCAGAAATGGATTTGCAAGGTCAAAGAGTAATTGCGTGTGTACTTTTGATGTATATTACCAAAATACTTTCCTAAAGGCCTGTACCATTTTGCATTTTCATGAACAGAGTAGAAGTGTGCCTGTCTCCCCACAGCTAGAGTAAGCCCTTGTTGGAGATCTGTCTTCCCAGATTATAGTCTGCTTGGACTAAGATTAAATTCTTTCATCTGTTGAGTACATACTGGGGAGCATTAGTCCTGAGGCATGCTGGGTGACATGGAAAACCAGCACTGACTCAAGAATTTGGCACGGCTAGAGCTTAATGTATAGTCCAGAGTATCAGTGTCTGTAACCCCAGATTAGCTCTTTCTTGCACTACTCTTTGAGAGGCGGTTGCTTAGAATAGCCTCAAATGTTGGGCAATCAGGTGATCAATTCTAATTTTATCCTCAAAGTAATCCTGGGGAAGTGAGGGGGCAGTTATGACTTCCACTTGATAGATGCAGAAGCTGAGGCAGAGAGGGAAGAGATAGCACCGTCTTACTGCCCTCTTCCTGTTCTGAGATGAGCCCCAGTTGTAAGATTGGGGTCTTGATTAACTGGAGAGCGTTTTGAGAGGGCAACCCTTTGAGGCGGGGTTGCCTCCTGCTGGGGAGGTGCAGGTCATTCAGAGGGAGTAGAGAGCAGCACATTGAAGGCTGCTCCAGGCTCCGGGCTTTAGACAGAAGAAAGAAACAATCTTTAGTTCAACTTCGATCCCTGGTTTACTTGTGTTCTTGATGTTCCTTTGGTCCAGCGACTGGACCTCATTCATCTTCATACCTGGAACCTCTAGGATTAGCCGGGCCAGGGCAGGAGTACAAACAGAGGATCCCAGCCCCCGGTATTCCCCCTTCTCTTCCTGGCCCTGGCTCCATCCTGCATCTCAAAAAGCCCTGTGCACTGCCCTCAGCCACGCCTCAGGCCTGGGAGTTCACTCACAGACAGCAAGGTCCCCTCTCCAGACCCAGAGGAACTGCTTGTCCAGGCCCTGGAATCAGGATAAGGACAGGAAATTCCAGGGTCCCAGTTACCTGCAATATGACCCAGAAGGAAGTGTGGACTCCCGATGGGCACATCCCTTAGGGACCATAGATTTCCCCAAAGAAGAACCCTCTAAAACATAGGTCCTAGGTCTAAGGGTGATGCTATGGGAAAGAATCCAGTTAAATCATCTATCCAAAGGGACTAGGCAGAGCTGGAAAATCAAGATACAAAAAAGCCAGAAGCAAGTCAGAGAAATCTGTTCATAAGAAGGCTTTAAATGGGGAGAAAGGAGGCAGAGGTTGTAGGAGCCGCATAAGAAAGAAAATATAAGTATGATACATATTATGGGATGGGATGGCCCAGGGATGCGCAGGAATGGAGCTGTCACAGAGTTGGGGTACATTGTCATATAGATGTGCTTGGAGCTGGCTGTAAGTGGGAGCTATCCTTTTCCAGACAGCAATGCTTGTCTTCTGTTTTCTACTTAGAAGGCAGAGGTATCTGTAGACTCAGTCACAAAAGTCCTTCCCAGCCTGGTTGTCAGGCCATTTTACTCCACCCAGATTCAGGGACCCTGCCTCAAAGGATATCTGGTTAGGTTTGTTGAAACAGAACCTTAGCACAAAGGCCCTACTGTAATACAAGTCATGCCAAATCCATATCCACTGAGGGGTTCCTTACAAATATAACTAAGTACAAATATTTCCAAGAAAGTCATGGCATGGTGAGTTTTCCTTTGACTATCAGTCCTTCCCACTTGAGAGCATATTCAAGTTCTTCTCTTCTCTCAGGTATCCTAAAACATCCCTGTTGTTATTTCCACTTCAGAGGATCAGAGCCCCCACCAGCAAACCAATGCCCAATTAATAAGCAGTAGTAGTACCAGGTTTCACTGTATTTGGTCAAATTTGCATAAGCTCCATTTTGCTTTCTCACAGAATCACAGACTCCTGAAGTTTGAGAGTTTTTTTTTTTTTTTTTTTTTGTACAGATGGTGTCTCACCATGTTGCCCAGCCTAGTCCCTAACTCCTGGCCTCATGTGATCCTGTTTCCTTGGCCTCCCAAAGTGTTGGGACTACAGGTGTGAGCCACTGTGCCCTGTCTTACTGAGGGAGTTTAAAGCCTGGTGCTTTAATGCTGTCAATAACTGAGGTAACTTACAAGGTAGCCAAGTTTACCTTTGAGCCACTCTGACTTCCAAAGGGTCTTCTTTAGGTTCAGCTGAAATCTGTCTTTTCCAATTTTCCAATCATTTGTCCTCATGTCACCCTTTGGGGTACACACAGAATATCTCCAGCTCCTTTCCCAGCTGACCCAGACTGTGGTCCACTTTACTACCATAACCCATCTGAGTCACTTCTGTGGATCAGATACCTCCTAGGTTTTCAACCATCCTCCACATGATATGGTTTCAGGAACTATCCCCTAACACCCACATGCTGAGTTTGCAATGCCTCAGGGGGACCTCCAAGTGAAGATGCCACATAGGCTGTTGGATAAATCTGACATTCAGAGGGAGGACTAAGATAATGGCTATAGATTTGAGAATCCTTAGCTCACGTTGGGGGTGGTTGAAGGTAGTTGAGGTCACCTGTGGAAACTGTAAGATGAAGAGAGGGTGGAACCTGGGGGAAGATGGATTGTTCAAGGGTAGGTGGAGGAAGATAGAGGAGCACACAAAAGACATAGAGAAGGAGCGGTCAGAGAGGCAGGGGAATGACCAAGAGAATGTTACCATAGAAACTCAGGGAGGAGAGTGTTCAAAATAGGGATAGCAGTGATGTCTAATATAGCGGAGGCCCAGGCATTTGTCAACTTCTCAGGAGAAGTGAGAATGAGAACTTGAGAACATAGGGCTGAGGAGAGAATGGGAGGGGAGAAGTGGAGGCAGGGAGTGAAGACAACTTTTTGAGATGCTAGCTGGGAAGGTGGAGTCAAAGGAGTGCCATTTGTTATCAGGGTGGGAGAGACCTGATCTTGTTTCAATGCTAATGGAAGGGGCCAGGAGGAGGATGAGGTGGAAGATATGCAGAGAGTGGGTGGAAGATATGCGGAGAGTGGGAAGAACACCACGGCTAAGGTGGTCTTGAGGAAGAGCATTGCAGGCACGAAAGGGCAGTGGAGGGAATTATTCTTAAATAATCTTAAATAATCTTCAGAGAGAACAGATGATTCACAGAGCGGGAGGAAAAGCATGTGGATGGGCTTCAGAGCAGACATCTCTGAATGAATGTAGGAGTAGGGTGGAGGGCAAGATGCCCAGTTTTGCCTTGACGTAGTAGATGAGGTCATCTGTTGTCAGTAAAGGGAGCAATGGTAGAGTAAGGGTCTGAGAATAAATACCACATTTTGGAATAGATTCCCCTGTTCCTCACTAAATGATATGTCTCCTGCCTGGCCCTGAGTAGCACCATGGCTCGTGCTGCCCCCTACCCCATCCATGGCATTGGATTCAACCCTTGGCCTGAATGGGACCTCAGTTTATTATCTTCAGTCTTGCAGGCTAGATTGCTGATTAGTACTCTTGTTGTCCAAACCTTTCTCTTAGGTAAGACAGAGCCTGGGGATGTGGGAGGGATTCTTCCAAGTGCTTTAGAAGTATCAAATCATTTACTCCTCAAGCAATCATACAAAGTAGGCACTAGTGTTATCTCCATAAAAAAACTGAGGCACAGAGAGGGTAAGTAACTTGCTCAAGGTCCTTCAGTTGGAAGAGCAGAGCTAGGATTCAAATCTCAGGCACTGGTTCCAGAGACCATGTTCTTAACTTTCTTTAGTAAGAGAAAGTGAAGGTAACATGCAGAACAAAGGACAGAAGGAAGGTGAAGAGACAGTTCTAATGGTGTTTCAGTTCCTGGTTCTTGTACTTGAGGTCTCTGGAGATTTCCTGGTTCCTGCTTTCTTGAGGCTTAATTCTTCAGTTACTCCTTTGATGCTATGAGATACCCCAGTGTCATTCTAGTAAAACATGAAATTGGAGAGATTCAGCTGGAAGTTCTGAATCATTCCTGGGACACTCAGCCTTCAGTAGCCCTTGATATTTGGGGATCTCTAATGAGTGGGGTATGGCTTAGCCAGAGGGGAATGTGTAGCACCCCAGCTGCCTTGCTTGTGGGATAGGATGAGGCTGTTGAGTTTACTGAGCTGGACCGGGCACGGGGGTGTCAGCTGCACTGGTCTCCATTGTTCTGGTCTTGCCTTTACTGGATTCCCCCACACTCCATCCTATTAAGGTGATCGCTGGTTCACCAGCAGCCTGTCTGAGATGGGACACTGTTTATCAGTTCCTTCTGGGTTTCCCTTCCTTCTTTACCCAGGCTGGGACCCACTGGCTATTTCACCTACATTCTCATCAATGACTCCCACCTTGCTCTCCCTGCACACCTGTCAGGCCATCTCCCAGTCCTGAATCAGCCCTACCATTTATTTTCTCCAGTTGAACTCAGCTAGAAAAAATTTCACAGCCAGGTTGACTGGTTCCAGAACAAATTTATGATTTCCAACCTCAGCTGTGTTTGCAATGCTGCTAAAAACATCTTTTCATTCGGTCAGTACTTTTCAGATACCCCGTGTCAGTTGCTCTGAGCTCTCGCCATGCTCCGTGAGTCCCTCCCCCAACCTCAGCACCTCTCATTGTTTGTAACCTCTAACTTCACAGCTGGGGGCAGGGGTGAGATGCATATTGACTGAGTAGTTGGTGAAGTGGTACATGCTGTGCCCAAAGTACGAAAAGAAATGAAATTGGAGGATCCTCATATCACACTATGAAATCTGTGTCACTTGTTTCAGTTCAGAGATAGGCAAAGTCACTGAAAAGAAGCAAGTTGGATCCCAGGCCTGGAGTATGGCTTTAACCTATCTAAAAAGAATGTGTCCATTTACAAGTGCCTTGGGCAGCCTGGAAGCCCAGGAAAAAGGTAATCCCAGAGGTCAACCATTCCAGCCACTGAACAATTGCAATTGATCACACATACACTCATGGAGTTCCAGTGGGACCCCATGAGAAGGGCATTGTGGTAAACTTGAGCTTCATAGTGCCTCAGCTGCAGCAATTTGGGGAGCACTGAAATCTCTCCATGGCTCTTCCGAGCCTCTCAAAAACATTTAACACAATCATCAGGATTAGGGACCTGACAGCCAGGAGGTAAATTTGGCAGCCCTGAGGCATTTGCTTTTAACAAGCTCTCATGATGATGTCAACTCCTCAATTTATATCTCTAACCCTCTTGCTTGAACTTCAGACTATTGAGAGCTGTTTACGGAACATCTGCTCTTGAGTGTTGAAGTGACATCTCAAATTCAAGATAACCAAAACTTAATTCCTTCCTCTGCCCTGAAACCTGTTCTATCTGCAGTTGTCTCCATTCAGTTCATGTTTATGGTACAGCTAAAATTGTTCATCAGCATCTAATGAAGCAACGAAGCAACTTTGTCATTCAGAAACTGTTGTTTTAGTTTCTTTTTCTTCCATAAACTTACTGTATGCTGGTTCTTTGGTTACAAGTGGACCTTGAACTCTTCCTGGGCATCTCCAGACCTGGTCTCTCATCAAAAGGCTGGTCTCATCTAATCAGGGCCTGAGGACTGCAGGGGAAGAAAGATCAAGGGGAATCCTAGAAACCTGGATTCCGTTCAGGCAGGAAAGCAGATTGATGATCAATGGCCTGGGTTCACATCCTAGCTCTGCCACTTACTGCTTGTGAGACTAGGGAAGTTACTTACTTTCCAGAAGATTCATAGATCAACCTAGGAGAGGGGGTGTTGACTAAATGAGAATATGTATAGTCACTGATGCATAGTAAAAGCTCAGTTAACTACTGGTAGTAATGCTTTATCTTAGGATATTCTGAGCTAGAAATAAAGTAAAAAATGAAATTGATTTGGGAGCCTAAATAAATTATCCTGAAATGCATAAAATACTCATTGAATACTCATTGAAAAGTTGAAATGGAAGAGGGTCATTTTCCCATAGATATTGGTGGTTCATTTCATAATTCTTTCTGAATTAATCCTTTAATTCAGCATGTATTTATTGAGCATTTACTATATGTTAGGCATTGCTCTAAATGCTGAAGAAAAATCAGTGAGAAAACAGGCGAAAATCCCTACATTTCTGAAACTAACCTTCTATTGAGGGGTCATATATTGAACAAAATAAATAATATTACAGGTTGGAGGAAAGGAGATGATTCATTTGGAGTTTTTGAGTAGAGTGATCTGGGACCATAACGTCATCTTCTGAGCTGGGAGAAGATACAAAAAAATCTTAAAATATAGTCCCAGCTCTCCAGAAATGCACATTTTGGTTAAGGAAACAAGACAGCATTCACATGCCAATTTTGGTGGTAGAACAAACAAGGCATTATTATGTACATGGAGACAAGCAATGTTCTAGAAGGTCAGAGAAGCTGCGGAGCAGGAAGGGATGCAGCTCAAGGACTTGTTGGCAGGAGTGGTCTGGAAAAGTCTCCTGAAGGGAGTGGAACTTAGCCGGGAAGTAGTGAAGCAAGTTTTCTTCCATCCTTCCCTCTCATTAGCTGCTGGGAAGCAGCTTGTATTGCAATGGGTCAAAATGAAACACTAATCTTGGCCTTTTCCAGGAAGAGGCTGTCATGGAGAGATGCTGTAGCAGGCACAGAAAAATAATCACAATAGCTTCAGTGGACCCTCACACGACCTGGTCAAATTGGCTGGAGAGGGAACAAGTCTTTCAGATCAAGCTCAGGCTTTGGACTCAGTAGGAACCAACTCCTGCAGACTCAGTAACACCTTCTACTTCCAAATCTTTGTAGCATGAAAATCCAAGGGGGCCACAGATTGCACTGTTAACCACTAGGAGCTGCCAATAGGAGGGTCCTCCTGCATCTCTTTCTTAAGGCTTTGAGTTTGTACCTGTACTCTAGAGATGTGGCCAAGCCCCACTTGTGGTCTGTGTTAGAGAAGCCCCAAAGAACACAGACATGAACCTTGGGGATGGTAGCCAGGTGCAAAGTAGGGCTTGAGAAGATTGAGTTCCTAGTACCCATTTTAGATTAGACTGCACAGGGGAGAAGGCAGGCAGGATGTGTGAATCAGGAAATAGATTGGTTCTTTGGGCCTAAATGAGTGTCAAATCTCCAAAGAGTCAAGTACATTAAATTCATTAAATTCATGAGGTAGGTGCTAAGTTTTTCTAACAAAGTAGATGTTTGAATAATTGGGGCCTTATATAAGTCACTAGTGTGGACTGGGTATGGAGAGGGGCAGAATTATTGATCTCCTTTTCCTCATTCTCCATGTAGAATTGCTACTAGAGTCTTACCTTTATTTTCTCATGGCTATTTGGCCTTCAACTTGAAATAGCATCTAGTATGACTCATGGGTTGGATAAAGATGTCAGCCCTGATAAAATATTGCAGTTACTTTGAAAAAAAGCTGGAGTTCTCATCTAGGATCCCTTCTTACCAGCTATGTGGCCTTGAGCAAATTGATGCACGTCTCTCAGGCTGTTTTCTTATCTGTACAATTGGCTAGTGTAAACTTCATGAGGTTATTGTAAGGATCAAATTAGATAACGCATGTAGAGTATAGCACCTGACTCAATAACTGTTTATTGTTATTACTTTTATTATCTAACCAATTGGAAATGAGGAAAAGTAATTATTAGGGCACAAATATTGTATAACAAGCCAACACAAGAGTAAGTGGAAACTGTAACTTGCCTACCAATGCGGGCTGGATTCACACTTAGCCAGACGTCTCCAATAATGTTCCCAACCCTAGCAGAGCCCCAGTTGCCTTCCGAATGGTCATTGGATTTGTCCCTTCCTATCTTCTCTCCTTCTCCAGGCCTGGCCCCATAATCCTGACCTTCATTTCTGCTAGCCCTGGAGTCCTACGATTTGCCCTGCTCTTCTTCTGTTCCTAACACTGCAGATGTCTTTGTTCTCCTATGCATTTGGTCCTCCTCCTGCCCCTCAATCCAAGGGTCCATCAGTTTCATGCAAATTAGGATCATATTGTCTTCATGACCACTCACCCTAGAAGGGCAAAGCTTGCAAATTGCACATGGGTTTGGCGTGAGGTCAGGATGGACAGAGAAGTGCATTTATTCAGTCCAACATTTTCTAAATACAAATTACATTTTTAAAAAAAGGAAATTAAAATAACAATTAGATACCATTTCCCCATGGCAAAGGCAAGAAAAGAATGACCGTATACCCTGAGTAGGTGAGGAATATAATTTGATAACATCTTTCTGGAGAGCAATTAGGCAATGTATTTCAAGAGTGTTAACATTTTCACATTTTCTTTATCCTAGCAATTCCACTCTTAGGAATTTAATTGAGAATAAGAACAAAGATTTACAAGCTTGTTCATCACAGTAACTGCTTGGAAATAGTGAAAAAATTGCAAATGATCTAAGTATTCAAAAATAGGGGATTGGTTGAGTAAGTAGAGACATCCCTGTACAGGTTTACTCTGTAGCCATAATGGATAATATTGAGAAATCTATTTATGGTCAATGAAAGATGTTGTCAAATATTATCATATAAAAAACAGATTATAAAGCACTATGTACAGTATTTTACAATGAGTATTTTTAAAATTTTTATTTTTATAGAAACAGGGTCTTGTTCTATCACTCAGGCTAGAGTGCAGTGGCACAATAATAGCTCACTGACGCCTCTGACTCATGGGCTCAGGTGATCCTCCTGCCTCAGCCTCCTGAGTAGCTAGGACTACAGATGTGTGTCACCATGCCCAGCTAATTTTTAATTTTTTTGTAGAGATGAGATCTTGCTATTGTTGTCCAGGCTGGTCTTGAACTCCTGGCCTCAGGCCATCCTCCTGCCTCAGCCTCCCAAAAGCACTGGGATTATAGGTATGAGCCACTGGGCCTGGCCATATTTGCACATTTATAAAGTTTCAATAGATATGTATCAATTTATACACTAGTACCTTGGTGCTTGGGGGTTACAAATTATTCTCTATTTTCTTTTTGCTTTTGTATATTTTCTGATTCCATTATGGTTAATGTGAATTAGTCATGTAATTACAAGCCATTTTAATTTGCATTAAAGTACTAGTAACATTTTAGGCTTTGGGAATTCAGAAAATGAATAAGAGAAGGAGAAATAACAGCTATTGAATTTTTTTTAACATTTTAGGCAATGAACTGAATCCTTTGCATAATTTAATTCATTAAATTTTTACCGTAATTGCATAGGATATTATGTTTCCAGTTTACAGATAAGGGAACTGAGGCTCATAGGTTAGAAACTAGCCTAAGATTGTACGTTCAGTGGGATTTGAAACTAGATCTGACTCCAAAGAACTTATCATTATTCATACAGGTTTAAAATTTTTCCATGACATCACAGGAGCTTGCAGTATTAGCGGGGCTCAGAACCCACAAATCCAAAGACTTCAGGTCCAGGCAGACCCAGATCAGTGGCTCATGAGTGAGACAAACATAGGGTCATGCAGATGCATAAATGGGAGATCTGGCTGCATAATCAGGGAGGGAGATCTGATGTGAACTTGATGTCAGATTTCAGGAATCAGCAATTGAAACTAGAGCTTTTCCCGAAAGCCAAAGAATGTGGGTGCGGTGGCAAGGAGGAAGAGGAAGGAAGGAGGAAGAGTAGGGACAGACGGGTTGTCTGGAGTAGAGGTGGGGAAGTTTCTGACACAGGCAGTACTGGACTAGGTTGCCTGTACGAGGTTTGCTGACTCATATTTCATGGTTAATCTCTTTGCATTTATTTATTTTATAGCATTACCACTTTTGTGTCATTGATTTTCACTTCTGAGTTTGCCTATTTGTTTGAAATCTCTTCATTTCATTTCTATTAGTTTTTATACTCCACTGAGCACTTCTCAGTGAGTGAGCATTTTCACTTCACACTCATCAAGGAGTCAAATGAGGAGAGGAGACACCCTAACTACAGAGATTAGGTAGCAGGCTTCACAGGCAGTGACCAAGCAGGATCCCTGGTAGGCCATGCCCTCTCCTCTGCTACCTAGAAGCAGAACAAGGCTGGATCTCACCCCTCTGCTACCTGCATTTAACTAACTAGAAAGTCATATGGGTTATATTTTAAAGTATATTTTAAAAATATGTATCTGACAAATAAATGCATTTCATGATCCTAGATTGGATTCTGGGTTGGAAAAAAAATTACTATAAAGTACATTAGTAAACTTTGAATGTAGACTATATATTATATAATAGTTTGTTATCAATGCTAAATTTTCCAAATTTGTTAATTATACTGTAGTTATATAAAAGGATCCTTGTTCTTAAAAGACAGATGCTGAAGTATTTGGGGTTAAGGAGCATGAAGTCAGCAACCTACTCTTTTTTTTTTTGAGACGGGAATCTTGCGCTGTCGCCCAGGCTGGAGTGCAGTGGCGCTATTCCGGCTCACTGCAAGCTCCGCCTCCCGGGTTCACGCCATTCTCCTGCCTCAGCCTCCCAAATAGCTGGGACTACAGGCGCCTGCCACCACGCCCGGCTAATTTTTTGTATTTTTAGTAGAGACAGGGTTTCACCGTGTTAGCCAGGATGGTCTCAATCTCCTGACCTCATGATCCACCCGCCTCGGCCTCCCAAACTCCTGGGATTATAGGTGTGAGCCACCATAGCTGGCCAGCAACCTACTCTTAAATGGTTAAGCAAAACCAACAATAATGTGTGCATGTGTGCAGATTATCTATCTATCTATCTATCTATCTATCTATCTATCTATCTATCCATCCAACTATCTAGAGAGAAATAAAACAAATGAGACAAAATATTAACAATTTGTAAATCTAGGTTAAATGTATGTAAATGTTCATTGTACTATTCTTGCAGCTTTTATGAACGTTTTATTTTTTTTTTTTTAAAGTTAACAATTTCTCTAGAAGACTTCTCCTTCTGGCCAAGATGGAGTAATAGGTTCAGATTTGCCCTCTTGCCTGAAACAATAACAACACCACCAAACACAATAAAGATATATGAAAGAATGGTTTTCAAGACATGGACATCAGGTAACAAACGACAGTGATTCCTGGGAGGTGAGGAGAGTTTTACAACTGCTCCAGCTTACAGCCCTGAAGAAGTTCCTAGGCCACAGTTCAGGAAGGTGGAACCCAGGTGGAGCCTGGAAAATGCTCTGAGTTGAGGAAACAGAGATAAGAGTCTGGGGAGACCAAAGCAACTAGAGTTTGCAGGATAGATGATGGAGAGGAGAGAGGTGCACAGAAAGAGCCCAGGAGATCCTCAGGGGTCTCCTCAAGATCAGTTAAACTAAGTATCAATCAGCACATGTGTGTGAGGAAAACACCTGTGAGGATTAGAAGCAACGCTGTTCAGTGCTCACACAGGGCTGAGAATAGTGCCTGTTCCCACCTGCCGGACTGGAAAGTCCCATGATTCCTGGGGCACTCAGTAGTTTGTACAGAAGAGCGTTGCCTCAGAAGTGGGCAATAATAGCCCTAGACTGAGCACTTCCCAGCACCCTTGAAAAAAAAAACCATAAAATCAAAACCTGAGGATCCAACTGTTTCCAAGTAGTTTAACTTACCCCAGAGAAAAGTTCAAAAATATGTATAGGAATCCAAAAATATTTAACATCCAACAAAGTACATTTACAATGTCTAGCATCTAAGCAAAAATTACCAGGTATGTGAAGAAGCAAAAAAATATGACCCATATAAAACAGGAACCTAGGCTTTTCCCCTCACCCAGCTGTAATGAGGCACCCCCACCCTTCCTTGCTGGCATGATGTGCCCTGTAATGACCTTCTCAATGATTATGTCAGTGAAGTCCATGTGGGGACCTGGAACTCTCACCCTCACCAGCAGTAATGAGACACCCTACCCCAGTGGAGTGTCCATGGAGGCCAAGTGAGGACTGTGGACTTACACAACCACCTGGCAATTATGAAGCAGCAACCCCCCTTCCTGACTGGCACAGTGTCAGACAAGGCCTGCTAAAACAGGAAATTTAAATGAGATCTAAAGTCTTACATAATTCCCCCAAAGCCCATAAATTAATAGAAAATCACTCATCATGTCAAGAACCAGGAAAATCTCAACTTGAATGAGAAAAGACAACAGATGCCAATGTTGAGATGACACAGATGTTGACAAAAATTTTAAAGAAACTATTATAAAAATGCTTCGATGAGCAGTTATAAACATGCTTAAAACAAATTAAAAAATAGAATGTCTCAGCAGGGAAACACAAGATATAAAGAGGAGTCAAATAGGCTGGGTGTGGTAGTTCACCCCATTAATACTAGCACTTTGGGGTGCCGAGGTAGGAGGATCGCTTGAGCCCAGGAGTTTGAGACCAGCCTGGGAAACATGACAAATTCCCGTCTCTACAAAAAATACAAAAAGAGCTGGTGTGGTGGTGTGTGCCTGTAGTCCCAGCTAACTCAGGAGGATGAGGTGGGAGGTTGGCTTGAGCTGGGTGGCAGAGGTTGTGGTGAGCTGTGATTGCATCATTTAAGAAGCTAATGAACCCCAAACAGAATAAACTGAAAAGAAATCCATGCCAAGGCACATCATAATCAAACTTCTGCAAAACTAAGACAAGACAGAATGAGAGAAATGACACTTTGTACAGAGAGGGAAAATAATTTGAATGACAGAAATTTCTCATCAGAAACTGTGGAGGCCAGAAGGAAGCATCACACATTTTTCAAGTCCTGAATGAAAAGAACTGTCAGCCCAGAATCCTATATTCAGTGAAAATGTCATTCAGGAACAAAGGGGAGATTGCCTAGCTGTATTAAAACATTATAATTTAACCTAATGTAATTTTCTAGGCAGTTTTAGTCAGGTTTTTACTACTGTCTGATGTTCAAGATAGAAAAAGTTATTTTACAAGCAAGCTGAACACAAAATAACGGAAATAGTTTGTAAAACCAGTATATATTATATGCCTACATTGCACATGTTAAAGCACTCCATTATAATATTCAATTACAGTATGTAATCTAATGTTTTTGAACAGTTTTGTTCAGCATTTGGCTATTTAAAAAAAAATTTTATAAAGAGATTTATTTCTTCCAGTTCTGAAGGCAGGAAAGTCCAAGGTTGAGGAGTTCACATCTGGTGAGGGCCTTCTTGCTGTGTCATCCCATGGCAGAAGGTGGAAAAGTAAGAGAGCATGTGTGTATATGTGTGAGGGGGTGGAAAAGAGTGAGAAGGAGAAAAACAGAGAGAGAAGTAAGAAGACGAAAATCATCCTTTTATCAGGAACCCTGTTTTATTTGGGAAACATAACAGCATTAATCTGTTCATGAAGGCAGAGGCCTCATAATCGAACCACCTCTTAAAGGTCCTACCTCTCAACACGGTTGCATTGTGAATTAAGTTTCCAACAATATTTGGCTCTTAAGTAGATTTTTGTTGTTGTTTCCATTTAGAATTTCTTTTCTAGAGCTTGCTTTAATTTTATTCATTCAAAACCTTGAACTTTCTTTCTTTTCCTATATTTTTTTCCTTTTTAGGTTATGAAGCTTTTTGAGGCAGAACCAACACAATTCTTGGATCTAAATAAGCATTTGATTTAAGTTATCTTTGAGCTTTTAATAACTTAGTGAACATTCTAGCTATTCTATGGGAAACGCTTGAGTTTTTCATTTGCTTATATTTTCTTTATCAATTTTGTGTCTTTGGGTAAGTAAAGGACATAAAGTATGGAATACTTTAATAAGACAGTGAATTAAATCTATTCCTCTGATTTAACCATGAAAAAAGTCAATAATAAGAAAACAATCTCCCCTTCCCCAAACAGTACAACTATTTGAACAGCTATTCAACCAAAGACAATAAATGGATTGGCGATAAGAGGATGCTCAACGTCATTCATTAGGGAAATACAAACTAAAGCCACAATGAAATATTACTGATTACCTATTAGAATGATTAAAATTAAAAATACTGATCATATCGGCCAGGCGTGGTGGCTCATGCCTGTAATCCCAGCACTTTGGGAGGCTGAGGTGGGCGAATCATGAGGTCAGGAGATTGAGACCATCCTGGCTAACACAGTGAAACCCTGTCTCTACTAAAAATACAAAAAAATTAGCCAGGCCTGTTGGCTTGTGCCTGTAGTCCCAGCTACTAGGCAGGCTGAGGCAGAAGAGTGGTGAGAACCTGGGAGGCAGAGCTTGCAGCGAACCAAGATGGCTCCACTGCACTCCAGCCTGGGCCACAGAGTGAGACTCCATCTCAAAAAAAAAAAAAAAAAAAATACCGACCATATCAAGTGTTGGCAAGGATATGGAGCAACTAGAACTTTCATATATTGCCAGTGTAAAATGGCACAGTCATTTTGGAAAACAGTTTGGCAGTTTCCTAAAAACTTAAACATACACCTACCATGTGATCTAGTCATCCCATGCCTAGCTATTTACCTAAGAGAAATGAAAGCACATATCCATACAAAGAGTTTAAATGAATGCTCATAGACACTTTATTTATAATAGTAAAAAACTGCAAACGGGCCTGGCGCCGTGGCTCACACCTGTAATCCCAGCACTTTAGGAGGCCGAGGCAGGTGGATCACCAGGTCAGGAGATTGAGACCATCCTGACTAACATGGTGAAACCCTGTCTCTACTAAAAACACAAAAAAATTAGCCGGGCATGGTGGCGGGCACCTGTAGTCCCAGCTCCTCAGGAGGCTGAGGCAGGAGAATGGCGTGAACCCAAGAGGCGGAGCTTGCAGTGAACCGAGATCGCGCCACTGCACTCCAGCCTGGGACAGAACGAGACTCCTGCCTCAAAAAAAAAAACAAACTGGAGATGACCCAAATGTCCATCAAAGGATGAATGAATAAGTATCTATGCAATGAAAAAGAATGAACTATTGACACATACAGCAACATGGATGAATCTCAAAATGTTTAAGGTGAGTAAAGAAGCCAGACAAAAAAGAGTACATATTGTAAGCTTCCATTTATATAAAATTCTATAAAATCTAACATAATTTATAGTGATAGAAATCAGATCAGTGGTTGCCTAGGTGTGATGGGGTGTGGGTTGCAGGGAAAGGGATAATAGAAGGCCACGAGAAAACTTGGGGTGATGGATATGTTTATTATCTTGATTGTGGGGCTAGTTTATCAGGCACATTCATATGTGAAAACTTATCAAATCATACACTTTAAATGGGTGCATTTTATTGTATATCAATTACACCTCAATGACGTTGTTTTAAAAACCTTATCTTTAGGAAGAATATGAGCTATAAGTCAGTCACACATTAGTTAACGTTAATTAATTTTCTTTCTTTTCTTTCTCTCTTTCTCTCTTTTCTTCTTTCTCTCTTTCTCTCTTTCTTTGTTTTTTTATGGAGTCTTGCTCTGTCGTCCAGGCTAGAGTGCAGTGGCGCATCTCGGCTCACTGCAACCTCCGCCTCTTGGGGTCAAGCAATTCTCCTGCCTCAGCCTAGCAAGTAGCTGGGACTACAGGCACACACCACCATGCCTGGCTAATTTTTTGTGTTGTAGTAGAGATGGGGTTTCACCATGTTGCCCAGGCTAGTGTTGAACTCCTGAGCTCAGGCAATCCGCTCGCCTTGGCCTCCCAAAGTGATAGGATTACAGGCATGAGCCACTGCACCTGGCCCCAGAATCTGCATTTCAACAAGCTCTTCTGATGGTTCCTCTGCATCTGGGAGTCGAGTTCTTTCTCTGTGGCCTCTGAAGTTGCTTCGAATCCCACTGCAGAATCTTTTTTTTTTTTTTTTGAGACGGAGTCTCACTCTGTCGCCCAGGCTGGAGTGCAGTGGCCAAATCTCAGCTCATTGCAAGCTCCGCCTCCCGGGTTTACACCATTCTCCTGCCTCAGCCTCCCAAGTAGCTGGGACTACAGGCACCAGCCACCTCGCCCGGCTAGCTTTTTGTATTTTTTATTAGAGACGGGGTTTCACTGGGTTAGCCAGGATGGTCTCGAACTCCTGACCTTGTGATCCGCCCATCTCGGCCTCCCAAAGTGCTAGGATTACAGGCTTGAGCCACCGCGCCCGGCCCCACTGCAGAATCTTAACCCATTCCTCCGCCTTTTCTAGTCATAGTTACTTTTCCTTAAATGCCACATTGGCATAAAGGCATTCTGTGTTCCACTGTCTCTCCTGCAGGTGTTCAGCACATGATTGGTGGTTTCTAGGGTCTGCCATGGGGCTTACTAATTATTTGGAACTAAATGTAACAGAAAACGAGTTTGGAATTCTTAAAAAATCCCTTAAAAGCCTTTTTAAAAAATCTTGGATGCAGCAGCTGTGAATGGTCTGGGCCTGCCTGTGCAATTATTGCTGAAATTACTGGGGCTGTTGAGTATTTGGAAATCAAATCCCAGAAGTGAATTGGCTGTGCCGTCAGTTGTAAAAGGATCTGGCCCTGGGAGGTTTGATGGGTAGGGGCAAATGGGGACATGGGAAGAGGGCGGGAGGCTTCAGGACTGCATAAACTGAGTGGAAAGATTTGGCCTTTGGGGACAGGAGCATGCAACAGGCACTTGTTCCCTGTGACCTGGGCATCTGGGACTTACTGAGGGAGAGACGTGATCTTGGCCTAGCTGACCACCATTGAAACCACTCATCGGAGGCGTGGATGCAGTTTGCTGGGAAGATGAGCGCTGATCTGTCTGGTGGTCACATGGAGGGTTTTGCTGATCTCTGACACTGGATATTTCCCCTTGCCCTGGTGCCAGGGACTAGGGGAGAGATCACTATGGTCTTGAGTCAGGGACAGGGATGCCAGACACAGCGAAAGAAGATGGCTATGGTACAAACCCAGTCGATGAAGTGGAAAATAAATAAAAGAGAAGAAATCAAGCTGGTTCATATAGGAAGCATGCACACACTCATCCCATCCATTGTTCCACATCGGGCACCTCCCCTGAGCTAGCTGCCACTCCTGCTGCATTCTGCCACTCATTGGCAGGCAGCACAGGGCAGTGGTTAGAGCCTTCTCTCTCAGTGTTAGACAGGCCTGGGTTCAAGTCCAGGTCTGCTACATTACTTACTAGCTGGGGGATGCTGATGAGCCCAAGTTCTCTCTTAGCCTGCTTCTTGATCAGTAGAATAAGAATGATTAGCATACCTAGTATATGGAGTTACTGCAGGACTCAAATGTGCCAATACATCTAACATGCTTAGCATAGGGCCTGATCATGGTTGGCATTTGATAAGTGCTAGTTGTTATCATTATTAATATTACTAATCATCAAAGAAGGATCTTCACTTGGATATTTGGGCAAAATTATGAAATTTATCCCTAATCTCTTGATCTACAGATTGGTGTGGATCTGTTATTAAGTGTTTTTTTTTTTTTTCGTAAGTCATCTTGTTTCCTGACTTCTGAAGTGAAGAGTGTTTCTTCTCTGCATTCTTAAAGAAAGAAAATTGAAAGAACTTTTAGAGAACTGACATGTTAGACACAGTCTTGAGCTTCATAGAGATCACAGTCTGTCAGGGAAGAAAGAGGATGAAAATAAGCAATTTCACTACAGGGGAGGAACATTTCAAAAGGGGAATGTGGGGTGCTAGGAAGGAGGGAGATGCATGAACTTAACACACTTGTCACTTCTGAGCCACTGGTACTTCCAGCAGCCCCTCCTGCTGCCCCCCCCACCCTTCCTTCTGAAAGCAACACCTAATAAGCCATTAATAAGTCATGAAGAAAAGGTTTGCCATGAAGAAAAGGTTCTAAGTATATTTCTTTTAGTTTCTTGAAATTTTCAAGTCTTATTTTGGGAAGTTGCCATAACTTGAAAAATTTCAAATACTGCATGGGCATCTAGCAAAGGCTTGTAAAATAAAATAGGTGCTCATCACATTTAGAGGAATTATAAAGGCAGCTGTGATACAGGAAAAAGAGCCCTAGTCTTGGACAGTATGTGCCCTGGTTCCACGTGCTGTATGATGATATCAGACATGGCACTAAACTATGATGAGCCTCTGTTTCTTCATCTGTGAACTGGGGATGAGGACACCTACCTCCCAGGATGGTAGAAGGATTACATATGATTGTACTAGACACAAAAGTAAAACAGTGAACAAACAGATGAAGATTGTTTACCTGGGAGTTTAAAACCCAGAATCTTCCAAACAACAGAATGTTGGAAAATAGTAAAGACTAGCTAAGGTTTAGAAGACTAGTATTTATTGAATCCTTACTGTGTCTAAGCATGGAAGACATTTATCTCATTTAATTCTCATAAATAACCTGTGAGACAGATACTCTCATCATCTGCATATTTTACAGGTGAGAAAACTGAGGCACAGAAAAGTGAAGTAATTTGTCCCATATTCCCAAACTAGTTAGTGTCAAAGCCTGACTTTTTGACACTGGATGTTTAGAGCTTAGAGCACCTTTTTTTTTTTTTTCTTGGACATTTTGAGCTTAGAGCACATCCTCTTTTATGTTATATTCCTGGGCTTTTGTGTATCATCTCATTTAAAATGCACAGTCCTATGTGGCCTGTGTACTATTCCTATCAGTATGTGTGGAAACTAAGTCACAGAGAGAAAAAATAACTTTCTTAAGGTCACGAGGGCGCTTTAACCATAATGCTAATGGAATTATTCTAAAATGATTTTAAAAACAATCATTCATTTTCAAAATCATGGCATTGGAATGCCTGAGAAAAGACTTCCTATGGCACAGAGAACACTGTAATGGGTAACCCGCCAGGCTAAGAATGACCCATATATGACCACTGGTTATGGCACACGGCCCTTTCTGAGCAATACAGGCAGGGCAGGGCCTCCCATGATGGAAATCACAGTAACATCATGGAGGTGGCGCTGGTAAAAAAACCAGCTCTGCCCAATGTGCATCGATTACAAGCCTTGGTGGCGAACATCTGTTTTACGGCCCTAAATTGCATTCGTGCAAATATTTATCATCCATCCCCTGCCAAATCCGCATAATGGAAAAACAAACCAAAGGAAAACTTCCAGAGGATGTGGAGGCTAGATCAAGTCTCTTGCCAATTGTTGTGCTCTTTGGGCTTAATATATCTAAATCTTAGTAATTCCAGGATTTCCAGTAATCTGGAATATCCGCTACCCTGTCCTGAAAGCCCTCCTCCAGGCGTGGGTCGCCCAACTTGAGTTCGCTCAATTTCCCCTTTCACCTGCAGGTGGCAGCACGAGTGCCGATCGCTGTGGGGCGAGGGAGCTCAGGGGTGGAAGCCGAAGAGAGTAATTTAGGGATAGAGGTGAGAACGGGGTTAGACACAGAAGTAAGATCACATGAACTCCGACTTCGGATGGAACACGTCATCCATTTAAACCCTCGAGCCGAGCTCAACTGGAAACTCCACCTGAGTAAGCGTTGTGGGCCCTGGAGCCCCGCGGCGCAGGGCAGGCCGGGGCGGGGCGGACGCAGCGCGGTTTGCCAGCCTGTGCGGAAGCCTCCGCAGTCAGCGGCGGGCAGGGCTTGGGGCGGTCTCCCGCGTGGGTGTCCGTCCCCCCGCGGCCGTACTGCCGGCGCCAGGGCCGGCTCTGCACGTTTCGTAAGGCCTTACATGGCTGCATCCCCAGCCACCGAGGACCCGAGCCCGCCGGCCGCCCTCCCGCGCTCTCCCGCCTGGGAACTGCGAGGCCAGTTCTGCACCTCCAAGGGGTGCGCCTGCGGACTCCACCAAGCTGGCTTCACTCGTACTGCGGGTTATTTTGCCCCTCACCTTTCCTGCTCAGGGACCTGTCCTCATCCCTCCCGTTCCTTGCCTTCGCTCCTCCTCTTAAAGGATGCTAATCACATTCAAGCCAAAAGATTAAAGACTTTTCTGTGGCCTTCTTCAGGAATGCTTGCATTTGTAAAGAAGGGAACTGGATACAACTTCAGGAGATATAAGGGTGTATTTTCAGACATGCGCGTTTCTTTCTAGGATTCTTTAAATTACACCTCAACTTACAATCAGCTCATGCCTTACAATCATCTGTGACTGAGAGGCAAGTCGGACTTCCTGGTAAACCCTCTTCTCTTAGGTGAAGCATAGAGCTGTGATCTTATTAACCTGAACAGCAATTGGGAGCTTGAAAATAAAAAAGCAAAACTCAGAAACGTTTATTTATTGTTCAGACAGAGTCTCAGGCCGGGCGCGGTGGCTCACGCCTGTAATCCCAGCGCTTTGGGAGGCCGAGGCGGGCGGATCACGAGGTCAGGAGATCGAGACCATCCTGGCTAACACAGTGAAACCCCCGTCTCTACTAAAAATACAAAAAAAAAAAAAAAAAAAAAATTAGCCGGGCGTGGTGGGCGTCTGTAGTCCCAGCTACTCGGGAGGCTGAGGCAGGAGAATGGCATCAACCCGGAAGGCGGAACTTGCAGTGAGCCGAGATCGTGCCACTGCGCTCCAGACTGGGCTACAGAGCGAGCCTCTGTCTCAAAAAAAAAAAAAAAAGAAGAAGAAAAGAAAAAGACAGAGTCTCATTCCATCACCCAGTCTGGAGTGCAGTGGCACGATCTCGGCTCACTGCAACCTCCACCTCCTGGGTTCAAGTGATTCTCATGCCTCAGCCTCCCGAGTATCTGGGATTACAGGAGCCCACCATCACGCTTGGCTAGTTTTTTGTTTTTTGTTTTTTTTTTGTATTTTTAGTAGAGACAGGATTTCGCCATGTTGGCCAGGCTGATCTGGAACTCCTGGCCTCAGGTGATCTGCCCGCCTCGGCCTCCCAAAGTGCTTGGATTACAGGCGGGAGCCACCATGCCTGGCCAGAAACGTCATTCATCAACATTGATTCTCCAGGAATAGCAGTTGTATAATAGAGAAAGCAGCACCTGAGTGGGGACTTAGAGTGTAGAAGGTGCTTTCAGTTACAGGCTTGGGAGACACCCATTACTCATCTGGTTTTCGATAGGTAAATATTAATCCCTGGTGTTTGTAGTCATGATAATTACCACTTGTGAACAATGTGGCTGGTGTCCATTGTCCTCCACCAGTACTCCAAGACAAAGAGTCATTAACTAAGTAGATGACACGCTCCTCTTAGTTTACGCTCCTTCCCTCTTTCCCCCCACCTCCATGAAAGCAGGTATGATTATTCTCCTGTAAAATTATTTTTCCTCCTACTTTCCTGAACTGAATTCAACTGTCTGCTCCACCTTCTGGTGAAGATTTCTGCCTCCGCCCCTCCCCATCTCACCTTCTAATTCCTACAGACTCCTCCCTAGCTTGACCACCCGGGAATAACTGTCTGTCTAGATTATACATTATGAAATTTGATTATAGTTGATTAAACACATTGTTAAATATTGCCCTGACTTGTTTTCATTGTAGTTTCTGAAAGCATAATCTGAACTAGCTGTAAGCTTTGAGAGAGCAGGAACCATATTGATTAGTCCTAGGCTTAATAAGATGTATTAAAAAGAGAATAAATATTTAACAGATGAGTATGAAGATGAAACTTTATTGATGAGAAACAGGAAATGTCGTCCACTCAATCTTTCCATTAAAGTTTCCTGAGTTTCAACTTTGTGCCAGATCCTGTGCTGGACAATGTAGAGGAAATTAAACATGAGGAAGACATGGTCCTGCCCTGATTTGTAGGAGATAAAGCATTCACACAGCTCACCAGAAGGCAGTATAAATGCCTCAGAGTGCTGGAAGCAGAGCCCTACCATTCAGAGGAGCAAGAAGAGAGCTCCTGTGGCTGGTGGTCAAAGAAAAGTTCACAGAGAAAGCAGCACTTGAGTAGGGCCTTAGAATCTAGGAGGTGCTTTCAGAAGGCAAAGATGTTGTGTCAAAGTTAGGCAGAGGGAAGAGTAGGAGCAAAATTAGGAGGAGGGGAAATAAGTCTTAAAATTTATATGGGAAAACCCAGCAATTCAGTTTGACTGTAGTGATGTAATAAAAGTAGTAAGTGATATTTATCAAGAACCTACTGTATGCTGGATATTATATACTTTATATATATATTTTTCATCTTATCCTCATAATCACACATGAGGTAGATGCTGCTAATACTACCATTTTATGGATGGGGAAGCAGAGGCTCAGATGACTTAAATAATTTACCCAACGCTATAGCACTACTAGGTTGGGATTCGACTCGGGAGCCATGCTATTCCCCCTCCAAGATATGTATGGGAAGAGAAGTGAGTTTAGGGAAATTGTTTGGCAGGTCCTATTAAATTGTACCTTAAATGTCAGAATTCAATTTGGTTAAGTAATAGGGAGCCACTGAAGATTACTGAACAGGTAAGTCACCTAACTAAAGTCAGACTTTAGGAAGATTGATGGGTAGGATGGATTGGAAAGAACAGAGACAGAGGAGGAGGAGGAAGGACCAAGTAGGAGGTGAATGCAAATGGGAGATGAAAATTGTTGACCCCATTCACAGTCTGAATGGAGCAGTGAGAATCCAAAGTAAGAAATTGTCATGGGAGACATGTCAGAAGTAGATTCTTTAGGGCTTGGTGACTTGGTGAAATGGAGGGTGAAGCAAAGGGTTGGTAGTGACTCCAAGGCATTGAGCTGAATCCTGAGGACATGCAGCATTGTGGTCAGGTGGGAGGAGGCAGGCTGAGCTGCTTCTGGATAGCTCCTTTTGGTTGCTGAGTCGTGTTGGTGGGACTGCACTGGACTATATTTTGGCGAACATGTACAAGGGACAGGGAGATGCAGGTCTGGAACACTGGGAATGGGTTAGGGATGAAGTTATAAGATCTGGGAATCCTTCACGGTGAAGCCAAGGGAGAAAGAATCCACCTAGGGAATGAGAGTAAAGAGAGGAAAAGAAAGAATCTAATGGAACCTTGGAGAGGGATTTTATTCAGGGAGCAGGAGGAAGACAGGTCACAGAAGGCAGGAGAATGACCAGTCAGAGAGGAGTGAGATTGAGAGGATATCAGGAAAGCCAATGAGAGAATATTTTAAGGCAGAGGGTGGTCACTAGTGTCAAAGTACTTTAGAAAGTCAAGGAGGATGAGGGCTGGATTTCTTTGGCAACTAAGGGGTCACTGGATCTAACATTAGGGGATGAGATAAATACATTATGGCTCATGTATGTGACAGAATATTCCACAGACATTAAAAACTAGGTTTTCAAAGAAACAGGGATTTGGCGAAGTGTTTATAATATCATGTTAAAGAAAGAAAGAATGAGGAAAGAAAGAAAAAAAAAATTAAAGCATGAGCGAGGATACAATTATGTCTGTAAAACATCATTCCAAGTTTATTTTGTCTGCCTACCTTTTAAACACAAACAGAATATTGACATATACTAGGGAGTTTTCCTTTGTTCTCTGCCAGGCTTTTGTGCTTTTATTGAGTGAGGCAAGGTTATGAGCAGAGCCATGGAATTAGAAGGTTGTGAGCAGAGCCATGGAACTGGAATTTGAAAGACTGGATTGCTTCAAATTAGAAAGGGCCTGGAGCTACTTGCATGAAGGATCCAGGGAAGATCAGGAAGAGGGTAGCAAAGGGCAAGAGTAAAAGGGTCGCAAAGAAGGCAAAGAAGGCAGAATAGCCTGGATAGGGCAGAGTTTGGGAGTGAGTCAGACAAGGGAAACATTGATTGGGTTAGTGAGACCTGGAGGACTCAGGTAGATATAAAAGGTCTTTTGTGCTGGTGTTTGCCAGACTTAAACGATGTGATTCTTTGTGCTATGTATTTGAAAAACTAAGGCAAAAAAGTCTAAATTTATTTTTAATGAAACTAAGGCAAAAAAGTCTAAATTTGTTTTTAATGACTTTGAATGTTGAATGGATGATTCATTTTTTAAAAAAGCATTCATAATGGATAATTTCAAAACATACACAAAAGTAGAGAAAATGTTTTAATGAACCTAATTCACTCATCCTTTGACTTTAACAATTATTAGTGCATGGCAATCTGTTTCACTTCTACTCCCACCTATTTCCCCCACCCCATTACTTTGAAGCAGTCGTTCCATCTACAAATATTTCAATAGCTATATCTAAAATAAATGTTCCTTATGTAAACATAGTAGTATTATCATGCTTTAAAAATAACAATAATTTCTTAGTATTACTAAATAAATATTCGGGATTTTTAGTTTCCTGATTGTCTTACAATTTTTGTACAGTTTATTTAAATTGGAATCCACACAAAGTTCACCTTTTGCAATTGGTTGATCTAGCTTATGAACATCTTTTCAAGTTACAGATTCCCCTCTCATCTCTTTTATTTTTCCTTGAATTTTTTTTTCTGAAGAAATCCACAGTCTGGAGCCGGGCATGGTGGCTCAAGCCTATAATCCCAGCACTTTGGAAGGCTGAGGTGGGCAGATCACCTGAGGTCAAGAGTTGGAGACCAGCTTGACCAACATGGAGAAACCCTGTCTCTACTAAAAATACAAAAATTAGCCGGGCATGGTGGCACATGCCTGTAATCCCAGCTACTTGGGAAGGCTGAGGCAGGAGAATCGCTTGAACCCCAGGAGGCGGAGATTGCGGTGAGCCAAGATTGTGCCATTGCACTCCATCCTGGGCAACAAGAGCGAAACTCCGTCTCAAAAATAAATAAATAAATAAATAAATAATAAATCCACATCTGAATTTTGTTGATATTTCCATGGTGGTATTTAACATGTTCTGTCCGTGGTATGCCCTGTAGATTAGTAGCTTTATCTCTGGCCAGATTGTGGGTGGTTTTTATTTTCTTCTTTATATCTTTTCATATTTTCTAAATTTTCCACTCATTATTCCTTAATTTTATATTCAGAATTTATGAAGTAAAACAAAGTTTAAAATGACTTTAGTAGAAAGCTTTTTTTATTTTTTTTTATTTTTATTTTTTTTATTTTTATTTTTATTTTTTTTGAGACGGAGTCTCGCGCTGTCACCCAGGCTGGAGTGCTGTGGCCGGATCTCAGCTCACTGCAAGCTCCGCCTCCCGGGTTCACGCCATTCTCCTGCCTCAGCCTCCCGAGTAGCTGGGACTACAGGCGCCGCCACCTCGCCCGGCTAGTTTTTTTTTTTTTTGTAGTTTTTAGTAGAGACGGGGTTTCACCGTGTTAGTCAGGATGGTCTCGATCTCCTGACCTCGTGATCCGCCCGTCTCGGCCTCCCAAAGTGCTAGGATTACAGGCTTGAGCCACCGCGCCCGGCCGAAAGCTTTTTTTAAAAGAATGGCTTTAGAAATTAACAGTAGGACAATTGGTGAAATTCTAATAAAGACTATAGTTTAATTAATAGTATTGTCTGAATGTTAATTTCATGCTTTTGATAAATGTCTTATGGTTATATAATTTGTTAAAATTTGGGGAAGCTGAACAAAGGATATATGGGAAATCTCTTCACAGTTTTTTGCAACCTTTTTTTAAAAACTGAAATTTCAAAATAACAAAGTTAGAAAAAAGAAAGAAGAATTTTAGTGGAGTGATAGAGATTGAAACTAGATTGTAGAAAGTTAAGAACCAAAGAGGAGAAAGAAAAGGTAACCTGTTGGAAACAGTGGCCATTTAAAAAATGGAAAGAGATCAGGAAGTAGCTCAAAGAAGTGGTATGATTGAGATTTTTAAAAAATTTTTTTTTGTTTTATTTTTAAGTCTGGAAGAGATTTGAGCTTGCAAGAAAAATAAACCAGAGAATTTTGAAGGTACAAAAAGTTAATAAAATTATGTGTATGCATTTAAAATGCTCTGTAAGAAAATTTTTTTCAAATGAGATTATTGGTATAATAAGAAATGGGACCCAGAATAGAGATGGGTTTGTCTGGACAAGGAAATTAAAACACCACCTCTTCCTCTGAAATAGGAGGAATACAGAAAAGGAATGATGTTAACACAGAGAAACTCCAAAGTGGAGAGAAACAGAGTTGAGGTAGTAGATCCCTGAAGACTTTTCACTTCACCAGAAAATTGAAGTGACATCCTTCACCAGATAATTGGCTGATGGTAAGAGGCATTGGGATGGAGCTGACGACTCATGGAGCCTAGAGAATTCTTTGCAAGGGCTGGGAGGAAAGCAACAGGAAGCTAACTCCAGATGGATAACCATGGAAGCAGGAAGGGCCCGGATAGGGTTGTGGAGTGGGATACTTAGGGGGTCCTGTGGTACAGTAGTGACATTTTTTCTAGCAAAACTTGGCAATCCTGGAGTGAGCAGGTGGTGGGTGATCTAGAGTGAGAGTTGCCACTGGGGACACTGACAGCTAAAAGGGCCAAGTGTCCCCAGGATGTTAGCAAGGGCAGTGCAGAGTAGCTGGTGTGGGTCCAGACTGAGCAGAACAGTGAGGGAGGCCAGGAATGTGCTTGTGCTTGGTCCCATGTGGTTCTATCAGCCACCATGACATTGACCTTCATATATTGGGTTCTTGGAAATTCTTTGTTTAGCCAAGGAAGATAGTTATTTCAGCATAGGCCAAGCCACAAAATGATAGAATGAGGGTTTACCTTTTTTTGTAGATTGTTTCTCATCTTGCAGCTCTAACTTATCTGGATGAGCCACCAGTGGGACGGTAATGGCTCCAAAGAAATGAGTCTCCCTTCTCCTCTGGGGGTTTACCCACTGTCTGACATTCTTGGCACCAATTCCTTTCTCAAGTGGGGAAAATGTGAATTACTTCTCCTAGAGCTAACATCTTTTCTATTCAGCAAAGTCCAATCACAAGTCAGTTCTTTGATATCTCAGGTGGGTTCTGGGAGCAAACTGGCCAAGGACTCCAAAAAGCTACCCTACACTCACTCCTCCAGTACAAAGGCATCCTATAATGTTAGAAGCACATGCTTCACTCTGTAACCACTGCTTCTAGCCCTCTCAGGAGGGTGGCTTTGAGAAATCATTCCTCAAGAGAAAATGAGGAAGAGGTAATTGAAGGCAGGAATGTGTTTCCAAAAAGATAGTGTATTAGTTTCCTATGGCTGCCATAACAAAGTACCACAAACCGAGTGATTAGAAGTTTATTGACTTACAGTTTTGGAAGCCAGAAGAGAGAGATCAAGGTGTCAACAGGACCACCTCCTCCTGTTAGCTTTGAGGGAAGGATCTGTTCCAGGCATCTCTGCTTGGCTTGTAGATAGACAACCATTTCTCCCTACTTTCCTTTTCATCATCTTCCCTCTATGCCTGTCCATGCTGGTGTGTCCAAAGTTCCCCCTTCTATTAGATTAGAGTCCACCCTATGACCTCATCCTAACCTAACCCTAATTATATCTGCAATGACTCTATTTCCCAATAAGGTTATATTCTGAGGTACTAAGGGTTAGGAATTCAACCTATGAATTTGGGGGATACATAATTCAATCCATGACAGATGGATTGGCATAGTCTCTTCTTTCTTTTCCCTGACCACTTACCTCCTATAGACTCTCATGACCATCTTTGTGAAGTATTGAAATGTCCTCCCTTGAATCCCTGTCTCATATCCTTCAGCCTCCAGTCCACCTTGCATATGCCTGTCAAATTCATCTTTCTAGAATTTCCACTTCTATCATGCATCCTGATTACAAACCATCCATGGTTCTCCATTGCCTGAGGAAGTGGTTCCAAACTTGCCAGTTTACTGGACTCACATGGGAAGTTTAAAGGCATATAGGTTCCTGGGCTCTTCTCTGATATTCTGATTTAAAGTCTGGGGTAGGGTCTCTGGCATTGAAAACAAATCTCTAGATGACTTTGATCATGGAATCCACTGATATAAAAAAGAAATTCAAACTCTCCACACTCTGGTTGAAGTTTACTCTTCCACTTCATTATTCTAGAACCCTTTGCCTACCTACCAGTGCCCGACATGCTGTGGCGATCCTGCCCCAGTGTCATCTTCCTACTGGACACCTGAGGAGGTGCTCCCTCCCCTATTCCTCCAACTGGCTCTTGTCCTGCTCTCGTCCCACCTTTTCTTTCAAGTTTCCTGCCACTCTATCCCACTGTCACCTCACCCTTCTTCACCTCCTGTATCTTCCTGTCTATGTTACTGCCTAGGCAGAGCTCTCCACCTTCTGAAGGTTCATAGATCGTAGAATCCCAGGGCCAGGAGGGCCCTGGACATCCTATGTGCCTCAAAGAACTTCCAAGTTCAGAGGCGGAAACTGAGTTCCCTATGTGACACTTCAGGGCTGTAAGTGGTAGAGCTGGGAAACGTTTCAGGGTGTGACTACAAACAACAGAATTGCATGAGATGCTTAGGCTTCTACATCTCCTTCCTCACTCTACACAGCCAGGTGATTGTCCCCCCCTGCCAGGGCACTGGGGCAAATGTCTTCTCTGCAGAGGCTGACTTAAGAGGCCAGGGAATTGGGAACTCAGTATGGCAGAGGGCAGAGCAGAAGCACTGTATTTTTTTTTTTTTTTTTTTTTGTTTTTTGAGACGGAGTCTCGCTCTGTCACCCAGGCTGGAGTGTAGTGGCTGGATCTCAGCTCACTGCAAGCTCCGCCTCCTGGGTTCACGCCATTCTCCTGCCTCAGCCTCCCGAGTAGCTGGGACTACAGGCGCCTGCCACCTTGCCCGGCTAGTTTTTTTGTATTTTTTAGTAGAGACAGGGTTTCACCGTGTTAGCCAGGATGGTCTCGATCTCCTGACCTCGTGATCCACCCGTCTTGGCCTCCCAAAGTGCTGGGATTACAGGCTTGAGCCACCGCGCCTGGCCCAGAAGCACTGTATTTAAAGAGTGGTATTAAGTAAAAGTTCACAAGCTGAGCAGGCTCCCCTCCTTACAGTGCACCATCATCAGGAATACCTAAGACAAGAAACAAAGTCACTTCTATCTGGAGAAACTGACAAGGCTAAAAGAAAATACTGACAGAAAGGACTCATCAACAAAATTGCTGGGTCCCCACCTAGTCATCCTATAGCAAGGCAAGACCTGACAATCAACCAGCCCTGCCCACATGCACTGAACTGTCAGTCAGCCTTTTGGTTTCTCACTTTTGCGTATGAGTGAACCGTCATGGATCACCAGAGACCACAACAAACAAAAACCACAGGAAAAAAAGGAAAGTCCTAAAGTCCCAGAGAAGCACAAAAAAGAGAAATAGGATACATAGAAAGGAGTGAGAGGCCGAATAACATACGACTTTTCAATAGCAACCTGAGGAATTAAAAGACCATGGAACAATACCTTCAATATACTGAGGAGAGTAGTTTCAACTTAGATTTTTCTTACACAGACAAACCATCCATACAGTCTGAAAGTATACAAATTCAGATATGCAAAATGCTTATCTCCTGTGCATTCATTCTCAGAAAAATATTGGAGAATGTGAGCCTCAAAAATGATTAAACCAGGAAAGAGGAAGATTGGGATCCAGGAAATACGGGATTCAACACAGGAGAGGACATTCAGAGTAATGTTGGGGAAGGGAAGTTCCAGAACAGCTGTGTAGCAGGCCTCAAGAAGAAACAATCCAGTCTGCAGCAGGAGAGGTAGAGGGCTCCATGGGGAAGGAAAACAAAATAACAGATGGATCATCAGATACATTTGAATATGTGGAAAATTGTATCAAGAGGCTGTTAGAGAATACGGGGAAGAAGTAATCTTAGAAACAAAGAAGCTAAACATAAAAACACAAGAGACAGAGGACTGCACTGAAGCATGTAGTCATGAAAAAAAATGAGCTGATAGTTTCCTGATGTGTTTGACTGTATTGAGAAGAGTTTTATGTGAGAATTTGGGGAATGAAATTGAGATGAAGAAAGATAGGCAATTATTAAATCCTGGAAAAACAGAAAGTTGTACAAGAAAGGAAATGTAATCATTGTACACCACACGACTCAGCTGCAAATAATACTCTATATTAAAAATAATGTAAAGAATAATATAAATTTGCCGGGTGCGGTGGCTCAAGCCTGTAATCCCAGCACTTTGGGAGGCCAAGACGGGCGGATCACGAGGTCAGGAGATCGAGACCATCCTGGCTAACACGGTGAAACCCTGTCTCTACTAAAAAATACAAAAACTAGCCGGGCGAGGTGGCGGGCGCCTGTAGTCCCAGCTACTTGGAGGCTGAGGCAGGAGAATGGCATAAACCTGGGAGGTGGAGCTTGCAGTGAGCTGAGAACCGGCCACAGCACTCCAGCCCGGGCGACAGAGCGAGACTCCATCTCAAAAAAAAAAAAAAAAAAAAAAGAATAATATAAATTTAAACAAAAATGGAAATATAACTATATTGGGAAGATTAGTGCAGGAAAATTGAGTGTGTATGTTTCAGTTATTACACTGTTTCTCAGCCATCAGCTCACTTTTTACACTCTGCTCTGTGATACTGGGGCTGGAACTCTGCAAACCACATTTCTTTTTTTTTTTTTTTTTTTTTTTGAGACGGAGTCTCCCTCTGTCGCCCAGGCTGGAGTGCAGTGGCCGGATCTCAGCTCACTGCAAGCTCCGCCTCCCGGGTTTACGCCATTCTCTGGCCTCAACCTCCCGAGTAGCTGGGACTACAGGCGCCCGCCATCTCGCCCGGCTTTTTGTATTTTTTTAGTAGAGACGGGGTTTCACCGTGTTAGCCAGGATGGTCTCGATCTCCTGACCTCGTGATCCACCAGTCTCGGCCTCCCAAAGTGCTGGGATTACAGGCTTGAGCCACCGCGCCCGGCTGCAAACCACATTTCTTCCTTGCTGCTGTCTCCATATTAGGCTCTGTCAGTATGGAAATTAGAGGGATGCTGCAGAGGTGGAGGAGAAAAGAACTTACATCTTCCTGTCTGCTTACTTCTCTCTCAATGTTCATTCATTCATTTATTCAACAAATATTTATTTAAAGACTATTGTCAGGCCGAGACGGGCGGATCACGAGGTCAGGAGATCGAGACCATCCTGGCTAATACGGTGAAACCCTGTCTCTACTTTAAAAATACCAAAAACTAGCCGGGCGACGAGGCGGGCGCCTGTAGTCCCAGCTACTCGGGAGGCTGAGGCAGGAGAATGGCGTAAACCCGGGAGGCGGAGCTTGCAGTGAGCTGAGATCCGGCCACTGCACTCCAGCCTGGGTGGCAGAGCAAGACTCCGTCTCAAAAAAAAAAAAAAAAAAAAAAAAAAAAAAAGACTATTGTCTGGCCCGGTACTATTCTAGGTGTTTATCTTCCAGTAGGGAAAGACAGATAATAAACAATATACATAATAAATAAGTAAGTAAATAAATAAATAAAGTATATGGCATTATGTGGAAAAAAAGAACAAAGAGTTAGAGTAAGGGACATTGGGAGTGCATGGGTGAGGTATATTATAATTTTATCTTATTTTATTTTAATTTTTTGAGACATAGTCTCACTCTGTTGCCCAGGGTGGAGTGCAGTGGCGTGATCTCGGCTCACTGCAACCTCTGCCTCCTGGGCTCAAATGATCCTCCCACCTCAACCTCCTGAGTAGCTGGGACCACAGATGCCTGCCACCATGCCTGGCTAATTTTTGTATTTTTAGCAGAGACAGGGTTTCACTATGTTGGCCAGGCTGGTCTCGAACTCCTGACCTCAGGTCATCTGCCCACCTGGGCCTCCCAAAGTGCTGGGATTATAGGCATGAGCCACTGCAACTTGTCTATAATTTTATTTTTACTTTTATCTTGTGATGGAGTCTTACTCTGTCACCCAGGCTGGAGGGCAGTGGTATGATCTTGGCTCACTGCAAACTCTGCCTCCTGGGTTCAACAGATTCTCCTGCCTCAGCCTACTGAGTAGGTAGGACTACAGGCACCTGCCACCACGCCCAACTAATTTTTGTATTTTTTAGTGGAGCTGGGGTTTCACCATATTCACCAGGTTGGTCTTGAACTCCTAACCTCAGACAATCCGGCCATCTCGGCCTCCCATAGTGCTGGGATTACAGGTGTGAACCATTGTGCCCGGGCTATTTTTAATTTTAATTAATTATTATTATTATATTGAGACAAAGTCTTGCTCTGTCACCCAGGCTGGAGTACAGTGGAGCGATCATAGCTTACTGAAGCCTCAACCTCCTGGACTCAAGTGATCTTCCTGCATCAGCTCCCCAAGTAGCTAGGACTACAGTAGGTGTGCACCCCCATGCCTGGCTGTTTATTTTTTTGTAGCAATGCAGTCTCACTGTGTTGCCTAAGCTGATCTTGAACCCCTGGCCTCAAGCAATTCTCTCACCTTAGCCTCCTAAAGTGCTGGAATTACAGATGTGACCCACTGTGCTGAGCCTTATTATTTTTATTGACACAAAATATATCTACATATTTTCTGTGTACATGCAATAGTTTATCACATTCATATAACTTGTAAAGACCAAATCAGTGTAATTGGGATATCCATCAGCTTAAATATCTGTTCTTTATGCTTTTCTTTCTGATCACTTTGGTTACTATGAACATTTTAACAATGTTTGTGCTAGAAACAGTATTATCTTATCGCTATTTTGAAATAGACCATAGATTATTGTACACTGTAGCCACTCTACTAATTTATCAAACACTGGGTCTTATTTCTTCTATCAAACTGCGTATTTTTACCCATTAATCAACCTCTTTTTATCCCTCTCACCCCCTAGCCTTCCTGGCCTCTGGTAACAACCAATCTATTCTGTCTTCATTAGATCCACTTTTTCAGTTCCCACATATGACTGAGAACATATGATGTTTGTCTTTCAGTGCCTGACTTATTTCATTCAACATAATGACCTCCAATTCCATTCATTGGTACAAATGACAATATTTCATCTATTTTATGGCAGAATAATATACTTCATTGTGTATGTATACCACATTTCCTTTACCTGTTTATCCATTGATGGGCACTAAGGTTGATTTCATATTTTGGCAATTGTGAATAGTGCTGCAGTAAATGGGACTGCAGCTATGTCTTCAATATATTGATTTCCTTTCTTTTGTATATATACCCAGTGGTATTTGTGGATCATATGGTAGTTCATTTTTAGTTTTTGGAGGAACCTCCATACGGTTCTCTATAGTGGTTGTACTAATTTACTTTCCCTGGTATATACCCAGTGGTATTTGTGGATCATATGGTAGTTCATTTTTAGTTTTTGGAGGAACCTCCATACAGTTGTCTATAGTGGTTGTACTAATTTACTTTCCCACCAATAGTGTATCAGGGCTCTCCTTTCTCCACAACCTTACTAGCATCCATTATTCCCTGTCTTTGTGATAAAAGCCATTTTAATTGGGGTGAGATAATCTCATTGTAGTTTTGATTTGCATTTCTCTGTTTATAGTGATGTTGAACTTCTTTTGATATTCCTGTTGTCTATTTGTATGTCTTTTTTTGAGAAATGTCTGTTCGTATATTTTGCCCATTTAAAAATTGGCTTTTTTTTCTATTTTCTATTGAGTTGTTTGAGCTCCTTATATATTCTGAATATTAATCCCATATCAGATGGATAGTTTGCAAATATTTTCTCCCATCAGGTAGGTTTTCTCCTCACTTTATTGATGGTTTCCTTTTCTGTGCAGAAGCTTTTTAGCTGGATGTAACCAGTTTGTCTATTTTTGCTTTGCTTGCCTGTGCTTTTGGGGTCTTTGCTCAGAAAGTCAAAAAAATCTTTGCTCAGAAAAATGTCATTGAGGATTTCCTCAATGTTTTCTTCTAGTAGTTTCATAGTTTCAGGTATTAGATTTAAATTTTTAATCTATTTTGAATTTATTTTTGTATGTGGTAAGAAATAAAGGTCTAGTTTCATTCTTCTGCATTTGGTTATCCTAGTTTACCAAGCACCATTTACTGATGACACTTTCCTCTCCCCATTGGCTGTTCTTGGCACCTTTGTTGAAAATGAGTTGGTTGCAAATGTGGGGATTTATATTTGGGTTCTCTATTCTGTTCTATTAGTCTATGCATCTGTTTTATGCCAGTACCATTGCTTTGCAGTATATTTTAAAGTCAGGTAGTGTGATGGCTTCAGGTTTGTTCTTTTTGTTCAAGATTGTTTTAGCTATTTGAAGTATTTTGTGGTTTCATACAAATTTTTTAAAATTTCTCTAAAGAATGTCATTGGTCTTTGGTACAACTTGCACTAAATCTGTGGATTCCTTTGGGTAGCATGGACATTTTAACAATATTAATTCTCCCAATTCATGAACATGAGATATCTTCCCATTTATTAGTGTCCCCCTCGATTTTTTCATTAATGTTTTATAATTTTAGAGATCTTTCATATCCTTGGTTAAACTTATTGCTAGGTTTTTCTTGTAGCTATTGTAAATGGGATGGCTTTTTTGATTTCTTTTTCAGATAGCTCATAGTGGCACATGGAAACTCTGCTGATTTTTGTATGTTGATTTTATGTCCTGAAACTTTACTGAATCTGTTTTTAGTTCTAACGGTTTTTCTAAGATCATGTTGTCTGTGAATAAGGCTAGTTTGACTTTTCCCTTTCCATTTGGAATGTCCTTTTTTTCTTTCTTTTGCCTAATTGCTCTAAGTTCTCTGGCCAGGACTTCTAGTATTATGTCAAAAAAAAATGTTGAAAGTGGGAGTTCTTGTCTTGTTCCAGACCTTAGAGGAAAGGTTTTCGATGTTTCTCTGTTCAGTTTGCTGTTAGATGTGGGTTTGTCATATGTGGCCTTTGTTGTTTTGCAGTATGTTTCTTCTATATCCAATTTGTTGAGGGTTTTTATCATAAAAGTATGTTGAATTTTGTTGAATACTTTTTCAACATCTATTGAAATGATCATACAGTTTTTGTTCTTGGTTCTGTTAATGTGATGTATCACATTACTGATTTGCATATGTTGAACTATTCTTGCATCCTGGGAAGAATCCCACTTGATCATGGTGAATCTTTTTAAATATGTTGTTGAATTTGGTTTGCTAGTATTTTGTTAAGGATTTTTGCATCTGTGTTCATCAGGGATATTGGCCTGCAGTTTTCTTTTTTTTGTGTGTGTGTCCTTTATTTCTCCTTCATATTGGAAGGATAGCTTTGCAGGTTACAAGTATTCTTGGTAAGCAGTTTTTGTTGTTGTTGTTGTTTCTTTCAGCATTTTGAAAATGTCATCTCACTCCCTGACGGCCTGTATCGTTTCTGTTGAGAAGTCTGTTGCCAGAAGAATTGGAGCTCCTGTATACGTTATTTGATTCTTTCCTCTTGCTGCTTTTAGGGATCTCTCTTTGTCCTTGACCTTTGAGAGTTTGATTATTATATGTCTTGAGGTCGTTTATTTGGGTCAAATCTGTTTGGTGTTCTCTGATCTTCCTGTATCTGGATATTTATCTTTTTCTCAAGTTTTGGAAAGTTTTCTAGTATTATTTGTTTGAGTAAGTTTTCTAGTCCTTGCTCTTGCTCAATTCCCTCTTGAACACCAATACTCCTTAGATTTGGTTTTCTGAGGTAATTGCTGTATTTTATAGGTGACCTGTATTCCTTTTCATTCTTTTTTTTCCTCCTTGTTTCTCCTTTGTGTGTTTTCAAATAACCTGTCTTTGAGCTCACTGATTCTTACTTCTGCTTAATCCATTCTGCTGTTGAGAGCCTCTAATGCATTTTTCAGTTCAGTAAATGTATTTCTCAGTTTCAAGATTTGTGGTTTTCTATACTTTATTTTATTTTATTTTTAAATTTTGAGACAGGCTTTCACTCTGTTCACAGGCTGTAGTGCAGTGGTGCAATCTTGGCTCACTGCAATCTCCACCTCCTGGGTTCAAGCGATTCTCATGTCTCAGCCTACTAAATAACTGGGATTACAGGTGTGTGTCACCATGCCCAGCTAATTTTTGTATTTTTAGTAGAGATGGGGTTTCACCATGTTGACCAGGTTGGTCTCAAACTCCTGGCCTCAAGTGATCCTTCTGCCTCAGCTTCCCAAAGTCCTGGGATTCCAGGTGTGAGCCACTGCACCCAGCCTCAAGATTTGTGTTTTTAAAAACTACTTCAATATCTTTGTTAAATTTCTCTGATAAATTTTGGAACTGCTTTTCTGTGTTATCTTGGAGATTACTGAGTTTTCTTAAAACTGCCATTTTGAATTCTTGATCAGAGAGTTTATATATCACCATCTTGTTAGGGTCAGTTACTCGTTCCTTGCTTTGTCCATTTGGGGCAGTCATAGCACTCTACTGGCTGCTGTTTCTTGTGGATGTATGTTTATGTTTTTGCATTGAAGGATTAGTTATTTATTCCAGTCTTCTTTGGCTTGTTTTGCTTTTTATTGGATATGTTTGCTTAGAGATTCTTTGTAATTTATCAGTTGATTTTCTCTCTTCTGTTTCCACTGCTAGGTTGCTGCCTCCTTTTTGGCACTAAATGGTGCCTTAAGCCTGGATTTGCCTTGGTTCTAGCAAACAACCAGAGTGCCACCAGTACTGAATGGGGCAGGTCTCAAGGGGGATATCCTGGTAGTATGGAAAGGCTGGTTAAGAGTTTATGCCCAAGGACATGTGGAACAAACCTACAGTGTGGTGCTGCTGAACAGCCACTCTAATTTGGTGTCTTCTTTGGCTGAGAGCAGTTTTCACAGCTGGAGAGGGCAGTCCTGCCTCCTCAGTTTCCTTAGGGCGATTTCTCCTTTTAAGCACTCCCCATGCATCCTGTGGTTTGAGGCAGGGACAGGTCTCCTGACAGGGAACCAAGAGGGTAGGCAAGCTGGTTGTCCACCCCAACTCACTTTTTCCAGTATAGAAACCATGCATCAGGGGAAATTTTCCATGCATTTTGTGCTAGGCAGATTGGGGAAAGGCGTGTCACAGATATGGAAGTCCAAGTCTCTTACCATCTGCTTGGAGTTTTTTTAACTTCTCTGAGGCCAGGAGAACTTTCTTATCTTCATATTTGAGTCATAATACATTGCTAGTGATAATCTCAGCACTGTATATCTGATATTGGTTTTCTTTGGGGGTGAGTGAAGCCAGCTTGTTTCTACACCAGCTTGTTTCTACACCAGCTTGTTTCTACACTTGTTTCTGGTTCTGCCATTTTAGAACCAGAAGTCTCCACAATTTTAAATAGAGTGGTCTGTCTGGGTAGACTTTATTGGGAAGAAGACATGACAAAGAGGAAAATCTGAGCAAAGATTTGGCCTTAAATGTGAATAGACTTGGCACATTTGGGGAATGTTTCAGAGACCAGTGTGGCTGGACTGAGGGAGAGAGCGTGAAAGAAGTGAGAAAGCTGAAATTGTTTGCTGTTAGAAGGAGAAAATTAGAAGTAAGGAGGGTTTGGGCAGAAGACTGCCGTTCATAAGTCATGTATAATCATTTCCTTTTTCAATAGTAGACATGTTAACTTTTGTAAAAATAGAGCTTGAACTTAAAAATTATAAATCACAAAATGCAATGTGATATCCTGAACTGGAACAGAAAAGAATGTTACTGGAAAAACTGGTGAAATCTGAATATAAAGGCTAATCATAATGTCCCCCCCCTTTTTTTTAATAGCAAATGTACCATATAATATAAGATGTTAACATTAGGGGAAACTAGGTGAGGGGTATATGATAATTCTCTGTATTATCTTTGCAACTTTTATGTAACTTATGTAAAATTATTCCAAAATAAGTTTATTTTTTAAAAACCTTTAAAACAACCAAAAAATTGAATCAGCTGATAAAATGCTGCCTTTTCCCTTTCCCCAATTCCAAGCCTTGTACTCTTTCCTGGGTTTTAGCAGTTGGTCATTATCAGGTAGGAGGATGTGATTTACCTGTGGACCTAGGCTGATCTCCAGATGGAAGGAAAAGGGCCAGCAGGGAAGGCTCTGTACATCCTATCTGTGGAGCATCCAGCTCTCAGCTTCTTGATGGGTGACATTCAGAAGCTGAGAAGCAGAAACCAAAACAGAGGCATTTACGCAGGGGAAAACCAAAACCAAAACCAAAAACATTAACGTGTAATTCCCATAAGCTCTTTTGTTTGTTTGTCTGTTTGTTTTTTGAGATAGAGTCTTACTCTGTTGCTCTGGCTAGAGTGCAGTGGCCTAATCTCGGCTCACTGCAGCTCCACCTCCCGGATTCAAGCAATTCTCTTGCCTCAGCCTCCCAAGTAGCTGGGATTACAGGCACCCGCCACCAGGCGCGGCTAATTTTTGTATTTTTAGTAGAGATGGGGTTTCACCATGTTGGTCAGGCTGGTCTCAAACTCCTGACCTCGTGATCCACCCGCCTCAGCCTCCCAAAGTGCTGGGATTACAGGTGTGAGCCACCACGCCCGGCTCCCATAAGTTCTTAAGAAAGCAGAGTAACAAATATATCCTTGTAGGACTTTACTTCTTAATCTCTGTCTCTAGAAATCTGTAGTTATTTCTAATAATGAGTAATTTCAAAGTAGAAATAACCCCAGATCCTTGATTGAATAGCTTTTTTCCTCTCTGCAGAGCTTCCTAAATCTTTTTGGTGTGGGTGCCTGTTCAGGTGCTTCTGCAGTTGATGCTAAAATATTTCCTTATGTTAATGCTTTCCATGTATAATTTTACATTCTTCAATGTATGAATTACTAGAAATGTGCTTTAAAAAGTTTTACATAATTCTTTAGTGTGGAGCTAGCAAAAAAAAAAAAAGGTGGTGAGGAGAAGAAAAAAGTAAAGAAAAATAATAAAGACAAAGCTTAATTTTTGGTGACTACTACCTCCTACTCCTCTTGCTGGCAAGTCTTTTTTTGAATTTTGAGGAAATCCTTTTCTGTTCATGCTTTTTCCACATATTCTACCTTCATCCTCAATTATTCTCCCTTCTCTATTGTTTAGGCTCTTGGGATTAAAATCCAGGAAGGAAAGTATTTTGCATACTATTTTTATATTCTACCCCATGACATACCTCCTCTGAGATGGAGCAGACTACTTCTTAAAGTGGGGTGAAAGAAAAAGGGAAAAAGAAAATGAGAGAGAGAAAAAAAAGGATGGACATTTCAGCATATTATCCAGCCACATTTAGTCCACTTTTCTTGCATCTAGGAGCCTGCCCAATGTATTTTCTGGGATTGTTAGCAGTTAAGTGCAACAATTAGCACTCTGAGTTTGTTTTGATTTTATTTGTGTTCTTCATGTTCTTCTTTTAAAAAATCACATAAGAAATATATTTATCGTACATCCTGGCTAACATGGTGAAACCCCGCCTCTACCAAAAAAAAAAATTAGCCAGGCATGGTGGCGGGTACCTGTAGTCCCTGGAGGCTGAGGCAGGAGAATGGCGTGATCCCGGGAGGCAGAGGTTGCAGTGAGCCGAGATCATGCCACTGCGCTCCAGCCTGGGCGACAGAGTGAGACTCCATCTCAAAAAAATAAATGAATAAATAAATAAAAAGAAATATATTTATTGTAGAAAACAAAAAAAGTGATAGCAAAATTATTAAAATAAATTAAAAATCACCTGTAGTCTTAGAAATACAGAAACATTCATCCTCGTCCAACATACCACCAACCACTCAGTGCCAGAAACCAACACGTGCAGAGAAATAGAAACAAGGGATGAAGCCCTGAGCGCGTGACCCTGAAGCTACAGAAGCTTCTGAGATCCAGCTGGCTATTCTTCTTTTGGCTGTGTGGTTTCACGTTTTCCCATCACGTTAATTTTCTGTATTGAATGACACTCTTTGGGTTGTGACAGAAACCCAACTCGAATTTATTTATTAAAAAACAAATAGAAGGCCGGGCGCGGTGGCTCACGCCTGTAATCCCAGCACTTTGGGAGGCCGAGGCCGGCGGATCATGAGGTCAGGAGATCGAGATCATCCTGGCTAACACGGTGAAACCCTGTCTCTACTAAAAATGATCTGGGCGTGGTGGCGGGTACCTGTACTCCCAGCTACTTGGGAGTACAGGAGTGGCATGCACCCAGGAGGCAGAGCTTGCAGTGAGCCAAGATTGTGCCATTGCACTCCAGCCTGGGTGATAGAGTGAGACTCTGTCTCAATAAATAAATAAATAAATAAATAAATAAATAATCAAAACAGGGTGCCTGCTCAGATTGCATAAGTTTGAATACCACCTCCACGTGGTCTTTGGCATATTAACCTCTAAAACCCTCTGCTTTCTCATCTGGAAAATGGTACCTATGTTCTCTGGAGATTGTTATGGGAATTGAATAAGATAAGAAACGGGCCTAGCACATGTTAATCACTTAATACAAGGTGCTAGTCTCAGCAGTAATTGAGTAGTATCTGGTCACCCGAGTGGAAGAAGTTGTGTTGTTAGCATGTTATTCCTAGAGGAAGTTGGAAGGTAGATAACAGAGGGAGTAAGGCAGGCCTTTTCTTTCTCACATGTGCACACCTGTGAACTCCACCATGACCTGCTGTAAGAATTGCTGGTGTAGACAGCCATGCTACTAAAAACCTCCTCCACCATGATTCCCCCCAGGGAGCACAAGAGGCCCTGACTGACTATTTCTTGACTGACTATTTCTTCTACAGTGTCAGGCCACTGTAGCCAGAGTCCAGGAGAACCTCAAACTTCATCAGTAATGAGGGGAGATTTTTTTGCCACAGGTTATCTGGGGGAGCCAAGCGCTCTGCAGTTTGAGATAGTGGTTTCAGATCTGTGGAGACACAAAAAGTCATGTAAGATAAGTCTGAGAGTTTAGGTCTGTTCATTCCACTGAGGGTACAATTGCACATTGTATTTATGTCCTGAGCCCATCTTTTTGTCTTTTTTTTTTTTTTCCAAATCAAATTCATTTTGAGGGGGATATTTAGCATCTGGTTAAAAAAAGGTTATGAAAAACCAGCCAAAGTCCGGTAAAAAAAACCTCTTTGGAAATGACAACCTTAATCTTTGGTTTGTAGATCTTCATTGCTCTTACTAAATGTTCAAAGGGTTTTCTGTTTTTGTTTGTTTGTTTGTTTGTTTAGAGATTAGTATGCACACATGAATTAGGGAGTATTCCTCAAATCAGGAAACAGGAGGAAAGCAGGATTGAGCAGAGGGAGAACTTGGCTCTGATGTTGTTACAAAGCCCTCAATGAATCCTATAGAGAGTGATGAAGCTAGACGTGACTTTCAGAGTTGTGCAGAGCTGGGGTAAGAAAGTCAGGCCTCAACCCCTTCACACCTCAACCCCCACACTACCTAACTGGATGGACATCAGGTGTGATGTTCAAAGGATCTTAATGGAATAGTTGTTGAAACAGATCTGAGATGCAGTAAATTTTGGTGTGCAGAACCAAGTCAACATTGCCTCAGTCAGAATTTGTGATGAACAAATAGATCTGGCTTGAGACAGCCTAGTTTGAAAATATACACAGGCTCAGAAGGGACACGCTGTTTCTCACCAAGTCCTAGGTTAGGCGATGCCACTGTAAGGTGATTGCTCCCAGGCACCAGGCCTGTAGCCCAGGTAAAGCTGCCACTTGTGTGAATAGCAAAGGCTGGCCTTTGGACTTACGATCCAAGCAGACAGGTTTTTCCCAAGTATGGTTAACTGAGTAATAAACTATCACATCCTGTATAACCCACTGTGTTTTTTTCTGACCAAAATAAAACTCTCCGTTAAAACTGAACAGCAATGAAAAGATTTCTAATTTCCACCTTACACACAAGGCAGCCTGCAATTTAGAATAAGATTTAAAGAGATAGAAACATCTCTTAGTTTTTATTTATTTATTTATTTTATTTTATTTTCCCTCCTCCCGCCCCCCAACCGATCTGCTTCAGGAGCTGGAAATCTTTGTCTAATCTGACTCCAGGTCTTTCTTTATGTTTGAGAAAACATTCAGACTGCATCTTCCGTGGCTTCTCTAGGTCCCGGTTGCAACTTCAAGAACCCTGATCAGTGCCGTCAAAGTAGTAATTTAAAGCTCTTGGGAGGCGTAGGCTTTCTCTGTAGTAGACAGTTATCAGTCCTCATTATCAAACCACTCATCCCCTTTGTTGCTCTATATAATAGAAAAAGCAGCTTCCTGCTTCTGGTGACTTGGCAAAACACTGAATAAGAGAGAGAGATTATGGCCGTAGCAGGTGTGCACAGCAGGGTCCTTCCCAAACCTCCTCTCCTCTGAGCCTTCTCTAATCAGGAGTCATTGGTTTCCCTTTTCTTTTTTTTTTTTTTTTTTGAGGCGGAGTCTCGCTCTGTCACCCGGACTGGAGTGCAGTGGCCGGGTCTCAGCTCACTGCAAGCTCCGCCTCCCGGGTTTACGCCATTCTCCTGCCTCAGCCTCCCTAGTAGCTGGGACTACAGGCGCCCGCCACCTCGCCCGGCTAGTTTTTTTTTTTTTTTTTGTATTTTTAGTAGAGACGGGGTTTCACCGTGTTAGCCAGGATGGTCTCGATCTCCTGACCTCGTGATTCGCCCGTCTCGGCCTCCCAAAGTGCTGGGATTACAGGCTTGAGCCACCGCGCCCGGCCTGGTTTCCCTTTTCAAAGGAGCTGGTCTAGTTGGCCTCATCCCAGGGTCTACTTGGCCTCATCCCAGGGTCAAGAGTAGCTCAATTATTAAATTCAGTGACAGAATGTAGCAGCTCTTCCTGCTGGAACGTTTCCAGACTACTTCCACCACAGCCATTAATTTCTTGAAATTAATTTTTCCTTTTATCTAAGCAGTACACACATAGCTTTAAAAGTTAATGACAGAAGTCTCCTATGAAAAAACAGCAGTCTCCTGCCTCATCCACTCCTTAATTCAATTTAAGTTTTTTTCTCTGCTGTTTATCTATATGATATGTGCATACCATTGGTTTGAGGCATCAATTTTAAACTTTATCTTTTGGCTTTCTCATGAACTACAAGAGATATAACTTTCTTTCTGTTCCTCACCCCCATTTCCTGCCCCGCTTTCTGCCAATATAGCTATACTATATTGTTGCTTTGATTAAATCTGATTTCAGATTTGTATTTTGTATATATTATTTTATTTGATTATATTATTTTATATTATATATTAAATGTTGTATTATTATGACTATGTAAATATTGTTTATTGCAGAGCAAAGGAGTATATTATAATGTTTTATTTATTATAATGTATAAATTTTTGGATATTCCTAGGTTTAATCATTGCCTTTCCACCCATTTGCTTAATTTACTTGGTTCCTTTGGATAGTATCTGAACATGATTATTCCCATTGTTAAATAACTTACCAGATAATGTTCCTGACTCCATCCTCTCGCTTCAGGCTGACTTGTTGCTCTTGGGAACAGCTATGCAGCATGGCTCTGGGCCTTCCCTTCATCAACATGGAAATCCCTTTTGACTCTTACTTGTGTTTGATCTGATTTCCTGAATCCTAAGTCTTTCTCTTTTTTGATTCATTGACCCTCTCATTTTCATGGAATATGTTCTTAAATAACTATTCCTGAGAGAGAGTGCATGGAAGAAAAGTTTTCTGAGATCTTTCAAGCCTATATTTTTCTTTGTCCTCATGCCTCATCGATAATTTGGCTGGGTATAGAATTTTAGACTGAAAATAAATTTTTCCTCTTAGAACCTGGAAAGGAGTGCTTTATGTTTTCTAGCTTTTTCTATTACAGTTAAGAAGTGGCCATTCTTGCCGGGCGCGGTGGCTCAAGCCTGTAATCCCAGCACTTTGGGAGGCCGAGACGGGCGGATCACGAGGTCAGGAGTTCGAGACCATCCTGGCTAACACGGTGAAACCCCGTCTCTACTAAAAATATAAAAAAACTAGCCGGGCGAGGTGGCGGGCGCCTGTAGTCCCAGCTACTTGGGAGGCTGAGGCAGGAGAATGGCGTAAACCCGGGAGGCGGAGCTTGCAGTGAGCTGAGATCTGGTCACTGCACTCCAGTCTGGGCGACAGAGCGAGACTCCGTCTCAAAAAAAAAAAAAAAAAAAAAAAAAAGAAGTGGCCATTCTTATTCTTAGTTATTTGGATGTAATGTTTTTTTCCCTTTAGAAACTTCTATTCCTCCCTGGTGTTCTGAAATATGACATAAGTTATATTCTTTTTCTGGTACCTGATAGGCCCTTTTAATCTTTTTGTTTGAAGCATTTTTTTTTTACTATTATTTGTTCGATAAGTTTCTTCTCTCTCAAGTTTTTGTTTGCTCTTTCTAGAATTCTTGTTAATTGAATATTGGACTCCCTGAATTGATCCTCTAATTTTCTGGCTCATTTTCTTTCCCTATTGTTTACCACCTAGTTATTTTGTTTTGTTTTTGGGGAGACTCCCTTGAATTTACCTTCTACCCTTTCTATTGACTTTTTTTTCATGGTGGCTATCATATTTAATTTCCAACTTCTCTTATAGGTTTCCTGTTTCTTCTCCTCCTCCTTCTATAGCATCCTCTTCCTGCTATTATCTCTCCAAAGAATAAGTACAGTTTTTCTCCTAAAGTTGTTTTTCTTCTTGTTCTTTTCTTCAAGTCCCTTTTCTCTTTTCTGGCCTTTGTTTTTCACCTTGGGGGTCTTTTTCAAATGTCTGTGGATCCTTAATCATTCATTAATATTTGAGTCAATTACTAAGAAGCTGATAGGGGCTCTATGGGCAGGGGTAGGACTTGCTTCTGGTGATCTCCTTTGTAGGACCGTGGTTCTCAGTAGGGGCAGCTCCTGGGCAGTTTGGAAAGTTGGTTGAGCATTTTTAGTTATCACAGTTATTGGGGGGCCTACTAACATTTAATATGTGGGGGCCGAGAATGCTACTTGGATTGCAGGACAATTCCACACAACACAGATTGTCCTGTATCTAGGGCTACCACCTAAAATAAAGGACACTCTGTTAAAATTGAATTTTGGATAAACAACAAATAAATTTTTTTGTATTAGTATGTCTCAAATATTGTATGTTTATGGGCCAAATCTGGCAACCCTGTCTCTGGCCTATTCTGTGTCCTATTGCACAGTTATGTAGGTGAAAAACTCTTTTTTTTTTTTTTTTTTTTTTTTTGAGGCGGAATCTCACTCTGTCGCCCGGACTGGAGTGCAGTGGCCAGATCTCAGCTCACTGCAAGCTCCGCCTCTCGGGTTTACGCCATTCTCCTGCCTCAGCCTCGCGAGTAGCTGGGACTACAGGCGCCCGCCACCTCGCCCGGCTAGTTTTTTTTTGTATTTTTATTAGAGACGGGGTTTCACCGTGTTAGCCAGGATGGTCTCGATCTCCTGACCTCGTGATCCGCCCGTCTCGGCCTCCCAAAGTGCTGGGATTACAGGCTTGAGCCACCGCGCCCGGCCAAAAAACTCTTTATAATGATTTAATTCTTGATATCGGCTCTGCTTTATATATAAATACGAATACATTTTTCAGATGGATTTAACATACCCTGTGATTTTTTAAAATGCAGCTGCTATGTAAATTGAGAGGAGACTGGACTTTGTTTTGTTTAGAACTTAACCAAGGGTTGTCACCATTTAGAAAAACATGTCAATGGCAACAGCACTGCTCATGATCAAATACGCAGATAATTTTTGCAATTGCAAAAATTAGGTGTTCAATTGTCCCTCTTACCCAGAGGGGTTCCCATGCACTAACTTAGACCTTATTTCAAGATGGCAAATATAAGAAACATGACAAAATAAAATGAAAAATGGTATCAACAATATTCAGTTGAATATGGTCTAACTTCTTTTAAGGTTGGATGTATTCATTGTAAAAGATGAAAGCATCTAACTGTTTCATTATGTCTCCCAGGTATGCTACCCATGTGCCTACTTAGTAAACCATCTTGGGCCATGAACTACTTTCCTTTTTTTTTCTCCTTCATAAGGATATCATAATTTAAAGAAAATAATGTGTAGGTTGATTATTTTAACTATGAATTTAATTTCACATAGTAAAAGAGATATTTCAATATTTTTGCTTTAAAAAGAAAGTTGAAGGCACCTGCAACATGGTCAGATCTCAAAATATAATTATGCTGAGTGAAAGAAACCAGACAAAAAGAGGACATATTGGCTAGGTGTGGTGGCTCATGCCTGTAATACCGGTACTTTGGGAGGCTGAGGCAGGTGGATTGCTTGAGGTCAGGAGTTCAAGACCAGTCTAGCCAACAGGGCAAAACTCCATCTCTTCTAAAAATACAAAAATTAGCCAGGTGTGGTGGTGGGTGCCTGTAATCCCCATTACTTGGAAGGGTGAGCCAGCAGAATTGCTTGAATGTGGGAGGCAAGGGCTGCAGTGGAGCAGAGATTATGCCACTGTATTGCAACCTGGGTGACAGGGGGAGGCTCCATCTCAAAAAAAAAAAAAAAAAAAAAAAGACATGTCGTATAATTCAATTTTTATAAAATTATTGAAAATGTAAGCTAATCCTATAGTGACCAAAAGAAGATCAGTGATTGCCTGGGAATGGAGACTGGGACAGAAAATGGCAATGAATGGCACAAGGAAACTTCTGGGAATGGTTGTGTTTTTTAATCTTGATTTTGGTGATCATTTCATGAGTGCATGCATATGTCAAAAATTTCCAAATTGCACATCTTGATCATGAGTACTTTACTGAATATCAACTATACCTCAATAAAGCTGTTAAAAAACAACAACAAAAAAGGTCTTGAGTCTGATAGGGTTGGGGCCAACTGCTACAGTACAATTGTGCAACGGTAGGATTTTTGCACTGAGACACTTTCAAATGTCAGTATCTGTAGGATCTGTAGGGCTTTCTTCCAGTGTGATTCATTTTTCCAGATTAAGATCCTCTAGTCTCTTTCCTGGAGGATATGAACCTGATTGCCAGCATTCTTGGAAATAAACAGGGGAAGGGTGAGGGGGTCGCGCCATTCAGTGTGTAGGCTTTTGCTTTCTTCTCTATTTTCAAGCCATCTCCTCACCCTCCCTTCCCCCTTCCTGCTGTCCCCAGTCCAGTGCTTATCTCACTACTGCTAATATTTATAGGTTGCCTTCCCCCTAGAATACAGGCTTTAAACATATTTGAATAGGACAATTATAAAAATAAAATATTTGTTTGCAATCATTTATCTAGATGAACTCTTGGATGACAGAATCATTTGGTTATTAAGTGAAACCAGGACAGACGTTTTTGGGGAAGGGGATGGCATTTTAACCTTTTGTAGAGCCGTTCCCCATCAGACAATCCTTTGCTGCCACTACCAGAGATAACACCAGGTAGGATGTGGCAATCCAGATCTTTTCATCTGGATGTCAGCAACCGCAGGGCAGGGGCCTGGACAGGATTCAAATCGCACAGTGTCTAGCTGGCTGATGGAGCTTTGAGGTCTTTCTAGAGAAGCTCTTACACTGAGATTATCATGAGGCCTGTGAGTGCTGGGGGTCAACCTGAAGGCAGCATTCTCTGAGTGCTTCCAGTAGGAACTCCCTGTCCTTCGTGAAGGCAGCCGTGCTTCTAACACTGGAGTAGCAGTTACCACTTGTGAGCACTTACTGCATGCCAGGCACTGTGACAGGCACCTCTCACAAATTATTTCAATGATTTCACAACAACACTACTGTTTTTATCCCCGTTTCACAGATGAGGTGACTGAGACTCAAATAGATGCCCAAAGTCACTGAGCTAGGAAGTGTCAGACACGACCACATCCATGTGGACAGACTCCACAGCTGGGGATTCCACCTGAATCCAAATACTGTTCTTCCCAGAACTCCAGCCGTGCGACTTTTAAGTAGAGCTTGGAGATTAAGGAACAACTCTTTTGGGGTCATTCTTGCTAGGGCTGTGTGAAGACAGCAGGTGCACGCAGGCTGCAGTGAAGTGCGGAACCACTTGGCTTGCAACCCGGAATATAGAGGGGCAATCTTCTCAACTGGTCATCAGGGCTACCACATTTTGGACTTGCTGCCAGGAGACCCAGGTTCAAGTCCCCACTCTGCTGCTATCTCACAGTGTGACCTTGAGTGGTTGCTAATCTCTCACTGGATACTGGGCCTTGGTAACCTCATCTGTTAAAGGGGATGACTCAACTTGGGTAAGTCTAAAGTTTTCTCAGCTTTAAAATGCAGGGATTCCACGTGTCACCTCTCCCAGGAGTATCTGTGTCTGTGGAATGAAAGACCTTTCGCTGCTGTCTCAGAGAAGTATTTATGCAGGTCAGGGGTCCTTTCCCAATGCGTTGGACTCATCCATCTGGAGGAGCTCTCTACCCAAGGGCACTACCTTCTCTACCAGGCTGTGGCGGCAGAGGGATTAAACAGCATGCCTTGCCCTGCTCCAGGCAGAAGGGTTGTAGGACTTAGTCACGTTTCAGCTTGGCTGCTGGGCTGTGAGTCACGGTTGCACTGCGATTATGTAAGCACTCAGGAATAGGCGGCATGACATATATGCTACCAGCAGCCACAGGCCTCGCCCTTCCGAGTCACCACTACTTTTTAAGCCTTTTTTTGGATACAAGTTTCTTTGAGTTCATCTTTGGAATGGAAATGGAAGCATGATTGCAGAATAGGCAGAACAGGAATTATCCATCAATCAGAGAGAACCCAGCCCTTTAAGAGAAGCTGGAATTAGAATATGGAATCCCTGAACCTTAAGCTGGCATAGCCAAGCCCTGGTTTATGCTCTCCCTGCCTCCCTCCTTTTTTCCTTCCCACCTGTGTGCTCCACTTTCTCTCCTGAGACTCCCCCAAGGTAGCATCACTCCCACCAGGAGCCTCAGGCAGGAAAAATAAGGCCCAGAGAAGGGACTGTCCCTAGGGACGTGCACTGAGTGTGTGTGAGGGTGGGGGGCAGGAGTAGGAGTGTCAGGAGTCTGCCTCTGGAGCAATGCCTCCCACAGTATTTCTGTAGGGGAAAGGATAGAAACTCGCTTCTCAAGTTCTTCCAATCACCATGCACATGTCAGTCCCTCAGCTATCAATGCAGGGGAAACCCAGAACTTAGATTTGAGCTTTCTCACCATCTCCATGGTCGGATATCTCCACTGCCAAAGGGTTCATTCCACCTCGGGGTTTATCTCTTTCTTCATGCTCTTCCAGGTGGCATTCTGTTGAAGCTTACCTTCCCATCTGTGTTTGCATCCACTCCCTAAAAACTACAAGACAAAACAAGAAAATAAAAGCCTCCTCCTCTCAGTTAATCCACGGTTCTTTTTTCTTCCTGCTTACAAATTTCTTGAACTTGTGTGCTTGTCCTTCCTGCCTCTACTTCTTCATCTCCCATTTGTGTCTGATGCAATAGGGCAATGAAGTTTCCTTGTGGTCCCTGGTGACCTTCTCATCGCTCAATCCCAAGGCCTTTTTTTAGTCTTCATCCAATTTAACCTCTTGGCAACATGTGACATGCTGCCAGCCAGCTGCTCCCTCTGTCTAATGCTCTCTCCTCTTGGCTTCTGAGACCCATCTCTTTACTACTCTGTCTTTTTCTCCAATGCCCTCTTCTTGGTCTCTCTTGACGTCTTCTCTTCCCTGATCTGCTTGACCTACACGGTGTACATCCTCATGTATTTATAAGTAAGTAGGTATTTATTTCTTGTCTCCTTCCCAAGAGAATTTAAATAGGTGGCACAAATATACACTACACTAGGATGATAAAATAGGGAATCAGATGCAAGTGGTGGATAATTAAGAGTAAATTGGCTGGGCGCGGTGGCTCACACCTTTAATCCCAGCACTTTGGGAGGCTGAGGTGGGAGGATCACTTGAGGTCAGGTTTGGCCAACATGGTGAAACCCCGTTTCTACTAAAAATACAAAAATCATCCAGGTGTGGTGGAGCATGCCTGTAGTTCTAGCTTCTCAGGAGGCTGAGGCAGGAGAATCACTTGAACCCAGGAGGCGGAGGTTACAGTGAGCCAAGGTCGCACTATTGTACTCCAGCCTGGACGACACAGTGAGATCCCATCTCGAAAAAAAAAAAAAAGTAAATTGTAGCTATAATAAATGAAGAAGACAAAACATTATTCCAAAAGACACTATAAAATCATTAGTCCACCCAACAAATCTGATCCTGTGACTCTCCTACCAAAAAGATTCCAATGATGCATGATTGTCCAACTCCCTATATAGTCTTTCACAGTCTAATCCCAGTGGGCTTTTCCAGGTCATTTCCTGTTTTTGAGCCTCGCTACAAGCTGATCCCTCTTCTTAAAGTGCCTCCTGTCCTCTTTCCTCTTCCTGGTGCTGACTACTTGACAAACAGCTACTTGGTTTTTAAGATGGCTTCAACATCACCACTTCTGTGAAGATTTCCCTTGCAAAATGTATCACTCCTTTGTGGTAGCAAATAACAACTTCTGTAAACCTCAGTTTCTGCATCTGGGCAATGGGAATAATAATAGAACCCTAATTCATTGGGAGGATTAAATTAGACACACATGCAAAGTGTATAACATAGCACCTGGGATATGGCAAGCATTTACTAGATGTCAACTAGTATTTTACTTCCTTATAAATGGAGGCAACAATAGTCCATAAGACAAAGATATGTTCCCAAGTTCATTAGGATCCAATGATACAGCTAGCCTAGGCCACTGGCGATTCTGTTCCTGCCATATATTCTCTCAAAAGTTCTTCTTCCTCAGTTTCTGGCTGTTCCTTTCTGGAAAGTCCTTTCAATTCCAACGCTGATGCCCTCAAGTTTAGACACTACTAGCTTGTGTAACTTTATCAGCACACATGTGAGCACAGGCGTGGTTCCTGACTGGCTTCAGCTCTAATCCTGTTGCCTCGGTCTTGCTGAGATCATTGTCTCTATAACTCACTACTAAAAGTCTGGTCTCAGCCTGCACCAGGATTGCCAAATAGATTCAGAAGTCAAGGAGAAGGTGTTCCATGCCAGTAGCCAGCTGGGTAGAGGGCCTGCCAGCCCCAGGCAAGGCATTTGCTGGCCCTTAGGGCCAGGAAGGCCTGGGTGACCTTAAGTCTGGCACACAGGGGCAATGAACTGTGGTAGCTGCCAGGGGTGGGTTCCTGAGGGCCACCTTCTCAGCAGCCTTCTGCCTGCCCCACCTGGCAGGGCATGGATGTGTGTGCAGGCTGTGTGTGTCTCTCTGTGTGCAACTCTCCTCTTTGGTGGATTCAGGGTCCTTGTGTCATTTTTCAAGGTGTCAGTCAAGAAGTATCCTTGAGGCCGGGCGCGGTGGCTCAAGCCTGTAATCCCAGCACTTTGGGAGGCCGAGACGGGCGGATCACGAGGTCAGGAGATCAAGACCATCCTGGCTAACACGGTGAAACCCCGTCTCTACTAAAAATACAAAAAATTAGCTGGGCGAGGTGGCGGGCGCCTGTAGTCCCAGCTACTCGGGAGGCTGAGGCAGGAGAATGGCCTAAACCTGGGAGGCGGAGCTTGCAGTGAGCTGAGATCCGGCCACTGCACTCCAGCCTGGGCCACAGAGTGAGACTCCGTCTCAAAAAAAAAAAAAAAAAAAAAAAAAAAAAAGAAGTATCCTTGGACTGGAGTCAGAGCCTCACATCACAGTTACTCAGCAACATATCTTCAATCAGTGGCTGGGGAAAGCTCATAATAATTATACCAATACTAAGGCATGGCTGGTATTATCCAAAGTGAGAAAAGAAGAGAGGAGGCTGAAGACGCCAAATAGCTCCCACAAAGTCACACAGCTTGTCAGTGGCGCAGACGACAGCCCAGCTCTCCTGACCCTGGGCACGGGTTCTTGCTTTCATGTCTCATGCTCCTGTCAGGAAAGAAAAACACACGAGGGTCCTTGGATGATCGTATATGGCATCCTACAAATGTAAGCTACTGTGTTGTTATCTCGCATTTGCAGGAAGTGCCTCATAAGAACATGCTTGGGATGACACATATGTGGATCTGCCTCAAGGAGGGAAATCTCAGACCTTGGAAAGCAGGCATTGCACATGAAAATGAAGAATGGGCTGAGTGAGCACATGGCAACCCTGTGTTGGCTTCCAGCTCTGGGATCTCATGCAGGATTCTCTCAGCTTCTCCAGCTGTAACACGAGAGGTTGGCAGAGATCACATTGAAGTTCTTCCCCTTAATAAGGGGTTTTCATGTGGTATCAAATCATTCCTCTGAGATAAGTATTTAAAAAAATTATAGTGAGCACATGGCATCCTGCCTGTGTATGGAGCTGACAAAACACTTCCCATTGTATGTTCACATGCCAAAGCATGTTTCATTGTATCTTATTTTATGTAGCACACTCTTTTTCATCCCCCATGGTAATTGAGCAATGGATTGTCTGTGGCATCTTCCCTCTGAAGTACTCCAGGTAGAACACCCATCACGTTCATGGCTGACATTTTACCACCTATGGACCTCGAGGAGAGGACCAAGTGGGGTGGCGTCCATCGTGGGACAGATAAGGACAAACCTGGAGAGAAGTGTGTGAGGCCGCAGGCACTAAAAGCTCCCAGGGGTGGCCGTCAGAGAGGGCAGCTGGGAGACATGGCACAAACTGGCTGCATGCAGCTGGGTCTGGTCTGGCCCACACAGTGTTTAGAAGAAATTTGAATTGCTAAAGTTGGAAATCAGGATATTTCACATTAAAAGTCAGAGTTTTAGGCTTCTGCTGAAAAATGGCCACCTTTGGCCAGTTGCCTCTGTGCAGAGGGTACATACTGCCCAGTCCAGCCAGAGCCCATTCCACCTGCTCTCCTCAACCCAGTCAACTGCATTTGTGGCACCTCCTCTGAGTACCCAGTCTCATGGGGGCTAAGTCGTGCTCAAGAAACTTATCAGGAATTAAATTTCCCAAATGTGATGCTGCAATCTGATCCAGTCTTATTTGTGCTACAAATGGACTGCCAAAAGATGTGAGGTTTTTGCACACCTAGGTGGATCTTGTTTTCCAGATAAGGCGATGCAAGCAGAGTGTCTGTGCTGGGATCACTTGTTTCAGCTAGGCACTGACTGTTCTAAGTGTTTTAACTGCCACAATCACCTCGTGCATGAGGTAGCTACTAATATCCCCATTTCATGCATAGAGAAACTGAAGTACAGAATGGTAAAGCAAGTTGCACCATGTCCCACAGCCAAGAAATGGTCATACTGGGATGGGAACCCAGGCAGTCAGGCTCCAGGGAATTCCCATACATCCTGCTATACCAACCATCTGGCCACATAAGACCTACTCTGTGTTCTCATTTGTGAAGGGACTGCCAGAAATCCCTGCCTCACAGGGAGCAAGCGAGAGAATGCACGTGAAAACACTTGGTAAGTTGCAATGTGCGCCCTAAATGTTCGCTGTTACTGATAATTATTATAACCTGTAGATTAGGATTCTAGCTGGGGGCCTGTGGCGAAGGCTACCCAGCTTGTCATTCTCTCTCCAGCTATGGCTCTGGGGCTGCAAGAAGGGGAAGGGTGTTATTAGCACTGATTCTTGAAATTCCAACGTTGTATGAACAAGGAATCAATTACAGGCTATACTGCAGGGTGGCCGCTGAGGTGTAGGGGCTGGTTTTCAACAGCACAAAGACAAGTTTATTCCAATACCACTTCCTCCACCACAGAGTTGAGCCCACCCACGGTCCCTGCTCCGTGCTGGGAGGTCTAGGCTTGCCCACTGCTGGGAAGAACAGGTGGGTTCACACGCCCTTTCCCTGAGCCGTTCCCAGGGCATCCATGGACAGGTGTGTATTTTATGGATGGCACACAGATGCTGACCAATTAAGCAAGTGGGTGCTGGAATCTAGTGCAGGCTCTGTTCTCCAGTTGTGTGCCCTGGTGTGGGCTGCACCTGCAGGAGGAAGTGGTGCCTTTCTCTTTGAACAAAGGTGTGCCTATGTGCCTCTGGTGCGTGTACTCAACTGGTCTGCCCAAAGGAGGCACCATTTTTAGTTCATGCAAAGGCTCCACTTGGGCTAGTGGAGGCCATGGTTGTGCACCTGAACAAGGCAGACAACAGATTTCTTGCTGCTCAGGAATCCACCCTTACGCCCAGCTCCTGATTCCTCATCGAGGCCTATGCTCTCCTCCTCTGCAGGCTCACAGTTCTGTCCAGTCCATATTCTGCCATCACTTTGTGTCATTCATTTCCCCCACTCCCCTTCAACCTCCTCTGATCCATGACATCGTGGCCCAGGGTCAACTCCAAGATCCAAGGCTTGAACCCCATTTGCTGTCCCTTTGGCCTCTGTCCTGGGTTCCTTTCCTGGTAATCTCCTACTACTCCCACCTCACTGCCTGTATCTACTAGTTCCCCAGCCGCAGACCGGAGAATTCTAAATCCTGGAGCAAAGCTGCAGATTCCTGGCTATAGATAACCTGCCTGACCAGACTTCCAAGTGCCACTATGATAATGGTGCCTCCTGGTGCTGCACTCCACCCACCTGTGAGTCTAACCAGCCTGGTCCCCCACTGTTCACTGTTTGCTTCCACCAGAGCTGGGGATTGCCTGTGACTGTGACATCAGCCTGTCCCGCCTGACTGAGTGTCTGGGATCAGGTTGGGCCAGCAGGTCACTTTCCTCAGGACCATCATACCCTAAGGGTGAAATTGGGCTTGCTTCAGACCTTCCTGTCTTGTGACTGGACTGTCTTGTGATTGAATAAACTGTCGTGCTCAGACAAGTCCAGAGGGATGACACAGTGGAATGTGGTTCGTTACCTGGGTCTTCCCAGTACTCCCAGAACACAGAAGGTGCTCAATACATAGATTCTGAACCTTGTTGGCTGTCACTACTGCAGCCATTTTTACCTGAAAGGTGATTTAGAATTTCTGCAGGTGAGTGTGGTGGTGGTTGCAGGGAGTTAAAAAATTCTCGCTCTTCCTACTGAGATGCACACATGCCCCCTTAGAGGCATACCCTCTTGGAATCACTGCAGAGAGTTTCTTTGCTGACATTCACTCAGAAGTGACAAGCACACACCTAGAGGAAGGGACAGGCTCCTCCATTTCTAACTTGCTTTCTGCACCATCTCTCATGATGTGCTTTTTCACTCCCATCAGCTTGGCTGCTTGCCTTTGCTCAGCAGATGGTTTTGGGGATGGAGGTGGTTGCACCCCAAGCTTGCTATAAGCCTAAATGGGCTCTGCAGCCCCTAAGATTGAGCTGACCTGGGCTGGACACCCAGCATCCCTTATCTCCCTCCCCTAAACCCAAGCTGGCTCGTGATTCGGAGGCCAATGCTACTCTGGAAACGGCCCCATTCCTCCCTGACAGAGGCCCAGCAAAGCCACCAGATCAGATTGGACCAGCAGCCCCCTGAGAGGCACTGATGCCACTCTCCAGCCCAGGAGAGGCAAGTGCCAGTCCTGGAACATAAAGTCAAGCTTGGAGATGTCAGGGGCATTGGCTTGAACACCTCCTTGGCCCTCCCCTTACCCACAGTGGCTGACAGGGACGGGACTCCTGTTAATTATTCCTGTTAATACATGATCTGGGAAGTGACAGGGCATATATGAGGACCAAGCCAGAGGGGAAGCCAGAAATCCTACTGCCTGGCACCCCCCTCTCCAAGTCTTTGGAGGAGCCACTCTAGGGCTTCGTGGGCAGCTGGGCTTCTCTGGTGATCTCAGCGGTCCAGGCTTATGCAAGTCCCCCAGGCTCCCACCCACACCCATGCTCCCCCAGCCTGGTGGGGCCCTGACTCATTCCCTCCTGATTGGGCAACCAGTTTTTGGAGACTAACCTTGGAAATAGCAGCAGTGAGGCTGGCTGGAAGCTAACTGGGAACAGCATCCACAGGATTTGTGCGGGCCTCAGCGAGGCAGTGTTTGGTAAAGTAGGAGGCATTGGACTATACTGCCTTTCTTCCTCTCGGTCTCCTACTCTGCCCCTCCTCCCATCCTCTGGAATCCTCTGGCCCACACGCCGCTGCCTTTCACTCCCTAGTGGTCAGATCTTCCACTTGGGGGTCCCCATCCAGGGCAATGCTCGCTGCTGAAGACCATCTGTCCAGCCCTCCTCTCCTCGGCTTCCCCACTAGACCCCATTCCTCCGCGTGTCCCTACTCCCCCCTGTGCACCCCTGGCCACATCTCCTAATGCCCCTACCCCTCCTTGGGCCCCCACCCTTTCACCACCTTTCTGTGTACATCCTCTTTTCTTCACCCCCATCCCTCTAGACACACACATCTTTTGTTGGCATCCTGATTTACTTCCTCTTAGGTAGCAGTTAGGTTGAAAAGACACTGATAATCTAGGCCGCTCTACTTGGAGAAGGAAATCTTTGTTGCGTATTATCTTTCCTGGTAGTATCTGCATCCCTAACTGTAGGAAGAACTGAAAGAGGTCTATCATGGTAGGATTGCAGACATTAGGTGAATGGGAGAAATTTGCAGTTAGAAGAGTCTTCCTGTTCACTATCGAATCATGCTATGTACTGAAGGAATTACCCAAATTGCTCAAGAGTGGCTCTTTCTTCTCTTCCTTTGGTCTCCATCTCTCCAGACTTCTAAAACCCTGAGCTGTGGCAATGTATGTTTTAAAATGAGGTCCTGTTGAAATATAGGCCAATGTGTTTGAGGTCTGGTAAAATTTTCAGAGTGTTTATATAGACTCTGGTGTATCTTGGACTGTGCCTTTTTAATTCAGATATTCTCTGTCTGATTTTTAAACAGATTGTGGGTGAAAAAGAAAAGAAAGGGAAAAGTAACAACTTTCTGTAAGCATAATAATGATATTTTAACTTGAAATTGATCAAGAAAGGGCTAGAAAACACTTTCTATGAATGCTTGTACAAATGTCCCAAAGAATCTGGATGAATTCTTATAAATGAATTTCATGATTACTCTGTGGTGAGCTGTGAAAGAAACACAGCTGCAGACAGAAAAACTCGGAATGTTGCTCCGGACAGGGTGATATATGCTAATGATCTGGACCCCTGTACCTAGCCACTTCGCCACAGAAAAGCTAAAGGATTACTGATATGTAATTTTTACAACTGTTCTGCTTCTGTATTATTTGTGGGGAAAATGGGATTTTGCCAAAGGCTGACTTACACTGTGATATTCCTGAATGTGATGTGAATGTGTAATTACAGCTGGAATATCCTGCCTGAAGGCAGTAGGGGGCCTATTGCCTGCATGCAACAGTGCCCTGGAATCCCAGCCAGGATTTCAGCTCAGTCTGTGCAGCAGGCTGTCAGTTTAGGTTTTTGTCCACATCTGTGATCTGATGCTCAGAAAGTCAGAGAAGACCGGCCGGGTGCAGTGGCTCAAGCCTGTAATCCCAGCACTTTGGGAGGCCGAGACTGGCGGATCACGAGGTCAGGAGATCGAGACCATCCTGGCTAACACGGTGAAACCCCGTCTCTACTAAAAATACAAAAAAAAACTAGCCGGGCGAGGTGGCGGGCGCCTGTAGTCCCAGCTACTTGGGAGGCTGAGGCAGGAGAATGGTGTAAACCCGGGAGGCGGAGCTTGCAGTGAGCTGAGATCCGGCCACTGCACTCCAGCCTGGGCGACAGAGCGAGACTCCGTCTCAACAACAACAACAAAAAAAAGTCAGAGAAGACCATGAAAGACACATGGGGCCTGGAAATTGCCCTGTTTAACTGCTGGGACTACAGTTGTCTCATTGCAGTGCCTGGTGTGTTTTCTGGGCCAGTTTTGATGTTTGGGTTGAGATGTTAGAGGTAGTTAGCATGGTGGCTGTGTAGGAAAAACACTCCTTTCCCCCATATATTCTCAATACTTCGTTTATGACACCAGATATGTGAGCTCTTCCGACACCAACCAATTCTCCAACACTCCAGGATACCAACTGGGTGTCCTACAATTTAACTCAATTCTAACACTATTTGTAATTAATGCAGACCCCACAGGTTAAGGGCTCAGTCCTACCAGATTGCTCCCCACTTCAGATGCCAATCGAAAGTAGTACATCCTTGGCCGGGCGCGGTGGCTCAAGCCTGTAATCCCAGCACTTTGGGAGGCCGAGGCGGGAGGATCACAAGGTCAGGAGATCGAGACCATCCTGGCTAACACGGTGAAACCCCGTCTCTACTAAAAAATACAAAAATCTAGCTGGGCGAGGTGGCAGGCGCCTGTAGTCCCAGCTACTCGGGAGGCTGAGGCAGGAGAATGGCGTGAACCCAGGAGGCGGAGCTTGCAGTGAGCTGAGATCTGGCCAGTGCACTCCAGCTTGGGTGACAGAGCGAGACTCCGTCTCAAAAAAAAAAAAAAAAAGAAAGTAGTACATCCCCAGGTTACCCACTGTTCTGTCTGACTTGGCTACAAATCGGGAGTTCCCACAACCTCCTCCCCAGGTTTGATAATTTGCTCTGACAGCTCACAGAACTTGGAGAAAGACTTATGTTTATTGGCTTATTTCTAAAGAATATGATAAGGCCTACAGATGAGCAGCCAGATGAAGAGGTACACAGGGTGAGGTCTGGAAGCGTCTGGTTGCAGGAGCTTCTGTCTTCAGTGAGTTGGGGCACACCACCTTCCTGGCACATAGATGTGTTCACCACCCCAGGTCTCTGAACCCTGTACTTCAGCGATTTTTATTAGGCTTAATCAAGAAGGCATGAATGGTTATTAATTCAACCTCTAGCCCCTCTTCTTTCCTGGAGGACAGGGATGGGGTGGGGCTGAAAGTTCCAAGCTTCTAATCATGGCTTGGGCTTTTTGGTGACCAGCTTCCACCCTGAAGCTAGCCAGGAGCCCATCAAGGGTTGCTTCATTAGAACAAAAGATGCTCCTATCATCCATGAAATTCCAAGAAATTAAAAAAAAAAAAGAAAAAAAGAAATTCCAATTCCAAGAGATTTAGTCCATGGCTTCCATCTCTAGGTTGCTCTTGGTCTACACAGCTATTGAAATCTAGGAATAACATTTGTGTTCCAGGCAGGAAGTAGAAGGATATGAGGAAGAGCAAAAAGGAAGGTGCAATCTCCAGCTGCCTGTGTCTCTTTAAAGAGTCTTTTTCGGCCGGGCGCGGTGGCTCAAGCCTGTAATCCCAGCACTTTGGGAGGCCGAGACGGGCGGATCACGAGGTCAGGAGATCGAGACCATCCTGGCTAACATGGTGAAACCCCGTCTCTACTAAAAATACAAAAAAAACTAGCCGGGCGTGGTGGCGGACGCCTGTAGTCCCAGCTACTCGGGAGGCTGAGGCAGGAGAATGGCGTGAACCCGGGAGGCGGAGCTTGCAGTGAGTTGAGATCTGGCCGGCCACTGCACTCCAGCCTGGGCGACAGAGCGAGACTCCATCTCAAAAAAAAAAAAAATAAAAAAAATAAAAAAATAAAGAGTCTTTTTCTAGACCAGATGTAGTGGCTCACACCTGTAATCCCAGCACTTTGGGAGGCCGAGGCAGGTGGATCATGAGGTCAGGGGTTCGAGACCAGCCTGGCCAACATAGTGAAACCACTTCTCTACTAAAAATACAAAAATTAGCCAGGCATGGTGGCGGGTGCCTGTAGTCCCAGCTACTCAGGAGACTGAGACAGGAGAATCACTTGAACCAGGGAGGCAGAGGTTGCAGTGAGCCAAGCCACTGCATTCCAGCCTCAGTGACAGAGCGAGACTTGGTCTCAAAAAAAATAAAAGTCTTTTTCTGTGCACTGTGCTCCCCCGAACAGCTTGTGTTCATGTTTCCCTAGCTAAAATAATGTCACATGGCCACACAGTTTTAAAAGAGGCTGAAAAATGTGGTCACTCCTGATAAAGTTGGGGTTGTGCTACTCAGGAAGAACAGGAGCATAGTGCTGGGTAGGCAAACAGTCAGTAATTGTTGTCTAATTCTATCTGACTCAAGAAGGTTGAGCTTTTGGGTAGTCTTGAATGGTTATTTTTCTTTTTTTTTTTTTTTTTTTTTTTTTTTTTTTTTTTTTGAGACGGAGTCTCGCTCTATCGCCCAGGCTGGAGTGCAGTGGCCGGATCTCAGCTCACTGCAAGCTCCGCCTCCTGGGTTTACGCCATTCTCCTGCCTCAGCCTCCCGAGTTGCTGGGACTACAGGCGCCCGCCACCTCGCCCGGCTAGTTTTTTGTATTTTTTAGTAGAGACGGGGTTTCACCGTGTTAGCCAGGATGGTCTCGATCTCCTGACCTCGTGATCCGCCCGTCTCGGCCTCCCAAAGTGCTGGGATTACAGGCTTGAGCCACCGTTGAATGGTTATTTTTCTATGCTAAGGATTTGGGAGATGCTAAGTGAGGTGAAAAGTATCTGTGGATACACAAAGCCCATCCACGGATGAAACTGTAATCAGGTTTAAAAATTAATATGGCCCTTCAATCCCTGGAAGAGTCCCTTGATCACTGATCCAATCTGTTTGGTCAGCTTTGAAAACAACGGCTGAGGATACTTCTGGTTTAAAATGGCACCTGATTAACAACCTTTAATACAGCACCTCTCAACTTTTCCATAAAGTATCTAGGAAGCCATGGCAGGGAGTGGTGAGGGGAAAGCTCATAACCAGCCTCAAAACTAAATCTAATGGACAGTGCTGACCCAGAATTTCAGAGGAATCTTTAATGGAGATGAATGATGGTTAACTTCAATTCATATGGCTCATGAAACAGAGTTTACCTGAAAACTCAAGACCATTCAGATATCACCACTGTTTACTTCTTCACTCAAAGACCCAGCTGTCCTTCTGCTGTGGGTCCTGTGAACAATTCATATTGATTCTCTTCCTCCTTCTTTGTTATCTGTTTGCATCTATTTAAAGACAGCAGCAATTCCCCAGAAGTTAAATAGAGAGTAAATAGTGGAGTTGGGGAGGTGCATGTATGTGTACAGACATTAGGATAAGGAACCACAGTAGTACCCCTATCCTGGGTCATATAATCCTTACAAGTAAAGAGCTGCTAGCATGGGTATAGAGAGACAAAGCTCTGTTGGAACCCGTCAGAACTATAGCTTTTCAAGCATCACGTTGGCTGAAAGTATGAGGTGCAGCGTTTAAATGGATGAATACCCAGCAGAAGTCAGTACTGGACTGGATGTTATGTACTCCAACCTGCTCTTCAGCTGTGGGGCTGAGAATGGAGTTTGACCTTCACACAAATAGAAATGGAGCTAGGGAAAAATCCACACACATAATTTGTTGTTCAATACTGAATTAAATAGCATTCGCCATTTAAAAATGTCTTAAATATGACATTTTAGAGGCAGTCTAGCATTGATACTCTGGAACCAGACTGTCTAGGTTCAAATCCTGACTCCACCACTTACAGCTCTGTGACCATGGGCAAGTTACCTAATGTTGATGTCTCAGCATTCATATTTGTAAAATGAGGTTAATAATGCTTCTTACTTCATAGAGTTGTTGTGAGATTGCATGAGTCAATATATAGAAATACTTGGAACAGCATACAGTAAGCACTCAACAAATACAAGCTATATTATGAGGATGAAGATTATGATTTTTAAAATCATAAGATCATAATAGAATCAATATAATATGAAGCATACAAATAAATTACAGAAACAAAGGAAAGGAAATAGCAGATTGAAGATTCAGAGACCAAATGTATTTTCAAAAATGATGTAAAATAATGTAAATAATAATGTAAATGCAGACGCCAAAAGAAAATTTCAGGAGGCTGCTTGATATACTCCGTAAGGTAAAAGAATATGGGGTCTTTATGAAACAGGACATAAACCCACAAAGAGATAGAAGAAGAAGATGGCAAAATATTAAAATGTACATTGAACCAATAAAGAACAGAATTGATAACATAGGAGAGGAAAGCAGAAATATGTGAAGAACAAGCTTGAAAAGCGCTCCAAGAATGAAGAAAGGGAAAAAAATCATGTGAGAGAATAAACACAAAAAACAGAAAATGGAGACATGACTGAGAACAGAAAAAAATGGGATAGAAATAATGACTTAACTATGGTATAGTATAAAAGAATATTTTCAGACTGCCAAAAAGAGCCTTATATATTGATTAAAAGTGATTTCCTCCTTTCATAGCAAATCAATGGAAAGAGACTCACATTTAGGCACATTCAGGCAAAATGAGTGAAGCATTCAGGCTGAGGAGGCAAGTTTAAAAATTAGACAGGCTGGCTGGGCGTGGTGGCTCAAGCCTGTAATCCCAGCACTTTGGGAGGCCGAGACGGGCGGATCACGAGGTCAGGAGATCGAGACCATCCTGGCTAACACGGTGAAACCCCGTCTCTACTAAAAAATACAAAAAACTAGCCAGGCGAGGTGGCCGGCGCCTGTAGTCCCAGCTACTGGGGAGGCTGAGGCAGGAGAATGGCGTGAACCTGGGAGGCAGAGCTTGCAGTGAGCTGAGATCTGGCCACTGCACTCCAGCCTGGGCCACAGAGTGAGACTCCGTCTCAAAAAAAAAAAAAAAAAAAATTAGGCAGGCTGGTCAGGTTTGGTGGCTCATGCCTGTAATCCCAGCACTTTCGGAGGCTGAGGCAGGTGGATCACGAGGTCAGGAGTTCAAGACCAACCTGACCAACATGGTAAAACTCCGTCTTTACTAAAAATACAAAAATTAGCCGGGCCTGGTGGTGTGCACCTGTAATCCCAGCTACTCAGGAGGCTGAGGCAGGAGAATTACTTGAACCCAAAAGGTGGAGGTTGAGCCAAGATTGTGCCACTGCACTCCAGCCTAGGCGACATTTCAAAAAAAAAAAAAATTAGACTGGCTGTATACATCTCCTTTATAAAATTAAATACTAGCAAGAGATAAAAGCACAATTGTTTGCCAATGATGTTATTATTCACCTGCAATATGTAACAGAAGCAGCAGAAAAAATTTCCGGAATTAATAAGCAAGTTCATTATCATGATCAGTTTAAAACTAATATTTGAAAGCAATAATTTTCTTATTTCCTAGCAGCAAAAGTATACTGGGGTGCTGGGAGACTGAATGACACCTTTGATAGACTCATGGAGCATGGACACAAGGCGAAGGAAGCCTGATAAGCCCTCCTCTCTTTAGACTGAGACCCCAAAGGGATGTCTTCACCCTAGGAGTAACGTTGAACCGGAAGTAAACAGACCTTCAGAGGGGGTGCAACTCAGCTTTACTTATCCAGTCTCTGAAGCTGGATTAAAGCGATCCCAGGGTATGAGTGTTTCCAGGCACATGGCAGAAGTAATATAAATTTGCCATGGGAAAAAATATAATAGAAGTTTAATTCACTAGGAAGATATAACAACACTAAATATATATATATATATCTAATAATATTATTGTTTGAGCTAAGTAATAGCGAAAATACTGTATATCAAAACTTGTGGGATGCAGATAAAACTGTTCCTAGAGGAAAATATGTATAGAAATATTAATATATGTATAACATAACACATATATTGAGTAATATGTAAACATATATTATATAAATTAACTTAATATATAAAAATACATAAATATACAAAATGTGTATATATATATAAACAAGCTTAAGATGGGAGAAATTAGCTAGTAGTATCAAGATTTATTACAGGCCGGGCGCGGTGGCTCAAGCCTGTAATCCCAGCACTTTGGGAGGCCTAGGCGGGCGGATCACGAGGTCAGGAGATCGAGACCATCCTGGCTAACACGGTGAAACTCCGTCTCTACTAAAAATACAAAAAATTAGCCAGGTGCGGTGGCGGGCGCCTGAGTCCCAGCTACTCGGAGGCTGAGGCGGGAGAATGGCATGAACCCGGGAGGCGGAGCTTGCAGTGAGCTGAGATCGCGCCACTGCACTCCAGCCTGGGTGACACAGCGAGACTCCGTCTCAAAAAAAAAAAAAAAAAGATTTATTACAAAACTATAGCAATTAAGATTTTGTCATATTGGTTCAAGGATGGGCAAATTTATCAATGAATTAAAATAGTAAAAAAGGCCAGGCACGGTGGCTCAAGCCTGTAATCCCAGCACTTTGGGAGGCCGAGACGGGCGGATCACGAGGTCAGGAGATCAAAACCATCCTGGCTAACATGGTGAAACCCCGTCTCTAGTAAAAAATATGAAAAACTAGCCGGGCGAGGTGGCGGGCGCCTGTAGTCCCAGCTACTCGGGAGGCTGAGGCAGGAGAATGGGGTGAACCCAGGAGGCGGAGCTTGCAGTGAGCTGAGATCGCGCCACTGCACTCCAGCCTGGGCGACAGAGCAAGACTCTGTCTCAAAAAAAAAAAAAAAAAAAAAAAGTAAAACAGATATGTGAACCCTTAATTATGTCAAAGGTGACACTATAGAGCACAGGTAAAAGGAATGTCTTATCAGTGAATGTGTGGGGATATTTAGATACCCATTTGGAAAAAAATAAAACTTGGCTTTTGCTTCACACATACACAAAAACAAAATGTAAATAACCGATTCTTTTAAAGAAAAGGCAAAACAATGAAAGTCTAGGATGATAATGTAAAAGAATATCATCATGATCTCAGCATAAGGCAAGACTCCTCAAATAGAACATGAAAAGCACTAACCATAAAGAAAAAGACTGACATATACAACTGTCTTAGTCCATTTTGTGCTGCTATAACAGAATACCACAGACCAGGTCATTTATGAAAAACAGAAATTTATTATCTCACGGTTTTGGAGGTTGGGAAGTCCAAGATCAAGTCACCAGCAAGCTTGTGTGTTATTGCCTTCCTACTGCATCCTTACATGGCAGAAGGCAGAAAGGGCAAGAGGCAAGAGAGAGTGAGTCTGCTCCCACCAGCACTTTTTTTTTTCTTTTTGACACAGGGTCTCACTCTATCACCCAGGCCGGAGTGCAGTGGTGTGATCATGGTTCACTGCAACCTCTGACTCTCAGGTTCAAGCGATCCTCCTACCTCAGCTTCCTGAATAGCAGGGATTGCCAGTGCATGCCACCATGCTCAGCTTATTATTTTTGTATTTTTTATTTTTTTGTTGAGACGGGATTTCACCATGTTGCCCAGGCTGGTCTTGAACTCCTGAGCTCAAGTGATCTGTCTGCCTTGGCCTCCCAAAGTGCTGGGATTACAGGCATCAGCCGTTGCCCCGGGCCCCACAAGCATTTTTTAAAGTGGCATTAATCTATTCATGAGGACAGAGTCTTCATGACCTAAACACTTCCCCAAACATCCTACATCCCAACACTGTTATATTGGATTAAGTTTCCAACATACGAACTTTGGTGAGGAGGAACAAAAACATTCAAAACATAGTAATGACGACGCGAAAATAAAAACTTCTGTTCATCAAAAATAACATTAAGAAGTAAAAAAGAAGTCTGGGCTCAGTGGCTCACGCCCGTAATCCCACCACTTTGGGAGGCCAAGGCGGGCGGATCACTTGAGGTCAAGAGTTTGAGACCAGCCTGGCCAACATGGTGAAATCCCATCTCTACTAAAAATACAAAAATTAGCCAGGAGTGATGGTGTGTGCCTGTAATCCCAGCTACTTGAGAGGCTGAAGCAGAATTGCTTGAACCCAGGAGGCAGAGGTTGCAGTGAGCCGAGATCACACCATTGCACTCCAGCCTGGGTGACAAGAGAGAAACTCCATCTCAAAAAAATAAATAAATAAATAAAAGAAGAAGTAAAAAGGAGAGCCATAGAGGAAGAAGGCATGCAAAACATTTGGCAAACAAATGGCTTGTGTCTACAATATGTAAAGGTCCAGAGCTCACAGGATCTTAAGGTATGTTTATATCTTACTTTGGTAGATAATGACAGTTTTCTGAAATGGTTGTGCCAACTTGTAACCTAAAATGCAATGGCTGGAGCCAAAGTTTCAGTGAATGCAGATACATCACAAACGCTGAACTAAGTTAGCAATCTTGAGACAAGGGAAGAGCAGCTAGAGAAAACCTGGAAAACACTGAGGAAGAAATGGTAGTGGCAAAGCATAAGACAGAAATGAGGAAACTTATACAATAAAATGAAAATAAAGGTTAAAAAAGATTAAACAGAAAATGGTAGATGTAGAAAACAGTCAAAGGAGATCCAGCATAGGCATAATTGGCTTCCCTGGAAAAAAAGAGAAAATCAAAACAATGCAAAATAAAAAATATTTAAAATATAATAGAAGACAGGTGATTTCTTATAAAGTTAGATGTACACTTACCAAATGACCTAGTAATTCTACCCACTCCTAGGTATTCACCAAGATAAAACATATGTCCACACAAAGACTTATATATGGGCTGGGTGCAGTGGCTCATGGCTGTAATTCCAGCACTTTGGGAGGCCAAGTGGGCAGATCACGAGGTCAGGAGTTCGAGACCAGCCTGATTAACATGGTGAAACCCCGTCTCTACTAAAAATACAAAAATTATCTGGGAGTGGTGGCACATGCCTGTAATCCCAGCTACTTAGGAGGCTGAGACAGGAGAATTGCTTGAACCCAGAAGGCAGAGGTTGCAGTGCACTGAGATTGTGCCACTGCACCCCAGCCTGGGCGACAGAGCAAGACTCCATCTCACCAAAAAAAAAAAAAAAAAAAAAAAGACATATATGAACACTCATAAATGTTTTAGGAATTTGACAAAAATGGTTCCATATCTCATTCAAAAGAATAGATTTTAAAATAATCAATAAGATTTAAAAAGTGATAATGAAAGAGCTTTCACTACCAACATTTAAATAATATTTTACAATTAAAGTTTTAAAAAATAAAATGTTATACTATTATAGAAATAGGCAAGCTGATCAGTAGAACAAAATAGATAGGCTGTATATGTGTGTTTGTGTGTTTGTAGCTAATAAGTGTGATGCTTAAATCAGTGGGAAAAAGCATTAACTATTTAATATAGAGAGCTAGTATAATTATTAGTGCTACATGTCAGGAGCCAACAAAACTTCTGCAAAGGACCAGCTAGTAAATATTTCAGGCTTTGTGGGCCATACCATCTCTGTTACAACCACTTAACTCTGCCACTGTAGCATGAAAGCATGTACAAATAACTATATTACATTCTAAGTGATTTTTAAACTTTCAAACCTCTGTTTTTAAACACTTGAAATGAATACACTGGCCGGGCGTGGTGGCTCAAGCCTGTAATCCCAGCACTTTGGGAGGCCGAGACGGGCGGATCACGAGGTCAGGAGATCGAGACCATCCTGGCTAACACGGTGAAACCCCGTCTCTACTAAAAAATACAAAAAATTAGCTGGGCGAGGTGGCGGGCGCCTGTAGTCCCAGCTACTCGGGAGGCTGAGGCAGGAGAATGGTGTAAACCCGGGAGGTGGAGCTTGCAGTGAGCTGAGATCCGGCCACAGCACTCCAGCCTGGGCGGCAGAGCGAGACTCTGTCTCAAAAAAAAAAAAAAGAAAAAAAGAAATTAATACACTGACAAATATGGTGGCTTGCTTTTATGTAACTGGCACCTGATAGAATTCAAATTGACCCAAAGAGGTCACCAAAAATATATTTCACCTGACTAATTAACATGGGTTAGGGTCAGGACGCAAGGCAAAGAATGAGAATTAAATCACTGATCTCTCATTCTATACAGCAATTCTCCTGTCTTACAAGCGTGTCCTAGTGTCTCTCTCATCTTAAAAGCAAACAACAAAATCCTCTTTAGTCACTCTTTATCCCATTGGTATGTCCATTTCTACAAAGCATCATTGCTTGAAATGTTCTTATGTATTAATATATATTTGTTTATTTATTATTTGCCTTTCTACTCTAGGAACTGTGATCCATGGGGGAAGGCTCTTTCTTTCTTTCTTTTTTTCTTTCTTTCTTTCTTCTTTCTTTTTTTTATACTTTAAGTTCTAAGGTACATGTGCACAACGTGCAGGTTTGTTACATATATATATATACATGTGCCATGTTGGTGTTCTGCACCTGTTAACTGGTCATTTACATTAGGTATATCTCCTAATGCTATCCCTCCCCACTTCCCCCATCCCACAACAGGCCCTGGTGTGTGATGTTCCCCACCCTGTGTCCAAGTGTTCTCATTGTTCAATTTACACCTATGAGTGAGAACATGCGGTGTTTGGTTTTCTGTCCTTGCGATAATTTGCTCAGAATGATGGTTTCCAGTTTCATCCATGTCCCTACAAAAGTACATGAACTCATCCCTTTTTATGGCTGCATAGTATTCCATGTTGTATATGTGGCACATTTTCTTAATCCAGTCTATCATTGATGGACATTTGGGTTGGTTCCAAGTCTTTGCTATTGTGAATAGTGCCACAATAAACATACATGTGCATGTGTCTTTATAGCAGCATGATTTATAAAGGATTTTTCTTTCTTCCTCACTGAATAAGGAAACATTTTCAATTAATATTCTGACCCATAGAAAATAGGAGGTTTCTAAATGAGCTTATTTTGTACCTGGCTGCCTAAAGAACTCTTCCTACCTATTCCTCCACTGAAGAATCACAAACAAGTGCCTTGTGAGGAGGCACAGGTCTCAGGGATCCAGACCATAATCTCAGAGCTAGAATGTAAGGGTAAGAAAATATGGGCCGGGCGCGGTGGCTCAAGCCTGTAATCCCAGCACTTTGGGAGGCCGAGACGGGCGGATCACGAGGTCAGGAGATCGAGACCATCCTGGCTAACACGGTGAAACCCCGTCTCTACTAAAAAAACACAAAAAACTAGCCAGGCGAGGTGGCGGGCGCCTGTAGTCCCAGCTACTCAGGAGGCTGAGGCAGGAGAATGGCGTAAACCCGGGAGGCGGAGCTTGCAGTGAGCTGAGATCTGGCCACTGCACTCCAGCCTGGGCGACAGAGCGAGACTCCGTCTCAAAAAAAAAAAAAAAGAAAATATGAATGACCGTTTTGGGAGGGATTGCTCTAGAAGTAACATTCAATAGTTGGACATTTGATTGTTCTATCAATTGCAGTCTGTCAGCTTTATGTTGAAGGCATACTCACATCTCTAGAAGAGCCAGTGAATCTGCCTGTCAGACCTTGCCACACACACTTTGGAAGAGGAGAGGGAAGAGCAAAAAGAAAGAGAAGAGGAGGAGAAAAAGAGGAGCTTTGAGAGAGTTCAAAGTCAGGGAGACAAGTGGGCTACAGCGGTAGAATCAGTAAAAGATTAAAATCTTTCCTGCGTTAGTTCCTTTTTCCTGTAGGTATTTCTTGACATTCTTTCTTTTGAGCCTTCCTGGCACTTGGTCCTCTTCCTCTAGGGCAGCTCGCTCGCTTAAAGGCTCCCTGGGATGGGTGCGGTGGCTCATGCTTGTAATCCCAGCACTTTGGGAGGCCAAGGCGGGCAGATCACGAGGTCAGGAGATCAAGACCACGGTAAAACCCCGTCTCTACTAAAAATACAAAAACTTAGCCAGGCGTGGTGGCAGACGCCTGTAGTCCCAGCTACTCCGAGAGGCTGAGGCGGGAGAATGGCGTGAACCCGGGAGGCGGAGCTTGCAGTGAGCCGAGATCGCACCACTGCGCTCTAACCTGGGCAACAGAGCGAGACTCCGTCTCAAAAAAAAAAAAAAAAAAGGGCTCTCTGGCCTGGGGTAGGCCCTGACTGGCAATGCTCTAGAATGTAGAAAAATACACACTATCAATTGAGCCAAGATTAAGTTTATCCCAGGATTAAGTTTTAGGCCTGGATTTATTCCAGGCTTTGGGCTAGGAGATCCAAAAGCTTCATTATGGTTCATATTTAGCCAGCTGAGCTCACAGTGTTTAGCAAATCCATGTGAGGATTTGGGCCCAAATCCTGTAGTGACAAACACTTTATATTTGCTTATTTTTAAAAGAGCATGTGGAAGAGATGAGTAGCTGACCATAACTTTGGGGGTTTGGTGTTATAGGAATTGCTCCCTCACTTGCTATGGGGAAAGATGAATACTATATGACCATAAGAGTTTGCTGAAAATTGTCTCTGCTATTCCTGCCACAAACAGATGGAGAAGATTATTTGAGAGAAAAGAGTAAGAAAATGAATCCCCTTGAAGAAATATGAGAGAAGGGAGCTAATCCTTGGTGACAGCATAAGAGACACTCAGACTGACATTAAGAACACACAAGTAGTCCAGAGAATGGAAAAATAGCTAAACTTATATGAAGGTGCTTGATACAAGGGTATCTCATGTTCTGAGGCCTGGCTTTTCCTGAGAAGCTGACAGGCATGGCATTTATGATGGAAAAATAACCCTGGAGGCACAGAAAAACTGATGGCCACAGACTGCAAAGGGATCAATTAGGGAGAAGAAAACTGCTCTCTGGTACAGAAAGAGTGTTTAGAGGAGAAACGGGCCTCTTGGTGTTGCTGTAATTATCCTCTCTCTTTTCTGAATCACCAATTTCTCATTCTATGCAGCAATTCTGTTGTCTTACAAACATGTCATAGTGTCTCATCTTAAAAACAAACAACAAAATCCTTTTTAGTCACTCTTTTTATCCCATTAGTATGTCCATTTCTTCAAAACACTATTACCTCTTATGTATGTATTTGTTTGTTTTTTGTTTGCCTGCTGTAGGAACTCTGATCCATGAAGGCAGGATCTTTTTTTTCTTCTTCACTGCTATTTTGTCCTAGAATAGTATTTGGCATATAGTTGGGGCTCAATGAATATTTCTTGATTGGCTGCAAGAAGTTGAGTAGCATGAAGATATGGGATATACTCATCCAGGTAGAAACAGATTTCTTTCAAAGGTAATTGTAGATTCCAAGGGCAGATACACTGGGCTGACCTCTGACCCTAGGAGTAATAGAAATAGCAATTCCATAATCCAGTTGGTTATAGACCAGGAATGACAAACACATGACATGCATGTTGCTGCTTCCACATTCTGCTTTCAGGACAGACATCATTAATCTATCACAGCACTTGCTCCTGAGGAGAGTGGTTACTGCCTCCCTTATTACTGAATCCATAGCACAAATGCAAAGATAAAATTTTGCGTGGAAAGATAGGTTTTGGAGACCTTATCAATATGAAAGGCCTAGGTTCAGCCGGGCACGGTGGCTCAAGCCTGTAATCCCAGCACTTTGGGAGGCCGAGACGGGCGGATCACGAGGTCAGGAGATCGAGACCATCCTGGCTAACACGGTGAAACCCCGTCTCTACTAAAAAGTACAAAAAACTAGCCGGGCGAGGTGGCGGGCGCCTGTAGTCCCAGCTACTTGGGAGGCTGAGGCAGGAGAATGGCGTAAACCCGGGAGGCGTAGCTTGCAGTGAGCTGAGATCCGGCCACTGCACTCCAGCCTGGGCAACAGAGCGAAACTCCGTCTCAAAAAAAAAAAAAAAAAAAAAAGAAAGGCCTAGGTTCTTCTATAAATAATGTTGTGTGACCATTAATTCCAGAGTGTGACTACAGAAAAGGAGGAATAGTTGCATGGCTTTAGTTTTGTCTTTTCTAAACAAACCAAATGACACCACAGTTCAATCACTCCACATGTACCGATCAAGGGGACCAGTTGGAGAGTTCAGCATTTAGCCAGGGACAGATGTCAAAATTCAGCCAAGAAAATCTGCCAAAAAGCCGGGTGCGGTGGCTCAAGCCTGTAATCCCAGCACTTTGGGAGGCTGAGACGGGCGGATCACGAGGTCAGGAGATCGAGACCATCCTGGCTAATACGGTGAAACCCCGTCTCTACTAAAAATACAAAAACTAGCCGGGCGAAGTGGCGGGCGCCTGTAGTCCCAGCTACTCGGGAGGCTGAGGCAGGTGAATGGCGTGAACCCGGGAGGCGGAGCTTGCAGTGAGCTGAGACCCGGCCACTGCACTCCAGCCCCGGCGACAGAGTGAGACTCTGCCTCAAAAAAAAAAAAAAAAGAAAAAAAGAAAATCTGCCAAAAAAAAAAAGTAACATCCAAAAGCACAGGACAGAGTCGTGCTCTACTGGCCATGACTGGCAGCTGTAACTCACCTTCTCAGAGAGCTGCTGTCTCCGGGGAAGTGCCTGGACAGGACACTGAGAATGATAGAAAAGCATGGGTGAGACCAAAACAGGGGCAACTCTTACCCTATTTCTGAATATTTTTTATGGAGAAGGAGGCAAAGAGGATGAGGGTAACAGGGGGATGTTGCCTTTTATTAAAGTGCGGGTGGAATGAATACTTGACTTGTAAAGTTGGGACTTACTACAACTAGCACAAAATCAATAGAAAAGGAGAGTCAACAAGTATTTACCAAGCCTTCAATGGCCTGCATGGGGATCAGTGCCAAGAAACAGTCTTTCCCATGGCTCTGCCTCCTCCTTGACCCAGAGTACCACTCTTTATTATGCAACTAGCACACTAATTGCCTCCAGAACATAAGAACACTACTCATGGCCAGTGTGGGGAACTCAGGCCAAAACACAGTCTTCTGCCCAAGGAAGTGGTCTGAAGTAACTTTGCAGAATTCTTGTCAAGATAGTTAACATTGTCAAGCAAACACACAAATAAAACCACTGAGTAGAAGCCAATTCTCCATGTGCTTAGACTCCCTGTTCTTGTCCCATCCCTGCTCCTGACCTCACAATATGAGCAGGGGGCCCTGAGATGACCTCCAAGAGAGGCTAGGGAAAGGGCTTGGCTAGACGTTGGTGAGACTCTGCCCTCTCCCTCCAGGAGAGGAAGAATCATCTGAGGCAGGCCCACATGAGACCAAAAGAATGGGTTTCTGTGTCTCCTCTGGGACTGGCACTGGATTCACAAAGGAGATGAAGGATAGAAGTAGGGGGAGGTATGAAGAGAGATGTTTCCTCAAGAGAATCTGTGTGGGAGCTGAGTCAGTCCTCAGATTGCAATGGGATAGGAATAATGCATTCCAGATCTTCTCATCCAGATCACTTCCCCATCATCCTCCATCTCACCTGTTGTCCTTCTCCCCTTCTCAATCTTCTCTGCCTTTCAGTGTCTCAGGTGTCTGTATTCTTCAAGAAGCCATGCCCTGTCCCTAATTTCCCCTCCACCCATTACATCATCATTTCCCACACCCAAACTGCTTGGGCCACATTGGCTACAATGGCCACCTCCTCGTAACATCCAGATTTCCAGACACTGTGCAAGGGAACTTATAGATATTGCTGCCTTTAGTCCTCCTGACAATACACACAATATCTCAGTGAGTTAGCCACTATCTACCTTGTGTTAGGAAGCTCAGAGATGTTGAGTCCCTTTCTGGAGGTCAAAAATTTTAAGTGCTAGAGTTGAGATTCAAACCTAGCAGTGTCTGCTCTTAATCTCTATTCTAGAGGTTTTCTTTTCTTTTTTTTTTTTCTTTTTTGGGTTTAAAATTTTTATTTTTACAAATATACTGGAGAATCATGCAATGCTGCCAGCATTGGATGCAATCCGGGGCCACAAGTCTGCACAATCCTTTGCTACTGGTCCTGTAATGGCAGAACCTTTCATCTCGCCTTTATTGTTCACTATGACCCCTGCGTTATCTTCAAAATAAAGAAACACGCCATCTTTTCTACGGTATGACTTTCATTGTCGAATGACCACTGCTGGATGTACCTTTTTTCTGAGCTCTGGTTTGCCTTTCTTGACTGTGGCCATCACCATGTCACCCACACCAGCAGCGGGAAGTCAGTTCAGCTGTCCCTTGATCCCCTTCACGGAGATGATATACAGGTTTTTTAGCTCCTGTGTTGTCAGCACAATTGATCACAGCTCCTACAGGAAGACCCAAGGAAATCCCGAATTTCACACCAGAGGACCCACCATGTCCTCGCTTCGACATCTTGAACGCCGGAAAGAGCTATTCTAGAGGTTTTCTAAAGTGTGAAACTTAGAAGACAAGAGTTCTATGAGATTTAAAAATGAATACTATAGAAGAATTTGAAAAAATTATACTTTACAGATAAACATTATGTACTTGGTCTTGTTATTCTAAAAAAAAAACTGCCTCTAAAAATGGCGAATCATATCTTGCACTATGAGTATTTCCTGACGGGGCTGCTGCTGGCCTTTTAGTCCAAGCCTGCACACTGTAGAGTGTTTAGTATCTGTGATCCTCTCAGCCAAAGGCCAGTGGGGTCCTCAATGTGCACCTAAAAGTGCCTCACATGTGTAAATGTCCCCTGAGATATGAATGTTACTACCTTCAGTTGAAGGTAACTAATCCTAGACTGTAATGACCATAATGTCAGGGACTGTGTCTTTCTTACTCAGCATTGCAACCCCAACATATGGCTCATAGTAGGCCTTTAGTAGATATTAGAAAGTCACCTAATGCATGTGTAATGTGTAATTATTGATAATAGACAGTATTTAACCATTACCTAGGATGTTATCGAATATGATCTCAATGACCATCTTGCCTATACAGTCTCAACATGTCTGCAATATTATTCAATGTTCATTATGTATTACATACATGAATCAAATTTTGGTCATTTCTTGCAGCAATTCAATTATCAGATTACTTTAATTCAAGCATGAAGCTTCCTATCTCCTGAGCTCCTTGATGAAAACTTGACTTATAAAGTCGAGACTTCCTACAACTAGCACAAAATCAATAAGCAAGGAGAGTTAACAAGTATTTACAAAGCCTTCAGTGGCCTGCATGATCCCCATGTCTGTTGCTTTCCTATCTGTATACTCTAGATTATAATAGTGCTTCATTTTTAAATGCTTGGGCTAAGATGCATTGTCCAATACTGCGTATGGACAGTTACCAATCAACACAAAGCATCCAGCTCTCTCACCCTTTATCGCTTTTGATTCTCTCTCATGAACGGTTCTGAGACCTCCAATGTCCTCTTGTTATTTGTATTTCTAATGGTAGTATTTCTCCCACTTGCTTCCTCCAACTGTCCACCTTGTTATGTTTACTCCTTCCTTCAGGAGTGTTCTTCTCAAATCTGAAGATACAATCTGAATAGTAAAATAGGTGTGGACCACTGGTGGCCACTCATGTGCCTACATTTCTGTAATCATTCATTTTCAATCCTGAATGAAGACACAAAGGTTTATGTCAGCCAGGCCCTAGCTGGAGTTTCCTTTGTCTAGTTCTGCATCTGCCTCCCAAGAATCTATTCTTTTTGCTTTTTCACTCCCTCACCCTCTCCCTGGTATCAGTGTCTCTGATATAGACACAGGAATAGGCATTTATGGAAGATCAGGTGGGGAGAGTTCAGTTCTGGCCTCAGAGCAGGGAGGAACAGGCCTTGTGGGGGCTGACCTGACTTAGCCAGAGAGGCTATAACAGGACATCAGGCTGCCAGGAAAATGAGGGTTGCAGTCATCTGGTGACAAAGTTAAGGCAAGCTGTGGGCTGATAAGGGAGCCCAGTGGGAGATGAGGCAGAGTGAGGAGGGAGCTGGGATGAAGGGACTTGGAAACACAGGCACAAAGCCAGCCACAGAGGCTGTCCTGGGTAGCAAGCCCTGTCTACAAAACCAGAGTCATTGGAGAAGTCTTTTAGAAGAAGCTGGGACTGGATTTGCAGCTTGAAGAAAAGGTAGGATTTGTAGAGTTGAAGAGGAGTATAATGAGCTACTTCCTGTGAGGTGAAACTACATATCACTCAGTGATTTACATCTAAACTGGGCATTTCTGTGTTACGATTGGCTGAAATCCCCTGTGGGCTAATCGGCCCAGCCATCAGGCTGAGATGCTGGCTCACAAAGTCAGCTGAGGGACCTTCCCCTGCAGGAAGTGACCCTGTGCCTGATTTACACTTTGCAAGGTACACAACTGTTTTCACTTGTTCTAAACAAATTGACCAAATCCAATTCAGCAAGTGAGATGACTTCAAGCACAAGGTTTCTCTTTAAAAATGATTGAAAACATGTATGCATATAGTGTTTACAAAGTTGAAGCAAACTGTGCATTGAATGAAGACAGAATATGTCTCCATTCTTTGCTGAGTGTGAAATGAGAAGAGGGGTTGTTAGCACGACTCCAGCAGAGCTCTTGACCATAGGAAGCCTGAGATCAAGGGTCACAAACTCCAGTGTTTACTGTGAAAATAAGATAAATAATGAAACAAGACAACTGTGATGCAACAGGAAATTGTGGAAGCTCTGGCTAAGTCGAGAGGATACATCCTATTTGAAGACGGCTGTTATTCTCTCCCCTACTTTGCATCCATGCAAGAATGAGAGTCCACTATGACCAGGTTTTCTAATTTTTCAAGAGAAGCCAGAAATGCCAAATTTTTTTTGGTAAGAAACTTTCTGGCCAGGCACGGTGGCTCAAGCCTGTAATCCCAGCACTTTGGGAGGCCGAGACGGGCGGATCACGAGGTCAGGAGATCGAGATCCTGGCTAACACAGTGAAACCCCGTCTCTACTAAAAAATACAAAAAACTAGCTGGGCGTGGTGGTGGGCGCCTGTAATCCCAGCTGCTTGGGAGGCTGAGGCAGGAGAATGGCGTGAACCCGGGAGGCGGAGCTTGCAGTGAGCTGAGATCCGGCAGCTGCACTCCAGCCGGGGCGACAGAGTGAGACTCCATCTCAAAAAAAAAAAAAAAAAGAAACTTTCTAAGCTAAGGAGTATTGTATGAGTGCCTTCTGCTGTGGGCCACCTGTTTGCAGTCTCTGTTCTAGAGGCTACCTCATTATGGAAGTCACCTGTAACTGTCGCTATTTGTTCTGGAAGGAAGAGTGGACGCTTGTAGGAAAAAACCCAGACTCCCTAGCCTGACATGGAAGACTTTTGCCTACTTCTCTAGACTTTCTTCTGTGCTCTGCTCATACCTTGTGCCCCAGCCCTGCTGAGCTAACTGTAGCTTGCCTAATGTGCATGGAACAGAGTCAATCCCAATCTTCACCTAAACACTTCACCTAAAGAAAATGAAAAAGGAGTTTCAGTGTAAGGCTGAGCTGAGATTGTGTGGAAGTTTAAAAATATGTCCACATCTTTTTTACATTTTTTCCATTAGGAGGTGGGTTTGAAAGTGGATTGGGGCTGGGAGGGGAGATGGGGATGGTTAACGGGCACAAAAAATAACTAAAAAGAGTGAATAAGACCTACTATTTGATAGCACAAGAGAGTGACTATCGTCAATAATAACTGGCTGGGAGTGGTGACTCACGCTTGTAATCCCTACACTTTGGGAAGCCGAGGCAGGTGGATTACCTGAGGTCAGGAGCTCGAGACCAGCCTGGCCAATATGATGAAACCCCATCTCTACTAAAAATAAAAAAAAATTTAGCTGGGCATGGTGGCAGACACCTGTAATCCCAGCTACTTGGGAGGCCTGAGGCAGGTGAATTGCTTGAACCCAGGAGGCGGAGGTTGCAGTGAGCCAAGATCCCGCACTGCACTCTAGCCTGAGCGACAAGAGCAAAACTCAGTCTAAAAAAAAAAAAAAACTATACATTTTAAAATAAAGAGTATAATTGGACTGTTTGTAACTCAAAGGATAAATGCTTGAGGGGATGGATACCCCATTCTCCATGATGTGCTTATTTCATATTGCATGCCTGTATCAAAACATCTCATGTACTTCATAAATATACACACCTAGTATGTACCCACAAAAATTAAAAATAATAAAAAAAGGAAATAGATTGGGCTTTGTGACCAGGTCAACTAAGACAGTATGTGGAAATGATGCCAAATGACTTTTGAGGCTAGGTCAAAAAAGGCAATGCAACTTCTGCCTTGCTTGCTGCAGCTCTCAGCTGGAAGCCCTCAGCTGCCATTCAAGCAGGCTACCCTGAAGGCTCCATGCTGTGAGGAAGCCCAAACTAGCCCATCAGGAGAGACACAATGGAGAAGTTCTGAGGGGATGTAAAGAGAGGTAGAGATGCCCCACCAGTCCTCAGATGCTCCAGCTCCCTTCTCTTCTAGCTCCAGCCAACCACCTGACTGCAACTGCCTGAGAAACCCTGAGCCAGAACCACCCCGCTGAGCCCTTCCCAAATTCCTGACTTGTGAAAATTGTGAGAGATAAAATTATCATTATTGTAATAGGCCACTAGGTTTTGTGGTGATTTGTTATGCAGAACAGCTTCAAAGGAGAACTCAAAGTTTAGGTAGGGGCAGAGGCAGATTTAGTGTCTAGTGCCTAGTCTAGTCTGCTGTCCTCAATTCTGTGCACTTGACTCTTCATGTACCAGCCAGATTCCTGATATTCTTCCTGCAGAAATGCCAGAGGAAGCCAGTTTGGTTGGCTGATTTAGTTACTGTCACTGGTATTGAAAACCTCATTGGGTACCTCAGCCAGCCCGAGTTAGAATGGGTTAGGTGCCCACTCATCCAATCAGTAGCCACTCTTGTAGAAGACCAACCTGTCCCAGTTCACCTGGTTAGGGGCCCGTGGCCATGGCCCTTTCTGTGTGAAGGGGAAGTTGGGGTGGCAGGTGTCTGGTGGGCCCGTCTGGCACCTGTGCTTTGTTGTGTCTTTCCAGGCTTGTGCTCTATGCTTTAGAATCATCCCTACTCCCAACACCTACTCATCTTTTGAGTCTCAATTATGCATTACCTTCTTCATGCAGCTGGGCCATTCCCTTTGGAGACCCCCTGTCTCTTTGCACACCCACCCTACAAAAGAGAGCTCACTGGCTTCCCCATCCATCTTTCCCACAAAGCTGACCATCCTTGGCTTATTCATCTCAGTATTCCTAACGCTGGGCTTTGTGGCTGGCTCATAGCAGGAGCTGGATAAATCATTGATAAAACATGAATAGATGTGTTTAGTTAAAAGAGGATAAAAGGAATCATAACATCAGCTACTCTGGAGTGTGGAATGCTTTTGATGTCTGAGTTGGGAGGCTAGGTTCTGTTTCACTGCCTCTTGCAGTAGTTGATACCAGTTCATTGATTATGTCATTCTGTTACCTGCAGTAGGAACAGATCGTGTCCTAAAAGTGTGTGGTCTGGAACTTGAAGCACATTTTCCCTCATAGAAACAGGTTAGTGGTTTTCAAATTAAAAATGAAACAAACCCAAAAAGTCATGAAAAAAAAGTTATACAAGAAACTCAACTTGGAAAGTCAGCTTTGAAGTGGTTTGAAATTAACATTGGACTGGTCTCTAAGCTTTGGAGGGCTAGGGGAAGACGAAAGTGTTGGGGACCCCAGAGCTGCCCGTCAGTTAAAGGGCACTCAGATGCTATTGTCCCAAATATATTAGCTGTAATATGGGGGATGGGGGATCCAGGAATATATTTAAGTTTTAAAAACTTCACTACTTTATGTTTAAATGGGTAATATACAATAATGATAGTACCGCTTTAATAATATTTTTACATTTTAGTAACAATGTTTTTACTTCACTTTTACCGTCTATGGGAAATGTTGGCAAACAAAAGGCCACATAGTTTTCTCTACCCAGATTTCATGCACAGTAAGCTTTGCTTATCATTCCACACATTATTTTGAGTCTAGCTATTTCCTCCCCTCTCCACTCCCTTGACCTATTTTTAGGTCTAGAAGCTAAAAAAAAAATTGTCCAGTGAGGACCTAGTAACTGGCAGCCCTGAGGGTGGGTGTACCCTGGGGCCTCAGCTCTGGCCTTAACAGGCCTTGGGTGTCAGGGGGTTGGGGATTCCAATCCACATTCTGTGAAAGGGACCCTCCCCTCCCTCTTTCTGGGTGAGGCCAAAGGCTGCCCAGTCAGCTGGCCTGGCCTGAGAAGGCTAAGATAGTGCAGGTGCTGTTTCCCCATCTCCTCTGCTTCCCTCTCCCACACACTTACAGTTTGGTCCTATTCTTCTCACCCCAAGCTGCTCTGGGGCTGCCACCCTCATACCCTGACCCCAGATCCCAGCCCCAGGCAGATCATTAGGCTGCAGACCATCTTTGCCTTCCTCCCTTCTGACCATGCTGCAGAAAGCAGATAACTGAAAGTCACTCAATATACCTAGAAGGCAGGGCCATAGGATGAGCTTGGCCTTTGGAGTAGCAGACCATGGTTCAAATTGTAGTTGAAACCCCGGCTCTGGGACCTGTTTGCTATCTGACCAGGGGCAAATGACTTACCCTGTCTGAGCTACAGTTTCTTACCTGTGAAATGGAGAAGAGGATAATGATCTACTTTGGAGGGCATTGGGAATTAGAGAAAATGTATGTAAAGTGTCTGGTACAATGTGGCCTACAACTGCTCCCAATAAATGTTTCTTGAGGCCTTATCCTCAGCTTTCCAGGAAAGCTGGGGAGCGTTTCCCTCTGGATCTTCTTGTGCTCATGGGATCGGGACTCTAGGCTGGAGGAGCACAGATTTCCACAATCCTGTGGGTACTCATATGTCTTGTAGAGCATCGCCTTCATATTTAGAGCCTTCTTCTCCTTTCTTGCTTTAGGATCTTCATGGATTGCAACATTGCACCCTTTACCTAAATGAAGCATCAGTGTATATAACTCTCCTCCCATTTTCATCAGGTTAAAACAAAAATTAGGATGGGCAGATGCCAGCCCTTGCTGGAGACCCAGGCTTCTGTGTGAATGACTATCCATAAAGCGTTTAGATGAGAGAATGTGAGGGAAAGCTGCTGTTCAAGATCTGCTCTGCTGGAGGATGGCACAATGGTCTCACATGCTCAGGAAGGTTTGAAATGTGGGGTTGGCCGGGCGCGGTGGCTCAAGCCTGTAATCCCAGCACTTTGGGAGGCCGAGACAGGCGGATCACGAGGTCAGGAGATCGAGACCATCCTGGCTAATACGGTGAAACCCCGTCTCTACTAAAAAAAATACAAAAAAACTAGCCGGGCGACGAGGCGGGAGCCTGTAGTCCCAGCTACTCGGGAGGCTGAGACAGGAGAATGGCGTGAACCCGGGAGGCGGAGCTTGCAGTGAGCTGAGAGCCGGCCACTGCACTCCAGCCTGGGTGGCAGAGCAAGACTCCGTCTCAAAAAAAAAAAAAAAAGAAAAAAGAAATGTGGGTTTAAGCACACTAACATGGAAGTTGCAACTCTTGGGTCCAAATCCTGGCTTTTCTAGTTACCAGTCAGGTGCATCAGTTCACTCATCTGTTAAAAGCAGAGGATGATGATGATAATGAAGATGATGATGAAAATGAAGATGATGGTACCCATCTCCTCAGGTTGACAAAAGGTGAATTGAATTGACACAGTGAGAACAGAGTACACTGGACTCACTCATGAAGTATGTTAGCTGCTATGGTCATGCTTTCCCTCTCTGTTCTCTGTGTAGCTAGTGATAGAAATATCAAGCCTTCCAACAAGACTGTTCCTTACCATATTTTCTTTCTTTTGTTAGCCTTTAGATTTTTTTCTGATTATAAGGGTTATACATGTTCAAGGCAAACCACTTATAAAATGTAGAAAGACAAGGCGGGGCACGGTGGCTTACACCTGTAATCCCAGCACTTTGGGAGGCTGAGGCGGGCGGATCACCAGGTCAGGAAATCAAGACCATCCTGGCTAACACGGTGAAACCCCGTCTGTACTAAAAATACAAAACAAAAAGTAGCCGGGCTGGTGGCAGGCGCCTGTAGTCCCAGCTACTTGGGAGGCTGAGGCAGGAGAATGGTGTGAACCCGGGAGGTGGAGATCGCACCACCACACTCCAGCCTGGGTGACAGAGCAAGACTCCATCTCAAAAAAAAAAAAAAAAAGTAGAAAGACAAAAAGAAAACAATGAAAACACACATCATATTACCGCTCCCAGAGATACTGTGAATATTTTTATGTATTTCCTTCCAGGAAATAGATATTTATAGTCATTAGTATAGTATGTAAAAATGAGAGCCTACTAAAATGTGCAGCAGTCACCTGTAGAAACCAAAGGAAAAAGAAATCTGTGTTTGAAATCTGTTTGTTGCCTGTCCAAGTGCTCACTGCAGCTCACCAGTGTGTTATGGAGCACAGGTTCTTAAAACTAGTGCCGGGCTGACAGCATCACTTGGGAGCTTGAGAGAAGTTCAAACTCCCTGGCTGCACCTGCTGAATCAGAGAGCCTGGGGTGGGCCCAGCAATCTGCATTTTAACAAGCCCTCCAGAGGATTTTGAAGTCTGTTCAAATTTGAGAACCATTCTTAGAAATCAAAGTTCTAGCCCAGGCGCGGTGGCTCATGCCTGTAATCCCAGCACTTTGGGAGGCCCAGGCAGGTGGATCACATAAGCCCAGGAGTTTGAGACCAGCCTGGGCAACATAGTGAGACTCCATCCCTACAAAAAATGTGTATAAAAAAATTAGCTGGACATGGTGGCACATACCCGTAGTCCTAGCTACCTGGAAGGCTGAGGTGGGAGAATCACCTGAGCCTGGGAAGTCAAGGCTGTAGTGAGCTGAGATCACACCACTGCACTCCAGCATGAATGACAGATTAAGATCCTGTCTCGAAAGAAAGAAAAAGAATAAAAGGGCCTGTAATCCCAGCACGCTGGGAGACCGAGGCAAGCAGATCACCTGAGGTCAGGAGGTCAAGACCAGCCTGGCCAACATGGCAAAACCCCGTCTCTACGAAAAATACAAAAATTAGGCGGGCACGGTGGCAGGCACCTGTAATCCCAGCTACTCGGGAGGCTGAGGCAGGAGAATCGCTTGAACCCGGGAGGCAGAGGTTGCAGTGAGCTGAGATCGTGCCACTGCTCTCCAACCTGGGCAACAGAGCGAGAGTCTGTCTCAACAAAAATAATAATTGGCCGGGCGCGGTGGCTCAAGCCTGTAATCCCAGCACTTTGGGAGGCCGAGACGGGCGGATCACGAGGTCAGGAGATCGAGACCATCCTGGCTAACACGGTGAAACCCCGTCTCTACTAAAAATACAAAAACTAGCCGGGCGAGGTGGCGGGCGCCTGTAGTCCCAGCTACTCGGGAGGCTGAGGCAGGAGAATGGCGTAAACCCGGAGGCGGAGCTTGCAGTGAGCTGAGATCCGGCCACTGCACTCCAGTCTGGGTGTCAGAGCGAGACTCCGCCTCAAAAAAAAAAAAAAAAAAAGAATAAAAGGGATTGGGCATGGTGGCTCATGCCTGTAATCCCAGCACCTTGGGAGGCTGAGGGGGGTGGATCACGAGGTCAGGAGTTTGAGACCAGCCTGACCTACATGGTGAAACCCCATCTCTACTAAAAATACAAAAATTAGCCGGGTGTGGAGGCACACACCTGTAATCCCAGCTACTCGGGAGGCTGGGGCAGGAGAATCGCTTGAACCCAGGTGGCGGAGGTTGCAGTGAGCTGAGATCACACCACTGCACTCCAGCCTGGATGACAGGGTGAGACTCCATCTCAAAAAAAATAAAATAAAATAAAATAAAAGGAAGGAAGGAAGGAAGGAAGGAAGAAAGAAAGAAAGAAGAAAGAAAGAAAGAAAGAAAGAAAGAAAAAGAAGGAGAGAAAAAGAAAGTCAAAGTTCAGGAATTATTCTCACAAGTTAAACAATAGTTTAAGAAAGTCTTGCTGTCTAAGGTCTCACAAGTTTTAAGCCATGCATTTAAAATAGATACTGCCAAAAAAGAATGAACCCTGGGGAAAACATTCTACTTGCTACACTGAGACACCATATTAAAGACAGCATTATTTTAAATGTCTCTGGACTGCTTTTAAAAAGAACTTTGGGTCATGCATCTAATTCCCTTCTAACTTCTAAAATGGAAAGTAGTTTCCTATAGTTGGCATCTATCATATATAGTTATAGACAGACCTACTCTGTGACACCATAGAGTACTCACTCATTTATTCATTTGTCATTCATTCAAATAATCACCATTCAGTTCTTTGAAGTATTTATTCTCTACCAGTTTCTGGCAGTCCTTTATGCATTAGGAATGAACTGATCTGCTTTTATTTTCAGATTTTATTTTAAAAATATGTACTTTCAATAGTACTTGGAAGTTTATACTTGCAAAGGATTTGAGTGAAGTAGGAGATATTTTCTCTAGAACATTGAAAGTGTCTGAAGACCCCTTGACCCTCTCCCACACTAGTGCCAAGACAAGAAAATGGGATTTTTCTGCTCTCTTTGAGTTCTAGTCTCTAGGTACAAAGGAATTAGATCTCAGTTACTGGAAAGTTTGCAGAATAGAGGAATGGCCCAATGTCTTTGAAACATTTTAGGGCAAAGCCAGAAGTCCTGGAAGAAGCGAGCTAAATGAAAGTCATCAGGATGCCCAAAGAGAGCAGAAGATGGCTTGCTCAAAATACCACTACTGAGTTTGGCTTCAGTTCCAGACAAGATTCTAGACTAGATTATTAAAAATAATAACAGTGAAGTTTGGGAGACTTTTGGAAAAGCAGCAATTACTGGCATTCAGCCAGTTTGTTTTAAAAACAAAGTATGTCTGCTTGACCTTTTTCTTTCCTTGACATTGTTTCTAGACTCGTTTATTAAGAAAATATGGGCCGGGCGCGGTGGCTCAAGCCTGTAATCCCAGCACTTTGGGAGCCGAGATGGGCGGATCACGAGGTCAGGAGATCGAGACCATCCTGGCTAACGGTGAAACCCCGTCTCTACTAAAAATACAAAAACTAGCCGGCGAGGTGGCGGGCGCCTGTAGTCTCAGCTACTCGGAGGCTGAGGCAGGAGAATGGCGTGAACCTGGAAGGCGGAGCTTGCAGTGAGCTGAGATCTGGCCACTGCACTCCAGTCCCGGCGACAGAGCGAGACTCCGCCTCAAAAAAAAAAAAAAAAAAAAAAAAAAAAAAAAAAAGAAAATATGATAGGTACAAGGCCTGGGCATAATAGAGACTCAATCAATATTTGTTGACTGAATGAATAGGGCATTTTGACAGGCTTTTGATAAGATCTTTCATAAACTGATTGATAAAGCCACAGCATAATACAGGCTGGAAGCAGGGCAAAAGCTGGGTTAGAATTTCCCAGAAAATATCACTAATACTGTCTGGGAGGCAGAGTCCTAATGTTGGCCATCACACCCGAGAAAGCTCTCCATGGCATGGATGCAATATAGAGAACAGGCTCATCAAACTGAACATAAAATCGTGCTAGGCAGGGCAGCATACATGCTGAGGGATGAAATCCAGATCAACAGACTACTGAGCAATTTTTAAGCCCTTCCTTATTCTCCCTAAATATAAATAATACATATTCATTGTATGCAATCTGAGAAATATAGGAGAGATTAAAGAAGAAATTAAAAAAGAATTCATGATCTCCCATCACGTGAATGTAACCACTGCTAATATCTTAGCATATTTCTTTACTTAGTCTTTGTTTAATTTATACGTTTCATCTAGATGTGTTCATTTCATATCATCCTTTCACTGAAACTAAACTCTTTTAAAGCATAATTTGTAATGATTATATGATAGTTCACTATATCTATGTGTTGACTTATACATCTTCATTTGTAGTGACCAAAACAAATTGTAGCAAATATCAATATAGCATTTTACTGAGTCCCAGATACTATTTAAAGTGCTTTAAATGCATTAGCTTTTTAGTCCTCACAATAACTCTAAGAGGTATTACCGCTATCCTTATTTTACAGATGAAGAAACGGAGGCGTAAAGAGTTTAAGTAATTTGCCCCAAATCGCCCAGATACTAAGTGGTGGAGCAGAGAGTTCTCTCTCTTTTGAAGTCAGTGTTGGTATTGGAATGATTGACATTTATTAAATGGTATTGGAATGATTGAAAAGTCATTTGGAAATACATGGAGTTGATTTTCGTATCGCATTTTACCTTAGTATAAATTTCAGATAAATCAAAGACTTAATTATGAAAGATGAAATCTTAAATATACAAAAACTGATTCTCAATGCTGGCTGAGCTTTAGAATCAGTGGGGAATCTATTTAAGAATTACCAGTGTTTAGGCCGGGCACGGTGGCTCACGCCTGTAATCCCAGCACTTTGGGAGGCCGAGGCGGGCGGATCACCAGGTCAGGAGATCGAGACCATCCTGGCTAACACGGTGAAACCTCGTCTCTACTAAAAATACAAAAAGAAATTAGCCAGGTGTGGTGGCGGGCGCCTGTAGTCCTGGCTACTCGGGAGGCTGAGGCAGGAGAATGGCGTGAGTGAACCTGGGAGGCAGAGCTTACAGTGAGCTGAAATTGCGCCACTACACTCCAGCCTGGGCAACAGAGCCAGACTCCGCCTCAAAATAAAAAGAATTACCACTGTTTAAGGCCGGCGCGGTGGCTCAAGCCTGTAATCCCAGCACTTTGGGAGCCGAGATGGGCGGATCACGAGTCAGGAGATCGAGACCATCCTGGCTAACACGGTGAACCCCGTCTCTACTAAAAATACAAAAACTAGCCGGCGAGGTGGCGGCGCCTGTAGTCTCAGCTACTCGGAGGCTGAGGCAGGAGAATGGCGTGAACCTGGAAGGCGGAGCTTGCAGTGAGCTGAGATCTGGCCACTGCACTCCATTCCCGCGACAGAGCGAGACTCCGCCTCAAAAAAAAAAAAAAAAAAAAAAAAAAAAAAAAAAGAAAATATGATAGGTACAAGGCCTGGGGCATAATAGAGACTCAATCAATATTTGTTGACTGAATGAATAGGGCATTTTGACAGGCTTTTGATAAGATCTTTCATAAACTGATTGATAAAGCCACAGCATAATACAGGCTGGAAGCAAGGGCAAAAGCTGGGTTAGAATTTCCCAGAAAATATCACTAATACTGTCTGGGAGGCAGAGTCCTAATGTTGGGCCATCACACCCGAGAAAGCTCTCCATGGCATGGATGCAATATAGAGAACAGGCTCATCAAACTGAACATAAAATCGTGCTAGGCAGGGCAGCATACATGCTGAGGGATGAAATCCAGATCAACAGACTACTGAGCAATTTTTAAGCCCTTCCTTATTCTCCCTAAATATAAATAATACATATTCATTGTATGCAATCTGAGAAATATAGGAGAGATTAAAGAAGAAATTAAAAAAGAATTCATGATCTCCCATCACGTGAATGTAACCACTGCTAATATCTTAGCATATTTCTTTACTTAGTCTTTGTTTAATTTATACGTTTCATCTAGATGTGTTCATTTCATATCATCCTTTCACTGAAACTAAACTCTTTTAAAGCATAATTTGTAATGATTATATGATAGTTCACTATATCTATGTGTTGACTTATACATCTTCATTTGTAGTGACCAAAACAAATTGTAGCAAATATCAATATAGCATTTTACTGAGTCCCAGATACTATTTAAAGTGCTTTAAATGCATTAGCTTTTTAGTCCTCACAATAACTCTAAGAGGTATTACCGCTATCCTTATTTTACAGATGAAGAAACGGAGGCGTAAAGAGTTTAAGTAATTTGCCCCAAATCGCCCAGATACTAAGTGGTGGGAGCAGAGAGTTCTCTCTCTTTTGAAGTCAGTGTTGGTATTGGAATGATTGACATTTATTAAATGGTATTGGAATGATTGAAAAGTCATTTGGAAATACATGGAGTTGATTTTCGTATCGCATTTTACCTTAGTATAAATTTCAGATAAATCAAAGACTTAATTATGAAAGATGAAATCTTAAATATACAAAAACTGATTCTCAATGCTGGCTGAGCTTTAGAATCAGTGGGGAATCTATTTAAGAATTACCAGTGTTTAGGCCGGGCACGGTGGCTCACGCCTGTAATCCCAGCACTTTGGGAGGCCGAGGCGGGCGGATCACCAGGTCAGGAGATCGAGACCATCCTGGCTAACACGGTGAAACCTCGTCTCTACTAAAAATACAAAAGAAATTAGCCAGGTGTGGTGGCGGGCGCCTGTAGTCCTGGCTACTCGGGAGGCTGAGGCAGGAGAATGGCGTGAGTGAACCTGGGAGGCAGAGCTTACAGTGAGCTGAAATTGCGCCACTACACTCCAGCCTGGGCAACAGAGCCAGACTCCGCCTCAAAATAAAAAGAATTACCACTGTTTAAGGCCGGGCGCGGTGGCTCACGCCTGTAATCCCAGCACTTTGGGAGGCCAACATGGTGAAACCTCGTCTCTACTAAAAATACAAAAATTAACTGGGCATGGTGGTGCACACCTGTAGTCCCAGCTACTTGGGAAGCTGAGGCAGGAGATTAGCTTGAACCTGGGAAGCAGAGGTTGCAGTGAGCCGAGATCGCACCACTGCACTCTAACCTGGTGACAGAGTGAGACTCCATCTCAAAAAAAAAAAAAAAAGAATTAGCAGTGTTTACCACTGGCCCCTATTTCCCCCCACAGCTATTTAAATCATAATCTCTGGAGGTAAAGCTAGGAATTTGTATTTTTTAAGCATGCATTATGATTTTTTTTTTAACTTTAAGTTCTGGGATATATGTGCAAAATGTGCAGGTTTGTTACATAGATATACATGTGCCATCATGGTTTGCTGCACCCGTCAACCTGTCATCTAGGTTTTAAGCCCTGTAAACATTAGGTATTTGTCCTAATGCTCTCCTTCCCCTGGTCCCCGACCTGCCAACAGGTCCTGGTGTATGGTGTTCCCCTCCCTGTGTCCATGTGTTCTCATTGTTCAACTCCCATCTTTTTTTTTTTTTTTTTTGAGGCGGAGTCTCGCTCTGCCACCCAGGCTGGAGTGCAGTGGCCAGGTCTCAGCTCACTGCAAGCTCCGCCTCCCGGGTTCACGCCATTCTCCTGCCTCAGCCTCCCGAGTAGCTGGGACTACAGGCGCCTGCCACCTCGCCTGGCTAGTTTTTTGTATTTTTTAGTAGAAACGGGGTTTCACCATGTTAGCCAGGATGGTCTCGATCTCCTGACCTCGTGATCCGCCCGTCTCGGCCTCCCAAAGTGCTGGGATTACAGGCTTGAGCCACCGCGCCCGGCCCAACTCCCATCTTGTAAGTGAGAATGTGAAGTGTTTGGTTTTCTTTTCCTGTGTTAGTTTGCTGAGGGTGATGGCTTCCAATTTCATCCATGTCCCTGCAAAAGACATGATCTCATCGTTTTTTATGGCTGCATAGTAGAAATTGGTATTTTTTAAAGTTCCTGTTGATTGGAATGCAGCCAGGGCTAAGACACAATGACAAAGGGGATAGATTTTTTAAAACCTGAGAAAGGAGAAAGCTTTTCTATGTATGATATAAACCCCAAAAGTTCTAAAGAAACAAACTGATATATTCAGTAGTGAATTATTGTTTAATGGGTACAAAGTTTCTGTTTGGGAAGATGAAAAGTCCTGGAGATGCATGGTGGTGATGGCTGCACAGCAACGTGAATGTACTCAGTGCCATCAAACTGTACACTCAAAAGTGGTTAAATGGTGTGTTTCATGTTATGTATAGTTTACCACAATAAAAAATGGCATTACAAAAAACATTATAGAACCGGGCGTGGTGGCTCACGCCTGTAATCCCAGCACTTTGGGAGGCCGAGGTGGACGGATCACAAGGTCAGGAGATTGAGACCATCCCGGCTAACACAGTGAAACCCTGTCTCTGTTAAAAATACAAAAAAATTAGCCAGGCATGGTGGCGGGCGCCTGTAGTCCCAGCTACTCAGGAAGCTGAGGCAGGAGAATGGTGTGAACCCGGGAGGTGGAGCTTGCAGTGAGACTGCACTCCAGCCTGGGTGACAGAGCGAGACTCCATCTCAAAAAAAAAAAAAAAAAAATCATTGGCACAGTCCAATATAAATAACAGATTAGAAAAAACAGGTAACTCACTATAAAAAAGGCTTATATATAAAGAGCTTGCATGAATCAATAAAAGAGCAACCCAATGTAAAGATGGGTAACAGATATAAACAATTTACAGAAAAGAAAGCATAAATGTTTCTTAAACATATGAAAAAAGCCCATTCTCACTAAATGTAGGAGAAAATAAAAGTACACTAAAATATCATTGTCACTTAGATTGAGAAGTATAAAAACAGAGTTGGGACCGGGCGCAGGGGCTCATGCCTATAATCCCAACACTTTGGGAGGCCAAGGCAAGTGGATCACTAGAGGTCAGGAGCTGGAGACCAACCTGGCCAACGTGATAAAACCTGTTCTCTACTAAAAATGTAAAAATTAGCTGGGCATGGTGGTGCTCGCCTATAACCCCAACTACCCGGGAGGCTGAGGCAGGAGAATTGCTTGAATCCGGGAGGGAAGTGGAGGTTGCAGTGAGCAGAGATGACTCATCTCAAAAAAAAAAAAAAGGTTGGATAACTCAATTGTTGGTAAGGGCCTGAGGAAACAGCCATTCTTATTATTTGCTGATAGGAGTATAAATTGGTGCATTTTCTATGGTGGGCATATTTGGGAATATCAGTGGAAACTTCAAATGCACACACAACTTGGTCTCATAATTCCACATCTAGGAATTTTGTATATGAAAATATTCACATACAAAATGACACATGTACAGGGTGATTAATTGCAGTTATTTGAAATAGCAGGCCGGGCGAGGTGGCTCACACCTGTAATCCCTGCATTTTGGGAGGCTGAGGTAGGCGGATCACCTGAGGTCAGAGTATCGAGACCAACCTGACCAACATGGTGAAACCCCGCCTCTACTAAAAATATAAAAAGTTAGCTGGGCATGGTGGTGGGTGCCTGTAATCCCAGCTATTCAGGAGGCTGAGGCAGGAGAATCACTTGAACCTGGGAGGCGGAGATTGCAGTGAGCCAAGATGGTGCCACTGTAGTCCAGCCTGGGCAACAGAGTGAGATTCCATTTAAAAAATAATAAAAAGAAATAGCAAAAGGGGGATGCAAACATCTACCAACAGAAGAGTTGTCAAATAAATGTTGGTATGTCCATAGTACATACTTTGGGGTACTCTGTGGATGTTAAAGAAATAAAATCTATATATGCGAATGTGGAATGATTGGCACGATGTGAAAACAGGAAGTGTAAATAAAAGAAGAGAAGGGATATATAATCACATAACTCTATGCATGTAAGAAACTAGCAAGAAAAGTTGCCTCTGGGATATAAAGACGTTTTTTGCTGTGTGCTTTTTTTTCTTCTTCTTATTATTTTTTTAACCCCATGAATATATCTCTCCAAGATGATTCTTTTTTCTTTAAATAAAGCTTCACCGGGGAGGGCCAGAACCATATAAAGTGGTATCTAGAAGTACCGTTTGTTGGCAGGGCGCGGTGGCTCATGCCTGTAATCCCAGCACTTTGGGAGGCTGAGGTAGGCGGATCACGAGGTCAGGAGACCGAGACGATCCCGGCTAAGACAGTCAAAACCCGTCTCTACTAAAATTACAACAAATTAGCAGGGCGTGGTAGCGGGCACCTATGGTCCCAGCTACTCGGGAGGCTGAGGCAGGAGAATGGCGTGAACCTGGGAGGCGGAGCTTGCAGTGAGCGGAGACCACGCCACTGCACTCCAGCCTGGGCGACAGAGCGAGACTCCGCCTCAAAAAAATAAAAAAATTAAAAAAAATAAGTACAATTTGCTGTTTCTGCTGCTGTTTGCTAAATGCCTGGGGGAAAAACTTGAATATATTCAAGCGATGGAGGGATAACAGCAGTAGAAAGGAAAAGGCTGATGGAGCCAGTTATCTGAGGAGGAGGAGAAGAGGGAAGGCAAGATCAGGAGGAGGCAGGCATTAGCTCTTGGGGGGAGCAGACACACCTCCTTCCCTGAGATGGACGAGATAAGGGGAGGATTCCTTCCTAAAGAGATAAACCAGGGCCCTGGGTGGGGTTGATGGAGCTCCTGCCTCAAGGCCTCTATTATCTATGGAAAATATTAGATAGGTTATCTGCTACTAGTGAGGCAGGAGATGGTGGCCAAGGGGGCATGAGGACGGTGGTTAAAATGGTAAAGCAGCTATTGTTGAAGGCCCCATAAACCTGGGTGCTGGCAGTCTGTGTGACTGAGACACTTTGTCTAGCAGTTTTCACCAACTGGGAGCCTCAGCAGAGGGCCGGAAGGAAGTGAAGAAGGGAAGGAGCCAGTGGGTTGAGGATGTTAGACAGTGAACAAGGTCTGAAACTATGTGGGAAGAGGGTAAGCAGTTCTATCCTATGGTTGCCTGTTTGTCTCCCCAGTGAACTCGAACCCCCTCCTCCTCCTAGGGCGCTTTTCATAGTCCCCAGGGCCTGAGTGGGTGCTTGGTCATGGGACACAGTTCAAGGAATGTTTCTCAAATTACTTAATTGACCCTGCAGATACAAAAGCAGATGAATAAACGAACCCTAAGTTTTACCACTTCATCAATGCTGTGAGAAGGTCTTTATCCCATCTGGCCTTATCCAGCTTATTTACCTACCTTGTTCGCAAGATTTGTTTGCTCTTTCCAAAGATGATAGCTACCCTCAAGGGAAGGAGACACTGGGGTTATGTGTTTAAAAATACCCCAGGCTGCTAGGGCAAATACTTTGCAGGACTCCACTGTAGCTCCTCCTCTTTCCTAACATCACTTTCATCACTCGTGTTTGAAATCCCACTCTCAGTGGTCCATGGCTGCATGCCTCTCAAAGTGGGTGTGGGGGGTGGGACAGGGGGATGTGGAAGGAGGGTTCTGCAGAGGGAGGGTAGCACAGCACCGTGGGAGAGGTGATACTTAGTTACCGATGTCCTAGTATTGGTGGTTTGCAGTTGAAAGGGAGCAGCGGACACTTGATGTGGGAGGAGTTAAGAGGGGAGGCTCTTAAAAGCAATCTGATGATCAATGTGTGCCCTCTATAATTTGGGGGAAGGCCTACCCTTCCTCCACTCCCGGCTCTGCTTTTCTCTCACCTCTATCAGCAGAGGAGCTTACTGTAGTGTGGGAGGGTCTCTCCTTCACTCAGTCATTCTTCCCACTGTAGTTGAGCACTTGCTGCAGGCCCGACCTATGGAAGGCAGAGGAATGCAGGGGCCCCTCCTTCGACGGCCCACAGACAGGAGCCTTCAGCTCCAGCTGGTTCAGTGTCCCCTGATTGCCTTTGGATATTATTATCTGAATCCGGGATTAACAGCTCCTGAACCCTGAGCAAGTGAGAGACAGCAGTGCCCTCCAGGGACCTGGCAAAGTGCACATGCCAGGCAGCACGTAGCTGCTACTGCAGGCATGGAGGCGTTGCCGTGGAAACTGCCCAGGCAGCCTTTCCACTCACAACCTTTAGGTTCCTTTGTTTGTGTCATCCGTTTCTAGGAGACACGTGTAAGGCTGTCTCTCCTCCTTTTTCTCATCCCTGGAAAGAGTTGAGAGGAGAAGTTGCTGGTGAATGGGGTGGGAGAAGTCAAGTGCAGCCCGGGTGGGAAAACAGCTGGTGGATGCCAGGGTTTCCAGCGACCTGTGGGGCAGTGGCTCACAGCTCTCAGTTCTGCTGCTGTGGTGGGAGAAGCCCCTCATCGGTAATTACATTCCACCAGAGTGACTGCCCTCTCCCCTCCCTGCACCCACAGGCTGCGAAGTGCTTAGGGGCACGGCCAGGCAGAGCTGGATTTGCTGTATCAGGCTTGGGTACTCCAAGGCAGTGAGGTACAGTTAAGAAAACACTGGAACTGGAGTCAGGAGGCCTGAATTTTGGCTCTAATCATGGCACAGCATAACCTTAGGCAAGTCTTTTCCATCCTCCTGGCTCAGTTTCCTCACCTGGAAAGTGAGAAGGCTGGAATAGGACAATAATTCCAAAGTGCTGCATCCGAATCATCTGAGAAGCAGATGAAAGCTACATTACATAATGCAGATTTCTAGGCCCAACCCCGGAGATTCCTATTAATTATGTCTGGGTGGGGCCTGGCAATATGTCTTAAGGGGAATGTAAATTCATTTCATTATGGGACTCTGTTGACACGCTTGAGATAATTAGAGACACTTGAAAGCAGTCACACCAGAAGTGTGAATCACTGAATTAGAAGTAAATGTCAAGTACACTTGAAAAATTGAACAGAATATACTAAGAATATGTTATCTGATTAATTCCAAGGCTTTATGGCAACGATGCCACTTATCTCATTATGAAATGTCTTTTAGTACAAAAAAAATGACCATCATTGAAAACTACTCAAGCACGCATGACCTCACAGCGTCCTTTAGCATCAGGAATAAATGGGCACTCACCCACCCTCTCCCAGGTGACCGTCACCTACCAAATGCCACACCTATGCTGCAAGAGGTGGGGCAAAGAACAGGACACCCAGCTTTCTTGAAACTTTCCTTCCTTCACTTTAGTAAATCCATTTCCTCTAGGTCTTTCTTGACTCTTCAACTTTTCATTTATTTATTCAGTAAATACTGATTGTATGAGTACAGTCAGACTCTGTGCTGGGCACTGGGGATACAGTGGAGGGCAGGGTTTGTGGGCCAACTACAAGTTGATGTCATGAGTGCTGTGAAGGTGCCATGGAGTGCCTAGGAGGGGATCTCAACCCAGGTGGACCCCAAATATCTTCTTGCCCTTCTCCTGACTCTAAGTATTGTCACTTTCTAAAACTCATTGATATGGTTTGGCTCTCTGTCCCCACCCAGATCTCATCTTGAATTGTACCCCCATAATTCCCATGTGTTGTGGGAGGCACTCAGTGGGAGATACTTGAATCATGGGGGCGGTTTCCCCCTTACTGTTCTTGTGGTAGTGAATAAGTCTCACAAGATATGACGGTTTTATAAGGGGAAACCTTTTCACCTGGTTCTCATTCTCTCTCTTGCTGCCTCCATGAAAGAAGTGACTTTCGCCTTCTGCCATGATTTTGAGACCTCTCTAGCCATGTGGAACCGTAAGTCCATTAAACCTCTTTCTTTTGTAGATTGCCCAGTCTCATGTCTTTATCAGCAGCATGAAAATGGACTAATATACTTATTTTTGTGCAAACCTAAAATGGCATTTATTGGCAGAATATTGGTGCAGGACAGGGATGGCCATGACCAGCAGACTGGCTGGATTGCAGTTGGCCCCAGCAGGAAGACTCTTAGAGTTGGTGATGAAAAGTTCACACTGTAGGTCAGTCAGTATCAAGAAGGTTCTAGCAGCTGGGAAGAGATGAAAACCCTGGTGGGCAGGTGACAGCTTGATAGGCAGGTGTTCCACGAATCCAGCAGTGGTCACGTGGATTCAGCCTCAGCATTCTGGGCCAGAACTAGGATGGGGCTTTGTCCAGAGAGACTGGGAGACTAAGCAGGGGATACAGGCACAGACACAGACATGGGCATGATGGGGAGGGGTGGTGGTCAGTGAAGGATTCCCTGAAGAAAGGACGTCTGAGCTGAAACCTGAAGGCTGACTCAGAAGTAACTAGACAAATAGAGGAGGAAATGATTCCAGGAAGAGGGAGCAGAATGTGAACCTCTAGAGAAGAAGCTACCAATGCCTGCTATCTGAACAGAATCAAGGAGTTCCCTTTCTACGGAGATTGAATGAGAGCTCAGAAACCTTACACACCTGGAGAGTTTGGCCAGGCCCTGACAGACATCAAGAAGTCTGCAAAGGGGACAGAATCCGGGAGTGAGGCTCCTTTCTACCCAAAGAGAATATTAATGACCTTTGCATGGTTGACTGGAAGGTTGTGAGGTGGCCAATTTTCAGGCTCTTCTCTCTCTTAGGGATAGCTAAGGTGATAGGAAAGAAAACAAGAGGCTCTTATATATTTTACTTCCACAAAGTAAAAGTGGAATCCCCCCATAATGGAATGTTTTTCCTTTAAACAGTCTTTTAGGGGTCGGGCGCGGTGGCTCAGGCCTGTAATCCCAGCACTTTGGGAGGCAGAGGCGGGTGGATCACGAGGTCAGGAGATGACCATCCTGGCTAACACGGTGAAACCCCGTCTCTACTAAAGATGCAAAAAATTAGCCGGGCGTGGCGGCAGGCGCCTGTAGTCCCAGCTACTCGGGAGGCTGAGGCAGGAGAATGGCGTGAACTCAGGAGGCGGAGCTTGCTGTGAGCCGAGATTGCCCAACTGCACTCCAGCCTGGGCAGAGCAAGACTCCGCCTCAAAAAAAAAAAAAAAATAGGCCGGACGCGGTGGCTGGCGCCTGTAATCCCAGCACTCTGGGAGGCCAAGGCGGCGGACCACGAGGTCAGGAGATCGAGACCATCCTGGCTAACACCATGGATCACGAGGTCAAGAGATTGAGACTATCCTGGCTAACACCGTGGATCACGAGGTCAAGAGATTGAGACCATCCTGGCTAACACGGTGAAACCCCGTCTCTACTAAAAAATACAAAAAAATTAGCCGGGTGTGGCAGCGGGCGCCTGTAGTCCCAGCTACAGGCTAGGACTGCCCGGAAGCTGAGGTAGGAGAATGGTATGAACCTGGGAGGCGGAGCTTGCTGTGAGCCGAGGTCGCGCCCCGGCACTCCAGCCTGGGCGACAAAGCAAGACTCCATCTCAAAAAAATAAAATAAAATAAAATAAAAAATAAACAGTATTTTAAAAATTTAAGAAAAGACAGATATTAAAAGCATTTCCCAGCTCTTTACTATTTTTGATGCTCTTCATTCCTTCCCGTAGATATGAATTTTCATATGGTATCATTTCCTCTCGACCTGAAGAACTTCCTTTAACATTTCTCTTAGGTGGATTTATTGATGACGATAAATCCAGTTTTTATTTGCCTAAAATATTTTTTACGTTCAATTTTAAAGGAATTTTTACTAGATATAGAATTCTAGTTTGACAGTTATTCTTTCAACAGTTTACAGGTGTGGTTCTGTTGTCTCTGGTCTCTCTTGTTTCTGGTGAGAAATGAGTTGTCATTCTTATCACTAGTTCACTGTATGTAGTGTTTTTCTTCCTTTTGTACTTTTTAAGATTTTGTCTTTCTCTTTTGTTTTCAGAAATTTAACTGATAATATGATTTTCTTTGTATTTATCCCACTTAAGGTTTGATGGACTTCTTAGGTCTGTAAGTTTATGTTTTTTTTTTTTTTTTTTTTTGAGGCGGAGTCTCACTCTGTCGCCCGGACTGGAGTGCAGTGGCCAGATCTCAGCTCACTGCAAGCTCCGCCTCCCGGGTTTACGCCATTCTCCTGCCTCAGCCTCCTGAGTAGCTGGGACTACAGGCGCCCGCCACCTCGCCCGGCTAGTTTTTGTATTTTTAGTAGAGACGGGGTTTCACCGTGTTAGCCAGGATGGTCTCGATCTCCTGACCTCGTGATCCACCCGTCTCGGCCTCCCAAAGTGCTGGGATTACAGGCTTGAGCCACCGCGCCCGGCAAGTTTATGTTTTAAATAAAATTTGGAAAAATTTTTGTCCGTGTTTCTCTAAGCATTCTTTCTATATAATTTTCTCTCTCATCTCTTTCTGGGATTCCAGTTGCTTGTATGTTAGACTTCATCTTGCAAATTGTTGAGAGTCTATTCATTCCTTTAAATTTTTTCCTTTGTGATTCAATTTGGATAATTTTTATTGACCTGTTGTTAACTTCACCAATTCTTACTTCTATAATACATTGTTTAATCTGTATTTCATCCAATGAGTTTTTAAAAATTTCACATATTAGAATTTTCAGTTTTGTAAGCCCCATTTGGTTCTTTATTAGCATTTCATTTCTCTCCAGAGGCATCTCATTCTTTCATCTATCATACCCATCCATAGGTGCTTTAATACATTTATTATAGTTATTTTAAAATCCTGTCTGCTGATTCCTGTATATGGGTTGCCAAGATGTCTGTTTCTATTGACTGTTTTCACTTGATTATGTGTGCCAGTTTCCTGCTTCTTCACAAGTTTAGTAAATACTTTTTATTGTATATTCATTATTGTGCATGTTACATTGTAGAGATTCTGGGTTGACCTATCTTACTCTGAGGAGAATAGAGTTTTGTTCCAGTTGGCAGTTACTGAAGGATCACCTTGTTTCTATGAATATTTCATTTAGACTCTGTATGGCAAGTCTATTTTACTCTGAATCCTAGGTTTAGGCCTTAGTCTTGAGATGTGGCTCTTATCCTAAGTTATGGCCCTTCCGGAGTTTCACTGTAAAACTAAGGCCCTCTGAATTAGTGAGATTTCTTCAAACTCAGTCTCCCCGGCACTAGACAGCAATGGAAATACCTGCACAGCCTTTCAGCCTCCCATTTGTTGCTTTCTACTGGATTTCTTGGACCTTTCCCTGAACATGTACAGTTCAGAGTCATCCAAGGATTTGAGGAGAATTTGCACACAGATTTTGGGCTTCTTCCTTTGAGACTCCTTCCTTTCTAGGATTTCTCTCTCAATATCCAGCTGTTTTGCCAGTCCCAAACTCTGACCTCTGATTCCTTAGCCCAGTAAGACTGGTGGTTTCTGCCTGAGCTCTATTTCCTTACACTACACCACACAATCCTTAGGGGAAAAATGGGATAAATATAGATCTTATCCGCTGTGTTTGTCTTCTTTTATTTTTATTTTTTTGGAGACAGAGTCTTGCTCTGTCGCCCAGGCTGTAGCATAGTGGTGCAATCTCGGCTCACAGCAAGCTCCACCTCCCGTGTTCACACCCCTCTCCTGCCTCAGCCTCCCGAGTAGCTGGGACTACAGGCACCTGCCACCATGCCCAGCTAATTTTTTGTATTTTTAGTAGAGACAGGGTTTCACCATGTGGCCAGGATGGTCTTGATCTCCTGACCTGGTGATCTGCCCACCTTGGCCTCCCAAAGTGCTGGGATTATAGGTATGAGCCACCACACCCAGCTTGTTTTTCTTCTTTTAAAGGTCAAATTCTCTTAAATTTCTGTATGTTCTTCACTTCTCTCCAATGCTTTCAAATAATTGTTTTGTTTTGTTTTTAATTTTGTCTGGAGTTTAAATGATCAACAGGAGAATTACTTCAATATAGAATTACTGGGACAGGGATAGCATGGAAGTTGATTTAATTCTGTGTATCTGACTTAAAAGGCTCTGATTCCAAAGCAAAAGTGGTAAGAATGCTCAAACAACTTTTTTTTTTTTTTTTTTTTGAGACGGAATCTGGCTCTGTCTCCGAGGCTGGAGTGCAGTGGCGGGATCTCAGCTCACTGCAAGCTCCGCCTCTCGGGTTTATGCCATTTTCCTGCCTCAGCCTCCCCAGTAGCTGGGAATACAGGCGCCCGCCACCTCGCCCGGCTAGTTTTTCGTGTTTTTTTTTTTTAGTAGAGACGGGGTTTCATCGTGTTAGCCAGGATGGTCTCGATTTCCTGACCTCGTGATCCGCCCGTGTTGGCCTCCCCAAGTGCTGGGATTACAGGCTTGAGCCACCGTGCCCGGCTCAAGCAACTTACTTGCATAGTAGGGGAGTTTAAGAGCCAAACCCGCCCTTTTCATAGAGTCTAAAATTGGCATTCAGGACAGTGAGCATGGAGAGCAGTTAGGAGGCTGCGGTCTTTGTGTAGGCGTGTGTTGAAGGCTCATTTTATTTTATTTTATTTTATTTATTTTTTTGAGACGGAGTCTTGCTCTGCCACCCAGGCTGGAGTGCAGTGGCCGGATCTCAGCTCACTGCAAGCTCCGTCTCCCGGGTTTATGCCATTCTCCTGCCTCAGCCTCCCGAGTAGCTGGGACTACAGGCGCCCGCCTCGTCGCCCGGCTAGTTTTTTGTATTTTTAAGTAGAGACAGGGTTTCACCGTATTAGCCAGGATGGTCTCGATCTCCTGACCTCGTGATCCGCCCGTCTCGGCCTCCCAAAGTGCTGGGATTATAGGCTTGAGCCACCGCCCCGGCCGAAGGCTCATTTTAGAGGGATGGTGATGGTAACAGGGATGGTACAGGAAGGTTCAGCTGGACACGAAAGACCTGGGTCTCACTGAACAAGGAGGAAAAAGGAGAAGGAAGAGACAGAAATGACTCCTCGGTTTTGATCTTGAAAGACAGAAGGGCACAACTCTTGAGAAAGGCATGGAAATTGGGAAGGGTTTTTACAGGTGAAGGTGATGAATAGTTCATGGGGAGGAGGCAGTGTTGAAGGTCAGTTAGGGTGGAGGTAGTGATCTTTTTTTTGGGAGAGTGTAGACAGAGCCATGTGGAGACCTGGGGACTGATCCTGGGCAAATACTGCTATTTAGAGGATGGAAGAAGAAAGTAGAACTTTGAGAGAACCTTCTCTGGAACTAATCTAGAAGAGGCTCGGAAAGGTAGAAGGGGATCTATAGGAGAATCTGTTAAGAATAAGGAGACCCGGAGAGTGGGGAAAGCTCAGAGGCCTAAAGTGGAGGAGTAGGGACAAGAAAAGACCATTAGAGGCAAGCAGGTGGTTAGCAGTGACAGTGGTGAGAACAGAAGTCATCGTAGGTTAAATAGGAAGTGAGATTAATTACTTTAAAAAAATTGTCTGCCTTTAATGCAGCCCTATCCCTCATCCCCCAGCTCTGCCAATCTCAGGTCAGGCTCCTTGTTGCCTCTGGGAGACTGGCAGTTGCAGTGGTTGCCAAGTGGCATTTACAGGCTCAGCTTCCTGAGGATTAACCACCCAGAAGAGGATTCGGCTCTGAGGACAGAGACGAGCACACCAGTTGAGCAGCCTAACCTCCCCATGTTTAGAAGATAAATACTTCCCATCCCGGAATTTTAATTTGAGCTTTCCAACCTTTCCTGCTTTCCAAACATTTGGCTAAGATGATGGATAACGTTTAATTGTATACCTGTCTTCCTCAAAGCATTTTAAACAACCTTCTCCCAGGATCCAAATTGGCTGGAGATAAGGCAGAAGGGAGACTTTCGTTCCTTAAGCACCATTTTCCCTTTTACAATCTCATCATCAGCTTTTTGGAGCTGGTCTCAGGTGACATTAACGTAGAGCTGGCTGTGGACACAGCAGGTTCTGGGCCCTTATTAGGGTGCCCCTCCCAAGCTAAAAGACTAAGGCATGAGTTAACTGAGAATAAGGAGGAGAAAAGAGGAGCTGGAGATGCTTTCTGGCATCCAGTTTGATGAATGGAGAGGTCATTAAGCAAGATGGAGAATATAGGAGGAATGATGTGTTTGGAGAAGATCATGACCTCAGTTCTGAACTGTTTGGTTGGAGAAGCCTGTGAGATCCAGATGCTACCCAGTAGTCAATGTTATCTATGAGTTAGGGTTCAGAAGAGAGCTCAAGGGTGGGGATAAAGAGTAACTGGGACATAGACTGTTGGGCGTGGTGTCTCTGATGCTTGGTTGAATTGCTCCAGTCCTTCCCATGGATTAAAGAATGCTGTCCTAAACAGCCTGGATGGAGAACCACTCTAAGCAGAATTTTCAGAATTGAAAAAGCCCCCAGCAGAGAGTCAGGATAGATGGGTTCTAATTTCAGCTCCGTTTTGACTTACAGTGTGACCCAAAGCAAATAGCTTCTTGTCTCTGGGACTTGATTTTCTCATTTGTAAAATGAGGGGGTCAGCTTTCGTCATCTTCCTCTGCTAGCACCTAGGTGTCCATAGCAGTATCTTAAAGGGGTCTGCAAATGAGGTAGGTTAGAAGGAATGGGACACCTTGACAGAATGCAATCAGGCCTTAGAGCCTTAGAAAGAAACTTGGAGTGGTATCCTTGAGATCAATGGAAGGAAATAGTACTTTTACCAACTTGCTGAGTACTTACAACGCACCAGTCACAGAGGAGGGCCCTCTGCTTCCATCATGTTTCATCCTCACAATGCTGAGCTTCTGTGGCTTAGAGAGTAAAGGAGTTAGGATTCAAATCCAGGGCTTCCTAATTCCACACCAGTGCTGGTCAACACCAGGTATGAAAGAAAGAAAAAGCTGAGAAGAGGGGTGGGAGCCAGAGGATCATTTGTCATAAAACCTGTCTTTTCCTTTGATCCTGTTTATTTTGTTTTATTTTTAAATTTAATTTAATTCAATTTAATTTTATTATTTATTATATTTTATTTTTGGGATGGAGTCTCGCTCTGTTGCCCAGGGCTGGAAGGCAGTGGCATGATCTTGGCTTACTGCAAGCTCCGCCGCCCGGGTTCACGCCATTCTCGCCTCAGCCTCCAGAGTAGCTGGGACTACAGGTGCCCACGACGATGCCCAGCTAATTTCTTTTTGTATTTTTAGCAGAGACGGGGTTTCACTGTGTTAGCCAGATGGTCTCGATCTCCTGACCTCGTGATCCGCCTGCCTTGGCCTCCCAAAGTGCTGGGATTATAGGCATGAGCCACCGCACCTGGCCAATCCTGTAAACATTTTTTGATGTTGTACAGGTAACCAGTAATATAATTTAAAGAATTATAGTTTCAATTTTATTTTAGATTCAGGGGCTACATGAGTAGGTTTGTTCCATGGGTATATTGCATGATGCTGAGGTTTGTGGGTATGACTGATCCCGTTACCCAGGTGGTGAGCATAGCAGTCAAAAGTTAGTTTTTCAACCCTTTTCTCGCCAACTCTTTCCTCCTCTAGTAGTCCCCAGTGTCTATTGTTGTCATTATGTCCATGTGTACCCAATATTTAGTTCCTTGTTATAAGTGAGAACATACGCTATTTTGTTTTCTGTTCCTGCATTAATTTACTTAGGATAATGGCCTCCAGGTGCATCTATGTTGCTGGAAGAACATAATTTTGTTCTTTTTTTGATGGCTGTGTAGTATTCTATGGTGTATATGTACCACATTATCTTTATCCAGTCCACCACTGATGGACACTCAGGCTGATTCTATGTCTTTACTATTGTGAATAGGGCTGCATGTGTCTTTTGGTAGAGTGGTTTATTTTCCTTTGGATATATACCCAGTCATGAGATTTCTGAGTTGAATGGTAGTTATAAGATTTTTGAGAAATCTCCAAACTGCTTTCCACCGTGGCTGAGCTAATTTACATTCCCACCAACAGTGTGTACATGATCCCTTTCTCCATAGCCTTGTCAGCATCTGTTTTTTGACTGTTTAATAACAGTCTTCTGCTTGTTGTGAGATGGCATCTCAATTTGGTTTTGATTTGCATTTCTCTAATGATTAGTGATATTGAGCATTTTTTTCATATGTTTGTTGGCCACTTACATGTCTTCTTTTGAAAAGTATCTGTTCGGCCGGGCGCGGTGGCTCAAGCCTGTAATCCCAGCACTTTGGGAGGCTGAGACGGGCGGATCACGAGGTCAGGAGATCGAGACCATCCTGGCTAACACGGTGAAACCCCGTCTCTACTAAAAAATACAAAAAACTAGCCGGGCGAGGTGGCGGGCGCCTGTAGTCCCAGCTACTCCAGAGGCTGAGGCAGGAGAATGGCGTAAACCCGGGAGGCGGAGCTTGCAGTGAGCTGAGATCTGTCCACTGCACTCCAGCCCGGGCTAGAGCGAGACTCCGTCTCAAAAAAAAAAAGAAAAGTATCTGTTCATGTCTTTTGCCCACTTTTTAAATGGGGTTCTTTTTTGCTGGTTGAATTGTCTAAGTTCCTTACAGATTCTGGATGTTAGACCATTGTTGGATGCATAGTTTTGCGAATATTTTCTCCCATTCTGTAGGTTGTCTGTTTACTTTGTTGATAGTTTCTTTTGCTGTGCAGAAGCTCTTTCACTTAATTAGGTCCCACCTTTCAATTTTTGTTTTTGTTGCAATTGCTTTTGAGGACTTAGTCATAAATTCTTTCTTAAGGCTGATGTCCATAATGATGTCACCTACGTTTTTTTCTAGGATTCTTATATTTAAATATTTACATTTAAATCTTTAATTTTTTACATTTAAATCTTTAATCCATCTTGCGTTAATTTTTGTGTATGGTAAAAGGGGTCTAGTTTCATTCTTCTGCATGACTAGCCAGTTATCCCAGCACCATTTATTGAATGGGGGAGTGCTTTCTCCATTGCTTATTTTCGTTAACTTTGTTGAAGAACAGATGGCTATAGGTGTGTGGCTTTATTTTTGGGTTCTGTATTTTGTTCCATTGGTTTATGTGTCCTCCTTTCGTACCAGCACCATGTTGTTTTGGTTACTATAGCCTTATAGTATAGTTTGAAGTGGAATAATTAGATGCCTCTGGCTTTGTTCTTTTTGCTTAGGATTGCTTTGGCTATTTGGGCTCCTTTTTAGTTCCACATGAATTTTAGAATAGTTTTTTTCTAATTCTGTAAAAAATGACATTGGTAGTTTGATAGGAATAGCATTGAATCTGTAGATTGCTTTGGGCACTATGGGCATTTTAACAATATTGATTCTTCTAATCCATGAGAATGGAATGTTTTTCCATTTGTATCATCTCTGATTTCTTTCAGCAGTGTTTTGTAGTACTCTTTGTAGAACTATAGATTATTTCAATTCCTTGTTTAAATGTATTCCTAGGTATTTCTTTTTGTTGATTTGGCTCTCAGCTTGAACGTTAATTGTTGTATAGAAATGCTACTAAGTTTTGTACATTGATTTTGTATCCTGAAACTTTACTGAAGTCATTTATCAGTTCTAGGAGCCTTTTGGCAGAGTCTTCAGAGTTTTCTAGGTATAGAATCATATTATCTATGAAGAGAAATAGTTTGACTTCTTTTCCTTTTACTTTTTTCTCTTGCCTAATTGTTCTGGCTAAAACTTCCAGTACTATGTTGAATACAAGTGGTGAGAGTGTGCATCTTTGTCTTGTTCTAATTCTCAAGAGAAATGCTTCCAGCTTTTGCCCATTCAGTATGATGTTAGATATGGGTTTGTCATAGATGGCTCTTACTGTTTTGAGACATGTTCCCTTCAATGCCTAATTTGCTGAGGGTTTTTGTCATGAAGTGTTGTTGGATTTTATTAAAAAAATTTTCTGTGTCTATTGAAATGGTCATATAGTTTTTGTTTTTAATCCTATTTATGTGGTGAATCATATTGATTGATTTGCATATGTTGAACTAACTTTGCATTCCAGGAATGAAGCCTATTTGATTGTGGTGAATTAACTATATGATAGCTGCTGGATTCAATTGGCTAGTATTTTGTTCAGGATTTGTGTCTATGTTCCTTAGGAATATTGGCCTGTAGTTTTCTTTTTTTGTTGTGTGTCTGCCAGGTTTTGGTATCAGGGTAATGCTGGCTTCCTGGAATCAATGAGTAATTCCTCCTCATCAAGTTTTTGAAATAGTTTTAGTATAATTGGTACCAGCTCTTCTTTGTATCTCTGGTAGAATTTGGCTGTGAATCCATCTGGTCTGGGGATTTTTGTGTGTGGGTAGGTGTTTTCATTATTGATTCAATTTTGGAATTTGATATATTGGTTTATTAAGAATTTCAATTTCTTCCTGATTCAATCTTGGGAAGTTGTATATTTCCAGAAATTTATCCATTTCCTCTAGATTTTCTAGTTTGTGTGCATAGAGGTGGTCATAATAGTTTCTGAGGATATTATGTATTCCTGTAGGATTGTTTGTAATGTCACCTTTGTTCTTTCTGATTGTGCTTATTTGGATCTTCCCTCTTTTTTTCTTTGTTAATCTAACTAATGGTCTGTCAATATTGCTTAACCTTTCAGAGAATCAACTTTTGGTTGTATTGGTTCTTTGTATAAATTTTGGGGTCTCACTTTCACTCAGTTTTGTTATGATTATAGATATTTCTTTTCTTCTGCTAGCTTTGGGGTTAGTTTGTTCTTGTTTTTCTAGTTCCTCTAGGTGTGATGTTAGAGCATTAATTAGAGAGCTTTCTAAGCCGTTGAGGTAGGCATTTGGTGTTATAAACTTTCCTCTTAACACTGCTTTTATTGCATCCCAGAGATTTTGGTATATTGTGTCTCTGTTTTCATTTATTTCAAATATTTTTAAATCTCTGCCTTAATTTCATCGTTTACCCAAAAGCCATTCAAGAGCAAGGTGTTTAATTTCCATGTAATTGTGTGGTTTTGAGAGATCTTCCTGGTATTGATTTCTACTTTCATTCCACTGTGGTCCAAGAGTATGGTTAGCATGATTTCAATTTTTTTGAATTTATTGAGACTTGCTGGCCAAACATGTGGTCAGTCTTGGAGTATGTTCCATCTGCTGATAAGAATGCATATTCTGTGACTGATGAATAGAATTGATACTACAGGCCAGGCGCAGTGGCTCATGCCTGTAATCCCAGCACTTTGGGAGGCCAAGGTGGGTGGATCACTTGTGGTCAAGAGTCGGAGACCAGTCTGGCCAACATGGTGAAACCCCATTTCTACTAAAAATACAAAAAAAAAAAAAAAAAAAAATAGCTGGGCGTGGTGGCGGGTGCCTGTAATCCCAGCTACACAGGAGGCTGAGGCAGGAGGAGAATCACTTGAGCATGGAGGCAGAGGTTGCAGTGAGCTGAGATCACACCATTGTACTCCAACCCGGGCAACAAGGGTGAAACTCTGTCTAAATAAGTAAACAAATAAATAATAATGACAAAGATAATACACTTTCTAAAAGGAAGGTCTCTTCGTAGAGATACTCAGGAAATACTTAGAAAACATCCCTCTTAAAAAAAACTCTAGTCCTTTTTCAGATAAGGAAAGGATCACCCAACCCAATTCTAGTATAATGACAACTTCTAACTTCTAGGACCATTAGAGGTCCTGCCCCAATTCCTCTCCCGCCTCTAATCCAACAAGACTGAGTACAGAAATTAGGGTGGGTCTGAGCTGATCCTGGGCAGAAAGATGGTTAAAGGGCTCCATTAGTGGGCTATAAAAGGCTGGGTGAGATATAAGGTAGTGGAATAAGTTGGTGTTACTGTGTAGGAACCAGGCAGGACATTATAGAAAAAAGCACATTGTGTGACACATATTTTGCACTTAATAAACGTTAGAGACCATATCCATGAAGGCAGGGTCAGTGGGGGTACAGTCACCACCATATCTCTGGGGGCTGGCAAGATACCTAGCACATAATAGTTGCTTAATAAATATTTACTGACTAAATAAATGAATACATAAAGTCAGGCCAAAGCTGTTCATCTCTTCAGAGATACAGCCCAATGAACTGGTTAAAAACACAGACTGTGGAGCTGAACTGCTTGTGTTTATAGCCTGGTATTGACCAGCTGGGAAACCTTGGGAAAACTACTTAACCACTCTGGGCCCCAGTTTCTTCGTCTGAAAAACAGAAGTGATAATACAAGTAACTCTCTCAAAAAGTTGTGGTGTGGCTTAGATGAGTTAATATCTGTGATATGCCTAGAATAGTCCCTGGCATATAAGAGCCATATAATGGTTTGCTATTATTACTATCTCTTTGAGAGAAATATGTGCATTTTAAATGAGATGCAAGGCCAGGCGCTGTGGCTCATGCCTGTAATCCTAGCACTTTGGGAGGCCGAGGCAAATGGCTCACAAGGTCAAGAGATCGAGACCATCCTAGCCAACATGGTGAAACCCTGTCTCTACTAAAAATACAAAAATTAGCTGGACATGGTGGCATGTGCCTGTAGTCCCAGCTACTCAGGAGGCTGAGGCAGGAGAATCACTTGAATCCAGGATATGGAGGTTGCATTGAGCCAAGATTATACCACTGTACTCCAGCCTGGAGACAGAGCGAGACTCTGTCTAAAAAAAAAAAAAAAAGACTCAAAATGAGATAACTGGGTTTAGCCCAAACAAGAAATCGTTAATGACTGAATTCCAATCTTTCAAAAATATACCAAAAATGCAATGTCAACCCAAATCCCACTTCAGGTTCTATGTTTCTGGGACTGAGAGAAGATTTAGAAAAATTGGATGAGCAGAGTAGCTCTTGGTCCCAAGCAGCTAGCAAAATGATTGTCTTCTGTTTTCTTTTTTTTTTTTTTTTTTTTTGAGGCGGAGTCTCGCTCTGTCGCCCGGACTGGAGTGCAGTGGCCGGATCTCAGCTCACTGCAAGCTCCGCCTCCCGGGTTTACACCATTCTCCTGCCTCAGCCTCCCGAGTAGCTGGGACTACAGGCGCCCGCCACCTCACCCGGCTAGTTTTTGTATTTTTAGTAGAGACGGAGTTTCACTGTGTTAGCCAGGATGGTCTCGATCTCCTGACCTCGTGATCCGCCCGTCTAGAGCGAAGAAGCTTGAGGGATGACCACACCAAGTCTCGTGTGGAGGGTAGGAGAGAGAAGGTAGCTCAAAGTGATGATTATCCAACTGCCTTGAACACAGTCTGTACCTTCCTGTTGGCCCAAGACTTGAGAGAAATTTTCACAGCAATGGAGCCTTGCATAATTAGATAGATACTCTTCCTCTGCAGATTTTCATTAAATGAGAGGATCATACATGGCTAAGAACAGAAGTTAGGAGTTAGGATAGAGACGTGTTCTTCACCATTAATCCTGTCTATAATAAAGTGTGTTGCACTACTTGTCTCAATCTGGGTTCAATCAGGGAAGCCGAACCATTGTGAGTATTGTGGATTAAGGAGTTTGTTAGAGGAACTAGACCTTATGTAATTGTGAGAGAATCTGGGAAAACGCAGGTTTGTGAAGGGAAGTTGAAGAATCAGAGGAAGAGTCACTCACTGGCCCCTGTGCTGGCAAATGAACTGAAACTTGCAGGGAAATCTGGAAGCCAGGCACGTTCTACCATTGACGTAGAAGTCCATGGAAGGTGGACTCAGAGTGGCCTCTGTAGATTTGAAGTAAACTGTCTGATGATGGGGCCTGGGCTTACTACTGGTCAGCAAGGTTGGCAATCAGGAAAGAGCTAGAAGGAGAGCTAGCCACAGAGTGGGGTGCCTGCCTACACCTCTGTGGTGTCTCTCACTTCCTTTGACATATGACAAATGCAGAGCTTGATGACCGTAGCTTCTGTCCCCCACCTCTCACTCAGCTTTTCCTCTGACCCAGGACCATACAGGTTCAGGGGTTTTGTGAGAGAGTTCTCAACATAGCCAAGTTGATGATAGAACCATTGAGCACATTATTATAGTGATGTAATATACTTGACAGCTGCTTTGGTTTGTTTTTATATTTACTAATTCGTATTTTGCCTCATTTCAAAGTAGGATTTTTGAAGCAGCTTAGAGAAACATTAGAAATTGAGTGAAATTGTAAAAGGAAGTGATGGAGGCAGCGAAAAATGTATAGGGCAATAAAATAATTCAAACATGGTGTCAGTATTCAAGAAATCCATTTAAGAGCCTGTTTCATTGCAGATGGGGTGATGGATTGGGCTCAGAGTATCCTCAGAGCCAAAGCAAATATTTTGTGACAAGGATCATCACAAGGGGAGTGGCAAAGATTTTCCTGGTCCTGTGAACTAAGGGAAATATCTCCTACGGGTCCTTAAAAAATATCCCTTTATAAGGTGTCTTGGAACCATTCAATGAAATCTGTGCTCTGAGGAATTAAAACAAAGAAGACGTGGCATGTGCTCCAGGCTTTCCTGGCCTCATCCAGACCCTATCCTGCCATAAAGTGGCCAGGAGACAATTTCTAAACATTACAGCTACATGAATGGATGGTTTGTATATTCTTCAAGCTAGGAGTTGATGAGTTTTTTTTTTTCTTCTTTTCTTTTTTTTTTGGAGATGGAGTCTCGCTCTGTTGCTCAGGCTGGAGTGCAATGGCATGATCTTGGCTCACTGCAACCTCTGCCTCCCAGATTCAAGCAATTCTGCTGCCCGAGTAGCTGAGATTACAGGTGTCCCCCACCATGCCTGGCTAATTTTTGTATTTTTAGTAGGGACACGGTTTCATCATGTTGGCCAGGCTGGTCATGAACTCCTGACCTCAGGAAATCTGTCCGCCTTGGCCTCCCAAAATGCTGGGATTACAGGCGTGAGCCACCGTGTGCAGCCGATGACCTTCTTCTGTAAAGGGCCAGACAGTAAATATTTTAGGCTTTGCAGGTCACTAGGTCTCTGTTACAGCTACTTAGCACTGTCATTATAGCATAAATGCAGCCATAGAGAGTCTGTAAACAAATGAGTGTGGCTGGGTTCCAATAAAACTTTATTAAGGAACACTAAAACTTAATTCTAATTTCCATGTGTCGCAAAATATTAATTCTTCTTTACAGTTATTTCCAGCCATTTAAAATTGTAAAAACCATTCTTAGCTGTAGACGGTAGCCATACAAAAACAGGCAGCAGGCTGGATTTGGCCCATATGCCATGGTTTGCTCACCCCTGTTTCAGGTGGTTCTCCATAACTGATTAACCCATTTCCTGTTTAGAAGAAAAAGTACAGCTCACAACCAGCGCTCATTTAATTTGACATAAACACGGTCTTTGATGCCGAAGCAAAGCTGGCTGATTTTCATTGTGAAAATAAAATATGAAAACTTGGAGTTATTTCTAAGCAGAACTTGTCTCTAATCCTAATGTAACGGAAATGTATATGATGTTACACTAGGATTAGAGACGAGTATTCTCGGGGCAAATGGAAATGAGTTAAGAAAGTGGGAGGTAAGAGTGTCTTAGTCCATCTGGGCTGCTATAACAAAACACCATAAGCTGGGTACCTTATAAACAACAGAAATTTACAACTGACAGTTTTACAGGCTGGGAAGTCAAGATCAAGGAGCATTCAGGGTCTGGCAAGGGCCCACACTCTGCTTCATAGATAGCTTCTTCTCGCTGCATCTTCATGTAGCAGAAGGGGCAAACAAGCTCCCTTGAGCCTCTTTTATAAGGAGCTCTGCCCTCATAACCTAATCACCTGTCAAAGGCCCTACCTCTTAATAGCATAACCTTGGGGGTTAGAATTTCTACATATGAATTTGAGGATGGGGCAGAACATAAACATTCCGACCACAGCAGGGAGTTTGAGATTCGTTTGAGTAACACTAGCCACTATATCAGACAAAACTCAAAATTTCAGTGACTTCCTGAGTCTATTTCTGCTCATGTAAAGTCTGATCAGGTATTTCTGATGAGTGGGCAGCATTCCTCTGAAAGGTGACTTGGGACCTGGGCTCCAATCACCTGTGGCTCCACACCTAGTCAGCAGATGGGGGAAGACAAGGTCGTGGTGGGCCTGCTTCTCAACCTCATTAGCCCAGAGGTGACACGTACAACTGGGCTATATTTAGATGCAAGGAGTGAGAAAGACATTACCTGTCTGGCAAGCCACTTTCTGGTACTGATGCTCCCCTGCAGAAGGGAGCTCATGTCCGTGGTGTTGTTATCTGTCCTTGTCATGGGAGTGTTCTTTAGAAATAACCTGAGTGTAGATAAGGATGCTGATTGAGTGCGGTTCTGTGAGCCAAGCCAAGTGGAGAGAGGACATTCTTTTACAAAAACTAAAGCTACGAACCAGGCTACACACCTGGGATACGTAGAAGGCCAAGATTTCCATTTGAAAATGCTCTTGTTTTGGGTATGCCCCAGTACAAGTGCCAGCAAGTAGAGGGTAGAAGCCTCAGCATTCTCTACTCAAAAGCATGACTGTAACATATTTTGTCTGGAAAAGTTTCAAAGAGTTTGTCCAATTGACCAATAGGGCTATAGAAAATCATCAACAAAGAATCCAAGGAACAGATAATATTAAGCAACGTGGCTGGGCGTGGTGACTCACGCCTATAATCCCATCACTTTGGGAGGCCGAGGCTAGTGGATCACCTGAGGTCAGGAGTTGGACCAAAAATGTCTCTATGTCTCTAGATGTGGCCAAATGTTTTCTGGGGGAGAAAATTGCCCCAGGTTGGGAATTACTGTGTAATGGAATTATAGAAGCTGTCGAATAAAATTGTTGAATATGAATGCACTAAATGTCACAAGACCAAAGCCATAAATGACAATGTTGGTTTTACAGGGGTTGGTCCTGGCCTATTCTTTCTGACAATGAGTTGGGCTGGTCTGTTGAGAACCTCTCTTGATAAAAGATGCTAACACCCATTCAGCTGCACAGACATGCTAACTGCCTTTAATGTATTCCTTTCAACTCTCAATTGCAGGGCATTCGGCTACACATCCCAAAGTGGTTTCATGTAAATAAATTTAAAGTAACTAAAACAAAGAGATCACTTGACCTCACCTGGCTCAAGGGATCTTCCCATCTCAGCCTCCTATAGCTGGGACTACAGGCACATGCCACCATGCCCAGCTAATTTTTAAATATTTTGTAGAGAAGAGGTTTTGTCAGACGGGGTTTTCTCAGGCTGCACACTGTTAAAAGGGCAAATTATTGTGCTATGTGAATTAGATGTGGAAAGTTGGGGAGAGGAGGGAGGGAGGGACAGAGAGACAGAGGCAGAGAGAGAGAGAGAGAGAGAGAATGAGGAAATGGATATGGTGCTTTATTTGCTTCCCTTTCTAGTTACTGTCTCATGCGTCCGTATCAAGAGACCACCAAACAGGCTTTGTGTGAGCAACAAGGCTGTTTATTTCACGGGTGCAGGTGGGCTGAGTCCGAAAAGAGAGTCAGGATTATCATTAGTTCTTAACAGGTTTTGGGATAGGCGGTGGAGTTAGGAGCAATGTTTTGCGGGAAGGGGGTGGATCTCACAAAGTACATTCTCAAGGGTGGGGAGAATTACAAAGAACCTTCTTAAGGGTGGGGGAGATTATAAAGAATCTTCTTAAGGGTGGGGGAGATTACAAAGTACATTGATCAGTTAGAGTGGGGCAGAAACAAATCACAATGGTGGAATGTCATCAGTTAAGGCTATTTTCACTTAATATGTGGATCTTTTTTTTTTTTTGGAGATGGAGTCTCGCTCTGTCGCCCAGGCTGGAGTGCTGTGGCGCAATCTCCTCTCACTGCAAGCTCCGCCTCCCGGATTCATGGCATTCTCCTGCCTCAGCCTCCCGAGTAGTTGGGACTACAGGCGCCTGCCGCCACGCCCGGCTAATTTTTTGCATTTTTAGTAGAGACGGGGTTTCACCGTGTTAGCCAGGATGGTCTCCATCTCCTGACCTCGTGATCCACCCGCCTCGGCCTCCCAAAGTGCTGGGATTACAGGCTTGAGCCACCGCGCCCGGCCAATATGTGGATCTTCAGTTGCTTCAGGCCATCTGGATGTATACGTGCAGGTCACAGGGGATAGGATGGCTTAGCTTGGGCTCAGAGGCCTGACAGTTACCTGGAGATCACTGAAGATCCCTCCACTGGTTTTGATGGACCGATAGGTTTGGGGCTGCGACCTGTGCTTTGCTGAAAACTTGCCTGGCTCCAAAGTCAGACAGATGCCAAGTGAGGTCAAAAGCAGGTGCTGCATAAACCAGGACTTCCTCTCCATGGATGGCAAGGCTGGCATTGCAATAGCAATGTAGGCTGATGCCCTGACTTTCTGAGAGTGAGGTGGCAGAGGTAGAAGTCCCAGGAAGGCAGGGCCTAGTAGGCAAAGTGAATAATGAGGTTTCTACTTCAGGAGTACACTCTCCTAAGCAAGAGGGACAGAGGACAAGCTCAAGGCCTGGCTCAGAGCCAGGTGCTTGGGAGAGGACTAGAGTCTCATGGGAGTGGTGATGATGGTGTCAGCACTTAAAGTATGATTTTTCTATTGTCAAAATTGCCTTCCAAGGCCCTGAATTTTCCCACAAAGTCTAACATTTAGGATAACCATATCCCACCCTATTTAGAAATTCTATTTTGCTCACTAACATTTAAGAGCTACTAATATGGTGGCACAGCACTGCAAGTGTAATGTATGCCACTAAATTTTACTCTTAAAAATGAGTAAAATTTTAAATGTGATTTTTATGTTATGTGTGTTTTATTACAAGAAAAATGATAAATTGAGGTAAAATATAAAAGTGCATACTTATGTTACATTTATTTTACCACTACCAAAAAAAAAAAAAAAAAAATCACTGAACTGGACTACAGGATGTGAACTCTCTGTGGATGTGGGCATTTAAAGAATTACCCTTTTAGTCTCTAACAGTAGGGTGGGTGGACAATTCCAAAGAGCTTTTTCTTGTCTGCAGGAGTTATTCTATCCTGCTTTTTTTTTTTTTTTTTTTTTTGACGGAGTCTGCAACCTCTGCCTCCCAGTTTAAGTGATTATTGTGATTCAGCCTCCTGAGTAGCTTGGACTACAGACACGCACCACCATGCCTGGCAATTTTTTGTATTTTTAGTACAGACAGGGTTTCACCTTGTTGGCCAGGCTGGTCTTGAACTCTTGACCTCAAGTGGTCCACCTGCCTCAGCCTCCCAAAGTGCTGGGATTACAGGTGTGAGCCACCGCACCCGGCCCTCATTCTGGCTTTTTTCTCTTTGAACTTTTTGCTATGGAAATTAAAAACAAAAACAAAACACTCAAATAGTGAAGAGAATCCAGCAATGGACCGTCTTTGAGTATGGGACCCAGCTTCAACAACCATTAAGGTGTTTTTTTTTTTTTCTTTTTTTTTGGAGATGGAGTTTCACTCTGCTGCAAAGGCTGGAGTGATCTCGGCTCACTGCAGCCTCTGCCTCCTGGGTTCAAGCGATTCTTCTGCCTCAGCCTCCCTGGTAGCTGGGACTACAGACATGTGCCACCACACCCGGCTTATTTTTTGTGTTTTTAATAGAGACGGGTTTTCACCATGTTGACCAGTCTGGTCTTGAACTCCCGACCTTAAGTGATCCACCTGCCTCGGCCTCCCAAAGTGCTGGGATTACAGGCATGAGCCACTGCACCTGGCATGTTGTTATTGTTAATATACCCCTCCAATGTTTTTCAGAATTCTCTCAGTCCATCCAGGGCATGGCAGGAAAAGCTCAAGCAGGGGTCTAAGGCGTGAGTGGGTGAAACCTACTGTGCAGAAAGGTAGATGAAAAATGATCTGAGCTGGGAATAGAGTGAATGCAGGTAGTCACTGGGCAATGGGATGTAGAACCCCAGCTCTATATATCACCCAGCTCCTGAATCTAGACACTTTCAACTTAAAGTGTGGTCTTGGGATTGGCAGCATCCATACAACCTGGAAGGTTGCCAGCCTTGCAGAACCTCAACCCCTGCCCAGACCTGCTGAATCGAAAACTCTGCGGGTGGAGCTCAGAAACCTGTTTTCACACACCCTTCTGAGATTCTATTGCCTGCTCAAATTAGAGAGCATCTTAAACAGCAAGTGAGCTGTATGGGAATGTAGGATGATAGCCCCAACTACATGATTCATAACAAGTTGCTGATAGATGAATAAAGGAAAAGGCAGTTGGAATAAATGAGCAGTTGGAGTAAAATTACTGTATTATTGGGGGAATAAATGAGCAGTTGAAGTAAAATTACTGTATTATTTATTCATTTATTTAACACACATTTGTTGGGCCAGGTGTTATTCTGGCACTGTGGATATAACTATAAAGAAAATGGCCGGGCGCGGTGGCTCAAGCCTGTAATCCCAGCACTTTGGGAGGCCGGGACGGGCGGATCACGAGGTCAGGAGATCGAGACCATCCTGGCTAACACGGTGATACCCCGTCTCTACTAAAAACTACAAAAAAAAACTAGCCGGGCGACGAGGCGGGCGCCTGTAGTCCCAGCTACTTGGGAGGCTGAGGCAGGAGAATGGCGTAAACCCGGGAGGCGGAGCTTGCAGTGAGCTGAGATCCGGCCACTGCACTCCAGCCTGGGTGGCAGAGCGAGACTCCGTCTCAAAAAAAAAAAAAAAACTACAAAAAACTAGCCGGGCGAGGTGGCGGCGCCTGTAGTCCCAGCTACCCGGGAGGCTGAGGCAGGAGAATGACATGAACCCGGGAGGCGGAGTTTGCAGTGAGCTGAAATCCGGCCACAGCACTCCAGCCTGGGTGACAGGGCGAGACTCCGTCTCAAAAAAAAAAAAAAAAAAAAAAGAAAATGGACAAAAACTCTTGGCCTTGTTCTCGTGGGGAAACTTAATAATTGAAATAAAAAAATAAAAGATGTGGGCCAGGCACGGTGGCTCATGCCTGTAATCCCAGCACTTTGGGAGGCCAAGGCAGGTAGATCACGAGGTCAGGAGTTCAAGACCAGCCTGGCTATCATGGTGAAACCCCAACTCTACTAAATATACAAAAATTAGCAGAGCATGGTGGCATGCGCCTGTAATCCCAGCTGCTGGGGAGGCTGAGGCAGGAGAATCGCTTGAACCCGGTTGTCAGAGGTTGCAGTGAGCTGAGATTGCACCACTGCACTCCAGCCTGGGTGACACAGTGAGACTCTGTCTAAAAAAAGTTCTGAGTGAGAAAATGACAATTCTTTTTTTTTTTTTTTTTTTTTTTGAGGCGGAGTCTCGCTCTGTCGCCCGGACTGGAGTGCAGTGGATCTCAGATCACTGCAAGCTCCGCCTCCCGGGTTTACGCCATTCTCCTGCCTCAGCCTCCCGAGTAGCTGGGACTACAGGCGCCCGCCACCTCACCCGGCTAGTTTTTGTATCTTTAGTAGAGACGGAGTTTCACCGTGTTAGCCAGGATGGTCTCGATCTCCTGACCTCGTGATCCGCCCGTCTCGGCCTCCCAAAGTGCTGGGATTACAGGCTTGAGCCACCGTGCCCGGCCGAGAAAATGACAATTCAATAAAATCCTGAAGGAAGTGAGAGAGGAGCCATATGTGTACCTGGGGAAGCTCATTTCAGGAAACAAGGGGACAGCCAGTGCTAGAGTCCTGAGGCACAGCACTAAGGAGGGAAGTGTGGCTGGAACACAGTGAGTAAGTGGGGGAGAACTGCAGGGGGTGTGGCCAGGTTGCTAAGAGCGGACAGGCCATAAAGGGTCTCACAGACATTAGGAGGACTTTGGCTTTTACATGGTGTGAGATGGGAAGTGTATTCATTTTCTTATTGCTGCTATAACAAATTACCACAAATTTCGTAGCTTAAAGGAATGTAGATTTATTCCCTTTCAGTTCTGGAGGTCAGAAGCCCAAAAATGAGTTTTCTAGGGCTAAAAGCAAGGTGTCTTCAGGGCCAGTTCCCTCTGGAGACTTCAGGGAATGATCCAGTCCTTGCACTTTCCAGCTTTGAGAGCCCACTGGCACTCCTTGACTAGTAGCTGCATCACTCCAAACTCGGCTTCTAATGTATCTCCTTCTCTGACTTGGACTCTCCTGTCTTCCTCTTATAAAGACACTCATGATGACATAGGGTTCACCTGGATAACCCAGAATAATCTTTCCATCTCAAGATCCTTAATCACATCTGCAACATCTCTTTTACTGTGTAAAGTGACATCATCTCAGGTTCTATGAATTAGGATGTGAAAATATTTGGGGGGAGCATTATTCACCCTACCAGGAGAAGCCATCAGAGCCGTGACACAGTGTGATGTATGTTCTAAGAGTCATTACAGATACTGTGTTGAAAATTGTTTTGGGCAGGCAAGAGTGGAAACAGGAAAATTAGTTATTATATCAAAGTCTATCTACTCTTTAACCCCTAAGGACCTTGTAGGCTGTTCCCACACAAATGAGCATGTAATTCTGTTATGGGCTGAATTAAATTCTCTACTCCAATCCATATGTTGCAGCCCAATCCCTCAGTACCTCAGAATGACTGTATTTGGAGACTGGGTTTGGAGACGTAATTGAGTTAAAATGAGGCCATTAGCGAGGGGTTCCTAAAACACTCTGACTAATATCCTTATTAGAAGAGGAAATCTGGATACACAAAGAGACAGCAGGGATATGAGTGCACAGAGAGAAGGCCAAGTGAGGACACGGTGAGAAGGCAGCTTATCTGCAAGCCAAGGAGAGAGGCCTCAGAAGAAACCAAACCTGCCAGCCTACACCTTGATCTCGACTTCCAGCCTCCAGAACTGTGAGAAACAACTTTCTGCTGTTTAAGCCACCCAGTCTGGGTATTTGTTTATGGCAGCCCTAGCAAACTAATACCAATTTAAAATGCTTTCTTTTTTTTTTTTGAGACGGAGTCTCGCTCTGTCACCCAGGCTGGAGTGCAGTGGCCAGATCTCAGCTCACTGCAAGCTCCGCCTCCCGGGTTTACGCCATTCTCCTGCCTCAGCCTCCCGAGTAGCTGGGACTACAGGCGCCACCACCTCGCCCGGCTAGTTTTTTGTATTTTTAGTAGAGACGGGGTTTCACCGTGTTAGCCAGGATGGTCTCGATCTCCTGACCTCGTGATCCGCCCGTCTTGGCCTCCCAAAGTGCTGGGATTACAGGCTTGAGCCACCGCGCCCGGCCTAAAATGCTTTCCTGAAACCCAGATACAGACCCTCCTCTTAATCCCCTAGTTCAGGATTCGTGTCAGGAAAGGAAGTCACCTAGTTGGCCAGATATTTCTGAAGCAATCCTACCTACATCCCAGGAATGAGCACTTGAAAAGAAAAATCTTTTGCTCTTCAAAAGACACTGTTCGGAAAATGAAGACAAATCACAGACTAGGAGAAAATATCTGCAAAACTCATATCTGATAAAGGACTTGTATCCAAAATACATAAGCCACCTAAATAAAACATCTAGTTAACCAAGTAGGTAAAAGATCTCTACAAGGAGAACTACAAAACAATTCTGAAAGACATCAGAAATGACACAAACAGATGGAAATACATCCCATGCTCATGGATTAGAAGAATCAATATCATGAAAATGACCGTATAGACCAAAGCATTCTATAGATTCAATGCAAATTCTATCAAAATGCCAACATCATTTTTCATAGAATTAGAAAGCAATCATAAAATTCATATGAAATAAAAAAAAGAAGAGGTTGAATAGCCAAAGTAATCCTAAGCAAACAGAACAAATCTAGAGGCATCACATTACCTGACTTCAAATTATGTTACAAGGCTATAGTAACCAAAACAATACCATGGTACTGGTATGAAAGTACATACATAGACCACTGGAATAGAATAGAGAACCCAGAATAAAGCCAAATACTTAACAACCAACCAATCTTTGACAAAACATACAAAAACATAAACTGGGGAAAGGATACCCTATTCAATAAATGTGCTGGGAAAACAGGATAGCCACATGTAGAAGAATGAAACTGGATTCATATCTCTCACCATATACAAAAATCAGTTCAAGATGGATTAAAGACTTAAATCTAAGACTTGAAACCATAAAAATTCTAAAAGAAAATCCAGGAAAAACTCTTCTGGACATTGACCTAGGCAAAGAATCTGTGACAAAGGCCCCAAAAGCAAATGCAACAAAACCAAAAATAAATAAATGAGGTCTAATTAAACTAAAACACTTCTGCACAGCAAAAGAAATGGTCTTCAGAGTAAACAGACAATCCACAGAATGAGAGAAAATATTTGCAAACTATGTGTCTAGCCAAGGACTAATATCCTGAATCTACAAGAAAATACAAAAATTAGCTGGGTGTGGTGGTACATGCCCGAGGCTGAGGCTGGAGAATTGCTTGAACCTGGGAGGTAGAGGTTGCAGTGAGCCGAGATCGTGCCATTGCATTCCAGCCTGGGCAACAAAAGTGAAACTCAGTCAAAAAAAAAAAAAAACAACATATGCAAAAGTGTAAAATGCTACATGAGAAGATATTATAGTATTGTGAAACATCGACAAACCTTCCTCAGGAAGGCAATCCATGGGAGAGAACGTCTTTACCACCTTTCTTGAGGCGATGGTGCCTGCTATCTCACACTTTGGCATTTAAAAGGAGGCTCTTGAGAGATTTATTTGCTTTGTTCCAAAGTGACTTGCTAGCAACTTACAAGGTAGCTTCTTTCACTAAGTTCTTTCTTTCCAGGCACTTAAACGTCAGTGGCAGTTATCCTCCATTTCTGCTCCTCTGAGGAGCGAAATTAGAATTCATTCTTATTTTAATTTTTTCTTTTTTCTCCCTGTACTTCAATGGATGCAAATCTCATTTTATTTTTTATATGGCTCTGAATTAAAAAAACCAAAAGCCTAGAAGTGCATATAGTTGGGGAGAGTTTGGGAAACCTCAACAAGTCAGGTGTGGCTAGTAGTTGGATATATGGGGAAGTGGCAGGAGATAGGGCAGGAGCTCCATGATGGTCATAAAGGAGATGGTGTCTGTGGGGTCCTTTTTGCAAAGGTCCTTACAGCCTTTCTGCTCCGGGTTTAAAGCAGTGGATCTCAATGTGTTACACCCAGACCAGCAGCACTGACCTTGCCTGAGAGCTTGTTAGAAATGCAAATTCTCGGCCGGGCGCGGTGGCTCAAGCCTGTAATCCCAGCACTTTGGGAGGCCGAGACGGGCGGATCACGAGGTCAGGAGATCGAGACCATCCTGGCTAACACGGTGAAACCCCGTCTCTACTAAAAAATACAAAAAAAATTAGCCGGGCGAGGTGGCCGGCGCCTGTAATCCCAGCTACTCGGGAGGCTGAGGCAGGAGAATGGCGTAAACCCGGGAGGCGGAGCTTGCAGTGAGCTGAGATCTGGCCACTGCACTCCAGCCTGAGCGACAGAGCGAGACTCCGTCTCAAAAAAAAAAAAAAAAAAAAGAAATGCAAATTCTCAGGCCCCGCTTCAAACATTTTGCATCAAAACTCGAAATGCAAATTCTCAGGCCCCACTTCAAACATTTTGCATCAAAACTCTGAATCAGGCTCAGCGCTGTGTTTTAATTAGCCTGCCAGGTGATTTTTATCCATGTTGAAACCTGAAAATCATTGGTGTAAAGTATTTCCAATTTGAAATTGGAAATCTCCCAATTTGGCTAGCTCCCCGGTGAGCTAGCCAAAAAGCCAGCTGCCTTCCTGATCTCTTAGCCCATCCCCTTGTATGGGGTCCGCTGTCTCGGTTCTCTAAACCCCAGAGAAGCCCTCTTCTCTGAAATAATGGCAAGCAGGTAAGGACTTCCTCTGAATGAATAGATGGGATTTTATTTACAGGCAAAAAAGCACCTGGGAGGGCTGCACTTCACAGTGCTTGCCCAAATCCAGATACCACTCTCTTTGGATTAAAAAGAGCTGGAAGTAACCCAGAATAGGTGCTCAGGAGGCACTGGGTCATCTAGTGCTAGGATGTTACAGTGTGTTCTCTGCTGTTTCTCCAGATTCTGTGGCTCTTTTCTGTCTGTTCCCATTATCCAAGGACAGAGCATCCCACCCTGACCTCCCTGCAGAACAAGGAGGCCGTGACTGTTTGAAATTGCCGTGAACCCTCAGGGGCAGCTCCAATGCTTTCAGACCCCTCACCTGGAAGCCATCTCTGCTTCCCCAGAACTTACTCTACTCCCAAAATCTACCTGGGATTACTGCCTGTATGTCTTGTTTTCCTTACAGTGCTTAGTGCTTAGCATATAGGAAAGAACTCAATAAATGATAATGACTATTTTTGGTGGTGTTTTTTTTCTTTTCTTTTTTTTTTTTTTTTTTTGAGATGGAGTCTCGCTTTGTCACCCAGACTGGAGTGCAGTGGCCGGATCGCAGCTCACTGCAAGCTCCGCCTCCCGGGTTTACGCCATTCTCCTGCCTCAGCCTCCCGAGTAGCTGGGACTACAGGCGCCCGCCACCTCACCAGGCTAGTTTTTTTTTTTTTTTTGTATTTTTAGTAGAGACGGGGTTTCACCGTGTTAGCCAGGATGGTCTGGATCTCCTGACCTCATGATCTGCCCGTCTCGGCCTCCCAAATTGCTGGGATTACAGGCTTGAGCCACTGCGCCCGGCCTTCTTTTTTTTTTTTTAATTAAACAGGGGGAGAAAAGAGGGAGGAAACCCTAAGGAGAGGGACCATTAGAGCCAGCTATATAATTTGCAGGGCCCAGTGCAAAGTGAAAATGTGAAGCTTGGATGCTGGAAAATCACTCTCTCCTTCCCATGGGCCCACTCTTCCAGGCCATGTCCGATAGGTAACCCCCAAGAGGTTGCAACCTCCTTGCAGGGACATGCTTGGAAACTGAGATGGTTGCGAGGACACACTGAGTCACTTGCCAAACACATCATTACCAGGGCACTTGCAACCCAGGGCAGGGATGGCTGTTACCTTGTCCTGCAAGGAGCATGCCCAAACCCGACCCTCCCCATTTATGCACCCAAGCACTGGCTGAGGCTGGAGGGCAATGGAGGAATAACATGGTTGTCACTCCGGCAGAGGGTGGCAGCTGTCACAGAATGGGAAGGAAAATACTGGCCTCAGGTTCAAAGATCAGGTGGCTAAGAACTCATCCCAGGGAGGTGCTGGGAGGTGACCACACATGAATCATCTGACCATATCACCTTGTCTCATTAGTGACATCTATGGCTTACCAGATAGACCCACCCTCATGGGCATGTGCCCTGGGTAGTCACACCGGGCCATGCTCAGAAGGGCCCTATGCTTGATGTAATACTCGTCTGTTGCTATCTTGAAATTCTAATGATTTTATCTTTGAACTTGTGTTTATTTAGTGAAGTCCAGCAGGACAATGAAGCACACGTGTAAACAGAGGAGGAATGTGTGTCCGCCATTCCTTTCTACCCCATTTGCCTGTAGTATTCCCGAGGCCCCCTGAGCATAGAATCTGGTGGATTCATGGCATGTGGGAGTTTAATGAATACAAGGAAGTCACGTGAGTGCAAGTGTGGTGTATCTATAACTGAGTAAGTGGGGACATTACAGTCCTAGATGTCACACCTTCTGTTCCAACTAGAACTTGCTTCAAATACAGAAAGAAGGCGTTTTAAGAAACAAAACAATTAAGGAACTTATTGTCTTTTCTTACTGTATCAGTCAACCACTTATGCTAAAGAAGATGACATAGAAGGAAAGGAAAAGATTGCACAACCCATAGTTCCTCTTCTCTTCAGTCCTTCCTTCCCCATCAGTAAGCCTAGGATAGAGAGTATTAGTATAATGTCCGTGTATTGAGAAGTGACATAAAAATAGTTGAGTTCGCCGGGCGCGGTGGCTCAAGCCTGTAATCCCAGCACTTTGGGAGGCTGAGACGGGCGGATCACGAGGTCAGGAGATCGAGACCATCCTGGCTAATACGGTGAAACCCTGTCTCTACTTAAAAATACAAAAAACTAGCCGAGCGACGAGGCGGGCACCTGTAGTCCCAGCTACTCGGGAGGCTGAGGCAGGAGAATGGCGTAAACCCGGGAGGCGGAGCTTGCAGTGAGCCAAGAGCCAGCCACTGCACTCCAGCCTGGGTGGCAGAGCAAGACTCCGTCTCAAAAAATAAAAATAAAAAAAAAAATAAAAATAGTTGAGTTCGTTTTGCACAGCGTTTCCACTGTCCTAGTAAGAATGAAATACACATGAACATTTGAGCTTTGAAACACAAACTGGGCCGGGCGCGGTGGCTCAAGCCTGTAATCCCAGCACTTTGGGAGGCCGAGACGGGCGGATCACGAGGTCAGGAGATCGAGACCATCCTGGCTAACACGGTGAAACCCCGTCTCTACTAAAAATACAAAAAATTAGCCGGGTGAGGTGGCGGGCGCCTGTAGTCCCAGCTACTCGGGAGGCTGAGGCAGGAGAATGGCCTGAACCCGGGAGGCGGAGCTTGCAGTGAGCTGAGATCCGGCCACAGCACTCCAGCCTGGGCGACAGAGCGAGACTCCGTCTCAAAAAAAAAAAAACGAAACACAAACTGTGTAATTTTGATGATTTCGAATATGAGTTAAATGTGCTTGTTTGCATTTAAAACTGGCATTGCACAATATGAAGATGAACAGTAAAATGTATGCTAATAATTTAAATGTTCAATTTTCTGTACTTAGAATGACACTAGTAGCAAATGAAAAACACCATGACAAGTCAACAGAGAGAAAGTGGAAGAAAAAAAAAGCCTTATATTTTAGTATCTTTAATGGCCCTTACTCTTTGAAAAAGGGGTCCTACACTTTAATTTTGTACTGGGACCTACAAATTATGTAGCTGACCCTGCCCTAGTCATCCAGGACTTACCCTGTGTCCCACAGGCTTCCTTTGCACCCCAAGACCTGGCATCATGCTCTGCAATTTCAGCATTCATTTGGCTGATCCATATTCCAGGTACATAATGCTTTGGAAAAGAGAATGTGTTATATTAAGACACAAAGTTGTATATGCATGAAAAACTTATAAAAATGATCTGATTTTAGACAAGGATGTTTATCTCAACACTTTTTATAATAGCAAAAATTTGGAATAACATATCTGTTGCAATATGGGAGATCAATTTATTAAATGAATTTATGTCCATGCAGTGGAATATTTTGAGCCTTTAAAACTGATGTCAAAGCTACATATTTATTGACATGGAAAAACATTCTTGCTGTATTAATAAATTTAAAAATTAGGTTACAAACCAGTAAGGATAGTGTGCTACAACTGTGGCTGGGCGCGGTGGTTCACGCCTGTAATCCCAAAAATTTGGGAGGCCGAAGTGGGTGGACCACCTGAGGTCAGGAGTTTGAGACTAGCCTGACCAACATGGTGAAACCCCATCTCTACTAAAAATGGAAAAATTAGCTGGGTGTGGTGACACATGCCTGTAATTCCAGCTACTTGGGAGGCTGAGGCAGGAGAATCACTTGAATCTGGGAGGCAGAGGTTGTGGTGAGCTGAGATCGTGCTATTGTTGCACTCCAGTGTGGGTGACAAGAGCAAGACTCTGTTTCAAAAAAAAAAAAAAAAGGAAAACTGTAACCATATGCTACATATACATTTAAAGTGTCTGAAAGGACAAGTATAAAAATATTTATAGTAATTATTCTAGACTATAAGGTTATAACTTTTAAAAAATCTATGTCTTCTAGCTTTTTCTCAATTAACATATATTACTTGCATAAATAAATAATATGTTTGCTTTTTGGTTTGAAGTTTATGATGGTTAATTCTTTTTTTTTTTTTTTTTTTTTTTTTGAGACGGAGTCTTGCTCTGCCACCCAGGCTGGAGTGCAGTGGCCGGATCTCAGCTCACTGCAAGCTCCGCCTCCCGGGTTTACGCCATTCTCCTGCCTCAGCCTCCGGAGTAGCTGGGACTACAGGCGCCCGCCACCTCGCCCGGCTAGTTTTTTTTGTATTTTTAGTAGAGACGGGGTTTCACCGTGTTAGCCAGGATGGTCTCGATCTCCTGACCTCGTGATCCGCCCGTCTCGGCCTCCCAAAGTGCTGGGATTACAGGCTTGAGCCACCGTGCCCGGCCTATGATGGTTAATTCTTTGTTTCAGCTTCATAAGGCTAAAGATGTTTGGACAAACTATTCTTTTAAATGCGATTACCACTTAAATCAGTAGACTTTGAGTAAAGCAGATTACCTTTCATTATGCAGTGGGCTTCATCCAGTTAGATAAAGTCCTAAAAATTTAATAACATAAGGCCAGGCACGGTGGCTCATGCCTGTAATCCCAGCACTTTGGGAGGCTGAGGCGGGTGGATCACGAGGTCAGGAGATCGAGATCATCCTGGCTAACACGGTGAAACCCTGTCTCTACTAAAAAAAATACAAAAAATTAGCCTGGCGTGGTAGTGGGTGCCTGTAGTCACAGCTACTGGGGAGGCTGAGGCAGAAGAATGGCATAAACCCGGGGGGAGGAGTTTGCAGTGAGCCGAGATCACGCCATTGCACTCCAGCCTGGGTGACAGAGCGAGACTCTGTCTCAAAAAAATAAATAAAAATAAAAATAATTTAATAACATAAAATTAACTATCCTAGTTGAGTAGTTGAAATAATTCACATTTTCATTAACAAGTATTTATTAAGCACATAGAATATGTGATGTGTTGAGATCACAAAGTTAGATAAAACCTAGTCCTTTCCCCCAAGAAACTCCTCCCCTTTTAGAGGAAGGTGGTCAAAGAAGCAGACAATGATAATACAAGGTGATAAAGGTAATGGTGGAAAGGCTCTTGCAGGTGAGTGGGGTATTATCTTTTTTGGGGGGAGGGGGGCTACAAAATGTGATATAAGTCTATGAAATGTGATATAAGCTCCATAAGATCAAGGAGCTTCTGTCTGAATCCAGAAGCAGAATGGACCAACCTCATGACTAAAGTTGTCTAGGATGACACAGAACTTGGCTTAGACAAAAAGGTGACACTGAACTTCATCTAAAGAATAAGTAGAAATGCTAACAAAGGGGGAAGAAGACAGTGCATTCCAGGCTGAGAATGGGATGATGGGGTAGCACACAGCACGAATCATGAATCGGAGATAGCATGGTGCCTCAGGTGTTACTCAAGTGGGAAAAGTGGGGAGAGCCACAGGAAAGGTTCTTGAGATCCACGAAGCAACCCTTACTTACTGGGAGTCTGCTATTGCCAGGTACTGAGCGTTTGTGTGGGTGTTGGAGAGAGGGGATGAAGTATGAAGCACAGTGTAGTGTTTCTGCCTTCAAGGAGTTAACAGATAGGCTGGACACACACACACACACACACACAGCATTCTCCACAGGCTGGAGTGATCAGAGATGGTTTTGTCCATTGTAGTTATACATGTCTTGTGTCTGGGGTGGAAACAGGGAGTAGACCAGGGTGAAGGGGATGGACAACAGAGAAAGGGTGCAGTCATATGTAAGCAAAGGCTCAAAGAAGGCTCAGAGGAGCCCAGTTTCCACTACCTCGGCAAGAAGTCAAATTTGCTGGATGGAAGAGTTTGCATCAGGAAGGAGGCTAGGGCAGGATGGAGGAGAGTGATAAACACCAGCTGAAGTAACTTAGACTTCATCCTGTGGGGAGTAACACTTGATCAAAACAGGAGTGTGGCAAAATTGTAGGTGTGTAAGATGGTGATGGGGGTGTAGGAAGAGCAGCTGAAGTGTAGGGCTCTTGAGGAAGCAAGATCAGGGATGGGGCAATATTATAAAGAGCTTTAAACAATAAGCTAAAGGCTTTGAAGTTTATCTTTCAGGCTACTAGTGTTTTTCCAAAAAGTTTTAGAGCAGTGGCACCCTCCCTCCTTTTTTTTTTTTTTTTTTCCAAAATAATCTTAGCAAAAGTTCAATATGTCAAACAGAAACTAGCAGCCATCAAGTTTGCTTAGTTCAAAAACTCCTGCTGAAAGCAATGGGGATTCAAGGAAGTTGCAAACTCTGATGGCAGTGTAGGATCAGATTGACAGGAGACAAGCTGAAAGCTAGAGGTAGATTAGAAAGAGATGATGAAGGTGTGGATGGTGGAGAAGAAGGGAGCGAGATGGATTTGAAGGGTTTAGGAGGGAGAAGCAACACGGAGGAGAGGGGAAGAGCCCAATTCCAACCAGGAAAGAGAAAGCAGAGCTCTTGACGGTGGTGGTTGTGGGGTGAGGTTCTTGGCTGCCATTAGGGAGGAAAACTTGAAAACATCTGGTCCAGTTGTGTGGCCTCTGCTACGAATGGACAGTACTGCCTGTCCCCTAAACTTTGTTCAGTGCTGAGACTTTTTGGAGGAACTTTTGGAAGAAGATTTGAATTTTGAGTCTTACAAAAAGTACAATACTATGCATGTGTCCATGCAGTCTGACAATCAGAAGTAAAACAACTCTTCCATCTGGGCTGTCAGAAAAGTTTTGTTTGAAAGTTCCAGGCCGGGCGCGGTGGCTCAAGCCTGTAATCCCAGCACTTTGGGAGGCCGAGACGGGCGGATCACAAGGTCAGGAGATTGAGACCATCCTGGCTAACACGGTGAAACCCCGTCTCTACTAAAAAATACAAAAAAAAACTAGCCGGGCGAGGTGGCAGGCGCCTGTAGTCCCAGCTACTCGGGAGGCTGAGGCAGGAGAATGGCCTAAAACTGGGAGGCAGAGATTGCAGTGAGCTGAGATCCGGCCACTGCACTCCAGCCTGGGCAACCAAGCCAGACTCCGTCTCAAAAAAAAAAAAAAAAAAAAGAAAGTTCCAACACAGTGTCTTTTTTTTTTTTAACTTTTATTTTAAGTTCAGGGGTATATGTGCAAGATGTGCAGGCTTCTTACATAGGTAAATGTGTGTTAAGGAAATTTGTTGTACAGATTATGTCATCGGCCAGGTATTGAGCCTAGTATCCATTAGCTATTTTTCCTGATCCTCTCCCTTCTCCGACCCTCTGTCCTCCAGTAGGCCCCAGTGTGCGTTGTTCCCCTCTGTGTGTCCAGGTATCTATGTGACACAGTTCTTGGAATTGCTAACAATAATCTTGAGTCCTGGGCTAAAATTACCCATACAGATCCCTGACTGTCAAGAATTGTGATGGATTTGAGATTTTGCCGTACTTGCAAGCTAACAAGCCTGACTCATGAATGCCAACAGAAGACAGAAGACTCCTGGGTCAGAGGCAAAATACGGCTTAGTACTTACAGTAAGAGCAGCAGCCTAGTATCCCTACTTTTGCGTTGGTTCCTCAAACCCCAATTTCCACAGGGTGAGGGTGACGAAAGACCCAGGTAATTCTTTTTTTTTTTTTTTTGAGACAGAGTCTGGCTCTGTCGCCCAGGCTGGAGTGCAGTGGCGCGATCTCGGCTCACTGCAAGCTCTGCCTTCCGGGTTCACGCCATTCTCCTGCCTTAGCCTCCCGAGTAGCTGGGACTACAGGCGCCCACCACCACGCCCAGTTAATTTTTTGCATTTTTAGTAGAGACGGGGATTCACCATGTTAGCCAGGATGGTCTCGATCTCCTGACCTCGCGATCCGCCCGCCTTGGCCTCCCAAAGTGCTGGGATTACAAGCATGAGACACCGTGCCCGGCAGGCCCAGGTAATTCTTGAAGTTGTTGTGAGTTACATTACAAGAGAGGAATTTCAGGCTTAGTGAACTCAAATCTTTTGTGATGGGCCAGGTGCAGTGGCTTACATCTGGAATCCTAGCACTTTGGGAGGCCGAGGTGGGAGAATCACTTGAGCCCAGAAGTTGGAGACCAGCCTGGGCAACATGATGAAACCCCATCTCTTTTTTTTTTTTTTTTTTTTGAGACGGAGTCTCGCTCGGTCGCCCAGGTTGGAGTGCAGTGGCGCGATCCCGGCTCACTGCAAGCTCCGCCTCCCGGGTTCACGCCATTCTCCTGCCTCAGCCTCCCAAGTAGCTGGGACTACAAGCGCTTGCTGCCACGCCCGGCTAATTTTTTTGCATTTTTTTTTTAGTAGAGACGGGGTTTCACCGTGTTAGCCAGGATGGTCTCGATCTCCTGACCTTGTGATCTGCCCGTCTCGGCCTCCCAAAGTGCTGGGATTACAGGCTTGAGCCACCGCGCCCGGCTGAAACCCCATCTCTACAAAGAATACAAAAGTAGTCAGGGGTGGTAGCATACTCCTATGGTCCCAGCTACCTGGGAGGCTGAGGTAGGAGGATGGATTGAGCCAGGGAGGTGGAGGTTGCAGTCAGCTGAGATTGCACCACTGCACTCCAGCCTGGGTGACAGGGGGAGACCCTGTCTCGGAAAAATGAAATCTTTTGTGACAGACAATAAGCCTATATGAACTTTGCCCTGAAAAAAACTACTATCTTTGTTATACTGGGCAGTAAACACACCTGACCCTGTCCTGGAGGGAGACACTATACCTTCCAGGGCTGTTAGCTGCACAGACATGCTTGAAAAGATAGTCTGCAATAAAGGCAGGGAGTGCTCTGACTCTAAGATATGCAGAAATGCCAGAGACCTGTGAAGAATTGTCTCCTAATGTGACAAGGCTCTGATAATGCTGAGCTGAAGAGATGACACATTTCTTTCACTCCTTATCTTTTTCCTCCATGGAACCCATAATAATAGATGACTTTTCTAGTTGACCTAAAAGGTCAAGTCTTCTCTCACACTGGAATTCTTTGAAGTGTCTCAGGTATCTGACCGCTAGGAATCTGAAGTTCTACCCTAAAGGGTAGTTCTACTTGTCTATGCATGGCTAGTTTAATGATTCTTCACTGACTATGCCTTTAAGTTACTTTGATTCTTCTTACCTCAAAGCTCTCAGATTCTTTAGTAGCTTGAAATTTTGTAAAACTGAGCTGATTCTATTTACTTGGACCAAAATGCTAAACTCAAAATTAAGAGGTCTATGAGGAACGTTCAGAAACTTTCCTAAATAATTTTCTCAAGTTTGAAAGAAATAAAATGCATATAGAGCTTTGCAGAAAGCAGTTGTAAAATAGAGCAGCCAATACACCCTGCTGAAAGATTTATTGAGGCAACTGAAGAAAGTACTTCCATATCTTGTGGGTTCTTCTAAGCTACCAGTCTTGTTACTTTATAATCTCACCACACTGAAGAGTTACACTCTGGCACCTACAGATATGATGAGTTTTGTCAAAACAGCTCTGCAGATGGGACGAGGAACTGTAGTTCCTTTGAGCCAGATCTCTAAAGGGGATCCCCTTACCCGCTTCTGAGTCTAGAGGTCTCTAGCGGAGGCTGCATCTCATTGCAGTGGACCAGCCTTGTATGTCAAGTGAAACTAACTTTGTTTTTGCTACAATGACTGATTGAACCAGGGATCATTACCCAAACCAAAGGCAACTGGGTATAGATTGGATGTAATGGAGCTCAACCCATTGTGAGGTGGCTTGGAGAAAAATTTAGCTCTTAGTACAGGTGACCCACATCGGATGGGACAGACAAAACCAACCAAATCTTCTCTATAAGGCATATAAATAAATGTCAGATCCACAGAGGGATGTCAGCATACCCTTAGTAAACAAAGCTGTCGGTGGTTCAGTTCTCTTTGAGTCCCGGTCATCAAACCCAGGATATACTGGGACTCAGACAAACAGAAGAGTTAAGAAGAATAAACAGATCCCACATGCTCTCACGTTCCCTTGTATGCTCATCTCTATTTCCAAGCCTTCCTTGAAATTGAAAAACACTATTATGTCCTAAAACAATTTAAGGACCTTTTAATAAATATGTAAACAGACCTAGGATTAGAGTTAAAGAGGTGGAAAGTAAATCCCACTTGCAGAAGATCTGAGACTCTGGAGAAGAGGCACTGTGCTCTAGCCCAGCACTCTATAAGCATCAAGTTAGGCAAACATCTGCTGGTGAGGAGAGAAAGTTAGCTTCACCATCAGTACTGCCAAAGACAAAGGTGAAGACTTGCTCCCAGCTGCTGCAGGAAAATATTCTATAGTGTGGTCCACAATGTGGAAGAGACTAAAAAAGTTGAAGCACATTAGGAATGAAAGCTTCTTTGTCCACACCCCCTTAATAGAGGATCTCATCCTTTCCCATGCCTCTAAATGTAAGTTAACTTGACAACTCCCAAATTTTACCTGAAGCCAGATTTCTGATATGAACAGAAACTCATGTTAACGGTCCACTTGTGATCTCCAGCTGAGTTATCACAGGCATTTGAGTTTAGCATGTCCGAAATGGAACTCTGGATCTACCCATCAAATCCATTCCTCCCCATATTTCTTTTTTTTTTTGAGACGGAGTCTCGCTCTGTCACCCAGGCTGGAGTGCAGTGGCCGGATCTCAGCTCACTGCAAGCTCCGCCTCCCGGGTTCACGCCATTCTCCTGCCTCAGCCTCCCGAGTAGCTGGGACTACAGGCGCCCGCCACCTCGCCCGGCTAGTTTTTTGTATTTTTTTAGTAGAGACGGGGTTTCACTGTGTTAGCCAGGATGGTCTCGATCTTCTGACCTCGTGATCCGCCCGTCTCGGCCTCCCAAAGTGCTGGGATTACAGGCTTGAGCCACCGCGCCCGGCCTCCTCCCCATATTTCTGTCTCAGTAAATGGTACTTCCCACTTGCTTAAGCCAGGAACCTGAAGTCGCTCTTCATCCTTCATATCCAATCCACCAGCAAGTGCTGTCAGTTCTATTTCCAAACCATGTCTTGACTCCATCTGCTTTTCTCCCTCTCCACAGCCATCATCCTTTGCCAGGCCACTGTCATCTTTTGCTTGGTTGGCTCAGTGGCCTCCTAACTGGTTGGCCACTTCCCCTTCTGCTTTTTCAATCCATGTTCCAGACAACAGCCTGAGTGATTAAAATATTACCCCTCTGTATCTGCAGATTCTGCATTCAGAAATTCAACCAACTGTGGATCAGAAATACTTAAAAAAAATTAAAAATAACAATAAGACAATAAAAATAATAGAAATTAAAAAACCAATACAGTATAACCATTTGCAGAGCATTAACGTTGTATTAGGTATTAGGAGTAATCTAGGGATGATTTAAAGTATATGGGAGGATGTGTGTAGGTTATATGCCAAAACTATGCCATTTTATATCAGGAATTTGAGTATTTTGGTGTCCCTGGGGAGTTCTGGAAACAATTCCTTGAAGATACCTAGGAATGCTGTATATATACACAGTCAATGTGTCTCTTAACAATAAAATATGTCCTGAGAAATGCATCATTTGGTGATTTTGTCATTATGGGAACATCATAGAGTGTACTTAAACAAGCCTAGATGGTAGAGCCTACTCCACACCCAGGCTGTGTGGTACAGCCTATTGCTCCTAGACTACAAACCTGTACAGCATATTACTCTATTGAATACTGTAGGCAATGGAGTACAATAGTATTTGTGTATCTAAACACAGACAAGGTATAGTAAAAATATGATTTATAATCTTACGAGACTGCTGTTGTATATGTGGTCTGTTATTGACTGAAATATCCTTATGCGGCACATGACATGTATACACACACACACACACACACACACTGAACCATGCCACTGACCTGCTTAGTAACCTTTAGAGGGTTCCCATTGAACTTGGAATAAAAATCCCACCTTCCTCTCATAGCCTTTCAGATTCTCTCTGGAGCTGAGGTTCATCTCACGCCCCCTTCATCTATGCTGGCCCCACTCTACTTCTAGCAGCGGCATGTTCTTGCCAAGATATTTCCTGCTCCAGTGACTGTGAGCATGTGGTTCCCTCTCCTGCAAGGCTTTTTGGCCTCCACACTGCCTGGCACTGTGGGATGTCATGCACATTGTATTTTCATGAGCAATGTCCCCTAGAGCTGTCCATCAAGGCAGCCCTCTTTCCTGACCACACAACCTGAAATCAGCTGCCGGCTTCTCACGCTCAGAGCACCACATTTTTCTCCCTCATAGCCTGTAACACAACTTGTAATACATATTTATTTGGGTTTTTACTTTTTAAATCTCTGAGGCCTGCTTCGACTGTAAGCGTCCTTCAGGTAAGGATCACACTTGACATGTTAACCACTGTATATCTATGGGCTTGATACCGTGCTTGGCATAAATCGGTGTTCTGTAAATTCTTGTGGAATGAATGAATGAAGGAAAACCCACAAGGCAAGAGGAACAGGGTCTCACAGGGCTGGGTGAGAGTGAATTAAGCAGCAATATGACACCAATACTGAGCGAACTCCAGGCTTGAGGGCATGACATGCTGGTGCTTCTCTGAGAGTCCCATCTGCCAAGGCTCTTAGAACTGTGTGCTGATAGCTCTTTAAGTGAGGGTAAATATTAACACACCAGGATTACCCCAACTGTGAACTCAACCTACGCGGTGGTCCGAGATAAAGGCCTTATCTCTTGCTACGATCACCAGACACAAATGAAGAGAGATCAGTATTCTCTGCTTCTTTCCCTCCTCCCACACTTCCACTCCATATCCTGGTATTCTTTGCTCTTTCAAGCTTCTGTGCTCTGCCTTCATTATTTATTTATTCTTTTGCTTCTCCTTTCTCCATGCCCAGGAGGCTGCCCTTTCTTTTTGGTCCCTGAATTCCAAAGGGATCTCAGGCATTCTGGCCCTTGACTTGAGTCACCACTGCTGAATCAATCACCCCATGCTCATGTCTTTCCTTCTGGTCTTTTGGGTAGTCTCGGCTAGAGAGTCCCAGCAACCTGCCTGCCCCTGCTGACCAGCATGGACTCCCACCGATCAGCCTGTTATCTTTGCGCCCTGATCCTCCCTCTCTGAGGCTGCACGTAGCTGTCTCTCTAGAGGGAGGGAGAGCCGTTTCTCATGCTTCTGTGATTTAAAAAGGCAGGCAATACTTTATCACAAAGTTCACAGGAAAACCATAGCCCAGAATAAAAACAGATCCCTTTCTCTGTGGTTTCTTTCTGCTTCCTTTTTAAACTTCTCTGTTTTTGGTTGTACATATAGTCAACGGAAATTAAAACCATAAGTCAGTGGACATCAAGTTACTATTGGAAAAACTACTGGTAGCATTATGTGTATTTACTTTTATTCAAAATGTCATTACATGTTATCATAATGCACATACTATAAACTTCAGTGGGTGTGAAAGGTGGACATGAAATGTTAAGTTTCCCTCCTGTGTCCACACTGCCCCACTTCCCCTTAGCAAGTTTCTTGCATAATGTTCTGAAGATCCCTGTGTATTTAAAAACATGCATATAGCTGCACTTTCCTTCCCCTCCTCCCACTCTTGCATTGTTCTGCACCTTGCTCAGTTCTTTAAACAATATATACTGCATCAGGAATCCAAAAGTGTTCTAACCGTTTTTTTTTTTTTTCCCAAAATGGAGTCTTGCTCTGTCACCCAGGCTAGAGTACAATGGCTCAATCTCGGCTTACTGCAACCTCTGCCTCACGGGTCCAAGCGATTCTCCTGCCTCAGCCTCCTGAGTAGCATGGGCACATGCCACCATGCCCAGCTAATTTTTGTATTTTTAGTAGAAATGAAGTTTCACCATGTTGGCCAGGCTGGTCTGGAACTCCTGGCCTCAAGTGATCTGCCTGCCTCAGCCTCCCAAAGTGCTGGGATGACAGGCCTGAGCCACTGTACCCGGCCTCAAAAAAGTGTTCTAACTTTTTATAGCTGCATAGTATTTCATTTTTTGGACAAATCATAATTTACATTAAGAAAATGACATGAAATTTCACACATATATTACAGTATATTTATTAATAGATTCCTCAAAATCAAGGGGTATAAATACATTCATTTTTAATTTGATAGAGATTGTTGAATTGTCATCTGGAGTAATTTATGACCGTGCCTACTCTATATATCTTTGTCAGTATAGTTTAAAAATTTTTCTATTTTGCCAATCTGTGAACTGAAAAATGCAGTTATTACAATTTTAATTTGCATTTTCTTTTTTTTTTTGAGATGGAGTCTGGCTCTGTCTCCCAGGCTAGAGTGCAGTGGTGCGATCTTGGCTCACTGCAAGCTCCACCTCCCGGGTTCACACCATTCTCCTGCCTCAGCCTCCTGAGCAGCTGGGACTACAGGCAACTGCCACCATGCCAGGTTAATTTTTTTTGTATTTTTAGTAGAGATGGAGTTTCACCGTGTTAGCCAGGATGATCTCGATCTCCTGACCTTGTGATTTGCCCACCTCGGCCTCCCAAAGTGCTAGTATTACAGGTGTGAGCCACTGCACCTGGCTGCATTTTCTTATGTGACTTCAAGCATATATGTGTATGTTTAGAGCAGGCGTGTCCAATCTTTTGGCTTCCCTGGGCCACATTGGAAGAAGAAGAATCGTCTTGGGCCACATAGAAAATATGCTAACACCAACAATACCTGAGGAACTGAAAAACAAAACAAAACAAAAATCACAAAAAAATCTCATAGTGTTTTAAGAAAGTTTATGAATTTGTGTTGGGCCACATTCAAAGCTGTCCTAGGCTGCATGTGGCTGATGAGCCATGAGTTGGACAAGCTTGATTTTGACCTTTTATATTTCCTTTCCTATGAACACATCATATTCTGCTTATTTTTTCAAATGGAACAATAATTTTTTCCTTATTGAGTTGTAAAAGTTATTTATATTTTCAGAAAGTTTGTTTATGGTGGGCTTGTCTTGAGTAATTAAAAAAATTTTAATGTAATTCGATTCAGCCTTTTTTTTTTTTTTTTGAGACGGAGTCTCCCTGTGTCACCCAGGCTGGAGTGCAGTGGTATGATCTCTGCTCACTGCAAGCTCCGCCTCCCTGGTTCACGCCTTTCTCCTGCCTCAGCCTCCTAAGTAGCTGGGACTACAGGCGCCCGCCACCACACCTGGTTAATTTTTTTGTATTTTTAGTAGAGACAGTGTTTCACCGCGTTAGCCAGGATGGTCTCGATCTCCTGACCTGATGATCAGCCTGCCTCGGCCTCCCAAAGTGCTGGGATTACAGGTGTGAGCCACTGCACCCGGCCCAATTCAGCTTTCTTTTAAGGCATCTGGGTTTTTGTGTGATAGTTAGGAAAGCTTTAATTGGAGGGTATTACATACATTCTCCCATTTTTTCTAGTAATTTGATTTTTTACACATAAATCTTTGCTCCATCTATAATTTATCTTGTTGTAACAAATAAGCTAGGAATCCAAAATAAATTTTTCTTCCCAGATGATCACCTTGATGTTCCTGATGTTCCAACACCCTGATGTTCCAACACCATTTGCTGGTTAATCCATCTTTTCCCTGATGACTTGAAAAACCAAAACTTTATCATATACTAAGCCCCTACATGGCTCTGGGCTTTTTACTCTGTCCACTAGTCTGTCTAATCATGTCTGGTGTCATGTTTTAAACTCTTTAACCTCTATTATTATGTCAAAGGGGTTACAACAGTTTTAGGCTAGCGTTGGGGGTGGTGTTGGTATCTGCCAAAGCTAACGGCGGGCTATATGGAGACTGAATCCTTAATTCTGGCCTAAATAACTCTTCATTCAGCTCAGTGCCAACTACTATAAAACAGATCCTGATACTTTCAAGGAACACTGGTCTGAGATGTCTAGACACCACATCCTGCTCTCAATTAAGCCCCACAACCATCCTATGAGGTAATGTGTTCTTTGGATTATTTTAGTTTCAAGAAACAGACTCACTGAGGCTGGTTCAAATAGTAAGAGACATTATACTGATGTGTGTATACGGGAGACATGAATCTCAGCCATTTCATTAGAAACCGCGTCATAAGACCTCATAGGAAGGTCTCTCTTCTATACATTTATTTTTTTATTTTATGAGCTTCAATACTTGAATACAGTTTTTTTGTTTATTTGTTTTTTGAGATGGAGTCTTCCTCTGTCTCCCAGGCTGGCGTGCAGTGGCCTGATCTTGGCTTACTGCAACCTCCACCTCCAGGTTCAAGCGACTCTCCTGCCTCAGCCTTTCGAGTAGCTGGGATTACAGGCACGCACCACCACACCCAGTTAATTTTTGTATTTTTAGTAGAGACGGGGTTTCACCATGTTGGCCAGGCTGGTCTTGAACTTCTGGTGTCAAGTGATCTGCTCGCCTCGGTCTGCCAAAGTGCTGGGATTACAGGCATGAGCCACCGTGCCCAGCCTTGAATACAGTTTTGAGACAGAGTCTGGCTCTCACCCAGGCTGCAGTGCAATGGTGTGATCACTTCTCTCTGCAGCCTCGACCTCCCTGGCTCAAGTGGTCCTCCCATCTCAGCCTCCTGAGTATCTGGGATTACAGTCATGCACCACTATATCCTGCCAATTTTTGTATTTTTTGTAGAAGTGGGGTCTCCCTATGTCTCAAACCAGCCTGGGCTCAAGCAATCCACCTACCTCACCCTCGCAAAGTGCTGGGATTACAGATATGAGCCACTACACCCAGCCTGAATAGATGTCATTTAAAGACCTACTTGAAACATATTAGAATTCTAGCCTATGACAAGGGCTGGGAAGAAAAAAGGTACAGGTATCAGGGTTGAAGGATAAAAAGAAAAAAAAGAAAAGAAATGAACTGCAAATAGAGGGGCCTTCCCTGGGCAGATGAAAATGTGTTATGCCTTAAAGAATAGTGAACCACTTACATCTGAGGTCTTTTAAAAAATTAAAAGTCAAAATGTAAAACTCCAAATGTTGGGACATGAAAAGAGAAGTAGGAAATTAGATAGAGGAGAGCAAAAATGGGCCAATATAGGGAGGAGATGTAGGAGAAGGCAGATGACTGGAGGAGAACTAGCATTTCAGGTATTGTATCAGTCAGGATAAAATAGGTTATACTGAGTTAACAAATGACCTCAAATCTCAGTGGCTTAAAATTAAAAGGGTTTCTTGCTACTTGTCCATTGCAGGTGGATGGGGACTCTGTTCCATGTTGTCCTCACTTAGGGACCCAGGATGACAAAGGCTCTGTCTCTGTGCTTCCATGATAGCCAAAGCTCAACTTTTTGTGTGCCCTTGCTCAATTTTTCATTGGCCAAAGCAAGTCACATGCCTGTATCTAACTATAAAGGGATATGATTATGCAATCTTACCATGAACTTAGAGAGAAAATTAGAAATACTTGGTGAATAGAACTAATGATTACTACAAGTAGTGACTGTAGCTTTTAGGGATATGAGACATAGGGTGAATTAATCTGACTTTAAATGTTAGGACAGAACTCTGGGATGAAGTCATGTTGGCTCAGAATCAGCTGATGTCCACTGGGGAGTGGTTGAGTCCTGGTGACACCAACTGTCTGCACCTGTTCTATAGGCATGAGTTAGTCCTCAAGGCCTTGCCAAAGGCTTAACAATCAGTAACATACACATGCATACATAATTCCTAGGATGGCATGTCAACCCTGATCTTTGCCCTAAAAAGCTGGTCTCTATAATTAATGATTTTGTTTTCAGTCTAAAGAGATAGTGGGTAAGTAACTGCTGCAGAAAAAAAAAAAAAAAAAAAAGAACAGGGACATATTGTTCTTTTGGGTGTTTCAGCTGATACTTTAATCTTAACTCCCTGAGCTCCCATGTCCCCTTGGGATACCAAACAATGTTGCAAATGGGAGCAGCCAACCCCGCATTTTCCTTGCTGGCTAAATTCTACCAATAGTGATGTCATACTTTGCTCTCTGATAAGATTTAGAGAAGCAATTTTGTAACGTTCTCAGACTGACCAATACGTAAGTGTCTCAAGGCCATTTTGAGTGCCAACCTTCTCGTTCTGCAGAAGTATAAATATTAAATAAAGAATATTAGCCTCACTGGGTTCTGGGATGATAGAGTCATATAATCTATTGTAATGAAGCACCAATTTCTAGATTGTCTGTCTGGGTTACCCTGAAGGAGGCAGATGTTGAACCTTAGCACCTGTGAAGCACTGACATGGGGGACATTGCTGGCTGTCTACTACACCCCTTCTTCTCTCTAAAAATCCTAATACTGTTTGGGATCCATCAGTTCACTAAGGGGAGGGTGACCCCATCCTCAGCTCTCACGGTAGGTCCTGATTAGTCTAAGCCAGGGTGTTTCAGTCTCAGCACCATTGACATTCTGAGCTGGATAATTCTTTGTTGTGGGGGCCATAGTAGGTATTAGAGGATGTTTAACAGCATCCCTGCCAGGGGCATGCCCCAGTGCAGTTTAACAGCCCAAAATGCCTCTAGATATTGTCAAATGTTTCCTGGGAGTCAAACTCTCACCCAGTTGAGAGCCACTGGTATAAGCCCACCATGTTAATCCTCTTCCTTTTTCCAGGTAACTGGTTTAAGGATGGGCACGTGACAATGTGGCTAATGAGATTAAGGGGAAAGAAAGCTGCTGAGGAGTTTCAGGAAACTTTTTTTTTTTCTTTATAAGAAAGAGACTCAGGAGGAGATGGTGTCCTTCTCTTTTTCGAGATCTTGTTGTTTACATTCGAAATCTGGTCACATTACAGTCATCTTAGCATTGGTTTGAAGATGAAGCCAACTCAGAGGGAGGCAGAGCCAAGAGATTCTCTGAGAAGCAGGGCCAATGCCCTGATGCACCAGTCTGGAGCCCAGCCTGGAGCCTGGCCCACTGCTGGGCAGCTTTTTATTTGAAACAACAAATATCCTTATTGTTAGAGGCCAAGTGTCCTGTTACTTGCATCAGAAGTGACATTCTAACTGAAGTCATTGAAAAAAAGTGTCACAGAGAGAGGTCATGCTGGAGCTACCAGAAATAGGACCCTCGCTCATTCCTACTGGGACAAGTGCCCTCCTAATTAGAAGCAATACATTGCCCATCTCTAAAGTGACAGGATGTTATAACTTGGGTTTTGGCAAGTTCATAAGAAGGAAACCGAACTCCCACTGTCTGGAGGGGAGGGATGAGGCAGCTACGAAGATAAGAAGCAGATGCTACTTATGCTGGAAGAGATATGGGCTCAGAGAAATGCAAAGGGATCAAACTAGTGCTTAGTGGGTGGAGGACTCAGATTTAGATGCTAAGACTGACGCTAACTCAACAGATCTCCAAAGCTCTGAATCCAAAGCACTCGCAGTCATGTGAGAGTCCTGGTTTTTACCACTGGCTGCACTTTGGAATTGCCTGGGGAGCTTTAAAAATATTGATGCCTCGGTCCCACCCACAGAGTTACTTAAGTATTGGACTGGGATGTGGCCTGGATATAATCCTTTTAAATTTTCAAATTATAACTTTTTATGGATTCAGATGTCTTTACTACTCTTTTTTTTTTTTTTTTTTTTTGAGACGGAGTCTCGCTCTGTGTCCCAGGCTGGAGTGCAGTGGCCAGATCTCAGCTCACTGCAAGCTCCGCCTCCTGGGTTTACGCCATTCTCCTGCCTCAGCCTCCCGAGTAGCTGGGACTACAGGCGCCTGCCACCTCGCCCGGCTAGTTTTTGTATTTTTAGTAGAGACGGGGTTTCACCGTGTTAGCCAGGATGGTCTCGATCTCCTGACCTCGTGATCCGCCCGTCTCGGCCTCCCAAAGTGCTGGGATTATAGGCTTGAGCCACCGTGCCCGGCCTGTCTTTACTACTCTTGTCCTTTCTACTCAATTGTGCTGCCTTCACACCAGTAGGTCCTTTTCTTAATTTACTTCAATTTTGTATGTGTGTATGTGAAGAGATAATACTTGCAACTCGTACAAGACTATACAATAAGATCTCTCTCCCATGCCTGTCTCCCAGTCCCCTAATTCTTCCACCTAGAAGACGGTTTATGACTATACACAGGTATATGTTTGTTTTATTTTCAGTTACTCTGTATATACCAATGGTGACTTCCTATGCACATTGTTCTACATCCCACTTTTTAAACTTAACTGTATTTTATAGACCATTCCATATTAATATTTTGAGAGCTTCTTTTTCTTTAATATGGTGGCAAGTTAATTGTGTGAGTATGCTGTAAGTTACCTAACCAGTCCCCAAATGATAGCATTTAGCATGGCCTTAGTCTTTCTATGGCAAAAGATGTTGCAATGATAACCTTACACAGCATGTATGGGTGTACCTATAAGAAAAATGGGATTGCCGGGTCAAAGGGCAGGTGTTCTTATAATTGATAGTGTCAAACTGACCTCATGGAGTTTGTGTTCTCCCACCTACAATGTATTCTTCCATTATAATAGTGAACAAGACACAATGCTTGGGAACTTAAACTGTACAAGGAACTCAGAAGGCTAGAATAAGTAGAGAAGGTTAACAGTGCTTCACAAATTTCATTTCCTCTTAGGGAAATCTGTTTACTTTAAAGAGTGCCTCTTTCCCTATGGTAAGGTATGTTGTCATTATTTGATTTTTGTTCAGCTGATGGGCAAAAAATGGTATGTCAATATAGTTTAAATTTGCATTCATCATTATTCCGGGTGATGTTAATCATCTTTTCATATATCAAATAGCCATTTGTTCCTTTTCTGTTAACTCTCTAATGTGTCCCTTACTCAAAGATTGGATTTCTTTTTCTTAGTAATTTGAAAAAGCTCTTTTATATAGCAGGAAAATGAGACTTTTGTTTCTGATATATATTTTTGTCTAGGTTGTTTTTTGGCTTTGCTTAATAGAGACTCTTTTATGGGTCTTTTATGACACTTAGGTTTTTAGTCTTAGAAATGACTTCACCAGTCTAATATTTATTTATTTATTTTTATCTCCAGTCTAATATTTAAAAAGCAAATGAACAAGCTTCTTGCCATGGTTTGCAGAAATTCTGGGGGTAGTCCTACTTGTTTACTTTTCCATAGGAACATTATAATCAGCCTGGTTTCTTTTTAAGTTTATTATTTTTATGTGGATTGCATTTAACATTTACAGATTAACCTAAGAGGAAGTGAAATTCATGAAGTACTGTTGGGACTCCCTATTTGTCCTAGTTTTCTTCTGAGTTCCTTGCACAGTTGAAGTCCCCAGGAATTTAATCTTTTTTTTCCCCCTACTATTATAATAGAAGAAAAGATGCCATTAACATCTTAAAATTTTTTTTTATTTTGGCCGGGCGCGGTGGCTCAAGCCTGTAATCCCAGCACTTTGGGAGGCCGAGACGGGCGGATCACGAGGTCAGGAGATCGAGACCATCCTGGCTAACACGGTGAAACCCCCTCTCTACTAAAAATACAAAAAAAAAAACTAGCCGGGCGAGGTGGCGGGCGCCTGTAGTCCCAGCTACTTGGGAGGCTGAGGCAGGAGAATGGCGTAAACCCGGGAGGCGGAGCTTGCAGTGAGCTGAGATCTGGCCACTGCACTCCAGTCCGGGCGACAGACGAGACTCCGCCTCAAAAAAAAAAAAAGATTTGGGAAGAAAAGTTAAGTTCAGCTTTGTACATGTTACATGTGATATGCTAGTCACTTCAGTGGAGATGACAAATGGCAGCTGGAGAAACAAGCCTGCAACTCCAGGAGAGGTCCTCGCTGTAGATTTACTATCGTGAGTCATCACCGTGTACTTGATATAACAGTCACGGGGCTAGGCTAGGAAGTTAGTTTCTCCTCAGGGAGTCTGAAACTGTAACTAGTTCAGAGAAGAGGGTGGAGGGCAGCCCCGAATGCCCCAGCATTTACCAATAGAGCAAGCAGGGACTGAGGAGCCTGGAGAGTGAGGTTAGCCGGATACCAGCAGAGTGGAGCACTGGTGCTCTTACTGAGTGAGGAAGGTGTGTCCAGATGGAGGATGTGATTAACTGTCCTCAACATCCCTGAGAGGAGGAGTAAGACAAGGGCAGGGAAGAGAATGCAAGATTTGGCAACAGGTAGGTCATTATGATGACTATGACAAAAGCAGTTGGAGCTCAATTCTGTCTGGATTATAGGGAAGGAGGGCTGAGGACGTGCATTTAGAAGGGTACATAGTTCTCAAGAAATTTTTCTGAGCACATCTGTAATCCCAGCTATTTGGGACGCTGAAATGGGAGGACTGCTTGAGCCCAAGAGTTCAAGACCAGCCTGGGCAACATATCGAGGCCCTGCTTTAAAAAAAAAAAAAAAAAAAAAAGGAAGTTTTGTTGAGAGGCTAGATGGATCGTGGATATGTTTTTTTTTCCTGTTTATCCATGTCTTTTATTTTTCCACAATGAGCATTGATTACTTATACAGTAATAATTTTAAGTCTATACACATTGCAGACAGCACCCCACTGTTTGAGAGAAAAACTCCTCCTCAGTAGAACATGGCACACCTTCATCTTCCTTCCCTGAACCTTTTCCAACCTTAGGCTTGCCATTCTCCACCAGCGCTAATGTCATGTCTCTTGAAATCAGTATTGAAGTCAGTATTTCATTCTTGCCAGTTTCCACTGTGTGTTTAAATTTGGAGTCTGGTGTCTAGCATTAGCTGGGGCTGGGGCTTCCACTCCTCTCAGCATTGGTAAGCCCCCTCATCCACCTCATCCCATGTCCAAGATCATCCAGTTACCATCTACCCAGTTCATTCACGTCATCAGTCCCAGAGCTGCAGAGATGCTTTTTTTCCATCTCCTACTTCTCTGGCTTTTAGCAGCATGGGATAATGGAGCAAGCGAATAGGACCTTAAAGTAGAGGGACAGGGGTTCTCTTCCCCATCTGCTATTTATTAGCTATGTGACCTCGTTCCAGTCTCTTTTCTTTTTGAGACAGGGTCTCCCTCTGTCATCCAGGCTGGAGTACAGTGGTATGATCATAGCTCAATGCAGCCTCAAACTCCTGGGCTCAAGCGATCCTTCCACCTCAGCCTTCTGAGCAGCAGGGACTACAGGCACACGCCACCATGTCCGGCTGATTTATTTATTTTTATTTGGGAAGATAGGGGTCTCACTATATCTCCCAGGCTGGTCATGAACTCCTGGTCTCAAGCAACCCTCCAATCTTGGACTCCCAAAGCGCTGGGATTACAGGTGTGAGCCCTGGCCTGGCCTCAATTTCCTCATCTGTAAAACGGGGTTAGTGAAACTCACATCCTATCAGTGGTGTGAAGGATGGGCCGACTCTTGTATTGCCTGCTGTAGTGCAATCAGCCGCTAAGGCGGCTCACTTTCCAGCCGTGCTACAATAGGTAAGAACTAGGATGCTCTAGACGTGTGACTGGGCAATGGGAGCCCCTCACATGATCCCGAGATGCCAGACAGTGTCTCTCCGCACAGGGTGTGCGCTGGTCCAGTGACCCGTTTTTCCAGTCGTCCCACACCCCGGGTCCGCGATCACACTCCCCCCACCCATAGCCGAGCCTGACGCGGCTGTGGCTCATGCGCCTTTCCGTCCCAGCCTTTAGCCACGGACCACACGTCCCATCTCAGGCGCCCCGCCCCGCTCCCGCCCCCCGCCCCCGGCGCGCCTCCCCAGGCAGCCGGCTCGGGTGTCTGAGCAGCCGCGCCCGCGAGCCGTGAGCGCTGATTGGCTGCGACGCGACGGGGGGCGGCCCGCGGGCGCACACACCCTCCCCGCGCAGCCAATGGGCGTGCGCACGTCACTGACCCGGAGGCCCGCGGGCCGGCAGCCCCTCAATAAGCCACATTGTTGCATGAAACTCCGGCGCAGGAGTCCCGGGCCGCCGCTGGCAACATCGTGTCACCCAGCTAAGAAAATCCGCGGGCCGGAGCCACGCGCCTGTGAACCAGAGAGGTCCCACTGCCGGAGTGGAGCCGGGCTGCGATTCTTCTCAAGTTGAGCCTCAGTGATCCTGTGGACGAAGTTAGCGCCTTGACGTGGGAAAACCGGACACGTCGCCAGGAGAGAACTGAGGCGCCTGCTAGCAGTTGTGACACCAAAATCCCGTCTCTGGTGACTCGCGCCCTCCGCCAGCCGGGCGCACTCTCGCAGTTAGCCCTCTTTGTACGTCGTTCGGACTCCCAGCTCCCGGCCCCGCAGCCGAGTCCCAGCACAAAGCAGTCGGACCGCGCCACCCGCCTCCCCGCTCGCGCCCCCGTCTCGGTATCCCAACTCTGCGCCGTCGGGCCGCGGCAGGATGATTGCCTCGCATCTGCTCGCCTACTTCTTCACAGAGCTCAACCATGACCAAGTGCAGAAGGTAAGTCAGCGCGGGCGGGGCGGCAGGCTGGGCTCCAGCAAAGTGGCGTGGCCCCCAGGAGTCTTTTCCTCGACCCTGCGGGGACCTGCTCCCTCCCTACTCGGGGCCCGGGACGCGGAAAAAGTTTGGGCAGCCGGGACACTCCTGGGCGCCAGGAGCCACGTCCGCTAGGCACTGCCGGGGAGTGCGCGCGGGCGGGGAGCCGGGGTCGCGCTCCGCCTGGCGCTCTCCCTCCCTGAGCTCCCGCACGCGCTCACGCTCTCTCCCCCAACCCCTTTTTCCCTGTTACTGGAGGGGCGGGTAACCCCGCAGGTACTCAGGGATTGCTGCGCCCATGTGGGAGGGAGCCCCCTTCTGCAGCGCGAGTTCCGGCGAGAGCACGTGGAGAGAATCGTGGCTGCGGGACGCTGCTCCGCTGCCGCGTGGGTCCGCCGGTGGCAGTCCGCGCTCGCGGACAGGCTGTAGGAGACCAGTGGTTCCCTTCTCCTTCCTCGCGGCCCTGCGGGGGTGGGCTTGGGGAGAAGCTGACCCGGGAAGGAGTAGGAAAGGGGCAGAGGAACTCCGCCCGCCGCGCCCCCTCCCCGGAACTGTGGCGCCCGGAACTGAGGCTCGGCGAGAGGCGTCCCCCATCAACCCCCGCCCCCCCAAATCAACCTCGGGACCGCCCAGCCTCGTGTCTTCAGGGCCTGCCTCCGAGTCTCAGGGGAGGACTTTGGTTGTTACTTTCTGGTTTGCCTCAGAAGTTACTCGGAGAGGGCCAACTCTACGCGTTCCTGGATTACTTGAGATTCTTGAGATTTGTGCCTTCCGAAAATGAGCTTTTTTTCCCCTTAGGCCTCGACCTGTCTGTGCCCACCTCGCTCTCCGCAGCTCCCTACGGCTGAGCGCTCGCCCCGGCCGGTTCATTTACATAAGAAAGAGCCTCAGGCCAAGCCGGGATTCTCCCGTTCCCCGCCTCAGGGTATGGGGGTGGGGATGGGGCAGGGCAGGGCCAGGGGCGCCCTCAGAATTGAGTTTCTGAAATGCCTGGGATTAGGGGATTGGCTTCTGGCCCGGGCCTGGGCTACGATTTGAGGTAGGGGACAAGTTGGGAAGGGATTAGCGGGAGGGAGGTTGTTTTAGAGCTGTGAGGCAACTGAGCGTTGCTCAGTTACATACTTGAAATTTCAATGTCTGACGGGAACACATTTTTGGGAAAATGTCTTGCCTTTATCGTTCTGTGCGACAACCTGCTCATATTCCCATTCTGGCGGTCCCGAGGGCATAGGAGGCATATTAATGTAGCGATGGCGCGTGAACCTCCGAGAAAAGCAGGAGTTACCCAGCCTCAAGTCTGGAGGAGCGAGCAGAGGCGGTTGGTTTACTTGGGTTTTACTGTTTGTGAATGGCTGTTATTCTCTAATTCCTGGGATGTGGCTCTGCACCTTGATTCAGTTTACTTTAAAATGTGCCTTTCAGCTGGCAGGATCTTGGTAACTTCTCAACTTCCAAGAACTCTTGGGGAAGGCTATCATCTCTTGGCAAGTCCTAAAATACACAGTGAAACATCCTTAATCCCAGGGAGTTCTTCTCCTTTGGGGATTACCCCAGGACATTTGGATCCTTGCATAAATGTACTCTTCCTCAAACCAGAGGAGGGCACTAGGACTGGAACCCCGTTGGAGTTATACCACTCTCAATCTTGGAATGGGGGTCATCTCTCTGCTCCCAGAGTGGAACGGGAATTAGCGAGGGTATCTGGAAATGAGTTGTAATCCCTGTCTTGTGGTTTATTAACCATAGCACCCTGAGCCTCTTTGGACAGCCCGTTCGTTTCTTTTTGTAAAATGCAATAATAACAGTAGACTTTTCCACTTACGGAGTTGCGATGATTAAGCACTGCAGTGTGCAACTGTCATTCCTGTAGGCTTCTTTTCTCTACCTTTGCAGCCACCTGTCAGTTTCAGAAGTGTCCCTGAGGACCCTTGGGTGTATTTCCTCTAAACTACCAATGGGGGCAGAATTGAATCAGGCCTTTAACTCAGTAGGTGTCAGAACCTGGGATTTGACTCCCAGCTTAGTGGCAGTTACATAGAAAGCAGAGAAAAACTCAGAGTATCTTGACACCATCTTTCTGAGCTGCCATTGGAAAGAAGAATTAAGAGGGAAGAATGAAAATTTAGGATAACTTTAGAGTCTTTTGAAGAGACCTTTTGATTTGGACCCTTCTGAAATCTCCTTCTGATAAGATATTCTGGGTTGTAGTGTGAGGACAAGGAAGGCTTGGGTTCACCTGCCCAGCGAGGTCACTCGTCGTATCCTGATGGACAAGCCCAGTGTTTTGGGGCATTAGAGATGAGAATAAGGGTTATTTGCTCACTTTTGCCAGTTGACACTTTGGAACTCAGGAGTGACTGCAGAGCACCTACTATGTACCTGGCACTGTTCTAAGCTCTTTAGGTATGTCAGCTTGTTAACATTCAAATCAATCCCATGAGGTAAAGACTGATTGTTATTAGCATCCCTGTTTAACTGAGGCCAAGGGGTAACTTGCCCAAGGTCACCAGCTTTTCTGTATGAGCTGGGAATTGAAGCCATGCATTTGGCTTTAGAGCACCACGCTCTTGAGCACGTACTCGCCTGTCTCTGGGGAACGTGAGCGGACTCCTGGCCTGGGCCTGTGCCCACTCCTGGCTGCTGGTAGCACCCCCACCCATCATGACCACGGGTGGAACTAGCTCTTCTGTTGGTTTGATAAGTGGTACCAGTACCCTCTGGCAATTCCAGCTGAGAGTCCTGGATTCATTTTCATCAACTCTCTAACTTTGTCAACTGGTCTCTGGGTTACCTTGGAGGCCTCCTAAGGGTGTCCCTAAAACTCTGGAGCCAGACTGGATCATTTCAGGAGCCCTCTACAGCTCTTCATTGCCTCTCACTTCTACCCCCCAGCTCAGCCTCATGTTCCTCTCCATGCTTTCATTCCTCTGTCTTGCCTGTTCACACTGGGTCCTTTTGCCCTTGCCATTTTTGTGGCCCTGAGCTCTGCTTGGCTTCTTTCCACTTAACCCCTTCCAGCTCAAATGCGGTTTCCTCTCTTAATTTTCTTTCTGCCTCCTTCTCCCGCTCCTGGGTGCCAACATTGGTGTGTTTGAACCTTGCATGATATTTGTTTCATTCCACCATCTGTTAGAGTTGGTGGTTTTCGCTTCGGGTTCCCTCTTCAGGGCAGGGAGAATCTCGGCTGTTAGGTTTGTTGCTGCAGTTCCTGGCCACTGGTGAGGTGCTCAGTGAGTACAAGAGTAAAGGAGGAGACCTTTCTGGAGAAAGAAGCTAAACCAGGGCTGCAGGAAGTGGAGGAGCTGGCCGCGGGCGGCTGGTCTTAGGCTAAAGGGATGGTATATGGGTGGACACTTAGAGGGAGGGACGGTTCTCAGCTATCTCTTCATCCAAAGCATGACCTGAGTCCAGTTCTGAGGTGGGAGAGAGAAAGGGAGGAGAGTTTCCTGTCCTTCAGTAATCAAGACTGTGTGTCCTCCCTGTGGACAGATAGAGGATTCTTTCTATTAATTGAGATAAGTTAGTGTACAAGATGCAGGATTTTGTCTCTTAAGAATGGAGAATCAGGGTTAACCATAGAGAAAAAATGAAGTATATACTCCTTCCTCTAGCCATTGACCAAAATTTTTTTTTTTTTTTTTTTTTTTTTGAGGCGGTGTCTCGCTCTGTCGCCCGGACTGGAGTGCAGTGGCCAGATCTCAGCTCACTGCAAGCTCCGCCTCCCGGGTTCACGCCATTCTCCTGCCTCAGCCTCCCGAGCAGCTGGGACTACAGGCGCCTGCCACCTCGCCCAGCTAGTTTTTTGTAGTTTTAGTAGAGACGGGGTTTCACCGTGTTAGCCAGGATGGTCTCGATCTCCTGACCTCGTGATCCGCCCGTCTCGGCCTCCCAAAGTGCTGGGATTACAGGCTTGAGCCACCGCGCCCGGCGACCAAATTGTTTTAATACATATAGACTGGTGACATTTGCACTGGAATCCTGTAATAGACATAGTTCATGTAGACTCCTTGTTGTATGAGCAAGGGGTGATCTTCAATGCTGGGCTTGAGAGGAATATCTTGGAAGCAAAAAGATTTAACAGAGACCCCAAGAGTCAAGAAAGCCAAGAATTTTAATGCTTTTTTAATGCTTGTACAGTGAGTGCAAGGCCCTCTGAGAGTGATGTGGGAGACAGAAACCCGGACACTTTTCAGTTGTCTAGAGAGATAAAGCTCCAGGAAGAGATAATTTATGGCCGCTAAGTCAAAAGAATGAATTACCATGAGTGGGGTGGGAGTTAGAGGCCTCAAGAAACCTTGGCACATTTTGGACACCTACTGTGTGCCATGAGTCCGCATGTATGGGATTAGACTATCAAGAGTAAATTGCTGATTAAAACCTTAATATTATTTTTGTCTACGTTAATTTTGATTGGGCTAACTGACATTGACAGGTACAATTCACCCTATTTGTTCATTTTGTAACATCTTGGTAACCTAACTCTGTCCCTTTGTCTGCTCAGAAGACAACTGATGATAGTAGGAATACTTTGTAGCTTTCGTTAACCATCCATTTGTTTATATTGCCAAACTTCTATGTCAGAGAGCTAAGAAGCACTTTGTGTGTGTGTGAGAGAGAGACAGAGTTTCACTCTGTCTGTCACCAGGCTGGAGTGCAGTGGTGCAATCTCAGATCACTGCAACCTCCACCTCCTGAGTTCAAGTGATTCTCCTGCCTCAGCCTCCTGAGTAGCTGGGACTACAGGCGCACACCACTACACCCAGCTAATTTTTGTGTTTTTAGTAGAGACGGGGTTTCACCATGTTGACCAGGATGGTCTCGATCTCTTGACCTCATGATCTGCCCACCTTGGCCTCCCAAAGTGCTGGGATTACAGGCGTGAGCCACTGCACCTGGCCTTTTTTTTTTCTTTTTTTTTGAAATGGAGTCTTGCTCTGTTGCCCAGGCTGGAGTGCAGTGACGTGATCTCAGTTCACTGCAACCTCCACCTCCCAGGTTCACACCATTCTCCTGCCTCAGCCTCCTGAGTAGCTGGCGCCTGCCACCATGCCCGGTTAATTTTTTTTTTTTTTTTGAGATGGAGTCTCGCTCTCTCGCCCGGGCTGGAGTGCAGTGGCCGGATCTCAGCTCACTGCAAGCTCTGCCTCCCGGGTTTACGCCATTCTCCTGCCTCAGCTTCCCGAGTAGCTGGGACTACAGGCGCCCACCACCTCGCCCGGCTAGATTTTTGTATTTTTTAGTAGAGACAGAGTTTCACCGTGTTAGCCAGGATGGTCTCAATCTCCTGACCTCGTGATCCGGCCGTCTCGGCCTCCCAAAGTGCTGGGATTACAGGCTTGAGCCACCACGCCCGGCCAATTTTTTATATTTTTAGTAGAGACGGGGTTTTTCACTGTGTTAGCCAGGATGGTCCCAATCTCCTGACCTCGTGATCCGCCTACCTCAGCCTCCCAAAGTGCTGGGATTACAGGTGTGAGCCACCGTGCCCAGGCTTTTTTTAAACATCACTTTTCAAAGATGAACTTTTCCAGTACCCAGGGGAGTTTGGGGCAATTGGAGGTCTTTTTCCAGGGGGAATCAGAGCGACACAAACCACAGTTGGCAGTGGGAGTAAGGAGGTCTGATTAACTGAAAGACCTTGGAGCCCCAGAAAACTGGCTTCCTTTGTTCAGATACTTCCGGTTTAAAAAACCAAATCTTGATAAGAGGTTCCTCATTATCGTCCGTTGAGCTTTGAAGTCAGCAGGTTTGGTTTGTTTTCCAACACTGTATGTTGACTGTCTTTGCCTTTTCAAAGCTGTGGGGGTTGGGGTGTGGCAAATTAAATCCCACAGCTCACTGGACACATCTTCATATCACACTCTGTGGATCACGCATCATTCTTCCTTGCGCTGGAGTGGCTCTTTCTGCTTATCTCTAAAACAGTTTTCTCAGCCTTGGTGCTATTGACATTTTGGGACAGATACTCTTTTTGTGAGGGGCTATCCCAGCCTATCATAAAGAGCAAGAATTTCCATCTTGCTCAGATTTCCAGAGACAAAGCCTATCTTTTTAAAATTCTTCATTTAGAGCAGTAGTTTTCAACTAGGAGTGATTTTGCCCCCCAGTGGACTTTGGCAGTGTCTGGAGACATTTTTGGTTGTCAAAAAGTTTTGGGTGAGTGTGTGTTATTACATCTAGTAAGCAGAGGCAGATTTGGATGAGTGTGTGTTACTGACGTCTAGTAAGAGAGGCTAGGAATGTTGCTGAATATCCCACCATGCACAAGATAGCTCCCCACAACAAAAAATTACCTGGCCCAAAATGTCTACAGTGTCAAGTTTGAGAAACTGCTTTAGAAGAACATGATCCATACCCCCACCCCCTTCAGTTTTCAGGTGTATTGCTGATGGTCATACAGCAAGTTAGTAGCCCTAGTTGGGACCAGAGCCCTGAGTTCTCAACAGTGTGCCATGTCATGGGATGGTCAGAGTGGGAAATGGGCTTCTACAAAAGATGAACTTAAGATGAGGTCTACAGTTCACAGCAGTCTGCAGATCCCCACAGTCCCTTGGTGGGGGGGCAGGTTTTCAGGGGACAGGAGCTGGTTGCTGTTTCTGTATTCTCAACCAGAGAAATGTGGGCAACACAAGTGCTCCAGAAACACTTGCAAAGCCAGCAAGAGAAGTCTGCTCAGTTGTCCTTGGGAGATGCTCACCCTGGTGCTGCTGGAGTTTCCACGGAGGCTGGGCCTGAGCCACGCTTCCCAACAAGGCAGACATGTGAGCTGGTGGGAGCTCACAAGGCACTTGAGCCGGGGAGCAGAGGAGAGAGGTCAGTGACATCCACTGAGGGACAGCCTGACAGTTACTGGGAGAGGCTGTTTGATGAGCTGGAGTCAGGCTCCCTGGGGTTGAACTCTGGCTCTCTGCATAACATGCAGTGTGAGCTTAGGTCAGTTATTCAACCTCTCTAGGCCTCAGTTTCTTTTCCTGATAAAATGTAAAGGTTGTTTGGATAACACTTTAATATAGTATTTGTAAGAATGAAAGAGAGAGAGGGTTAAAAAGTGTGAAGCTCTGAGAACTGTGCCTGACATATAGTCAACGCTTTACATATTAAGTATGGGTACTTAACAATGGTTCAACTTAATGATTTTTTTTGACTTTACAACAGTGCAAAAGTGATACGCATTCAGTAGAACTTGTACTTTCGTGTTCATGTAACCATTATGTTTTGTACTTTCAGTACAGTATTCAATAAATTACATGAGATATTCAGCACTTTATTGTAAAATAAGCTTTATGTTCGATGGTAGGTTAGGTGTATGAAATGCATTTTTGACTTACTAATCGGGACATAACCTCATTGTAAGTCGGAGCATCTGTACATAACGAGAAACACAGTCTTAGATGTCCCACTGCACTGTCCGCCTGGACAGGAGCAAAAAGAGGCCCTGCTTTACCCTGAATAATTCCCAATAGCTTCTTTTAGAGTAAGTGGTTTCAGGTCCATTTGAGTCTGTCTGACATTGGATTGAATCAGAGGACAGAGAAGTCAGAAGGATGGAAAGTTCCTGAAGCCAGGGAAGAAGGATGCGCCCACCCTTCTTCTTTGTAGAGGTTTCTAAAACCTTCTCTTTCCTGGGCTTAGGAGATCCATCCTTAAGCTCTTCCTCTAAATTGCTTTTCTTCTGGTCTTCTATGGAGGTGGCACCCCCATTCGAGGTCAGGTGGCACATCCCATTCTGGGATGCCTGGGACATTGCGCCTCAGGTTGAAGCATCCTTGTGATGCCGCAGGAGACATAGCTGTGCTGAATGGTCAGTGTTAGTTCCAGCTCCTTTTCACTGGAGAAGCCTAACCTCTCTCTCCCCAGTAACTAACCCAGAGAAGAGCAGAGGCTTCAGAGGGCAGTTGTGGAGGCTGCTTACTTGGGATTTCGTATTCTGCTGTGGAGTTTGTCATTAAATACTTGTTCACTCATCCTCACATCTCTCCCAGACCCCAGCTTTCCACAGGGGAAATCATTTGCAGTGCCCTGTGCTGAAGAATCACAGGACCCGCCATGATAGGTTTGGCCCCACTGACCCCCGGAATTTCACAGAAGGGAATGGTCATTCTCACATTCTTTCAGCAGATTGGGTGAGATTCCCTGGGCATCCTGGGCTTTGGCAGACAGCTCTTTGCCTCTCATACAGCTGTTGAGCTGAGCCCAGGGTGCTCTGGGTTCTTGATGAAGCCCAGGGGGATTCTGCATGTGGAACCCATACCCTCCATCCCACCTCTTGAACAGCCGTTGCCTTATCCACATCAGGAGTCAGGAGTCTTGGCCCTGTTCCTGTGAACAGAGAATCTCATTTCCCCTAAAGTGCTGCCCTCTTTTAGGGGTGGTCACTCATTTTGTTTGCAGATGGATCTCTAAGCATTTCCCCGACATTCTTTCCCGCCTTGGTTAAATCTTATCTCAGCATTAACCGGGAGAGTGAGTCAGGCTCTCAGAACCTGGCTCTGGAAGCCCTTGGGGCCCACCCAGCCTTCCTGCCTTTCCACCGTTTCTGCCCTGGATGCTTGGAGGTGATCCATGTTCTTAAAAGGCCTTTTCCCCAATCCCTTCCTTCTGGCATCTCCATATTGTCTGAAGGAATAAAGCCAGATGAAGCATCTGACAGCTTTAATTAGGGTTAAATGAGGGCATTCAAAGCTTCCACTTTTCCTTCTTTCCCATTTGAGGGACTTCCTCTTCCTGCTTCCTGTTTCCTCCCGCATTTTTCTGTCTCAGTCCCCTCCACGAAGTCCTGTAGCCTCTTCCCATCAGCTCTATGTATAGTAACACAGGCCACCCTCAAGCTGCCCTCCAGGTAGGTCCTGTTATTATCTGTTATTCAGATGAGGAGACCAGGCACAGAATAGGATAGTACCTTGCCCCACGGCAAGTCAGAATCCAGACCCACACAGTCTGACTCCAGAGCCAGTGCCCTTAACGCCCTGGACAAAGCTGCAGGGACAACTAGAGACTGTCATTTATGTTTCAGTTTCATGGGGTATGAGTCAGGTATCAGCTGGGAAGGGACCTTTGGGACCACGTAGTCTAAACAAACCCTTCATTTTACAGTTAAGGAAACTAGATATTGTGTACTAAGGGACCAGCCCAAGCTCACATAGGATAAACCCCAGATCTGGAACCCAGTTTCTTGATCCCCATCATGTTTTTTTAAAACACCATTTGTGCAGCATGAACTCTTACCATTTTAGGTGGCAGTTTCCCAAGCTCAAAGGCAGGATTTACTTCGCTGTATCTAGGGGGCTGCCCTAATTAATTGTCCAAACTGAGCTTCTTTTGAGAATGGAAGAAAGCACTGTCAGTAGTAGTTATGCCGTGAGCACAGGTGTAAACTGAGATTGTCCTGGGTAAACAGGGAAGTGTGGGTACCTTGCCTGTGGTGGGTGTGATCTTGGGGTGGATGGGGCAGACTGGGACAGGCCCAGAGGCATTTGGTCCAGCAAGTGGAACACTGGCAGCAGACAGGAGTGGGGAGTTCAGATGCCACTGTGGGACAAGAGGCTCAGAGGCAGATTCTGGTCCCTGGCCTGGGGCTGTCGAGGGGTAGGCGGAGTCTGACTTCTAGGGGACCTAGCATCCTAGGCAGGGCAGACAGGTAGACTGGGAGGAAACCATGCTGCTGCGGGGATCCCATGCAGTGTGGCGCAGGCCTGAAGAGCAAGGTCCGACATAGAGTACCTGGTCAGTCAGGAGTAGCCAGCTCGTCCCCTTCACCAAGTTACTTTTCCAACTTTTCTCTTTGGTGTTCCCATAGCCCCTTGTGTATAACTATAACAAAGGTTTCTTGAGCACCTATTATATCTCTAGTATTGAGATAGCTACTGCTGTGACTGGAGAGAGGCCATTTGTGCTGGGCTATGGAGGGTAAGTGGGAGTTTGTTAGACAAGGGGAGGGGACATTCTGGGCAGTGAGGCCAACACATGCACATTTCTAACCAAGACAAACACTCCTCAGATTCACATTGATGTATGTGATTTAAGTGATTGTAAATCCATGTTTTATTACTGTAAAAGAAGCTGCCCACTGCTCTGCCCTTCCTGTCAGTTTGTAATTACTTATTAATGTATCTGTCTCCTGCCAATAGCCTGAGCCCCTTGCTGGCAGAGGCTGGTGTCTCCTTTATACCAGTATCCTCAGTGCCCAGCCCTGGCACACTCAACTTGGCGCTCAGTCAATATCTGTTGGCAGGTGAACTGTGCCAGGGTCACGTGCATCTGGGACACAAGCCCCCTGCTGCCCCGCAGTTGGAGCAGAATGTCTGAGGACAGGAGGACCCCGGGCTGGATGTCCCAAATGTCCATCTCCTGGACCCTGGACAGGTGCTGCTGCTTAAGGTCTGTCTGGCTGTAACTTGATGCAGCTGAGAGTGAGAACTGGAAGAACAGGAAGCCCTGTGACTCACAACACTGCAACAGGATCCTGGAGGAGTGGCCCGTATGCCTCCCTGGTCAGCTCTGCGCTTACCCGCCGCCCCGGGCTTGTGAGTCTGCAGTGTGTCAGAGCTGGCATTGGCCTGAGGTGGCATGGCTGCCCTGGCGAGGATAAGTTCCTTGTCCCATCCGAAGAAGTGGCATAGCAGATCTGTCAGTTTTGGTCAGTGGGCTTTCAGAGGACAGGAGACTTACAGAATCCATGTTCTGCCATGTGTCTTCCCCCGGCTCATCTTTTTTTTTCCTTTTTATCCGAAACATCTCGCCCTGCCCTGGCAACTTTGTAGAATAAACTTGCTGCTCTTTGTACAGCCTCAGCCTTTCCAGGAGGAGTCTGTGAGGGCATTATTATTAATGAGGTCACTGACAGCAGTTGCCTGGCTTTCCCAGGATAGGCGCACCTGTGCCCTAGGTTAGGGCGCTCAGCTGGTCACGGGGTGCTATGGGCCTTACAGGGACTAGGCCTGTGATTTGGGGATGCTTCTCCAAGCCTTGGTTTCCTTGTCAGAGATTTGTGGTAAAACACTGGCAAAGGAATAATGCAAAAATATGAAATTCTTTTGAAATTAAGTTGCAAGCATGTGTCAGCACGGGGTCACTGGAAGTGTTTGTGTGGCCAGATTTAAATGATGGGTCTCTCTTTGTTTGGCCTCTTTTGACCTCTTTAATCTTCTTTGGCTCCTTGACCGTGTATAGTGGGTAAACTAGGGCCAAGTCAGTGCCACCTGCCTTTTTTTCTTCCAGCGTCTTTTGAATTGAAGTATAATGCACATGGGAAACTGAACGTAGCGGGTAACCACATCCAGATCCAGTAACAGATCATTACCTGAACCAGCCCCACATTCTCCTACCCACCGCCACCAAGTGTAATCACCATTCTCACTAACAGCATAGGTCTGTTTTTGTACTTAATGTAAATAGACTCATACAGGATATAAAAGACGCCTTTTGTGTCTGGCATTTTTCACCCAGCATTTTACTGTATTTTGAGATTCAGCTATGTGGTTGCATGTGGTGGTAGGTGGTGCATTCTTGTTGCTGTATACTGTCTCTTGCACCACTCTGGCTTGTTTGTTTGTTTTTAAGAGACAGGGTCTTGCACTGTTGCCCAGGCTGGAGTGCAGTGATGTGATCATGGCTCACTACAGCTTTGGCCTCCTGGCTTCAAATGATCCTCCCGCCTCAGCCTCCCAAAGTGTTAGGATTACTGGTGTGAGCCACTGTGCCCATCCCACCACCCTGTTTCGACTGTGGTTGGTTTAAAGCAGACGAAAGTAGTCATAATAAGGCCCCTGACTTCCAGAAGGTATGGTCCTTTCTAAGTTTCTGTCAAAGGGGCCAAATAGGAGTGTTGACCTAATATATAGATGACCTGATTGTATCTTTAGGACAAGAGCATGCATGTTAAGAAAGGTGAAGTTCAATCAATTGGTCTTCTAGGGTCTAGAAGCTAAAAGGTAGGATTTTTAGCTGTGGTCATCTAGGGCTGCCTGAAGAGAGGGTTCTAGATAATCAATTAGAAATATCCCAAGACCGAAGAGTTGAAGTTCAGCTGTGCCACAGGCATCCTGCATCCTTTGCTTTGATGCTTCTATGCTTGTGGAGTAACTTTCTTATCCTATTTGATCACTTGAATTCAGCCCTCTACCTGGAGGGTGTGCCCTGTAGACACGAGTGATGAACATTTGCTTATTCATGTATTATGTATTTTCTACTTGCTTACTAAAAGGATTTGGTGATTTGGTTCAGCTTTCAGTAAAAAGATTTCTAGAACAAGAGTCAAACTGGCAGAGATGATTACTGAAAAACTTGACAGGCCAGGTGTGGTGGCTCATGCTTGTAATCCCAGCACTTTGGGAGGCCAAGATGGAAGGATTGTTTAAGGCCAGGAGTTTGAGACCTGTCTGGACAACACAGTGAGACTCTGTCTCTACAGAAAAAATTAAACTAAAAAATCAGCTGGGTACGAGGGTGCAAACCTACAGTCTTAGCTACTTGGGAGGCTGCAGTGGAAGGATCACGAGCCCAGGAGTTTGAGGCTGCAGCCTAGGAGTTTGAGGCTGCAGTGAACAATGATTGCATCACTGCACTCCAGCCTGGGCAACAGAGCAAGACTCTGTCTCTAAAGTTAAACAAACTTGATGGAGCTCCAAGCTTCCTGACAGTCAAGGCAAAAAGGATAGCTCTCTTTGAGTCAGTCATTTTCATCCCATCGGCCTATAACAGGAAGCACAGTGTGTCTGGGCAGCCAGACTTTCTCCTGACACTAAACCCTACTGGGGACTGAATGGCTAGGGAAGCGTTAGTGAAAGACACAGCAGCTTTACACGGTGCAGTGGTCTGTATAGTCTTTCCTGTGAGCCCTTGATTAAAAGTGATAGAATTAAACCTGTGAAGCATTTCCTGGGGAGCTAATGTAAAGGTGTGAAGGTGAGGAACTTTCTGTTCTTGGAATTGGTAATTTCCCAGGGTCTTGGGGGCTTGTCCATGCCTCCTGAGCCTTTTCACACTGCTGTCTCTAAGTCAGCATTTATCTGCTGAGATGGCTGAGCTCCAAAACTATCCGCTTTGATTGCCGGTCTCTCAGGCCACTTAAATCGGTGACCCTTCCCATGGGCTGCCTTGTATTGTGCCTGACATTCTTATCTGACAAGATTGATCTCTCCACGCATTCTAGAGACACTCATTGGTCTATAATATGAGCCAACTTATTTGATATAAAGTCTAGAGAGCAGGGCTGTTGATTTCTTAAAATTTTTAAAAATTATAAAAAAAATTAATCACAAAATTTACCATTTTAATCATTTTAAGTGTACAATTTAGTGGCATTAAGTGTATCATTCACATTGCTGTGCAACTGCCACCACTATTCATTTCCAGAATTAATTTCTTTCTTTTTTTTTTTTTTTTTTTTTGAGAGGGAGTCTCGCTCTGCCGCCCAGGCTGGAGTGCAGTGGCCGGATCTCAGCTCACTGCAAGCTCCGCCTCTCGGGTTTACGCCATTCTCCTGCCTCAGCCTCCCGAGTAGCTGGGACTACAGGCGCCTGCCACCACGCCCGGCTAATTTTTTTGTTTTTTTTTTTAGTAGAGACGGGGTTTCACCGTGTTAGCCAGGATGGTCTCGATCTCCTGACCTCGTGATCCACCCGTCTCGGCCTCCCAAAGTGCTGGGATTACAGGCTTGAGCCACCGCGCCCGGCCCAGAATTAATTTCTTATAAAATTATGTTTCTGTACACTGTAGTGCTTTGTATATAATAGCTGTTCCATAAATGCCATAACATGGAAGATGTTGGGTTTGCAACAGTAGTCAGATTCAGGGATTGAATGATATGGATCTTACAGACTCAGACATTGAAATTTAAGGTTTCGTTTCTTCTACACTTCCCTTTTAAACCCCTTAAGGCACTAAAGGTAGGATCTGTAGTACTTTATATGAAAACTGTCAAAATTGGAATATTGCTGTCTTCTGGATGTAAATAATTTGATCAAGGCCAGGTTCCTACAGGGACCAGATGGGGTGGGCTCAGGATCCAGGCAATGGCACCAATCTTTCAGTTGCATTGGGCCTGCAGAATGAGATGGGTGCTTCTGGACCAGAAGAGTTGACATTCATCCGGGTGATCCATATTCTAGTTTCAACTGTGTGACCTGGGTTGAGGCTGCTCCCCGATGGGCCTTGGTTTCTCTGAGATCCCTTTCTTGTACTCACCTCCAGGCCATTGCTGGGCTCCCCCATACCTGGCCAGGACTGTGTCTGGCCCACCCTGCCCACTGCATACTTCAAAGTGGAGCCTCCATGAGTGTCCTCTTTTGTTCTCGCCATTCCTTGCTTTCTGACAGTGACACAATTTCCTCTCCTTTTTAAAGTGCTGATCTGGAAGAAAATGCAGGTACTTAAGGGGATGGGTGTTAATGGCTTCCCATTTTGGATATTATCTTAATTCCTAGAGAGTATGGGGTTAATTTCTCTTTAGGGCTTACCCTGACACCATCCCCAATTCTGTAGAGGAAGCGGGCATGTCAGACTGGTATGTTATGGGAAAAACTGAAACTGACCAAAATTACCCAATGAGGAAGCTCTAATCTAACCCTTGCTGAAGAGATATCAACTAACAGTGCTATCTCTTTCTGTCTAACACACGCCCTCTCTTCCGGGACTTCGCAGGTTGGCAGACGGGAAGGTAACCCGTTCCTCAGCCAGGCTTTGCTCTGCCCTGCCTCTGATTCCCCAGCCTGGAATGCCCCCTCCCCCTTTCCTCCTCTCTCCCAGATAGAGTTTTAAAGAGAAACAGCCTCGTCCACGCCTATCACAGAAAGAGAAGGAATAGTTTGGGGAAACAGCCTCTGCTTTGTGACTAAGGAGGGTTGAGAAATGTCTGATTGCCTGCAGGTGCCCCTGGGTGGAGAGAAGCCTTAGAAGAAAGAAGGGGTAGAAGGAAAGGGAAGGGTGATAGAGAACTCGTTTGTCCCCTGACTGTGTGTGGGGCTTTGTGGCGAGGAAACTGAGGTTCAGATTAAGAGTGAGTCCTCTAGTGTCGCACACCTGTATGAACGCTACCACTAGGATTTGCATACTGGTGTTGCTGATGCCAGAGCACTCCCATCACCACCACAAGCCACAAATCAAGGGTTGACCTGAATGAGTGTGCTTTGATAGTTTCCAGAAACTTACATCTCTTAACAACAAATGTAGGGTTCGTCTTCCCAACTCCCAGCAGTCTGGATCAACACAGGATTACTTCACAGGGACACACCTGGCCTAATATCTTACTCACCAATTCTTAAAGATCCCAGGTAGAAAAGTGGTATGCAGAGTTGATCAGAACAGGGCCAACCACGAGCACATTATTGGCATATTGGAAACCTGCCAGAAGAGAGGGGAAAGTGTTTGAGCCCCAGCTCTAGAGGTGTCATTTGGTTAGTCTGGAATGGATCCTTGGAATTCTTACTGTTTTTTTTGAAAGCTCCTCATGTGATTCTGATGTGCAGCAAGTTTGGAAACTCTTATCACAAGTGACAGGATGGAGATTAGGCAGAAGTATCAGAAAGCAGATTTATCTTTGATTGAGGAAACTCTTTGAAACAAGTAGAGCTGTTCAACAATGGAATTTAGAGAAATAGTGAGCCCCTCAGGCTTGGAAGTATTCAAACCTAGGCTGGATGACTAGGTGGAGAGAGACAAACTAGATAAACTCGAATACTATGTTTAGTGGGATTTTTGAACTAGTTACCCTAAGAGCCTTTCCTTTCTGAGGGTGAATACTTTTAAGCTGCATTCCCACTGCTGTGTGTACATCTGCTATCACCTGCTTGGCTTTCTCTCTTGACTTTGGGCCTGGTGCTCCCTCCAATGCTGGCACTGTGGGTGAAAGTTGGCAAGATTCTGAAAATTGCATTCATCTCCTTCCCAATCCAGGAAAATCATCTTTGTATGGTGGCTGCTTCTTGTTTCTGACTTCCGCTTCCCTTGGCTACCAACACAGCAGTGCCCACCAACACAGCAATGCCTACCAGGGCTGGGTGGGCTCCACTGGTGTGTTTAGGAAGCTGTGACATCAAGTGATTAATTATTAATTATCCCTTCCTGAGTGGCCCCAATAAGCTGGGTGAACACATCATCTCATGCCCTGGTGCCATCTATTCTCAAGTTTTGATAGTTCAAAGAGCTCCGATGTGAAAGAGGGAAAGTTTGGGCCAAGCTACTGGCCTGGGCACTTTTCCACTGTTTCATATCCTCTCTCTTAATCTCCTAATGCAATGGAGAGGAAACTAAGGTCCCGGGGTCATCCAAGAAACCACAGGGCAGGCAGGGAGTGCCCATCCACACTAAGAGGGGCCCACAGGACAGGCGAGGGTGGCTGTCCTGAGGGCCTGGCATTGGGGCCAGAGAGACCTCTGTGGAATCCCAGTTCTGCCCCTCATCACCCAAGTGATCTATAAAACGGGGTTACAGAAGTTTTACAAAGATAATGGAGAACAGGTCAGTAAAGCCGGAGGATGGTGCCTGACAGGTGAGAAATGCTTGAGGAATGTTTAGCCGCTGTAACTATCACCACTACTGCTTTCATCTGTCATTGAACACATGGAAGATGGTTATCTATGGGACAAAAGGCAAGGTGGATAAAGGGTGACCATTTAATTTGATTCTTCGAGGGTTAAGGATGAGAAGTGTCTGACTGGATTTCCAACAAGTCTTGAAGCAGTTTAAACATCGAAGATAAACTAAGATTGGCTGCTGTAGAATTAACTCTTTTGTGTGCACAACCTCATGCTTCTGGACATGATGATAGGACCTTTTAATGAGGTGGTACAGCCTCAGCTTCTCAGTGCAGGAACTCCTGCGCCCGTTGCAAACATCTGAAGCCTTCTATAGGGGGTGGAGTTGGCGGGGAGGTGGGGAGCATCAGTGAGGCTTCTGGGCCTCTCTTCTCTTTGGGAAAGTAGCGAGGTGGGAGTGTCTTTGTCAGGTGTCACCCTCATGACAATGTTCAGAGACATGTCTGCTGCCCTCAACCTGCTCGGTCACCCCTGTGGGCCTCACTCTCCACTGTCTGCCGTTCAGGCCTGCATTTGGAGATGACTGGACTAGAAGATGGCCTTTTGATGGATATGGCCAGCCTGTATTCACTGCAATGCTGTTTGACCTGCATAGAACCTGCTGTATCCAGGCAGGTAGGGGGCAGTCATCTAGCAGAGTGGACAAGAGCACAGACCAGCCAGACTGCTCTATCAAGCCAAGCATGGCCCGTTGTGTCTGTGTGACTTCCCCTTTCTGTAGAATAGAGGTGCTGACATTTCCTACCTCAGAGGGCTGTTCTAAGGATGGAATGAATAATGGGAGCAAACCTGGAGAACAGGATCTGGCGCAAAGCAGGAGCCACATGAGGGCTTGCCATTATTACAGTTGCCCATGAGTGCATCTCAGGCTTTTCCTGGATGTGGCCTCACATTGGCCTCTGGTCTGGGTAGCCCCAGACTTTGTACATTAACCCTGAGATGTGAAAGTTGTGAAGTAGCATTTCTGGGCCAGTCAATGTGTCACTGGATCTGGAGTGGGAGGCCTCTGGGGTGGTCAGTTGCCCTTAAACTAGGGTCATTGGAGATTGCTAGAGACTTGTCTGACACTTCACCAAAAAGAAGGGGGCTTGTCTAGTGTCAGGCTGAAGCTGCACCCTTTATCCTCCTGGGGAACCTCAAATGTCCTTGTGGGGGAGGCCCAGGCCTCCTCAGGAGCACCTTGGCTCCCAGATATTGTAGGAACTAGAGGTGCTACAGGGATCCAGCTTGTGGGATGGGGGGTGGGGGGCTAGTGGCCCACAGCCCTGGAGACTGAGGTAGATTCCAGGAGTTGGAAACAAGCTGGGCAATATAGCAAGACCCTGTCTCAATATAGCAAGACCCTGTCTCAATAATAAATTAATAAATAAAAGATTAAACAAAACAAGCAAGTGAGAGTTATCTGATGCTTCACATTCTCCTGGTTTAAATCTGGGAAAAGTTCATGGGAATGTATGTGGGAAACAGGTTCAGTGAAAGAGCTTGGGAGAGTTGCCTCCACCTGAGCACAGAGGCTGCGTTATCATTTACATAGAGCCTCTCCATTGTGCCAGGTACCGTGCCAGCCTCCAGGTATGCAAAGGTGAACAAGTAGACATTGTTCTTCTGGCCTTTGGTGCTTATGATTTGGACCCTAATAAATATTTAGTTCCAAATTGTGGATAGTCTTGTGAAGGGAAAAGCTCAAGTTCTTCGAATAACAGGGGGCCTGACTGTTGTGATCTGGAGGATGAGAAGAGGCCTCTATGGAGAGAGGCCTGAAGGACTGGTAGCAGATTGGCAGGGCATATACCTGGAGGGCCTGTGTGCATGAGCTCCAAGGCAGGGATGGGCAAGTTGGGGAAGTTGGGGAACTGAACCAGGGAGAGAATCTACACAAAGAGTGCAGACCTTACCATAAGGTTAGGAGGTGGGACCGGGCGTGGTGGCTCACCTGTTTGATCCCAGCACTTTGGGAGGCCAAGCCTGGTGGATTGCTTAAGTCCAGGAGTTTGAGACCAGCCTAGACAACATGGTGAAACCTTGTCCCTGCTGAAAAAAAAAAAAAAAATTAGCTGGGTGTGGTGGCACACTGCTGTAATCCCAGCTACTTGGGAGGCTGAGGCACTAGAATTGCTTGGTAGGCAGAGGTTGCAGTGAGCTGAGATTGCACCATTGCATTCCAGCCTGTGTGACAAGGTGAGACTCAGCCTCAAAAAAAAAAAAAAAAAAAAAAATCACACACACACAACAACAACAAAAAAATTAGCCAGACAAGGTGGCACCTGCCTGAAAGTCCCAGCTACTCAAGAGGCTGAGGTGGGAGGATCACCTGAGGCTGGCTGAGATCTCATCCCTGCACTCCAGCCTGGACAACTGGAGCAATACCCTGTTAAAAAAAAGAAAAAAAAAAGATTAGGAGGTGGCTAGAGGCCCGATTAGGAGGTGGGGCCCTGAAAGGATTTTGAGCTTTGTTCCAACGAAAAGCCCTGAAAGCCAGGGATCAGCTGGCTTTCAGGCTGAGTCTGGCTGGGCGTGGAAAGTGGATGGAAGAGGTAAAAGCCGAACTGGGGATTGTAGGAGTCCAGGAAAAAGGTGATGGCTACCTGGCCCAAGGTGAAGAGCAATGGGATTGATGTGACTGGCTGTGTCAGGTGCTAGGGGAACAAGAGATGAGGGTAATGAACCCTGGCTCCAGTGATGTTGTCACAGGCCTTCCGACTCAACCATTCTGAAAATAACTCTCCTCTGCCCTAATAGGCCTTTCCTCTGGTATGCACCAGTTCTCCAAAAATTAGGTCTATTTTTATAATTTTAATTTTTTTTTTAAGACAAAGCCCTGTCAAATTGGTTGCTACTAATGGTCTTTAATAATAACTTTCTATACATAACAGATTTTGTTCTTTTGAAGGGGTGAGTGGTGTTCCATGACATAGACCTATGCCATAATTTATTTAACTAGTGGTCTTTGCTCTTGTCTTCCTCCCCTTTCAGGTTGACCAGTATCTCTACCACATGCGCCTCTCTGATGAGACCCTCTTGGAGATCTCTAAGCGGTTCCGCAAGGAGATGGAGAAAGGGCTTGGAGCCACCACCCACCCCACTGCAGCAGTGAAGATGCTGCCCACCTTTGTGAGGTCCACTCCAGATGGGACAGGTGCGGCACCTGGGGGATGGCTCTAGCTGCTGCGTTACTCGGGGGTGATTTAGTTGGCTTTGTTCAGGGACCCAAATAACTCAAAAGCCTCAGAATCCAACCCTGGTTAAGGGAAGCATCCAGGGAATTGAATGGAAGGCTGTGTGACGGATGGACAGGAAGCTTGGGAAAAGCTTTGTTTAGTCACCTTATTTGGATACAGAATCCTTTTTTTTTGAGACGAGTCTCACTCTGTTGCCCAGGCTGGAGCTCAGTGGTATGATCTCCATTAGCCAGGATGACCTTAATCTCCTGACCTTGTGATCTGCCCGCCTTGGCCTTCCAAAGTGCTGGGATTTACAGGCATGAGCCACCGCGCCCAGCCCAGAATCCTTATTTTATGGTGCACCACCCAGCAAGTGATTTAATCAGGTAGGGGAAAAAGGATCATGGTGGAGATTCAAGTTGGAAAGGTCCAGTGGATTAGGGCTAGTCACTGAAGGCCTTGAATGCAAGCCTAAAACGTTTAGTCTTTGCAGTAGCCTTGGGGAATAAACGCAAGTTTTTCAGGGGTGTCTTGGTAACATTACGTCTTTGGCAGTATAGGTGGAGTGGAGGGGGAGCGAGGCCCGACTGGTAGAGCATAAGACATGGCCCTGGTGGGTGGTGGTGGGTGGGCAAAAAGAGGATTCAAGGGTGGGGCCTGGGTGTGGAGCCCAGCTGCCTGGGAATGGCAGCATCCCAGAGAAGGGGACCGAACAAAGTGTGTCAGAGCTTCTTTTTTTTTTTTTTTTTTTTTTTTTTTGTTGAGACGCAGTGGCCGGATCTCAGCTCACTGCAAGCTCTGCCTCCCGGGTTTACGCCATTCTCCTGCCTCAGCCTCTGGAGTAGCTGGGACTACAGGCGCCCGCCACCTCGCCTGGCTAGTTTTTTATTTGTATTTTTAGTAGAGACGGGGTTTCACCGTGTTAGCCAGGATGGTCTCGATCTCCTGACCTCGTGATCCGCCCGTCTCGGCCTCCCAAAGTGCTGGGATTACAGGCTTGAGCCACCGCTCCCGGCCGGTGTCAGAGCTTTTATTTAATCCTCATAATAGGTGTCTCCATTTTAGAGATGAGGTGCTTGTGAGGTCTATGAGGGGGTGGAGGGTGGGGGATAGGTACTCACATGGAGAGGGCAGGAGAGAGAGCCAAGGGGCAGCTGCCAGGGCAGAGGAAGAAGCAGGAAGCACAGTGTCCAAAAACCTAAGGGGGACGAGATCTCCAGGAAGCTGACAGGTCGCTGGTGAGGCATCTGCAGGGGCATTGTTGGGAGGGGAGTTAGGGGCAGGGTGTGGGTCAGGGCTTGCTAATGCCAAGTAAGTGCCTGTGCTATTTCCAGCACACGTGTGTCCTTGAGGCTCATCTCCCTAAGTGCCTCTAGGGACTGGATTTGTCTAATGAGACTGTATGGTTCCCAAAATAAGTGTTTGCTGAAGCCTTGGGACCCAGCCTGGACCCAATGCTGAGGGTATGACCTTGTTTAGGATTGTTTCCTGAGTGTGTTTCTTGGGCCTTCAAAGAGACCCTCGAGGTGAGGGGCCTCTTATCTCTTCCATGTCCTCTAGATTGGCATGTTTATCCACCACTCCCTCTGACTGTGACTGGAAACCACACCCATTTCTGAGATTTTTATTTGACATTCAGATAAATGTACTCCTGAAGGCCAGGGCCTTGTCTTTATTTCACCCAGCACTAGCACTAAGTAAGTACCCTAAATCTTTTCTAAATACATATGGGCTAAGGACTCTTCTGGGCACCTCAATGTATTAACTCATTTACTTTTCAGAAACCTTTATGGTAAGTACAAATTTTATCCACAATTTATAGATGAGGAATTTGAGGCTCGAATGTCAAAAAGTCGTCCAAAATCATACAGCCAGTGAGAGGCCGAGTTAGGAATCAAGCTTGCAGAAGTCGAAGTTCAGGCATCGGTACGACACGTGATGCGTTCTATGTGTTCATGTATGTGTTAGCCTGTGCACTTGGTGCTGGAGCACACTGCAAATGCTCAACTAAAATTTTTTGGAATGGAGTTGAGACTGATTGTTTAGTCTGTATTATAGGCAGGTGAATTAAGTTTGTTGGGGAGAACTAATTATGGGGCAAGCTTTCAAAATTCTCATTGCTTTCCTGAAGCTGGAGGCACCAAGACCTCCCATGCACTTTGAAGCTTGCACTGTTTGCAGCACATACTGGAATGTCTTACTCACTGAAACAAAGGAAGTGGCTCCTGGAATAATGGAGACCAGACTGCAGGAATCCCACACCTAATCCCTCCCTCCCCATCTGCAGGGGGTCCATAGGTTAGCTCCTCACCTCCATACTCTCTGGGACTCAGCCTTTGCTTTTGTAAAGTAAAGAGGTTGGATAGTTTTAGTCTGTTCTGCACATCTACTAGAACTAGTGTGCTAGTCTATTTACACAAATACATCTGAGATCCTGTAATGGGAGATAAACCCTTGATGTTCATTGGATGGTGTCTTAGTTCATTTTTGTGTTACTGTAAAGTGGAACATATGTATATATAACAACTCAGCAATTCCACTTCCAACTATATGCCCTGAACAGACTCCTGTATGAATCCACGGAGACATGGCCCAATAATGTTCATTACAGTGTTGCTGATAATGGCAGTGTATTGGAATTTTTTTTTTTCTTTTTAGGTGGAGTTTTGCTCTGTCACTCTGGTACAATCTCAGCTCACTGCAGCCTCTGCCCAGGTTCAATCGATTCTCCTGTCTCAGCCTCCTGAGTAGCTGGGATTACAGGCACCCACCACCACACCCGGTTTCACATAGTGAAACCCTGTCTCTACTATAATCCCACCTACTGTAATCCCACCTATAATCCCAGCTGCTTGGGAGGCTGAGGCAAAGAGAATCTCCTGAACCTGGGAGATGGAGGTTGCCGTGAGCTGAGATTGCGTCATTGCACTCCAGCCTGGGTGACAGAATGAGACTGTCTCAAAAAACAAACAAAAATAGATGAATTAAAAAAAAATAAAGTGGTCAGCATCAGGGCTTTCAAGTTTTGTTTTGTCAGTTGGGGGTATGAGTTATGGATTATGGCAGTGAAAATAGGTGACTCCTAAGTTGATACAGACTATCAAAAATGAAAATTCTCTGTTGTCAGCACCCTAGTGAAGTGCTGAGAGGAAAGGCCGAGGTGAAGTTGTGTTAGCGATTCCCTCCCATGTGCTCGCACACAGCCTGGGTGCCTGCCATTGCTGCTGGGGGTGAAACTGCATCCCTCTCCCACAGAAGGCTCGAGGCATTTGCTCCAGGGACACCTGTTCAGCGCCACCTTTCTCAGAACCTTCATTTCTCAGCCTGTTCATGACTAGTATTACTTTTCAAATCTGAAAAATCAAACCCCAGATCTAGAGGAAGGCAATCTTTAAATCCATAGCTTTCTAGCTTTTCTGGACTATATCTTCACATCAAGAAACACATGCATATAAATATTTATATGAAAGGAAATAAATTTGTGGACCAGAATTTATTCTTTTTTTTTTTTTTTTTTTTTTGAGACGGAGTCTTGCTCTGCCACCCAGGCTGGAGTGCAGTGGCCGGATCTCAGCTCACTGCAAGCTCCGCCTCCCGGGTTATGCCATTCTCTTGCCTCAGCCTCCCGAATAGCTGGGACTACAGGCGCCCGCCTCGTCGCCCGGCTAGTTTTTTGTATTTTTAAGTAGAGACAGGGTTTCACCGTATTAGCCAGGATGGTCTCGATCTCCTGACCTCGTGATCCGCCCGTCTCGGCCTCCCAAAGTGCTGGGATTACAGGCGTGAGCCACCGTGCCCGGCCCAGAATTTATTCTTAAACATGATGAAGTTGGGTTTGTCTTCTAGTCTTTAAGAAGGTTGTTAGTCGGAACCTACTAAATGTTTTTTTACCTTGCAGTTTGAAAGCCACTGCCTTAAATGATCCTTGGCCCAGTTTGGTTCTAGATTAGCATTTCATTTCTCGCTGGCATGAAATGTGTAGTTTCAGGACAGTGTGGGGTGAGAGGTGAGAATCAGAATTATAGGTTCAAATGGGTTTGAATTCAAGTTGTGTGCTCCAAAGCAATTTATGCTGTGATCCTCTATTTCCCCATTTGTGAAAAGGGGAAACTTCATGGGGATTGGTTTTCTGAGAATTAAGAGAGAATCAGATATGTGACTTTCTCACATATGCTACAAACACTCCTGCAGCCACAAACCACCACTGCAAAAGGCACGCTCATTGCCAAATTTACTAAGAAAAGGTATGTGAGTTAACCATCCTGGCTAACGAAGTGAAACCCCATCTCTACTAAAAATACAAAAAATTAGCCGGGCATGGTGGTGGGCGGCTGAAGCAGGAAGAATGGTGTGAACCCGGGAGGCAGAGCTTGCAGTGAGCTGAGATCACGCCACTGCATTCCAGCCTGGGCCACAGAGCGAGTCTTCGTCTCAAAAAAAAAAAAAAAAAAAGAATGTATCTGATGAATTGACAAATACACTTTTTTAATACAACCTCCATCAGAAAAGGGAATGCTTGTACACTGTTGGTGGGAATGTAAATAAGTACAGCCTCTATGGAAAACAGTATGGACATTTCTCAAAGAACTGAGAATAGAACTACCATTCCATCCAGCAATCTCACTATTGAGTATCTACCCAAAGGAAAAGAAATCATACCAAAAGGACGCCTGCACTTGTATGTTTATTACAGCACCATTCACAATAGCAAAGATGTGGAGTCAATGCCCATCAATGGACAGATGATGGGATAAAGAAAATGTGGTATATATACATAATAGAATACTGTTCAGTCTTAAAACAGAATGAAATAATGTGTTTTGCAGCATCATGGATGGAACTGGAGGCTGTTATTTTAAGTGAAACAGCTCCAAAGCAGACAAATACTGCATGTTTTCACTTATAAGTGGGAGCTAAAAAATGTCTCCACATGGACATAGAAAGTGGAATGATAGACAATGGAGACTTGAAAGGGTGAGGGTAAGAGGGTAGGGGCATGAGGGTAGGAGGGTGGGGGGCGGTGTGGATGATGAGAAATTACTTAACGGATACAGTGGGTGTTGGATACACTAAAAGCCCTAACTTCACCATTGTGCAGTATATCCATATAACAAAATTAGACTTGTATCTTATAAATGTATACAACTAAAAAAAACCTCCATCAAGACAGAGAACATTACCATCACCCCAGAAAGTTACCTTGAGCCCCTTCCCAGTCAGTCCCTGTTCCTGACCCCCCAGAGGCAATCACATCCTATTTTCCACATATATCAGAGTTGCCTGTTCCAGAACTTCACATAAATCGACTCATACAGTATTTGTTTTTTATGCAAGTCTTCTTTTACTTTTCATAATGTGGGATTTATCTGTGTTGTGTCTATCAGTGTCTTGTTCCTTTTGGTTGCTGATTTCATAGTATGATTAGAATCTATGATATGAATATTGATGGACACCTGGGCAGTTTCCACTTTTTGACTATTTGAGTAAAGCTGCTATGGACGTTATTGCACGAGCCCTTTTGTGGACACGTTTTTAGTTTCTTGTATAGTCAACTAGGAGTGGGATTACTGGGTCATTCATAGAGTTTGGTATACGTTTAATTTTTAGAAAATTGCCAGACCTTTTCCCCAAATTGTTGAACCATTTATACTCCCACCAATAATGTATGAGAGCTCTGCCTGCTCCATATCCTCAACAGCATTTGTTGTCTGTATGCCCTTGTTTCTTTTTTTCAGTGGAGAGTTGATTAAAGAAAGCATTCATTTGTGTTTGCCAGGAATCACACCATCTTGACCTCTCTGTAGGCAGCCCCTAATCTGTGCCACGACCCTGCGTGGGACTGTGGTACCAGCCCTAACACAGTTCTGTCAGGGGCCCCACCACACATAGGGGCCACACATAAGGGCCTGGCTTTCAGAGGACATTTCCATCTTAAAAGGGAATGTAGGGGCTGGGCGCAGTGGCTTACACCTGTAATCCTAGCACTTTGGGAGGCCAAGGTGGGTGGATCACTTGAGGTCAGGACTAGCCTGGCCAACATGGTGAAACCCCCATCTCTACTGAAAATACAAAAAATTAGCCAGTTGTGGTGGCGTGGGCCTGTAGTCCCAGCTACTCGGGGGGCTGAGACAGGAGACTCGCTTGAATCTGGGAGGCAGAGGTCGCAGCGAGCTGAGATCATGCCGCTGCACTCCAGCCTGGGCGACAGAGTGAGACTCCGGAAAAAAAAAAGGGAATGCAGGAAGAATTGATAGCATTTAATGAGCACCCATGGTGTCTGTACTAGGCCATTTACATAAATCTATTTTACTCTCTACAAAAACTTTACAAGAGAGTCATTCTCACTTTAAAAATGAGGCAACCAAGGCTAAAAAAGGATTGATGGTTGCCAAGGTCACCTGTGGTCAGATGTGATGGTGACGGTGATGATGGTGATGATAAAAATTGTAGACATTGTAAGTGCCAGGTACTGTGCTAAACGCTGTGTTTGAGCTATCTCATTTCTTATTGTCATCCAATGGTAGGTGAGCTGAACTCTACTTCACAGAAAAAGAAAATAGATTTGGAGCAGTTAGGCAACTTGGCCCAAAGTCACATAGTGAGCAAGTGGCAGCATTGGGATTGGAACTCGGCCAGCCGAATTGCTAATGCCTGGGCTTTTAAGCACGCCACCAGTGGCACATTTTATGTACCTTCCATGCTGCTAGCACAATGTATGGGTTCTTCTCTTACTAACCCAGGCCTAGTTGTTCAGTTCATTCAACATTCCTCTCCCAGGCTTGGTCCTCTGTGCAGCAGCAGTGTGCTAAGCTGCCTCATGCCCTGCCTTTGAAGCGTGAAAGTTGTACTGGGGAGATAAGGCCCATGTAGACAAAATAATTAGAGATATCGGGCCATATAATACAAGCACATGATATGATAAAGGGAGACCGGGCTGGTGATACGTTGCATGGAAGCTGGTTAAACCCGAAAGAAGCCCTTCTCTTGGTTGCTCTGCATTATATTAACTACTGTACAGCGGAGACATACGTCCAGAGCTAGCACACAGCAAGTTAATTAGTGGACTTACGTAGTCCAGGCAATATAAATTGAAGATTGTACTGATAGATAGCCTCAGTACAGCAGATGGCACTTAACATTGTCAGGCATTGTGCCAAATGCCTTACACTTCCTTGCATTGAATCTTGACAAGGTGCGTGTGTGTATGTATACATGTATATGTGTGTGTTTTCCTGTGTTCTTGTTCTGGGTTGTGGAGGGAGGTGCTGACTAGAATGAGGTTATCATAACCCTTTAAAAAAAGATGATGAAATCTGAGTGTCAGATTTCTAATAAATTGCCCAAAGCTACATGGCTAATACATGTTAGAGTGGGATTTGAACCCAGGTCTGCCTGCCTAAAAAGCTGAACACGCTCAAAGCCTACACAATATTGAAACGTAATCGTGTTTTAACCCTTTGAAGAGTGGTTTCACACCTGTGGGGCTAATTACACCTTGCTGTGACTGGCACCTATTTTGAACTTAAGAAACACTTCCTGGGTAAAAAAAAGCACCAGAGTGATGCTTTCCAAGAGGTGTCCTAGGAGCTTTGGGGTGCTAGTCATGTGTTTTACGTGTTCCACACCCCTCCCTTCAGTTGGAGCAGCTCTGTTTTTCTCTATTTTACGTTGCGGTATTTGGCCCACCAATTTTATTTGGAAATAAGCATTCTGTTGTGTTTGAAAACAAATGATGTAGAAGATCAGCTCACTCCATTCCTAGTCTGTACCAGACACCAGCATTAACTGTGATTCATTCAATGCCTTTAATGACACGGAGTGTTGAATACTTCTGTATGGCTGAGCTCTTGAATGGTGGCCAGCATTGCATTGTAATGGAGTAACTGGAATCCTGGGGGTTAAAAAGAGGCTGCCAGGTGTGGTAGTGATCATGGCGATTCTGGGTACATGGAAAATACGTGCCTTGAAACCTGTGTCTTGCCTCATTACCTGCTTAGGACTTGGAGATGTATCTTTTGCGTCCTCATTTCATTTGGAGTATATGCCATACATTCTCAGAGCAGTCCACTGTTGTGTGCTAGCAGGTGCTTGAAAACTAAAGGAAAGAAAACAAGATCCCCTCAACCCAGAGTCACCCCATAGAGAATGATTGGAATGTTCAGTGCAGTTACCTGGGGCCACTGGAAGTGCTATTGTAGGGCAGGAAGGGCAGGTCCCTTTAGGGGCATTAAGTTATAAATATGGGACAGTTCAGGAACTGAATGTGAAAGTATGTGTGTGTGTCTTTGACCCGACTCCAAGTTTATGGCTGCGTGCCTCAGGCATTGAGTGACAAGGAAGAGCTGGAGGCTGTATGGTTGGATCAAATACAGTCCAGCATTCTGATTCCTGAGCCTCTCCCAGTTTTGGCATTGAAAGTCCCATGTCATAGGAAACCTCTCCCTCCTGGGCAAACTGGGATGGTTGGCCACCCTCCATGGCCCTGGAGCCCATGCCCTCACTGCTGCTCAGCTCAACTACGGCAGCAGCCCCTGAGCTGCCTCCCTTGTGCTAGCCCTGCCCTCCACAGTGCCATTAGTCACTAGAGCCCTTTTGGAAACAGATCTGACCTTCTTAAGAATGAAAGAAAGTCCTTGGCAATGGTATTTGCTGTGCGCTTATAGCCATGTCACATGAGCCCTATGTTGTAGCCACTCTGGACATGCCATTTTTTGGCACCCACAAATTAGTGCCAATCGTAGTTATACCAAACCTCTGTCCTGCCTTGCTGGACACCAGAGCATGCCACAAACCTCCACGGCCTTGACAGGGAGAAAGGGAACAAGTACCTTGATAAGATCTATTAACGGAGGAATAATTACTGTGTTTCTTCTTTGGGTTTTTTTTTTGAGACAGAGTCTGGCTCTATTGCCCAAGCTGGGGTACAGTGGAGAGATCTCAGTTCACTGCAACCTCCACCTCCTGAGTTCAAGTGATTCTCTTGCCTCAGCCTCCTGAGTAGCTGGGATTACAGGGCTACACCACGATGCCCGGCAAATTTTTGTATTAGTAGAGACAGGGTTTCACCATGTTGGCCAGGCTGGTCTCAAACTCCTGACCTCAACTAATCTGCCCGCCTGGCCTCCCAAAGTGCTGGGATTACAAGCATGAGCCACCGCATCCGGCCTGTGTGTTTCTGTATGTTCACATACAACATAGTCCATGTTTCACGTAAGCGTTACAATCCCTGTGCAACGTCGGAATTATGAATCCTGTTCTACAGGTGAGGTGAGAGAGCCCTGTGATGTGCCCACACCATACAGGTAGTGAAACCACTGAGCTGGAATTCAAAACGAGGCCTGCCCACCTGTCTGAGGTCCACTGCTCTGTGGGAGCCTCTCATGCGTGGGCATTAGGAGAAGGTCCATCTCAGGACTGCCGAGTCACAGTGCTAGGCCTGCCTCAGATTCCGGGCTTGGAAGGAATGCAGTCCTTGGTTATGGTGGTTGTGGCTTCCTATGTGTGTGGAGGAGAGCTGCAGGGAGGAGGGGTGTCAGGGAGTGTGTGTTCCAGAGGAGTCCTGTAAGCAAAGGAAGAGAGGACCTCCCTCCTGGGAACAGGGTTATCAGCAATACTTTATTATTTGTGTTTTCCCTTCAGTCCATCAGAAAATCCTGCACACCACCCGTTCTTGGTGGAACTGTGGCCTCTGGTGAGTCCAGCTGGGCTGGCCTCAGATGACGACCCACCGGGGCAGCCTCGCTGCCTTAGTCCCCTGTGGTCACTGATTCAGCGGATCGCGTGTATCCTGGACTTGAGAGTGCTGATAAGGCAGTTCATCTTTGATATCCCTTTCATCCCTCATGACAGCCACCACATTGCGTTTCCTAGAATTTGGCTGAGTTCCCACTACTGGGGAAGGCTCAGGGCTGGAGTGTCTGGAAAAGTCAACCATGGCCGTGAGACAGGCAGGCTAACCCCAGATGAGGGCGATGTTGCTGTAGTTAGCCCGCAGCTGTAGCTAGGGGTGGGGCCACCTGTAGTCACTGGGCAGGAAATGGAAAAGTAGTGCCCCTAAGGAGGAATGCTGTAGTCACTGGAGCTGATTCCAGTGACTTTTCTTGGACAGGTTTCTGCAATCCCTTCTGCTGTCGTTGGCCTGGGACACTCAAGTGAGGCTGTGGGACAGGGCTTGCCAAGAGCCTGGAGAGAGAGTACCTAGTACTTAGTGAGTATGTCCTGAGTTCTTGGTCCCGCACCACACTTGTCTAATTTTTCCCCTCACAGCAACCCAATGAGATGCGATGTTCCCATTTTAGAGATGAGGCAGCTGAGGCTCAGAGGCTCAGGAACTTGCCTCTGCTGGAAAGTGGCCGGGGTTCTGGAGCAGGTGATGTGGACTCCAGAGCCAGTCTCCGTGTGTCACACTGCCTGACACACTTCTGCTTGTGTGGTCTCTGGTGGATGATATCTACCCTTTTTCCCCTTGGGACCCTGGGGACTGTGAGTGATGCTCTCAGGGAGCTGGGCAGATGTGGCTTTTCTCAGGGCCTAAGTGCTGGAGGTGCTGAGTGGATCTGGGTGTAAAACAGACATTCTTGGGTTATTGAGTCAGAGCCTCTCCCTGACCTCTGACCTGTTCCGCTTCACTTCAGTGCTGTTCTCCCACCGGGAATGGGGTTGAGTGTTGACAAACATGCCAATAAGTGAACCCCTGGGGAAATTAATTGCCTTGTATCCTTTGAGAAGGTTGTGGCAGGGCAGCAGAAGACTGGCGGTGCTGCTCGCGGTTGGCAGTCACCTGGGGATGCGCCTTGCCTGCTCCACCAGCCCCTGTCCCGCTGCAGGCTCCGCGCCTCTTCAGCACTTTCATTCTGTGCCACACAATGGGGTCCTTCCCCATAGTTGGTGGTATTATCACCCAGGATCTGGATGTTTCCTGTCTACACTGCTGTTTCCTGGAGGGTAGGAACTGCACCTTCCCAGTGACACATGACAGTCTTCACCCATCTGTGTCTGTGGCTCCTTTCTGGAGTCTCACTTGTCCTCTCTCCTGCTCTCTCAGAGCTTTTCTGTGGCATGAGTGACCTGACTCTTGTCGTACATATATGCTCTGGGGTCAGCGTTCTTTTGCATTCTAATAAGCCTGAGATCCTTTGAGGGGGCACTTGCTTGGCTTATTCACCAGGCCTCTTAGTTTGTAGTGAATTGGACCTCATTCTACTCCATTACTTTACCCCTTTGATCTTGCTGCAGGACATGGGCCTCATAATATGCAAACATTAGAAAGTGAATTTAGTACTGCAATTGCAATACGCAAACATTATATGCAAACATGATATACAAACATTAGAAAGTAAATTTAATACTGTGATCGCAATTTGGTGTTCTGGGGGTAGGAGGAACAGGAGGGAGGCATGGACCCCTGGCATGGGGCTTGCTGAAAGCACTGAGGAGATAGTCAGCTCTCAGGAGGGGTGAGCACATCGTTGGATGTAACTGTCTTATTGTTGATTGAATTATAAAAGTAATGCATATGTGATGGAATACTACTCAGCCATAAAAAGGAACAAATTAATGGCATTCGTAGCAACCTGGATAGGACTGGAGACCGTTATTCTAAGTGAAGTAACTCAGAAATGCAAAACCAAACATCATATGTTCTCACTCATAATTGGGAACTAAGCTATGAGGATGCAAAGGCATAAGAATAATACAATGGACTTTGGAGACTCAGAGGAAAGGATGGGAAGGGAGCGAGGGGTTTAAAAAAAACTACCCCATGAGTTTCTGGTTTTAATAAAGCTCTTGAGAATTAAAAAAATAACAATAATGTAAAGGTGTATGGCATGAAATTAGACTATATATAATGTCTGTAGAGATAAGTGAATCGCACTGGCCACCCCTTACCCACAGATATTCCTGGAGGGACTTGGAGTTTTGAGTCTTGGTGGTTCCTGGAAGAGTTTTGCCCAAAATTAATAGTGGCCCTTCCTTTCTCTGCAGAACACGGAGAGTTCCTGGCTCTGGACCTTGGAGGTACCAACTTCCGTGTGCTTTGGGTGAAAGTAACGGACAATGGGCTTCAGAAGGTGGAGATGGAGAACCAGATCTATGCCATCCCCGAGGACATCATGCGAGGCAGTGGCACCCAGGTATGACCCTTCTCTCAGGGTGGCCCTTGGTGACAAAAACTTCCTTGGGATGTTCTTTCTGCACTTTCTCCAGCCGCTCCCAGTGTTTGGATAGGCAGTCATCCAAGACACTTGTGGATGCCAGCACAGCTGTAAGGGCTCCCTCTCGGCCGGAGCTCAGGCTGTTCTGGTTGTATTTTATACCCAACATGTACTCGTATTAAAAGGAGTGACTAGAGAAGAAGCATTAAATCCAAGTAAGGCACTGTTCAGTGTTGTCACATCTTGGGCCTCAGGACTTGGAAGAGGTCAAGCCCTCTGACTCCTGGTCTGCTGTTCTCTCTCCCACACAAGGCTCCCTCCTGGGAAAGGAATTTCTGACCATGAGTAGAACACGCGGGGGAGATATTTTTAGACTCATTGTGTCTTTGGGGTGGCCTTGAGGTAAACCTGCTTTCCTTGTTATCATGCTGGGGTTGGAGAAGGGAGGCTGCTTCCCTAGGGCTGTGGGCATTTGAGCTTTACCGAAGTTGTCACGTGTCTCCAGTATAACATCAGGAGGGACACAAAGGGTAGAGGCCCTTCCACTGCCTCTCCTATGCCTGCACCAAGCTGAGGTATTAAAGAAGTTGGTCCCTGTATTCAGGCACTCTAGCTCTGTGATTCTGGGCAGATGATAGGGCTTGGCAGAGCCTCAGCTTATTCATCTGTAAAAAGGGATGATAGTATACAGATTATGGTGTAGATTAGAGGAGATGATACCTGTTAAGTATTTGCTTACTGCTGGTGCATAATCTAGTGCCCTGTTTTTTCACAGGGGTTTTTGTCTGTTTATCTAATAGCTTCTTGTGCTATCACTCTCTGTGGCTAGTAAATGTATTGTTCCCTGTTGGGGCATATGGTTGCCTTTTCTTCCCATTGCCTCAATCTCCTGCCTTGGGCCACATCCCCCAGATGATAAATATTTAAGAAACAAGATTAAGACAAAACCAACAAACAAAATAACATCTGAAGTTTGGCTGTGATTATGTAAAAGACTTGTAACTTTTACATAATGATGTGTTAGGTGGATTTTTAAGTTTTACAAGAACAACACCCTCCCTGTTGCTTGAACCCTGACAGCATGCAGGGCCCAGGCACCTTGCAGTCCCTGCAGCATCATCCTTAGAGCCTGGCAAGGACAATGAAGTGCATCGCTGCCAATTGAGAAAAAGAATCCATTTTAAACATTCAAGATGTGAGTGAAGTTTTTTTTAAAAAACTTAACCTTAATCGCTCAGACCACCTAGTTAGAGGGTATCAAGAAAATCTACTCTCATGCAATATATAAGCAAAACATTTTAGTCTGGATTAAAAACAAAAAACAACTATGAGACCCACCTTGAAGAACATTAAAACTGCTGGGATGTTAGAAAGATTTTGAGTAAGTGGAAAAAATGCTATCTAAAAATGAAACAGAAAGAAAACTAGAAGAAAATATAGGTATCTTTGATCCTTAGGAATAGAAAGACTACTATGTACCTAAAAGCAGCAGAAAACACTTGGAAAAAAGGCTGAAAGGAAGTTCATTGTGGCTATTTTAGTAGTGGAATTACTGGTGCTATGTTTTCCCCATATTCCCCCCCTTTTTTGGTATTCGGTATCAGTATTTTACTTAAAGGAAAATAAATGGATTGTAAAAATACAATTTAGTTGAAACTAAGAACAAATGTTGAAATCCCAAACTTGCAAAGGTTTTTGAAGAATTGTGAACCTGGGCAATGGGGGTCCCTGGGTAAAGTCTGTCGTCCGGCACGTTAACTTCTCCTGAAGACCAGTGGATTGCAAACCTGAATATCAGCCACTTAAGATTTTAAAAGTATATCTTGTGGAAAGGGAAGTGAGGAGGTTTTCAGACCAGTAAGGAAAAGGAAACCATTTTAATTTCATAAAATGATGCCCTTTGAGCCTTTTTATGACAGGAAGGTGTTAACTCTTTCTCTGCATCTTACCCTTAGATCCTCCTCAAAGAGGACGAGATAGTCTTTCAATTCAAGGAAGCAGAAGGTCTCCTCTTCTCACCTGAGAAAAGATGTAGGTTCTTTGAACCCAGCACTAGCCAGTGGAACTTCTTGCAGCAATGGAACTGTCTTCTGTCTTCCCTGTGCAATGTGATAGGTACTGACCCTGTGACATCGAGCCCTTGAAGTGTGGCTGGTGTGACTGAGGAACTGAATTTTTAAGGTCTTTTCTTTTCTTTTTTTGAGACAGTCTCATTCTGTCACCCAAGCTGGAGTGCAGTGGCACCATCCTGGCTCACTGCAACTTCTGCCCCCCAGGTTCAAGCGATTCTCCTTCCTCAGCCTCCCGAGTAGCTGGGACTACAGGTGTGCACCACCAGGCCCGGCTAAATTTTTTGAATTTTTAGCAGAGACAGCTAATTTTTTGAATCACCATGTTGGCTTTGAACTTCTGACCTCAAGTGATCCACCCGCCTTGGCCTCCCAAAGTGCTGGGATTGTAGGCAGCAGCCACCGCACCGGCCTGTTTTAAAAGTTCTAATTAATTGACATAGCCACAGAAGGCCAGTGGCTACTGTATTGGGCAGAGCAGTATTTAATGCTTCTTTGCGGCCTCTTTTTCTCTACCTTCCTATGTTAGGAGCGCAATTGGAAGGAAAGCAGTGATCAGAGCTGGGGGAGGAGAAACCATTTTGCTTTTCCCCCTTCTAACCCCCTCTCTTTGCACAACTTCTGCAACTCTCTCTTTTTTTTTTTGGATAAAAACTATTTGTACTAAAGATCATTTTGACTAGAGTACCAGGAAGAAGGTGCTGGAAATTTGTTTAATATACGTATCATATAATTCAACTCCAGTCACCTTCCCGACAGAATAGAATTTGCTGAATATTTCCCTATTTTCATGTTAAAATACTTGAACTCTGTTCAAGGGAGTTGGCTCACCTGCACTGGTGATCCCCATGGCAAGAGAGCCTTGTCCTCCCCAGCCTTTGCTCTTGAAAATGTTTTGGTTTGGAGGTCGAAGGTTCAGCCTCAGCTGTTGTTAACTTTGCATGGGATCAGACAGAGGGACAGACAGAATGGATGTGGGAAGTTCAGTTAGATCTGGCCATCTTCCAAATTGTGGTGGCCTTGTCTTCCTGGGTCCCTCCTGCTGACCATACCCTAGGCATCAGGAGAGCCAACAGGTCTGTCAACTTCCCTCTCCCAGCCTCTCAGTTCCTTTATAAATGTAAATACTTTCTGTAGTTTGGCATAGTGGTTCTCAAACTACTGTTCCAGGATCACCTGGAGGGCGGAGGCCTTGCTAACAGATGGCTGGGTCCCACCCCCAGAGTTTCTGCTACAGTCAGTCTGGGGGGGCCCTAGACCCTAGAATGTGCATTTCTAACATGTTCCCAGGTGATGGGGCTGAGGTTGCTGCTCCAGGAGCACACTTTGAAAAGCCACGGTTTAGTTGAATCTTCTTACTCCTTCCTGGATAGGAAAAGGATAGCTGTCCTCTTACCCACCTTGGCTTTTAGATTTTGCCACGTAGTCAACCTGGCCCTTGGAATCTGCCCAGCCTCTTTGGCCTATGCTTACTTTTTACACCAGAATGCCTCTGGTCTCAGCCCTCAAACACCTAGAGGGGTCAGCAGCTTCTCTTTGAGGGTGTAGCGGGGGCAAGAATGAAGCCAGGAGATTGTGGGCTTTGGAGCTGATTGAAAGCCTGGTTTATTGTGAATACTGCTTTCCTAAGGCTTAGGAGCTCTGGGTCCTGCACAGTGAGTGTGTGTGGTCATGGTTGTGAGGCTGCTCACCCACAAAACGCTATTTATTTCTCAGCGCTCTTCATGAACTTACTGGATGTTCTGTTTAGAAAGTTAGAAAACAAAGATAACTTCTTTGAATTGCCCTCAGATTAGTTTTCTAGAATGGAGAAGAAAATGTAAAAATTGCTTGTTTTTGTTAAGTTGGTTCATAGAATGCCAACAGACAATGTTATCCCCGCAAACCACCCCCCACCCCATCACCAGAGACAGGGATACTAAAATACTTCTTGGCAGCAAGATAGGCTGGCCTTTCTGGTATGGTCGTCAACTGGGCATCCATGTCAATGGGTTTCTGACAGGGCCACCAAAGAATGTTCTGTTCCCCAGGCAGGCAGTGACTTTCTGATTAATGTTGGCCATGATTTCCCCTACCTCACAGGGTTATCTTGACAGCAGTTTAGATAAATGGCTTAAGTAGAGGACAATATTTAGTGGGCAAAAACTAATGTTAAGCCTTTATATGTATTGACTCATGTACTCCTTTTCATAACTCCATGAGGACAGGTCCAGTTATAATTCCCTTTTTGTAGATGAGCAAATGAAGATATCAGAGGAGATAATGGGTTTTGCACACATTCAGCTAGTTACGTGCTGAACCAGAAGTGCATGCCCTTAATCTCTATGCTGTTCGACCTCTCTGCTTACCACCCTGTCGTGTGTCCTTAGCTGTTTGACCACATTGCCGAATGCCTGGCTAACTTCATGGATAAGCTACAAATCAAAGACAAGAAGCTCCCATTGGGTTTTACCTTCTCGTTCCCCTGCCACCAGACTAAACTAGACGAGGTAAGATGGGCTCTTTGGACACTTTTGTTGGGGCTGGGAGGGCCGAGAGGGACTTCTGAGCCACCTGCTGTGGTGTTGGTGGTAGCACTGGAGGATTGTGGAGATGAAGTTCTGCCTCTCTGGGTGACTGTGTATGTCAGTGTGGGGGCTGGTGAAGAAATATTTGGGGGGTTGGGAGTGCTCTTTATCACTCTGTCTCCCACACACATTGCACAGTATCCTTATCCCATCCACAGTGAGAACTCAGGAACTCCCCAGTCTAAAGTGTTGTGATAAAGACACTTGGAATAAAGATGCTTGGAGAGTTACTGATGTAAGGAAACAAGTACAGTCATGTATTGCTTAACAATGGGGACATGTGCTGAGAAATGCTTTATTAGGTGATTTCACTTATGTGTAAACATCATAGAGTGCACTTACACAAACCGAGATGGTCCAGACTACTACTACACACCTAGGCTGTATGGGACTGCCTGTTACTCCTAGGCCACAAATCTGTATAGCATGCTACTGTACTGAATGCTATAGGCAATTGTGACACAGTGATATCTGTGTATCTAAACTAGGCAATAGTAACTATCGAGCTCTATTATAATCTTGTTACCACCACAGTATACACAATCTGTCATTGACTGAAACATTGTTATGGGGCACGTCACTGTGTCTTGTAGTGATGGTTGTCCTGAGTTTCTTTTTCCTAGGCTAGCCAGGAAGTAATACAAATATTCAACCACGACTTTATCCCAGTGGCAGAGGTCTCTGCCAATGACGGAGGTTTGAGGGGTATGGTGTGAGTTTCAGTTTTAGTAGGAAATCAGTATTCACTCCTTGGTCCTTTTCCAGAGTTTCCTGGTCTCATGGACCAAGGGATTCAAGTGCAGTGGAGTGGAAGGCAGAGACGTTGTGACTTTGATCCGGAAGGCCATCCAGCGGAGAGGGGTGAGTAGGGTGGCAGGAGCTTGGGGTCTGTGGGCTTTTCTGGGTCCACCCTGAAGACTCCTTGAATGTCCTTGACTCATCATGATCTGCTTGTGTGGAGCTTAAGGAGAGGTTCTCGTTTCCCTGACACAAGTACTCAATAATTTTGCATATGATCTGCTGCTTTGGGGGTTTTTAGATTATTGCAATGGATAAATAATCTTAGCCTTGGCACAAGAAAAACTCTTTAGTTCTTAACCTGAAGAAGACTTGAATATCATTTCTAAGTAAGAAAGTTGGAATGATGTTGACATGGGGGTGGAATGGTACAGAGAGAGAATCAGTTAAAAGTCTTATTACAGGAGGAGTTCTGGGGAGGGAAGGGGAAGAGAGAGGGAGAGGGAGAGGGAGAGAAGGAGGAGGTAGAAGAGGAGGAGTGATGTACAGCTGGTGTTAGGAAAGTTGCCTTCTGTGATTATGAAGGTCAGAGCCCTCCCTTTTATCTCCACAGGACTTTGATATCGACATTGTGGCTGTGGTGAATGACACAGTTGGGACCATGATGACCTGTGGTTATGATGACCACAACTGTGAGATTGGTCTCATTGTGGGTGAGTGAATACTGGGCATGAGGGCCCGTGCTGGCCAAGAGATGGGGTTGTGGGCCGGAAAGGGAGAAGGGGCCCATCGGTTGGTTGTTCCTTTGGTTCATATTAGGAGATAATAGTCCAATCACTTTGGAGAGCTGAACAGGGACTCATGGAGTTGGGGGTGGCAGAAGATTAGACCATGTATTGTGATACTCCCAGAGTCCGCAGTGAGAAATCCCAGCCACCCTGGCCGGGCAGTCTTGGGACAGTAGTGTAAGAGGGAAGAGGGAAGAGGGATGGGAAGGGGCTGGAGCAGGTGTGTGCATAGCCATCCCTTGTTTTGGCAGGCACGGGCAGCAACGCCTGCTACATGGAAGAGATGCGCCACATCGACATGGTGGAAGGTGACGAGGGGCGGATGTGTATCAATATGGAGTGGGGGGCCTTCGGGGACGATGGCTCGCTCAACGACATTCGCACTGAGTTTGACCAGGAGATTGACATGGGCTCGCTGAACCCGGGGAAGCAACTGTGAGTAGGCCTTTCCTGTGCGAGTGGGCTTGGAGGGGGCCTGGAGCTGAGTTTGGGGCTGGTCGGGGCCAGGGGGTTGTTTCTTTACAGTCTTACATCCCCAGAGGTTGCCAAGGCAGCCACTGGTCATAGGAATGTCTGTGACTATAAGTTGCTGAGAGGATCTAAAACAGAGAGCAAGCGGATACACCAGATTATAGCTAATAATGTGTGTCCTTCACAGGAGTCATTTTAGAAGGTTCTATTCTGAGTGTAAGTGGGTGGCCCTGTTCTTTCTTTCCACCTTCTATTTGTAAATTGTCCATGGGAACTGTGAGCCACCTAAGAAAAGTTGTGTTGAGGTGGCCAAGACTGGGGTCTCTGAAAGCTCCTTTCGTAGCTCCAACTCCATCACTGCCCAGAGGACAGGCTGACAGCTGGCTGCTCATTGCTGGTCCCTGGGGTCCCAGGGCCTTCTGCCGCAGCTGCAGGCAGACCCATGGCCTCTGGAGACATTGGCTGAGGAGCTTCCTTGGCCTCTTTCCCTTGGACATTGGATGGACTGGATGGAGGAGGGGCTCCTAGCATTTTGGATCCTGAATATTGTATTCTCCAGCCTGGCCTGCCTTTGTTTTTAGTCGCTTTTATCTCTTACAAAACCTTATTTCACTTTCACAAACATTTGCCAAATGTGTGTGTGAAAGGTCTTGAAACAGGAAGGTCTGAAGCAGTTGCAAAATATTTTGAGCAATACAGATCATCGTTTGTCTTGTGACTGTTGTAGAAAAGCTTTTCATGCAGATCTCGACTTGGAGAGGAAAATTGAACCCTATACACCAAGTCAGTGGTGGGTAACCTTTTTCTTTCCAGGAGAGTCCTTGCTTTCTCAAAGCATGGTTTATTTACCTAAGTCACAAGCTTCTTTCACATGTTGAAATGAGTCCTTTACTTGGACTTTCTGAGGAACATACTGGTTGTGTCTGCCACGGCTGATGAGAGGTTTATGAGCTGAAAAATCACTCAGTGTTTGCCTCCGCGAATGAGGCACACCCAAGTCATTCCGAGGAACTATAGGCCCTTTCAAATGTCAACAGACAACTTTGCCAGCCAGACCATGACAACACAGCCCCGGCTTATCCTCAGACACCCACCAAATTGTCATCCATGGCAGCCCTGAAGTCACCATAGACAATTTTTGCCCCCTGTAATGTATTTCCAAGTAAGTATCTTCCAAATGTTGACTGGAACAAAGTGTTTTTAAAAACTAGAATAAAAACTTATAAAAAATCATCCATTCTAAAAAACCACTCACACTTGGGAGCCCCACTGGCCCCAGCGCACCTCCCCACCTCACTGCCCCCAGCTCCCGTAGAACCAGCTGTGTGGGAGAAGATGTTGGGGCAGACACGGAGTTCCTTACTGTTGAAGCCAGGCTCGCATCCACGCTGGTTTCCTTCTCCTGAAGTTCTGCCTGTGTGGGTGCACTAACATTTAAAATGCGCGCTGTCATCGTCGCAGTTTTGCCAGCTCTCAGCTAGCTGGGATGCTGCTTTACTTGGCCCTGGGTCTTGAGCAGGCTGCTTCCTGGAGGCCTGGGTTTCCTCTCCGAAAGGTAACCTTGGAATCCCTTTCACATCTCAGTCCTGGGCCCCCTCCTCGCTGGGGCTCATCCTAGTTAGTGGCAGCAGGCCCAGGTGCCTCCTCTAAGACACGTTCTTTCTCAAACACCCAGAAATGGGCCTTTTGCCAAAAAGAATCACCAGGGCTTGGTTTCCTCTCAGTTCTAGCCGGAAAGTCCAATTACCAAAGAAAACAGTGCCACCTAGTGTCGAAAAATTAAATCACCCGACCGCGCTGCCGGTTTGGGGGCCGGCCCCTGCCTTTCTAAAACATGCCTTTATCTTGTCACCTGCCTGCTCAGAAGCGCGTTTCACTCCCAGACCCCTGAGACCTGTCATTTAGAGCTCTTAGCCCAGTGCGGATTTCTCTGTCCCAACCTGCCTTTATAATGTTGCCCCATCATCCCCTGGCCCAGGTGGTTTTCACACCGTTTTCCCTGGAGCCCAAGAACAACTTGCAGGGGTGGACAGTATGAGTTGATGAATTTCTAGGCCTGTGCCACATATTTAATCAGATTGCCATTTTCTCTTGTAAATAAATATTGGGCTATGTAAGATTTTAATTTTAAAAATTATTTCCTGGCTAGAGAAGATTTTTAAAGATTACCACCCTCTGCATAACTTTACTTAAATACAGGCTGTTCCAGAATGTTCCATACTCCCTGGGTGTTTCATTTGGCTATTTAAGGCTCATTTGTTCTTCTCCATAGGTCATGGCCCACCAGCCTGCAGGGACAGCCCAAGTCAGCCCCCCTGAGCTGTCACCTCTCCACGTATCTTACTCCTGGGCCATGCAGCACACATTAAGCCTTAGTTGTAAAGTTTCACATGTGCACATCTTGCTTCAACAGGGACTTTATGTTTCTGGTTTGTGTCTTCTGGCAGGTTTGAGAAGATGATCAGTGGGATGTACATGGGGGAGCTGGTGAGGCTTATCCTGGTGAAGATGGCCAAGGAGGAGCTGCTCTTTGGGGGGAAGCTCAGCCCAGAGCTCCTCAACACCGGTCGCTTTGAGACCAAAGACATCTCAGATATCGAAGGGTGAGCTTCTGGCTAGCCCCCTCTATTCACTGGGTCACCACAAGACTGGACGGGTAGTTGGGGAATGAGGAGGGGGCACTACCTTTTGACTCTTCAAGTGTAGACTGCAAGAGGGTCTCACACAACATGGACCATGGCGGGCCTATGGCTTCCCTTCACTTCACTTACCAGTCTCCACTCTTGTCGATTTCTAGTGTGATTGCTACCAGTGACTCATGGTGCTGGGAACGGTGGTTGGCCTCCATATGCAGGGACTTGGGCTATTGCACTGGGTTTAAAGCTGTGGGATCCCAGAGGGCCCCTGAATGACTTAACTGCATCTGCCTCTTTTTCCTTCTCCTGAAGCTCTGACATCTGATTCTCTATTGGCAATTCTCAAAAAGGACTCTATCATGACCCCTGCTTCATAATAGAAAGCTAGGTCTTTGGATGGGCCAGAGATGTAGCTACCCAATTAATTCTAATAAGCAGAGCTGAGGCCTGCATTTTCACAGCCCAGCAGGGGCGAGAGTGAGGATGGCTTGATTTTTGTTTTTTTTTTTGTTAACAATATCCCAAGAGTTGGGCGGGCCTCGTTTGTTGTTCTTGAGATTTCCACTTGTAGATTGAAGAAGTCCTGGTGTTTCAGGGAGCAGATGGTGGAGAGGAGGTGTCTTTGGAGCCAAATGAAGCAGTGGAACAGTTCGAATGACTTTGTTTTAAGGGGAAACTCTTGAAGGAATGGGGCCTACTTTTTGCTATACCCCAAGGTGATGCAAGTACCCCCAGGTGATACAAGATTTAGTTCCCTTGAGAAGGGTGCTAAGGTTATAGCACTAGTCCCTTACCAACTGTCTTTAGACACAAGCTAAAGCGGTGCCAAGTCCATGGTGAAATGCAATAGACTCCGACTGCTTTAGAGAGAGAAACCAGGTGGGCATCACAGCAGGGTTCACATGTAGAGAGTGGCTGACAGCAGAGACACTGTCTGTCTCCCCTAACACAAGCAAATGTAGCACAAACTCTCACACAACTCAGTGGTAAAGCACCAAGAACAGGGCCTTGTTTTTACATAGCGCATGCATAAGAAATACTTGTTTTTTTGCCTTGCGCGGTGGCTCAAGCCTGTAATCCCAGCACTTTGGGAGGCCGAGACGGGTGGATCACGAGGTCGGGAGATCGAGACCATCCTGGCTAACACGGTGAAACCCCGTCTCTACTGAAAAAATACAAAAAAACTAGCCGGGCGAGGTGGCGGGCACCTGTAGTCCCAGTTACTCGGGAGGCTGAGGCAGGAGAATGGCTTAAACCCGGGAGGAGGAGCTTGCAGTGAGCTGAGATCCGGCCACTGCACTCCAGCCTGGGTGACAGAGCGAGACTCCGTCTCAAAAAAATAAAAAAAAAAAAAAGAAATACTTGTTTTTCTTAACTCCCTGTGTCTCTGTGTGTGTGTGTGTGTGGGGGGGGTGCTGTGGGAGAGGAGCCTCAGGGTGGCTGTACTGTATTTTGCACCCTCTTCCTCCTCCTCCTGCCCCACACAGGTGGACTGAGCAATGCAGAGGGATTCTGTCCCCACTGGCCAGTGAATTTGCTGGAGCTAAAGGGCTTCTTTACCACCCCCCAACACACACGCTGGCCACAGTGGGTCAGACATGGGCCCACATGCTGTCTTTCTGTTTCCCAGGGAGAAGGATGGCATCCGGAAGGCCCGTGAGGTCCTGATGCGGTTGGGCCTGGACCCGACTCAGGAGGACTGTGTGGCCACTCACCGGATCTGCCAGATTGTGTCCACACGCTCCGCCAGCCTGTGCGCAGCCACCCTGGCCGCCGTGCTGCAGCGCATCAAGGAGAACAAAGGCGAGGAGCGGCTGCGCTCTACTATTGGGGTCGACGGCTCCGTCTACAAGAAACACCCCCAGTGAGTCAGTGTGCAGGGCCTGGAGACGCAGAGTTCCTGGAGCACCTGGGGCTGAGTGACTCCTCATGCCAGCTCCATTTTGCTTTCAGGGGCGGTGTGGTGGGACCATGGGGCTGAGGGTCTTGGAATAAAAGTTCCCGCCTGGGCAAGGGGGAATGGGAGGGAGTCATATCTGGCGTGGGTGGAGGTGGTTTCTGAAGGCTACCAATGACTCGGGCTCTCCGCAGAGCTCCTCTGGCTGCTGGGCACTCTCTTTGCCATCCTCTTTTTTATGCATTATTGTTCCTGTCTTTACTCTTAGAATTCTTGGTGATTCCTGCAGGTGCTATGTCCTCTGCCAGGGGCCACCCCAGCCCAGTGGGGGTTACCAGCCTCTCTGGCTGACCTTGGTATTAAACTGATCCTGCCCTGTCCACATTTTGATCCCTCAGGTCATAGGTACCAGAATGTTCACATTTCAGCTGAGACCTAGAAGATGTCTCTCTTTTGTACCCTACTTATTTCCCCATCATTTTCACCTAATAAGAATGCCAGGTCAATATGCCTTCGTTTTCTTAACTGGTTGGTGCAGGAGGACTCAGTCCTGAGATTCCCTGTTCCTACTCAGTGATGCAAAAACTTGAGTGTGCACGTGAGTCACGTGGGGACCTTGTTAGGAGGCAGATTCTGATCGGAAGGTCTGGGGTGAGCCTGAGATCCCACATCTCTCACAGCCCCCAGTGAGGCTGCAGCCCACAGATCACACTTGGAGTGGGAAGGCCCTAGAGACCATGACTCCAAGTGGCCACTACCCAGAGAGTTCCTGTCTGAACACACCCATTGTCTTTAGCTGTGCAGACACCTTTGGGATCATTGGCAGAAACTGGCAAAAGAGAAGCTAAAGTCCAGAAGAGCATCTCTAGCTTTTAATTTTGGGTCTTTCCCAGATAGCAGCTAGTGAAATAATGATGGAACAAGACAAGTAGGTGGCATCAGAACCACCTCATACCACAGGGCTGCTCCAGCAAAGAGGCTGATGGTACCATGTTGGGCAGAGGAGCAGTGGCCAGGGGGCCTTCTTCAGTGAGGAAGAGGAGGTCTTGTGTGACTGCATGTAGGGGACAGTGGCTTATTAGAAGGTCTTTTCCTTTCAGTGGTGGGGATGAACCAATCCCAGTGGTCATAGTGGATATGTTCTTCTAGTGGTTCCTAACTTGGGAGAGTAGAGAGAGGATATTTAGGGCGGCACCCACTCCTGCAGGTGCTTTTTGGCATTTAGGCTACGGCAGTGGGCAACTGTCTAACCATTTGCACCATTGACCCTAACCATGGACACCTGTCTCTTTCTCGCCCCGGGGAACTGCAGTTTTGCTAAGTGTCTACATAAGACCGTGCGGCGGCTGGTGCCCGACTGCGATGTCCGCTTCCTCCGCTCTGAGGATGGCAGTGGCAAAGGTGCAGCCATGGTGACAGCAGTGGCTTACCGGCTGGCGGATCAACACCGTGCCCGCCAGAAGACACTGGAGCCTCTGCAGCTGAGCCATGACCAGCTGTTGGAGGTCAAGAGGAGGATGAAGGTGGAAATGGAGCGAGGTCTAAGCAAGGAGACTCACGCCATTGCCTCCGTCAAGATGCTGCCCACCTACGTGTGTGCCACCCCTGATGGCACAGGTATGCGGCAGGGTTGCCACCTGGCTCACGTGGTGGGCCTTTGTCCTAGTGTTGATGCCCTGGGAGGACTCCCTTAGCATTAGCATTGGACATTTGAAACAACACATTTCTTCAGCTGTATTACTAGGGAGTTCTGATCTTTGATAAACTCAGACAAGGTGCTCCTCTGCAAACAGTAATAATGGTCAACACTTATTCAATACTTACTGTGTGTCGAAGCACTTTATGTGTATGAATTCATTTAATCTTTGTTTTTTTTTTTTTTTGAGACGGAGTCTCGCTCTGTCGCCCAGGTGGGAGTGCAGTGGCCGGATCTCGGCTCACTGCAAGCTCGGTCTCCCGGGTTTATGCCATTCTCCTGCCTCAGCCTCCCGAGTAGCTGGGACTACAGGCGCCCGCCACCTCGCCCGGCTAGTTTTTTGTATTTTTTAGTAGAGACGGGGTTTCACCGTGTTCGCCAGGATGGTCTCGATCTCCTGACCTCGTGATCCGCCCGTCTCGGCCTCCCAAAGTGCTGGGATTACAGGCTTGAGCCACCGCGCCCGGCAATCTTTGTTAACTTAAAAAATACTAGCAGTTAATTTTATGTATTGACCTGTGTTTGACAGAAAACTGAGGCGCAGAGAAGTTACGACACCTGCCTAAATTCACGCAACTAGAAAATGTCAGAGCTGGGATTCAAACCCAGGAATTCAGGTTCTAGAATCTGCTCCTGCAATCATCATGTTGGTCTGAGTCAGGGTTGGCAAACTATGGCCCGTGGGCTGAATCTGGCCCACCACCTGTTTTTGTACATAAGGTTTTATTATTACACAGCCATGCCTATCTTACTGTTGTTTTACACTGTCTTGGCAAAGTTGAGTGGTGGCAGCAAAGACTGCATGACCCACAGAGCCTAACATGTTTGCTGTCCAGGCCTTTACAGAAAAAGATTTCTGACCCCTGCTGTAACTCTTGTAACCTCAGAAATGGTGGTCTTATTCCAATTCAGAGAAGATAGTCGATGAGCAGGCCAGCGTAGCACAGTTGGTAGAGGTTCCAGAGACAGAGACTGGGATTTGGTCCCTGCTCTACCCTGTCCTGGTGGTATGGCCCTGGGCAAGTGATTTAACCTATCAGCCAGATGCCAATCATCCTTAAGAGAGGAATGCAGTATCTTCCTCTCAGGGCTTCCTAAGAATTGAATCAGGACTGTGTGTGAGGCACGTGGCACATTGTAATTGTCCAACAAGGGAGGGTTTTCTCATTTTAAAAGATTTTCCTTCAGCTTCCTTCAGGGAGCTGGACTCTTCTGTTCCTTCTGTATTCTAGAATGTAACGTAAGCTGGCATTTGATGGAACAAGAATGGTCTATTTGGATAGTTTTAAGTGTACTGTCTCAGCATTCCCCATGTTCTGTCCCAACTTATCACCTCCCTGGGCTTACTTTCCAGAGAAAGGGGACTTCTTGGCCTTGGACCTTGGAGGAACAAATTTCCGGGTCCTGCTGGTGCGTGTTCGGAACGGGAAGTGGGGTGGAGTGGAGATGCACAACAAGATCTACGCCATCCCGCAGGAGGTCATGCACGGTACCGGGGACGAGGTGAGCAGGGTGGCGCCTCCAGGAGGGGCCCCTGGTGGATGTCACCTCTTGCCTTCGAGGACAGTGCTTTCTCTGCTTATCTGTGACCCTGGGGAGGGCTAGTTGGACCCAGGGCTCCAGCCTGGTCTTGACTCAGGTTTGTGCCTGAGCTTGCATTTCTTCTGGGTGGAAAGAAACATTGAGGACTTGCGTGGGCCCTGCTGGGGGCAGCCTGCCCTGCCCAGGGCCCCTCCCTCAGTGTCCTAACTTCTCCCTGCAGCTCTTTGACCACATTGTCCAGTGCATCGCGGACTTCCTTGAGTACATGGGCATGAAGGGCGTGTCCCTGCCTCTGGGTTTTACCTTCTCCTTCCCCTGCCAGCAGAATAGCCTGGACGAGGTAATAACACCTTCCTGGAGGGCTCCCCTGAGGGCTTTATTGACTCTAAACCAGCCAGGTATGGAGCAGGGGAGAAAGTTGAGCTAAGACTAAGGAAAGAAGGATGTGAGTGACTAGTAGTGGGGAGGGACCCCTCGATGGGAATGGGTAAGTTGAGGCTGGTGGAGGTTAAGTAGGTGAGCTCAGCTGTGACAGCCTTTGGGGCAATGATGATGATGTTACTCAATGTTAACAACTGCCCGGCATGGTGACTCACACCTGTAATCTCAGCACTTTGGGAGGCTGAGACAGGAGGATTGCTTGAGGCCAGGATTTCAAGACTGGCCTAGGCAACATTGGAAGACCCCATCTCTACTGAATATATCATTTTTAAGCACTTACTTTATGCCAGGTACTATGTTAGACTTCTTATGTGCATTATCTCATTTAACCCTCACAGCAACCATATAGGAGACATGTTTGAATACCCATTCTACAGAAAGGAAAATAAGCCCTAGGGAGGTGCTGGGTATCTTGCTCCAGGTCATAATAGCTTGGGACTGGCCAAGCCAAGATTTGGATTCTGGGTTCCTGATGCCTGAGGCTGTGCTCTCAGTTATGCTGTGGGGCTCCTGAGGCCCTTGTTATGGGATCCGGGCATTTTCATGCCATCTCCTGCTGTTTGGATACCCCGGCTCTTCTCTAGTCTCATCTTTGCTTCTCACTCCTCTTCAACTTACCTTGGGTGTGAAGTAGGTGCGTGAGGATCTGGCACTCCCGGATGTTCTGGACATGAATGCCCCGAGAAGTGGAGAACTGAGTAGGCAGTGCTGGATCTGCTGCTGATGACTGGTAGCCCTGGGCATTAGGTATCAGGAGACTGTTTTTAAGCAGTTGTGTCTCCGTCTCAGTCATGAAGAAGCACATGTGCACGCTGCCGGTGTGTGGTATGTTGCACATGCCACTGCTAGGCATAAAAGGCATGGCTCCTACCTTTAGATGCTTACAAACAAGCTGGACTGACGAAGCAAGCTCAGAAAAGGAAGAGCTGCTGTTTGGAATGTGGCCCTAATGGGATGGATACTGGATACTGAAGCCCCCAGGACAGGTAGTGAGACAGATGTTGTTAATCTGAGTGCATACCTGGGGGACGTCAGGAGGACTTGGAACAAATCAGAAGAATGAGTTGATGGGAAAGAAAAGCGAGCAGGCTGCCCAGTGTGGAGAGGGGCATGTTGGTGGGAGCAAGTGACAGAAAGAGCTGGGCCAGCACAGAAAAGCCTACCCCAGTGACAAGGAAAGACCAGCATTTCCTATAGGGTCCCTGCAACAGTGGCCCTCTCTCTACTTGCTTCACTGAGTTCTGTAAATGCCTCCTTCTTCTCCTTACCTGAGAGAATTCCCCATGTGCACTAGTGTAATTAAGGTTTTAGGAAGTTCTGCAATAGAAACTCTGCTTAGTCTGGTATTTCTCAACACCTATTAACATTCATCTAGTGTTAACCAGACCAGCATTGCTTTATGCCTCATGTGGACAAATACTTCTGTACTATTTAATGGGCCATTACTTATTATAACAAATATTAGAAACAAATTTGTTCAATAGTGAGATAATAGTTAAATAAATTATGACCCACTTATTGCCTAGTATCAGCCACTAGTTATTTGTAAGAAATTTCAATCACATGAAAAAATACTAGTGGTATGACTAAAGTTTTAAAACGATTTTTCTTTAGAAATGGTAATCTCTTTATGATATAGAAAAATATAAAATACGGTTAACGGGATGATAAAAGCATAACACTCCAGTGTATATCCTCTTCTAGACTTCCTACCAAAATATTTTCAAGGAGATACTATCTTAACTTTTCATGCCAACAGGGTATATATTTATTTACATATTTGCCAGGGAAACCGGAAGGTGTGTTAACTGTTTCTGAATTGTGAGATTCCAGGCCATTGGATTAGGTTGTATCCTGTGTTCCAGGTTCCTGTGAGGAGCACTTGTTAGGTCTAGAGCCGTAAAAATTAAGAGCAAATAAAGCAGAAGTCATTTCTCCCTGTGGGCTCTGGCAAGATCCTCCTATGACTGGGAAATCCCGCCAGTGCAGAGGCCCCAGGCTTAGAGGCCCTAGGGCTCAGTGGTCCCCCAGCTGTGTTTCCCAGCTGCTGGCCTGGGGTGAGCCTCCCCAGCTGTTGGGCTTCCACTTGCCTTATCAGTAAGGATCACCTGAAATAATGTTATTTGAACATTCCTTAAATACAAACTTTCGTCAGAGATATGAAGCTAACTTGTGGAGAGCTGGGTAGAGATAAGCACACACTTGTGTGGTCGTGGGCGTGCCAGCCAGTTCTCTGAGGGTATGTGCTCTGTTTTCTGAATCTCCTGGGATCTGAACACAGTGTGACACCTCCAGGTTGATGTGAGTGAAATGCCAAGCTGATGGGCTGAATCCCTGAGCAGGGCCTGGAGAAATCATGCAAGTGGGTGGGTTATGACCACACAACTCATTTATGGAAGCCGAGCTCTTGGGTAAGGGGTCTGAAGCCCTGAGGCTTGTTTCCTGGTGGGCTGTGGCAGCAGAGAGGGCATCAGGGAATAAAACCCAAAGCATTTTCCCCAGGTTCAAAGCCATCATGCATCTGTTCCCAGAGGACCATATTGAAGGCAAGGGGCCACTGAGGATGCTGAGGCGGAGCCCGGAGTTGTTTTCCTCAGTGAAAGACATGGGGGGGTGGTGGTGAAGCCTAGCTGTCACCCAGCTGTGGGCAAAGCACTTGTTCACCAGATGGTGGAGTTTGAAAGTTAGGAGACGTACACCGACCCTTCTGATATAAAGGATAGGGACAGAGCAAACTGCTTTGCCCAGTGAGCGAAGCAAGCAGATAGGAAGGAGTTGCACAGCAGGGGCAGCTGCATGGTGCTTATGAGCCCATTCACTGGGGTTGGAGGGCCTCGGGGTGCATCCTGCTTCTCTCTTCCAAGCTATAGGCCTTGAGCAAGTCACTCCAGAGCCTCAGGTTCTTATAAAGTGGCCATAAACCTGATAGATGTTCCACAAGGGTGCTGTGAGGCTTAAATGATGTAATACACGATCTATGCTTAGCCCAGTACCTGCTACACAATAGGTGCTCAATAAATCCAAGTAAGTACCTTAGGAACAGTTTAGACTAATTTGTGGGTGAGAGGATTGGTGACTCCTGGGGATCTGTCTGACCTGGGAGCCCTTCCCTGATGTCCTCTTCATGCTTATGTGTGACTTTTAGAGCATCCTCCTCAAGTGGACAAAAGGCTTCAAGGCCTCTGGCTGTGAGGGCGAGGACGTGGTGACCCTGCTGAAGGAAGCGATCCACCGGCGAGAGGTAGGAGACACATGGCACGAGGCCTGATGTGTCAGCTCCTCGATGATTGACCTGGTCTGTGTGTTCAGAAAGTGAGGGCAACGTTAAGTATGGCTGCATGGGTTGTTGAGTGTGCACTGTGTGTCAAGCCATGCTCTCAGCACTGGCGGTTCAGGAGTGACCACAGCAAAGCTTTGTTCTATAAACAAATAAGCCCATGACCTAGTGGCAGGTGCTGTTAAGAGCTGTGAAACACACACACACACAAGTAAAGGAGTAAAAGAATGGCTACTCCATAAGCAGAGCAGCCATGAGGGCTGCTGGTTTGGTTGCCCATTTTTATGGTTATTTCTTGATTATATGCTAAACAAGGGTATATTATTCATGCTTTCCCTTTTTAGACCATATAGAGTTAAAAAAAAAAAAAAAAAGAAAAGGAGTGAAGTGGAGTGAGGAGAGCAGTTGGAGCAAGTGTGCTGGCAAGGGGCACTGTTAATAGCATGAGCGGGGAGGGTCTCTCCAAAGCGAGGACATTTAAGCCCAGACCTGATGGAATGAGAGAGCCAGCCATGGTGTATGAGATGTATTTTATATACCTATAAATCTCCCATGCAAATGTCTGAAAGGAGAATATTGGGTTCACCTGTGAACTGGGCATCTGCTTCTGCCTTCTCAGGAGTTTGACCTGGATGTGGTTGCCGTGGTGAACGACACAGTTGGAACCATGATGACCTGTGGCTTTGAAGACCCTCACTGTGAAGTTGGCCTCATCGTTGGTAAGGACCCAGACTGTCCTTTCCACATGGGGCTGCACAGCCTCGGGTGTGGGAGGGATGGTGCTGAGCAAGGCCCTGGTATCCTGTGATTGGCAGGCACGGGCAGCAATGCCTGCTACATGGAGGAGATGCGCAATGTGGAACTGGTGGAAGGAGAAGAGGGGCGGATGTGTGTGAACATGGAGTGGGGGGCCTTCGGGGACGATGGATGCCTAGATGACTTCTGCACGGAATTTGATGTGGCTGTGGATGAGCTTTCACTCAACCCCGGCAAGCAGAGGTAGGCACCCAACTGGGGCCCTGTTAAGTGTATCCCAGGACTGGATGGCAACAAGTGATCAGAGCTTCCACAATAGCATCTCCCAGGATGCTCGTTATCATGAGATGTTAATAAAGGAGGTTTCCTTGGAAAGGGTTTCTTGTCAAATGCACCTGGAAAGTTCTGAGTTAGTAAATGTAAGAAGCATCTCCCACCCCAAAGCCTAGGAGAACAGGGAACAGGTGGGAGAATACTAGCGCCTAGGTCTGGCACTCTAAGGAGAAACACATAGAAAGTTGAAGCGCCTGCTGCTGCCAGCCTGCAGAGCATCTCTGGGGTGATGCAGACAGGAGCAAAGCCTCTCCCTCCTCCATCTTCCAGTGCTGAGCACTGGGTCAGCCCCAGTGTCACAAGACCCTGCGCATGGTAGGGGAGCAGGGTCTGCACTGAGACACAATAGTTTAAGATCTAACACACTTCTCATTAAGATGTTGTCTGTAGTGTTTCCTAACTAGATTAATCAAACACCCTCGTTCTGCAGAATACACTTTGCAAAACGTGTCTAGAATAGAAGTTACAGACTAAAATGCCTCTAGGGGGCATTTACTGCTGCCTACCTCTAGGTAGGCAGCAGTAATGAAGGAAGCAGGCTGGGCCAAGCCAAGATGGGGTGGCGATGGGGTATTGGTTGAAACTAGGGACATCGATTTTTTTTTCAAGGCAGGGTTCAGGACCAAAAGACCCTCAAGTCACTGCATAATCATGTTTAGTTCCAGTGGCCAGGACAGGGGGCTCTACAGCTGGCAGTAGTTACTTGAGTAATGATGATTAGGTCCAAGAGAATGCACGCTGAATGCCTAGTGAGGTTAAAGATTAAGACTCAGCATTCTCCCCTGCTCCGAGAAGTCCAGTAGGGTTATGGTGTGTGTTCCTTCTTGAGTTGCTTCATGAAGTTTCGAAATAAGCCTTGGAAAGGAAATGATTTCCTTTCCCTGTGGGTTCCTTTCCAAGGCTTATTTCCCCAGGAGCCCCACGGGCCTCAGGCACTGTGGTCAGTGTTGCTGAAGGTTGTGAATTAGCATGCAAAGACACCAGGGATCCTGTAGTGTTTCCTAACTAGATTAATCAAACACCCTCATTCTGCAGAATACACTTTGCAAAACGTGTCTAGAATAGAAGTTATAGACTAAAATGCCTCTAGGGGCCAAGTAGGCAGCATTAATGAAGGAAGCAGGCTGGGCCCAGGTGAATCAAGTAGCAATTCCTTTTCCATCAGGGGAGTCTGCCTGTCTGCCACTTCTGATGCACTGGGGGTGACTAAGCTGCCCTGTCCTGTCTCAACACATCCCTCCACCTTCCTACTTAACCTCCATGAATGTTACTCGCATTGCAGGTTCGAGAAAATGATCAGTGGAATGTACCTGGGTGAGATTGTCCGTAACGTTCTCATCGATTTCACCAAGCGTGGGCTGCTCTTCCGAGGCCGCATCTCAGAGCGGCTCAAGACGAGGGGCATCTTCGAAACCAAGTTCTTGTCTCAGATTGAGAGGTGAGAGCTTAGGACTCAGGGTAGCAGGGGGCCATGTCCTTCTTTTTTCTCACTGGAAGACAAACTGAAGGATTTCCACAGCTCAGGGCATGACTCATACAAAAGTCAGTTTAGTGGCAAACACACTCGTGTCTATAGTGTTTACTAAAAGCACATTATGGACAGTTGTCATTTTAAGGGCAAACATAGAGCATTCTCATGAAAGTTTGTGCTAAGCCTGACCTGAGGTCATGTAAAGTGGTATTGTTGGGTTTTAGACCATATATCAAAGGTAGAAAGATACCTGCTCATAGCATGTAAATTGAAATGCACAGAGAAAGGTAACCTATTAAAGCATCCACACTCGGCTTGAAAGCCCTTCCTAACTGCTGGCTACAGTAATCAGGCAGCCAGGATTGAGTAAATGTTGCAACGTCAGGCAGTGCAGACATATGCCATACAGTGGCTCGTTAGAGCCAAGCCGCCTTCCTACAGTCAAATGGTGGAAAATCTGCTCCAAATTAGAACAGTGAATTTCAGAGCCCTTTAAAAATTAATGCTATGCCATTACTCTCAGGGCAGAGAAGAACAGGAACTAGATAACTGACGCGAGTAGACCCTGTGGGCATCTGCACCAGTGAATAGAAAGATAACGTTCTAGCTTACAGGTCTGTTATGTTCAAGGTGATTCCAGGCTTTTAAAATCGCTTTCTTTTATATAGGAGGGTTTATTTTCTTTCTATAACTTTATTTACACTAAAACTTTATTTACACTTCCTTTGTAAATAGAAAGGAACTCATTTGAACTGAACAAATACAGTTCAGGCCACCCAGAGCAGCAGAGCAGAAATAAAGCATGAGTCTAATGCTGCTTGAATTCCTGCCTTGCAGACCCATGACCAGCAGCGAGAGAATGGACATGAAAGAGCTTTGTAACTGACCACTGTGATCAACAGTGAATTTGCTTTGTTTTGAGTATCCACTTTGTAGTAGTAATGCTCTACCTTGAGAATGGAGAGTGGAATGAGGAGCTCTTTGTATTCCTGTCACCCTCAACAAGAGTCAATGTAGTCCAGTAGGATGAGCAGTGCTCTGAATGTAGAAATGGGAACCACATCGAGGGGTCAGCTCCTGGAGAGCCAGACCCCCACAGAGCCTCCCCTATCAAGGACTCAGGCCCTGGTGTGGTAGGCTACCAGCCCTCTTGGTGCATACCTGAACATTTGCTGTCTCCCTCTCACCCCAGTGACTGCCTGGCCCTGCTGCAAGTCCGCGCCATCCTGCAACACTTAGGGCTTGAGAGCACCTGTGATGACAGCATCATTGTTAAGGAGGTGTGCACTGTGGTGGCCCGACGGGCAGCCCAGCTCTGTGGCGCAGGCATGGCTGCTGTGGTGGACAAGATACGAGAAAACCGTGGGCTGGACGCTCTCAAAGTGACAGTGGGTGTGGATGGGACTCTCTACAAGCTACATCCTCAGTGAGTGCCTGAGCCCAGCCCTCCCTGCCCACCTTCTTTCTGTCTCTTTCTTCTTTCCCCTTTTTCTCTCTTTCCTTTGTTACTTAATAGTGAATTATCAGCCGTTCCAAACAGTGTATATAATACATGTATTATAGTTTCAAGATTCACAACCAGAAATAGGCCTGTGTTTCACCCCCCATCGTGGGAAGCCCCCTCTGAGCCCTTCCACAATTGTGTCCTCACACTCCCGTGCCAGGGGTAAGCGTTGTGCTGAATCAGTCCCTTGCTTTTCTTTTTTTTTTTTTTTTTTTTTTTTTTTTGAGGCGGAGTCTCGCTCTATCGCCCGGACTGGAGTGCAGTGGCTGGATCTCAGCTCACTGCAAGCTCCGCCTCTCGGGTTTACGCCATTCTCCTGCCTCAGCCTCCCGAGTAGCTGGGACTACAGGCGCCCGCCACGTCGCCCGGCTAGTTTTTGTATTTTTAGTAGAGACGGGGTTTCACTGTGTTAGCCAGGATGGTCTCCATCTCCTGACCTCGTGATCCGCCCGTCTCGGCCTCCCAAAGTGCTGGGATTACAGGCTTGAGCCACCGCGCCCGGCCTGGTCCCTTGCTTTTCTTTTCTGCCCACATATGTCTAGGTACGCATCCATATTGTTTAGTTTTACTTATTTTTGAACCTGCCACAAATGGAATCATATGGTATCTCTTCTGTGGCTGGCTTTTCTCACACAACGTTTGTTTAGAGATGCATCCGCATTGAATATACAGTTGTAGTTCATTACTTTTCAGAGCTGTATACGTACCTTTGAGTATATTGTGGTTTTTTCTATCATTGATGTGATATTTAGGTTACTTCTAGATTTTGACCATTACAAACAGTGCTACTGTGAACATTCTGGCAAATGTAATGCTAGAACTCTGAAGCAAGATTTTTTTCAACATTCTAGAGCAGGGGTTGACAGGCAACAGTCACAGACTGTTATTGTACATAAAGTTTCCTGAGGATTGGGAGGGGGACAGAAGCCCAGCCACTAACCTGGGACGTGGCATCTTTAGCTTTGTAGATGGGGAGGGTGTCCTGACCCTGTTGTACTGGGACAGATCACAACTCTCTCTTTCTCTGGTCCATATAGGAAGGATCTGTGATCACTGTGATATCCTAGCAGTGACTCTGTAAGTCTGCTTCTTTTGCCTCCAATGGCATTTTGGAGCAGATGTGACTCTGATAGGAAGTTATGCGCCTGGAAGATAGAAAATCACATTCATGAGTCCCGGTCTCCCCCTGCGGAGTTTGTGAACAGATTGTGCTCCTCCGTTAGGCACACTTGTGGCTTCCATGGCTGTTGAACTTCTCTTTTACTGATTATTAGTTTTAAGAAAACAATTTGCCGGGATCTCAGACATTTGTCCCAGAATTGAATCCCAGCTCTCCAATGGCTGATGTGATGTGGAAATTGGGCATAGTACTAGTATCTCCAAGCCACAGTTTTCTGGTACTTAATAATACATAGTAAATGTTTAATACATTATAGCTGTCATCCTTCTCCTCTTCTTAATTATTTCTGGGTTTCCAGTATCGCTTCTTAGCTTTCCATTTCTAAGTGCAAATACAAACCAATCATGACTAAGATGGTTTTTCCTGTGTCTTCCTCTCACCTTTTCCAGCTTTGCCAAAGTCATGCATGAGACAGTGAAGGACCTGGCTCCAAAATGTGATGTGTCTTTTCTGCAGTCAGAGGATGGCAGCGGAAAGGGGGCGGCGCTCATCACTGCTGTGGCCTGCCGCATCCGTGAGGCTGGACAGCGATAGAACCCCTGAAATCGGAAGGAACTTCCTCTTTCTCTCCCTCTTCCCTGTTTTAAATTATGTCATCCCCTTGTGTCAGAGACAGACCCCTTGGCTTTTCCTTGGCAGAGAGGACCCCACTGGACTGGGTTTTGTCTCTGCATCTCATCATAGAGCTTGGTGGCCGAACTTGGCCCTATTAAGATAAATACAGTTCCAAATAAGGATTTGTTCACATGCATCACAACCATTCCCATTGGTTCTCTTAAAACACAAAAATTGTCACCCTTAGTAATCCCCCTTGCCAAATTCCATGTCCCTGTATAATTCTACAGGATGGGGACACTAATGAAGATACAGTTGCTTCACCTTGGAGCCTGAACATGACATTTCTAGGTGGGGTGTATCCCCCAGCTCTGATGTTGTTACTGATTCTCCTGTCAGAGATCTGGGAGGTCTCCACTGAGGATGTGAGCCTGATTGTCCTACAGGCAGATGTGGGGAGGGTGGAGGGGCGACAATGGAGGGAAATCCATGGATATCCATGCAGCAGCCCCTCTTTAACTTCATCTATAAGCATTTGTCCTGTGGATTCCAGCATTTGCTATTCCTGGAATCAAGGAATCCCGAATCTGGGCAGTGAAACCAAAGCCAGGAGTTGACGCATCCTGCAGTTGGGCCAGCCGTCGCATCTCAGCGGGGCGCACACATTATCCACGAGTGATGGACTTTTGGGGAAGGGGGAGTTTTTGGTTTGTTTTACAAATTTTTCCTGCAAAAGTGGAAACACTGTATTTTCATTTTAATTTATATTTGAAATTTTATTTAGTTCTTGAAGTAGATCTGCTCCTTCATCTTGACATGTAATGGTCAGTTGTACGTAATGTATTTATATGTTAATTTGTTGTGTATATAGATATGCAAGTCTTGTCAGAATTGGCCTCAGTGTAGTTAAAGGGCGGAAGGGGAAGATACTGACTAGTCATAGAAATACCTCATTCGCCTGTGGGAAGAGAAGGGAAGCCTCTTCAGGGTGAGTGAATGGCAAAGCAGTTGCTTCTGGCTCTTCCTTCCCCTGTGGTCTTGAAAGTGTGGAAGGCAGGGACAGAGATGGAGGCTGAGCCAATGGACTGAAGAGACCACAGCAATTGGTTCCTCCATCTAGAGATTTTCTTGGCAATATTCCATGGGAGGTTAAGCAAAGGAAACCAAAGGAATCATTTCAAATGGACTCATGGCTTAGAAATCTTTATTCTTAGGGCAGTCAGTATTCTAAAGCTTTCTGACAAGATAAAGAAAGTCACCAAAAAAAAGTTTTTAAAATTGTATCTAATCCTCAACAACAAACCAAAACAGAACAATTAAACAACCAAATAAAACCTCAGGGACAACATTTTTGGTGTTTTTGTGCCCTCCCAGCAAGTTTCACCTTGGGTTTGTATTTTAAATGTTTTACAAGAATTGTTGTCCATGTGCTTCCCTAGGCTGAGCTGGCATTGGTCTGCTGACCTGTTTTTGTGGGGGTTTTTTAATACACAATATTTATTTCAAACTATTGGGAGGGATGAGAGTGGCTTAAAAACTTCCGTCCCTACTTTTCAAGAGTGCAGTTGATTCTGAATCTGAAAGCCCACCTCTGCTCTAAAATACACACAAGCACAGACATTAAACCTGGATACTATATAATAAAGAGGGATGTAACTCCATTGAATTGGATACAAGGATCAGAATGGAAAGATGGAAAGAAACTCATGATGAAATTGCATCCGGTTTTTGTATATTTATCAAACTTGTGCTGAGAATAGTGTCTGATTGTACGACTTTTAAGCAAAGTTGGGTGTAATTAGGTGAAAATGGCCCAGCTCCTCCCGGGAGCACAGAGCGGCAAGGGGCTGGTCCTCTTTTGCTCTAGTCTCTTTGCTGTCTGGTGTAGCTCTTCTGCTGCTCCCATCTGCACTAATTGACCCAAAATGTGGGTGTTTCCTGCTACACAAAAGCCAAAAGCTTTCACGTAGATTTTAGGTTCACTAAAGGGTGCCCACAAAATAGAGATGAATTTTAACTTAAATTTTAAGCTTGAAGATTAGGTACTATCTATGAAGGTACACTTTTTTTTTTTTTTAAGGTAGAGATGTGTGTGTAGGTATTAAAAATGTGTTGTTGGTTTCCAAAAAGGAACACTGGAAAATAAATTTTGAATGTTTGTGTTCTCAGAATTAGGTTGACAGTCCTTTGCTGACATGGCTTTGCTTTGTGTAATATACATGGGATCTCAATCTTCGGGGTGTGATGAATAGCGAATCATCTCAAATCCTTGAGCACTCAGTCTAGTGAAGATGTTGTCATTATGTACAATAAATAACTAGTTTAATTAACTATGTGATGTTAACTATTAATAAATTTTAACATTTTCCCAAATAATCAAATGTGTGATTCATGAGTGTTTTTAAGCGTGTAGTCATCTTCCGGTCATATCAGTACTTACTGGCCAGCCCGATGAGTAATTTATGGGTGTCTTGATTTTGAGTGTGTGTATTTGAGAGGCATGTGGCCTTTTCGGAAACTCAGTCCCAGTGGAACTAGAAGGCAGCTTTTCCTGGGTTGCCTTTGACCCTTTAGATTTCAAGCCACTGAAGAGCTATGGCTAGACCTGCGGTCTACTGTTTAAATAGCTTGGCTGAAATTAGCACCACCCTCAGGGCCTCTGACTGGTCTTGGTTGGCAAATGTGATTCATATTCAGGATATATAACTCTCATGTGAACATCCAAAAAGCACTTGCCTCTGTCCTCTCCCTACCAAGCTTTCCCCTTTCCCCAATAAGCAGAACACAGGTCTGGAGAGTAAATTCATCAAAAGTCCCCAGTGATACCCATTGACATTCACATGGCCCTGTTTGACAATAACCGAGGGAAGAGGATGACCACGGCTAAGAGGATAATGGAAATAGCCAATGGGTGAGGGAGAGATGAAAATTAGACCCTATTTTTTTCTGATATCAAATTGGTGAGATTATGGGAGCATTCTCATACACTGTTGGTGGAAGTATGATTGGTATAGCCCTTCTGTGGGGAAAATAGGCAATATGCCTCACAGCAGGTTTTGTATAATTTTCTAGAAATTTGTGCTAAGGAAATACATATAGTTGAAGACTAAGATTTAACTTTAAGGATATTGACTGTCATATGGCTTATAATAGCTAAAAAGAGAAACTGTCTCTATATAATGGATCCACTCACCCTTTATCAGGGTACAGTCAGGAAAACAATCCATTCCAGTCATTGCAAACATTTTTTTTTAAATAAAGCTTTTATTGAAGTATAACAAAAAATATACAAATTATAAAAATAGTTCTTACTCAATTTTCACATTGTATGAACCAACATAAACAGAATCCAGATTAAGAAATACTTTATCAGTATCACGAAGCGCCTCCATGCTCATCTCTAGCCCTGTCTACCCCAAAGGAAACCTATTGTAACGGTGTCACTGTGAGGTTAGTTTTGACCTATTGGGGGAGATTTATTTATTTATTTATTTATTATTATTATACTTTAAGTTCTAGGGTACATGTGCATAACGTGCAGATTTGTTACATATGTATACTTGTGCCATGTTGGTGTGCTGCACCCATCAACTCGTCATTTACATCAGGTATAACTCCCAATGCAATCCCTCCCCCCTCCCCCCTCCCCATGATAGGCCCTGGTGTGTGATGTTCCCCTACCCGAGTCCAAGTGATCTCATTGTTCAGTTCCCACCTATGAGTGAGAACATGCGGTGTTTGGTTTTCTCTTCTTGTGATAGTTTGCTAAGAATGATGGTTTCCAGCTGTATCCATGTACCTACAAAGGACACAAACTCATCCTTTTTTATGGCTGCATAGTATTCCATGGTGTATATGTGCCACATTTTCTTAATCCAGTCTTTCACTGATGGACATTTGGGTTGATGCCAAGTCTTTGCTATTGTGAATAGTGCCACAATAAACATACGTGTGCATGTGTCTTTATAGCAGCATGATTTATAATCCTTTGGGTATATACCCAGTAATGGGATGGCTGGGTCATATGGTGCATCTTGTTCTAGATCCTTGAGGAATCGCCATACTGTTTTCCATAATGGTTGAACTAGTTTACAATCCCACCAACAGTGTAAAAGTGTTCTTTGACAAACCTGAGAGAAACAAGAAATGGGGAAAGGATTCCCTATTTAATAAATGGTGCTGGGAAAATTGGCTAGCCATAAGTAGAAAGCTGAAACTGGATCCTTTCCTTATCCTTATATGAAAATTAATTCAAGATGGATTAGAGACTTAAATGTTAGACCTAATACCATAAAAACCCTAGAAGAAAACCTAGGTAGTACCATTCAGGACATAGGCATGGGCAAGGACTTCATGTCTAAAACACCAGAAGCAACGGCAGCAAAAGCCAAAATTGACAAATGGGATCTAATTAAACTAAAGAGCTTCTGCACAGCAAAAGAAACTACTATCAGAGTGAACAGGCAACCTACAGAATGGGAGAAAATTTTTGCAATCTACTCATCTGACAAAGGGCTAATATCCAGAACCTACAAAGAACTCAACAAATTTACAAGAAAAAAACAAACAACCCCATCAAAAAGTGGGCAAAGGATATGAATAGACATTTCTCAAAAGAAGACATTCATACAGCCAACAGACACATGAAAAAATGCTCATCATCACTGGCCATCAGAGAAATGCAAATCAAAACCACAATGAGATACCATCTCACACCAGTTAGAATGGCAATCATTCAAAAGTCAGGAAACAACAGGTGCTGGAGAGGATGTGGAGAAATAGGAACACTTTTACACTGTTGGTGGGATCGTAAACTAGTGCAAACATTTTAATACTGTGACTTGGTTACACAGGTGATGGGAATGCTGAGAAGCCAAGCAGTAGAGAAGCAACCCGGCGATTAGCAACATCAAGAAAAATAGCTTCAATCCCACTGGCTGGATCAGAGTCACAAAGCAAGGACTGGGACCCTGGAAGGAGTGGGAGATGCAGAAATTCTCTGCCTTCTCTCCCACCCATTCATTTTCTGCAGTGTTTCCACTGGCTGAACCTAGCAGGAAGTGTGTTGGCATAGGGAGCCTGGGAAATGGAGCCTCCTCTGATATGGGGCAATTAGGAAAGTAACTGGCATGTAACTTACAAAACCACTATGTGGTTTTGTAGAATATTATTGAGCAGGGTTATAGGATAATATTTAGTAACATAGAAAACATTGCCAGTATGCTGCTTCATGCCAAAGAATATTTCAGAACAGTGTATTACGATCCTGTTTTTGTTAAAAAAAAATACTTTTTGTTAAAAATTATGATATATGACGTAAGAGTTGTAATGGGTTTCCCGGAGTGCCTCCTCTGCCTCACTGAACTCTGGTAGAGGCCTCAGCCCCCTTCCTCAGCAGCTCTCCCTCAAATGACTCACCCCTCTGGGGTCTGTGTGCTGCAGTTCAGCTTGGTGGTGTCCACCAGCCTTAGCCAGGCTGCTGCTCAGTGCAGTTTTGGTGCCACCTACCCTCCCTAGGCCACTGCTGCCCCTACTTCACAGCCTCAGGGAAGAGCTGCACTCCCACTTCCCACTGGGGGCTCAAAGTGGACACAGACACTTATTCTCCACAGACCATAATACTGGACAAAACATTCAGAAGATACTTTTTGAGATGGTTTGGCTCTCTCTCCCTACCCACATCTCATGTCAAATCGTAATTCCCAGTGTTGGAGGAGGGGTCTGGTGGGGGGGGGTGATTGAATCATGGGGGCAGACTTCCCCCTTGCTGTTCTCATGATATAGTTCTTAGGAGACCTGGTTGTTTGAAGCTGTATAGCACCTCCCCCTTCTCTCTCTTCCTCCTGTTGGCCATGTGAAGATGTGTTTGCTTCCCCTTACCTTCTGCTATGATTGCAATTTTCCTGAGGCCTCCCCAGCCGTGCTTCCTGTGCGTCTTGCAGAACTTTAATCAATTAAACCTCTTTTCTTATAAATTACCCAATCTCAGGTAGTTCTTTGTAGCAATGGAAGGATGGATGAACACACTTTTTTTTGTTGTATAATTTAACACAGGTATTTGCACTAGAATGCCCTCCAAGCCCTGGATTCCCCATGCTCATGGCTTCCCTTGGGCTGCCTCCCTGCCCAACTCCCACCTGCTCTGTGGAGTTCCTCACCACAGGAGAAAGCCGTGTCATTTACTGGGACTCAGAAAATGATATTCCAAAATAATGGTGCTTAGACATGCTGAATAAAGAAGCAACCTCAAGGTCTTTCCTCCTGCCCCACCCTCAACTCTGTTTCTCCCAAAGCACAGGATAAGGCTTTTATCTGATATTCCCTGATCTGCATAAAGACTGAACCCCCTCCTCACAAGGAGAACACAAGTGCCTTCTGTCCTTTCCCTGAAATTTCTTAAGGACCGGACCCACCTAGGAGAACACAATTGTCCTCTCTCCTCTCTCTAAAATTTTATTATCTGTTGCAGAAAGGAAGACTGAGGAATGCAACCACACTTGGATGGATTTTTTCACAAGATAATGTTCGTGGATTCCAGCATTTCATTCAAATTCCAAAGAGAATCATTTACAAGTTAATTTCTGTCTACCTGGCACATTCATTCTCTCCAATAAACCTTTACTGCCCCTTGAAAAAGTTATCACATTTCCCCTATCTCTCCTTCCACTATGAAGAAGGGTATATAAGCATCTGGACTTTACTGCGTTATTGGGTGATCATTCTGTGATTCTTCCGTGTTATGTATGTTAAAATAAATTTGTACACAAAATAAAATTGCAATAGGAGAGCAATCCTATTCATCTGCCTTTTGTCAGTTCATCTTCAGAAAACCTTCAGAGGGTGGAGGGAGAAGCTTTCTCTCTTTGCTTCTACAGATTTGAGGCTGTGAACAGGATAAACCAAATCTACTCTGCTCTCCTGGGAACCACAGTCAAGGGAATCTAGGACCCGACAAACTGGCAAAAAGGGTAAGAATTTCTCACCAGTCAGATTCCTAGGTGTCTGTCTGTGGAATCCAATACAGCAGATGGTAAAAATCACTGTCTCTGTTTCCTTTCCAAATTCAGGTTAGTGGGCAGAAAAGCATTTGTATAGACTAGCCTTAGGTTTAGTGACCACAGTATATTTTTATCACGGGGGCTGCGTTTTTTGCACCCATTTAAAAAATGCCCCATGTTATTGTAAATCTAGAAAGTTACCTTTGGGACTTTCCATAAAGAGGGCTTATTGGTTTGAGTCACTTATGGGATAAATAAATCAGCCATATTTAAACAACTCTTTTGCCAGTTTGTCAAGTCCTAGGTTCCCTTGACTGTCTTCTTAGCACCCATGAAAAGACACAAAAGAAATATAGCCTTAGACACTTATTTGACAAGAATAAAAGAAAAACAGATATTAGGTTTAAAACAAAGTTAAAAATCCTTCAAATGCTCAAACTGTCTGCTTTGGATTTTATAAGCAAGGCACTCTAACCTGTGGTCTAGTGCTTAGAATTCAGTGTTTTCAGTGCTCCAGTCCAGGTTCAATTCCTGGTTAGGGAACCAGTTCCTTGGAAATAAAAGTCCTTTGACTCAGAAGAGGGGGAAAAAAGCGTTTATGAGAGTTTAAATTATTTGTCTTGAATTTACATTTGTATGACTCTTGACTTTTGGAGGTATCCAGTCATTTGTAATCCTTTCTTCCCTCATGAACAGCATTAGATTTCCTGTTTCTATTTTCCATCCACTGGGTCACATGTGTTGTTGGGTCTTTGATGCAGATGACCAGCTGAGAGGTTAGGACCCCGGAGAATATATCCAGATGGAGGTGTAAGTTGCATCCCATTTGCAGCTAGTGAAACTTTCCTTTTTTTAAGTTGTTGTTGGGAGTAGTCTGGATCTTGGAAATGTTGCAGCTTTTCGCTCCCCTTTTGGAGACCTTGGTTAAAGCCCTAAAGGGCTTCATGGTTTTAGTCTCATATGTGTTAATTTGTTTCAGTTTTGAGTCATTTGAAGTTATGCCTTTGGTTTAAAACTTTGGTTTGTATTTAGAGCGTGATGGCAACTCCCCCCGCAACCCCCCATGCCCTTTATTTTACTTTCTGGGCAGGAGAGCCAGAGCCATGAGCAATTATGGTGTCTCTCCCAGGCAGAAGGGGGAGATACTGCTCTGACAGCCACTGCTGCCACAACTACCACCATTCCTCAGCTCCAGGGAAGGTCGGTTGCTCATAGGGCAGAAAGTTTACCACTTGCATATTTAAAAGGATTTTTGTTAAGACCTATATGGTCAGAAGTCAGCTTAATTAAAAACTGATATTCAGGTATTTTTGTAAAAGTTATCTTTTAGGTCCTATTTCTCCTACGGGAACTTCTTAGTCAATGAGGCCTCTTTTTCTGGGACCCCTGATAACTACAACTTCATTGGCCTTCTGGGAAGCTTAAAAACTCCCCAAACTGGCTCTTCTAAGACCTGTTCTTACACTTACTTAAGTCCAAATGCTTTTCAAGTTCATGTCACTTCAATAAATCTTTGGTAAATAAAGTTAGTTCAAAAATTGTTGGTAAAATAAGCCTGTCCATCCCAGGCAAACAGAATTAATGTTGACAATTTTGAAATGTCATTTCAACATTCATTCTGGCGTTTTTGCCTGGGTGTACTGGTTAGACAGGTTTATACTGTCTCTGTAGATGTATTAAGGTCTTACAACTTGCTTCTGTGATATTTTTGATACTTGCTTGATTTATTGGTTAGCTAAAGCTGTAAGGGCTGGCATCGAGACTCCCCCAAAACCCTACACACATCTTGCTGCAAGCTTATATCTTTGGTTTTGAGCCCCTGAATTCTGGGGTCTGAATAGGTGGCCATAGTGAGTACTGGAGATACGTATGTGCACAGCACAGGGGAGAGCAAAGCCCAAGATGACCACATCTTCCTTGGCTCAGCTCTACCTCCCAGCCATGCATTGTCTTCACAGCTCCATCCTCTATCCTGGGCTCTGCACTTGCTATGTAAATCCAGGTCACAAATAGGCTCTACCCTTCATAACTGCTCTGGGTACCACATTGGTATTTGGGACCTAGGATGACTGGGGCTGAGGGGCACATTGAGGAGGGTACCTGTGTCCAGTATCTTAAAGACCTTGGTTAAGATGAGATTGGCTAATACAGGGTTTGCTTTTTCAGAAGAAAAAATAACAGAAATGGCTAACTTTTACATGAGCAATTCAAATATAATTGTTAAGAATGAGTAAATTAAATGGTAAGTGTAAATGGGATAAATGCTTTTATAAGCTTGCTATCATTTCAAAACTCTTTTTGGTAACTTAAAATCTTAAAGTCAAGTCATGTTCAATTAAGTAATAGATAATCACAAAATGTCTCACTCATTTCTCAGTAAGTTAAAATACAGAAATATTAATTATTAAACATAAATTTCTGTTTATATATTTTGACATATTATTGTACATGGTATAGAAAAGCTAAACATATCTGAATCTGTTAATAAACAACAGAAAAAAAAAATGGAGGGAACATATATTTCTCAAGCCCCTGGCCTCAAGCACTCCTGCCTCAGCCTCCTAAAATGATGGGATTACAGGTGTGAGCCACCATATCTGGCCAGGAACATATATTTCTAAAAAATGTAAAAAGATTTTCATCCACAAATACTTATATAAAACAATTCAAAATAACTTACTTCCTAAGTTTTTAATAGAAATTATGGCTACCAAGAGGTAAAATTAAAATTAATATGTGTAATTAAAACTACTATCTATAAGAAACAATTAGGTACACAGAGTATATGAGGAAAGTAAGATGTCATAAGGTATGAAGATAGGTTTTTCGTTGTGGAAAGAAATGTTTTTGTCTAGGGAGAAGTTATTTAAAGTTCATTTTATAATAAATGAATAAAGGAAGAAATGATAATAGATAAAACTAAATGAATGTAAAAAGTTGGAAGAGAATAAAAAAGTTATGAAAATGTTATTTTGTGTGGTCAAAACTGAGATTGAATGGATTTATTAGGCTTCATTAAAATTAGCTTTAATACTGATGATACAAAAGTAAAATTTGTTCTTCCCTTTTAAATAAGATTTTCTTGCATTGATAAGCGATAAGACTTTGTTCACTTTTATCACAAAGTACAAAAGAAATTTTAAAACGGAAGAGAGAGAAACAGATTCTGTATGTCTCATGCTGTCTTTCTTAGTTGTTTTGATTACTTGAAAAACTAAGTCTGTATTAAGAGTAAAGATTTTTGCCTATTGAAATTTTTTTTTTTTTTTTTTTTTTGAGACAGAGTCTTGCTCTGTTGCACAGGCTGGACTGCAATGGTGCGATCGGCTCACTGCAACCTCCGCCTCCTGGGTTCAAGCAATTCTCCTGCCTCAGCCTCCTGAGTAGCTGGGATTACAGGCACCTGCCACTATACCCAGCTTATTTTTGTATTTTCAGTACAGATGGGGTTTCACTATGTTGGTCAGGCTGGTCTCAGACTCCTGACCTCAGATGATCCACCAGCCTTGGCCTCCCAAAGTGCTGGTATTACAGGCGTGGGCCACCGTGCCTGGCTCTATTTCTTGATTATATACTAAACGAAGGGGTGGATTATTCATGAGTTTTCTAGAAAAGGGGTAGGCAATTCCTGGAACTGAGGATTCCTCTTCCTTTTAGACCATATAGGGTAACTTCCTGATGTTGCCATGGCATTTTTAAACTGTCACGGCACTGGCAGGAGGGAATTCGCATTCCCTTAGCATGCGAATACATTATTATTAGCGTATATTGAGCAATGAGGACGACCAGAGGTCATTTTCTTCGCCATCTTGGTTTGGGTGGGTTTTGGCCAGCTTCTTTACCACTTGCTGTTTTATCAGCAAGGTCTTTGTGACCTGTATCTTGTGCTGACCTCCTATCTTATCCTGTCTCTAAGAATGCCTCGCCTCCTGGGAATGCAGCCCAGTAGGTCTCAGCCTTATTTCACCCAGCCTGTACTCAGAATGAAGTTGCTCTGGTTCAAATGCCTCTGACACTTATATTTGGACAAACTTTGTGCATGGAAACTACAAACCAAAAAAAATCTGTCAGACTGCCACTAATCTTCTCAACGGACTGCCTTCTACACTCTAAAGAAACCAGTTTATAGACTACTCCAGACACTTGTTTTTCTTATTTCCATAGAAATGCCTCTTATTAAGGATCTTTTTGCTAAATCATATATGGAGGCCTACCTTTGAGATCCCATCTGCAATGCCAACCATTTATTGATCTGGTCTATTCCCAAGAGTGCAAGGCTGGTTGAATGGGACCTGTTGCCATTCAACTACTAACTTGATTTTTCTCTCCACAGCTACTCACTAAATTTTTATTTATTTTTATTTATTTAGTTATTTTTTTGAGATGGAATCTTGCTCTGTCCCCCAGGCTGGAGTGCAGTGGCACAATCTCAGCTCACTGCAACTTCTGCCTCCCGGGTTCAGGCGATTCTCCTGCCTCAGCCTCCTGAGTAGCTGGGATTACAGGCGCATACCACTATGCCCAGCTAATTTTTTTTTGTATTCGTAGTAGCGATAGGGTTTCACCATGTTGGCCAGGCTGGTCTCGAACTCCTGACCTTGTGATCCACCCACCTCAGCCTCCCAAAGTGCTGCGATTACAGGCGTGAGCCACTGTGCCCGGCCTAAATTTTTTTTTTTTTTTGAGAGGGAGTCTCGCTCTGTCGCCCAGGCTGGAGTGCAGTGGTGGGACCTCAGCTCACTGCAAGCTCTGCCTCCCGGGTTTACGCCATTCTCCTGCCTCAGCCTCCCGAGTAGCTGGGACTACAGGCGCCCGCCACCTCGCCTGGCTAGTTTTTTTTTTTTGTATTTTTTAGTAGAGACGCGGTTTCACCGTGTTAGCCGGGATGGTTTCGATCTCCTGACCTCGTGATCCGCCCGTCTCGGCCTCCCAAAGTGCTGGGATTACAGGCTTGAGCCACCGTGCCCAGCCCAGCCTAAATTTTTAATACATAAACCTTCTAGGAAAGTTTCAGACAGGGAATGTTGGGTCTCAGAAAATAATACCCCAAAATAAGGTGCGTGGACATGCCAAATAAAGCAGCAGCTTCAGGAGCTCTCTATAATCCCATCCCGCCCTAAGCCTCTGTCTGTCCAAAGCATAGGATGAGGCTTTTCTCTAATACCCCTTTATCTACATAAGGACTGGACCCACCTGGGAGAGCACAACCGTCCTCTAACCTCTCCCTGATATTTCATTATCTATTTCAGAAGAGAAGCCTGAGGAATGCAACCACACCTAGACAGACTTTTTTCACAAAATAATGTCTGCCTCTTAGGCTCATTCAATTCTTTTTTTTTTTTTTTTTTTGAGACGGAGTCTTGCTCTGCCACCCAGGCTGGAGTGCAGTGGCCGGCTCTCAGCTCACTGCAAGCTCCGCCTCCCGGGTTCACGCCATTCTCCTGTCTCAGCCTCCCGAGTAGCTGGGACTACAGGCGCCCGCCTCGTCGCCCGGCTAGTTTTTTGTATTTTTTAGTAGAGACGGGGTTTCACCGTATTAGCCAGGATGGTCTCGATCTCCTGACCTCGTGATCCGCCCATCTCGGCCTCCCAAAGTGCTGGGATTACAGGCTTGAACCACCGCGCCCGGCCGGCTCATTCAATTTCAAAGAGAATTATTTACAAGTTAATTTCTGTCTTTTGAGTCTACTCATTCTCCGTAATACCCATTTACTATCCCTCAAAAAAAAATTGCCACATTTTCCCCATCTCTTCTTCCTTTATGAAGAAGGGTATATATGCATCTGGACCTCACTGGGTTATTGGGTAATACTCGTGTGATTATCCTGTGCTTATGCATGTTAAAATACATTTGTATGCATTTTATCTCCAATTAATCTGCCTTTTGTCAGTTCATCTTCGCAAACCTTCAGAGAGTGAAGGGGAAAGCTTTTTCTCTTTATCCTAAACCTTCAAAGGAATGGGTGGTCTGCGCCCAAGTTGTTTGTGGCTTGGAAATTGCTTTTCCATCTTGTTCCAAGTCTGTTGGGTCCTTTTCTTTCTTTCTTTCCTTTCTACTTTGTTTTCTTTAGTTTGGGCCTCAGATGCAGAAGGCTAAATTACTTATACTTCTGCTTTATTCAGGGCATTTTCTAGTCTTTGCATAAATCTTTCTGGCTTTTTCATTTTCTTACTCCCTTTTATCCTCATTTTCCATTCTCTACTTACAATCAATAACTGTGTTACTGTGTTTGATGTGCAACTTATTTTTGTATGTTTTTATAAAGCATATATTGTTTTGTGTGCATGAAATTTTACATGCACACAAAATTTACAAAATTCTATTGGCTAAAATCTCTTTTTTCCATCCACTAAGCACCATACTTTTAAAGATCCACAGATGCTTCTATGTGTATGTCTCACGCGTCTGTGTGAAGAGACCACCAAACAGGCTTTGTGTGAGCAACAAGGCTGTTTATTTCACCTGGGTGCAGGCAGGCTGAGTCTGAAAAGAGAGTCAGCAAAGGGTGGTGGGATTATCACTAGTTCTTATAGGTTTGGGGATAGGGGATGGAGTTAGGAGCAATGTTTTGCGGTCAGGGGGTGGATCTCACAAGGTACATTCTCAAGGGTGGGGAGAATTACAAAGAATCTACTTAAGGGGGGGGAAATTATAAAGAACCTTCTTTTTTTTTTTTTTTTTTTTTTTTTGAGGCGGAGTCTCGCTCTGTGGCCCGGACTGGAGTGCAGTGGCCAGATCTCAGCTCACTGCAAGCTCCGCCTCCCGGGTTTACGCCATTCTCCTGCCTCAGCCTCCCGAGTAGCTGGGACTACAGGCGCCCGCCACCTCGCCCGGCTAGTTTTTGTATTTTTAGTAGAGACGGGGTTTCACCGTGTTAGCCAGGATGGTCTCGATCTCCTGACCTCGTGATCCGCCCGTCTCGGCCTCCCAAAGTGCTGGGATTACAGGCTTGAGCCACCGCGCCCGGCCCTATAAAGAACCTTCTTAAGGGTGGGGGAGATTACAAAGTACGTTGATCAGTTAGGGTGGGGCAGAAACAAATCACAATGGTGGAATGTCATCAGTTAAGGCTATTTTCACTTCTTTTGGGGAACTTCAGTTGCTTCAGGCCATCTAGATGTATACGTGCAGGTCACAGGGGATATGCTGGCTTAGCTTGGGCTCAGACGCCTGACAGTGTACATCTAACTCATTACTTCCAGTTGCTGCACAAAGTCCCATTGTGTGGATGCACTGTGTGTTCCTATTCACTCCCTCAGTGTTAAATATGTGCATTGGCTCAACTTCAGTTACACAAACATCATTGTAAAAAGCATCTTTGCACATGTTCTCTTGTCTTTGTGATAATCTCGCTGGGCATCTACACAGGAGTACGACAAGGGGGGTCACAGTGTGTACATTTGTTTCTTTTGACCCTGAACTACCAGATTACTCTTCTGAAAGTCTGCCCTCCCCAGCCCCTAATCCCACTAGCAGCAAATCTCCACTAACACTGGCATTATCCACTTTTTTTTTTTTTTTTTTTTGAGACGGAGTTTCGCTCTGTGGCCCAGGCTGGAGTGCAGTGGCCAGATCTCAGCTCACTGCAAGCTCCGCCTCTCGGGTTTACGCCATTCTCCTGCCTCAGCCTCGCGAGTAGCTGGGACTACAGGCGCCTGCCACCTTGCCCGGCTAGTTTTTTGTATTTTTTTTTTAGTAGAGACGGGGTTTCATCGTGTTAGCCAGGATGGTCTCGATCTCCTGACCTCGTGATCCACCCATCTCGGCCTCCCAAAGTGCTGGGATTACAGGCTTGAGCCACCGCGCCCGGCCTCCACTTTCTAATTGTTGTTAATCTGTTGAGTAGAAAGTGAGATCTTTTAGTTGTTTTAATTCACGTTTCTCTCATCAGTATGAACTTGAGCATCTCTTCATATATTTCTTAGGCTTTTGGATTTTCCTTAATTGCCTTTTCATATTTACTGCTAATTTTTCAACCAGGGTTCTTTCTTTTTCCTTCCTGATTTTCTGGAGTTTTTTGTTTAATCTAGATTAGTCCCTTGTTGGTTTTAGATATTGCGTGTATCTTCTCCTAACCTGTTGTCCATGGTGTCATTTAATGACCAGGAATCCTTTCTTCTGGTGTAATTCCACCAGTCTTTTTTTGCTTTATGGCTTGTACTTTGGACTTTTCTTAGTCTTAGACCGCTAACATGGCCTTCTATTAATTGTATTTGTAGGTTTACTTTTTACCTTAAAGGTCCTGTTTCCAATCAATTAAATGATTAATAAAACCCTCAGAGAATCCATCTTTTTATGTAACATTAAGTAGCTTCTTGTTTTATTTTATTTTTTCACATGATTAGCGAGTTATTACATCTTTTATTACTGATTTTGGACATCTTTTCTTAAATAGTCTAAGTTTGCAAGGGTCTGTTTCTGAGTGTTTTATTCTGTCTCATTGATCTGTTTTGCTTGTTCTTGGGCCAGTAAGATATTGTTTCTATTATCAGGGGTTGATAGCGTGCCCTAATATCTAGCAGGGCTAGACTCCCCTCTTCTTTTTCAAAGTTGACTTTTGCTACTCATGGCTCTTTATTCTTCCATGCAAATTTTAGAATAAATTCATCTAGTCTCTGAAAAAATTCAGTTCAAGTTTTGATTAGAGGTGTAATGGATGTACTGATCTGGGGATAGAATTGACTTTTAAAATATTTGCAAGAGCATAGAATATCTCTCTGTATATTTACAAAATATTTTCTGACTTTTTATCAGAGTTTCAAAGTTTTCTCTATAGTTTTGTGAATTATTTAAGTTATTACACAGACAGTTCATAGCTGCTGTGCATGGTCCTTGATTTTTATTATTTTTTCTGGTTGGTTATTGCAGATTACAACACAATTTTTCAACTTCAGCATTATTAACATTTCAGGCCAGGTAATTCTTTGTTGGGGTGGGAAGGAGGCTCTGTCCTGTGCACGGTAGGATGTTTAGTAGCATCCTTAGCTTATATCCATCAGATGCCAGTAGTTGTGGCAACCCCAACCCTAGTTGTGACAAAATGTCTTCAGATGCCAAATGTTCCCATAGGATTGATAGATAAAATACAGGATACCCAATGTTTTGTCTCAAATATTGCATAGGACAAAAATTATACTAAATAATTACTCATGGTTTATCTGAAATTAAAATTTAACCAGGTATCCTATATTTTTATTTACTAAATATGTCAACTGTACCTGAGGAGCAAAATCATTCCTGGTTGAGAACAACTGGTGTAGAGAAATGTCAGACTATTTTTTTTTTTTTTTTAATGTTAGACATTTCTATAAGTTGATCTTATTCCTGAGAACCTTGCTGAATTTTATTATTAATTATAATGAGTTCTTTGCTCTATTGGTTTTTCTATGTAGATAATCCTACAATAATAGCAGTTTCATCTCTTCTTTTCCCTTCCAAGTAGCTAAACCTGCTTTTTTTTTCTTTAAATATTTTCTTTTCTTACAGTAATGGTTAGGATCTCCAGTTCCAAGTCATACAATAGAAGTCACAGGGCATTTTGGTCCCATTTCCAATCTTAAAGGGAATGTGCCTAAATGTTCTCTATAAGAAAAACGTTTGCTGTAGGTTTTTTTTTGTAGCAATTTAAGGGTTGTTTTCCATTTTTAGTATCTTAGTCTGTTCAGGTTGCTCCAACAAAATGCCACAAATCTGTAACTTATAAATAGCAGAAATTTATTTTTCAAAGCTTTGGAGGCTGGGAAATCCAAGATCAAGACACTGGCAGATTTGGTGCTTGTTCATAGAAGGCATCTCCTCCCTTCATCCTTACATGTTGGATGAAGAAACTGTGGTCTTTTTGGCCCCTTATAAGGGCACTAATCCCATGTATGAGGGTTTCACCTCATAACTTAATCACCTCCAAAAGAACCTACTTCCTAAAACCATCACATTGGAAATTAGGTTTCAATCTATGAATTTTGGGGGTCACAAACATTCATTCTATAGAACTCGGTTTGCTAAGATTTTTAATTATAAAAAATAGCTGTTGAACTTTATTAAATGGTTTTTCTGCATCTATTGAAATAAATGTACATTTTTCCTTGTTTATTTTTTACTGTGATGAATAATATGAATGCATTCTCTGATAAGTCTTCCTTATTTATTTATTTTATTTTTTATTTTTTTGAGACAGAGTTTCTCTTATTGCCCAGGCTGGAGTGCAATGGTGTGATCTTGGCTCACCGCAACCTCCACCTCCCAGGTTCAAGCGATTCTCCTGCCTCGGCCTCCCTAATAGCTGGGATTACAGGCATGTGCCACCACGCCCAGCTAATTTTGTATTTTTAGTAGAGACGGGGTTTCTCCATGTTGGTCAGGCTGGTTTCGAACTCCGATTTCAGGTGATTTGCCCGCCTTGGCCTTCCAAAGTGCTGGGATTACAGGCATGAGCCATTGCACCCGGCCGATAAGTCTTCCTTATATTGCTGGGATAAACCATATCTATTGTTTACTACATTGTTGGATTAGTTCAGTTAATATTTTATTTGTTATTTTTGCAGACTTATTAGTCTGTTTTCATGCTGCTGATAAAGACATACCCCAGACTGGGAAGATAAAGAGGTTTAATTGGACTTACAGTTTCACGTGGCTGGGAAGCCTCAGAATCATGATGGGAGGCAAAAGGCACTTCTCACATGGTGGCAGCAAGAGAAAATGAAGAAGAAGCAAAAGCAGAAACCCCAGATAAACCCATCAGATCTGGTGAGACTTATTCACTAGAACAAGAATAGCATGGGAAAGACTGGCCCCATGATTCAATTATCTCCCCTGAGTCCCTCCCACAACATGTGGGAATTCTGAGAGATACAATTCAAGCTGAGATTTGGGTGGGGACACAGCCAAACCATATCATTTTTGTCCCTGGCCCCTCCAAATCCCATGTCCTAACTTTTCAAAACCAATCATGCCTTCCCAACAGTCCCCCAAAGTCTTAACTCAAAAGTCCACAGTCCAAAGTCTCATCTGAGACAAGGCAAGTCCCTTCTGCCTATGAGTTGTAAAATCAAAAGCAAGTGAGTTACTTCCTAGATACAATAGGGGTACAGGTATTGGGAAATACAGCCTTTCTAAATGGGAGAAATTGTCCAAAACAAAGGGGTTACAGGGCCCATGCAAGTCCAAAATCCAGTGGGGCAGTCAAATTTTAAAGCTCCAAAATGATCTTCTTTGACTCCAGGTCTCACATTCAGGTTATGGTGATGCAAGAGATGGGCTCCTATGGTCTCGGGTAGCTCCACCCCTGTGGCTTTGCAGGGTACAGTCTCCCTCCTGGCTGCTTTCATGGGCTGGCATTGAGTGTCTGTGGCTTTTCCAGGTGCATGGTGCAAGCTGTTGGTGCATCTACTATTCTGGGGTCTGGAGGACAGTGGCCCTCTTCTCACAGCTCCACTAGGCAGTGCCCCAACAGGGACTCTGTGTGGGGGCTCCAACCCCACATTTCCCTTCCACACTGCCCTAGCAGAGGTTCTCCGTGAGGGCACTGCCTCTGCAGCAAACTTTTGCCTGGGCATCCAGGCATTTCCATACACCTTCTGAAATCTAGGCAGAGGTTCCTAAACCTCAATTCTTGACTTCTGTGCACCCGCAGGCTCAACACCACATGGAAGCTGCCAAGGCTTGGGGCTTCTACCCTCTGAAGCCACAGCCCAAGCTATATGTTGGCCACTTTCAGCCACGGCTGGAGCGGCTGGGACACAGGGCACTAAGTACTAGGCTGCACACAGTATGGAGACACTTGGCCCAGTCTCTGAAACCACTTTTTCCTTCAGGGCCTCTGGGCCGGTGGGAGGGGCTGCCGTGAAGTTCTCTGACATGGCCTGGAAACATTTTTCTCCACGGTCTTGGGGATTAACATTAGGTTCCTTGCTACTTATGCAAATTTCTGCAGCTGGTTTGAATTTCTCCCCAGAAAAAATGGGTTTTTCTTTTCTATCGCATAGTCAGGTTGCAAATTTTCCGAACTCTTATGCTCTGTTTCCCTTATAAAACTGAATGCCTTTAACATTACCCAAGTCACATCTAGAATTCTGCTTAGAAATTTCTCCGGCCAGGTACCCTAAATCATCTTTCTCAAGTTCAAAGTTTCACAAATCTCTAGGGCAGGGGCAAAATGCCACCCGTCTCTTTGCTAAAACACAACAAAAGTCCCCTTTACTCCAGTTCCCAACAAGTTCCTCATCTCCATCTGAGACCACCTCAGCTTGGACCTTACTATCCCTATCGCTATCAGCATTTTGGGCAATGCCATTCAGCAAGTCTCTAGGAAGTCCCAAACTTTTCCACTTTTCCTTGTCTTCTTCTGAGCCCTTCAAACTGTTCTAATCTCTGCCTGTTACTCAGTTCCAAAGTGACTTCCACATTTTCAGGTATCTTTTTAGCAATACCCCACTCCTGGTATTTCTTCCCCATTGGGAAGGAAAAGTGGTTTAATTGGACTTACAGTTTCACATGGCTGGGGAGGCCTCAGAATAACGGCAGGAGGGAAAAGGCACTTCTTACATGGTAAGAAAAAATGAGGAGGAAGCGCCTGGGTGCAGTGGCTCATGCCTGTAATCCCAACACTTCAACACTTTGGGAGGCTGAGGTGACTGGATCATGAGGTCAGGAGTTTGAGACCAGCCTGGCCAATATGGTGAAACCCTGTCTCTACTAAAAATACAAAAATCAGCTGGGCATGGTGGTGGGTGCCTGTAATCCTAGCTACTCAGGAGGCTGAGGCAGGAGAATTGCTTGAACCTGGGAGGCGGAGGTTGCAGTGAGCCGAGATTGAGCCACTGTACTCCAGCCTGGCTGACAAAGCAAGACTTTGTCTCAAAAAAAAAAAAAAAAAAAAAGGAAGAAGCAAAAGCAGAAATTCCTGATAAGCCCATCAGATCATCAGATTTTGTGAGACTTATTCACCATCATGAGAATAGCACAGGAAAGACTGACCCCCATGATTTAATTACCTTTCCCTGGGGCCCTCCTACAACATGTGGGAATTCTGGGAGATACAATTCAATTTGAGATTTGGGTGGGGACACAGTCAATATCGCTTATTCAGAAATACAATGAGCCTGTAATTTTTGCGTGTGTGTATTGGCCCAATCTAGTTTTGAATCAGGATTATATTAGCTTCAAAAAAGGCTGGACAATTTTCTCTCTTTTTTCACTTGCTGGAACAATTTGTGAGATAAAAAAAATCTGTCTCTTGAAAGTTGGGTAGAGCACATTTGTAAAGCTATCTGGGCTTTAGGGAGAGGAGCTATGATTAGCATTTCAGTTTCTTTAATGCTTGTTAGTCTATTCAAGTATACTATCTCTTGGCATTTCATATTTCCCCACAAAGTTATCTATAATATCTAAAGTTTCACATTGTTCAGTATACAGTTGTCCATAATACTCTAAAAACTTTTTTTTTCTAGAAAATTTCAAATACATTCAAAAGTGGATTAATATACCTCTGGTGCTTCAGCAGTTACGGATTCAGGGCCAATCTTGTTTCCTCTAGAGCCCCACCTGCATCCCCTCATAATTCTTTCAAGTAAATCTCTGACATTATATAATGACACCTGAAAATTGAAATTTACTCCGGTAAAAATCTTCAAAAGACAAAGACTCTTTTTCAACCTGTTCACAATGTCATTAACCTCCTCCCCAGATAATAATTTATCAACATCAAGAAACCCCCAATTAGTGTTTAAACTTCCAATTTTCTCACGAATATCTTTTTTCTTTTTCTTTTTTGGCGGGGGAGATAACCTTGTCATTTGAATCAGAATCCAAAGTTTACACATTGCACTTGGCAGACCTGCCTTTTAATTTCTCATAACCTCTGTTTCTCTTCAGCTTTCCATTTTCCTCCCAGTTTCCCATGATTGCATCTCTAGTTTGACACGTTCCCTTGTCCTCTGAATTCCTGTAAGTTGGTAGTTAAATCTCAATCTGATACAGAAGGACTGGGCTCCCAGCTAAACCTCATCCCTAAGCCAGAAACCACGGCCCTAAGTGAAAACAGGTGATCCTGTTTTTCCACGCAAATGTTGCCTTTTTGGCCTGCCCCACCCCTATCCTGTGTCCCTAAAAGACTTCAGCTGGCAGAGCAACGCAAGCGGCTGAGCGGCGGGCAGAGAAGCAACTGAGTGTCAGAGACAATGGATAGATGCAGCTGACCAGACGGTGCAGCTTTGGAGAGGGACCTGGCCGGAGACTGCCGGGCTTCAGGGGAAGATCACCTTCCCATCTCCATTCCAAGCCTTCCTTTCCGCTGAGAGCCACCTACCGCTCAATACAGTCTTCCGCATTCATCACCTTTCAAACAGTTCGTGTGAGCTGATTCTTCCTGGACGCCAAACGAGAATCTAGGTGCCAAGAGGGCAGGGGCTACCACCCTGACTCTCCACTGAGCTGGTTGGCACTTGGCCGTCCCTGGACGGCAGAGCTGAAAGACAGCTGGTTGTAACATGCTTGTACACTGCTGTGTAGCATGCATAGAGCCTGATCCCTCCAGAGAGGAGCGACCTGCGGGTTCTAGGGTTCCTTTGCTCAGGTTCCTGCACCCGCTTGCTCTTATGTTCCCTCATGCGAGGAGTGGCCAGTGACGTGCTGAGTGAAAGGAGCCACTCCAGTTTCTGCCCATGAAGCGGGTCAAAGGAACTATCCCGTCTCAAATCCATGATCAGGTTTAGGTTTGATAATTTGACAACGCCACTTCAGAAGGGTTACTGCAATTACATTATTCTTGGATCTTTGTTGTGCTCTAATTGTTTTCCTCCCTTTTTCATTGTAGGTTTTTATCTATTTGCAATTTCATTTTCTCTTTTTCTTTTCTTTCTTTCTTTCTTTTTTTTTTTGAGACAGACTCTCACTCTATTGCCCAGGCTGGAGTGCAATGGTGCGATCTCGGCTCACTCTAACCTCCGCCTCCCGGGTTCAAGCGATTCTCCCGCCTCAGCCTCTGGAGTAGCTGGGATTACAGGCGCGCACAACCAGGCCCAGCTGGTTTCACCGTATTGGACAGGCTGGTCTTGAACTTCTGACCTTGTGATCCGCCTGCCTTGACCTCCCAAAGCTGGGATTACAGGCGTGAGCCACCGTGCCTGGCCTTTCTCACTTTTTCTTGATCAGTCTTGCCAGAATTTTATTTCATTAATCTTTTCAAATAATTAGCTTTTGAGTTGGTCATTTTTTCCTTCTCCACTCTGATTTTTGTCTTTCTTTACTTATTTTTCCTTCTTTTTCCTTGGATCTATTGCTCTTATTCCAGCTTCTTGAATTTACAGTTTTACTTGTGTTTGAAGTTGTGATTTCCCTTTATCTACTGCTGTAAGTCCTACACATTTTGATACATTGCCATTTCATTGACACTCTAAGTAACTAGCAATTTGCTATACTATTTTTTTTTACCTTTTAAAATATATTCTCTTAGTTTCCAGTAATATGTTTTTATAAACTATTCCTTTGTTATTTCTAATTTTTTGGCATTCTGGTCTGAGAACATGATCTGTATGACATTGATTCTTTGGAATTTATCAAGTAATCCTCTATGACCTGTATATAGACAATGTCATAACCCTTATATATGTGCTTGAAAGCTGTGCTTTCTGTGGTGTTGAGCATAGAATTAGAAGGCGAGGGGGAGAGACAAGCACAGAGGCAGATATATATTCCACAGCATTCACAGATGTTATTTCTGGGATGGGAAAATTACAGGTGATTTTTATTTTCTTCTTGGACAGCAGTAGTCTTTACTTGCCTATGATTCCAAACATGTTTGAAAACAATGTCAGAGATTTCACAGGCCTCCCACTGCCCTGGGTGGGTAAGAGCAATGGTGTGGACAAGAGGGAACATTTGCCATTGCCCATCATCTGGGTGGTTCACCTGACCTTCTGGGCCTGCCATCCTGCTCTATGAAATAAGGATATTTGGCTGGGTGCGGTGGCTCACACCTGTAATCCCAGCACTTTGGGAGGCTGAGGTGGGTGGATCACTTAGGGCCAGGAGTTTGAGACCAGCCTGGCCAACATGGTGAAACCCCATCTCTATTAAAAGTACGAAAAATGGCTGGACATGGTGACACACGCCTGTAATCCCAGCTACTCAGGAGGCTGAGGCAGGAGAATCACTTAAACCCAGGAGATAGAGGTTGCGGTGGGCCGAGATCGTGCCACTGCACTCCAGCCTGGGCGACTGAGCAAGACTCCATCTCAAAAATAAAAATAATAAAAAAAGGATATCTAAGCTCCTACTTAACTTGAACATTTGTATTCTGTTATTCATAAGCTCCATCTGCTGCTGGCATGAATACCTGAAAATCCTAGGACTGTGGGATGTGGTCCAGGCTCTCAGGTGTCAGCATTGCAGGGAATCCCACAAACATCCCTAGAGGGAGTGCAGAATCTTATGCACGAAGGGGCTGGGGTGAGGCCTTTGTCATAGTATTATCTAGAGAGGGTGTGGCCTTTCCCCTTCTTTCATTTTGGGATAAGCGTGTTTTATTCTCCCACTGCACTCTGTTTTCCAGGCTGCAACCCCATTTCCAGGGAAAGCAGACAAGAAGTGCCAGTCAGAGCATTGATGTAAATGGGAATCAGTATCCTTGGCAGTGTCTGGACTTCAAGGCTGCTGAGCGACAAGTGTGTGTTTTGTTTTATTAAATGTTTTCCTTTTTATTTTTATTTTTATTTTATTTTATTTTTTTTTTGAGACGGAGTCTCGCTCTGCCACCCAGGCTGGAGTGCAGTGGCCGGATCTCAGCTCACTGCAAGCTCCGCCTCCTGGATTTAGGCCATTCTCCTGCCTCAGCCTCCCAAGTAGCTGTGACTACAGGCGGCCGCCACGTCGCCCGGCTAGTTTTTTGTATTTTTTAGTAGAGACGGGGTTTCACCGTGTTAGCCAGGATGGTCTCGATCTCCTGACCTCGTGATCCGCCCGTCTCGGCCTCCCAAAGTGCTGGGATTACAGGCTTGAGCCACCGCGCCCGGCCAATGTTTTCCTTTTTAATAAGCAGTGGAAAATGTCAGGAACACCTGCAGTTGCCTGCTGACCCTGGGACTGGGGTAGGGGATGCAGCACTCAGCCTCCAATTGTGTTTTTCTTCTCTAATAGCTCAGTTGTGCCAGGAATGTACTTGCTTTGGCGCTCCAGAATCAACCTAGGGAACCAGCTCCGCCTTCTATACAAGCAGAATTCTACCTCTAACAGGACCCGGCGACCACTTCTTTGGCAACTTTCTATACATTTTTAAGCCTCTGATGTTTTAAGCCCCTAAGGCCATTTACCTATGCTTCACAGGATGAAAATATCAGGAAAATGGTTTTTGCATGTTTATTATTTGGTTTATACACATTATGCATGAAGCAAGTATGAAATTGCTACACAAACACTGGGATGCAAGAAATGTCATACTGCTGAAATCAGATTAGATCTAGTTCTGAGCCCTCTCTCACCAGGGGATCAGATGTTCCAAATCAGGTATTCCCCAGGATGGAGCAAGAGTCCCTGGGGGATGACACAGGCCAGAGCCACCTGAGAAAGAGCCTCCAGTCTTCAGCCTATTGTGGTCCCCTGATTTCTGAGCCCAAGTGGCCTCTTAGAGGGCTCCCAGTGACTGCCAGTCAGCTGCGACCCCTGTGCTGGGGTATCTACTCCACTTCGCACCAGATGCTGAACCGGACCCTGATGAGAGATAGCACCCCTGGAGGCAGCACTGGGCACTACACGTGGCAAATGACCTATCTCTGAGCCATCAGCAGCTCCGCCTCAGAGGCGCCTTCGTGTGGAACCATCCCAGCGTTTACATCCTGATTATCCTCTCCTAAAACTCCAATGTAGGCACCCCTCAAAGACAGGAGGCTGCTCCAGGCTTAGACACTGGCTGGATCTCTTTCATTTAGATCCCTCCAAACAAGCAGATTCGTTTAAAGTCCTGTGTGTTTTCTCTGTTTCCTAAGGTATAGACAACATAGCAAGGGTGGAGGAGCTGGAGGAGAGGAAGCGGAAGTTGCTAGGAAGGCTTGTCCATCCCAGAGGGTGGGCACGGGAAGCAGAGGTGAGGGTGGTGAGGTGTGGGGGGAGCAGGCAGGGTTTGTCAGGACACTGTCCATACCCACTGACTCCTGTCACCTCCAGTGCCTTTGGGCCCCCTTCTGCATAGATCACCCTCGAACGCCTGAATCTTCAGCCAGAGTGAGCTGATTATCTTAAAAAGATGGGCAGACTTCTCGAGGTAAGCAGTCCACACTGGACAGTCTAAACGAAAAGCTGCAATTGCTTAGGTTTATTGTAAAGCAGTAATTTAAACGCTCTCACTGAATGCTGTGGTGGCAGTGGAGATTGGGCTGGTTGTGAAGGTACATGTTCTGAAATATGCACCTAGACATCCCCTGGCCTTTTGCTGGGATGCTTCCACGGCCTTGCTCAGCTTTGCTTGGCATCTAGCCAAATACAGAGACTTCTGGGTTCTCTTGTCTTCTATTTATGGAAGCCCCTGGGTGCTTATCCCTCTCCTTCACATTGTTCATCTTTATATCATTGTCCATTCCTGCTCTCTGGAATAAATACTCTTGCTTATGATTTAGTGATGAATCCTGGCTTGTCTGCAGATTGGACGAGGTATACTTTTGTAGACGACTAGGAAGGAACATTTACATTGGAGAGTCTGGGACAGGGGAGGGCTCCATAATATTTCCGGTTGGTAATGCCTCACCAGGCAGAGTGAACTCAGGGGTCAACACCACCTCCTCCAAAGACTAAATAAGAAGTCTGTAGGCCCCTCACCGTCCTAAGCCAGCTGCCTAAAGTCCACTGTTTCTGAGCAGAGGCCACCTTAAACAGGAAGCGCCCAGTCCCTTGTCTTTTAGCTCTGGTATCTGCCCTATTTAAGGCTAATGGGAAGCTCACCTCACATGACACGTGACTTCATTAGTCAGTGCTGCAAGCACCCCTCCCTGGAGGACCTAACCTTTTACTCCTCTCTTCCTCTCAACCCTTCCCTTGTGCCTCCTGGAACCCCACCATTAGCAAATTACCCCAGATGTTCAACCTTCTCTCCACGTGTACCCTTTTCTCTCTTGCCTGAATACACTCACTCATTCATTCAGTTATTTAACAAACATTGGATGAACCATTACTGGACCACTGTTTTAGATGCTGGGGATACAGCAGTGAACAAAACACACAAGCCTCTGCCCTGCATCCTAGGAGTGAGAGAATGAACATGTAACGTGTGTTACGTCACGTGTGCTTAGTGCTATAAAGAACAATATAGCAGGGTAAGCGGCTAGAGAATGATGGTGTGGGGCAGTGTGGCTATCCCATACCGAGTGAAGAAAGGTCTTTCTGAAACAGTGAAAATGGAATCGAAACCTTAGGAGGTGAGGGAGAGCCACGTGGCTATGTGGGGGAGGAGAGCTTTTGAAGCAGAGGGAGTGGCAAAACCTGTTGAGGAACAGAAAGGGCCAGTGTGGCGGGGCACAGTCAGCACATGGGAGAGTGAGGAAAATGGGCAGGAAGAGAGAGAAAGGCCTTACAAACCGCTGGGACATGTTTGGAGTCTTGTTTTTTCTTTTTTCTTTTTTTTGAGACAGGGAGGGTCTCACTCTGTTGCTTAGGCTGCAGTGCAGTGATGCAAACATGGCTCGCTACAGCCTTGACCTCCTAGGCTGAGGCAATCCTCCTGCCCCAGCCTCCCATGTAGCTGGGACTACAAGCATGCAAAACCATACCCAACTGATCTTTTGGTACTTTGTAGAAATGGGATTTTGCCATGTTGCCTAAGCTGGTCTCGAACTTCTGGGCTGAAGTGTTCTGCTTCCCTCGGCCTCCCAAAGTGCTGGGATTACGGGGGTGAGCCACTATGCTTGGCCAACTTTTGGATTTTAAGTGAAATGAGTAGTCACTGGAAATGGTTTTGAGCAAAAGAGTGCCAAGGTCTGAGTTAAATTTTAAAAAGTGCACATTAGCTGCCATGGAGACAACAGGGAGACACAGAAAAACCAGTCATGAGGCGACTGTGAAGGCCAGGTGAGAGATGATAGACCAGGGAGTGGTGGCGTCAGCCGTAAGAAGTGGTCAGGGTCTGGGTGTGTTTTGAAGATGAAACCAATAGATTTGCTGATAGAATAGATATATGTGTGAAGGAAAGAGAGACTCAAGGCTGACTCCGAGGTTTTTGTCTCCATTCCATGACTGAATGGAGCTGCCATCTACAGACATGGGGAAAACTGAAAGCAGTATAAGTTCTGAGAGGAAAATCAAGAGACTTCTTTTGAACCAACCTAGGAGCAGCAGTGACCCGAGCACCCGATTGTGGGCTTGAACACCGTTTGCCAGGTTTGCGGATCCACAGTCTGGGGCAGAACATGGACCGGATGTCTTGGAGCTTCTTGAAGTACCAGAGAGCAAGGAAACCATCAAAGACGATTAGGGTCCTGTCAACAGTACTCAGTAGCCAACTAGGAGGGGCTCCCGCTTGCTGAAAATGGGATAATGCGAGCATCAAAAGGATAAAACCACAGTGGATGGAAACATCATCAAATGTGTTTGGTCCATGAATTTATGGTGATACTAACATTGGTCTCGTAATTGATATCTTTTGGAGAATGACAGGGAATCAATTCATTATTTTAAAAACTAGTTAAAAATGGAAAGAACAACCATTTTGTACTGCCTTTCCTGTACAAACTTTACCTCAGGGTAACCAAATAGTAGATGAGGGGACATTTCTTTGCATGAGGGGATCCCAGTTAATGAATGAAGAAGAATGATAGGTTTTGAATGTCACCATCTGGCAATCTTCATGAGGTAATAGGCCCAGACAGTGAACGTAAACTTCTCTAAATATGGCAAAAAGAGAGAAAAACAGACAATATATGCCTCTTGATGGGAGACCACACCATCACCTCTAGAATCCAAACACCAATTTGCAGATACTAGAGCAGGGGGTGGGACATGTTAGACTATAGCATGGGGTGCATTCAGGAAAATCCGAGGTAAGGAAAAGTCTCTAGATCCTTGTTTCAGCAAACAAATTGAAAAGAAAAAAGAGATGGAGAGAGAACATATAGATTAAAAGAGATATAAAAGATATAACATGCATTGCACTGGGAGGGCCTTATTTGGATTCTCAATCAAGCTTACAAAAAATTATGAGACAATGAGAAATTTGAACACTGACTGGATATCAGAGATGTTAAGATTTTTTAAATGAATGTAATAATGGTGTGATAATTATGTTTAGAAATGAGGCCTTATCTTTTTGAGATGTAAACTGAAATATATACAGATAAAATGATCCAACATCTATAGGACTGGCTTCAAAATAATTCAGGCCAAAGGGAAAAGAGACAAGATTGACCATGAGTTAGCAATTGCTGAACCTGTGTGATGAGTATGCGGGGATTCACTATACCAGCCCGGCTTTCTATTTTTGTGGATGTTAGAAATTCCCTATCACAAGAAGCAAAAAAAAAAAAAAAAAAAAGAGAAAGGATAAAAAAGGAAAATAAAGAAAGAAAGGAGAAGGGTGGCAAGGAAGAAAGAAGGGAGGGAGGAAGAAAGGAAAGCAAGGAGAAACTTTTGTGTGTGTTAAGTTTGTGCTGCTAGGTGTTGCATAGGTAGTTGAGTCATGGAGGGACTAAAGTTTAGGAGAGTATTAAGGTAGAGTTGAACATTACGGAGTCTTAAATTGATAAATGTATTAAAATCACAGAACTGTGTGAGATCACCTTAAAAATGAATATGAGTAAGAGAAAGAGATTTAGTATGGCTAAATCTTGGAGATTTTGGGGATTTCCAAAATTAAGAGGTACGAAAGAAGAGGCAGAAAAGGTGCCATGCGGATGCAACTAGAATGGGAGGAGAGAAGAAAGGGGTTTTTTGGGGACCGATGTGTTGGACACCATGTCATCAAGGAGAGGGGCACGCGTCACCCTCTGTGTCAAATGTGGGCAGGGTGGAGTGGATGTGGCTGAGGGCTGACCAGGGCATTAGGCAGAGAGGAGGTAAGTGTTGACCTGGACCAGGGAAGTTTTGGGGAACTGCGGGGAGAAACCCTGGTGTGGATTCCTGAAGGCAGAGATGGAGATGAGAGCCATGAGCATTGTTGGGTCTTTGGGGGTGTTTGGAATAAAGATCAGCAGAGAAATGAGATAGAGGTGTGGGTGGGATGTGAGGCCAATGGGGTTTTTTTGTCTTTAAAGAGATGAGGGAAATTACAGCATACTTTATTCTGATGGAAGTGATGAAGGTAGAGGGAGAGAAAAAGAGAGAGAAAGCACGAGAGAGAGGGAGTGAGAGAGAGACGGAGAGAGAACAGTGATCAGTGATGATGTGAGAGGCGGACAATTGCTAGCCAGATATCCTGGATCACCCAGTGGGCCTGAAACAAGTTTGCAATCAGGTCAACTCTGATACATTTGGTGTTAGGACACATATATTTCACAGTCAGAGGCCTGAATACCATGCCCAGGGTCCCCCTAGGGACTTCATGGATGTGCTGATGCAGCCTTGATGCTCATGTGGCTATTCTGAATCCATGTCCACAGTGAGGGGATGGGCTGGGCCCCCAGGTGTGTGGCTCACAAGCCAGCACAGGCAGTGTCAGCCCAGCTGAGCTTGCTTGGAACCATTTTCTTGAGCAACTTGTACATGTTCTTAGTAAATCCCTCACCTTTCACTCACTGGGTGGCACTGAGAAACTGCTGATGCCTTCCCGTTCCAATGGGAGCATGTGCCTGCTGTTTCCAGCAGGATCCTGACAGCTCTGGCTGTGCTCTTGCTCTTCCACTCCTTGTGGCTGCCCATTGCTGAGGACAAAATGGTGAGGTGAGGCCAGACCACACACTGGGGAAGGGCCAGCTTTTGGTGCTGGGGCCTGTGCTGAGGTCAGGCTCTGCAGGGGCAGGAGGGCGAGATGCTGCTGCTAGGTCTGAGGATGAGACCAGAGGCAAGGCTGAGGTGGAGCTGGGAACAGAGCAGGTGCTGGATGGAACAGCTGGAGAGTGCTGGTTGCTTGATCAACGCAATGTCTCTCCCCACAAACATTTCCCTGCAGTAAGTCTCATTTTATTTCCACCATGTTAATAATAAGAAGAAGCCTGGTAGCCTCTTGGGTACCAATCACAAGGATCACCACCAGACTGAGACATACTTCCCAGGTGTCTGCATGTGGTTTCTTCAGCACACAGAACGGAGCTCTGAGGGCTTCCCCCAGCTGCTGCCCATAGCCATATCCCACAGGGAGGGCCTTCAGTGCGAAGTGTGGAGCAGTCACTCCAGTTTCCCACACTCTGGTATTAGCTCTGGCTCAGGTCACCCGCCAGCTCTTCATTCCCCAAGTGATCTGTGTCCCACTACATCCTTTCAAAATGCCTCATGGCACACTGAGAGGTGCCCTGGACAGAGGGTCCAGAGAGTTACAGTTTACTTCAAGCTCTGCACTGACCAGCCTTGGGCCTCACTTCTTCACGTTTGACACATTTTTGTTCTAAGCATTGGAGATGCTGTAGGGACAAAAGAAAATCCTGCCTGCATAAAATGTATATTCTGGTGGGGAAACAGATATTAAGCAAATTCAATCAAATATATAATGTGCCAGACAGTGACAAGGTCTATGAAGAGAAATAAAACAGGATAGGGGGCAGGGACATGTGAGTGGAGTGTGTGTGTGTATGTGTGTGATTTTACATAAAGTGATCAGGGAAGGCTTCTAGGAGGAGATATTTGAGCAGAGGCCTGAAGGAGAAAGGCATATGGTTACCTGGGGAGAGCATTCCAGGGAGAAGAAACAGTGGGTGCAAAGGCCTTGAGGCTGAGCACGCTCGATGTCCCAGGAAGAACACGCTCGATGTCCCAGGAAGAATTGTGGCTGGACAAGAGGGAATGAAGAGGAAGCTGGCAGGAGATTAGTTTCCAGAAGTGGGGACAAAGTGGGCAGGTTGTGTAGCATCATGGGTCACTGGAAGGTCTCTGGCTTTCACACTCAGTCACATGGGAAATATTAGGGGGGTTTGAGCAGTGGAGTTACAAGTTTAAAAGAATTGCTCTGGTGCTGTGTGGAGAACAGGCTGTAGGGGGTAGGAGGAGTCAAGGGCAGGAGCCAGGGGTCCAGTAAAAGCTATTGTAATTACCCAGGTGAAAGATGTTGGTGCTTTGGAGGAGCTGTAGAAGAGGTCAGATTTCTGGATAATTTTGGAAAGTCAGACAAGGTTTGCTGGTGGATTGCAAGTGCAAATAGGGGGGCAAAAAAGGAGTTGAGCATGATGTGGTCATCATTAGAATTGTTCACAAATATTTTGGTTGTTTTCTTTTTTTTTTTTGAGATGGAGTCTTGCTCTGTTGTCCAGGCTGGAGTGCAGTGGCACAATCTCGGCTCACTGCAACCTCCACCTCCCAGGTTCAAGCAATTCTCTGCCTCAGCCTCTTGAGTAGCCAGTATTACAGGTGCCCATCACCAAGCCCAGCTCATTTTTGTATTTTTATTAGAGATGGGGTTTCACCATGTTGGCCAGGCTGGTCTCGAATTCCTGACCTCGTGATCTGCCCGCCTCGGCCTCCCAAAGCGCTGGGATTATAGGCGTGAGCCACCATGCCCAACTGGTTGTTTTCTTTTTTGGGCACTTGGTAAGTTTGTGCTTCCAACCCTCCTTTAAGTTAGGTGTGGCCATATGACTTGTTTTGGACAATAAAATGTAAGCAGAAGAGGTGCATGGGGCTTCTGGGCAGAAGCATTTCACTGCAAGTGCAAGACCCTGCAACATGCCCCTTCTTCTGTCTCAAAAAACATGGAAACATTTTGTCAAGATACAGCCTTAGTCCCTCAGTGAAACTGATGAGTGGAGTCTCCTGTCAACTCAGCCTGGACATCAGCAAAAACATGAACATTTGTGGTGTTAAGACCCTGAGATTTTTGGGGTTCTTTGCTACGGAAGCATCACCTAATTTATATTGACAAATACAGATAACATGATGATGAAAGCATTTATTCTGAACAAAAGATTAGAGTTTTCATTTCCTGAGATGGAAAAGGCTGTGGCAGCAAATGGGAGGAACAGGTTTGAAGGGGGAGGATTAGGAATTTGCTTTTGGACATGCTACGTGTGAACGCATTACGCATCCATGTGCAGATGTTGAGTCGGCTTTTGGGGATGTATGGGTCTGAAGTTCAGAGGAGAGTTCAGGCTGCAAAGAATGCATTCGGAGTTGTAAACGTGAGGCCAGTCAGGATCACAAGGAAGTGAGTGTCAGTAGAGAAGAATGTGCATGGCCTTAGGCACTCGAGTGAAGAGGCTCAACTGTGTGGAAGGCTGCTGATGGGTCATCTAAGACGAGGACTCTCAACTGCCCTTTGGATTTGCAATGTGGACCTGAAGAGTAATTGTGGCAAAGTTGTGAGAATGAAACTGATTGAAGTGGGTTCAAGAAAGCATGAGAGGAGAGAAGGTGGAGTTTGAGTATAAATAACTTTTGGAGAGGATTGGTGTAATTGAATGGCGGGGGTATGAGATTTGAGGTCAAGGAAATATTTTTATTTTTATTATTTTTTAAGATGAGATAAATTGTAGTACACATGTATCTTTATGGGAATGACTCAGTAGAAAGACCAAAAATTTCATATGTGAGAGAAGGACCAATGGATGAAGTGATGTTCTTGAGTGGGCACAAGGACGGGATCCAGTGCACAGCAGAAGGCGGCACTTAGGAACATGCAGCACTTGTCCATGCCAGCAGGAGGCAAGGTAGAATGGTGAGTACAGACACACGTGCGCTGATGTGGTGTTGGGAGTGTGGGTAGAATAGGCAGTTGTTCCGGATGACGGATAAGGTTTTTCTCAGCTCTTAAAAATATATTATTTCAAAATCAAACTTTTCATTGTAATCTTGTCTTCAGTTCTTTCCTATTCTTCATCTTGCAGATCTAGATAGTCATTAGGCATTGTTGATTTCACCCACTGAGTGGGTCTTCTCTGTAATGTCCATCTGGCTCCTTCAGCTCAGTGCGATGGAAGGGCTCTGCTCTGTAGTGACTAGAATTTAAAGCTAGCTCGAATTTATCAGGCATTTGATGGCTACCTGTTTAGGGGCCCTAGTAGGGAAGTATTCCAATAAAATTGGGATAATAATATGCTTACCCCATAGGCCCATTTAGAGAATTAAGATAAATATCAGGTGCCAAGAGCTCAGCATTTCCCTGGCACATAGGAGGTTGAGCTGTTGGTATCTTCATCCACCGTCACTGCTGTACTTTATGGTGAGCTTTCTATAGAGTAGGTCTCTGCTTTAGAACCTCTGACTCTGCCAGCTACCTGGGTCAAATTTGAACTTTTTCACCTATTAAACCAAGGCCTTCACGATCTGGCCCCAAACTCCTTTTGTTGCCCCATGTCCCAGCACTTCTCTTTCACGTTCCTTGTATTTCAGACACAGAACTAGCCCTTCTTCAACCTATATCCTTTCTTTTCAGTTCCACGATTTTACAGAAGATATCTTGTCACCAAGCCTGGCAAAATCCTGCCCATTCTTTAAGATTTAATATATCACGTTTTCCTGCAATACCTCCTCGACTTCCCTTCGGACACCTCTGGTCCCCAGGCTGGCTCCTTCTTAGGCCTGTTGTGTACTTCTAAGCTTGTCTGACTGTCCCTCCACTATGAGCTCTTTGGGATCAGGAGCTCTGTTTAGTTCCATTCTTTTTTTTTTTTTTGAGACGGAGTCTCGCTCTGTCGCCCAGGCTGGAGTGCAGTGGCCGGATCTCAGCTCACTACAAGCTCCGCCTCCCGGGTTTAAGCCATTCTCCTGCCTCAGCCTCCCGAGTAGCTGGGGCTACAGGCGCCCGCCACCTCGCCCGGCTAGTTTTTTGTATTTTTTAGTAGAGACGGGGTTTCACCGTGTTAGCCAGGGTGGTCTCGATCTCCTGACCTCGTGATCCGCCCGTCTCGGCCTCCCAAAGTGCTGGGATTACAGGCTTGAGCCACCGCGCCGGCCTAGTTCCATTCTTTTTGGTGCCTTGAACAGTACCTGGCACCAATGAACATCTTAAGGAATGAGTGCATTCCTTATTCCTTCCTTTGTATCCACCTCTTTCCTAGCCCTTAGTGTTGCACATTGTTGATGGCCTGTCTTCCCCATCATGCTATTAATGTCGTGGGAAACAAGACATTATCTTTATTTCTCCCCACGTCACCAGAGCCTAACACACAGTGGCTCCATTTCGGTTCACTGCAACTTCTGCCTCCCGGGTTCAAGCGATTCTTGTGCCTCAGCCTCATCATGAGTAGCTGGAATTACAGGTGTGTGCCACCATGCCCGGCTAATTTTTGTATTTTTAGTAGAGATGGGGTTTCGCCATGTTGGCCAGGCTGGTCTCAAACTCCTGACCTCAAGTGATCCACCCTCCTCGGTCTCCCGAAGTGCTGGGATTACAGGCGTGAACCATCGCGCCAGGCCTCGATAAACGTTTAATGAATAAAACCATGAAACGACCTGTCACCTCCTAAATGCAGATCTCGAGGGAGCCTCCAGGTGGCGCTCGCCGCTCGGAGAAGCAGAGAGTGGGCGCGCCGCAGCTCGGGCCCGGCGTCTGGGAGGTGGTCGCCTCCGCACCTACCCAGCGCACAGCCCCGGGCGGCCGTCCTCCGGGAGCAGGTGGCGGGGACCTCAGGACTGACGCGCTGCCTCCTCCGGGTGGGTGCGCAGCCTGCGCCAGGGGCGCTGTTCTCCCTGTGCTCTTGGACCCCGCAGATGTTTTAGGAACGTTCACTGGGGAGCGAGAAGGGGGTCGCCTTCTGGTACCCGGTGGGCAACACCTACGTCAAGCCGCGGTGCTTACTGGTGAGGGAGTCACCAGAAAGTCTGCTGTCTGCTGTCACCAGCTGTCTGCTGGCGGCTGTGACAGCTGCAACACGCCACACACAAAATGTTATTTACCTGTCATATTAATGATAGTGTTAGCAAGTGTGTGGCATGTCCAGCTCTTTTTTTTTTTTTTTTTTTTGAGGCGGAGTCTCTTTCTGTCGCCCAGATTGGAGTGCAGTGGTGCCATCTGGGTTCACTGCAACCCCCGCCTCCCGGGTTCAAGCGATTCTCCTGCCTCAGCCTCCGGAGTAGCTGGGATTACAGGCGCCTGCAACCACACCCGGCTAATTTTTTGTGTTTTTAGTAGAGACGGGGTTTCACCGTGTTGGCCAGGATGGTCTCGATCTCCTGACCTACTGATCTGCCCGCCTCCGCCTTCTAAAGTGCTGTCCAGCACTATTCTAAGTGCTATGTACACATTTACTCAAAGGTACATAATACAAAATGAAAATTTCCATTTTATAATGAGGAAACACGGGGCAGAGGTTGGATAACTTGGCCGAGATGGTCCATTTAGCAGTAGCAGAGGCAGGGTTAGAACCCAGGTGGTCTATACCAGAGCTGGCAGATGCCCCTTTTATGCATCCCTGCCTCCCTCTCACTGTCCAACAGGGCTACCATCCGTGTTCCAGCTGGCCGGCGCTCAGCCAGTCAGACACCATTTATTAAGCACCTACTATGTGCCAAACACCTTGCTTAGTGTTGGGGATGAGCAGGTAAAGGGGAGAAAGTGTCTCCCTTTCAGGAGCCTCCAGGCTATCCAGGGAGACCAAAGTGTTGTGGAGGGGGGAGGGTTGTGCCAAACGGTAATGATGGACAGAGTAATGGGCATCCACGGGAGGAGCCATGGCAAAGGAGATGCTGACCTTCCCAGGCAGCCCACCTGGCCATTTTTCTTGTGTGCCATTCTTGTTATGGGCTTTTCTGGGGGAGGCATGGGGACACTGGTGCTCTAGCCTTGGTTCTGAGAACCTGTCCAGGCCCGAGTCCCTCTAGGGCTCGGACACCCCCCTCTCCAGTCTTGTCCTTGAATCCCTGCACAGTGGCTGGGACCCTTGTCCTTAGTGACCCACTTCTCTGGTGCTGCCTGCCTGCCTAAATTTCTGAATATCAGGGACTGTGCTCCACTTGCTTCTTAGACACTGCTCCCATCCTTCCACCCGTTCCCATCCCCAGCCTGGTCCCATCATCAACAGCCACAGCTTGCCTTATCTTCCCCTAAACTCTGATTTTTGTGGCCCCAGACTAGCCAGCTCCCTGTCCTTCTGGTGCGATCACACTTCTACCTCTACTCCAACTAGTGGTGTCTGTAAGACCCCCAGATCCCAGACTCTTTCCTTTTCTTCTGATACATTAGTTCCCTGCTGACTCCATCCATCCTAGATGCCTTCTCGGTTGATCACTTGAACTGATTTCTTGCTGGCCCCTCAACTTTTCTGCCTCCTTGTAAACACTTGCTCTAGAAACCCCCTCCTTTCTCCACTTCTTCACCTGGGGTGCTTGGGGATGCTGCAGGAATTCACAGAGCTGGCAGGTTGCTGCTGGGCGGTTTTGGGAACATGATTTTCAGGCCCCAGTGTAGAAACATGTAGGGCCAGGCACAGTGACTCACATCTATAATCCCAGCACTTTGAGAGGCAACTCGGGAGGATCACTTGAGGCCATGAGTTTAAGACCACCACCAGCCTGGGCAACATAGTGAGACCCTGTCTCTGCCAAAAATTAAAAAAAATTAGCCAGGCATGGTGGTGCGTGCCTGTAGCCACAGCTACTCGGGAGGCTGGGGTGGGAGGATGGCTTGAGTCAAGGAGGTTGAGGTTACAGTGAGCTATGATTGCACCACTGCACTCTAGCCTGGGGACAGAGTGAGACCCTGTCTATCAACAATATATTTTTTATTGTCTGTAAAAAGTAAATACATAAACAAACAGACAAATAAATAAAATGAACACATGGGGCCCTTGTTCAAAAGTTTTAAGAATTTCAAGATGACAACAGTAGACAGCAGCTAAACCAAGTTCAGGGCCCATCTACACATGGAGCTTGTGTGACTGCATGGGTCATAGCCCCCTGAAGCGCTGGGCCCACCTTCTCAGAGCTTCCAGGGCTATTTGATTACCCTGAAGTCTCAGACATGTGGTGTCCCCTGTCTTCCCAAGTGGACTGCCACCACAGTTGTCCTCAGCTCTCCCACCCCATCCCATCCCAGGCCCAGACAATATTCCCTGCAGCCTCACTTGCATTCACACAGCCTTTCTAGAGTGGAGGAGAAAGCCTGGAGTTCCCAACAGTGGAAAAGCCACCTGGACCAGGTGGTGTGGTTGACAACGACTGAGAATCTGTCTTCAGGGATCCCTGCAGAGGCTGGTGTCCTCAACTTTACAGGGATTGGATCTAGATGTCAAGGGAGAAGATAGGGGGTAGAGAAGGAACAAATGAGCAGGCTCCTTCCCGTTCTGACTAACTGGGCACTTTCCACACCTTCCTGAATCTAATTCTCTAGGGGCCTTTTATTTTTCCTGTTTCATAATTGCAGACATGAGGAAACAGGTTCAAAAAGGTTAAGCAGCTTGCAAGCCCACACAGCTAGTAACTGGTGGCAGCAGGCTTTAAGGCTAGGTTGGTGTGAGGGCAAAATCCCACCCTTTCCCCCTTGAATCTCGCTTTCCTAAGGGGCAGAGCTAGGCCTTGCCAGTTATCCTCTAATCAAATCCAACTGCCTTTCCTGCCCCCTCCTCCCCTGCTACCATCACAGTGATTGCCTCCTGAGGAAATGTAATCTCATCCTCAGAACCTGCCAAGCTGAACATTTCTGCTCGCTGATGATAAAAAAAATACCCAGCTTTCAGGAAGAAAAAGTCACTTGGCTGTTCTCTGACAGTCCCTCCTCATCTGAACCTTACCCTTCCAGAGTGGGGGGGAATTTCGTCCCTCTCTGCTCCCCACTTGCCCCTGGCCCCGGTTCTCTCTGGGCATCTCCCTTTTCTCTTCCTTTCTTCCTTTCATCCTTCCTTCCTTTTTCTTTCTTCCTTCCTTTCTTTCCTTTCTTTTCTTTTCTCTTCTCTTCTCTTCTCTTCTCTTTCTTTCTTTCTTTCTTTCTTTCTTTCTTTCTTTCTTTCTTTCTTTTCTTTCTTTCATTTTTTTTGGAGACGGAGTCTCACCCTGTTCCCCAGGCTGGAGTGCAATGGCATGATCTCCGCTCACTGCAAACTTTACCTTCCAGGTTCAAACGATTCTCCTGCCTCAGCATCCCAAGTAGCTGGGATTACAGGCACCTGCCAGCTAATTTTTGCATTTTTAGTAGAGACGGGGTTTCACCATGTTGGCCAGGCTGGTCTTGACCTCCTGACCTTGTGATCCGCCTGCCTCGGCCTCCCAAAGTGCTGGGATTACAGGTATGAGCTGCCGCGCCCAGCCATCTCTCACCCTTTTGTCCCCCATTTGAAACTTTACCACCAGCCTGGTCCTGGCCACAAGCAGGGCGACCTGTTTTCCTGTCTTACTTCATGCCTCTTTCTTTTTTTCTTGAGACGGAGTCTCACTCTGTCACCCAGGCTGGAGTGCAGTGTTGTGATCTCGGCTCACTGCAACCTCCACCTCCCGGGTTCAAGTGATTCTCCTGCCTCAGCCTCCCGAGTAGCTGGGACTACAGGCGCCTACCACCACACCCAGCTAATTTCCATATTTTTAGTAGAGACGAGGTTTCACCATGTTGCCCAAGCTGGTCTTGAACTGCTGACCTCAAGCAGTCTGCCCTCTTCAGCCTCCCAAAGTGCTGGGATTAGAGGTGTCAGCCACCATGACTGACCACCCCTTGCTTTTTGATTGTGCTTCAGCCAGAGCCCCTCCCGAGGCAAGTAAAAATGGTATTTAAGAGACTCTTGGAAATGAGATCACTGACCAGATACTTGATCATGTTAGGAATTTGTGTTATCTAGGTGTGGTGAAGGCATTGAGGTTATATAGATATTTAAAGGAATCAGTTTTTGAGATATAGCTCAAAATATTAATTCATGAAACCAAAATATTAATTGATGAAACCAATCCCAAACCATATATTTGGGATTTGCCGCAAAATAGTATCAGAGGGGAGAAATAAGTAGGATTTTTGGGTAAAACAAGATTGACTATAAGTTGATGGTTGCTGAATCTTGATGCTGGGTACATGAGGGTTCCTTGTGCTATTTAACCTACTTTTGGATTTGTCTGAATTTCTCCATGATTAAAAACTTTTTTAACGTTAGGCATTAAAATGAAAAACAGTAAACTCAAGAGCTCTGTGTATGTAAGAGTGGGAATGGGGTGGGCAGAGCTGGGAAGGTGCCTAAAGTAGGTGAGTGCAACAAGGCAAAGTACTGCATGTTTCTGCTTTCCTGGAATAAGTCTGTAAGCAGCCACAGCTCTCCCGACCCTGCCCCAGCCCCGTTGTCCTCAGCTATGACTAGCAGGAGCCCAGTGTCCACCTCTGGGAGCCCACCTCTTCCACCATGTCTTGCTGGAATCCTGGGGGCTTATGCAGGCCTGAATGGGGCTCCCCCAGACTTCTATCTAAGGAAGCCATGCCCTGGCCAGCTTCATGGCTGTGGCTGCTCTTTCTCTCTCTGGCACAGGAGGCTTTTGCTGGGTGATGGCCCCTTACCTTGGCTTCCGCTGATTCCTTTTCCAGCAAAGGGTGCTTCTCTGGGTGGGGCTTCAGAAAGAGGCTGGACCTATAGTGCCTCTCACTTCTAGGATCCGCTCTGCCCCAGTAGTTTCTTTTGTTCTTTCAGGTGCAGCCCTGGGCTGTGGTTTTAGGAGCCCTGCTCTGGTCTTCACGGGGCTGGCCCTGCTCCATAGGACAAGAAGTTCGTGGGCCGTGTCTGTGTGCCACCCAGGGCTAGTCCTCCTTTTGGTCCATGGTTCATAACCCAGGACCCAGAATTCCCTGCTCAAATGTCCCAGCCTCTTCCAGGGCTGCGTGAACCTTTTCCCATCTGCCCCGTCTGTGATGAGCTCACCGAGGTCTCAGGGATAGCTAAGGGGTGGCTCTTGTTAGCAGCCTTTGCACAGAGTTTTTGGGTGTGTGGGCTGAGGTGTTTGTTCAATGCCTGCTAGTGGACCTGAGGGTGGGAAGAGAAGGTGGGGTGCTGACCAACTGCCTTCATTTATACTCTTGCCGATATTAGAGGCAGATGTGGGTTTGGGGTCCATTTAGGAAAGGGAAAAATGTGATTCCTTTTCCCAACTGTGTTCCCCCTTTCCCTATCCTTCCTTTCTTGTAGGGTGGATTAGCAGGTTTTTCGCAGAAAAACACACCAACCAACAAATGAACAAAAATCAACACCCCAAACTATACATGCAAAACAACAGGCCCAACCCACACACCGGATACTCAGCAGGCCACTCTGCCAACATGCTTTGAAAGGATACTCTTAAGAGGTTTTGGAGGTAGGGTTAACCTTGGAAGGGGACAATAGGGACTGATATCTGCCTCAGGCTGGTAGGGACAAAGGGCATAGCAGAGAAGACAATGGAAGTGAACCTTGTGGGCTTATTTGGTGGCTGGCAGCTTGAAGGTTTCTCCTTCTAGGGCAAATGTTTCCAAGCTATTGTTCACTGCAGAACTTCCTCTTCAAATGTAAGCTTACCTGGAGACCCAGTATGAGAAACGAATGTTAGTAGAGATATTCTGACTAAAACAAGGTTGGGGGCAGGGTTACTGTCCTGCTTGGTGACCTGCCTACTTATGCCCAAGATACAAAACATCCACATCTCAGGAAATGCTCAGGTCAGGCTGCATCAGGCCGTTCCTCAGGCACTCAGGGACAAAGTAAAAGCAAAGGACGCCAATGCTGGGCGCGTGGGATGGTGTCTTGTTCTCATGTGGTGGTCAGTGCCAGCACACATAGGCAGTTTTCTGCCTTTAAATAAGATAACATAAGAAGCTCTTCGTAAAGTGTAAAGAACTGAGCACACATTAGATGGTTTCTTTTCTTTTCCTTTTTTTTTTTTTTGAGATGAAATTTCGCTCTTGTTGCCCAGGCTGGAGTGCAATGGTGCAATCTCGGCACACTGCAACCTCTGCCTCCCAGGTTCAAATGATTCTCCTGCCTCAGCATCCCCAGTTGCTGGGATTATAGGCATGTGTCAGCATGCCTAGCTAATTTTGTATTTTTTTTTTTTTTTTTGAGATGGAGTCTAGCTCTGTTGCCCAGGCTAGAGTGCAGTTGTGCGATCTCGGCCCGCTGCAACCTCTGCCTTCCGGGTTCAAGCGATTCTCCTGCTTCAGTCTTCCAAGTAGCTGGGACTACAGGCGCCCGCCACCACACCCGGCTAAGTTTTGGAATTTTTAGTAGAGATGGGGTTTCACCGTGTTAACCAAGACGGTCTCAATCTCCTGACCTCATGAGATTGAGGCCTCAGCCTTCCAAGTGCTGGAATTACAGGTGTGAGCCACCACGCCTGGCCCTGTATTTTTTTTTTTTTTTGTAGAGATGGGGTTTCTCCATGTTGGTCAGGCTGGTCTTGAACTCCCAACCTCAGGTGATCCGCCTGCCTTGGTCTCCCAAAGTGCTGGGATTATAGGCATGAGCCACCATGCCTGGCCGCCTTAGGAGATTTCTACCAGTGGAGGGTAGGTGTGGGTATTTTGGGCCTGGCTGTTCTATCTCAGGGCCTACCATTGTCATCTTGTTCACACTCCCTGTGCTGGTTATGAAGCTGATGTCTCTAAGGTCAGACCCACCTGTCTGTACTCTACCCTGTGATTACTGGGGCTGGGTGATTCTGTGATTCTGGGGCTGGGACTTGGCGAACCACATTGCTCTGTGGCCAGCTGGCTCCACGTGGGGCTCTGTCAGTAAGGAGGGATGGTAAATTGGCAGGAGGGAGCAAGGACTTGCCTCTTCCTCACTGCTTGTCCCTGTGAGCATCAGCCCAACAATGACTTTTCACTTGTAGTGGCAGTTTATCTCAATAGCAATAGGTTCCAGTCTCCAACATTTTCTGGACTCTCAACTCCAGCCTCAGAGATACTATGCAGTCACCCCTCCTTGGAAGCCTAGGTCCCAGCTCCGCAGGTCTCCTCTTCCAAGCTTCTAAATTATTGCAACCCCAGTATCTTCCCTATGTTCTTCAGCCCCAGAGGTAGAGCTGCCCCTGGCAGTTACCATCCCTGTGTTTATCTTGATACTTCCTTTTTGCCTTTCAGTCTCTAATACCTGCTTACTCAATTGCCTAAATTAAATTCTTTCTGTTAAAATACAGGTCTGTTTCCTGTTTTCTTTCCTAACTAGACCTGACTGTTAACATGCCCCTTGGAGGCATTGCCTGAGAAGCACGTCAGGGTGTAGGCTTACCTTGCTGCGCTGTTCTGAGGAGCCTGATCTCAGAAACCCTGCCAGTGGCCCCGACAAGTCAACCATCATGGTAAAAGAACTCCCTCATCACAGGAAAGTCCCCTAATCTAAGACAATGTTGATAAACAAGCTAACTCCAGGAGAGAGTTTAATTTAAGAAAGCCATAGGGACCCTAAATCTTTGCATTCCAATCAAAGCTGTCAAAGCCAGTTATCATCAGAGCCAGTCAGGTGGCCCCAAAGCTGCCATCCAGCCGGCAACTGTCCTGTCACTACGGAAACCACAAGTTGGTGAACAGGGCCCCAAGGAACCCTGCTGCTAAAACTCAGTTGCTTGACATATTTTTCATTATCAAGTCTGCCAGAGTGCAGCATCTCTTGCAAGAGTGATTCCCTGAAAATTCTCCTGCTTCAATCCTTCTACCCAATGTTTCCCAAAGAGACAATATGCCCACTTCTGAGAAAGACATGTGCTGGCAGGCATCACAGGCATAAGAGAAGGCACTGGTTTACTCAACAACAGACAAGGCGACTGTCTGCTGCATTGGCACCAGGACTAGCATTCTTTGGGCACCCCCAACTACCTTTTCAGGCCCCCGTGTCTTCGGGCTGTCTAGGTCCTGGACTGGTGGTCGTCAAGTCTGCCCACCCTCCCTGTCCAGCAGCACCAGTGGAGCATGCTTCGTAACTACCCTTTCCTCTCTCTGAATTGAATTTGATGTCATCACCCTGCAAACGATGAAACAAATCCCCATTTTATTGATGACTGATAACTTCAAATGTGACAAGAGGATTCATTCCCTTATTCAATCATTCTGCAAATATTCACTGAGCATCTCCTATGTGCCAAGCACCAGGCTGGGCATTAGGGTCAATCATAATTTTTAGGTAATGGATAATGCCAATGGGCACTTAGGATGATCAGAGAGGGCAGTTTTGAGAAGGGGACATATGAGCTGTGTTCCAGTTATCTATTGCTATGTGACAAACCGCCCCAAAACTTAATGGCTTAAAACAATGACAGAAATTACTCATGAATCTGCAATTTAGGCAGGTGGGGACAGTGTGTCTCTGCTCCACCTAATATCAGCTGAAGGTGGGAACTGGAATCATCTGGAGGCTTCCTAACTTACATGTCTAGTGGTTGACGCTGGCTGATGTTAGCTGTTGGCAAGGACCTCTGCCAGGTCTTTTCCCTGAAACTCCTGAGTGTGGTACATGGCTTTGCCACAGCATGGTGGCTGGGTTCCAAGGGTGAGCCTCACAAGACAGAGAACCAGGTGGAGGCTGTGCCATCTTTGGTTACCTAGTTTAAGAAGTTACACAGTCACATCTGTACCATTTAATTCATTAGTAGCAAGCCACTGAGGCTAGTGCATGTTCAAGGGGAGGGGAATTGGATTCCCCCTTTTTGTAGGATAGAAAAGAGTTTGTGCACATGTTTTCAAATGACCACAAACTATGACCTAAAGAAATTAGTGGAAGAGCCGGGCGTGGTGGCTCAAGCCTGTAATCCCAGCACTTTGGGAGGCCGAGACGGGCGGATCACGAGGTCAGGAGATCGAGACCATTCTGGCTAACATGGTGAAACCCCGTCTCTACTAAAAAAATACAAAAAACTAGCCGGACGAGGTGGCGGGCGCCTGTAGTCCCAGCTACTCGGGAGGCTGAGGCAGGAGAATGGCGTAAACCCGGGAGGCGGAGTTTGCAGTGAGCTGAGATCCGGCCACTGCACTCCAGCCCGAGCGACAGAGCGAGACTCCGTCTCAAAAAACAAAACAAAACAAAACAAAAACAAAACAAAACAAAAAAAAGAAATTAGTGGAAGAGCACTCTAGGAAGAACTGCAAAGTCTCTGAGGCTGGAAAGGCTTGGTGTGTTTAAGGAAATGAAAGGCCAGAGAGGCTTGAGCACAGCAAGGGCAGAAGGTAAGATTTGAGGTTAGAGGTGGACAGAAGCCATATTAGGCAGTTATAGGAGCTTGGATTTTATTCTGGATGCAGTGAGGACTGTTGAAAGATTTAAGGTTTGTGTTCACTTCTTGAAAGGGTCACTCAAGCTAATATGCAGAGAATGGATTGAGGTGAGATAAGAATAGGGAAAACCAGTTAGGATGCTATTAGATAGTTCAGGGAGAGATAGTGATGGCTTGGACAAGAACGTTGGCACTGGAGATGAAGAGAAGTAGATAGAAATGGTGGAAGTAAATGAACACATCTACCAAGAGACTGAATGTGAGAGAAGGAAAGGAAGGCAGGACACAAGAAGAATTCTTGGGTTTTAGGCTCGTGTCTGTCTTGACGGTGGAGCCCTTTCCTGTGATTGGAAGACTAAGAGAGGAACTCATTGATATGCACAAAAGGTAAAATCCAGAGTCCTGTTTTAGGCATATCAGATTTGAGAGGTTTGTAAGATATACTGATGGCAAGAAGTAGACATTTGGATATATGAGCCTGAAACTCAGTGGAGAGCTTGGGACTGGAAATATAAATTTGGGAAATATCAACATATGGATGGTATTTAAAGCCATAGACCTGGGTGAGGTCACCTGGGGAAAATCTAGAGAGAACAAAAGAGTGTGGAGACTGAGCCCTGTAAAGGATAGCCTGCAAAAGAAACTGAAAAGGAATGGCCAAAAAGGACAGCAGGGAAACTAGGGCACTGGATGTTATAGGTACCTGAGAAAGCGTTGGTCTGAATGACCGTTAAGGCTCCTCAAGATACGAATTTCTATAACTTTACGGATGTTTCAAATCCCTTCAAGCTGGGAAATTCTGTCTCTGCTGCATCTTTGGATCTTTGGGATAACAAGCGTCCTGAAGAATCACTGGGTCTTTTCAAAGACTGAAAATGGATTCCCAGCAATGTGAAATCTTGTGCCTGGGTTCTACAGTGATCAAAGGTAAGGTTGAGCCCAGGACAAAATGAGGACCCCCTGGAGGGAAGCTAGGGCGACACAGTAAGTGGCAAAAGAATACAAGTGAGGTTATTTGACTATCCTCTTCCAGTAAGGCTGGCTCAGCTGTGGCAGACCTCAGGGTGGTTAGGACAAATGGCAGCCCCATACAGGGACGTACATGGACCCTGATCCTTGTTTTTTTCCTTTCTGGGGCCTTTCTGAATCTCCACTCCATGTGCAGGGTTGACCCGTTACCTTGAGGAACTCTAAAATTTGCATCAATGGATTTGTCTGAGGGCTCTGTGGCTTCGGCCCTGTCCAGGAGGGCAGCCTGGCAATTGGATTGTTCCTGCTGGCTGGTGCCATTGTGTGATATTGAGCCACCAGAATGGTGCTGATACACTGCTTTTGGGTGATCCTCACATCAGGCACAGGATGAATTCAGGGCTCTGGGCTACGGATGGTCAACTGTTAGCACATGGGCTTGGGCTGTGTGTGGGGGCCCCTGCCTCAGCTCTCACCTATCCATGTTCCTCCATGATACCATCTCTGATTTGCGGCATGCAAAGGCATAGGATGGCAGCAAGCCTCCTTCACCCTGTATATCCATCCCCTTGCTGCTGGCACCTAAGATTTTCACCCCATGCCCTCATCAGTCTCTGTACCACACATCAGGAAGTCCTCCAGTGGTGGCTGTGCCTGCCCTCTCTGAGGACTTTAAAGACCTTGGCTTTGCCACACAAACAGGCTCTTCCAACCAGTGCCTTGCCTCCAAATGATATGGCGATACCTGTAACATCCAGTGCCCTAGTTTCCCTGCTGTCCTTTTGGCCACTCCTCCAAATGATATTTGCTTTCTCAGGTCGATCTTAAGCCATTCCCAACAAGGAATGGACATCCTTGTGTGAAAAACACTGTTTTTCTCGCTCCAGTCACGTCTCCTTGCCTTTCCTCTCTTTTGGTGGTAGTGTGCAGAAGCGGAGGTGCAGGAAATGTTGAAAGGGATCACATTCTAAGAATGTAGTTATAATGGCCTGAAGAATTCAAGAGAATACATGGTTGGAAGATGTGTCACTTTATGTTAACACTATAAAACTCCAAATGAAAAATAAATTATCGTGCATACTTTCCTGAATATTCTGGATAAGGCTTACATTTTGGTCATTATTAATGAAGTACAGAAACAACCTCTGAGAGAGTGGTTGGGTGCCAGTATTTACAGGTGCCATGAGGAATGATGCAGCACCATCAGTAAAGATGCAACCAACATTACACGAATGGTATCAGAGAACCACAGAGGCAAAAAACCAAAACCCAAACCCAAAACTATATTGTTTCAATAGAAACAGATTCCAAAAGCCATGACATTGTGAGTGACAACAATGTTGCTGCCTCTTTCTCACAATAGGAAATAAAACATTAACCAAAAGAGCATGGGCAGATATTTCCTGGATCTGAACAGGAATATCTGGTGTCTGAACTCTATGAAGAATCTTCACATGCAGTGATAGAACAATAAACACATTTGTAAGTACCTCTTCTCTATGGATTATTCTAAATCTTCATTGACAAATGTCAACACCTCACATAGGCCTGTACATTTTGAAATACCTTTTTAAATTAAATTGTTTAGATGGACAAGGGTCCTATAAAATATTTTTTCAGGGCTTTGTATACTAGGGGTGGCCCTGGTTACTGGTGACCTTGAAAATACTGTCTCAGTGGTCTGGTGGTGATACATACCTCACTGAAGTAAGTGCAAGGGGAGTTAGAAGAGAAAAATTGCAGACAATGAATATAGACAAGTTAATAAAAAAGACTTTTTCTATAAATAAGAGCAAAGAAATGAGGCAGAAGTCGGAGGGGTGGGGGGTAAAGAGTATATGTATTTTTTAGATGTATTTATGTATTCCGTTAGGAATGGTCCAGTAGAGGGGAGAAATTGATGCTGTCGGGAAAGGAGAGAGAGAGAGAGAAAGAGAAAGAGAGAGAAGCGGAGTGATTTTCTTGAGCAGGCAAGAGGGGATGGGAGTCTGATGAGAGAAGCAGAGGGGATGTCCTTAGAGAGGAGCCCTGACATCTGTCACTCAGCTGGTGGGAAGGAAAAGGATGTGGGTGCAGATATTGGTAGGTGTGCAGGTGTGGTGGTGCGAACTTGCAAAAGTTCCCAATGCTTTTATTTTCTTTATGAAATAGGAACCAAGTTCATCACGGAGAGAGTGAGTGGGTTGGGGAAAAGGTGTTGTATGTTTGAGGAGTGAGGAGAAGGTGTCAAATAATCATCCAGGTCAGCAGGTTAGTAAGCAGCATGAAAATGTGATAGGATTGCTGGCCACACTAATGACCATTTGAGATCTAATGACAAGACCAGTTGGACCAATCAGTTGGGTTGTTGTTGTTGATACTGTTGTTTTCTCTCCCTGCATATAGCTGCACAGAGGCCAGTGTGGAATAGGCTTAGAATTTAATTTCACCAGGATGGGGGCGCTGGTTATCACCTCTTGCCTCTCAGCTCCAAATCCACCTTCATTGCTTGCTTGTGATATTGGAACCTTTCCCCTTGGTTAGCTAGTATGATGTTATATGCTTCATCAGTAGGGGACACCGGAGGATGAACAGTATTTCCTAGTTTAGTGTTTTTTGTTTTTTTTTTAATCTAGGCAGGCTTTTGTAGTGCACAGTGGCCAGTGATCAGCAGCATGTGTTTCCATAGGCATCTTCTCCCAGGGCCCCAGAAGGTGAATTGCCAGTAAGTCCTGCCAGCAGGCCCCTCAGTGACTGCACTGCTCAGTAAGTCATGGCTGTGTACTTCCCATTGAGGTCTGGATCTAAGCTCGGGTAGTGGGGGCTGCTCTTCCATAGTCATTCCATCCTTGTGTGCTCTGCCTCAGCCCTGGGGATAGTGGCCACTTTCTGTACATGTCAGTCCTCTATTCTTTAGACTTCTTGTTGCCATATTAGCAGCCAATTCTCTTTTGTTACTGCTTAGCAGCCAATTTTTTTTACATTGAACTTGCCCCAACCAAATTATAGTATGGTTTCTGTGTCTTAATTGGACCCTGGTTGATACAGTTTGGGTTTTGAAAGTGAAGAATTGTCCAAGTGATGTTCATCACTTCTTTCTTTTCATTTCTGTATTTTTATTGCTTCTACTTTCTGTCTCCTTCCCCAGTAATATATAAACTTATTCAAATGTCTCCTACCTGAAAAATAAAACAAAATGGAAGCCATAGTTGGCTTCTTATCTTCCTTTAGTTACCGCTCTGTTTACTTTTACAATCCAGTTCCTCAAAAGAGTACACTCTAAATCTGTGGTAGAGAGAACTTTTGTTCCCATCTCCTAGTTTCCCCCTGTAATAGGATGACACAGCCCTGCCCATGGTGTGACTTGTCCATCCCCCCTGAAGGGACCATGTGCATCTCTGCTCCACTTACGTGGGGCTTGGCCTTAATTGTTGCTTTGATCCATGGAACGTGTGGAAGCAACAAAGCGCCAGTTCTAAGCACAAGGTTATGAGACAAGGCATGTTTTGGTTTGTTCCTCTTGAGCTTCTGCTCTCTGCCATGAGAAGGGCATGTCCCACAGTATGGCTGCTCCTTAGGCCTGGGACCTGGAATGAAAGACAGGCAAAGGCCAGCTGAGGGCCTGCTCTGTGGATAGGGCTGTGACCACTCTCCCACTCTTTTCCCTGGCACCACCTCAGGTCCAGGAATAAAGAAAAGCAACGAAAGTTTTCATTAGACTTTCAAAACTTTGAGTCTTACTCATATTTAATCCTTAGTTGCTGAAGAAGTGACTTTCATATATAGGAGACACTAAGGGGGTACATTCTCAGTGAAGTGACAGCCATGGGGGAGGGAAAGACTGATCTATATGAGGACTTCAAGGTCCTGGCATATCAGGGCAGGTCTTTAGGAGTCTTGTTGACATAAATAAAATAGGTAGAGAGGATATTAAGACTGAGGCCGGGCCCTAAACACTAGTGTGTTAATTTGCTAGAGCCGCCATAAGAAAATACAACTGGGAGATTAAACAATGACATTTGTTATCTCAGCTCTGGTGCCTAGACTTCTGAAATCACGGTGTTGGCAGGGTTGGTTTCTTCTGAGGGCAGTGAGGGAAGGATCCGTTCCAGGCTTCTCTCCTTGGCTTATCGGTGGCTATCTCCTTGTTTATATCATATTCCTGCTGTATGTGTATCTGTCTCCATATTTCTCCTTTCTGTAAGGACACCGGTCATACTGGATTAAGGCTCACTCCTTAATGACTTCATTTTAACTTAATGATCTCTCTAAAGACTGTGTATCTAAATAAGCTCACATTCTGAGGTACTGACAGAACTACAGCATGAATTTTTGCGGAGACAATATTCAACTCATAAAAACTAGAATTAATATTCCTAAGAACAAGGGGTGAGCCAAGCCTCCTCCTTCATCTGGGGTGAAGGGAGTCTTCTGAGTAGATAAAGAACTCCTTTTAGGGTAGAAAAGAGCTGAAGTTCATCCAGTACAAGTACTGAGTGAATTTATTCTAAGGTCCCAAGACAAGAGAAAGATAAAAACAAAAACGGACGTATCACTGAAGGAGATGTGCTCTGCCACCTTCCAGCAGCAGCAAGAACAGTGGATATATAAGCTCCAGTGGCCAAGGTTGCCCAGGTTACCCTTTTCAGGGGGCAGTGGGGGCAGCAGTAGAGGCATAGTGGGTTCTGGAGTCAGAAAGACCCAGCATCTTCTGCTGATGCTCATGCTGCATGCTTTTTTTCCAATCCTCGCAGCTACAAATTTTTATCCCAATGGGGAGCACTGTTTGTAGGTTGGGGGATTAGATTTCATAGCAAAGAAAGAAAATGAGGAGAGACACGTTGGACAAGTTGGTGAGAGACTGTGCCATTCTCCCTCTAGTCTTTGACCATAGACAAAGATTAAATAAGATTATATGGATAGGAAGAAAGAAATAGAGGGGGCAAAGAATCAGGTAGGTGATTCATTTAATCCTCCCAAAAGGGTCTTTCTTTTTTTTTTTTTTTTTTTTTTGAGACGGAGTCTTGCTGTGTTGCCCAGGCTGGAGTGCAGTGGCCTGATCTCAGCTCACTGCAAGCTCTGCCTCCCGGGTTCATGCTATTCTCCTGCCTCAGCCTCCCGAGTAGCTGGGATTACAGGTGCCCGCCACCTCGCCCAGCTAATTTTTTTTTTTTATTTTTAGTAGAGAAGGGGTTTCACCGTGTTAGCCAGGATGGTCTCGATCTCCTGACCTCGTGATCCGCCCGTCTCGGCCTCCCAAAGTGCTGGGATTACAGGCTTGAGCCACCGCGCCCGGCCAAAAGGGTTTTTCTTATCGCAGCTTCTTTGCAACTCTGACCATATTGTAATATTAATCAATCAATCACTCACTTGCCTTTGTTGATATTTGTGTACCCTCCCCCTGCCCTAAATTTATATATGGAAGCCTTAACCCTCAATATGACTGTATTTGGAGATAGGGTCATTAGAGAAATAATTAAGGTTAAATGAGGGTATATAGGTAGGGCATTAATCCCACAGGATTAGTGTTCTTAAAAGAAAAGTCAACAGAGAACTCCTGCTCTCTCTCTCCTCTCTTCCTTTTTGCACATGCACAAAGAGGAGGTCATGTGAGCGTGGAGCCAGAAGGTGGCCATCTACAAGCCTGGAAAACAACCCTCATCAAATTGGCTGACACCTCGATCTTGGACTTCCCCCTCCAGAACTGTGAAGAATTAATTTCTGTTTAAGCTACTCAGTCTCTGGTATTTTGTTATAGCAGCCTAACTGGACTAATGAAATTTATTTAAATTATATTTCCCCCATTAGAATGCAGAAACCAAGCATCTCTATTTCCCAAATACCACCAGTACCTGGCATGGTAGCTTTCACATGGCAGGCACTCAATAAATATTTGTTGAATGAAGGATTAGTAATCAATAACATAATAGATATTATTATCCTCATTTTAAAGTGGAGAAAATTGACAGATATGAAAGGATGCTTAATACTCACAACCTAGGGACACAAATGGCATTTCCTTAACCGAAGTTAGCTGAAAGTGGGCCAGGATCAAATAACATCTTCAGACACAAACTACACTAAAGATTGCTTTAGCTGATCCATGAGAAGGGTCATATTTGTTCCAATTTCACTCTAGTGTCCTCTCTGTAAAAGGGATTAGAGATTTGCCAATCCACATCTGGTTCACTCCCTGTAAATCAATGCCCTCAGAGTCAGTAGACAGATGCAAAGCTTAAAGGAATTTAATTGCCAAAGGCAATTTGGGGATATGAGAGGATGAGCATTTGCTGTCTCCTGAGAGACCTCACAGGGTGGCATTGCCCTGGTCCAGGGTCTGGTCTATGCCCTGCAGGTTTAGAAACTGGATCTGTCAGCACACTAACTGTGGATCCATTTCTCAGCTTCAACACTAATTAATTAAGCTCAGAGAGCTGATGCATGCAACCAGCATGTCAATTTATTGATTCACAAGAGGAATAAAACCGCCACTGTGTCTGGAACACTCGTCTCCATACAGCTTGCACATTCTTTCAATGAAGTCAGACCTCCAAGGAGGGCAAGTTATCAGAAGGTTGCTTAGTGAGCATGGAATTCAAAAGAGCGAGCTAGTTAGATGATTCAAACGTTTAATGGCATTAAACTGGGAGAGCCGATACTGCCACGTTTACTGTAGGAACAGTCTTTCCAAAGGTGTTGGATTATTCAAAGCTGTTGGCTGAGGCATCGTCTCCAGTGGGCATTTCTTACATGGGCTCTGCTGATGTTCACCATCCTCATGCTCCTGTTTTTATGCTTTTCATGGCTGACTAACCCTGCTTTGACTGACTCTTTTAGTCTTTTTACTTGCTAAACTGTCAGACACATTCTGTCTGTTTCAGATGACTTTGTCCTTTGGTTTTGATCCCCCCTATGCAGTTGAAAACCCATGTATAACTTTTGACTCCTCCAAAACTTAACTACCAGTAGTCTACTGTTGACCAGAAGCCTTGCTGACAACAGAGTTCATTAACACATAATTTTGTATGCTATATGTACTATATACTCTACTCTTACAGTAATATAAGCTAGAGAAAAGAAACTTATTAAGAAAATCATAAGGAAGATAAAATATGTCTACTATTCATTAAGTGGAAGTAGATAATCACAAAGATCTTCATCCTCATTGTCTTCACATTGAGTAGACTGAGGAGGAGGAGGAAGAGGAGAGGTTGTTCTTGCTGTCTCAGGGCCAGCAGAGGGAGAAGAAAATCCATGTATAAATGAGCCCATGCAGTTCAAACCCATGTTGTTCGAGAGTAAACGGCAATGTGATCCATAACCTGGGACATTCTACAAGATAACTCAGTTGGATATTTCAAAATGTTAATATCAAGAAAGAATGGCTGCATTCCTCTGTTAAGAGTCATCATAATGAAGTATAACGCATGAAATGTGATTGGGTTCAGGTTAAAAATATAAATGCAACTATAAGAGATATTGTTGGGAAAAAGGTGGAAATTCAAATATGAACTTGTTATTCAGTGGTGTTATGAACAATTGCTAATTTTATTTGGTGTGATAATGGTAATGTAGGGGACTGTGTGTGCCCCAGAGATGTAGGCAGGGTGTTTAGTGCTGAAGAGTTACAATGTCTGAAACTCAGTGTCAGATGATTCAGCCCAAAACTAACAAACAATGTCTACCTATCTACACAGAGAGAAGCAAACATGGCAAAATATTAGCAATGTCAAATCTAGGTGGAGAGTAAATGAATATTTATTTTACTTTTTTAAAAAAATTTTACTTTAAGTTCTGTGATACATGTGCAGACCATGCAGGTTTGTTACATAGGTATACATGTGCCATGGTGGTTTGCTGCACCTATTAACCTGTCATCTAAGTTTTAAGACTTGCATGCGTTAGGTATTTGCCCTAATGCTCTCCCTCCCCTTATTTTACTATTCTTTCAACTTTTCTCTATGTTTGAAATTTTTCATATTACAAAGTTAGATGAAAGAATATAGTGTATTATAATAAGTGGTTTGTAAATGTAGTGGTAAGAATAAAAATTAAGCAATATTTACTAAAAAGTAAAATTTGAGAACCTAGGAGATAATTCTCTCTTGGGTAATTGGGTAATTCCTTCACCTCCCTAGGTTTCTGCTTTCTCACTTCAAATCAGGGACGTAGAGTTGGGTTAGGAAAATCTTTAGTGTCTATTGTGCTGTAATATCCTAGAGTTTGATGTAAAGTATGAATGTACTCAATTTTGTTTGCTCTTTCTTCTTAGGTAAAAAGACATCCCTCAACTATGGTAAACAACAAAAAACAACAACAACAAAACAAAACAAAACAAAAAAACCCTGCATCAATTTGATAAATAATCCTCCCCGTTGATATCACTGTTTTTTTTTTCTGCACATCTTACTGGTATTTAAATGCTGAGCTTACACTTTCCATGGGCGTGCTTAAAGACTAAACAATAGTTGAATTCTAAATTAATCAACTGACCAACCAGTAAGCATTTATTAAGCAACTCCTTTGGAGCCATCTATCTGTTAGGTGCTGTGGGAGCACAAAAGAAGTAGGACATCGGCCGGGCGCGGTGGCTCAAGCCTGTAATCCCAGCACTTTGGGAGGCCGAGACGGGCGGATCACGAGGTCAGGAGATCGAGACCATCCTGGCTAACACTGTGAAACCCCGTCTCTACTAAAAAATACAAAAATAGCCGGACGAGGTGGCGGGCGCCTGTAGTCCCAGCTACTCAGGGGGCTGAGGCAGGAGAATGGCGTGAGCCCGGGAGGCGGAGCTTGCAGTGAGCTGAGATCCGGCCACTGCACTCCAGCCTGGGTGACAGAGTGAGACTCTGTCTCAAAAAAAAAAAAAAAAAAAAAAGAAACTATCAACAAACCAAACAGACAGCCTACAGCATGGGAGAAAATATCTGCAAACTATGCAGCTGACAAAGGTCTAATATCCAGAATCTATAAGGAACTTAACCCCAAATCAAACAACCTTATTAAAAAGTGGGCAAAGAACATGAACAGACACTTTGCAAAAGAAACATACACACAGCCAACAAGCATATGAATAAAATGTCCAACATCACTAATCATTAATGAAATGCAAATCAAACTACAAGGAGATACCATCTCATGCCACTCATAAAGGCTATTATTAAAAAGTTAAAAAATAACAGATGTTCGTAAGGTTGCAGAGAAAAAGGATCACTTATATACTGCTGGTGGGAATGCAAATTAGTTCAGCCACTGTGGAAAGTAGTGTAGTGATTTCTCAAAGGACTTTAAACAGAATTACAATTCTATCCAGTAATCCCATTATTGGATATATACCCAAAGGAATCTAAATTGTTCCATCATAAAGACATATGCTTGCACTATTCACAGTAGCAAAGACATGGAATCAACCCAGATGTCCATCACAGGTGGACTGGGTTAAAAAAATATGGTACATATGCATGGAATACTAATGCAGCCATAAAAAGACCAAGATCATATCTTTTGTAATAACGTGGATGGAGCTGGAGGCCATTATCCTAAATGAACTAACACAGGAACATAAAATACTGCATATTCTCACTTATATGTGGGAGCTAAACATTGAATATACATGGACACAAAGAAGGGAACAACAGATACTGCGGCCTGCTTGAGGGTGGAGGGTGGGAGGGGCATGAGGATCAAAAAATTACCTCTTGGGTACTATGCTTATTACTTGGGTGATGAAATAATCTGCACACCAAACCCCCATGACATGCAATTTACCTATATAATAAACCTGAAAAAAAAGTCGAGACCAAGTTTGAGAACTGCTGCCTCAACAATTTATTTAAACACTGAATTGATTAACCTTTTCCTTTGTATCTTTTGTTTCTCCCTTTTCTTTTTCTCAACATGCTTTCCCCTTGTAATTAGTTTTTAAGTGCTTAAGTAATTCCTGCATCCCAAGATTTCCATGGACAAACTTACCTACTTCATTTTTGTTCTCTTTATTTTTTCCTTTTAAACAGTCTGGTGATTTGTTTTTACCTTTTTGTTACCCTAGTATGCCCTCTATTTTCCCTGTGATTTATTTAATCACTAACCTTCCAAATATGTGTCTGTATATGTATACATTTATGTACACATATATATTCATGCACAAATATACATACAATGATGCCCTGTTAAAATAAATAATTGGGAGGCCATTAGGCTGAGATGGTTCCACTGTCTTGGGTTCACCCAAGCTGGAGTGCAGTTGACGGATTGCAGCTCACTGCAAGCTCCGCCTCCCGGGTTTACGCCATTCTCCTGCCTCAGCCTCCGGAGTAGCTGGGACTACAGGCGCCCGCCACCTCGCCCGGCTAGTTTTTTGTATTTTTTTCTAGTAGAGACGGGGTTTCACAGTGTTAGCCAGGATGGTCTCGATCTCCTGACCTCGTGATCCGCCCGTCTCGGCCTCCCAAAGTGCTGGGATTACAGGCTTGAGCCACCGCGCCCGGCCTGTCTTGGGTTTCTATATCGCGAAACTGAAACCTAACTCAGCGTGAACAGCCATATTGCAGGAAAACAAAGCTTAAGCATAACCAGTCAGAAACTGTTGAGATGGAATTTTTTTCCTTGATCTTGACCTTCTTCGTGGGAGGGAACTGGAGTAGCTCATTTCATTCAGCCTGCCACTGGCCACTCCTCATGTGAGGGAGCATGTGAGCAAGAAGAGTGTGGGAACCACAGTGAACTAATGCTGGAACTGGCCAGTTGCTCCTCTCTGGCGGGAGCAGGCTCTGTGCAGGGCCCTGTAGGAGTGTCCCAGCCCTTGTCCTCTTGGCACTTGGGTTCTTGTCCAGTGTCCAGGAAGAATTAGGTCACACGAATGAATTTAAGGGTAATGTATGCAGAGGATTTTATTGGGTGATGGAAGTGGAAGTGGCTGTCAGCAGAATGGGGACTTGGAAAGGGGGTGGTGCGAGAAGAAGGAGATCTTTGCCTGAAGCTGCACTGTCTGAAGTTAGCTGCATCTATCCGTAGTCTCAGATGCTCAGTTGCTTCTCTGCTCACTGCTCAGCCATTTGTATCCCTGATGCTCAGCCTCTTGTATCCTCAATGCTCAGCTGCTTGTGTCCCTGATGCTCAGTCGCTTATATTGCTCTGCCAGTTAAAGTCTTTTTATGAGCACAGGATAGGGGTGTAGCAGGCCAAAAAGGTAACATTCAGGTAGAAAAATGGGTCAGCTGTTTTCACTTAGGGCTGTAGTTAGTTCCAGGCTTAATGGTGGGGTTTAACTGAGAGCCCAGCCATTCTGTATCACTGTCAACTCACCTCTAACTGGGAACTTTATGGCTACTGCTCTACTTTAACCAATCAAATATTTTCTTTGTCTTGCTTCCACAAATACTTTATAAAACATTTCCCCTCCCACTGCCTCAGTGGAGCCCAGACCCACATGTGGTTTGGCACTACCTGATTCATGAATCACTATCTGCTCAAATAAACTCTTTAAAGTTTTAATGTGCCTAGGTTTATCTTTTAACAATAAACACGGCCGGGCGCCGTGGGCCAAGCCTGTAATCCCAGCACTTTGGGAGGCCGAGATGGGCGGATCACGAGGTCAGGAGATCAAGACCATCCTGGCTAACATGGTGAAACGCCGTCTCTACTAAAAAATACAAAAAAAAAAAACTAGCCGGGCGAGGTGGCGGGCGCCTGTAGTCCCAGCTACTCCGGAGGCTGAGGCAGGAGAATAGCGTGAACCCCGGAGGCGGAGCTTGCAGTGAGCTGAGACCTGGCCACTGCACTCCAGCCTGGGCGACAGAGCAAGACTCCGTCTCAAAAAAAAAAAAAAAACACACATGTACATACAACACATATATGATTGTTTTTTAAAAATAATTCAGAAATGAAGTGTTACTGGTTCCTCCACATACTTATCTCCTGGATAGGACACTTACTCCAGTATGGTAGATGGCAAGCTGTGTTTAATCTCTAGTTTATTAGATAAAATACTTCACAGGTTAAAAGAAAAACTTTAGACAAGTTAAATTTTACAGTTTAATTGAGTAAAAAATGATTCTCGAATCAGACAGCCCCCAGAACCAGAATAGATTCAGAGTGACTCTAGGCCTGCTGCATGGTAGGATAACAAGGAAAATGATGTCCAGAAAATGGAAGTGAGGTACAGAAATAGCTGGATTGGTTATAGTTTGATGTTTGCCTTATTTGAACCTGGTTTGAACAGTTGGTTGCCTGTAATTGGCTGAAACTTGGCTATTTCTTACAAGAGTAGGTGACCGTTTTCACATCAAGTTAACCTTGCATTTCTCTACATATGAAGAAACCTTTAGGCCAAACTTAAACTATGTACAGAGACAGCTTTAGGCCAAACTTCATTTAACACACATCTTTTTTTTTTTTTTTTGCACTAATTTTCATCACGTAGCCTTTTAAAGATATTGTTTAGCCTTCACTCTGGACTGGAGTGTAAACTCTGTGTATGTGTGTGTGTGTGTGTGTGTGTGTGTGTATGTGAGTGACTTTTTTGAGCTTTTCAACCTTTGTCTTCCTGTTTCCTCTGCCTTTTTTCCACTGAAACTCAAAAACTGTGAAACGTGATTTCCCTTTCTAACACACCTTAGTGCTGTTCAACACTCATAGCCAGAAGTCCTGTCTGGTCTCCATAAACTCTTGGTTAGTCATAGTCAAACCAGGGAGAGAAGGAGGGACTGAGCCAGGTGGTGAGACATTCAAGTGATGAGGGGAAAAAAAAAAAAAAAAAGAACATGAAGGGGAACAAAAAAGGAGAAAAGGAGGAAAGGCAGGGAACATATGAATAAGACAAAATTGGGAAGAAAAGGGGGTTGAAATGAGAATCCTCTGAAAGCCAAGTTAACCCAGCCCTTTCAAGAAATCTTAACTCTTCCTGCCCCTGTTAAAGGCATGTGAACCACAGCAACTCCATCTTGAATAGGAGCTGGGCAAAATGAGGCTGAGACCTACTGGGCTGCATTCCCAGATGGTTAGGGCATTCTAAGTCAGAGGATGAGATAGGAGGTTGGCACAAAATACAGGTCATAAAGACCTTGCTGATAAAACAGTTTGCGGTAAAGAAGGCAGCTAAAACCCACCAAAACCAAGATGGCCAGGAGAGTGACCTCTGGTCATCCTCACTGCTATACTGCCATCAGTGCCATGACAGTTTACAAATGCCATGGCAACATCAGGAAGTTATCCTATATGGTCTTAAAAGGGGAGGCATGATTAATCCACCCCTTGTTTAGCATATAATCAATAAATAACCACAAAAATGGGCAACCAGCAGCCCTCAGGGCTGCCCTGCCTGTGGAGTAACCATTCTTTCATTCCTTTACTTTCCTAATAAACTTGCTTTCACTTTACTTTATGGACTTGCCCTGAATTCTTTCTTGTGTGAGATTCAAGAACCCTCTCTTGGGGTCTGGATCACGACCCCTTTCCTGTAACATTTTTCTGGTGACCACGAAAGGGACTCTAGCAAGGAAACTCCTGACCCAAAGGCTAACTTTGGGTAAGTGGTGGGGTCTGGTAACACCCCCACCATTGTCAACTGTCTTACATTAATTCAGAATTTAGGTCAATTTAGTACTTAACTACTTTGCGATTGCTGGAATACAGCTCTCGTGAAGTGTTCTTGTGCACTGTGACACAAGAATCTGGCCACGCTTTTATGAATTTTGTGTGGAGCTTTCCATGAGCGAGAGTGTCCACAAATGTAATTTGAAGAGAACTCAGGACTGAGGCCCTAACAGTGGCTCTGGTTCAATTTTCTGCAACTCATATCCTCTTCTGCAGATTTTAATTCTGGGCCAAGACTCTTATTCTGCTATAGTAGAGTGTCTCTGTGCAAATTCAGGGTTGGGACTCATTACACGATACCCCAAAGTATGGTACTTTGGAATGCTGAGCACTTTGAACTGAAGAAAATTGGAAAGGCCTCAGAAGTAAGGTCTTTCTGAACTTCTCCTGTCCTGTTTTCCACTGTAAGCAGTGGAAGTTACTACAGCTACTGGCAGCGAATTGCAGCAACTTCGATTCTTGTCTCCTCAGAAGATGTCGACTGAAGGGCATAAGGCAGAAGAAGAGACTGAGGCAAGTTTTAAAGCAGGAGTGAAAATTTATTAAAAAGCTTTAGAACAAGAACGAAAGGAAGGAAAGTACACTGGGAAGAGGCTCAAGCGGATGACTTGAAGAACAAGTGCAAGGTTTGACCTTTTGACTTGGGTTTTTATATATTGGTATACTTCTGGGGTCTTGCAACCCTTCTACCCTGATTCTTCCCTTGGAGTGGGCTGTCCAAATGCACAATAGCCTGCTAGTGCTGGGGAGGGGAGCGTGTGCAGTGTATTTATTGAAGTTGTAAGCATGCTCACCTGAGGCGTTCTTCCCTTTTTTGGTGGAATGCCCCCAGAAGGTCACATACCAGTTAAATTCCACCATTTTGCCTCTTAGTGTGCATGTGTGAGCCCACTCGCCCAACTCCTGAGATCTCATCAGGAAGCTCCTGATCATAAGTTTCAGGATTTTTCTATCTATAGGGAAACTGCCTTTCCCTGGCGCTGGCTGTGAGCAATTACTATTTTAGAGAGGCGGTGTGACCACTGTCCGACCATCACCTGATGATCGTCTGACATTCCCGGTGGAGTATGGGGGACCTATCTTGCCCTGTTTGTGTCTGACTAGCTACCCACTGTAACACCACCACTCTTCACAGTGAGTCATGGAAACCAGAATTCCTCTTTCCCAAGCCAGGTCATAGAAACTAGAACTTCCCTTCCTCCAAGCAAGCCGTAAAACCTAGAAAGTTTACTTTCCGCCTTCTCCCTTGAAGACCCTCATTTCAGAAGGGTCCTGCCCTAATACCAGAAGGAAGGCTACACAGAGAGGCCAAAAAGAATATGAACAGACAGGCCTTGCTGGGTTTCCCCATTCAGTCTATTACATTAGATCATTATCATTCTGTTTTTGTCCAATCACATTTCTTTTTCTTTTTAAGACACAGGGTCTCTCTCTGTCGCCCAGGCTGGAGTGCAGTGGTGCAATCATTGCTTACTGTAACCTTGAACTCCTGGGCTCAAGCAACCCTCCCACCTCAGCCCCCAAGTAGCTAGGACTATAGGATCACAATACCCAGCTAATTAATATGTGTATATGTGTGTGTATGTGTGTGTGTGTGCGCATGTGTGTGTAGAAATGGGGTCTCCATCTGTTGCCCAGGCTGAGGACTCCTGGGCTCAGGCGGTCCTCCTGCCTTGGCCTCCCAAAGTGCTGGGATTACAGGTATCACCCATTGTACCAGGCCTCTAATCACATTTCTACACAGCTATCGCCTCTTCATATAACCTAAGCATAAAAATAGACAGTTTCCTCTAGGTCTTGTGGTCTGCATTTTTGGACTCTCATATCATGTAAAACTTTGATTGAATAGATTTGTTATGCTTTTTTGTATGTGTTATAGGAGTGTTAGCTGTGACCCTTAAAATGGGTAAAGAAATGTTTCACACCTTTCCACCCGTACACCAGTCGGAGTTTACTACATAATTTTGGAATTGAGTGATTTCAGATGTCATTTAATTCAGCTTCATCTTGGCTTCACCACATTCTGTCGTGTGTGTGTGACTCAGTAACCACTCTGCGCCTCAATGTTTTCAAGTAAGGTTTCAATAATAAGGTTAAGCTTATTTTGTAAAATAAGGCTAAAATATATAGGGTATTGTGAAAATGACAAAAGTTATGATTTACATAAATGTAAAACACTTTGAATCATGCACATAGTAAATGCTCAAAAGTGTTCACTATTATTAGATTAAACCTATTGTAAATATTAACTGTTCCTCTATGCTATCAGACCTCAAAGTGTGGTGTGGGGATTCATGGGGGTGGGAATTTTCTGGAGACCCTTTTCAGGAGTCCATGAGGTCAAAATTATTTTCTTAATACGACTAAGAGGTTGTCTTTTTCATTCACATTCTCTTAAGGAGATGCAGTAGTTTTTCAGTTACCTGAGAAGTGCTAACGTTATCAACAGAAGCAGCTAGAGAATCCAGTTCTCACATGAAATCAGACATTAGAGACTTTTCTTACTAGATTTTTTTTTAAAAAGTTACTTGTCATAAAAACGTTGTTAGCTTGTAATGCATTAGTAATTTTAAATCAGTATTTTAAAACTTTGTTTTAATTCTAATAAAGTACTGATATAACTGACAGAAACAAAAGCTACTTGGGCTCTTTAATAATCTTTAAGACCATAAAGGGATCTTGAGGTCAAATTTGAGAACCAAAGCTGTGATGCAACCTGTTTTTGAACAAACGTGGAAGCCTCACAACCACAATTTCATCCTTTCCAGCTTCCATGGCTTTTTCTTGTTTCCTCTGGCTGGGCTGAATTTCTTCGTATCTGCCTGCAAAACCCCTACTCCTCCTTCAAGAGCATCCATAACTGAATTTGGTCCAGACTTCGCTGCCTCCTTGGCATCCTCTTCCACGATGCTGGCACCTCCAGGGCCGGGCCTCCCTCGGACACGTGCCCTCCTTAGCCTTGGAATATTAACATTCTGTTTCGACGGAGGCTCTCTTGCGAGCCCGGTCTAGATTTCTCCCCTTACCAGCCTGGCACAGGCACCAAGGGGAGGTGCCTGGGCTCCACAGGCCCAACGGGCCAGAGGGTCGCCGGTAGCGTCAACCAAGTGCACGACAGCCCCAGGGTGGCCAGGCGCGAGGTAAGAGCCGAGCTCAGTCCCAGCCCACCGGGTTTCCGGCACCGCCCTGCCGCGTAGGGGCGGAGTCGCGCGCCTACACAGGGTGTGGCCTCCAGCCCGCGCGGGAAAGGGCCTGCGCCGCATGCGCGCGCACAGTCGGCGGCCGCGCGCAGCACGCTCAGGGCCGGGATGGCGGCGGCGGCGGCAAGAAGCGGGACACCCCGAGAGGAGGAGGGACCTGCTGGGGAAGCAGCGGCCTTGCAGCCCCAAGCCCCAACGAGTGTGCCTGGGGCTCGTCTCTCGAGGTTGCCTCTGGCGCGAGTGAAGGCCTTGGTGAAGGCGGACCCCGACGTCACGCTAGCGGGACAAGAAGCCATCTTCATTCTGGCACGAGCCGCGGTGCGGCAGCAACGCGAGGGCACGCGGGGGTGGGGGAGGTGGAGCGCGGGGCGGAGCCGGGGCCTTCCGCGGGCGGGGCTTAGGGCGGCGTGGGCTGGGTTTTGAGATGTAGGTGCGGACCCGGAAGGTGGAGGAAAGGGGCCGGGGACCTATGCGAGTTGTATGTTTTGTTAACACTCCTCCCTCTTGTTGAGGACCTGGTTAGTGAGTGACTTTAATTTGTATCTCCAGGGCCTCATACAGAACTTGTAGGAGTCTTTAGTGAATGAAGGAAAATACTGGGAAGAGGGTAGCGGAGTGGTACCCTCCAGGACAATCTTAGCTTCCAGAACATTTTCTTGCCCCTGAGCCTTTCTTCTCCCTTTCTGCCCCCACCCACAAACCAGAGCCCTCACCTCTTCAGTGTGCTAGAACCCATTACTAAAACTTTGCTTTTTTACTTCACAGGAACTGTTTGTGGAGACCATTGCAAAAGATGCCTACTGTTGCGCTCAGCAGGGAAAAAGGAAAACTCTTCAGAGGAGAGACTTGGGTAGAGTGGCACTGCCAGTGTCTGGGGACAGAGAAGGGAGGGCTGGGCTGGTTTTACCTTGCACAGGTTGAGAAGACGTCACTCTGATATGAGAGGTGCCACAGCGTCTCTCCCCAGGATGGTTTCTGTTGGCCACAGTGCCAGGAAGCCCTACCTGTAGAGGCTTTCTGCTTGGGTTGGTGGAGCAGTGTGTGGTGTCTGGGGTTGCCAAAGCGGACTGGATCCATTCATACCTTCTGCCAAATTGCACCAGAAAAAGATAATTCTTTTTCACCTAGCAACTGGGGATTTGATTTCTGACTCTTGTCTGGCTGGTAACCCTCACCTGTGTAAGCTGTCATATACCGTGTTCTCATGCGCCCTGCGTCTATTGCCACATTCTTCTCTGATAACTTTAAGAGCAAAGCGAATAAATAATTTAGATGTATTTTAGGAGCCCCCTCCCCCCCACATTGAATGATATTTGCCTACACTTTTCTTACTCTTCTAGGGAGACAACTAATGTATATGAGAGTTGCTAGTAGAGTAGATACGGATCTCAAGGCAGCAAGGGACGCATCTTATAATTGCCCTCATTTGCCCAAAGCCTCGTGCCCTTCACTGTAGATTGTGCTGTTTTCTGACTGACGTCAGCATGGCTGGAGTTAGTCAGGTGTCTCTTTGCCTTGTGTTTCAGATAATGCAATAGAAGCTGTGGATGAATTTGCTTTTCTGGAAGGTGAGTTCTCTCTCAGTGGGCAATAATTTCCGCCTGTCTTTTGCATGTTGATGTCAAATTCAAGACCTCATAAAACGGATGCCTGCTTCTTGTTTGTGTAGGGATAATTCTTTCTCCGTACTTGCTGTTAGGATAGAAAAAAGTAACTTGCTAAATGAGGTTCAGTTTTCTCCCTTGGGGAATTAAAACTTCTACCTGAAAATTGCTAGTCATAAAGAAATAGGAGAGAATATAAAGATCCCAGTGTAGTTAGATGAATTCAGAAGTTTGATTCGTATCTTGTTCGCCATACTTAGATATCAGGCTTGCCCCCCTTATCATGTTAGAGATCAGAAACAATTGTCAACATTTAAAGGGTCACCACTTGTTCTTTTTTCTTCAACAATCTGTATGAAGTGATTATTTTGCTGCAATAAGACTTGTACTTGTCTGTATTTATTTTTAGGAGTCATGGATTAACTTGTGTACTAACTAAATTTTTTCATTAAAAAAGCAAATATTTGAAATACCTAATTTTAGCTACCTTGCCTCAGAGCTATTTCTGCTACTTAATTTTTTTTTTTTTTTGAGACGGGGTCTCCCTCTGTCGCCCAGGCTGTAGTGCAGTGGCGCGATCTCGGCTCACTGCAAGCTCCGCCTCCCGGGTTCACGCCATTCTCCTGCCTCAGCCTCCCCAAGTTTTTGGGACTACAGGTGCCCGCCACCACGCCCGGCTAATTTTTTTTTTTTTTGCATTTTTAGTAGAGACGGGGTTTCATTGTGTTAGCCAGGATGGTCTCGATCTCCTGACCTCGTGATCCGCCCGCCTCGGCCTCCCGAAGTGTTCGGATTACAGGCGTGAGCCACCGTGCCCGGCTGCTACTTAATTCTTAAATCTGATCAGCTTACTCTTCACTACACATATATAGCCATGTGCTGCACAATAACATTTTGGTCAGCCATGGACTGCTCACATGAGGGTGGTCCCATCAGATTATAATGGAGCTGAAAAATTCCTGTTGCCCAGTGAGGTAGTGGTCATAACATCCTAATGAAATACATTACCTTTTCTATGTTTAGATATGTTTAAATACGCTTATCACCATGTTACGTTTGCCTACAGTATTCAGTACAGTAACATGCTGTTCAAGTCTGTAGCCTGAGAGCAATAGGTATACCCTGTAGACTTAAGTGTATAGTAGGCTATACCATCTAGCTTTGTGTAAGTACACTCTATGGTGTTCACACAGTGGTGAAATCGCCTGAAGATGTAATGCATTTCTCAGGATGTATCCTTGTTGTTGAGCGACACATGACTGTATTTTGATTGAATAGCTTAGCAAAAGCCATGTATCCTCATTTCATTCTCCCAGGGTGTTCTCATTGCCTCCTCTAAGCCTTATTACCTTTAGAAATCTCTTGATTTATTCCACTCTTTTTTACCCCTTTGTTCTGCATCTCCATGTCAACCTCGGCCCCTGGTCCTTTTGATAGATATTTTTTTAAATGTCTTATTAGATACATTACCATGGCTAGCTTCGTGCCTAGACTATTGAGCATTCTTTTAATTTGCAGATTTTTCTTCAGCCTCTCTTTCCACCTACTCATTTTTCTTAAAATTAACTTTTTTTAGCCCTGCCTAAGGCAGGCACTCCTTGTGACAGACTTTCTGTAAGTTCTCCAGTCAAACATGTTTGGAGCCTACTTTACCTCTTCATTTTTAATTACCAGCTTTTCAAAGACAGGAGTGATATGATCAGATTTGTATTTTAAGTACACAACATTGCTGTCCTGGGGAAAATAAACTGGAGGGTACTTGGAGTAGAAGTGGGAAGGTCTTATGTAGTTTTCCACTCTAGCCTCTATCACAGCGTAGTGCTTAGCTTGGATTTTTAATAAATGGCCATTTATTGAATGATTGCCGTGTTTATTTTCATCCTCTGCTTTCATCCTCATTTATCTCTGTAATTGAATCCCTCTGCTCTAACCTACATTGGTAGATCTGAATGTTAGCCACCATAGCCCCTGTGGATTCAGTCTGCATTATATTATTTTTTACTCGGTAAAATAAATGTTCTTATGTCCTTAGATATGTATGGTCTAAGTAAATACATTTTTTTTTCCTTTTTATGAGCAATACATATCCATGGTTGAAAATCAAATAGTTACCTAATGGCTTATAATGAAGTGTAGCTGCTGTCCCCCCACTGTTTTGTTAGTGTTTTGAGCTTTTCTGGTGGTTACGTTTATTTCTAATTAATATGCTTACCCATTGATGTGTCAGCTGTAGACAGTGTGTATTGACTTCCTGCTGTGATAAGTGAAGATTTGGCTAACCTGTAGAACCCCATAAATGCCCTCGTCTTTCTTATTTTTGGTAGTTGTATCACTAGTTTTAGTTTCTTTACCTCTACAGTTTATATAACATGCTGGAATGTCTTCGGTTGTTGTTGTGTCCAACTTTTAATATATTTCTTGACTCCCCAGTTTGTAAAGTATGACTATTAGTGCATGTATCCCTTTTCCCTTTTTAGTTCACATCTAGCTATCAATTTGTGTTATCTAGTAATTTGACATTGTCAAAGCTAATAACATTTAAATCTTATCACAGTTAGATCTTCCATGCTTTATCCCTCATTGATTGTAGAAGTTGAAAACTAGGACTGTGAACAGTCTTTCTCTACCCTCTCTCTGTCCCTTAATTACTCATTCAGGTCCCCTCCCTGCAAACAACTGTTACTAGTTTTCTTGTGTAATGTGGATATTTATGCAAATATGTTCATATGTGCATATGTATATTCTTTTTCTAAGTCTTATGAAATACAACATATGTAAAGTGTGTGCTGTAAATGTAAAGTCAATAAATGATAAAATGAATACCCTCGTAACCACCATCTTGGCCAAGAGATAGGGTATCGTCAGCCCCCAAAAGTCTCACATATATTCATTCTTCATCATATCTCTTCTCATCCCTTTTCCCGACATTACTGTATTCTAACTTTTTTGGTAATTGCTTCCTTTTCTTTATAGTTTACTATATTAGCATGCATCCCTGAACACTAAAGTTTAGTTTTGTTTTTTCGAACTCTCTGCAAATGGAACCAAACCATATGCATTCGTTGGTCAACATCTGTCACACAACTGTTTTCTTTAAGTTAACACATTTATGAGATTCATCTGTATGATTGCACATAACTCATTTGTTCATGTTCCTTGCTATATGACAGTACCACAATTGAGCTATTGTAATGTTGATATTTGGGAAACCTTATTTTTCCTATTACAAACAATTTGCTGTGAACAGTCTTGTACATGTTTCTCTAGGGTGGATGTGGATGTGTGTATAAAATATATAATACTGCTGGAACCCAGGATATGTAGGGTACTCATATCTCCATCTTTGGCAGGTACTGCTGAACTTCATGTATTCCAATTCACATTCCTACCAGCAGTGCATGATAATTCCCATTGCTTCTCATTCTTACCCACGCTTGGTATTACCAGAGTTTTTGATTTTTGACGTGCTGTTATTGAATGTAAGTGATAGTTGCATTGTGGAGGTAGTTTGTATTGCCCTGATTGTAGGTGATATTGAACATCTTTTCATATGCATGCCTTTTTTTTTTTTGAGGGGTGTCTCTTATTTTTCTGTTAGGCATTTTTGTCCTTCTTAAAATTGATTTTTAACAATGCTTTGTATATTTTATTTCATTTTTATTTATTATTTGTTTTTGAGATGGAGTCTTGCTTTGTCATCCAGGCTGGAAGGCAGTGGCGTGATCTCTGCTCACTGCAACCCCTGCTCCTGAGTTCAGGAGATTCTCAAGTAGCTGGGACTATAGGCGTGCACCACCACGCCTGGCTAATTTTGGCATTTTTGGGTAGAGATGGGGTTTCACTGTGTTGGCCAGGCTGGTCTCGAACTCCTGATCTCAAGTGATCTGCCCACCTCCCCCTCCCAAAGTGCTGGGATTACAGGCATGAGCCACTGTGCCTAGCCTTTTTTTTTTTTTTTTTTTTTTTTTAAAAACATGGTTCTTTAGAAGAGAGCCCTGTGCTTTTTTTTTCTTTTCTTCCAAGTTAGGTTTCAATGCCTGTCTTCTGGTTGTGCTGTCTGTGGGGAGGGCTGTGGGGAGACAGGGGCAACTGTTTCTCATACAGACCCTCTGGTCACTCGCCAAATTTTCGTCTCACATCGCCATTCCTGATGACTGGAGCCTGGAGCTTCCTCATGGTTCTTTTAGGCAGATGGGCCTCCTCTTCTGCTGCAGCCCCTCTGTGTTCATTCCAGGCTCCTTTTCCCTCTGCTCTATTTATAAGCCTACTTTGATCAGGTTTCTGTTACTCAGTTTTTTTGTTGAAATCCATTAACTGCCAGTGGGCCCCTATGTGTTGTAGATTTATACTTTTTAAACTTTTTTACCTTTTGAATGGAATCTTGGATGGGAGGGCATACATACTTGTGGGCCCAGTCCCCCATCTGGAACTGAAACTTTCTAAAGGTTTCTCTTTAATTAGAGAGTTGACCTCATTTATTTTATATTATCCCATCCTTATATGGTCTTCATCAATGTTCATTAACTTACACGACGACTTCTTAGCCCTTTTCCCACTTCTAACTCTTCAGACTAGTATGCTTAATTCCTAACTGCCCACCATCTGTAATGACGTGTTTTTCCCTGGGGATATTTTGGATAGATCATGCTCAAAATTAGTATTTCGGTCTTAGAGAACTGCTGCCAATACTGGAGCCTCTTCTGCATTAACTTAGCCCAGCTTATTACACGAATCCAGCTCCTGAGGTCCCCAGGTATACTCATTGCTCTTTGTATGTTTAGGTACTTTGGATTGATTGCTGAGCGGGGCAGTTTTGTGAGCCTTCATCGGCAGCCTTCAGTTCACCCCTCTCCACAGGCCTCAGCTTTGAAGAACAGAGTCTTTGCACTTACACACACTCTTCCTGTTCTGCCTTCACCTATGCCGGGATAAGCAGAGATCTCATCAATTAGCTCTTCTCTGCAAGGTCTTCCACTGCTTCTGTCTGTCTTCCATATCAAGCCTGGATGCAGCTGCTGCTGCTTAGAGCAGGGATGAAGAAAGTGTTCTGCATAAGTGTCTTCCTGAATGATAAGGACCAGAATAAAGGTTTTTGATCAACCTCAGTCTAGTGTGTTTTATAATCTCGCCTTTGTTCTTACCCTGTGACTGGAGAGCCACCATCCCTGGTCACAGACCTTCCTGATCTTCCCTGCCAGCCATTCTAACCTGCAGTCCTTTCATTAATTTTATTCTTTTATTTTTCCAGCACGTCACCAGAAAGTGGTTCCAGAATTTATGGAACACCGCTTGACCTCAGGAGTTCAAATAAATAGGACGGTCCTAGATTGAAAGCCAGTTAAATTTTTTTTTTTAAGTTTTATTTATTGACATATAATCCACATACTCTATATTCACCAATTTAAAGTATACAATTCAGTGGTATTTAGTATATTCATAAATACGTGCACCAGTCACCACAGTCGATTTTAGAACATTTTCATATGAATGGAATCATGTAATAATGTGGTCTATCGTGTCTGGCTTTTTTCACTTTGATAATGTTTTTAAGGATTATCTATGCTATATAGCATGTACTAGTACCTCATTTTAAAAAATTGTAGTAAATTGTACATAAAGTAAAATTTACTTTTGTAATAATTTTTAAGCATGTAGTTCCATGGCATTAAGTACTTCACATTGTTGTGCAACTAACACCATCATCCATCTCCAGAACTTTAAAATCTTCCCAAGCTGAAACTTCATACTCATTACATAATCACTCCTCATTCCCTACATCTTGCAGTCCCTGGCTAAGCTTTGGTTTGGAGGAAAGTTGTGGGTGACATAACGAAGGAGGCAGAGTACCTAGAAAGTAGCAGTTAAGGAAAGCAGCAGGAAGCCTTGGACAGTGGTTGTTAATTGGGTCATGGATCATTTTTAAAATAGTCCATGGGATTTGCTCCCTAGAATGATGCACAGATGTTCTGTACTGTAACGTTTAAAAAATAAGCTTTATTTTGGAGTAATACTAGATTTGCAGAAGAGTTGCAAAGGCAGTAGAGAGAAGTCTCATATGCCCCTTACCTCGTTTCCCCATTGTTTTTTTTTTTTGAGACGGAGTCTCGCTCTGTCGCCCAGGCTGGAGTTCAGTGGCCGGATCTCAGCTCACTGCAAGCTCCGCCTCCCGGGTTTAGGCCATTCTCCTGCCTCAGCCTCCCGAGTAGCTGGGACTACAGTCGCCCGCCACCTCGCCTGGCTAGTTTTTTGTATTTTTTTTTAGTAGAGACGGGGTTTCACCGTGTTAGCCAGGATGGTCTCGATCTCCTGACCTTGTGATCTGCCCGTCTCGGCCTCCCAAAGTGCTGGGATTACAGGCTTGAGCCACTGCGCCTGGCCAAAGTTTTTTTTTTTTTTTTTTTTTTTTTTTTTTTTTTTTTGAGACGGAGTCTTGCTCTGTCGCCCAGGCTGGAGTGCAGTGGCCGATCTCAGCTCACTGCAAGCTCCGCCTCCCGGGTTCACGCCATTCTCCTGTCTCAGCCTCCCGAGTAGCTGGGACTACAGGCGCCCGCCACCTCGCCCGGCTAGTTTTTTGTATTTTTTAGTAGAGACGGGGTTTCACCGTGTTAGCCAGGATGGTCTCGATCTCCTGACCTGTGATCCGCCCGCCTCGGCCTCCCAAAGTGCTGGGATTACAGGCTTGAGCCACCGCGCCTGGCCAGTTTTTTTTTTTTTCAATCAATGTTGACCAGGTTGGTCTCGAACATGTAGCCTCGCCTCCCCGAGTGCCAGGGCAACCGGCCTGAGCCACTGCGGCTCCCCCCCATTGTTAACATTACCAAGTACATTGGTCACAACTGAGAAACGGACATTTATAGGTTACTGTTTACAGTCTATTTGGATTTCACCATTTTTTCATTAATACCCCTTTTCTCAGATCCAGTCCATGTTACTATATCATATTTACTTGTCATGTTGCCCCAGTCTCCACTGGTCTATGGCAGTTTCTTAGTCTTTCCTCATTTTTCATGACCTTGACAACTGGAGTAGTGCTAGCTGGGTATTCTCTAGGATCTCTCTAATTGGGGATTGTCTTGTATTTCTTGTAATTAGTTCTATAACATTGCGTATGATTTCGAGCATGAAACAGACCCCAGAGGCCCTTCTCTAGACCTCCTATTATCGTTGCCAATGGGAATTTAAAAGGATATTATGGTCCATTTTCAAGATAAACTCAGATTATAGTTTGCAGCTCATTAGTGGGATGTGAAATCAAAGTGTGTTGCCACTAGCATTTCGAAATAACAGTGTTGAATTTAGTAAAGGTAAGTGTTCTAATTGTTGTTTCATTTACATGTGTGTATATTAGGTCATTGTGTAAAATGTATGTGGTAGGCAGGCAGACGGAAGGCCCCCATCACCTTCACTCGCTGGTTTTATGCCCATGAATATGTTACATTACATATCTCAAGCAATTTTGCAGATGTAAGTCATGTTACTAATCTGTTAACCTTCAAGTAGATGATCCTAGATTGTTTGTGCAGGCCGAGTAATTACATGAGCTCTTAAAAACAGCTTTCTCCCAGCTGAGGGCGGAAGGGGCTGTCAGAAAGATTTAAGGCATGAAAAGGACAAGGCCTGTTACTGGCTTTGAAGATGGAGGGAGCATAAGGCAGGAAATGTGGGCAGGCTTTAGATGCTGAGAGTGATGATCAACAGCTAGGAAACAGCCTCAGTCCCACAACCGCATGGAACGGAATTCTGCCAATAGTCTGTGCAGTTGAATGTGGATTTTCCCCTCAAGCCTCCTCATAACAGCCGGGCCAGCTGACACATTCTGACATTTGCTTTGGCCTTGTGAAACCCCGAGCACAGAATCTAGTTATGCTGTACTGGACCTCTGGCCTGCAGAACTCTGAGGTAAATAAGTGTCTAAGCTGCTGAATTTGTGGTAAGTTATTATGGCAGCAATAGAAAACTAATATACTTCTTATTGAAAATCAAGGTAAAAAAAAAAAATCAGAAATTCTGCTGTAGTGGAAAGGATCCTGGACAGGGACTGGGAGATTACTGGTTCTCATCCTGCTATGTTAATCACCCTTCCTGAGCTTTCTCTTGCCAATTAAGTAGGTTATTTTAAAATTATTTTCCACAGGACATTTTTTTTTTTTTTTTGAGACGGAGTCTTGCTGTGTCGCCCAGGCTGGAGTGCAGTGGCACGATCTCGGCTCACTGCAAGCTCCGCCTCCCGGGTTCCCGCCATTCTCCCGCCTCAGCCTCCGAGTAGCTGGGACTACAGGCGCCCGCCACCGCGCCCGGCTAGTTTTTTTTTTTGTATTTTTAGTAGAGACGGGGTTTCACCGTGTTAGCCAGGATGGTCTCGATCTCCTGACCTCGTGATCCACCCGCCTCGGCCTCCCAAAGTGCTGGGATTACAGGCTTGAGCCACCGCGCCCGGCCATATTTTTCTTTTGTGAACCTTATTTTTTTTTTTTTTAGCAAAATTTACCTGTTTTAGTGTACAGCTCTGAACTTTAATAAGTACCTAAAATCACCATCACAAGGTATAGAACGGTTACATCACCACAAAATTCCCTCATGCCACGCCTTTGTAGTCAACCCATCCCACCAACAATGTCCCTGGAAACCAGTAATCTATTGTCCCTGTGATTTTGCCACCTCCAGAATGTCATATAAATCAAATCACACAGTATGTAGCTTTTTGAGTCTGGCTTCAATTTGGCATAAGGTATTTAAGGTTCATCCATGTTGCATGTTATCAGTAGTGTGTTCCTTTTTATTGTTGAATAGTGTTTTGTTGTATGGGATGTAAGTACCACAATCTGTTTATCTGCCAGTTGAAGGGCATTTGAGTTACTTCTGGTTTTTAGTGATTATGAATAATGCTACTGTAACATTTGCATATAGGTTTTTGTGTGAACATCACTTTTTGTTGTTTCTTGGGTATATAGGAGTGGGATTGCTGGATCTTATTGTGAGTGTATGTTTAATTATTAAAGAAAATGCCAACTGTTTTCCAAAGTGGCTGTACCATTTTGCACTTATACCAGCAGTGTTTAAGAATTTCAGTTGTTTTGCATCCATGTCAGCAGTTGGTATTAAAAATTTTAGCCATTATAATAGGTGTGTAGTGGTATTTCATTGTGGTTTTAATTTGTATTTACCAGATATGTATTATGTAAATATTTTCTCCCAGTTCCACAAGATATTAAATTTTGAAAAAAATCCTATAAATGGTTCTTAGCTGCACTTAGCTCTGTTGGTGAGATGACTCAAATGAGGCACCTGTGCCTTCCAGGGGACTCCTTACTTTTCTACCTTTTGGTATAAGTCGCTGTGGAGAAGCAGGGCTTCCTTTGTGGTCACCAACTCCTGTGCCCTCCTCCTCCCTTAGTATCTGTCAGTCATGGGCTAATGGATCAGAAAGAGACCAGTATAGAGACCAGTATATCTGGCTGGGAGCACTAAAGTAGAATTTCCTGATGGTATAGATAATGCTTGGAGATGGGGAAAAGCAAACTATTGAAATCTGATATTAACAGTATGAAGGGGCCGGGCGCGGTGGCTCAAGCCTGTAATCCCAGCACTTTGGGAGGCCAAGACGGGCGGATCACAAGGTCAGGAGATCGAGACCATCCTGGCTAATACGGTGAAACCCCGTCTCTACTAAAAAATACAAAAAACTAGCCGGGCGAGGTGGCGGGCGCCTGTAGTCCCAGCTACTTGGGAGGCTGAGGCCGGAGAATGGCTTAAACCCAGGGGGCGGAGCTTGCAGTGAGCTGAGATCGGCCACTGCACTCCAGCCTGGGCGACAGAGCAAGACTCCGTCTCAAAAAAAAAAAAAAAAAACAGTATGAAGGACTAATATTCAAAAAGAATCAGAGAAAATTATGCTAAAAAGTAGAAAATTGTACTATTTGTTTATTTATTTTGAGATGGAGTCTTGCTCTGTCGCCCAGGCTGGAGTGCAGTGGCACGATCTCAGCTCACTGCAACCTCCACCTCCTGGGTTCAAGCGATTCTCCTTGAATACCCGGGATTACAGTCTCCCGAATACCCGAGATTACAGGTGGGTGCCACCACGCTCGGCTAATTTTTTATATTTTTGGTAGAGACAGGGTTTCACCATGTTGGCCAGGCTGGTCTCAAACTCCTGACCTCAAGTTATCCACCCGCTTTGGCATCCCAAAGTGTTGGGATTACAGACATGAGCCATTGTGCTCGACCTAGGAAATTTAAAATATGTTCCTGATTTCTTTGTTGTATCTGAATCAGGGATCTGACATTCCTCATTCAAGGCTTCATATCTCTGGACATCTTAACACTTAAAGCATTTTTCTTTTTTTCACCTAACTAATTAGCTCAGAATGTTCTCTGTACCATCTTGTAGTTTTTATACTGTTTAAAGTATAACTAGATTCCTGTAGGAATCTAGTTTCCCTCATCAAATCTACAATATCTAGCTAACTTGGAACCTTCAAGAACAATGGATGGTATGCTGTATGCATATCTGGATCAGGATGGTGAATTAGATATGTCTTACAGTCTCTCTAATGCCTAGTTTAATAAATGAGCAATCCCCCTCCCCCCACACCAAGTTCATACAAATTAGCAAAATATTCAACTCCAGCAATCAAACAAGGAATGGGACACATTGCAGTGCCACAAACTTCAACAAGCGAATAAGGAATGACATGGAAGATTCTAGAATTGAGAGGAAGTGCATGACACAGAAAGGTTTCTAAACCCATCTGCCAGAAGTCGTAACTGTGAGTCACCCAAATCTTGAGAGTTTTTATACTCTCAGTCAGGAGGAAATTAAACCAAAAGGTTGGTAGCTTTTCCCTTTTCTGACTGTGGAGAAGTGGAAAGGGCTCCTGGGGAGAAATGGGTGAAGCAGATGGAGATGAACTCTTCAGTGGATGTGAGGGTTATAGGCTAAGCTAGAGGATGCATCTAGAGCTAAGGGGATGGAATGTAGCTCCAAGTAGGTGGAGTAAATCCTAGTACTGTGTGTTAAACCTCCAAGTTGGTCCCATTGACAAGACAGATATGTCAGCCTGTCCCATTCAGGTACCTTTAAACATCGCAATCATATATCCAACTTCCTTTGTTCTGAACCTACCTTTCCCAAGCAACAGTTTGATGCTGACTTGGCTTCCCACGTAGCTCTCTCTATAGGGAGAGAAGGTGATTGTTACGGGAAGTTGGACTATTTGCATTCACTGTGACATTGATTTCTCTTTGTGGATGAATGGGGCCATTTCTGGCTATGATTTATCGATCCTTGTTGCTTCACTGTAGGGAGATGAGAGGATGTGGTGGCCATATGTACTTGGAATATTTCAGTCCTTGTGAGTGATTCCACTTGTAGATTACTGACTCGCCAAGCTACGGACAAGCAAGGGATACGGGCAAGTAATATGTTCTTAGAAAATTCTATACTACCAGAAAACACATACATTAAAAGAAAATTTCCCACAGGAAGTGATATAGGAAGGAATTGAGGCATTTTGGTCACTCATACTTGGGAGACTGCAGACTGCATTATGCCCATATTCATAAAATTCTATAAATGTTTTGATGTTTCAGATGAGTTGGTGGAGGAAGAAAGAGAAAGGAAAAGCTGTAGAATCAGGAGGAGATGATCTGGCCACATTGAAGGTGTGGGGCATCGTGGACCAGGTCCAAAATAATTGAAACACAAATATCCAGTTTCAACACAAGACAGACAGCACTGCCACTCACTGGCTGTTGTGCTGAATTACCTGGCAATGACAGGCATGGTTTTCTGTATTAGTGTAAAGATTAATTTGTTATAACAAATATGCCTAGAACATACTAGCTTAAATAAAGTAGAAGTTTATTTCTCTTCCATGTAACACTTCAACTGATCTAGACTAGCAGGGCAACTCTGTTCCATGACGTATTACTGGGACCCAGGCTCTTTTCATCTTATTGCTTTGTCTTTCCTTACTATAGCACTGTCCAATAGAATTTTCTGTGATGATGGAAATGTTCTACCTCCATGGTGTATAATATGGCAGTCAGCAGCTACATCTGGCTATTGAGCAGTTGAAATGTGGCTAGTGTGATCGAACCAACGTGATTAGTTCAAAATAAAAATTGAACAAAAATTTTAATATTACTTGATTTTAATTAATTTAAATGTAAATAGCTGCAGGTGGCTAGTGGTTACTGTATTTAAAAGAGCAACTCTAGATCAAAGGTGGGAGGTCTCCAAGTCTAGTTCTAGTTCACAGGAAGAGGAAGGAGAGTGTTAGTAGGACAAGGTGCGTGTTTTTAAGTTGGCAATGACCCAGAAGTTGCACGCATTATTTTAATTCAAATCCCATTGACCACACTTAGTTAACTGGCCAAACCCTACTTCCAAAACAGTGAAGGAATACAATCTCTGGCCAGGAGGCCATGTGCCCAGGTACAACTCTGTTATTATGGTCAAGTGACAGATTTTAGTGGACATCCAGAAGCCTCAGCCACAGTATCTCATCTTTGCAACTCTTAACTGTGTGACTGTGTAGAATGCTCACGTGAGCATTTCTAAGCCTGCTTTATAATAACCATTACAATTTCATGAGGTTATTGTGAGGGTCACCATGAGATAATACTATTAAAACTCTCAGCATAGTGCTTGGCACACCGTGTTCAGTCAACATTAGACATTGCTATCGTAGCTTTTCTTACCTATAATCTTGGCCTTCAGTAATGCATACTGAGCCTTCCAGACTTTCCTGTTCTGAGTGTGGGTTGCCTATGGTAACAAAAGCTCTAAATAAGTAATGAGGGCTATTTCAAAGACACATAAGGGAAACACCAGACATGTACATCAGACACTGAGCTAGGCTAGTAAGGGTTTGTTTCTGAGAAAAAGGTTCATTTGCTGTGCTGACAATCCTAGGTTTCTTGGCCTGAGAAATATTCACTGAGATTATTAATGTTACCATGAAAGTGCTCTTTGGAGACAGCTGGAGAGCTGGACAGCCAAAGACAGACAACTTGTCCCCTGCACTCCCCACTCCCTAATAGAGTGCAGGATAGCAAAAGGAGAAAGACATGCTTTTAAAAAGATGTCTGTGCTGGTCAGCTGGTGGTGTTTCTTGATGAGCCGATAATGAGCACATCTCTACCTTATTAGAAAAGATAAATAGAGACTGACCAGGATGCTGCAGGGCAGTGACAGCTGTAGAAATTATCTGCTCTCATCTCAGGGGTGTCACACCAGTGTCACAAAACAGAGCTCAACATTTAGCTTTTAAATTTACATGAGTAAAGATAATGAATTCACTAGAGACTTTCAATGCATTTTAAATAAGTGTGTCATTTCAGAATAAGCATCTGTGAAACTGTATTTCAAAACGTTGTGCGACAGTATTGCTTATTTGTCTTACCGGCTAAAAAAAAAATTTGTGCCTTCTGTGTTTAGAAATAATAAAATACTAATCTGGTGAATGCTGGATGAAAATTTTAGGGATAATTTCTAGATTCTTCCTCTTTTCATTGTTACTACATGGCACATGTTAAAAACAAAGGCTAAATTGGGTTTTCATTTTCTCTTAATGTCCCTCATAATCATGAGTGACATGAATTACAATGATTTCATGACATAGTTTGTAAAAGTGAGAAGGTCTGTAATTCAGAACAAGTATCCTAGTAGAGAAAAATGTCAGACATAACTGAACTGGAGAGAGAAGATTTCCAAGACAGCTTGTGATCTACCACTGAACAGACCTGTGGAGGATTTGACAAGGGAATTCCACTGCACTCGACTTCTCTAAAGGGCGAGATTTCTCCCAGGGTCTGATTCTCACAATTCTATCTAGCTAGTGGCTTAGGAATGAGTATAGTCTGTCCTGAAGGAAAGTATCTATTTAAGTTAGCCCTGAGAGCCAGGATTCAAAAGCTGGGGACAGTTGGATGGAGGATCCCCCTTCAGTTGAAGCTAGGAAAACACTACCCAGTATTTTAAAAGACAATTTTGCAGTTGTGAGACACTGAGAACAAGCATGCTTGCTTCATGGCTGATGAAATCTGGTGGAGAAAAGACAGTTAAGGGATCATTCTAAAGGGAATGCAGTCCTCCTGTGACTGCCCTTGGGCCCTCAGATAAGGTCCAGACTGCTTAGTAAGACTTCAAAAGTTCTTTGTGACGGGACCTTGCTCACCTTTCTATGATGATTTTCCCCTCTCCCCTCCCTGTGCTTCAGCCACTTTGGAGCTACCGAGGAAGCCCTGGTCTGAGGCTTCACAGATGCTGTTCCCCCTGCCTGGTGTACTTTCTGCCTCTTCTCCTCTCCCCTGTTTGCCTACTTAACTCCTACTCACTGTTTAAGTCTGAGGCCAGGAAGGTTTTCCTGTCCACCCTCCAGAGGCAGGTAGATGTCCTTACTCTGGAATCCCATGTCCCTGTCTCCCCCCGTCACAGGGCTCACCACACTGTTGAGTAATTGCATGTTTCCCAGTCTGAGCTTCCCATGGGATCGCCAGCTCCATTAGGGAGTGATGGAGTCTGTCTGCTCTGTCATTGCAGCCTCAGTGCCCCCACTCAGGGTCTGCTGTAAGACAAATAGAAGATTGATCTTAAAAATCTCATTAAGATGTTTTTGGTTTAAAAGAGTAGTATGTAAATCTATGATTACTATGGAAAATTAAAATCACAGAAGATAGATTAAAAAATGTAAGTTCTTTTTATTATCGCTCCACAGTCAATTTCACCATCCCCATAGGTATCAACTGTTATAAGTTTGCTGTGTTAACCTTCCAACCTTTTTGTATGCAAATTTCATAATCATAGATATATAATTTTAAGGCAAAAAGCAAGCCATATAATGATACATAAGTGAACTACATACACATCTTGACATGCCCAATTTATGTTAAAAATGTGTGTGTAGTTAACATTCTAAGTTGTAAGCAACAAATGAACCATGTTGATTTTAAACAGAAAAATAATTTAATGTAAATTAGCTCATAAAATAAGCAGGAAGGCTAAATAAGCAGATTTGAAAAATGGGCAGGAAGAACAGGAAGCTGGACAGTCAGCAGCACAGCTACGCTTCCCCACAGAGCAGGTCCCATGAGGACCCTGCAGCTGTCCTGCAAGCCCTGAGCTCCTCACGGGGCACCTGACTGTCTCCAGCAGGGTAGCTTACTGCTGACCAGCAAATACTGATTGATGCTACTGCTAGTGTTATGATGAAGTCCAGTCCACCCCGACCCCCAGTGGTCTTTGCACTGTTAATTTTTGACTCGAAGGACCAGTCAGAGGACTGGTCAGGGCGAGGCAGGAGACTGCAGCTGGTTGCAGAGGGACTGAACGCACAGGTGCCTGGAGACAGGCAGCCTCTCCCTCCTACTAATTCTCCTTCCTCCCAAGCTTTTCTTTTTCTAATATTCTTTTGTTTTCTTTTAATGTTTAAATTTTGGATCCATCTGGGATTAATTTTGGCCCATAGAGTGACATAGGGATCCAACTTTACTGATTTTCTGAGTATTCAGTTTTCCATATGCTATTTTATTTTTTATTCTTTTTTTTTTTTGTTTTAAGAGAGAGTCTTACTCTGTTGTGCAGGCTGGAGTGCAGTGGTGTGATCTCAGCTCACTGTGACCTCTACTTGCTGGGTTCAAGCGATTCTCCTGTCTCAACCTCCAGAGTAGCTGTGATTACAGGTGCCTGCTGCTGCACCCAGCTAATGTTTGTATTTTTTTAGCAGAGACGATCAGGCTGGTCTCGAACTCCTCACCTCGAGTGATCTGCCTGCCTCGGCCTCACAAAGTGCTTGGATTACAAGTGTGAGCCACCGGGCCCGGCTTCAGTATATCATTTTAAAAGTAACCCATTCCCTAAATTCCTTGATGCATACACCCTCCCAAGACTAAACCAAGAAGAAGTTGAATCTCTAATAGACCAATAACAGGCTCTGAAATTGAGGCAATAATTAATAGCCTACCAACCAAAAAAAGTCCAGAACCAGATGGATTCACAGCCGAATTCTACCAAAAATACAAAGAGGAGCTGGTACCATTCCTTCTGAAACTGTTCCAATCAATAGAAAAAGAGGGAATCCTCCCTAACCCATTTTATGAGGCCAGCATCAACCTGATACCAAAGCCAGGTGGAGACACAACAAAAAAAGAGAATTTTAGACCAATATCCCTGATGAACATCGATGCGAAAATCCTCAATAAAATACTGGCAAACTGAATCCAGCAGCACATTAAAAAACTTATCCACCATGATCAAGTCGACTTCATCCCTCCTCATCTCCCTCCTCCTCATCTTTTCCATGGTTGTGTTTGCCCAGGAGTGCCCCAAATGGTTTTAATTACCAGAACAGTACAAAATGTTCTGCTCTCTACTGGAGCTAAAAGAGTTTTTCTGGCCCATCTTTTATTTTTATTTTTTCATAGAAACTTTATAATCAGCTTGTATAGGTTTCCCTCTTCAATCTATTGGCATTTTTATTGAGATCATATTAAATTTATAGTTTAATTTAGGGGAGAATTGACATCTTTAAATTACTGAGTCTTTCAAAGACAGGGTATAGTTTTTCATTTATTCAATTATCTTTTATGTCCCTCAGTAGAATTTTAAAATTTACTTCTTGTAGATTTTGCCCATGTTTTGAATTTTATCTCTTTGGTTGTTGTTGTAAATGAGATCATTTCTTCCCATATACTTTGTAACTGTTTGGTGTTTCACTTGCCATCCTATCAATGAGGTCTTTTGATCTTCTTGTATATAAAATCTCCCTCACTTCTTAAAATGTATTTACTAGATATTGGTTTAGTTTTAAAAGTAATACATGATATTATAAACGAAATTAACAAATGAAAAGTAAAATTTCCTCTCATCTTGGTCCCCAGTTCACTCCTAGAGTTTATCACTGTGGGTTATTTCTTGTATAATTTTTCCAGAGCTTTTTCTTTTGTGACTTATACATGGGTATATGTGTATGTAACAAGATATTCTTTCTTGTTGAAATGATATTCTTTCTCCCTTTCGGGTGAGGCCTAATAGACTGGACACACAATAAAGGCCTTATACTTCCATGAGTTCAACCACCTTTGTAGGCTGTGCTAAGAGATTTTAAGTGAGGGTTGCATCATACCTCTGGCCAATGAGAGTATGAGTGTAGAGGCCGAAAGATTTCTTTGGAGTTTTCTTTTCTCTCTTTTCTTCTAAGAGTTCTTTAGATGCAAAGTCAGGGCCTCTTTCTGCTTTCTTCTGGGCCAGGTAAAGTGCTGCTGATTCAAGCCTGCCTTGGATTGAATGATCTTCCTTCTCATGGCTTTCCTGTTGTAGTTGGCTTTTGTCTGAGTCACCTTCACAAAGAATCAGCTTTCTAGCTGGTTTGAAGAAACCACTTCAGCCAGGCATGGTGGCTCACACCTGTAATCCCAGCACTTTGGGGGTCTGAGGTTGGTGGATCACTTGAAGTCAGGAGTTTGAGACCAGCCTGGTCAACATAGTGAAACCCTGTCTCTATTAAATTATAAAAATTCACTGGGCATGGTGGTGCTTGAACCTGGGAGGTGGAGGTTGAAGTGAGCTGAGATTGCGCCACTGCACTCCAGCCTGGATGACAGAGCAAGACTCTGTCTCAAAAAAAAAAAAAAAAATAGAAACCACTTCAAAATTACTTGATAGAATAGAAAAATCCAGACTCTGTAAACACATAACACATGAAGCTTTGTACATCCTGTTGGCCATTCCCTTAAATAATAGATAAGAGAGTTATGAATCTGATGACAAGAATGGCCACAGCGCCTGCCTCTACCAAAGTTGGATAAGTGATAAAGGACCGGGGGTGATGGAGGGTGATTTTAAATGTCACTCAGGGCTCCAGTCAAAAATTTGGGGGGTTACTCTTCTAGGGATTTTCACATTGAACATCACCAGAAATTCCCTTTAAAAGATAACCAGAAATTTATCCTTTTTCATGTTTTACAAGCATAGAGCAAAAATTCTTTTAGATGAGCACACACTAAGGGTGCAGAACATAAACAAAGAAAATTCTCCATAACCCATTTATCTTGCTGGACTTAGAAAGGGTGAGTGACAGTTACAAATGAAAGGCCTCCCAGGTATTTTATTTTCTGTGGTAGTTTAAGGAGGAAATGTGTTTCTGGGAATATTTGCATAACAATAATAAAGCTGTGCCCAACTTCCTGTGACAAAAACCTGGGTTGATTAAAATATTTTTTAAAATGTGAATTGGATTGGAAAGTGTTGTTTAAATGTTTTCTGTTCTGTATTGACGTTCAAGAGGACAGAAGTTGAGGAGAGAGGGAGGAAGTACTGTAGGTACTCAGGGTAGAGCCCCAGAGGTGCATCAGTTCCATGGTTGGGTCTTTGCTTTGTGTGCCAGAAATTCAGAGACAGTCTCATAAAAACCACATTCATAGGAGACTTATGCATATGGATACTCCATACCCTGCAGGTGAGGCACCACGGAGATCACCCCTGTGTGGGGCTGTGGGTGAGAAGAATGAACAGCAGATGCAGTCTGTTTCCCATTGCTGTGGCCTTTGGTGCCCCCCTCCTTGGACCATCTGCGGCTTGGGGATAAATAGAATTTCACTTCAACGGTTATAAAATAATTAGTCTTGGCTGCAACACTTTTTTTTTTCTTTTGTTGTTGTTTTTGAGATGGAGTTTCACTCTTGTTGCCCAGGCTGGAGTGTAATGGCGTGGTCTTGGCTCACTGCAACATCCACCTCCCAGGTTCAAGTGATTCTCCTGCCTCAGCCTCCTGAGTAGCTGAGATTACAGGTGCCTGCCACCATGCCCAGCTAATTTTTTGTACTTTTAGTAGAGACAGGGTTTCACCATGTTGGCCAGGCTGGTTTCAAACTCCTGACCTCAGGTGATCCACCCACCTTGGCCTCCCAAAGTGCTGGGATTACAGGTGTGAGCCACTGTGCCTGGCCTGCTACAACACTTATAACTTACGTTTGTATGGCAGTCCCACTGACTTAGTAGCCTCATGTGCTTTGTCTTGTTTAATTAGAATAATACTTTTGCAAGGTTAGGTAAGAGGGTAATTTTTTTTTTTCAGGTAAGATTGAAATTTAGAGAGCCTTAATGACTCCCCCTAAGGGACCCAGTTATTTGGGTGAGGGAGGGATGTAGATGTGGAGCTAGTATCTTCTCTCTGTCTCCAAGTACTGCGAGAGCCCTTTCTCAGCTCTCGCTTTTAACAGGCCAACCAGAGGTGCATTTCAGGAGTTTGCAAAGTTTCATCATTCATAGCTTAATGATACAGGAATTTTTGCTCCTTAGTTCAGCTAAAATCCGGGTCTCACAACTAGGAAAAGTTAGTCACGTGGACACATTGAAAGGTGTGGAGGATGGATTCATTAGGCAAAAAGAAAGCTCTCAGCAAAGAAAGAGGGGGTCTTCTCAACAAACTCCCACTTCACAGTTTGAATACTAGGCTACCACACACGAGCTGAAGAGGCCCGGCTCCTCCTCCTGCGTAAGGCGTGAATTCCGGCATGAATTCCTGGTGGTTCCATCCCATTTCCCCAGTGCATGTAGGCCTGCTGCAGTCATGCCCAGGCAAGACCTTGTGCAGGTTCCCTCACCTGCACAAAAACATCTGGCACAAACACTTGTGGGGTGGGTTGGAGATTTTCCAGGGACCCTGCCTTATCTGCCTCCTGCATCTATCGTTACTAACTAGCCTCAGTGACCATCAATAGTTCTCCAAGTGTGTCCCCAGACCAGCAGCCTCAACATCACCTGGAAACTTGTTAGAAATGTAAGTGCTCAGACCCCAGTCTGCACCTGCTGAATCAGAAGTGGTGGGGCAGGGTCCAGCAGGCTGTGTTTGAACAAACCCTTCAGGGGATTCTGATGCAGACTTAAGTGTATGAACCTCTGGTGTAGACGTGAACCTCTGGTGTAGATGTGAACCTCTGGTGTAGATGATCTGAGTAACACAGTTTTGAGGGTTCTCTTAAATTAAAATAGATGATATGAAAACATGGGAACTGACTCTATAAAAGCCTCCAACAACCCAAGTAATCCTTTTAGTATCAGCACCTAGGTTAAATCATGCTTTCCTTTCCTTGTCTGAGGACACTTATCAAGCAGGACGATGTGCCATAGGGCTGGAATAAATTTGGTATTTAAACTGCATGTACTTCTTTCTCTTTGAGAAAACACAAATATATTCATAGACACAGAAAACAGGGGACCTAGAATGCAAAAGTCAAGTTCTCCCATAACTAAACTGCAAGGTTATATGTTGCTTCAGAACACAAAGAGATGGATTTCTGACAAGGGTTACCCACCAAAGAGACCCCAATCTTGAAAACTTCCAGATCGCACCCGAGAACATGCAGTTCCCAAAGAAATTCAATAGAAAGATGGGAGAGATCCTAGTGTCATGGCATTTCATTCTCTTGAATAGTTGGTGAGAAAAAAACAAGAGGGATGAAGGGATTCGGTTACCATGACAACGTGGAGAGGCCTGGCTGGTACCCTGGAGCTGACAAAGCTGGGCATCCCGATTCTACAAGAGAGAAACAGGGCTGTTGAGGCCTGGGGATTGGGTAGAAATGAATATTCTTCTATTCCTGTACACTTCTGCCACACTGCCTGATTTTTAAAAAATTGATTCAATTAAACAGCATGCACAGTGACTGTGGCTGATGCACATCCTTTCATGCATTTCCCCTACCTGGAAGGCACTCCCCTCCATTTCTGTCTACTTTCTATTCATCTGTCACTGAATAGCTCCAAACCTGCTTCCTCACGGATGATTCCTCATTCACCGGTACTCAGCAAACCACAGCATTCAAAGCTCTTCCACTGCTTCCTGCTTTACAACAGTTTTTTAAAAATTTTTCTTTATACACATAAACTATGTCCTTCAGGGGGGAAAAACAATAACTTTTACTTCCTTGTGCCTTCAGGATCTAAACAACAAAGCTGTCCATAGTCTTTTTTCCTCCTTTCTTTTAAAATAAAAAAAGCTAACAATGATGTGTGCTTATTGTGTGCTCCACCTGACCTATTAGAATGGTAGAAGAGCAATGTCACCTGAGGGCTTGTTAAAAATGCAAATTTTGGGGCTTTGCCCCACATCTGCTCAATTAAAAGCTTTTTAGAGGATGGGGCCAAGGAATCTCTTTTTAATAAGCCCTTCAGATGATTCTGATACACATCGAGTTTGTGGATCACTGTACTAGAGACATCTGAGTGTTTCATAATTTTTTCTCATTTAATTTTCACAACCACTCTTAATTTAGGAACTATTATTATTCTCCATGAAGATGATGGAACTGAGGAGCAGAGAGTATGAGTAAATTGTTTAAGGTCCCTGTGGTGTATTGTTTCCAAAGATGTGGGCAGCAATCCCTCCCCCTTTTTCAATGTGACTTTGTCATTTTTCTCCATCAAAAAGTGCAGTCTATTTCCATCCTCTTTGAACTGTACTGGTCTATGACTTTCTTTGACCAGTAGAACACAAGGAAAGTGACATGGTGCAACTTCCAATGCTAGGCCTAAGAGGCCCTGCAGATTCTGTTTTCACTCTCTTAGTCCTCTCACTCTCCATGAAAAGTCTAGGCTATCCTGTTGGAGATGAGCCGCATGGTAATAGGGATCCTGGAGAACGAGCAACTGGACCTTGTGGAGAGAGGCACCATGTAGAGAAGAATCAATGTGTGCCAGCTGACAGCCGGCAAAAGGCCTAGTCATGTGACAAGGCCATCTTGAACCTTCAGCCCATCCTCATCAGCAGCTGACTCCAGCCTCATGAGCCTTGCTAAAGCCACATGGAGAAGAGACTTGCTAAGCCCTGTCCAAACTCCCAACCCACAAAATTCTGTGCAATAAAATGGCATTGTTTTAAGCAACTGAGTGTTGGAATAGTTTGTCACACAGCAGAGGAGAACTGAAACAGTCATATATTTGTCAAAAATAAATCAATAAAATAAAAAAGAATTGTTTTTTTTTAATGTATTGGCTTTAAACCCAAATTCCAATGCAAGAAATTTGGTAAGCTGTGGTACTATGTACTATATATAGTACTTATTTTTTTCTACCTAAGTTAGGTAATAAAAATGATAGCTAATGCTTATGTGGTACTTATAATGTACCAGGCAGTAAGTGCTTTGAATATATTTTAATTTGTTGATTTTTAAATAATTTTTGAAATATATACTAAAATAATTTATTTTCAGCCTTTTTTCTAATGCAAGTTCTTAAAGCTCTACATTTTCCTCTAAATACTACATTAGCTGCATCCTAAACATTTTGATATGTCATATTCTAATTAAGTTCAGAATAATTATGATTTCTTCTTTGACCCAAGAGTTTTTTTCCTAGAAGTATATTGCTTAATTGTGAGATTTTTCTAATTATCTTTTTATTATTTTTTAAAAACATAATTCCACTGTATTAAATAATAATAATAATATCCTGCATGTTTCAAACATTTGAAATTGATTGGGACTTATTTTGTGGCCGAGCATATTTTTAATTTTGGCAAATGTTTCACGTGTACTTGAAAAAAAAAAAGCTTATACTATAGTTGATGACTGGCTTCCATAAACTTTTGATGTTGTTGTTAATTAAGGGATAATTATTCCTTTAAGGTAAAGGACCTCTCCAAACAGAAAAAGATTGTGCACCCTTAAGAGACCTGGAGGCCCAAGATTGGAATTACAGGAACATAACCATTTTTGAATGCTTTTTGTTTTATTTTAATATCAATGGCTTACATCAATTGTGCTTTTGGTTCAGTAATGTATCTGTGCTTACTTTGAGATAGAATAATTTTTCCAACAACACACACCAGGAAAACACCAGCTCCTAGACTGATATCTGACACATAGGTGACACACAATAAATATTTGTTGGACCAGTGAATAAATGAATTTGTTGACTTTGCCTGCTGTCTTAGCCACAGGAACCTCTTCAAGAATGCTGTAGGCTCACTAGTCAGTTGAGGTCAGCACATCTTCCTCAAGGGACTTCCCTGACATCTGCTGGCAAACTTGTAACAAATGTGCAAACTATGATATCTTGAATGCAAAGGGGGCCCGAGAATTGTGTAATATCCAGCATGCTCAAGCATGCTTGTAGTTTCAGCTGGGGCCCAAGTAGACCTAATTTCATCCTCCTGCCTCATTGTTCCCCCACATAAAGCGAACTGCTAGGAAAGCTATATTCAGACCCAACCTGACGGTGGTCTCTCTTTAGCTCCCCTGAAATTTAAGCTGAGGTCCTGGGTCCCAGTGGGTGTTGCAACCTTCACTGTGCTTCCACGGGACAAGCCTTGGCCAACAAGTTGTATGTAATTGTGCTTCATTCAAAGAACAGTAAAGGAGGTACTGTGACATATCTTCATAGATGCAGAGATCATGTTTTCCAATGGAATAAAATCACTAGCCATGCATTTGTGAATAAATTCAATGTATAGTTATAAATATCCCCACAAAGAAAACTCCATGCCCCAATTTTTTCACTAGTGATTTCTAGCAAACATTTAAGGAAGAAAGAATATCAATTGTATATATAAACTCTCTCAGAAATTAGATGAGAGAATATTTTCCAATTTATTTTATAAGGCCAGCATTACTCTGATATCAAAATCAGACTGACATTACATGAAAAAGAGACAGCTGCAGATCAATATCCTTCTGAACATAGCCACAAAAATTCTTGACAATTAGCAAATCAACTCCAACAACATAAAAAAGATATAAAACAACATGACCAAAATGGGGTTTAATTCCAGATACTTGAGTTTGGTTTAACATTTAAAAAATCAATGCAACAATCACATTAACAGATTAAGAGAGAAAAATCAAATTGTCATCTCAGTAGATGCAGAAAAAGCATTTGACAAAATTCAACACTGATTTGTGATAAAAGTTCTCAGTTAACTCCAAATTTGATTTGGAGTTAACTCAGTTAACTCATTTGATTATCTTAATAACCCTATGAGATATAGACTATTATTCTCATTTTGAAGATAATAAAATGATTCACAGAGACATCAACTACCTTAAGATCACACACACTGCTAGGAAGGGGAGGAGCTGAAACAGTCTGATTCTAGGGTCCATGCACTTAGCCACTGCATGATATGCCCATCTTCTTATCTGAGGTTTGACTTTGAGGCTTAAACCAAAGGGCAAGGATCCAAGGCAGAGGGTGAACCCCAGTCATGGAGTAAAAAAATCTGTAGAGTTTTCAAAAGCCACACGTGTCTGCCAGACCACGCCCTATGGTTGCATCAGTTATACACAGTGGTTGTGGACCTACATTTTAGATTCCCAACCTCTGATAATTTGATTCTGTGTTACGAAGGTGGGCCAGGGCATCTGAAATTTTTAAAAAAGCTCCACAACTGGAAGAACCACTATAGAAAGTGCTCTCTGTGCTGGACCTTGGTCCTCAGAAGCTTTACCTCTGAGTACAGCTTTCACCAAGGTGTTACTGTCTCAGTTGCACCTTGTTAAGTCTTGATTGCTCATGCATGCTCCCATTTCCACATTCTGTGCTCAGTGCATATGCAATGTTTATTATCTAATTCTTTCTAAGAAAATGCTGATTTTGTTCAGAATGGCAATATGCCCAGCTAGTAAACTACATTTCCCAGTTGTCCTTGCAGCTAAGGGTGGCAGTGTGACACAGTTCTGGCCGATGAGATATAAGTAGAAGTTAGCAAGGATATTTTAGTTTTGCCTTCATGATATAGACAGAGCTTCTTTAATCCTTGCCACATTCCTCTTCTTCCTGCTTTCTGGAATGGAGAGCAGACTTCAGGCAACTTGAGATGACCAAGCTCAAAGAAAAGAAGCAGAAACATAGACAGTACCTGGGGCATTGATGTCACCATAGCACTGATGCAGCTGCCTTGGACCTCCAACCTCCAGTCTTAGTATGTGAGGAAAAATAATTCCCATAAGTTTACGTTTGTGCCACTGTTACAGGCAGGCAAATACTACCTCTAATTCATATGCTTTCAATACATATTTATTGAGTGCATGACTTTATTAGCTGCCAGGGATATGATGATGACTAAGCCAGGCTCCTTTTTTTTTTCAGGAAGCCCACAGCCTGGGTAAGAGGGCACATATATAAAAACAAGAGTAATACAGTGTGATGATGGCTACTGGAAAGATGAGCACTGATGGTCACTGAATGGGCTGAGAAGACCACTGAGAAAGGGATGTTTGCATTTAGTCTTAGCAAATGAGTTGAAATTTGCTAGGTGGATTTAGGATGTGGTGGCTGAATGGGCATTGCTGACACATAGAAGGGCGTGTGTGAATATATGGAGTCCTAAAACAGCACGGCATGCTCAGTCAGCTCAATGTGGTTGACCTGTATATAGGCTGAAGATAAGAGGTAGTGTGCAGTGGGAGGTGGACCAGCTCATGCATGTGTAAAAAATACTTTTTCTATCAGGTGCCTGTTCCTGGGAGTCAGCAAATTATTTTTAGCAGGGAAGTGATTTGATGAGATTCACGTTTTTTTTTTTTTTTTTTTTTGAGACGGAGTCTTGCTCAGTCGCCCAGGCTGGAGTTCAGTGGCGCGATCTCGGCTCATTGCAAGCTCCGCCTCCCGGGTTCACACCATTCTCCTGCCTCAGCCTCCCAAGTAGCTGGGACTACAGGTGCCCGCCGCCATGCCCGGCTAATTTTTTGCATTTTTAGTAGAGACGGGGTTTCACCGTGTTAGCCAAGATGGTCTCGATCTCCTGACCTCGTGATCCACCCGCCTTGGCCTCCCGAGATTCATGTTTTTAAAGTCTACTCTGGCAGGAGTGTGGAGAATGGACTGGAAAGTACTGCAGGAGAAAGACTTGTGAGAAACCTGAAACCAGCAAGAGATGTTGAGAGCTTATGCCAGGGCAGTGGCACTGGGGCTGGGCAGGAAGGGCTGGAGAGGATTTTGACGGCTATTTCAATTTCATAAAATGACCTTTTTGGCCCTTTATAGGAATGTTTGCTCATTGAGATTTTATATTTCTTCATATTACCATATTTAGCTGCAGTGCAGTGGTGCGATCTTGGCTCACTGCAACCTCTTCCTCCTGGGTTCAAGTGATTCTCGTGCCTCAGCCTCCCGAGTAGCTGGGATTACAGGTGCCTCCTAGTATGCCCAGCTAATTTTTTGTATTTTTAGTAGACACAGGGTTTCGCCATATTGGCCAGGCTGGTCTCGAACTCCTGACTTCAGGTGATCCACCCACCTCGGCCTCCAAAGTGCTGAGATTACAGATGTGAGCCACTGTGCCTGGCCCTATATATTTTTGGTTTTTATTGGAACATTTCCTTTGGTCTTATTTTACTTTCTTTTAGGCATGTGCTATAATAATAGTTTCTCTGTCCACATGATGATAGTTGGATGCCTTTGTCTCATTGAGTTTTCTTCCTGAGTCCTACAAAAGACTTTCTCAGCACCTCTTGATCTTCATGTCTGCTCTCAAGGGAAGGCTCAAGATTGACTTGCATTAGTGGGTCACAGGTAAGACGTGCAGCAGAATCCTCCTCCAGATACAGATTATTCCAGCACCAGCACCAGCTCTCAAGAATTGCTGAAAAATATTGTTAGCTGTTTCTATGTTTCTCTGAGAGGAAGCCTACAATCTTTTTTTTTTTTTTTTTGAGATGGAGTCTCGCTCTGTCGCCCAGGCTGGAGTGCATTGGCGCAATCTCGGCTCACTGCAAGCTCCGCCTCCCAGGTTCACGCCATTCTCCTGCCTCAGCCTCCTGAGTAGCTGGGACTACAGGCACCCGCCACAGCGCCCGGCTAATTTTTTGTATATTTTTTTTTAATAGAGACGGGGTTTCAACGTGGTCTCGATCTCCTGACCTTGTGATCCGCCCGCCTTGGCCTCCCAAAGTGCTGGGATTATGGGTGTGAGCCACCATGCCCAGCCAAGAAGCCTACAATCTTAAGGCATGCTCTCTATTATGTATAGCAGATGATGGGCACTTGGGAAGTTCAGCTTAGAGAGAACCCCAATATGATGAACTCATATTACATTTTAGAGAGTACTCAGAAAACACTAAGCTCCCCAATATGTCCCTTAAGAGAGAGGAAGAGGAATGATTCATAAAAATATTGCAGCAACTCATTTTATGTCACCTATAGTTAGATTAAAGTTGTTCAGAATGATTGACATTGCTCCTCCCCCAAGTTCCCCGTGGTTTTCATCTGCAGGTATGCATAGGTGCACGCAGATGTTATGAGTTTGAACTAGGACTCACTGGATGCAACCCTGTTTTTTGTTGCTGCTGTAACAAATTACTACAAACTTAATGGCTTGACGTCATACCAATTTATTATCTTACAGTTTTGGGCCTCAGATATCTAAAATGTATCTTATGGGGCTAAAATTAAGGTGTCAGCAGAAATGTGTTCCTTGTGGAGGTTACAGGAGAGAATCTGTTCCTGGCCTTTTGCAACTTTTAGATGCTGCCCACAGTCCTTGGCTTGAGGCTGCATCACTCTGACCTCTGCTTCTACCATAACATCTCTCCCTTTGACACTCCTACTTCTCTCATAAGGACTGTGTGATTACATTGGGCCCACCCAGATAATCCAGGATCACCTCCCCATCTCAAGATCCTTAACTTCATTACATATGCAAAGTCCCTTTTGCAATTTAAGGTAATGTTTCACAGGTTCTAGGAACTAGGGAATGCACGTCTTTGGCAGGGGTCATTATTCTGCCTGCCACCCCAGATTCAAACTGGAGGACCTGGTCTGAAACAGGTGGATTAGGAAACCACCCTGCGGCCACAATGAAAGATGAATGTAATGAGCGAAGGAGGCTACCTTACCTTCTAACCTCAATGAGATTTTGTTTCATAAACCCCAGCTTTTCATTCATAGTGATCAGAGCAATATTAGATCACATATTTGAGGGTTGTTTCCTGTCTATCTTATTCACTGAACTGTAAGCTCCATGAGTGCAAAGACAATGTCTATCTTATTCATCACTATCTCCCTCATGCCTGGCTGTGGCAAACACTAGGGGTAGCCTCCCACCAGCTATTTCTACCTCTTCTTCTTTTTTTATTTTTTTTTGAGATGGAGTCTCACTCTGTTGCCCAGGCTGGAGTACAATGGCGTCATCTCGGCTCACTGCAACCTCTGCCTTCTGGGTTCAAGCAATTCTCCTGCCTCAGCTACCCAAGTAGCTGGGATTACAGGCACGCACCACAGTGCCCAGCTAATTTTTGTATTTAGGGGAGAGGATGTTTCACTATGTTGGCCAGGATGGTCTCAAACTCCTGACTTCAGGTGATCCTCCCTCCTCGGCCTCCCAAAGTGCTGGGATTACAGGCATGAGTTACTACACCAGGCCTCTACCTCCTCTTTAATGATTGAATCTCAGTCCTGTTCTTAGGTTATTGTGTCATCTTCAAAGAATGAACCACAGTGGTCTAAGCCAATGAAGTAATCCTATCCTCCTTTGCCAGTGATGGCCATGTGATCCAACCCTACTCTTTTGAGGGCTTCTGGAAAGATCTAATTCCTTGGTGAAAAGAGAAGTCCATGTGAGTGGAAACTCTTGTGTCTGATCCTTTTCTGCCTCCTTTGGAGGTTGTATAAGGTTGTGATGCTTGGGGCTGTGAAAGCCATTGGGATGCATGGCTTACTCACTGAGAGGAGCAGAGGGGAGAGATGGGAAGTTCTTGGGCTCCTGCTGCCATGGTTGAGCTGCTGTAACAATTCTGTCACTATGTCTAGACTTTGGGTTCTGTGAGATAATTAAATGTCTTCATCATTTAAGCCTTGTTAGACGGAGAGTTTGTTACTCGTAACTAAACGCACTTAAACTGATAAACTGTCTCGGTGTCTGGAGTATGGCAGAGATGTCTAATGAGTAAATACTTCAGTTGACAGATATACCCTCTCCACAACCTCAAAATTTGCTAAAAGAAAAGAAATCCACCTTACAAGCTAAGCTCCTGCATATGAAAAAGAAGCCCCTGAGAACTGGGAATAGCTAAGAAAATCTCTGCTGTTTTGACTTTCACCATGAGGAGGGGAATGATTGCATTATGGGTGACTTGGATGCTTCAAAGCAAATTATCCTATTTAACGCCATCCACTTCTTCCCGGCTGATTAGCTTCCTCTGTCCAATTCCCACTGGAGTGCTCACCAGCTGGGAACTGTGCGCCATCTGCTGAGTTTCAGGCAGGCCAAACCAATAGGCAGATGCTCCATCCTAGAAAGAGAGAGCAAGGCAACTTGTTTCTGGGAAATTCCTCACAAACCTCCTGCCTACAACTATAGAACTGGGACACATAAGCACCCCAGAACCAATCAAGGAGGTTCCAGGCCTCCTGGGGGACTTTAGTAGGTGCCTGTCTGAGGCCAGAGTGGGTGGCTCCGTGTATTGGTGTGCAAGGCTCACACCTATATGCATTACCTGGGTCGCAACCAAAGTGTGGCCCCTCAGGTCACTGAGTGTGGTGCTCTTTCTCTGACACTTAAAACACTGCTTGCTTTGACCTCTGCCCCCGAGTTCAGGCCAGGCTCAGGCAACCAAGGGATGGTATATCCATGAATATTCCAGAACTCCCCTGGAACAATAGCTTACCAAAACGTCATGATCATGCTTCCTCATCTTCACATAGGCACACAGGCATGCAGCCACACCCTGTGTTGGGGGTGTGGTGGCTTTGGAAGGGGCCACACTGCCCAGTTGCACACCTGCCCCTGTTCCACCCCATCCTCACCAGCCGCAGCTGGAGCTCTTTGGCTTCCATGTTTTCCCAGGGACTCTGGTTTCAGGCTGGGGCTCCTGGTCTGAATCCCAGTGGGACCTCAGCTTCCACCTGCACATCTGCATCCACCTCTGATGACCTGCAGTCTAAGCCAGAGGTAGCACACTGCCTGGACACTAGAGGAAAGTTGCTGCTGTACAAATCCCCTCTCCATCTTCACCCTGAATGTTCCTCTCACTGAACCTTCTAACCCCATCGTGTCCTTGCACCCTTAGCACTGGGGTCAACACGACCATCTAAATTCTTTAGATAACTAGGCACATACACCTGGAGAATAACAAATGTCCTTTTTAAAATGCCACTACTGGCCAGGCATGGTGGCTCACACCTGTAATCCCAGCACTTTGGGAGGCTGAGGCGGGCGGATCACGAGGCCAGGAGATCAAGACCATGGCACTCTACTCCCCATTATGCAAGCTCCTCCCTTTTCCATCTACTCATGTTTCTACTCCTCAATCTTTAGCTCCCTGGCTCTCTGTCTTACCAGGTTATCAAATCAAGAACTCCTGTTTCTCTCCATCTCTTCAGATTGATTGACCCAGTTATGAACTGTTTCCCTTGCTCAGGTTCTTTTTGGAACACAATGTCTCAAATTTATACATTATCCCAATGCTCTAATCATTAACAAAAAAAATCACCACTTTGCTTGGATTTGGTTTGGGAAAATCCACTTTTTTTTTTTTTTTGGTGGCTTTCCCCTAGTGCTGGAGATCAGGCAAAATTGACTTTTGGGACTTGTAACGGTAAGGGTCTGTTCCTGGATCCTGGGGATCCCACTAAGGTGTTATTGAGTGAGGAGGCCTTGTTCACCTGCTCCCTTGTTCACATCTTTCTTCCTCTGGAATTTAGTCCAGCAAAAATAAAACTGTGTTATGAGCAGCAGGAGCATCCATGAGATTGAAATACTGTCCACAGCTGTCCTGTTTACATGATTAATGAGAGAGCCTGTGCCTGGCTGGATATGATGAGAATTCAGGATTGGCATGGAAAAGGAAGCTGTAACAACAAAGAGAGGCAAGGGATGGTCTATCTCTGGAGAGCAATTATTTTAGAAAAAATAGTACATGAAAATAAAGCTATACGCTCACTGCCTTCCTCTTCAGGTCAAGTAGGCTGAGGGAGCTGACCATTCTTGGTTTTAAATTCTTTAGATAACTAGGCACATACATCTGGAGAATAACAAATGTCCTTTTTAAAATGCCACTACTGGCCAGGTGCGGTGGCTCATGCCTGTAATCCCAGCACTTTGAGAGGCCGAGGCGGGCGGATCACGAGGCCAGGAGACAGAGACCATCCTGGCTAACATGGTGAAACCCCGTCTCTACTGAAAAAAAAAAAAAAAATTAGCTGAGCATGGTGGCAGGCGCCTGTAGTCCCAGCTACTTGGGAGGCTGAGGCAGGAGAATCACTTGAACTTGGGAGGCAGAGGTTGCAGTGAGCTGAGATCGCACCACTGCACTCCCTCCTGGGTGACACAGCAAGACTCTATCTCAAAAAAAAAAAAAAAAAGAAAAGTATATATATGCCACTACTCCCTCTCGGTCACTACTGGTGGCAGTGGACACTGTTGGAAATGCTTTGGGAGGCAACTAGGCCAAATGCACCAGGAGCTCAAAAAATATTTATAGTATGTGACACAGAGATTTTACTTCCAGGAGTAAGTCAGAAGGAAACAATCCCAAATAAGGGGAAAAAAGTAATAAACACAAAATTGTTAACTGCAAGCCCATTCTATCACAGGAAAACATTGGGACCAACTTAACCACTCAATGATAGAAGGATTATTAACTCATATTGCATTCTCTTGATCAAATATTATGAAGTCAGGAAAATTTTAATTACAGAGATGACAGCAACATGGGAATGTAATGATGTAAAATTTTATGCACATTTAACTGTAGTGACCTAAAAATGTCTGCTCATGTAATCAAAGATACATAAAATGGGAAACAGATGTGTTAAGGTGGTAGAATTATTGGTAATTTTTTCTTTTTATATCCACCCAATGTAAAGGTATTATATGTTCCTTATAATACATAAAATAAATACATAAAATGCAAACGGTTAATAAATGGGGCAAGAACTAGCATTAAGGGGCCATTATGTTTCAGGGATTATTTATATACGTATTATCTAATACAATTTTTACTTTTCTCCTAAGCAATGTCTCTTTTTGAATTTTTACATATGGGGAAACTGAGATTGAGAGAAGTTGACTGAGGGTGAATAGGAGGTGGAAAGAAAGTAGATAAACACTTAGCATGATTAGGAATTTGTCCAGAAGCAGGACAATTAAGAAGTAGCAGGGATTAGAGAGCCCATTCTACTCACTGGCAACATGAGATGGTGAGGGCAAGTTCTTTCCTCAGCTGTTTTTCTTGTGTTGCTCTCCTGGCAGGGAATTGAGGGATGAACTATTGCAGTATCCAATGGATCCAGGATTGTTGCCCATCTCTGTGTATTCTAGAGGTCCTCCTTCTCAAATGGGTGACATCCTGTTGGGCATCATTTCAGCAGTTGGGGAATAGGATGTGGTTGTGAAGCCCATCTGAAGATTCTCAAACATACATTTCTTGGGGATGCCCAGAAGAGGTGACGCAATAGGTATCCTAAAATGCCTAACCAGGGGTTCATGGAGTGTCGATTATGGGGTCCAATGTAAGAGGGGAAAACAGTGAGCAGAGTAAGGAACTGAGGAGGTGATGACAGAGAGAAATGGAATGTAAGGTTCTTTTTTTTTTTTTTTTTGAGACAGAGTCTAGCTCTGTTGCCCAGGCTGGAGTGCAGTGGTGCAATCTCGGCTTACTGCAAGCTCCGCTTCCTGGGTTCAAGTGATTCTCCTGCCTCAGCCTCCCGAGTAGCTGGGACTACAGGTGCCCACCACCATGCTCGGCTAATTTTTTTGTATTTCTAGTAGAGATGGGTTTCACCGTGTTAGCCAGAATGGTCTCGATCTCCTGACCTCGTGATCTGCCTGCCTCGGCCTCCCAAAGTGCTGGGATTACAGGCATGAGCCACCGTGCCTGGCCTGGAAACATAAAGTTCTTATAGAGAAAGAGACACTCAAGAGCTCTCTCTCTCTCCCCACATGCACAAAGGAAAGGCCACACAAGGACAAAGAGAGAAGATGGCCAGCTATAAGCCAGGAAAAGCCTTCACCAGAAACCAAATTGATTGGCATCTTGATCATGGACTTCTAGCCTCCAGAGCTGTGGGCAAATAAGTGTCTGTTGTCTAAGTCACTCAATCTGTGGTATTTTGTTATGGCAGTCTAATCAGAGTGGAGTGGGGGAATCTACAGGGCTAAGATAGTCAAACTGTAAGGCTGATGTGTGGAATGGTTCACCTATATGACTGATAAAAACGCCCATGAAGGCTGGGCATGGTGGCTCACGCCTGTAATCCTAGCACTTTGGGAGGCTGAGGAGGGTGGATCTCCTGAGGTCAGGAGTTCAAGACCAACCTGGCCAACATGGTGAAACCCTGTCTCCACTAAAAATAAAAAAAATTAGCCGGGCGTGGTGGTGCATGCCTGTAATCCCAGCTACTCTGGATGCTGAGGCAGGAGAATTGCTTGAACCCAGGAGGCAGAGGTTGCAGTGAGCCGATATCATGCCACTGCACTTGAGCCTGGGTGACAGAGCCAGACTCCATCTCAAACAAAACAAAACAAAACAAGACAAGACAAAACAAAACAAAACAAAACAAAGCCACCCATGAAGATGATTATAAAATGAATCACAATGTTAGATAAACTTACTGGGCACTTGTGGGCCAGGAAATCAAAGTACTTTAAATGCATTAACTCCTCTACCAGTCCCGTGATATAGGTGCTACTATTTCATACCCACTACATGTGTGAAGGCACTGAGGCACAGAGAAGTGGAGTAGCATATCCAAAGTCACAGAGCTAGTCAGAGGTGGGGCTCGAACCACACACATAGGCTGGAGAGCCCACGCCCTTAACCACTTTTCTGTATTGGGATGTGGGAAATGTTACAAATCAAGGGCCAAAGAAAGGATGTACTCAGAGAGGTGAAAGAAGAAAGGTTTGCCAAAGTAATCGGTCAGATCAGCTGGGCAACTCTGGATGCTCAGTAGGTGAGAGATGTCAGAAGATGATCTCCTTGCCTCACATCCAGAGGGACATGAAAACCTGTGGTGTGAGCTTTAAGGGATACAGGAGTTTTGTATGGGAATGGAAGAGAAATAGTGTGGAATTAAGAATGGGGCACTGGGCTCTGCGGCTATGTTCATACCACCTAGCAAGCTGTATCCACCTGAAAAGGTTGTGCTGTGGCAGAAGCTCCGTGTTAAAAGTAGGTGGTGGCTAGAGAGGGTGCCTTCAGGATCTGCTGCTGCAGAACTGGAATTTCCTCCTGACCCACCTCTCAGGGGTGGCCTGAGTCTCTAGCCCTCCCCAGTTCTTAGGAAGAAATGTTAGTGAAGTTGTTCTTAGTTGTGGCAGTCTAGATCAAATCAAGTGATGTAAAACACACTAGCTTAAACAGAAGCTTAATATGAGAATTATTAAATATGATAAAAAGAGGCTGGGCATGGTGACTTGCACCTGTAATCCAAGCAATTTGGCAGGCCGAGGTGGGTGGATCACTTGAGGTCAGGAGTTTGAGACCAGCCTGGCCAACATGGTGAAACTCTGTCTCTACTAAAAATACAAAAATTAGCTGGGAGGTGCACACCTGTTGTCCCAGCTACTGGGGAGGCTGAGAGGGGAGAATCGCTTGAACATGGGAGGCAGTGAGCTGAGATCGTGCCACTGCACTCCAGCCTGGGCAACACAGTGGAAAAAAAAAAAAAAGGAATCACTATAAGATATAAGGAAACTATATAGTACCCTAGGGCTGACAGAGAGTACCCAAGAAAAAATTAAATCGGAAAGGTTTCAGATGTGATTGAAGAAAGTGTGATTTAGTCCACCTGATAGGAGAAATGTGTCCTGGCTTTCCCAGTCTGAAGCTGGTCTGGAGTTGCTGAGTGAGCAACAGGTCACCTTCTGAAATGCAAGTACAGGAGCAGGCAATTAGCAACTGGTGGCAAGGGCATGCAGTGGCAGTCTGGGCAGTGACAGGCAGGAGGGCTTCGGAGAATGTGGCATTCTCTGAAATTTACATAATTTGCTCCTCATCTCATCATCTTCTGAGGGCTGGGATTGGGGAATTCACGTGGACATCCTAGAGATATTTTGTGATAAAAATATGAGAGTGTGGAATCTTGCACTGCTCACGAACGGGTTGCACCTTCAAGGGGTCAACAAGATTTCCAATGGAGATGATTTGATCATGATAGGAAAGCCCAAGGGCCAACATTTCCAAATGGGAGGGGACACAGACTCCTAATTTTGGCATTCCTTCTTTATGGTCCTCTGATAGTCCCCTGCCACCCTCCCTATTTGTTATGGGGTTAAGTGATGGAAGCAGGGACAGACCAGGAGGAGTCTGTGCTCTGTGAACAAAGGCACAACCTTGTAAATGTGAATAAAATAAAACCAACTCTGAGTCCCCATCCTGTTGGATGAGAGGGGAATTGTACTGTAGGGCTTTCTCCTTCAGCCCTTCTTTGCCTCAGAATGGTATAAATGTTCCAGGGGCTTTATGAAGAATAAAATATTTGAGGAGGACTATGAGGTTTTCGGCTACTGTTGAGTGCTGTGGTTTTTTTTTTTTCTTTTTTTCTTTTTCTCTCTCTTTTCCTTTATAGTAGGTAGATAAATGGGGGAAGGAAAGGCTAAACTAATAAGAAAGAATAAAGTGTTTCACAATTGTTTTGAGGGTATTTCTCATAGTCTATTTGCCTAGAAAGCAGAACCCAAAGCAAAAGTTTATGATGTAACTAATAAACTGAATTCAGCAACACCTTAAAAGGATCTTACACCATGAACAAGTGGGATTTATTCCAAGCATGTAAGAATGGTTTAACATATGCAAATTAATAAATGTGATACACCATATTAACAAAATTAAGGATAAAAATCATATAATCATCTAAATAGAGACAGCAAAAACATTTGACAAAATTCAGGATCCTTTTATGATAAAAAACTTTCAATAAAGGAGACATAGAAGAAATGTGCCTCAACTTAATAAAGGCCATATATGACAATCCCATAGCTAATACCATACACAACAGTGAAAAGCTGAAAGCCTTTCCTCTAAGATCAGGAAAAAGACAATGATGCCCACTTTGGTCACATCTTCTTTAACATAGTATTGAAGTCCTAACCAGAGCAATTAGGCAAGAAAAAGAAATAAAAGGCACCCAAATTGGAAAAGAAAAACTAAATTTTTCTCTGCTTGCAGATGGCATAATCTTATAAACAGAAAACCCAAAAAAAGCTCTACCCCCAAGCTACTAGAACTAATAAACAAATTAAGTAAAGTGGCAGAATACAAAATTAACATATACAAAATTAATAGTTATATGTGAACTATTCATTAGTTTCTATACTCTAACAAGGAACTAGCCCTTAAAAGAAATTAAGAAAATGATTCCATTTATAAGAGCATAAAAAATAATTGGGATAAATTTAACCAAGCAGGTGAAAGCTCTATACACTGAAAACTATAAAGAACTGGTGGAAGAAATCCAAGAAGTCACAAACAAATGGAAAAATATCCTATGTTCATGAATTGGAAGAATTTATATTGTTAAAGTGTCTATATTACCCAAAGCAATAAATCCACAGATTCAATGCAATCCCTATCAAAATTCTAATGACATTTTTCACAGAAATAGAAAAACAATACTAAAGTCTATATGGAGCCACAAAAAATCGAGAATAGCCAAAGCAATCTTGAACATAAAGAACAAAACTGGAGACATCATACTACTTGATTTCAAAATATACAACAAAGCTATAGTAATCAAGAAAGCATGGTACCAGCACAAAAACAGATGCATGAGTCAATGGAACAGAACAGAAAGCCAAACTCAGAAATAAAACTCACATGATTATGATTAATTGATCTTTGACAAAGGTGTCAGGAGCACACATAGGGAAAGGATAATTTCTTCAATAAATAGTTTTGGGAAAACTGGATATCCCCATGCAGAAGAATGAAATTGGACCCTTATCTCATACCATTTACAAAATTCAACTCAAAATGGATTAAGACTTAAATATAAGACCCGAAACTGGGCCGGGCGCGGTGGCTCAAGCCTGTAATCCCAGCACTTTGGGAGGCCGAGGCGGGCGGATCACGAGGTCAGGAGATCGAGACCCTCCTGGCTAACACGGTGAAACCCCGTCTCTACTAAAAATACAAAAAACTAGCCGGCGCGGTGGCGGGCGCCTGTAGTCCCAGCTACTCAGAGGCTGAGGCGGGAGAATGGCGGGAACCCGGGAGGCAGAGCTTGCAGTGAGCCGAGATCGCACCACTGCACTCCAGCCTGGGCGACACACACACACACACACACACACACACACACACACAAAGACCCGAAACTGTAAAACTAGTAGAAAAAAACATAGGACTTCTTGACATTGGTCTTAGAAATGATTTTTTGGATGTGATTACATCCAAATGGGATTACTTCAAACTAAAAAGCTTCTTCTGTACAGGAAATGAAACAATCAACTAAGTGAAGAGATAACCTATGAATGGGAGAAGATATTTGTAAGCCATGCCTCTGATAAGTGGTTAATATCAAAAATACTTAAGGAACATACACAATTCAATAGCAAAGAAACAGCCTAATTAATAATGGGCAAAGGACAGGAATAAACATTTTTCCAAAGAAAACATAAAAGTGGCCAACAGTTATATGAAAAGGTGCTCAATATCACTAAGCATCAGAGAAACGCAAATCAAAATGACAATGGGATATCACCTCAAACATGTTAGAATGGCTGTTATCAAAAAGGCAAAAGACAACAAGTCTTGATGAGAATGTGGAGAAAAGGGAACCCTTGTACACAGTTGGTGGCAAAGCAAATTAGTATAGTTATTATGAAAAACAGTATGGAAGTGCCTCAAAATTTAAACATATAATACCATATGATCCAGCAATCCCACTTCTATGGTATTTCAAAGGAAATGAAATTATTATCTCAATGAGATATCTGTGCTCCCATATTTATTGCAGCATTCCTCACAATAACCAATAAGTGAAATCAGCCTAAGTGTCCGTCAATGGATGAATGGCTAAAGAAATTGTACATGTATACCTAGAGTGGAATATTATTCAGCCTTAAAAAGGAAGACAATTCTGCCATTTGTGACAATAGGAATGAACCTGGAGGACATTAAGCTAAGTTAAATAAGCCAGGCACAGAAAAACAAATGCTGCATGATCTCATGGATAGGTAGAATCTAAAAAAGTCAAACTTATAGAAGCAAAGAGTAGAATGGTGGTTTCCAGGGGCTGGGAGTTGGGGGAAATGCAGAGATGTTGGTCAAGGGTACAAAGTTTTAGTTAGGCAGAATGAATAGTTCTGGAGGTCTAATGCACAGTACAGTGACTCTAGTAACTAATGCTGTATTGTGTACTTGAAGTTTGCTGAAAGAGTAATCTTAAATGTTGTTACACACAATAATAACTAAGGTAATGTATATGTTAATTAGCATGATAGTGGTGGTAATCATTCCACAATGTATATACATATCAAAGCATCACATTGTATACCTTAAATATATACAGTTTTATTTATTTATTTTTTGAGGCAGGGTCTTGCTCTATTGTCAGCTATGCTGGAGAGCAGTGGTATGATCATGACTCACTGCAGCCTTGACCTCCTGGGCTCAGTGATCCTCCCGCCTCAGCCTTCTGAGTAGCTGGGACTGCAGGCACCCACCACCAACTGGCTCATTTTTAAATTTTTTGTAAAGATGAAGTCTCACTATATTGCACAGTCTGGTCTCAAATTCCGGGCCTCAAGTGATCCTCCCACCTTGGCCTCCCAATGTATTGGGATTACAGGCATGAACCCCTGCACCTAACCTACATGTAATTTTTATTTGTTAATTTTACCTCAATAAAACTGGAGAAGAAAAGCTTATGGCTTAATATTTTGTTTAGGAATGCACACCAGTGGTGTGCTGGAGCCAGCTTGAACTGTCTCACAAAAGCTGATCATTTAATTTTTAGAGATTGTTGTTGAATACAGCCATTATTAAAAATTAAATTACATAAATATAAAATTAGAAGACATTATATTAAAAACAAAAGCAATAAATACCCAAAACTCATTACTTCCTAATTATTTGACTATAGTTTCCTATTATCTATGCTTTTGAGGTTATTTACATTTATTATGGAAATACCAAAAAACGTGTTATCAGAGCAACTCCACTTCCAATAACATTATGTTTTAGGTTGAAATCAGACATTTTGGGAGTACTGTACATCACAGATAGAGGCAAAAGCTACAAATCTGGGCTCCGTTTGTCTTGTCGATTGTATAGAGTTAAGAAAGTGAAGAAGAAAATGTTAATAATACAAATTAAACTTAAAAACATGTCATGTTTGGAGCCATTATATTGGGAATACTACATAAAACTGAAATATTCTTCCAGAATGTGAAAACTATTGTCCAATGCAACAAATAAATTGCTCATGCCATCACGAGCAAAGTTCAGACATATGTCTTTGTGCTTTCCCTTTCATCTTACTTATTAATTTAAATGAAAATATCAGCTAACATTTACATTGGAACTATACTTGAGAGCCAGATATTAAACTTCACCAGCACATCACTGGCAGAGGCCCCAGGCAACAGAAGTGAGGGAAAAGGAAGTGAGGTAGGGAAAAAGGAAGTGAGGTAGGGAAAAAGGAAGTGAGGTAGGGAAAGAAACAGTGCAAATATAAGGAGGTGTGGGTTCACATGCAAAGGAACTGAAAACAGGATCTCAAAGAGATATTTGCATCCCATGTTCATTGCAGCATTATTCACAACAGCCAAGAGATGGAAGCAGCCTACATGTCCATTGATGGAAGAATGAATAAAGAAAATGTGGTATATATATATGATGGAATACTACTCAGCCTTAAAAAAGAAGAAAATTATGTGATAGGCAAAAACACAGATGAACCCTTGAGAACATTAAGGACACTGGCTAAGTGAAATAAGCCAATCACAAAGACAAATACATACAGCATGATTCCACTTATTTGAGGTATCTAAAGTAGTCAAACAGAAGTGGAAACAGAAAGCAGAATGGTGGTTGCCAGAAACTGTAGGGAGGGGGATAGAGGAGTTGCTGTTCAGTGGGTACAGAGTTTCAGTCCTGCAAGATGAAGAAGTCCTAGTGATCTGTTGCACAATGATGTGTGCGTAGATGACACTAATATATTGTGAACATTTAGAAATGGTTAAGATGGCAAATTTTATGCCACTTAACTGTATGTATTTTATATGTATTTATACATGTATTATATGCATTTTACCACATAATATACAGAAAAGAGAAAAAAAGAAAAGAAATACAAGGAGGTATTATATGCATTTTACCACATAACATACAGAAAAGAGAAAAAAAGAAAAGAAATACAAGGAGGTACGTTATTGAGCTGTTCTCAGAGTTGTAAGTGCAGCTAATTGTGTGGTTTTATAGTACACCTTCCAAATAGTCCACCTGGGGAAGAAAGGGAAAAGAAGTTATCTCCCAGCTCCAACCCCACTTGGTCTCCCAGTGATCAAAGTCACTCTAGGGGTTGTACTCCTGGCTACGTCACCAGAAGTTGGCAGGTTTGCAGGTGCAGCAATCTTTCTTAGTCTGCTCTGTGCATGGGGCTTCTCGACCTGCGGCTTTGGTGGCAGCAGCAGTGACCTGGCTCCACGATCATAAGCTACTTCTAGGGCCAGAAAGCAAGGCATGTGCATAGACCTGAATGGCATAGACACTGAGCCTAGTACGGTCATTCCCTGGGCTCTACATTTAAGCTGAAATCAGGGAAGGAGTTTTATGCGGACACCATTGTTTGTCACCAGAAATAGGGAGGAAAACATAGAATTGCAAATTGGCATATAAGGGTTTTATTTATTTATTTTGAGACAAAATCTTGCTCTTGTCCCTCAGACTGGAGTACAATGGCGTGATCTCAGCTCACTGCAACCTCTGCCTCCTGGGTTCAAGCGATTCTCCTGCCTCAGTCTCCTTAGTAGCTGGGATTACAGGCATCTGCCACCAAGCCAGGCTAATTTTGGTATTTTTAGTAGAGACCGGTTTCACTGTGTTGGCCAGGCTGGTCTCGAACTCCTGACCTCAGGAGATCTGCCTGCCTTGGCCCGTCCAAAGTGATGGGATTACAGACGTGAGCCACTGTACCTGGCAGCATGTAAGGGTTTTAGTTGAGGAAGCCATTTGTCAAAAAGGCAGACAGTTGACAATGACCTAGGTAATATATTTTCTGCAGAGGAAAAGCAATTTCATAATATCTACTCAGAGTTCCATACAGCAAAATAAAGGCCAGTACTATTGGTGACTGTTGTACTGTGGCTGTAGTAAGTAGTTTATAAAACTCAGCTAATGAATGGGAGAAAGCTACATTTATTAATAGATCATGATATTGATAAGAAAGCTTTTTAATTTTCAAAATGTCATTTTAGAGAGTGAATTTATCTGCATAAAGAGCTGACTGGAACATAGATTTTATTATTCTCCACTATTGGGAAACTGGCAATGACAAATAGGGTCAAATCCCTTTTATTTATATTGCATTTATGTTGTGCTTTGGAGAACAGATTGTCCCATTAATTAAGCTGAACAAATTCTTGTGAGGAGGACTTACTTTTATTAGCGAGCACTTATTAATCACACGGGTTTCCCTTCATCTAATCAGTTGTTACAACTACTCTTCTGGTGAAGCAGTTTTTATTTCCCTTCCTATTCAGCAGTGAAGAAAGTGACTCAAGGTCATCCAGATAGAACTACACATAGGAGACACGACATTTTTCTTAACAACGGTTTAGAATCTTGTAACAAGGGGACTCCCTGGAAGAGGAAAGCAATTATTAAAACAATAAAATTGTCATGAAGGTGCAATTTGTCTCCTCTGTGCTTTCTGTTCCCCAGTCCTTCTCAACTGTCTAAAGTCTGAATCCCTTTAGCAACACCCCCAGGGACCTCTGACGTCTCCTCACTTTACCATCCTCAGCCCTGGCTCCCACGCGGCTTGACTATCTCTGCACAGTGACCACGGTCAGACATAACCTGTGCTCCTTCTTTGTTGCACATCCAGAAGATGCGTCTCTGATGATGAGAGTACAGTAGGTCATGGGTTAACCTTAGAAAAAAATCCCTTTTATGTCTCTCAGAAAGAAAATCAGCCCATAGGTAACTCCAGGCACTGTTCTCAAGCCTGGGTGAGATATTTATGACTGGTTGAAGAGAAGAACATCCAATGCCCCTCTAATGGCTGCCAGGGCACTCCCCATCCCATCGCTCTCCGCTGCCATCTTATCCCCTCGCCTTTACCACTTACTGCACCCTGGTCTGACATCTGACTGCCAGCGCCTGCATTTCCGAAACTGTGGACTTTTCCCGTGGGAGCTGCAGACCAGCGGCGCCGCTACCCTCAGCAGCCCTCCACTGATTGACAGGAGTCTGTGTATGTGAATACCCCAGCCGCTCACCCTGGGGGTGGGACAACCCTGAGGCCCACGCTCTACCCTGGTCTCGGAGTTCCACAGCAGAATCAAGCTCCAGTTGCTTCTGTATTAACTTGCTTGATAATAATTCTTTCACTCATTTCCTTCCTTCCTCATCTCACTTCCCTACTCGCCTAGGGGTGCTATCTGGGATTGCCTCCCCAATAAAACACTTTGCTTGGGGATTCTTGCCTCAAGATTGGCCTCTGGAAGGAATCTAAATAAGCAGACTCCAAAATTGTAGGACAAATTTGAACGGAATATAAGCCAACCTTTACTTTTAAAAGAGCCCGGGAAGATGGGGTATGAGGTTTGGCTGAGCTCTTTCTATGCTTGTTGCATGACTTTGATTTGCCTGGAGCTGAAGGGACTCTGGGTGTTCCAGTTCTCCACGACCTTAGTTTTTCAAAGTTGTTTCAAAAAACCAGTACTTCTCTATTTTTATCTATGTTAGCTCTTTTTGAGATAAAGTTTAATTAATGTATTAGATTCTGTGAGAAAAGCAGTGAGCCTGAAATTTAATGAGTTAATCTTTTTTCTCCCTTTCTTTTCTCTAATAATGGGAGCATGTTGGCATTTGGCTAAGTTCCATACAGTTTGATATGTAGTTGTAAATACAAAAATAGATGAACTAAGTACCTAGCTCCCCAAGTTAGAAGAGATGATGGCAAAATACATTTAAGGAAAGTAGGAGGAAAACAGGATAAATATAAAAACAGTGATTATTGAATTAAAACCCACAAAAATTATAGCATTGATAAATCAAAGAGCAGGCTCTTCAAAAAAGCAATAAGTTATATAAACTTCTGGCAAGTCTATTCAGGAGAAAAAAGAGAACACAAACAGATTTACCTATGTACTGTACATCACATCAATGAATCAAAGGATTTTTTTTTTTATCACAGCCATTTTTCAGCATTGTTTAGGAAATTGTGCAGAATTACCCTAACTTCAATCCAGTAACACAGGTTTTCCAAGCAGTGGTGGCTGTGGAAGGTCTGGGTAGGAAAGAGAACACAGGCTGTGGCATGGGGGTGTTGGAGACAGGACTGCCATTGTCCTGAGGCATATTGGTGGATGTTTTGCATATTAGTGGATGTATAGTAGTGATGCAAGGTTAAATAAGTTTAGCTAGGATTCTTTATCACATGACTTTTCAAAGCTCTCAACACTCAAATATAAGTAGAGAACCTACAAGAGGGAGATGAAGGATCTAGCATTTTTCAAATTCATGGGATGCTAGGGCCCTGTGGACTGTGGATTACACAACACTGTGCTAGGGACTGCGGTGAAGCAGGAACTGAAAAGCAGCACAGAAAGAACTATAGATTTATTTACAAAAATAGATCATTATTTTTGTTTGCTAGAGAATATGATCATTTCTCTAGGAAGCATGAGAAAATTAATTGAAAACCTATATGACCAATTACAACATAACTATGTACAAATTAATAGCTTTTCAACATGCCAACAAACACCAGGTACAAATAAAATAGAAAAAATATTACATTTAAATACCATTACACTATAACATACTTAAGAATAAAATTGACAAGAAATACACTGGATCTGTATGAAGAAAGTCAAAAAGTGTTCCTGAAAAACATAAAACAACGAGGAGCTTTTTCTATGTTTTGAAGTTGTCGGTTTCCCAAATTAATCTGTGGATATCATATAGACACAATTAGAATAGTAATAGAAATTTAAAAGGAATTTAAACAATTATCTGAAGTTAACCAAGAACTTTCTATTTTCATGTTGTATTTTTGAAATAAAAATTCGTATTTATTATTTTTGCAATGAGATAAAAATTATTAAAACATGAGAAATACTCTTAAAATATTTAAACAAGAAGTAATATAGGAAGGGCTTACCTTACCAGATATGAATATATGAAAAGACTATAAAAATGTAGCAATTAAAGTTTCACGGTACTGAATTAAGATAAGAATAGAGGCACACTCTGGAAGATTAAATAGCTTAAAATGTAGCAAATGAGTCATCACAAATCTATTACAAAGACATGAATTGTTTAATAACTGGTGTTGAAAAAATTGGCTATTTTCAAAAGCAGTTAACTTAGAACCTCACTTAAAAGTGTATGCAAAGCTTTAAAAAAAACTTGAAAAAAAAACCAGCAAGGAAGAGATTGTGTATTTAATCTCTAAATAGGTAAAAAAATTTCCCCAGTAGAAAACAATGGAAGGAATACAAAGAAAAAACACACAGAATTGATTATATAAAGTTTTAAATTTTCCATCCTTCAAAAACTATGTACAAATGAAAAGGAAAACAACAAATGAGGATTATAATGTTTAATCATTTAAGCACTCATAAAAACGATTTAAAAAATTCTGAGATCTCAATGAACAAAGAACACGAAGATGGGAAATTCAGAAAGGAGAAATCATAAATGACTAATACATATATTATAAAGCTTTATTCATTTTTTATTAGAGACAGTGGGGAGTAGGGGGAGCAAGGGTTTGCTATATTGCCCAGGATGGTTTCGAACTCCTGGCCGCAAGTGATCCTCCTGCCTCTGCCTCCCAAAGGGCTGGGATTACAGGTGTGAATGACTGGGGCTGGCCCTAAAACATTTTATATATCGCCTGTAATCCCAGCACTTTGGGAGGCCAACGTGGGCGGATCACCTGAGGTCAGGAGTTTGAGACCAGCCTGGCCAACATGGTGAAGCACCATCTCTACTAAAAATACAAAAATTAGCTGGGTGTGGTGGTAGGTGCCTGTAATTCCAGCTACTCAGGAGCCTGAGGGAGGAGAATTGCTTGAACCCAGGAGGTGAAGGTTGCAGTGAGCCGAGATCACGCCATTGCACTCCAGCCTGGGCGCCAAGAATGAAACTCAGACTCAAAAACAAAAGAAAAGAAAAGAAAAACAAGACAAAACACATTTTATATATCAACTTTAGTGTTAATCAAAGAAATGCACAATAAAGCATAGTGGATTGCCAACTCTGGTTGAAAATTGGAAGCTGTATCCTCTCTGAGACAGAGATGGCCTGGTTGCTCCAAACATCATGCTGGGAAGTGCTGAGCAGCCAGGGACCTCATTTCCCTGTAACCCATACAGTCAGGTGCCACCCTGTGCCAGTGTTCTAGCCAATGGAGAGTTGGTGGAACTGATGTAAGCCTTTTCTGGACTGGGCCCCTAAAAGCCTCCTGCATAGAAATACACCATGTTTTTTGTTCCTTCTGGCTGGCCAGAATAGAGGGCAACCCCAGGATAACCTTGAAGCCAAGTGTTGAAGAAAGTAAAGCCTTGTCAATTCTGGGTCCCTGAAAGACCCAGATAGATTGGATTCTGCTTGTTATTCCCATATCCATACTGTAAGGAGAACAATAATAAATTCCTGTTGTGTATGAGCCAACATCCTCTTTGGAGTCTGTTTGTTACAGCAGTTAGTCTGCCATACCAATACTGCATCTCAGGATGCTTTGGCTCTGTCTTACTCTAACAAGCTGGGTGCTGCCAACACATGGGGCTTTGTGGGCCATATGGTCTCTATGGCAACCACTCAACTTCACCATTGTAGTGGAAAGCAGTCTCAGACAATACTTAAATGAATGGCTGTGGCAGTGCTTCAATAAAGCTTTACTTACAGAAATAGGCAGCTGGTAAGATTTGTTCCAGGTGGCTGCCAGGCCTCTGCTGTATCCCTTTACCTCGTTTTATTTTCTTTCACAGAACTTACTGCTACATGACATGTTCTATATTGAAGCTCCCTGAGAAAAGAGATGTTTTCTGTCTCATTTATTACCGTATCTCCCACATGTAGAATAATGACTAGCTCTTAATAGACCCTTGATAAACATTTGTTGAATAAATGATCATAAGGTTTTGGTGAAATCTGTTCATTCATCCACTGCTGCTGTAATTGTTAATTTTAGTATTTTGTTTCTGCAAGACGATGTGGCAGAACTTACCGAAAATGGTATTCACTAATTCTAACTTTTTCACTTCTAGGAAATAACCAGGAATGCAAAGAGATTATCACCTCATGATTTAAACAGTGAAATGGAAAAAGTAAGCCTAAATAGGGTGATAGTTAAGCAAATTACAGTAGACACCTCTAGATATATTTTGAAAATATAAAAATTATTATACAGAATTTTTAATGACAACAGAAAAATGTAAATTTTAATTGAAAAAGAAAGATACAAAACTATAGTGTGTTTCTGAAATGTATATATAAGAAGTGTTGCATCCAATGGGAAGAGAAAATGGCAGTCCTGGTCCTTCATTTTGTCTGTATTTGACTGAGTCTTCATGAGCCTCTCACCACTCAAGCAGTGGATACAAAATTAGCAATAATTTTACCTGGTTTATGAGTGTTAAATGGGGCATTCCTCCCTCCTGTGGGCTGAACCTTGGGGAGGTAAAATGAGAATACATCTCTTAATTTTTACTCTTTCTCTTTCTTCCCCTCCCCACAATGCCTAGGGCCCTGTGAGAGGCAGGTGCCTCCCTCCTTCTTCCTATGCAGATCTTTACTTTATGGCCCAGTTAGTCAAGTCTTGCTCTTGATCTGAGCTTTGGGATAATGATGCCTAATCAGCTTTAATTGGCTACTAGTTCTGTGCTGTGAGGTTATCCTCACCATTATTCCTTTCAGTAAAAGTCTGAGGATGCTGCAGTGGTGTGTTAGTGTTTTGGGGGTGGGTATGTGCATGGGGAATATACATAAGATGAGGGGTGGTGAGCCTTGGATTCTGAGCTTTGATCAGGAGCAAAATGTGCTGATCAGAAATCCACAGTTGGAGGCCTAGGTTCAGAGTCAGGGAACAGCAGAGCCAGATCTAGCTTGGGCTGCCCCAGCAGGAGACGTGAGTTAAACCTCTACTTTTCCCAAAGACATAGTTCTAGGAAAAAGCGAACCACTAAGGATGTTGAGGAAGGTGAGCAAGATCCTGTCTTTATGTGAGACAGAGGGCTGGTCATTTTATTTTGATATTTCGTGGGGATATCTGGGTTACACTCACAGTTCCATACACTTGCACATCTTGTTAGCTCTGCCTAGAGTGTCCATGGACAGCTAGTATAGAATAGTATTTAGGCATGAGGACTTCAGAACTAGACTGTCTGATTCCAAGCCCAGCTGTATCACTTACAGAACTTGAACAAAATTGACTCTTTCAAGTCTCAGTGTTCTCATCTGTAATATGGGGATGGTAAATAGCTCTTGCTCTATACAGTTGCTGTGGGGGCTAAATGCGATAATGGGATGATAGCATGAGTGCTTAGTGTAGAGCCTGATGCAGAGTAGGTGTTCAATAAATGCCAACTACTGCTATTATCATTCATTTGTCTTTTCCTTCTTTTTCACTTATGGGATCCTGCTCATCCTTTAGGCTCAGCTCAGATGCCAGCCTTGCAGTTGTCCTTTCTTTCTATTCTTACCTGCCTTGTGATCTCACAAGTTCTGTGGCTTTAAATACCATCTATAGACTGATGCTAAGTCATCCTCATGCTGACCTCTATCTTGGACCACAGGTTCCTACAACTAACTGCCTACGTGATGCTTCCACTCAGATGACTATAGGCATCTCTAACTTGAAAGGCCTCAAACAGAATTTTTGATCCCCTGGCCCCAATATGCCCCTTCTGCAGCCTTCTCTATCTCAGAGGATGGTAGCTCCATTCCCCAGTTACTCAGTCCCCAAATCCTGCAGTCATTATTGACTCCTCCCTCTCTTTCACACCAACCTGCAGTCCACCAGCAAATCCTCTTGGTTCTGCCTTCAAAATACAGCTGGAAACAGACCACTTCTCTTCACCTCTGTACATCCCCCTGGTCCGAGTCCCATCACTCTCACTGGATTGTTGCAGGAGCCTCCTGACTGGTCTGTTTCCCTGCTTCTGCCATTGTGGGTCTACCTGCTCTTCTCACACTTCAGTCAGAACCATCATTTAGAAGTATAAATTGTAGGGCATCACGCCACTGCTTAAAAAACACCCTGGCTTTCCATCTTGCTTGAAGTAAAGACTCAGGTCCTTAGGTTGGCCTCCAAGGCCATATATATATATATATATTTTGAGACACAGTTTCACTCAGTTACCCAGGCTGGAGTGCAGTGGTGCACACTCAGCTCACTGTGATCTCCGCCTCCTGGGTTCAAGTGATTCTCATGCCTCTTTCAAGTCTGTAATCCCAGCCTGCCAAGTAGCTGGGATTACAGATGCCCGACACCAAGCCCAGCGAATTTTTATATATTAGTAGAGTTGGGGTTTTACCATGTTGACCAGGCTGGTCTCAAACTCCTGACCTCAGGTGATTTGCCTGCCTTGGCCTCCCAAAGTGCTGGGATTACAGGCGTGAGCCATTGCACCTGGCCCAAGGCCTTATATATTCTAACAGTAGTACCTCCCCTCAGCAACATGGATGACTCTTACAAATATAATGAATGAAAAAAGCCAAACACAAACAAATGCATACTGTCTGCTTTTATTTATACAAAGTTGAAATTAGGCAGAACTTATTTATGGTGTTTGAAGTCAGGATAGTAGTTCACCTTGGGAGGAGAGATGGTGAAATGATTGGCAGGGGGTCAGGGGAGGTCCTAGGTGTTGGTAATACTCTATTTCTTGATTTGAGTGGCTGTGTGGTCACTCTGTGGTAATGCACAAGCTGTGGCCTTACAATCTGTATACCTTCCTGTAGGTTTGTTATAGTTCAAGAAAGAAGCTTAAAGTTGCAAAATTGGGTTTGCAGATCTATTAGTAGAAAGACTCCTCTTTTCGTAAATTCCCAATGAGGCACTTGAAACTCTGCCCTTGTGACTTCTGGGCATCAGCCTGTAGGTTAGGATTGGCAAACGCATGTTACATGCCAACTCCAATCAGTTAGTGGTGGCTGCCTGGAACACTGCATTGTGAGGGATTTGGAGTCAGTTTCTGGGCTCAGCTACAGCAGAATGCTATGACTGACAAGAGGCATCTGTCACAGTGGAAGGAGAAGGAACTGTCTGCGCTGTGCCTAGTACTAGCCAGTGCTGTTGATGGTATCATCACATACCAGCTACTTTCTTGCCTATAAAACACCCTATTTTGTACCAACACAGGATGGACCTGAGGTTTCAGAAATGTCACCATGTGCCCTAGACACTCCCTTGCACCTCTCCGCCTATGGTTTCTTTGGTGATCCATCATGTTCTAAACCCCATCTGCCTCACTCATCCTCAAGCAGCACCTTCCATCCTCTAAGAACCGTGAGGTTCTGGCAATACCACCCTGAATGGCAGGCATTTACCATCTCATCGTCCCTGCATCCAGCTAGCCTCCAGCTGCCATACCTGCTGCCCACAGTCAGGCCCCTGACCTCACACCCAGCTGCCGTCACAGCCTAGGGCAGCCAGGGGGCTCTGGCAGTCCCACCAGAGATAGTGGTAGGTGGCTGCCTGTGGACCCAGAGGACAGCAGTGGGTAGACCTCTACATGTGGTCTGAACCCCAGTGGCCTGTTCTACCATAGTTGTCCTTAAGCCTCTTTTCACCTCAAGTCAGGGTGAAATGGATGCCGATATTGTCTTTCTTTCTGTCCTGCAAACACAAGAACCACGTTTCCATCGCTGTGTTTTCACACTTGCTGCTTCCTCTGCATTGATCATTCTACACACGGCCATCTCCTTCTCCTCATTATGTTTCAGCCTTAAAGTTACTTTCTCAGACAGGCCCTATCTGACCACTCTTAGTCATCCATTTTTGCATTTATTTACTCAACAAATATTTGTTGAGCATCTACTCAGTGCCATGTGCTGTTCTCAGTGCAACGGTGCAGCCATGAACAAAGATGAAACCCGTCTTCTCTATAGACTGTCCCCATCAGGTCAGGCGGGGTCAGATAATTCATAAGTAAAAAAATAAGTACGTGATGCATCAGGTAGTGACAAATACTATGAATAAAATAAAAGCAGAATCAGGGGAGAGGAAATAGAAGCAGGAATTGGAGCCAGGGCCATTTTAATAGGGTTATTAGAGGAAGCTACCTTGATAAGATGACAGTTGAGTAGGAAGCTGGGTAAGATGAGAGAGTGAGCAAAGGGAACGTCTGGGAATGGTGTTGCCAGAGAGGGAATAGCTGGTACCAAGACCCTGAGCCAGGAGTGCTCCTCTCCTGAGATACCCTCTGTCATATCATCCTCTTTATTTTCTTCCTACTACCTTTTACTGTTTAAAATGATTTATTTATTCATGGACTTACTGTTTTTGTGTTACATTAAGGAGGCCCTATGAAAGCAGGGATCTTACTGAGTGTTCACTGCTTCATCCCCTAGTTCTAGTAGAAAAATACGCCCAATAAATGGGAATCACTTGTTGACTTCCCATGTAAAAGTAGTGCAAGTCACAGGAACTTGCAAAGAAAAACAAAAGAAAAATTGAAAGAAAGTTTTGGAATGAGGTGAGAGCTCACAGAATTATAGGCAAAGCCGGAGAACAGGACAACCAAGCCTTGGAAAGGAAAGGGCAGAGGCCAGGTGGTCCTGGGGATCTGATTGCAGGAATGAGTGGATGTCTCTGCAGAGCTTTGTGCAGGAGGTGACTCAGCTTCCCTATTTTCCCCACTGTGGCTCTCCTCTCAAGAGTCCAACAGGCTAACCAGGGCTGGCTTCAAAGGGGTGTACCTGTCTTCAAAAGGCCCCTGCTTAGTTTAATGCTATGCTGTTGCCATCTTGAAACTCTCAAAAATTGTTGAACAAGTGTCCTTAATTTTTTTTTCTTTTTCACTGCGAACTGTGTCCTGGGGCCAGCTTGGCTCATGTACCTCTCCCTTCCCCCCAAGATCTCCCCAAAGGAAAACAGAGAAGAGCTAGCTGGATTGGGGTGGGGAAATAGCAAATATAGCAGCCGTCCCAGAATTCTGTTAAGCATTGGGTTTGTTGGGAGATGGGGAAAGTGGAATTGGCCATCCATTTCTAACTCAGGAGGCGAATCTCATGCCTGTTCCCATTCTCACCCACAAATGCTGTTTACACCATGCCAGGCAGTGTTTAGAAACCTGCTGTGTGCCCCTAAGTATCTGTGAACGTTGTCCCCAATTGTTCTGTGTTAAGATGTTGTTCAGAGAGGGAGTGTCTTTGGCTTCATGGATGTCTAATTCTTGTTTGTAAGTCACACATAGTGTAAAAAGTAGTATTTTCTCAATCAAACAAAACTCTGTTTCATGGAAACCAAACAGAACTTTATATAAAAAAGAAGCAAAAATTTGTCTAATTGTATATTATTTTAACTCCTTCAGTGATTGTATCACCACTTCTCTGTGGTAAACTTTTTGATTTCCAAAAAGCATATTCTTGTAGTCTTCTTTGTACGTATCCCACTTATTAGGCACTTACTAACACTTTTTAAAGAGCCTGTTACTGTTCTGTTTGTTCTTCATGGAAAGTTAAGCATAATTGTATGGTTTTAGGTGCTACTATTACATTTGAATAGGTTTTAAAAAATATAACCAGCAGAGTCCCAGAGACTTTGAAAACTCTTGCCTTGCTTCCATTGTTAAGTGATTGCCTTAGATTTTCATTGGATGTAGTCAGCTGAGCTCCCATACTTACCTTCCTGCCCTTCCTAAATCCTTTTGAAATGGCAGAAAAGGTATGAGAAAAAGGATGCGGCCGGGTGCGGTGGCTCCCGCCTGTAATCCCAGCACACTGGGAGGCCGAGGCAGGCAGATCACCTGAGGTCAGGAGTTCAAGACCAGCCTGGCCAACATGGTGAAACTCCATCTCTACTAAAAATACAAAAAATTAACTGGGTGTGGTGGCAGGTGCCTGTAATCCCAGCTACTTGGGAACTGAGGCAGGAGACTTGCTTGAACCTGGGAGACAGAGGTTGCAGTGAGCCAAGATCATGCCACTGCACTCCAGCCTGGGTGACAGAGTGAGACTCTGTTTCAAAAAAAAAAAAAAAAAGATGCAGCCACAAAACCACAAAATGGTAAAGTAGAAATTTTGAGAGTTCTCAAAAGATAGAAAGTAGATGGGATTGAAAGGTGCAGAAATCAGCATATAGAAAATGGTAACTCCAAAGAGGCTCATGAGGGTGGGTTGAGAGGGAAGAACCATTCTTCCTCACGAACTGTGCAACATGTCTAAAGTCAGAGGCAGCAAGATCACCATGTTTAATGACAGAGGGGAGATTGTGTGAAATATATGCAATTTATGAAAGAAACAATCAAAATACAAATTTGGAAAGAACTTCTGGTAGACCAACTCAAAATGTCCAGTGGAAAATGGGGAAAGGTTATTAGCAGAAAAAGAAAAAAATGGTGAAAAGTAATTCTATAAACAACTTTAAACTTCACTAGTGGTCAGAAAATTGCAAACTGAAACTAAGCTGAGGAGTAATTTCTCATTAAATAAGTTCATTAGTCAGGATTTTCCAGAGAAACAGATCCAATAGTGCATGGTGTGTGTGCATTTGAATGTGTATATATTTATTTAAAGGAATTTGTTCACACAGTTCTGTGGAGACTGGTGAGTCTGAAATCTTCAGGGCAGGCTAGCATGTTGGAGATCCAGCATGGAGAAGAATTAAAGTTGCAGCTCAAGTCCAAAGGCAGTCTGCAGGCAAAATTTCCTCTTCTTTTGGGTCCTCGTTTTTTTTTTTTTTTTTTTTTTGAGGTCTTACTGATTGGATGAGGCCCACCCACTGACCATGGAGGGTAATCTGTTTTACTCAAAGTCTGATCAGTCTAAGTCTCATCAGTTTTACTGATTTGAATGTGAATCTCATATAAACAAATACCTTTGCAGTGACATTCAGACTGGTGTTTGACCAAATATCTGGATACTGTGACCTAGCCAAGTTAACACATAAAATTAACAATGTGCAAATGTTTTTTAAAAGATTGATCATATCCGTTGTTCATAAGACATGAGAGAAATAGATACTCTTCCATCTTGTTGGTGGCAGAGTAAACAGACTTTTGGGAACAAATGAAACAGCAATTTGGCAGTTTCTACAGAAATTTAAACTATGCATAACTTTCAGTTCAGCAATTCAACTTTTAGGCATCTCTCCTGAAGAAATAACCATACTTATGCGCAAGGAGCAAATAACCTATATATTTATCCGGACGGGGGTGATTAAATAATTTGTGAAGTCTTGATGTTACATGGCAATTAAAAAGTGATAGTTCTGTACTGATATAAAACTATATTTTAGACATATTGTTTAGTGAAAGGGCCACATGATAAAATTCATATAGGATGCTTCTACTTATGCAAAAAGACTCAAATTATTTATATATTTAAATGTAGAAGTAGAGAAGTATATATATTTGTATTTAAATACTACAGGTATCCATAGGTATGCGTGTGTATGCATATAAAGTATATATCTGTATTTTAAAAGCGGAAGTAGGTAAGTATATATATTTAAGTACTTTATATATACATAGCTATATATGTATGTATAATATATACCATGTGTATGCATATATATATTATATATGTATTTAAGTGTAGAGTAGGGAGGACTGCACAGGGACCTGTTACTAGTGTTACCTCTGAGGGGGGGGTATTGGTAATATGCATGAAGGGTGGTATTTAATTTAACATATTCTCCTTTCTTTAAATTTCCACAGGTATATGTTCATGCATATGAAAACCTCGGCTGGGCGCGGTGGCTCAAGCCTGTAATCCCAGCACTTTGGGAGGCCGAGGTGGGTGGATCACAAGGTCAGGATATCGAGACCATCCTGGCTAACACGGTGAAACCCCGTCTCTACTAAAAATATAAAAAAATTAGCCGGGCGTGGTGGCGGGCGCCTGTAGTCCCAGCTACTCAGGAGGCTGAGGCAGGAGAATGGCGTGAACCCGGGAGGTGGAGTTTGCAGTGAGCCGAGATCGCGCCACTGCACTCCAGCCTGGGCGACAGAGCGAGACTCTGCCTCAAAAAAAAAAAAAAAAAAAAAAAAAAAAAGAAAACCTCATATGCAGATCTTGCACCAGATCATGAATACATGGCCCTTGGTCTTCACCAAGGCCTAGGCCCTGCACCCAGCTCAGGTCCTAGCTGTACAGCTTTCAGAGTCAGGGTAGGAAACCCACTGGTTGCCTCTGAAATAGTCCATTCGTGGGACTGACATTTTGTACTCATTCATACTTGTGGTCAATATATCATGTATGCTTTGAGTGCCAGCTATGGACCAGGCCCTTTTCTAGCTGGAGGGTAACAGCAATTATAAGACTGGCAAGATACCTAGGTATATACTGGAGCTTTTTTTCCTACTGGAAGAAGAGAGTAAAAAGTAAAATAATTTCATCTCATAAGAAGTGCTAGGGAAGCTGGGACGGGGGAGCTCCTACTTTGGTAGGCTCTGGGAGTACTCCCCACAGAGATAATGGGGAGCTGAGAGGGAACCCACTGCCCACATGTGGGGATCTGGGAGAAGTACACCCCATAGTGAGTGGGGGTTGGAGAGAAGAGAGTGTGGGGTGAGTGGGTGAAAAAGATTGGTCAAAGGCAGGGCAGAGCCCAGATCTACAACACCTTGTGGGTTGTGGCTGAGAGTCTGGATTTTATTCTGAGAGCAATGGGAAACCACTGAAAGCCTTTAAGCAAGGAAATCAAAACATGACCTGATTGATATTAGCGGAGGTGTTTTGAGAATGGATTGTAGAGCTGGAAAGCAATCAGGGAGACCATGAGGAGCTGTTGCAAGTTCATGGTGATTCTCCCTTCTTTTTTTGGGGTCTTAACAGAAAGAGTTGAGGATGGGGGGCTGCAAGATCACATCAAGTAGAAAGAGGTTCCAGGGATGAGTGTGAGTCTGAGACACATGAAGACCCTCTTCCCTCCACACCAGCATCCTATTGTCCTCTATCTCAACAAATGGCTCCACACAGCCACCTCGGCTAGAAAACAGGCTTGCCAGATATCTTCTGTTACCTTTCTAGAGCCACTCTCTCTTTATCCTCTTCTGTGTCCAGGTGGGTGCAGTATGGACCACATCAAAGGACTCCCTTGCTCTCTGGCTTCTGGGAGGGGTCAGCCAAAGGGGAGTCCTATAAAGAAACAAGAAGAAGGGAGGAGAGTGAGAACTGGATATTTTTCCCACAGGCTCATGCTGCTGGTTTGCCTCTCTTTGGCTGTGTTGTTCAACCAGAGGTCACTATTTCTCTCATGGTAGCCCTTGTTAAACAACACTCTCTTTCTGGGTCAAGTAACTGCTCCTTTCTCTTGTGCCTTCAGGCCTATGGGTGGTATCAGCTCCACCTCTGGGGAACTGCTTGATCTCTGTGGCTCCCCTACACCCTGTCCACACTTCTGTCAATAATGCCTTTCTTAATCCTCTTGATGTTCTAATTTGAGTTTCTGTTTTAGGCCCTGTCTGATATACGTGAGCATCATCCCTGATTCTTCTCTTATCATTTTTCTTTCATTAATCTATCACTAAAGTATAAATACAATTTGTTTGTCTTTTTATTCCAACCTCAGAACTAGTGTCCTAACTCAGGCCATTATCATCTTTTACTGGGATTTCTGAAAAAGTTTTCTAACTAGTCTCCTTGCCTTCAATCTTGTCTTCGTTCAGAAATTGTTTCCATTGTTGCTAACAGATCTTTCTAAAATGAAAACCTGGGCTGGGCACAGTGGCTTAGGTCTGTAATCCCAGTGCTTTGGGAGGCTGAGGCAGGAGGATCACTTGAGCCCAGGAGTTTGAGGTTGTGGTGAGTTATGATCATTTTACTGCACTCCAGCCTGGGCAAAAGACTGGGGCCCTGTCTCAAATAAATAAGTCAGTCAAATGAAAGTCTGATCATATTTCTCTGTTTAAAACCTTTGAATGGTTCCTTATTGCTCTTCAATAAGATTCAAACCTCTAAGTGAGGATTTCTAGGACTTGTACTACCTGGTCTTTGCTTGTATCCTAGCTTACTACTTCCCATCTCATACATTTTTGACCTACCTTAAACTGCTTTCAGGCCTCAAAACTTCTGTACCTTCTCTTACCCATGGACCTTGTTTAACTTGCAAGCAGGAAGTGCCAAGGCAAAGGAGACAGTGCTAAGTCTGTGGCCAATGCACAAGAGGCTTTTGCCACCTTGTGCTGTATTGCTTTTGAGTAAACTCATCTTTCAAATTAGAACTGCCATTTTCAGCTTAGGTGCAGCCCTCACTCTAAAGATAGTCATCTTGGGTGATCTCACATCCTGACATTCACAGATTTCTGTAATACTCAAAAGTTACTGGACAGAATTTCTTCAAGGAAACAGTGAGACCCTCTAGACCTACACTGTTCAATGCAACAGCCACCTAGCCACATGTGAGCACTGAGCACTTGAAACGTGGTTAGTGTAGTTTAAGATGTGCTGTAAATGTAAAATATCACTATGATTTGAACATGTTCCCAAAGTTCGTGTGGTAGCAACTTAATCCACAGTGCAACAGTGTTGGGAGATGGGGCTATTAAGAAATGGTTGTCATGACAACTCTGCCCTCATGAATGGATCACTGTCATTATAACATGAGTAAGTTTGTTATGAAAGTTTGGCACTCTGCTGTCTCTCACCCTCTCTCATCCTTCTACCTTTTGTCGTGGCATGACACAGCATGAAGGTCCTTGCAAGATGCTGGTCCCATCCTTTTGGATTTCCCAGACTCCAAAACTGTGAGCCAAATACATTTCTGTTTATTATAAATTATCTAGTCTGTGGTATTCTGCTGCAGAAATGTCAAATGGACTAAGACAAACCCACACTGGATTTTGAAGATTTGGAATGAAAAAAAAAGAATGTAAATATCTCATTAATAATTTTTATATTGATTACATATTGAAATAATATTTTGATATGTTAGGTTAAATAAACATATTGTTAAATTATTTCTGCCTGCTTCTTCTTAATTTTTTAATGTGGCTACTGGTAAATTTACAGTTGCATGTGTTGTGTGTGCTCCAAATCCTACAGCTCCTCACTTTTCTAAGTGTGGTCTGTGAGGCAGCCCCAGCAACATCACCTGGGAGCTGTTAGAAAATCAGATCTCAGGTCCTATCCTGAATCTACTGAATCAGATGCTGTAGTTTAACCAGATGCTCGGGTTATTCATACACACACTGATGTTGAGAAACGCTGATCTATAGAGAAGGGGTGGGATGAACAGAGCCTTACTCATTCTTTCTGGATGCAGATACTTCTTACACCTCCTAAACCAAAGGCTACAGGTGTGCCTTTTGCTTTAAGGAGGGGAATTAAATAGAAAAGAATGAAAATTTGGAGTATTTTGTTAGATTAAAAAATTCTTTAAACCAGATACAAATTCCTGGATCCTAATGAAGCATTCTGAGTACAGAGGTTTAAGAAGAAGTAAATTTAACGAACTGAGAGTTGTTTTTTCTTAAATTACAAGTTCATAATAAATCAGCCTGATCACTTGAAGCATAAACTTTTAAGGAAGTAATCAAAACTCCTTTGGAACTCTAACAAAGTTCGAGATTCTGAGCAATCAACATTTAGATTGCAAGCACCATTGCTGAGGATGGCTCGAGCCATTAGAGTGATACAGGGGTTGACATCATTCTGAGTTCTAGGTCTGCGTGGAACTACAGCAGGAATTGGCTAAGAAAAGTCTAATGAGAGACACAGAAAGAAGTGCAATTACTTTGTGTTTAAAATTTCTTTTTTGATGAAATTCTAATAGAAAATGCCACTTGTTATTAAGCTTTAAACCACACGTCCCAAGAAATTTTAAGTGTCATATGACCACATTTCTGTGGTCACCATAGCTGCTAAAATGCAAAACTTGGCCAGGCACAGTGGCTCATGTCTGTAATCCCAGCACTTTGGGAGGCAGATGTGGGTGGATCACCTGAGATCGGGAGTTCAAGACCAGCCTGGCCAAAGTGGTGAAACCCCATCTCTACTAAAAATACAAAAAATCAGCTGGGTGTTGTGGTCCACACCTACAATCCTAGCTACTTGGGAGGCTAAGGCAGGAGAATCGCTTGAGCCTGCAAGGTGGAGGCTGTAGTGAGCCGAGATCATGCCGCTGCACTCTAACCTGGGCAACAGAGTGAGATTTTGTCTCAAAAAGTAAATAAAGTAAAATATTTGGCATTTCTAGACCCATTGCTTGAAGCACACTGACAATACCATTTCCCATTAGATAAAAGAAAAGAGTTGTAATAAATCTTGTTAATTCTGAATACGTTATTATTATTATTATTTTCTTATACGTTGACGCTTATGAGCAGCTGTACTCATTTGCCAGAGGAAACAGAGTGTGATAATTGCATAATTCTTTGTTCCTCTGACCCCTAGCAATGCATGCATGTTTAAGGTTAAAATACTTTATAAATAAAATATTTCCCTTAAATAATGTATTCATATTACAGCAAAGGGCACCGAATAGGTGCATATGTACTAAGATAGCTGCTTCTGGGATGATTTATATAATAGGAGAAATTCCACCTCCTTTAAAGACCTCTGATATTCTGGCCAAGAGTTTTACTGTAGATCTCCGGGCCCTCCCCAGATGAGAGTCAATAACTCTATCTCATTAAAACATACGAATAGCCATCATATCCTGGAAGCTCGAGGAAAAGATATTTTGCTTCCCAAATTGTTTCAAGCTTGTCCCAAGTGATGGGGCTGTTTTTCTCAATCTCCATTTAATGATTCCTCAGGCGTAATGTTCTTAGGATAAAGTCAAAGTGTGTATTTTTTGTGTGTTTAATTAAATTTATTTCTGCTTTTCCTCTTTCCAAAAAGTTCTGAGGCAATTATTAGCAAGAATATATGCAACAAAGCAAATAAAATGAAAATGGAGTCAAAGATAAATACGTGGAAACAAGTATACTAATGATAAGATAGCACCAGCCTGTGTGTAAGACTCAAAATTCCATTGTGAGGTTTCTGGAATCCAGGGATAAAAGACAGGCAATGAATATTACACAACTCAAGATCAGGAAGGAGAAAGTACAGCAGTTTCCCAGTAGAGTCAAAATTTTCCTGGCAGTAAACTTCAAGAAAAATTCTCATGCAGAGATTATTTAAGGAGTATGGGATGACATTGTGGATAAACGGACTTATAATAGCACCTTCTTCCTTAGTGATATATGCAGATTAAACAAAGCAAAACATGCCAAACCCTTAGACTTGTGATTAACACATAGTAAACTCTAATAAACATTAACTATAATCATCAGCATGATCTAAAATTATATATATATAACATTGTTAAATTAATAATTTAAATTTAAATTTAATTTGTTAAATTAAAAACAATTTAATAATTATTAAAGTAATTGATAAATACATTGATACATTAATAAACACTAATAATATTCACAATAACTGTTTTATAGCAAATGCAGAAGCAGATTTTATTTAGTTGTTTTTATCCAAGAGCATAGTGAAGGTGTCCAACTGGAGCCATAGCTAATGTGGTCCAAGCATGGGGCTGCCTCATAGGATCAAGTAACAGAGCAGAGGGGACCTAGAGGAATGGCCAGATTGCACAACTCCTAGACAACCCATCTCAAATATGGTTCTTGGCCATGCAGTAAGCCATGAGGGTCCATCAGTTGAGCAGGGAACTAATTTAAAAAATACAAATTATTAAAGGCAAAGATGTGCAATTCTAGAGACTTTCAGTAAGTTGCTTACCAGTAACTGCTAAGTGAAATATTAAGGGTTACTAAAATTTGGTGTTCAAAAAACTCACATTAACATTATACTAAAATTTGCTGAGGATCCTAATTCCGCATCCTACCAAGAAGTCTGGCTACTCCACAGTGCTTGGTAACACTGCAAGGATCAGAGAGTGGGAGGGCTTCTTATCAGTTCATCGTTAGGAGTATCCTGGGTTTATTGGACTTTTCTGTGGAAACTGTCCTTGATTTTTAATGTATTAATTTATTTTTCTGAAGTTCATTTGGCTAGCCCCACAATTTGCATTAACAGTATTGCTGAAGTTACTGTTTGTATGATCTTCTTAAAATGTATTTGTTCCAGGGTGTTGTCCTTATGGAATTTTGTCTTTTGGAATAGCTTTCTCTGACTAAGTGACCAGTCAAAAAATTTTGAGAGCCACTGCCTTAGATTTTCTTTTCTGGGCATCACATCTCTCAGCTAGACTGACTAGCGCTTGGAGGGCTATCACTACGTGTTGCTCTGGAAACCAGCATGGATAGCGTAGGGTTGACTTCCTAATGTATATTTGGACCCTGTGTTGCTCCAAATGACCAGAGGTAGTTGATACAATTTTATTAAAGTTGAAAGCCTCTCTCCAGTATCATTCCCAGATGGAAGTGAGGAAGTCAGCCTGCCTCTATAAAGAAGTAAGCCATGGTGATAACTTCAATCAATGCCAGATTTATTTTCTTTCTAAATAAGTTTGACTTATTGATATACTCTAACGCTTTTTTTTTTTTTTTTTAAGATGGAGTCTCACTCTGTCATCCAGGTTGGAGTTCAGTAGTCTGATCTCAACTCACTGCAACTTTCGTCTCCTGGGTTCAAGCGATTCTCCTGCCTTAGCCTCCTAAGTAGCTGGAATTACAGGTATGTGCCACAATGCCTGGCTAATTTTTGTATTTTTAGTAGAGACAGGGTTTCCCCATGTTGGTCAGGCTGGTCTCAAACTCCTGATCTCAAGTGATCCATCCACCTCGGCCTCCCAAAATGTTAGGATTACAGGTGCGAGCCACCATGCCTGGCCTGATCTACTCTAACTCTTGAATGAAGTCCTTGATTCAGTTACCAAGGGGGTTATGTTATCAAACATGGCAGAGAAGATGGTGACTTAGAAAATTTTCAGCACTTCAGTACCATGTCTGTGATAGTGTAGTACAACTGGTCTGTACCACCTTATGAGAGTCAATTGTCCATTTTTTCAGAAATTTAGTGAGATGGTTATTAAATCATTGGTAGTTTGAAATTGACCACAGTGGTATTGTTCACACTGGGAAAAACAGTAACTGTTACAATATTTTTTTTCCAGAGAGCCAGTTATTAAATAATTACCAGCATAACACTATCTGTGGACCATCTAATATTAAGCAATATAGTCTCCTTGTATACCTTGAAAACTCAAAATGGGTTTTACCCATCTTCAAAAAAGGATAACTAATTATTTTTTCCTAATCCTAGAGTTATTTCTTTACCAGTAAAGTTTAAAGCTTCTGCTAGCTTCACTCTAGAGACATATTTCAGATCTGAATCTCTTAATTGAATATTCAGTATGAAGAAAAAATAGGTTTCAAAGACAGCTACAATATTAACAGCCCCTATTAAACTTCATTCTATCTCAATTATTTATTCACTCATTTACTGTATTTACTCAAAAGATATTTATTAAGCTAATCTAATCTAAAATCAGCACTTCATGCCTGATATCATGCTAAGAAATGGGCGTACATTGTAAAGCAAAACTAAATTCCTTGCCATAGGATTTACAGTCTAATAGAGACTACATACTTAAAAAAAATCATACAAATAATATATATGAGAAATTGTTATAGTGCCATGAAGGAAGAGAATAGGATGATATAAGAGAGAATAAATGTGGGGATCTATTCGGAATGGGACTGAGGGTGATGGGAAACATTTCCAAGAAAGTAACATTTGATCTAGGATTTGAAGGATAAATGGCAGTTAATCAAGCAAAGATGAGGGGAAGTTCATTAAGAATATGACCAAAAACCAAGTAAGACCCTTTGTAGAGTTGATCAATCTATCCTCAGGCTTCAAATTCATGGACAGAAACTATTTTTGTGTCAAAATGCATAATCTTGACATAGTTACAATGCTTTTGTAAAACTTGTACAGTTATTCTTTCAAAATTAAGCTGAGTGAAGTTGGTTTTGATCTATCTTTTTGTGCATACTCATGCATGTATTGTTACCTTGAAATTCTCACAGATAAATTAGATAAGGATTAGTGTTGTAACTCGTGGTAGTTCTGGGGATGGAAGGGTTGAGTGGAACATGATTGAGTGGAACATGATTGAGTGGAACATGGATAAAACATAATCCTGGTGTCTAAGTCTGATCCAGCTAGTAAAAAAAATACCGTGCACTTGGATAACAGACATTTTTTTTCTCTCAGTTCAGGAGGGTGGAAAGTCCAAGATCGAGGCAACAGCAGATTTAGTGTTCGGTGAGGACTCTATTCCCCGTTCATAGACAGTTGTCTTCTTGCTGTGTCCTCACATGACAAATGGGAACAAAGACCTCTCTGGAGTCTCTTTTGTAAGGATCTAGGCTCATTCATGACAGCTTCATCCTCATGATCTAGTTTCCCAAAGGCCCCTCTTCCAAGTACCATTACGTTGGTGATTAGGTTTCAGCCCATGAATTTTGGAGGTGAGGGCACAAACCTTCAGTTCATTGCACCTTGTTGTTAGAACAAGGACCTAAAGTCAGAATAAAAGACTGGTTTGAGTTAATATTGAGTGCCTTGGAACTGAATTAAGATCTATTAAATTTCCCATAAGGTCAAGAATGGCTCCAGAGCTGCTTTGATCAAACAACTTCCTGGAATTGTGTACTCCAGTATGATCTTTTTGGAAATATCTATTTCTTCTGCTCTTGATGGTGGGTTTCACATAAGGACATAAAAAGGAACATGTCTTGAAACTCTTGGCCAGTGTTTCTTAAAGACTGGTCCCTGTATCAGAATCAGCTGTGTGATTTGTTTAAAATGTCGATTTGGAGGCACTGCCCCTGAACCACTGAATCATAGTTTCTAAGGAATCTGCAATGATTATTTGACATCTTCTGTATGCTTATAGTCCTGTTCCACAACTTCCTGCCTCCTTCCTATTAAAAGACCTTGCTTTCTGCTTCTCAGAGAAAATTGAAACCATCAGCCAGAAGAATTTCTCTGGTATCCAACCATCAAGTCTCCTAGACTGCCTTCCCCCTTTGTCTGCCATCTTCCTGCTGTGCTCTCCTTTCCACTGTCCTTTCTCAGAAATTGTTCACTAACAATTCTCTGTTTTCTCTCCTGTATATTAAGCTATGCCTTCTCGAAAGGATTATCCCTTGAGGCAGGAAATTACCTATTTTATTGAACAACAAATACAAGTTTAAAATATCTCCCTTGGTCCCATACTAACTCTAGCTATCATCTTCTCTGCCATCAACTTCTAAATTAGCCTTTTAGAACGAGTTCTATAGGTTTGTATTTCTATTTCTTTCTTCATTATGTGTTCATTCTTCAGCTCACTGTGATCTGCTTTTAACTCATGACTCCTTTCAAACAGCTCTTGGTAAGACCACCACTGATCTTTTTATCATTAAACTTACCAGGCATTTTCTATTTCTCCTCTTTCTCTATTAATTTTCAGTATTTAACATCATAGAAATCTTTTCTTGGAATATTCTCTTTCATTGGCCTGCAAGACACCACATTCCCTGTTTTTTTGTTTTTTTGTTTTTTTTTTCTTCTCTCTGGGCACAATCTGACTCCTCTTCTATGCAGCTATTAAAAGTTGCAGTTGATTACCCAGTGCTATCACACTTGGCAAGTTTATTCATGCCCATAGCATCGACTGCCATCTGTAATTGAATTGCAAATTTATATTCTCAGCCCAACTGCTTAGTTGATGCCTTCTTTGATGTCTAAAAGTTAACGCATATAGCATGTTTAAATCAAACTCACAATATTTCTGCCTCTCTCCTCTCTCAAGCTTGGTATCCCAATGTTCTTTGTTTCAATAAATGGTGGCATCACTCAGTTAGTTACATAAGAAAAGCCAAATTCACTCCTGAAACCTCCCCTCTCCTTACAACTAGTGCCATCACCACACAAAAGTTTCTCATATAGTTTCTAAACACTTCTAAAATTCATCCATTTTCTACCCATCCACGCCACCAATTTAGTCCAAGACCCCATCTCTTCCTCCTTGAATGATAGCAATTGTCTTTTAATTTAGTTTCCCTTCAGCTGGAGTGATCTTTTCCAAAAGCAGATTGATTCTATCACTTCCTAAATCTTTTGGTGACTTTGCTTTAAAACTAAAGACCAAAATTCTTATCATGGCGTACAAGGTTCTCCAATACTCTCTGCCTCCCTCTTTTTCAGCCTCACCTATCACGCTCTCTTCCCTCTTCCAAGCAGCCACCTTGGTCTTGTTTTTTCAGTACCTCAAAATGCTATATTCTCTTTAGTCACAGGACTTTCTCCACACCAATTCTTGGAAAAGCCTTTCCCTTCTCTGTCTAATGAACTCTTGCTCTTCTTCAGGGTCTCACTTTCTCAGGGAAGATTTTCCTGACCTCAAGTTGTGGATCCATTTTTGTTGTTGTTGTTGTTACAGGCTCCCATAAAAGAGCCTTTCTTCCGTTAATCATCCTTATCTCAGCTGTTAATTATACTCTCATTAGTGAGGTTATTTGATTAGCATACATTTCCATAAGCCTCAAAGCTGTTTTCTAGTGGGAACCATGTTTGTTTTTACTCCTGTTGCATCCTGATGCCAGCACTGGGCCTGGTGTGTTGCAGGAGATCAAAGAGTGAATGGATGAAGAGCTAGGTGCCCTGGCTTGAAGGATGCTTTATATTTCTTGTCACAGGAGTCATCAAAGATTATTTCTGGTGTATCAAAGCACCAACAGTGCCCTCCGTCCATGGGAATGAGTTATCTTCTGTGAAGAAATATTTCTAGGGTTTTGGTAAATATTTGTTGAAAGAATGGGTTCTGGGGAACCTCACAATTAGCCTTTCTCTTATTATGTAGCCAAAAAGAAACATGCAGATACGTGTACCCAGCTCCTAACCACAGGCTGGAGGCTATTCCTGTCATCATGATATATCATGGAACCCAGTACTGTTATCTAAAGGTGGATAAAACTGGGAAGAGTTGTGGCTTATAGTCTTATTTTATTATTATTATCTTTTACTCGTTATAAGAGAAAAATCTGACTTCTGCTGTTTTTGTCTTAGTTGCTTTTTGATCTCCTTCTCGCTCTTTCCCACTGCCCACATAAACAATATTGCTCCATTATATAGACTTCTTTCCTTGCTTGGTTAGGATTCTGAGTTGAGTATAAAAGGGAAGCTGTAAGTAATCAACAAAGTCATAAACTTGGGTTGAATGTTAGGATTGTATAAAAATATTTTCCTATAAAGTGCTCTGGGAATTGTTTTAGAATTTAGGGAAAACAATTCCACTCTGAGTTGGACACCATTCAAAATTAGGGCCTCCCAGAAGTCAGCCTCTATGGCATATGTCTGAAAATCTAGAAAGTGAAAGTGTTAGATTTTAGTTTTGATTTGGCAAATTTCTGTGAAGGAAGACTAAAACAGGGAGTAGTAGGTGGGGGATAGTGAACTTCCTTTCTTCAGAGGAATAGAATTAAAATGTTGGAAAAAATAACACTGGGAATGTCTAGATAGGGCAAAGTTGAGAAGTGGACTGGGTGGCAACCCAACCTCCCTACAACTTCTCCCACTGTCTCTCTTCTCTCTGGTGCTCTGGTGGTGCTGACCCTGTGGCCATGCACCCAGTCAGCTTCTCATGCCCAGTCCTTTGAGAGGCTACCTTGACCATGTGAGGCAAGCCTGTGTGTGAAGAGCCCCCTCCGTTCACCTGCTCATTCTTTCCTGTCAAAGCCCCTTCTCATCAACTTTCCAACCCATTTTCTGTTTCTGCTTTGCCTACTCTGGTGGTGCCATGGGCCATCTGCACTATAACCACTGACATGCTTGTTAAAATGCAGATTCCTTGGCCTAGCCAGAGCTCAGGATCTCTGGGAATGGGGCCTGGAATCCAGATTTTGGTAAACTTACTAAGTAAATTATGCACATTAGGGTTTGAAAACTATTCACTTGGTCCCTCTAGTTTTCAAATTCCTGGTTCCTTTGCTTGGGTACTGAGCTTACCTTTCTTTCCTGAATCAGCAATCCTATGGGCAAACTTTTAGGTAATTTTCTGGCTCGTCTTAGCCTCAGGACACCCTCCCCTTATGCACCATTTTCTCAGGCAATCAAGCAGTCCCACTCCACACTCCTGATTCCAATATCTAGGTGAGTTTGGCCTTATGGGCAGGACATGGATATCTAACTTGTTAGTTGTAAACATGAGATATTATCCTGCCCAGTGACATTTGTCTTTCTAAAAGAAGACTTTATTCTCCAAGGAAATACATATCTAGGGAATTTTGTGCACTCAAGACTAAATGTACTAAGATGAATTTCAGCAGGAAATCTTGGCGAGCACTCTTCAAATCATAGTTAGAGTCCGGCTGTACATCTTACCTAATTTTAGGGATAACTATAGTGACTGTGAAGACAATTTACCCTTTGAAATATTTGTCCAATGATCTAATGGGGTTATGGAAGCTTGCTGTTCCTTGAAATACTACCACATCAACTAGCTTCCTGGCAATATGTGTAGGGAGGTCATGCCAGCCTGGGTTGGGCATCTTTAAGAAAAGGATGGAGGTCCAGGAATATGATAAACAAAAGAGACAGAAGAAGATCTTTCTTTTTTTTTTTTTTTGAGATGGAGTCTCGCTCTGTCACCCAGGCTGGAGTGCAGTGGCCGGATCTCAGCTCACTGCAAGCTCCACCTCCCAGGTTTATGCCATTCTCCTGCCTCAGCCTCCTGAGTAGCTGGGACTACAGGCACCCGCCACCTTGCCCGGCTAGTTTTTTGTATTTTTTAGTAGAGACGGGGTTTCACTGTGTTAGCCAGCATGGTCTAGATCTCCTGACCTCATGATCCACCCATCTCGGCCTCCCAAAGTGCTGGGATTACAGGCTTGAGCCACCACGCCCGGCCGAGGATCTTTCTTAAGACCTTGGGCTTTTGGAATTGGTCATCACTGAGATTCACTTCTGGCAATGAAATTTCAGAGAAATTACTTCAACTATGCCCCATTGTTCTCAAATTAAATTAAGGACAATGATACTGATTTCATGGAGTATGAGGATTAAATGTGATAATGCACATACAGTGATTGGCACAAGATCTACAGAGTAATGCCTGTTTTTTTTTTTATAGTAATTATTATAGCATTTGAAATGGGGAGAGAGAAGGAAGCAGTTTTGTTCTTCCACTTTTCAGAGCTTCCAACTTTTTGGGAGCACACATTTCTATTTTCATTCATGTGCCCTTTTCTTCTATCAAGCAAGGACCTTGGGGGTATCTTGCGCTGTGTACCTTTTCCCACTCCATTTAGTATACAGATGAACACCCAGGCCAAAGAGCTCTGCAGCATGAGGGCAGCACACAGGAAAGGCAAGGGCTGCCTGCCCGTGGTGATCGCTGGGGATGAGCTCTGAGGTCCTGCATGCTGATGTAGAACAGCCGTAGTGCCTTCTTCTTTTCAGCCGCTACTTTTTAGTGTTGGGACCAACTTGGGCATCCTGCGGTGAAATCCATCTCAGTTTGGGAAAGTGGGTGAGAGGGTTAGGGAATAAAGGGAAAGTGTGGGTGGGTGACTACATATGATGGGTGAGGGGCTTTGGAGAGATGGGTAAGGGGAATTTGTGAGTAGGGATGGGTAGGTTCTCAATGTCTTAGGTAGCTGGGGCTGCTATAATAGAATGCCACAGACTGAGTGGCATAAAGAATAGAGATTTATTTCCTACAGTTCTGGAAGCTAGAAGTCCAAGGTCACTGTGTCAATATGGTCAGTTTCCGGTCAGGGTACTCTTCCTAGTTTGCTGATGGCCATGTTCTTACCTTGTCCTTCCTATGGCAGAGAGCAGAGAGAGATACAAGCTCTCTTGTGTCTCTTATAAAGGGCTAATCCCATCACGACGGCACCTCCCTCATGACCTAATTACCTCCCAAAGTCCTCGACTCGTCGCATTGGGTGATGGTTTCAGCATTTGAATTTGTGGGGTGGGGCGACACAAAGCTGCAGTCTATCATATAGCACATACCAAGTCTTCTATTAATTAGTACACCAGTAAAGCATCTAGAGTAGTGAGATAAAACCTAGAGATTTCAGCAGAGAGTGCGTTGGGAGGAGAGGGCTTCCAGGGATGGGAGCAGTGTTGGATGAAAGAGTAGAAAACGAACAGACACTGGAAGTAAAAAGAAGAAAGGAAGGAAGGAAGGTGGAAGAGAGAGCAAGAGAGAGAGAGAGAGAGAGATACACAAAATGTAGGAAGCCTAGTTTTGAATCTGTATGATAATCTCTGCAGCTACTAGAATATGTACAGCCAACATGCCATCAGATAGTGACTGTGACAGGGCAGCTGGCCCTTAGGGTTCATGTCATTGCTGATGTTGTTTAGTCATTTGTTTCTAATTATCAGTCTTTTCCCTTTGCAAGCTGCCTTGCTTGAGAGAGAAGCCAGGACGAAAGTATGCAACTCCTTGATGCTGAATTTGGTGCTTGTGAAATATGAGGCTCCATGGCCTCTGTCCTCTTCCTCTGTTTTCCTGAACTGGGTAGAAATAAAGAACAGTGTCTCAGATCATTGCCTGTGGGGTTCAGGGAAGCAATTTCTACAATCAGATGCTCCTTTCACCTTTGAAGATGAACGAGAACATTCCTGGTGTGTCCCCACTATACCCACTCTGCTAGGAGCCGTGACTGAAAGACTGCTCTTAGATTCTGAGCTCAGGAGCTCCATCAGAGAGTATTAGTAAAGCCAGGTGTGGTACCCAAGGCTGAGCACTTTCATTGTGCAGGCAGGCCACACATGCCTAGGAATAAGTGAAAACGACTTTGCCTCTGCACGGGAATGTCTGCACTCCGCATCCTGAGTTATTTCTTGGTTTGTAATTTCTTCAATTCGCAGTCTTCCCTCAGCTAACAAGGGAAGAGTGAGCATACCCCCTTCGTTATGAATTTGGAGTCTTTACTGCCGCAAATATTTTAAATGACATTCTACAGCTTTAACTCATCTGAGTATCTGAGGTGAGCTATGATTTTATTCCAAAGCTGTTTCTAGCTTCCCAGCAACCATTCTGGTTCTCCCAGGGCTCATCTGCCTCTCGCTGCTCTGAAAGTCTCCAGTTCTTGCCACTCTTTTATAAACAATTTAAATTGTCTCCTCCTCCTGGGGAATGGAGGGTGAATGATTTCTTTTGAGAAGATTCAGCTTTAATTGCACCTCTTATTAAACACACATAATGTTTTACATATGATTTGTGGGGAACTTGGAGGGGACTTGCAGATTCCTTAAAGCTTATCCACATACTCCCACTGAAGATGCCTCAATTTAAATAAAACATCTTTATTGCTTGTTTCTGATACTAACTGTGTTGGATAGTCTATGTTCTCAGAATTCCCTCTTTCAGTGCCTTTGCAGTCGTTGGCACTACAAGTCTGTTACCAGCTGCTTATTGTTCTTTTGATGGAGCTGCTGGGGGTGAGGTGGCACAGGGGACAAGGCAATCCAAGGTGTATGAAGCAGATTGCCAGGGCTCGCAGGGATTATCACTGATGTTTCAAAGCCTGCCACAAGTTTTCTGACATGTGTTTTCAAACACAGGGGTCTGGATCAAAGTTTGGGTGGTAGTTGTGGAGGTACATGGCTCAGATCCCTCTTTGAGGAAGAATGGCAGGGCAGTTGGCGGACAGCCTCCAGCTGCAGGGCTTCGGCATCCGCCATGGTGTTCAAACACAGAACACTTTCCCCAGAGAGCCCCAGCCAGTGGCTGAGCATGGCAGGGCATCAGGCCTGGCCATTTCTGCTAACATGCAATGTCTCTGGGCAATCTTTGCATGTGTTGGGCTGGGAGCTGCACCACAGTCTAAGGCTCTTCCTAACTACCCCATTTTTCCCGGGTGTCAGATTGGCATGGTGGTCTGAAGGCTGTCCCAGAGTACTTCTGCTGTCTTTCCCCATTGTCTTTCTCAGATGTTATTCCCCCCAACCTCCTGTCCTGTGAAAACTCTTGTGCTTATAACTCTATTGTCGTGTCTACATCCTGACACAGCTCTCTTCATAGGCAACATCACTGTCATTTCACATAATCCCACCTCCCTTCTCAGATCTCAACCTGAGAATAGTTCCCACATCTTCCCAACCCATTTCATCACAGAGGTAAGAGTTTGCTAAACATTGATTCCATCCTTCTAGCTACCCAAGTTATTAGGGTTCCTAGTACCATCCCATTTAGCATCCTATAGGATGTTTAGGACCCCTAGAGAAGAGACAGAGGCATGAGAGAGTAAAACATATACTTTATTTCTGTATAGATATTCTTTCCAGGAGCCCAGGCTTGAAAATGTGGAAACCTCAGGAATGGCCCCTCTCCACTTATACTCTTCTCCCCACAAATTAGGCCAACGGGGTCAGCTCCTGAGTTCCCTTTCCCCAGGATTCCACTCTGTCCTTATCTCTTAGTATTCTCCTGGGGCATAAGGAGGAGAAGGACTCTTGTTCTCTAGCTCCTCCCAGAAAGGCTCCCCACTCCCCTCCTCAATTAGTGTGGTCTAGAACTGTGAGTTCATGATATACATCAGGGCTCCTCCCTGAGAAAGCATGAGGAGGAAGAGGAGGAAGAGATCAGCACAATACAAATATCACAGTGACAGCAACGAGATCTCACATTTTGGAAGTCACATAACAAAGATGGTTCCTTGATATTTCATATTCTATTACTACTGGACATTACACCAAGGAAACACACTTAGATAAACACAGGGTGACGCATTTCTAGAATAAGAATGTGACCCATGCACAGTACAAATCATGGTGCTTCTCACATGTGGGAGATGATGACATTTTTGTGTTAGTGGACATTGGAGACTGGGTCAGAGGAAGGCTTGCTGGCACTCTGCAAGCGGACGCTTTGCCATATTGGAAACTGCCCAGGACCACGCAACATTCCCTTTTACTATGCACAGAGATGATGCTGTTCAACCTTATTCCTTTAGGTCCCCTGGAATGACTGACAGCTCCCTTTGTAAGTACCCCAGAGAACTCTCATTCCAGAGGCTCTCCAAAGATCCCAGTCTTTGGCTTGACTGCCCATGGTGAGGGTGGGTTTTTAGAACACTGTGGAGAATCTGTCCTCTCAGATGCCTCCACGACTGCTGGGCAGCTTGGACTCACCAGGACTGGTGAATTAGTTAGTGGTGGCCAATAAGGTGGGCTCCTCAAGAGCTGCAGGGGCTGTGTGTCCCCAGCTCAGGGCAAAGTCCAGAGCAGGCGCTCAGTTAATCCTTGTTGAGCTCAACTCCAACCTTCTCTTCCATAGATGGGATGTCCCCAACTTCTTGACACCGTCTTCTTAGGTACTTCTCATAATCACTTTAGCTCTTTACATCCTTCCAAAGTGAATAATCCATACACAGCAAGAGTCTCTTGGAAGTATGACTAATGCTTAGGGCACTAACTTTTGTTGCTGCTAAATTTTGTCTTCCATTTACATATCTGCAATGATCTGGCTTCACTTAGTTTATTTAATACTTTCTACGCTGCTTTGGAGAATGTGCTTCTCGAGGTTTTCTGGCTTATACTATTGCTTCTTCCCCCAGGCCTGCAGATGCCCTGGTAGAATTAGAGCCATCAGGGCTGGCAAAGGCTGTAAACAGTGCATTGTTCTCCCCTTAATGCTATGGATGTGGCACATGTGCACCCATTATGTAAACTACCAGGAGGACATTCATGGATGTTACATGAAGCTTCTGCTTCCAGCCATATCTGGACAAAACACAGATCTGGGAGACAGAAAAAGAAAACTGCGTGCTCATCTCATGGAAACTCTAAATCCGAATTGGGATTCAAAGCATTCAGTTCACGGCTCTTGGAAGACTGACTGTCCTTTAGGGTTGACGAGTCATTCTATCTTGTAGAGACAGGAAGCTGGCAAAGCCATGGGGCAGGGAGGAGACATTCAGAGAGTCTGAAGGGAAGATGCAAGATGCTCTCTTCCCAGAAGTGCAGCTGCAAAGTGCAGCCTTCTTGCTTGTCGCACATATGAGCACGATGCAAGTGTAAAATTAAGAATCAAGGTTAGGGCCCCCACCCTAAAATACCCAAAGGTCAAAGCAGGAAGCCCGTGTTTGTCTTCTCTGACAGTGTTCTGCAGCTGTGAAATTCAACCTGCTAAAACTGGATGGATGTAGGCTTTGGCATGAAGTCCTCTGCTCTGTCAAAAGCCAAAACTTTCCAGGAGAAGGAATGTACTCAGGATTTTAAGACAAATCAGAGAATGTCTGAGATGGATAGTTACAGATGGCCTTAGCGGTTGCTACATCTCCAGGAACTGGGTATTATTTATGAAACTCACTGCTCCTATTTTATTCTTTTTTTTTGGTAAAACAAACAAAAACCCCCCATACAACCTTGAACCATATGATGTTAAGATTCAAAGGAACAGTTAGATGATCTAACTCAGCCCCCTTGTTTATAAGCAGGAAAAGAGGGTCAGCCACACATTAAATGTAGTGCAAGTCTACCAATTCCTGGTCTGTAAGAGACATTAGCAGGTATCAGTGGACATATTCTGCTTGCTTCGGCTACTCAGGACAGTCACTGGGGACATAATGTGGAAGCTCGAGGTTCTCAATCTCATGATGTGTAAATGCACTGAAATACTGAGATGCCAAAAAGGGGAATACATATGTTTCTTTTCACAGATGCTTAGAAGACAGGGCTAAATTTTTCATTTAGATGTTATGTGGCGCCTTCTTTTGTTCATCCTGTCAAGTGTAGGCTGGGGTGATGGGAGCCTCCAGCTGCAGGAGGCTAATGTGAAATAACTTTATTGAAGTAACATGGGGCTCCAGGAAAATGAATCTTCCGGGTCTGCAGCTGTGCTGCAGAATTCATCCTGAAATGAACACTCGCATGCAGCCAAAGTCACTTCCAGAATCATGGAATGAATGGGCTTTTGGGAAAAGCTGGTCCAACCTTTTATTTTACAGGCTTAGCAGAGTTCAATGACTTGGTTTGAGTCACACAGCATGAGGGTGGCAAAGATAGGGAAGAATTGAGATTTTTTTGACTTGAGGCTGAAATGTTTTCGCTAAGCCATCTGACCCTTTTTGCAAGCCCCAATGTGAGGGTGTTTCTGATGGTTCCAGATGAAGGGCATTTCCATGCATGAAGGGAGGCAGGACAAAGGCAGTGGGGGCTGCACCTGCCAAAGGCCCTGTGGCCTAGGAGACCACATTGGAGGAGAAGCTGAAGCTCTCTGTCATGGTTTTGGAGTCGCTTCGTGAAGAGCAGTTGGAGGTCAGGTCCAGGGATGAAGGTGTGGCCTTGGGGCCGTCCTCTGGCTCCTCCTCATGGGCCCCCACCACTGTGGAGATGGTGGTCTCCAGGCGGCTGACTTTGTAAACACTGCCCTGGGTCTGGAGATAGCGGGTGGATTTCATTTCCAGCCCCTCATAGTCGCCGGCGCTGATGAAGGGGCAGCACCGGAAGGCATGCTTGAAGCCCAGACGGAACCTGGAGAGTGAGCAGATGAAGAGGTGACCCTTTGGGATGGCCTGCTCAGAGGGCTGCCCACCGTTGCATCAGCTTGTTAACACATGGACATACCCAAGCGTGATTCTGTTATTGTTTTTAAAATTAACTCACAGCTGGAGATGCTGAGGCCAAAAAGGCTTAACGGTCAGTCAACAAGGTCAAATCCAAGACTAGAAAAAAATCCGTCACTGGAAAAATCTTTATGTGAAATATGTCTTTACTGGGGGTGGCCCTGAACCATGCTGTCTCCCCTCACATGGAGTCAGCAGATTTTGGGTCAATTCTACATCAACAAAACGCATTCACTAAGTGTTTACTATGTGCACAGCACTGTGCTAGTTACTGGGTGGTAAAAACACATATCAAGATTCAGTCCTTCCCCTCGAGTAGCCCATCGACTGAAGGAGGACTCTCTGCCAATCATGTTCCTTCAGTGTGCCTCAGTTTCTCCGGTTGTTAAATAGGAAGAATTAACCTTTACTTAAAGGTATGCTGCTAGATTTAACCTAAAAAAAAGTGCAGGCGAGTCATGAAACTCTTAGAAATAAGGGTGAATCTGTGAGTTAGACTAACAGAGACCCTTTGGACAAATTGAAGAGAAGGTCTTTCCCCAAATTCCTAGTACCTGAGTGTCTAATTCACAGAAGGCACCTTACAGGCTGAGGACTGATGGATATAAAGATGGTAACAAGCATTTTATTCTTCTCCTTCCTCTCCCTCCTCCTTCCCCACTCAGAGGCTGGTGGTTCTCTGGATGACAGACTGTGCTGCAGCCATTGTGTGTCCCAGACTGCTTTTGGGAGCCCTCTGCACCCCATGGTGAATTCCCTACCGCTGACCAGCATTCCTGATGGGCTCTGCCTTCTGTTACTTCTCTGACGTTGGCTTCTGCTGCAGGATGGCTCTCCCCAACCTGTTTGACTAAGTGAGGGCAGGAATCAGGCCTCTGGGGTCACAACTCCTTTTTGCCTTACCTTGTCCTGCTGGAACTGCTGGAAGAAAGTGGGTAAAGCTGCTCAGATCATAAGATGGAATGGGAAGAAGACAGTGAGAGATGAGAGAAGGCAAATGTGCTCTGTGCGGGGATGGAATTCTCTTTCTGCATGCATAGCCCACTGTGTACTGGATCCACAGAGCAGAGTGAACAAACTCACACGCCACGGCCTGGAGCCTGGATCCAGCTTGCAGACCTGCCTTACAATGCATTAACCACAGAAGTTTTTAATTCCCCCACTAGTTGCCAGTATTTATAAATCAGAAGAGTTTGGACAATAATATGGATTTCTGGTTCCCCTTGGAAAAGAAAAAAAGAAAATCAGTCCACTCTGGGCTCCCATTCCTGGATGGTAATAATCAGCCAGGCTGAGTTGTGTGATGACAAGTTAGCTGCAGTCCCCGCTTGTCCCTCTTGTCTCACAGCTGGGTTTACTCATTTAGGATGAGGTAGATGGTCTTGTGGCCCCTGGAGAGCTCATGGGGTTGGGATCCTCACCTGTCATTGAGGCAGCAGTAGATGATGGGGTTGTACATAGTGGAGCTCATGGCCAACCACATGATGGCCAGGTAGACCTGCTGGATAAACTTCTTCAGGTAGAGATCCGGGTTGATGTAGGGCAGGAGGAAGAAGATGTGGAAGGGCAGCCAGCAGATGGCGAAGGTGCACACCACGACGATCATCATTTTGACCACCTGGCAAGAGGGTGAGACAGGTGAGACCACCAGCACATCCCCCTCTCTATGGCTGCTTCCTTTTTCCTCCCATTCCCTCACTGTGCACAGTATGGGATAAAGCGGAAAGTATTTAAAAGAAGCCCCTTCAGGGAGGAGAAAGGATCCTTACTACGTGGTGCTACAGGACTTTGGTCATGTCAGCTGTTCTCAAAGTGTGGTCCCAGAACCGGCATCATCACCATCCCCTGGGAACTTGTTAGAAATGCAAATACTTGGACCCTATTTCAGACTTACTGAATCAGAAACTCTGGGGATAGGAGCCCAAATTCTGAGTGTGACAAACCTTTCAGATGCTTCTGATGCATGCTCACCTTTGGGGACTACTGTGTTATATTATTCTTCATGACTGGAGGAGCCCAGGGAGACAAATTAATGAGCAAACGTGAAAGGTTGTTCAGGAGGGAAAGGCCTGGGGCAGCAGGCTGGGTGGGTGGGCACAGCAGAAAGGGTGGGACAAGGGGAGACATAGTGAGCTAGGGCAAGCTGCTTGGTTTGGAGACTGAGGGGGAGGGAAGGAGAAGGGAAAAGATTTGACTAGCTGCAGTCAGGGAGTGCCAGCTGTTTAAGAGCGATTTAAAAAAAGGTTTTGTGAATACTGGATACTATGATCTGAATGTTTGTGTTGCTTCAAATTTATATGTTGAAATCCTAACCCCTAAGGTGATGGCATTAGCAGGTGGCCTTTGGGAACCAATTAGGTTTTCAAGTCAGAGCCATCATCAATTAAATTAGTGCCCTTATAAAATAGGACCAAGAAAGACCCCTCTCCCCTTCCACCATCTGAGGACATAGAAAGTGCCATCCATGAACCAGAAAGCAGGTCCTCCTGAAATACCAAATCTGTCTGTGCTTTGATCTTGGGCCTTCCAGCCACTAGAGCTGTGAGAAATCAATTTCTATTGTTTATAAGCTCCCAGTCAAAGGCATTTTGTTATAGCAGCCCAAATGGACTAAGATACCAGGTGATATAACCCCTTCCCAAGACATCTTTAGCAAAGAACTCTACAGCATTCATATAATGCTATGCAGAGAAATACCAACAGAGAATACTATGCAAAGAAGTACCAAAGAATAAAAAAAGGAATGAGAAAGCTCTTTATATACTGATTTTCAAAGATCTTGTCAATTTTAAGTAAAACAAGTGAGAACAGCGTGTATTTACTATTTATGTAAAAAAGAAGAGAAAATAATATATATTTACTTGCTTATAAATGCCAATATCTAGAAGGGTGAAGAAACAAATAACAATAGTTACCATTGTATGCATATCTGTGTGTGTCCATGTGTGCATGTATGTGCAAGCTTGGGACCTGGGTAGATGGCAGATCTAGAAGGGAGAGAGGCTTCCCATGATAAGAATTAATTTTTTTTTTTTGAGATGGAGTCCCGCTCTGTCGCCCAGGCTGGAGTGCAGTGGCCGGATCTCAGCTCACTGCAAGCTCCACCTCCCGGGTTCCCGCCATTCTCCTGCCTCAGCCTCCCGAGTAGCTGGGACTACAGTTACCCGCCACCTCGCCCGGCTAGTTTTTTTGTATTTTTTTGGAGAGAGAAGGTTTCACCATGTTAGCCAAGATGGTCTCGATCTCCTGACCTCGTGATCCGCCCGTCTCAGCCTCCCAAAGTGCTGGGATTACAGGCTTGAGCCACCACGCCCGGCCAAGAATTAAGTTTTTTTAAATATTTCATTTTGAACTAATTGAAGGCCCTCAAGAAGTTGCAAAAGTAGTGCAAAGCAATTCCGGGTACTCTTCAACTAGCCTCCTGCAATGATATCATGTTACATAACCATCCCACATTATCAAAAACAGGACACTGACCATTCATCAAACTACTGACTATATTTGGGTTTTGCCAGTTTTTACATGCACTCTTTTTTTGGTGTATAGATTTATGAAATTTCATCAGAGGTATAGATGAGAACACAAGCACAGTCAGGATACAGAGCTGCTCCATCACTGCAGAGAAACTCACTCATGCTCTTGCTTTGTAGGCCACTCCTCCCAAGCCCCCCCAAACACTGACTCCTGGCAACCCCTGATCCATTCTTCATCACTATAATTTTGTTCCTTTGAATGCTTTTTGATGTTTGTGTGAACCACGTGAACGTATTATCTTGTCAAACTTTAAATAAATAATAAAAAGAGGACCAAATCACTCTTCGCTGATTTTTTATTTAAGTGTGTGTGTTTTAATGGATCAACAGGTTGCAATTACTCTTAAAGAGCAAGCGAGGTGGCTCATGCCTGTCCAGCCAGATCTGGGTTCCAAAGACACTGAAGAAAGATTCCTCTCCTCTCTGTTGTTCCCCAGACCTAGGGATATCTTGTGCTTGCTGCTTCTGGGGCTCACAAGTGTACCGTCCCTTCTCGACAGCCTGTTGTCTGTGCCAGGGTGGGTTGGTTCTGCCTGCCCCCTGCTCACCTTGCGCTTGGCAGAGACTTGCTCATGGTAGCGGTCAGAGGAGTCCCCGGGGATCTCACTGGCCCATAGTGTTATTCCCACTACGGTGTATGCATAGCCAATCACCAGCAGGGGGAGGAAGTAGATCAGCACAGTTACACAGATGTGGTACCTACAGCAAGGTAAACAAGAAAGGTCAGTATAAGATACTTATTGTTTTAGTTTTTTTTTTTTGTTTGTTTGTTATTGTTATTGCAGGGGCAGTCAAGTCTTGGCAGCTACCTTTCTCAGCATTTGCCATTAATAAACTCGGGCTGTAAAGCACACTCCAGGGAGACTTGTCACCTGCATAGGGTGGATAGGTGATACTAATGAATACACTACAGAAAACAAATCTTTTCAATTTATATTTTTCTTGTGAATTTTTTCCGTAATGAATACTCCTGTTCAGATTGAAAAAAAAAGAAAAGAAAACATTGATGACAGGGCACTGAATCTGTTGTATATCCATGACAATTTCAGTTGATGATCAGTTCAATATCATTTGCCCCCCCTCCCCCACAAAAAATGCAAACTCAGGCTACATTAATAGAACTACAGTCTCTAAATGAAGGAGGTAATTATACCACTCAATTCATGCCTGCCAGACTACACTTATGCTCAATTTAGTACAGGGTTGTACACTAACTAGTACATTCAGTTGAGAACTACCATGATGGCTGATAAGGTCCAGTTCATGCTATGTGATAAGTGGATTTATCCGTATCAGAATAATTAGCTTGAATGAGAGAGATAAGACTAATCCTAGAACTAGGATTAGTGGGTGGGTGAAAGCCACATAGCATAAGCCATTTCTAAGTTTGGGCTTTAAGAATATATCTTCAGATAGAAGCTGCGTAGGTCCCTGAATTACCCCTCGGAGGACAGATGCCAACTGACTCACAGTTGACTGGGACATGAGCAAGAAATAAACCTTTGTGGTGTTCAGCCTCTGAGATGTTGACGTTTGTTACAGCAGCACAATTTATCCTTTTCTGTTAAAGGGAAGGCTTCTTTTAAGTAGAAGACTTAAATAAAGTTTTTGAATTTTGGGAAAATGTATTTTTTTCTCGGGGGTTGGGGGTCCTTGGTTTGTCTGGTTAGTTACAGCCCTTTTCTTAGATGTGAGTGTAACGGAGATACTCAGAATTCCTAATAATAATAATAATACTAGGAAGAACAGCTAATATTTGGGGGCACTTTACTCTAGGTCAAATAACAATGCTAATGATAGTATTAATAGCAGAAATGGTAGTTAAATTCGAGTGTTGATGAAAAGCACAAAGCCAAGCATGTTACTAGCATTATCTTATTTAATCCTTAAGCAAATGATTGGGTAGGTACTGTTAATCCCATTTTTTAGATGAGGAAACCAAATTTAGAATTTAATTAATTTTCCCAAATTCACAGCTGGTAAAAGGAGGAGCTGAGATTAGAATTCAGGTCTGTGATGTCAGAAAACCAGCTTCTTGTCAATGGAGAAAAGTCACCCAATGATTTTTTTCTTCCACTCTGTTTACCATTCATGCTTATTTTATGCAATGATTTTCTTCCAATGAGGAACACCCACTTATTCACTCAATTTCTCCTTTGTAGATACTCTGTTTGCTTTTTTGTAAAGCCCCATAGTTTTTGCTACTTATTCAGTCCCTCTGCATATCAAATTTGCACTTGAAGATACTTGAAGAGTGCTTAAGTGACAAATCACAGATTGCACCAAGCAAGGTATGAGTGCATGTGTTCTGTGCAGACAGGCTGCTCCAGTCTCACCTGGCTTTCAAAGCCCTCTGAATTGTTACCTCCTGTGGGAGCCTCAGGGCTCTCCAGCCGCCAGGGCAGGGATTACATATTGTGTTTCCTAGCTGATCTCAGTCCCTCCTGGTTGCTGTAATGGCATTGCTTGGAAGCAAAATGTTTGGAGACTACAGGGGCAGGGAGAACCTGAAAACCTCCAAATTGCACTGACGTCTACCTGAAAGAACAGCCCTGCCTCATGCAGACTAATCGTTTGTGACCAAAACATGTCAGCTGAGCTTTGCCGAGACATTGCTGCAGGGCACTGAGCGAGATTGGGTCGGAGTGTGATGGGAGGGACACTATGGTCAACTCGCTGATGCTCCTTACCCTGGACCAGTGGCCCTCAAACTCGAGTGGGCTTCAGAATCACTTGGACGGCTTCTACCATCCCACAGGGCTGGGTCCCATCCACAGTTTCTGCCTCAGCAGGGCTGGGGTGGGCCTGAGAATGTGCATTTCTAACAAGTTCTCAAAAGATGCTGATGTTGCTGTTTGTGATTCAGACTTTGAGAAACATTGTCTTAGGCCAATGGTTCTCAACCCCAAATGCACAAGAGAATCACCAGGGAAACTTTTAAAATGATCAGTGCCCAAAGGTATTATTCAATTGGCTTGCGGGTGGGAGCAGGAAATTACATTTTAGAAACTGCCCCCAAGTTATTCTAATAGACAGCTAGCACCGAGAACTCTTTCAGACCCTAGGTATGCAAGCCTATTGGGACTCCATTGTTGTCCGTGATTTAATGACTTTATTAAAGTGTGTATTAACTGTGTTTTCTGGTTCTGTATCTGAGGCTTTGGCATCTGGGTCCCTGCAGCTCAGGGAGGGACTGACTCTTTCAGGCAGAGCTAATTCTTTGAGAAAACAAACAACTTTCACTTGGATGCCTTTCATATGCAAACTAACTGAAACACAGCCCATACTTGTCCACTTGCTTGCTTTCTTGGGCTCTTACAAGGTAGGACACTATTTTCCTGCCCTAATCACCCAAAGGCAGGCGACGGACAACTAGGGGCAGCTCCTACACCCCGGAGCCTGCTGAAGTCATTCAAACCAGCCAATCTTAAACGTGTTTACCTGGCCTTGCCTGCTCCTTCCTGAGAAAACCCCAATAAAGGCTTTCCTGTGTGGCTTGGCTTGGTGTGGGGCCATGCTCCTTTAGCTTGGGAACTGTGAGTAATAAAGTGTCTTTCAGTGGCAACCATGTCCTGATCTGTTGGCTGCACCGTAGCTGAATACAAGATACAATCTGCTCTTTCCCTTTGTGAAATCACAGATCAGATCATTATGAACATGCAAAGATAAATACATAAACATAATTTATCAGTCTTTTAAAATTCCTTCCCTTTTTAAAGAAGCAACAGTAATTGTAATTTTTTGAAAACAACAAAAAATATGGGCTTAATTTCAGCTAAAAGGTGTTACAGTCAGGAGCATTGGTTTTTCCATGTTCCAACAGGGATAATTAAATACAGCATAGAAATAGGATCCAGCAATTCTATTTTTAGGTATAGACACCAAAAATTGAACGCCAGGACTCAAACAGACATTATTTTTATTTTTTATTTTTTATTTATTTATTTATTTTTTGAGACGGAGTCTCGCTCTGTCGCCCAGGCTGGAGTGCAGTGGCCGGATTTCAGCTCACTGCAAGCTCCGCCTCCCGGGTTTACGCCATTCTCCTGCCTCAGCCTCCCGAGTAGCTGGGACTACAGGCGCCTGCCACCTCGCCCGGCTAGTTTTTTTTTGTATTTTTTAGTAGAGACAGGGTTTCACTGTGTTAGCTTGAATCTGCACACAACACCATTCACTACAGCTAAAAGGTGGAAGCAACCCAAATGCCCACCAATAGATGAATGGACAAACAAAACGTGGCTTCTACATGCAATGGAATATCACTCAACCTTAAAAAAGAAGGACGTGATGACATGTGTGACAACATGGATGAAGCCTGCAAACATTCTGCTAACTGAATAAGCCAGACACAAAAGGAAAAGCATTGTCAGGTTCCATTTATATGATCTATACAGCATAGGCAAACTCATGGAGACAGAAAGTAGATGAGAGGTTTACCAGCATTTGGAGGGAGGAGATGGGAGCCATTGTCTAATGGGTACAGAATCTGTTTGAGACAAAGATGTGGATGATTTTGTTTAGGGGTGGGTGGCTAGAAAATTTCAGCTGTTACAGAAAGGTTGAAATAAAGAAGTAGCTCTGGAAATGGATAGTAGTGATGGTTGTATAACCTTGTGAATTTACTTAATGTCACTGAATTGTACACTATAAAATGACAAATTTTGTTATGCACATTTTATCACAATAAAATTTAGTAACAAATTATGTAAGAAAAATTGAGCTAAGCTGGCATTCTAGGTTTCCAGATTCACAGTCTTTTGCTCCCCCCAGGCACTTGACAACTACACCCTCCCCGTGCCACATCCTCACTGAAAAATAAAAGGCAGATTTGATTCTTGGATGAAATAAAAGGTTAAACACATCCTTCTAAATATTGCTCAGATAAACCCCATTTACATAGAAATTACAAATGCTCAATCCAAACAGTGTCCAACTTATCAAAAATTATAAATGAATGTAGGTCAAATCAATGAAATTCCATTATTAGAAAATATAAAATTCAATACTTTTTTTTACCTTGATGTCTTTTTAGAAAAGTATATATATATATATTTTTATCATATCTTGTGATTAACTGGAGATACGTCTATTTATATGTGTATATTTGTCAAAATCATTATTTTAGAGAGCTGATCAATAAGCCAGCACAATCTTATTTTGTTTGGCTCCATGCTTGTTTTGGCTTTCATTCTACTATTTTCTAGATTTCTGCCAGTTAGGATTTTATCAGCTCTCAGAATTAATAGCTGCCTTGGGAGAAGAGATCTGGGGTTAAGGCTACACTATAAGTGAGCATAACAGCAACAGCAAGAGGCAGCAACAGAAGAGACTGGCTGGCCTCCACGTGGTGAGATATGTGCTGGGTTGTCATAGACATGAGAGAACCCAGCACAATTTGATCATTAAATCCTGCTGATGGACTCACCGGAACTTTCAGAAGGAAGGCTCAAGCAACAACTTCATGCCTTTGTTCATCCCTGTAAGCAGTGAATGAGGCTTGACACATTTTACAGGATAAGCTTGCTGAATGCAGACCATGTAGCCTCAAATCCTGCAGATTCCCTTGTCCTTAATGCCATAATATATTGGTGCTCACTAATCTAGGTTTCCTTATGTCCCACTAGCTGGGATCATTGTCAAAAGCAAGAATAGTTTCAGTTTCTGAAATAATCCTCAGGATTTGAAATCAAGGTTGATAGGTTTATTAAATAATAACTAGGTGTCGTCATAGTGTACTTGGTGGAGACTCTGGATGCCTTAAGGTAGGGGAAGAAGGCGGCCAAGAGGGCACAGCTCTGGGTTCTCCGTCTTTATTCTAACGAGGTAGCTCTGCTTTGCTGGGTTTATATATTGACTTTCTGTGGATGATATTGTTCAGGGGTGGGTGGGTAGAAAATTTCAGCTGTTACAAAGAGGCCAAAGAGCACTGAGAGAATCCCAACCCCGATCCAATGCATTATCATTCTTTGCAATATCCATACCACTTAATCATCCAGAATCTTCTTGAATACCCCTTGTGACATGCTGCTCACTACTTGTAAAGCTGAGCTACATCAGTGACCCTTGGAAGCTTATTAGAGATTCAGACTCTCAGGCTCCACCCTGAGGGACAAAATCAGAATATGCATTTTAACAAGACTACCCAGTAATTTCTGTGCATGTTCAATTGGAAGCACACAGCTCTTGGTCTTGGTTACACATTGGAATTGCCTGGGGAGCCTTTAAAAATTCCAATGTGTAGATCCCACTCTAGAGCTTCTGATTTAATTGGCCTGCAGTGCAGCTTTGGGCTCCAGAGATCTAGATGCTCCCTAGGTGATACCCCTGTGCAGCTGGGGCTGAGAATCACTGGCATTGAGACTTCTGATGCTGGTAGTTGCGACTGATGCAGTTCCTCCTTAAACCCAGTGAATAACCTGTGGTCACGTAGCTTTCGCACTTTATCCTACGTCACAAGCAAACCTGAATCTGCAAACCTTCTGGGATGGTCCTGAAAATGCAAGGTGACCATGAACCTGCGGTTCCCCAGAGCCCCCTTTGCAATGAGGGCTTTTGAGGCCATCTCTCATTTGACACTAGCTGAGCAGCCTCGTTCCTCCTGCTCTTTCTCAAACATCCCTCAGGCTCTCTCTCCTTCTCACACCATGGTGCTAGATTCTTGACTTTTTACTTCCTGAAAAAATATTGCAGGTCAATGTGGCTTCTCGACAGTAAAAGAAAGCAATACTCATGTATTTCTTGGTTGACTCACATCTGGATGTTACAGCCAAATTCCAAAGATCTTTGAAAGTTCTCTTGGAGGCAGGCAAAAATTGCAACTGGTTAATCGATAAATTCAGCAAAGATTTATTCAGCACCTATTCTATATCTAGTCCTGTGCTAGGGGCTGCGGCCACTGAGGAGAGTTCCAGTTGTTTTCTTCTTCTGGAGCTCACAGTCTGCAGGGGAGTAGTGCCAAAGAGTGTGCCACGGGAAGTGGCTGACAGTGGTTACCTCTTCAAGGGGAGTGGAGACATTGAGGAAGGGCATGAGTGAGCCTTTTTCAAATATAGATACAATGTAAAAATTAAAAATAAACCTAAATACAATGGTCCAGTGTTTTGTGCATGTGCGTAAGTGTATAATGCGTTGGTGAGATATTCAGCCAAGCTGGTCAGGGAAGCTTCCTGGAGGAGGAATTGCATGGCTAAGCCCTGATATACAAGTAGGAGGTAGGTAGGTGAGGTGGGCACTATCGGGAGGGGAGGGAGCAAGTGCAAAGGCATGGGGAAGGAGCCTGGCATGAGGCGGGTACTAAGATGCCACTTGAACTGAACAGCACATGGCTGTGTGAGGAAGTGCCAGAAGACTTAGCTAGAAAGGAAGATGAAGCAAATCACAAAGGGCCTTTTATGACAGGCTGGAGAGTTGTGATTTATTCTGAAGTTGGTGGAAAACCATGAAGTGGTTTTAAACAGAGAAGGAACACGGTCAGATGCTTCTGCTCTGGCAGTATTGGAGCAAGTGGATGGAGGTGGGAAAGCCCGGAGGCAGTGAGCCTTTGGGGTGCTCTGTGGACCTGGCAGGAAGTGGCGCTGGCCTAAGTGAGGGCTGTGGCAGGACAGATGGATGATAGGAGGGGAGAGATTCAGGAAGCACTGTGGCTTGCAGGAAGAGCTAGTGGACTTGGCTGTGGATGGCAGAATTTACCTGAATTTCTGGTCTGGGTGAATTGGGGAGTGAAGGTGACTGTCACTAGTGTGGAGACCCAGGGAAGAGGAACAGGCTTGTCGGGGGGAGTTGGTAGATTGTCTTTTGGACATGTTGACCTTGAGGGCCAGCAGTTACATGTCTGGATCTGGATTTGGGCTGGTATTAGATTGGGGAGTCCTCATGTGTCCAAAAACCATAAGAAGACAAGGGGATGCAAGATGGCTATGAGAAGAAAGGAGGTTCACATCTGGGGGGTGGGGGCAACACCAGGGGAGAGGCTGGAGGGGAGAGGGAGGAGCAGGGGGAGAGAGACTCCAGGGGCAGGTAGAGCCTGCCTTCGTGAGGGTGGGAACTTGATCTCTGTTTTTGGACATCAGAGACCCAGGGCAAATTCAATTTTAGTGGCATCGTCAGAGAAAGTGATGATGGACCAGGTGAGCCAAGTGGGAAGTGAGGAAGTGGAGGCAGTGGGTGTAGACTCCATTCTTAATACACTTGGCCATGAAAAGGAGGGGAGAGAGCAGTCGTTAAATGGGGCCAAGGGCAAAAGGAAGCTGTCTGTGTGTCTGGTTGAAAGGATAGGGGATATGAAGCCCTCTGTACTTCTCTGACACATCACCCAGTCTACCCTGGGTTATAGCGACATGAGTACATGTCCCATCTTTCTGCTCTTCAGAGACAGGCCAGGACAAGGCCTCCATCAACTGCATCCAGACACAAGCCCTGAGCAGGAATGTCCCAGAGTCACCCTGTCTCGCAATGGGGTGAGCCATCAAGGCAGATGCTCAAGCGCACATATTTAATTCATGGAAGAACTGGCGTCACAGGATCCCCATGCTGAAACACAGCTGCCTCCGGGTGGAGTCAATTCCCCTGGGGCAGCTCCTCAGTGGGAAGGCCACACTGACACCTACCCATGAACAAGACAGGGAACGAAGCAAATTCTTACTGCAGTCTCTGCTCAAATTGCACAAGTCAGAATTTCGTTTTGTTGTTCTCCAGGTTACTTTTTATATACGACTATTTCATCTGCTTGATTAGATTAAATGTTCCTTATAGGCAGAGCCCATGTGGTGCTCCTCTATTTTCATCACAAAATCAGCACCAAGGAAATACTTCATAGAAAAATATCATCTCGGGTTTCAAAAAACATTAAAATTCTCACCATACTTGTCCCCCTCATCCAGCAAGAAGCCCTCTTGACAGCATCCTTCACAGAAATTCGCCCAGCATCTGCTTGAATGAGAGTGCCTGAGCTTTGCTTACCTATTTCTTCTTTAATAGATAGGTTCCTCACTACTAGTACTATATACTCATTGTCGATTTGAAAATACAGACAGGCATTGAAAAAAACTTCAAAGGTTTTTCTAATCATGTCACCTAGAAATAAATTCTGAGAAAATGGATTGATACCTTCCTACATCTTCCTGATATCTTCCTACACACACTCATATTTGTACACACATAAGCACACTGTTAGATTACGCTATGTCACAATCATCTTTTTATGTCAATAAATATTTCTATAACAAAATTTTTAATAGCTATGATAATGTTCTATTGCATGGAGGTACCATAGTTATTTAGCTAGTCTTCTATTTCTTCTATTTGGTACATTTGCATTATTTACAATATTCTAATACTTAAGTGATACTTTAATTAATATATTCAAATATGTGTTGTTGCTCCCATTTTTATTTCCCAAGATTAAAGTCACCAGAACTAAGTTAAAGGGTTTTTAAAAGGTTTGATATATATGGTCAATTTCCAGAAAATATGTGCCAATCTGTACCAGTTTATGAGATTACCCTTTCATTTGCACAGCTGCACTGGGCATTATCAAGTATCATAGTGTTTGCCAACATGATAGGTCACACATAGTCCTCTAATTATAATTCTTAACTCATTGTAAATTAAAATTTTATAATTGTATTAGTCTGTTTTCATGCTGCAGATAAAGACATACCTGAGATTGGGCCATTTCTGAAAGAAAGAGTTTTGTTAGACTTACAGTTCCATGTGGCTGGGGAGGCATCAAAATCACGGCGGCAGGTGAAAGGCACGTCTCACACGGTGGCAGAAAAGAGACAAACTTGTGCAGGGAAACTCCTCTTTTTAAAACAATCAGATCTCGTGAGACTTATTCACTATCACAAGAACAGCATGGGAAAGACCTGCTCCCATGATTCAATTACCTCCCACTGGGTCCTTTTCACAACACATGGGAATTCAAGATGAGATTTAAGTGGGGACACAGCCAAACCATGTCAATACGCTTTTTTCATCATTTTCATTTCTTTTTTTGTGAACTGACTGCTTGTATAATTTACCCAATTGTATATTAGGGTGTTCATACTATCTTTCCTAATTTGGAAAGAACTCTTTATAGCATCTATCATATTATACTTAGAAGGATCTTCTCCATTCCAAAATCACGAAAACATTTACTGATATTTATTTATTTATTTTCATTATAACTATTCAGCCCATGAAGGATTTATTTTGTGGTGAGTATTATGAGAAGAAACTCCAAATATTTTTTTCTCCAACATCGTTTACACTTTTCCCAGGACCACTTATTGGATACTCTATCCTTTTCCTGATGATTTGAATTTGCACTTGGACCACATACCATTCACTGTATTCTTGGCCCTGTTTCTGGGTTTTTGTTCTGTTTCCTTCATCTATCCCTCCTTACTGGTGTCAGCTCTGCACCATCTCAATTTTTATGACTTTGTAATACATCCTTTATCTATGGCAGTACAAATCTCCTCTTATTTCTGGGATAGAAACCGACCTGGATTACCCTGGTCTGAACTCAGATCACATAGGACTTGAATCGTTGAACAAATGAACCCTTAATAGTGGCTGCACCATTAGAATGTCCTGAATTTTACTTAGCTTTTAAAATAAAATAGCTTCAGGCCTGCACGTTTCTTATGAAGAAGGTTAGAGAATGGTCTCAGTTATTCACAGCCAGGTTGTCAGCTTCTCAGAAGGGATCAGGTTGTAAATCCACTGGCCCCTCCCAGCATGACATGCATGATGAAGTGTAGTGGTGAATGCTGTTGGTCTGCCTTGGACCTCATGGCCCCATTACAGATTCTTTCTTGGGCAGGAGTCTTAGGAAAAAAAAAAAAAAAAGGTTCTGAAAAGGATGTGTTGCCGAGAATGGCTCAAGAGTCTGGGAATGCTCTAACGAGAGGTATTGAAACACAGACTCATGCAGGAAGAAGCTGAGCTCCCTCACCCACACTCCTCCTCACTCCAGTCTGCTTAGGGAGAGGAGGGAGGGCAGTAATGGTGTTTGAGGAGGCAAGTGGCTGATAGTCCTGCCTGAAATTTCAGCTGGGTGGATATGTTAAGAAATACAAACAAAACTTGAATTCTAAAGCTTCTGCAGGCTTTGAATTGCTGAGAGAGAACAAGTTAGATGGTCTTCGGGTTGGCTGGGGACCTTATTGTATTTTGGGATAGGAAAAAATAGGCCAGAAGCCTAATTTAGGGGGAGTGAAAATGCTAAATTGATCTCTGTGGGAAAAAATATCAAGAGTACAAGTAACAAGAAAAAGGGAGAAAGATTCCATATTAAGCATGACAGAAAGAGGGGCGAGAAAGAGCATGGGTGCACCTGAGCCCCATAGTTGGAAGAGGGACTTGCAAAAGGACACAGCCAGCAAGACATTTCCTGCAGGGATGGCTGCTCAGTGCATCGCAAGAACAGTGGTATCTGAATGCGGACTCAAGAAAACACAATTTTGTACTAGGCTGTAATTTCCCGATTCCACTCCTCAAATCTTTAGTAAAATATGCCTCATCCAAAAATTCCATAATAGTGGGACTTTGAGAAAATAAAGGAGAGTGACTGTTTCCCAGAGTGGAGTCAAGTGGGCAGGCCAGAGCTGGTGGCAACCACAAAGCTCCTAGTGGTAAGTTAAGGTTCTTACTTAGGGTGGGGAAGGGGATGTGGTGGAGAGGGAGACCCTGCCTCAGGCAGCAGGGAGACAGAAAGGGACCTCCTGAATCTGTGTTATGCTCCCTGGTCAGCCTTCCCAGCCTGGCAAGATGGTATCAGTCATCTGAAGATTCCTGGAATCTCTTGAGTATATACTGCAAGTCCCCCAGCCCCAGATACAGAAATGTGAGGCAGGTAACTGCCACCAGGTGGCGCCAATCTGCAGCCGGCACCTGGACCAACCAGTATTCATTTAGGTGACCGGCATTTCAGTAACCTAGCAAAGGTGAGCGGCATTTCAGTAACTTAGCAAGAAAGCAGCATGCATTTTATAAGGTCGAAGTCATTACACGCCACACAGTGCCCACCTCCCAACCCCTATATTCCTTACCATGTCATGGTGCAGTTTTCCAGTATGTGGGGTATTTTGTTTTAAACCACTGTAGCATGAGTTTTGCAAATTCCCTTGGAATATTGCAACCCTATTGAGGACAAGACTGCATTTTATATACGACATTTGCTCTGAGTATCAGTAGGTACTGATACATGTTTTGCTGATATAATCCACCCGCTTTCAAACCCTTTTAACTCTATCGTGTTGTGCTCTGCTTAAGGTTGAGTTAGCTGACTGTCTCATCGCTGCAGTGGAGGGCTTTTTGCTGGGTGGGTAGGCAGGGACAGATCTGGGATGAACTTCTCTCGCTGCAGCAGCTGAAATGAACACTGAGCTGGGGGTGGGGGTTGTGGGAGACAGATTGGATACACGCAGCACAAGTGAAGCTTGTGTTTTATCATTCTGTCAAGCACTCCAAATAAGCTTATTTTTGGTGGGACATTGTTTAGAAACTGCTTCAATTGGTGCCAACGGATATGAGTAAACATTTCTTGATATAGGTAAGTTACACCATAAATGTGCGTGTTGGTTGGTATTTTACACTTCCTCTCATCTCTCTGGAGTTTGAAAAAGCACTTAAAATAATCAAAACACTTTAGTCCCAATAGCCTGTGACTAATAGCCATCCATGTCTCTAAGTCTGGACTAAGCGTCCAGACTCATAGGCCTCATGCTAAGTGCCCGTTCTCTTTGCTGTGCCCTGAAAATACGTACTCTTCACAAGACAAATCTTAATACAGCCACTACTAACAATTGGCCAGGAACCTTTTCTTCTGAGGATATTATCAAGTGCAATACAATGTAAATAGCTATCGACTTGTAAAAGATGTAGAAATTTCATATTTTCTACCTGCAGTAGTTTCATTGTAAAGGTGTTTCTGGAGAGTGGATTCCACTTCATCTCATTACCTCTGGGGCTTCAGGTAAAAGACAGATATTGCTAACCCCATTTTAAAAGGAAAAATTAAGCTATAGGGAAGGTAATTGCCTTGTTCAAGTCACTCAGGGTTGAAATGGGAATGGAAAACAGATCAGTCCTTGTCTAATTTCAACCTTGTGCATTTTTTTCTCTTTCTGCTCAGATGAGCTAAGAAGAAGAATGGATAAATGTCACTCAGAGCAGGGAAACCACAGTTTTTCAAGAATGAACAAATACATCAAGCACAAAAATTATCTGCAGCATTTTATAATGGCAGATAGTTTATTGAAAAATTGTGTAGCTTAAAAAAGCAGGCCCAGGATTGAAATTCATCTAGATGGGTGACTTGGAATGCGGCCAAGTCTTGGATTCCATTTTATGTCGGATTCATTCTTGTACTTCCACAGCCTGTTCCTGTCTTGAACCCTGAGCCCAGAGAGACTCTCGGTTGACTGAAATATGTGGGAAAGACAAACACCCTACTTTCTGTTTCTTAGCCAAAAGTTTCTCAGCATAGACAATAGACCATTATGCCATGACCATGAGGCACATAGGCTGCCAGTCTACAGTTTCCATTAACAAATTGGGCAATGCAATTTATGCATCTCCCAAGAAATCATCAAGGATACTATATTAATCAATTTGAAGTCTGTTGTGAATTGTTTGTGAGAGGACAAACATTTTAATGTGGGAGTGTTGACAGATTTTTCTACCTCCCCAAGGCAGCCAAAGAGAATCTAATAATTTCTGGACTATCTTTTATGCAACCTTCTCCTTTTACAAAAAAAAGATCTTCATTGCTGGAAGAAAAGCTAAGCTAATTTTGCAATTGAGACAGAAAGTCTATGCAGATTGGATGAGGGAGAGGAGGTTTTGATTGGAGAGGGTCTGAGGGGAGCAGTGGGGGATTATGAGAGCAGGAGGTTAGCTAAGACAGGGATTTTTTTTTAAAATAGGTATTGTGGTGGACAATTGTTTGGGGCACTTTTTAATGGAATTTCTATTTTATCACTTTTGCTAATTAAGCCAGGCTTCCTCAACTTGACAGTTCTTAGATGCTGAATCATGCAGATTTAGGCTTTATAAAGGCTTCATATATATTGTTAGCAAAGTCACCTGTTCAGGTTTGAGGCTAGCCCTATGTTGAGGTAGCATCTTCAGTTATGGGCGAGGAACGTGGGAAGACGAGGCTGCATAGTTGCCGCTAGGCCTTTTGGGTTCAGCCACCCAATTGTTCATGAACCCTCTATTTTGTACTAGGTGCTAAGGGTTTAATGGTGAAAAGAAACAACATGGTCCCTGCCTTTGAGATGCTTAATGTATAGTGGGGAAGACAGATAATAAACAGATGTATCAGCAAATAAACATAAAATCATAAATGTGCTAATTGAATAGAGGAACCAAACAAGGGGAGTGGTAGAGAGTACCAGGGGTGTCCACACAAAGGACTCTGATAAGGTAATATTTAACAGAGACCTGAAGGTCAAAGCAGTGATGTGAAGGGTGCAGTGGTGGGTGCCCCATGCAGAGACAAGAGTAGGCACAGAGGCCCTAAAGTCCAAATGAGCTGGGCACATTGGAGAAGCCAACAGAATGCCTCTGTGGCTTGAGTGGAGGGGTTGAGAGGTGGGGGCCCTGAGATGTGGTGGGGGCCACAGCCTCTAGGATCCTATAGGCCATGCTGTCAGGAGCTGGGCCTGCAAATTGCCAAGTTAGGTCACTGAAGGGGTTAGGCAGGGTGGGATACGATCTGGCTTTGATTTGATAGGCAAGCCTGGGCCCCAGTGAGAGGCTGCACTTTCATCTGGGCAAGATGTGATGGAGACTGGGACTGGAAGGCTGTATCAGTCAGGGTTCTCTGCAGAAATAGAGCCAATAGAAGATATCTATGTCTATGTCTCTAAGTAGCTATTTATCTATCTATTGAGATTGATTTATTTTAAGAAATTGGCTTACACAATTGTGGGGGTTGGCAAGTTTAACATTTGCAAGGCAGGCTGGCAGGCTGGGAACTCAGGTAAAAGTTGACGTGGTCCTGAGGCAGAATTCCTTTCTTTCTGGAAAATCTCAGCATTTGCCCTTAAAGCCTTCAATTGATTGCATGAGGATCCCTCACATCATGGAGGGTAAGCTGCCTTATTAAAAGCCAACTCATCATAAATGTTAATCGCATCTACAAATACCTTCACAGCAACATATAAACTAGTGTTTAACAAGTAACCTTGCCAAGGTGATGTGTAAAATTAACCATCATAAGGGCACGGCTGGATGGAAAGAGCTGGGAAAATTCAGGGCATGATTTGGAAGCATTCCAGTAACAGTAATAATAACTACCATTACCACCACCATAAACATATTAGTAGCTGACTCTGATACAGTGTTTCCCGTATGGCAGGCTCTCTTTTAAATGTTTTACATATATAACCTCATTCAGTTCTCCCAACAGCAATCTCTGTTTTACAGATAGTAAAACTCAGGTACAAAAATTGCAAAGTGCTTACAGACTGCACTTAGCATAACTCAGGACACCATTCACAGAGACTGTTGGGTAAATAGCACCCCCTTGAGTTGTGCAATCCAGTTGACCCTGACAGACAGTTTAAGTAACTGGCCCAAGAATTCTCCATTGTAGAGATTAGCATTGTTAAGGGTGGAAAGAATTTTAAAACTATATGGGAAAGAATGCCATCAGTATGGTATACATACTTTTTAAAAATTATATACACATAATATGGTTTGGCTGTGTCCCCACCCAAATCTCATTTTGAATTGTAGTTCCCATAATTCCCACTTGTCATGGGAGGTACCTGGTGGGAGGTAATCAAATCATGGGGGTGAGCCTTTCCTGTGCTGTTCTCATGAAAGTGAATACGTCTCACAAGATGTGATGGTTTTATAAAGGGGAATTCTTTCTCCTGCACCAACTCTCTTGTCTGCCACCATGTAAGATGTGCCTTTGCTCCTCCTTTGCCTTCTGCCATGATTGTGAGGACTCCCCGGCCACGTGGAACTATAAGTCCATTAAACATGTTTACTCTATAAATTACCCAGTCTCAGGTATGTCTTTATTAGCAGCGTGAGAACAGACTAATACAGTATATATATAAATATATATATATTTATTAATATAGTGAGTTTTAAAAAATAATTTTATTTTAGAATAGTTTAGATTTACAGAAAAGTTGCAAAGATAAAACAGAGTTTCACAGTGGCTATTCCACAGCCAATGCCCCCTTTTACTAACATGTTATTAGTGTAGTACTTTTGTCACAATTTATGAATTAATATTGGCATATTATTAACTAAAAGTCCACACTTTACTCAGATATCCTTAGTTTTTCTCTGATTTTTTTTCAGCTCCAAGGTCTCACATTCCATTTACTTGCCATGTCTCCTTTAACCCCTTTGGGCTGTGACAGTTTCTCAGACTTTCCTTGTTTTTGATAACATTGATTGTTTTGAGGAGTATTGGTCAGATATTTTGTAGAGAGTCCCTTATCTGGAATTTGTCTGATGTTTTTCTCATGATAGAATGGGGTTATGGCTTTTTGGGAGGAAATGCCATTGTTATCACATCGTATCAAGGGTATATGCCATTATTATTATTTATCACTGTTACTTGATCTCCAGGCTGAGACAGTGTTGTCAGGTCTCTCCACTGTGAATAAACTCTTTTTTCTTTCTTTCCATACTCTAGTATTTGGAAGCAAGACACCATGTGCTGCCCGCATTCACAGGATGAGGAGTTATGCTCCCTCTTTGAAAACAGATATCGATATGAACTTTTTGGAATTATCCTGTGTGGGAGATTTGTCTATTCTCTCTCATTTATTATTTATTCATTCAATCCTTTATATCAATATAGACTCATGAAATTTATTATATATTTGGCATTATAATTCAATATTATCTCATTTATTTTGCTCTAATTGCTTCAACGTTGGACATTCGGAGCCCATTCAATTGACCTACCTGCAACTTTGTGTGTGTGTGTGTGTGTGTGTGTGTGTGTGTGGTGTGTTTTGAGCACTTCTTTTCTGGAAATACCAGGTGCTTCAGGCTCATGTCAGTGCACTGCTGCTGTCATATAATCAGCCATTTCTCTAAGGAGCCCTGGTTCCTTTTATTGGAGAATGGTATTAAAAACCACCATCTAGATGCTGGGTGGTACAGAGCCTTGTTAACTTTGCCAAATGAAATCATGTTAATTATGCCATTTCTTCCCACATGTATCCTTCAGAGTGAGTAAAATTATCCTATTTTACATAAGAAGAAACTGAAGAAATGGCCTCCAGAGGTCACACAGCAGACCTCGAACTAGACCCTGAACCTCATGGCAACAAGCCTCAAGTTTCTTCTAGCCACACTTTTATTTTCTGCATTGTTTCTCCTACGTGTCTCTGGGTAAATTTCATGGGTTCAAGACTTTTTACTCATTTAATTCTCATAACAACCAGAGAAGACATGGACTGCTATATCTTTATCTCTACTTTGTAGGTGAGGAAGCTGAGGTACAGATAGGTAAGCAGGCTATGCATAGCCATGCATCTGGTGAGTGGCAGAGGTCAGACATGAACTCAGACCCTCCAATAACACGGGCTCTAGTCCTCTATGGCAGGGGCCGCAAACTATGGCCCCAGTTCAAAGCAAGTCACCATCTGTTTTTACATGGCTTGCAAATTAAGAATGGTCTTTATATTTTTAAATGACCAGGAAAAAAAAAACCCAGAGAAGAATATTGTTTTATGGCATGTAAAAATTACAAAATTCAAACGTCAATATCTGTAAATAAAATGTCCTTGGAACACAGTCATGCGCATTCACATAAGTATTGTCTGTGGCTGTTTTCGTGCTCTGGTGGCTGAGTGGAGTAGCTGTGGAAAAGACTGTAGGACCTGCCAAGCATCAAATATTTACTACTTGGTCTCTTAGAAAAATTTGTTGATCCCTGCTCTACGGGAAAAATCTATAAAGTCACCAACTTAAAACCGTAAAGGGAAGGCGTGGAGTTACAACTATTAAAGAGGAAAGCAGCCTACGCTGGGCCCAACTCTTGCCAATGCTGTGCCTTCACAGGCCTTATTTCTGCTATTGAGATGCCCTCCCTTATCTGGCACCAGTCCAAATCTTATCCTTCTTCAAGGTCCATCTTGTGCTGCTGGGAGCTTCTCTGGACCCAGTACAGTCTTCCTAATCGCTCCCCGCTCTCATCTCCCAGAGCATTCAGCATCGACTTACTTTTTGATTAGCTGATGTCTTGTGCAGTTCTTCATTTCATGCACATTAGCTTTATCTTCCAAGTGCTCTGAAGGCTCCTATAAACCAGAGACCTCACATATCTTTCTTCTTCACTCCCTATGTTATCAACCACGGATTAAGTTTTCTAAAACCCTGCTCTGATCATTGATACAAATGATCTTCCTGTCCAGGCTTCCAATTGCCAATGAAATTAAGCACAGACTCCTTAGCACAACAGTTAAAACTCTCCATAATGTAATTCCCAACCTTAATTCTTACTACTTAGTGTCCAGATTAATGCTTGGCATAGAGTGCCTGCTCCATCAATGCTCCCTCCTGCTCTCTCTCTCTTTGCTTTCTCTCATGCCCTTGCCAAACTGGAAGAGAGAACTGAGAACAAACCACTGGGTTTGACAATTATCAGATCACTCATGAGCAATTTCAGTGTCAGGATGGAGACAAAAGCCAGATAGCAGGAACTGAAGGAGTATGTACGTCATGAAAAAAGTAACTGCAGCAAGCGTAGCATAGATATTTGTTTGTGCTAAGGAGGGACTGGAGGAGTGGCAGCCAGGAGGCTAGTGTTTAGTCTAGGGGGAGCACACAGTGGATTTGTGGGTGAAAGACAAGGAGTCAATGGCACCGTGAAGTGGGAGTTAGTTAGGGTCAGCTCAGGAGGAGCAGGAAGAGGGATCCAGGGCACAGAAGAAGAGAAGAGAAGGAAAGACAGAAAAGATCCAGTTTCTGTCTATTCAGTGAGTCTGATGTGAGTCATCTGTCAGGTGAAGGATTCAGGACAGGATTAGCAATCTGAGACCAGCCACAGGAAGGCAGCTGACGGCATCAGTAAGAGAAGTGCTGAAAGATCGCCAAGTATCATGAATCAATATGGCCACAATTAGCCTGGTTTCTCGTCTTTTGCTGGCATTCCTTGGAGACCCAGGTGTGAGAGGGAAGAAAATATAGGGAAAATACAGGGCAGAAAATTTGAGGTTGGGGATCATCCGTGAGAGCATGAAAAGCCCAACTCTAAACCTAACCCTAAGCCCTGATTCCAGGGCTTCCTGGCATCAGACTCTGATAGCCTGAAGGGCGTGTGCACTCCACTCCACAGTGAGGATCTGAGTGTCAGGAGGATGGATATGCTTGCCCTGAGGGCACCCAGCTCTGCTGCCCTTGCACAGCGCCTGGCACACAGCTGGTGTCCTGGAGGTGGCTTAGGAGGATGAGACCAACTTCAGGACTTTTTTCCTCAAATCATCAAGGTCTATGGTTCCAAGTTTTCTGCATTTTATGGAAAATGTTTAAACAAAATTTGAGGATTGACGTAGATTTTTTTTTCAGTCTCTTAGTCTGCCGAATAAACACATTAAAAAACTAAGCTAAGCTAAACTAAACTAAACTAAACTAAACAACTGTTGTCATCATCACCACATTCATTAAATGCTATCTCAACACCAGAAAACAAGGGCATAATCTCAGCAAAAAGGGCAAATTTTTAAATATAGAAACCTCACTATATTAAGAGGAAAAACTCACTACTCACAGGAATAGAGACCGGGTGTTTGGAAACCCCTGAGAATCTATAGTCACCTTCCAGAAGAGCTACAGCACAGCTGACTTCATTTCCACCTACTCACAATCACCCTGATTGGAGCTTTAGGTGTTCCTAAACCCAGCAGTCTAATTTTTACAGAAAAGCTACAGTTTAAAGATGGCTCCTACATCCTTTGTGTGTGGACACTGTCAGTGGAATTCTCACACAGTCACTTTATTTCCAAGAGGAGAAGAGAGTAGTAGGTGGTGACTACCTGGTGACCAGGGCTTAGGGCCAACTTCTTTGGACTGACATCCCCCTTCAAGGGAATAAGTGTGTGTGGCAAGGGGACCATACACGAGGATGGCATTGGCTGGTAAGGTAAGACAAGGCAGCAACTGGTTTGAGCCCTGTCACCAAGGGTACCAGGGCCAAAGAGGGAAAGAAAACAAGAGGGAATAAAGGAAGAGAAGATGGTGTGTGCTCACAGGTGAAGGTCAGGCTTTCTCCCTGGTTGGGAAGCCTGTGTGTCAGGTGGGCACCCACTGAGGCTGGTCTGGCAGGAGGGGGCAGTGGGTCTGGGTCTAGGGGGAGGTGGGAGCTGACACAAGGCTCCTCTGTCTGGAGATCAGGCACAGAGAAGAAAATTCTCCTGCCATTTGTCAGGAAGCTCACTCACTCTTCTGGCCTGTGATGAGACTCTGGGCAGTTTCTCCTTCTTACAGCCTCACATAGGAATGGCCACTTCTCACCAGAAGGGCTATTTCTGCTGGATAGCGTGAGGCATTACTTTTAGACATTTACAGGATATGTTCTCCTCAGCACAGCTGTGAGGCCCTTTCCTACTCAAGGGCTGTGAACCTGAAGGCAATTCCTCAACCCCTGAAATAGATCTGTGGTGGTCCTCACCCCTCTCATTCTGTGCATTGCCCAAATCAAAAATGTGTCTTGATATTATATGGTATGGTCAGTGCCTGAGATAAAGCATACATACCAGAATTTATGTTTCTATTCATTTAAAAAAATATTTGTCACGTAATACTATTTACCAAATGGAGAGGAAAATTCAAAATATTTTCACAAGTAGGGCAGCTGTAACCTGTGCTCCTGCTGAACGCCAGCTCTATTCACCAGGAGCACCGAGCTCATTGGCAGGATGAGAAACTGATGCAAGTGCAAGTGTTGGCTGTGCAGTTGTGACTTGTTGCAAAGGAGAGAAATTGACAACAGGGGTTCTTGTCACTTTAATTCCCTGAAACTTCAGCCTCTAGCAAGAGCTCTGTTAAACCTGCTCTTAGACATAGGCATCTATCCGGAGCCCCTGGGTCTTGTAGGGAAGGCAAAGACCAGATTTCTTGTCTGTGTAACATGGCCCTACAGCATGTGGCTCATTCTCCCAGGAAGATTGGCCCTAGAGCTTGTTGTGTCCATTTTGAAATGTCTTGTTAAGATGTCACATTTTCCCAGCCTGGGGAAATAGAAACTTTAAGAAGAGTGGCTAGTGAGGAATACACCATAATAAAAAGTAATATGACCCAGATTTTTCTATTAAAGTGAGAACATTCTTTCACTCACCTCAGTCATTAAGGAATGGCCCCTGAAGGCAGGGTTTTTTTTTTCCAGGCAAGAAGGTGGCTTCAGATCACAGTCTATAGGCTGCCTTCTGCTATGGAGAAGGCAGCTGTGTTTGGGTTGTGTGTTTGCATGAGGATTAGGCTCTGTACATGGAATAAAGCATTTTAGTAATAACAGGGTTGGAACATCTATGTGTATAGTGTGGGTTGGTAACCAATGGGTCTTGATTTACCTGGGGTTTTTCCAGTTTCAAAACTAAAAGCCGTACAGCTAGGGAAACCCCTTAGTTCCAGGCAAACCAGGATGGTTCGTCACTTTAGATGTGGAAGCACTGAGAACCTGCTCTCATTCTCCCTCACTGGCATGTGACAGGGCTTATCATCTACTATTTAAGATCTATTCTTTTGAGTCCAGGAATTGTCCCATATTCAAATGCAGGCAGCCTTAAGAAGGGTGACCCTTTAAACAATTAAAGCTGAGAAGCAGAATTCTGCACAGCTGATTACTCCCTCCTGCTTGACGGTCTCTTTCCTCAGGGATATACAAATTAAGACCACAATAGGATAGCATTTTACATTTACTAGCTAGGGAAAAAATAGAAAGTCTGACAATACCAGGTGTTGGTAAGGACATGTTACAACAGGAACTCTTATTTACTGCTGGTGGGTGTGTAAATTGGTGCACCTACTTTGGAAAACAATTATCTTATAAAGTTGAACATGTGCAAACCCAAATGAATTTTACTTTAAAACATATGACAGAGAGAAGCTCCTGTACTTGGGCCTCAGGAATCCTATGAAGAGAGGGTTTCTATGACCTAATAATGCTTTAGTTCACAAGATGGGTGTTAGGATTACATGTTTCAAATTATTATTATGGCCCATTACTTACATATATGCTATATACATCCATTTGTAAAAATAAAAACATATAATAACTATTTTAGGAAAATCAGAAGGCAGAAATAAATCAAAATATGTCAGTGTTCACAATAAATGTAAAAACTCTAAATTCATTGGTTAAAGGACAGGGATGGTAAGAATATGTTTAAACAGCAACATCAGCAACAAGAACAAATTCAGCTAATTGCTGTTTATTAGAGACATATGTGAAATGTGAAGACTCATTAAAAGTAAAAGGACAGAAGAAGACACTTTAAGCTAGAAGTAAATATGTTAACATCAGACAAATAGACGTTGAAGCAAAAATAGGAATATATAATATCTTAATATCCAACATTAGGAATTGATAGTCTTTACAAAATCACCATGAAGGTATAACTTGTTTGAATCTACATAACATGTCTTCAGTGTGTATAAAGCAAATCCCAACAGAATTAATAGAAGAATTGGACAAATTCACAACCGTGGTGGGAGATTTAAACACAGCATATGAATAGCAGGTTTGTGCTTTGATCTGCCTTTTCTGCCTGTTCTGTCCTTCCTTATTTTCTATGTGACTTTAAGCAAGTCTCTTCTTTTTGTTAGACCTCAGTTTCTCATACCTGAAAAGAGGGAATTGGACCAGATGGGTGAGGACTCCATGAAATAACCATACTCCCATGCCAGCGAGTGCCTGGAAAAAGCCTTGTCACATGATGGATGCTTCTGAGACCAGTAGCAGCTGGCGCTCTTTACTCAGCATGTCCCGGGATAATCCATCACCTGGGTCTTTCCTGAAAATGCCACTCTCAAATCCCCCGCTACCTATTGCAGGCAGCTTTGCACACACAGAAGCTTATAAATCTCTTTGTCAGCTCAAGGGCCAACAGATTGAAAACTCATAGATCCAGCTTCTTGGAGCTACATGTCTGGTTTGTCTCTCAAAGTCGATTAGGAGGTGAGAGAGGAAGTCAGTATAGACTGATTCCACTGGCAGGCTGACACTAACAAGACATGCATGCTTGGAAACACGGAAGGGGCCATCTGTGAAAGCTTGGAGTACAGCTTCCCTAAATGGTAATTTCAAATGCAGCATAAAAAGGTGAACTGGGAAATGCTAGTTTAGTAACATGAGCCCAAGACCAGGAGTCAGGAGCCTGGGGCAGGTTTTCTGGACTTGATAATCTCTGGGACAACATTAGCCAAGGTGCTGCTTGTCTCTACATCTCTTCCTCATTTCTGAAGTGATGGGATTGGGTTCTGAGGCCTTCACATCTCTGGTGGGGCCTGAGAACTCTAAGTTTTGGTAGGATATCTCTTCTGTTAATTGACTTTTTATTCAGTAGGAAGGGGGAAGTGAGCTAAAATTTACCAGGTGCCTACTAGATTCCAGATGCTTTACGCAGGTAATTTCATGTAATTTTCACCACACATCTATTATTATTATTATTATTGTTATTATTATTTGAGACGGAGTTTCACTCTTGTTGCCCAGGCTGGAGTGCAATGGTGTGATCTTGGCTCACTGTAACTTCTGCCTTCTGGGTTCAAGCGAATCTCCTGCCTCAGCCTCCTGAGTAGCTGGGATTACAGGTATGTGCCACCACGCCCGGCTAATTTTGTATTTTTAGTAGAGATGGGGTTTCTCCATGTTGGTCAGGCTGGTCTCAAACTCCTGACCTCAGGTGATCCACTCACCTTGGCCTCCCAAAGTGCTCGGCTTACAGGTGTGAGCCATTGCACTCGGCCTATTATTTTAATTTTACTGATGAGAACTGAGGTTCAGAGAGAGAATACTCTAGATAGCAGTGTTGACAAGATTCGAACTTAGGTCTTTGAAACTAGAGACTGCACTGTTTGCACTACAACCAACCTTCCCCAGTGGGTAGGACATCTCCAGTAAGAAGTTAGATGGACCTATTGTGAATTTTCATTCCTGTAAGGTAGACTCTTCCAGAAGAAGCTGGGAGAAGAGGTTGTTGGTAAAATCCACAAGTATCTGATAATTGATGTGGGAACAACACAAATACACAAACATCCTGGTAAGTGATGCTTAGCAGGCTATCCTGAGGCAGAACCCTGCAAGTAACAGGTCAGTGTCTGCATTCATTAATTCCTGTGTCCATTTATTGAATTTTTTTGGTGTTTACTGTGGATCAGGCCTGAGATGCTGGGGTAACAGTGATGAACAACACAGACCAGTCCCTCCTCTCTTGTACTTCAAATCTACTGAGAATTTAGGGGCATCCGTGGGAGCATGGAGCTGGACCCCTCCCCAGATAAGAGGTATGAGGGAAGGCCCCCAGGAACATAACCCACTAATGATCTTTTCCTCTTCCCTTTCTCCTCCAATTTCCCCATTTTAGTCAGTCCCAGCTCTGTGTTCGTCTCACTTTCTTCCCATAATCAAACTTGAATCAGTGAGCTCAAGTTGGAAAGCTCATTCATATCTATTGCATTACCTCTTCTGGAGAATCTGCATTTTAACCTAGGACTCCTGAGATTGAATTAACCACTTCTCTACTGGTGTAACTGCTATTACTGGAGCAGGACAATGTTTCAAATCAAGAGTGAGAGGGTGTCCCCCAGATCACCGAGGTAGGTCTCCTCCCCATCATGGAGGGAAGAACAGTGGCACAGAGCTTACCTGAAGGAGCTGTGAAGTGTGATGATTTTGACTACAATACTTGTTAGCTGAATTATGAGCCCATTTCAGTGCCCCTGTTCAGATTGTATTTGGGCTCTTGTCTCTTTTGAACTTGGAGGTTTGCATGCTTTATTTTTTAAGTTGCATGACCTTGAGTGATTTCTAAATGCTCTGAATCTCAATTTATGTATCTGTAGAAAAGAGACTGTAGCCCTCCTCATAGGAAGTTGTGAGGATTAAATGAGATGATTCATTTAAAGTGCCTAGCATAGTACCTGGCTCATGGTAGGAGCGAGACAAAAACTTAAAATTATTTAAAGTAATAACAGTTTAATTTCTATTAGTCTCTGCCTTGTCTCTATTTTATTATTTTTTCTTTTGTATTAAGATACTCTTCTTGTAGCCAATATATCCAATGGCATCTTTGTTTGCTTTCCCATGTTCCACCTCAACCTGCTCCAGTCACATCATTTGTGCCATTTCCAACATCATGGGGGTAGCACAGAGATGAAAGTGTGCCCTCGTAGGAGTGTATTCAGGGAAACTAAGGATTTTCTTTGGGCCTCAGAAGAGCAAATAGTACTTCTATGTGGTTTTCAAACGATGGGTATTCCAGGTTTATTTATTCCTTTTCTGAAAATCACTCCGTATGCAAAATGCTAAGCACCATGATCCGTCTTTTGTAGGTTCTGGGTGAAGAGAGCTTTCGTTCCTTTAGACCACCTTTTCCTACTCACTCTCCATGTAGTCACAAATCCTGAAGAGTCCCAGCATTTTAAGGGAAAAATGTGACAAAATATTCTTAAGTTCAGGTAAAGTAAACATATACTCTGGCAGACACATCGAAATATCAAAATCCTGTCTGTGCTTGAGGTCCTACCAGTGCTGGGGAGCTCACCACCTCACCAGGCAGCCTATACCATTAATGTCCAGGAGTAATTATTCCTGAAGTTGCCTTTACATAGAAACCACATAACACACCTTCACATCCCTTCCATTCATTTGTCCTAATTGTGCTCTCTGGAGCAACCCAAAGTAAGTCCCATGCCTCTTCCATGTGACAGCTTTTCATTCTGTCTTTCATATACATCCCTTCCTGTTCCAACACATGGCTGCTGCTGTAGGGTTGCTATCATTTTGAATAGGCTACTGTAGTAAGTTTCCTGAGCATGTCTCTCTGTGTGTAGTCTTTCTCCCTTCCAACCCATCTTCCCTATTTGTGCCAGATTCCCCAAACCCAGTTACTTTCTACTGGTTAAAGTGTTAAACTTGGCACTTGGGCCAGTGCTGCTGCCTGTGGTGTCCTCCCTGCTGTCCACTGGTAGCCCCACCATGCCCAGTCTGTCTTTCTTGATTCCTCTCCTACTGTACGCCTACACCAGTGGTACCCAGTGCTATCTCCAGGCACCATGGACAATTTGTTGCCAAAAATACCTTGTGATTTTCTGCCTCATTGATTTCACTTGTTCCATATTTATTCTCTCTCTGGAAGGACTCCCCACTTCACCCTCTGTGTTCAAATGGGATTCATTTACATCTCAGGAAAAGTCCAAACTGTGCATCTAAACCGAATGCTTTCTTTTTTGGTCTTACTCTGGAATGAGTCACGTCCATTCATCCTCTGGGAGATTACTCTGCAGGGGGTTAACCTAGTTATAACAATGTTCTGGAGTATTCATACCATGTTGGTCTTTGGAGTTATCTGGGGAAGAAATAAAGGACTGCAGGTGGAGAAACCACCATATTTCATCAGCAGCTGTGTCACCTTGGGCAGGTTGCTGCATCACAAGGTACAGAGAAGGTTGGCAGAAACTAATTTTGAAATAATTAAGTTGTTCTGTCCACAGATCATAGCACTAGAAGCAGTTACCCTCCAATCTGGCAAAAGGTTATTATATATCTATTACTTATACTTCAAGATAGTAAGATTGAGATAAGGTTAATTGTTACTGAAATTAGAAATCTAAATGCAATTAAAACTTTCTAATTAAGCTGGTATAAATATTTAAAAGAGTATAATGCTCATTTTTTTCGAACGGCTGAATGCTAAATATCCCTTTGAAATGTGCTGAGGAAGAGAAATGTAGTGCTCAGTCACTCCATCCTGGAAAAAGGTTGACTCTTCAAGAGGCTGAACTCACACAGAGCATATGCATGACAACACACAGGGACACACATACACACACAGCATGCACACACAACCATCATCTCTTCACCTGAGCATCTATCTCCATTGGTATGCTCAAAAATAGCTATTTATATGGATTTTTTATTCCCACAATCACTGTCCCATTGGGTCAGTTATAGTTAGATTTTATGGTCTTCCTAGCTCAGACCTTTGGAAACATATTGAATTGCCCACTATATAAGAGCATTATTATCTGGCTTAGGAACCTGATGTCTAGAGCCATCACTTGGTTTAGGGGGAAATCACCTGACTACAGAGGACAGAAGATCAGAGCCTTCATTCAAGCTCTTCTATTCACCAATCTTATGAGCTTGAATAAGTCTTTTATCCTTTCCTACTTCCAGACAGGGTTAGCAGATCCATTCCCTACTTCCCAGGCTTGTTATGAGGATATATAGGAATAACTGGTGTGAAAATACTTCGGAAAGTTAAAAAATGCACCCAAATATTATTGTTGTTAATGTAATTATTACTCAATTATTACCCTATTAGCTGATAGATTAGCACACACAAAAGAAATACTTCTTAAACCATCTCCACCTGGGATGGGGATAATTGGAAGGAAGGAAGCCATGGGTAGAAACCAGATAAGGAAATAAAAAGACAGAATGAGAATGGATGAATGAGTCAGGAAGAGTGAGGGAAGGATTATCTTTATAAAATCAATTGGGAAATTGCTATAATTCCAGGCCATATGTCAGATTGCTCGAGAGAACAATGGGCATGCCAATCAATGCATCAGCCTTTCAATTCATCACACCAGAGGTGCTAGGAGGAATACAAAGGAAGAGCCAGGCCTGCCCTGGGGGAAATCACATTGAATAGAGAAACACTATGTAAATTAGTAAACAAAACAGGACTGTATAATAATTAACAAAAAATTGTATAAAGGGAAAGTGTATTAGTGCTGCCAGGCCTACCTTTATATTAAGGCAAGAGGGGATCCTGTCCTTGGTCCTGTGATATAGGGGTCCCGTGAAGGCTCTTCCATGACCAACCCACCCCCATATGATGAGAAATCTACAGGGCCAAGAAGGCATGCATGCAGTTGACCCCTCTACCCTCATTATGCTGTTGGACAGGGGATGCTGAAATTCCCTGGAGCCTCTTCTAGGGCCTGTGTGAGCCTCTTCCATTGGATTAGTCTCTCCAAGGGTGGACCATGCTGCTCTTGTTGCCTTAGGGGTGGCCAAAGGGTGAAAATAACCTGGATGTAGAGGTTGGGGTGTCACATGTATAAGACCCTTCTTGGGGGCAGAGTCAGGGAGGGGTGGAAAAGAAAGTGGACCAGGTTGAGAACTATGGGCTGCATTGTCCTTCAACGACAAGTTTCCACAAATAATTCCAAGGAGTCCAGGGGTTCAAATCTGGCCTTCAGGTCCACATTAATGCATATTTTTCAAGGTAAGAGACAGAGATTTTAATTCATCATTTATTAGCATGACTTATAACTTAAATATTTAGAGATGATATGCAGTCTGTGCTCTTGTTTCTGCCTTGCAAATGTTAGTTATAGGTCTGAGTGCTACAGTAGCTTGGAGAAGGGAGAAACCAACATTTCTTAAGCCTATGCATCACCTTGGACAGGTTGCTGCATCACAAGGTGCAAAGAAGGTCGTCTGTCAGAAGCTGATTTTATCAACATCCCCAATTTTCCAACCCCTTACCTTCCATGATCTCCTAAAAAACTCAGCCCAGAACTCCTTGGGGAGATAAATTTGAGGGTCTTCTCCCATCTCCTCACGTGGTGTCCTGCAATCATTACTCTTTCTCTGCTACAAACCCTTCTGTCTCAGTGGAATTGGTCTGTTACTGAACAATGGTAATATAAACCCATTGGTCCTATAGCAATCACACTGGAGGAAGTAGTTACTCTCCAATCTTGCAAAAGGTTGTTGCATGTTTATTACTTACACTTCAGAATATTAAGATTGGGAGAAAGTTAATTCTTACTGAAATTAACTGCAAATATCATAGAGGATTTGAGGAGGTGGGATCTGACTTTTACCTTGAACTGGCTATTAGGTTGGGAAGGAATTCTAAGGCATGGGAATCTGAGCAATGTCCAGGAGATAATGAGGGTAATGATGGTGACCTGGCTGGAGTCAGTCACCTTTGATTCCTTCCAGTCCCAACCACTCTCCCTACTCTTCCCTGGGATTAAATTCCCTTGCTTTTTTTTCACATCTTATTGAAGCTCTACTCACTTGAAAAGGTGGAACCTTTTCAAATAATTCCATAAACTCATCCTCTTTCTCTGATCACCTCTGGAATTCTTCATCTACACCACTAGTATTCACCAGCATTTTTAGAGAAGCTATTGTATATGACACCATAGATTAGTTGGCACTACCCAGTATAGAATTTAATTATGAAAGTAATAGTTTATGGAATATTAGTTTTATGTTCTTAGAAGTTCCCAGAGATCAAGAACTCTTCAGTTAAACCCAAAGTGACTATGAAACTGGGCTGTGATAAGATCATCTTAACAGTTCTGTGTTGTTTGGGTTGAGGAGAGAGAAAATGTAAGAAGAGGATCCATTAGGTCTTCTCAAACTTTTCCAGGAAAGTTCCTTCTCACAGCAGAGGAACTGGGAATGTGTATCCTCTGGGGAGACTGAGAGCATAGCCCTAGGCTATGCATGTCAAGTCTAGGCATTTATATAAAATCTCTTGTTTTATCTGAAAACTTCATGCAGATTTTATATTCTAGTCCATGATTTTTTTTCTTCTCTTAAAATAGAATTTTAAATTACTTACCACTGAGAAAAACCAACTCTCTTGTAAGATTTATCATGCCAGTTTTATAAAGTGCAAATTATTCTCAGGTCCAAGTGCAGCACTTGGCACACAGTGGACACTCAATAGATATTTACTGACTGACTGACTGAATGAACCAGGTTGGGGAGTCTCATACACTCAGTCCATTGTACTATATCTCCAGGAGGAAGCAAGCCTGATTTTGTATAATGGGGGATTATGATGCTATTTCAACGGTCCATATGTGAGGAAAAGGGCCTGGTCAAGGTTTTGGCAGTGTAGGGGAAGGATGGATATGAGAGATACTTCAAAGGAACAATAAAAGGGACTAAATTATTGCAAATGGAATCCAAAAATGATGATAATCAGAAATGGGGAAGTTTCAAAAGAGAAAGAATGTTTAATTCAACTTCGGCCTCTGAGTTTGTGATGACAGTGGCAGATTCAGGTACTCTTAGGTCATCTTTCCTAGGAGAGGAGACTTTGAGAGTCATTGTCAATGTGACAATGACTTTCACATTTCAATAAAATGTGAAATCTTCAATCTGGTAAGAGAAATCATCACTGTTTAGACCCATCTTGTCCAATATGGTCGCCACATGTGGCCAATGAGCCTTGAAATGTGGCTAGTCCAATTGACTTGTGCTATAAGTTTAAAATACATGCTGAATTTTGAAGACAGTACACACCCACACTCACACCTCTACCCAAATAATAGAAAATACGTCATTCATACTTTTGATATTGGTTACATATTGAAATGATACTACTATGGATATATAGGTTCAACGATATATACTATTAAAATTTATTTCACTTATTTGTTTGTATGTTAAGAAATGTGGCTACTAGAAAATTTAAAATTCCATCTGCATCTTGCATTTGTAGCTTGCATGTTATTTATATTGACTGTGCTGGTCTAAAATGACGAAGTAAGATGACCTGGTAACAGATCCAGGAAAAGATATCGCAGTAATTCTTCCCCAAAGACTACCAGTGACAAGCTTCTGCAAACCTGCCTTTGCAAAAAGTGCTTTTCTCTCTGGAGTGTTCGAAGACACCATTAATAGATGATCGCAAAGAACAATCATTATTCACCATGCACATTTGACAGAACTTACTGTTAAGAAAGGCTATAGAAGTGTAAATTTGAAACTAATTAAAACCTTTGCCTAAGGAAGCCCCACCAATCCCAAGCAACTTTAAGCAGAAATCTGTGATTAAACTCCCTTTTGTGCTAGTTTACGTTTCCCCAGCTGTATCTCCTCATTGTCAGTGACTCCCCTCACCTCTTGCCATTTGAAACAGTAAATAATTGGATTTCTGATCACTTCCTTGCCGTTCTTAATCACTTTTCCCCTGCTAAAGCCCAGTCCTTTAGACATAACTAGTCCATCCCCTTAGAAAAATTGAAATGTTTTTGATACTGAGACTTAAACATCTGTCACAGCTGTAGCAGGTTCAGGAGTCTCATTGCCTCTTTGCTGTTAGTGGTATTTGGCAAAGTGCTACATAGCATTACATAAAGAACTACTCACTGATGACAAACTCAGCCTCCAGTGGCAGGCATGCAGGGATTGTTTTTGGAATCCTTCTAAGGAAAACTCTCCTTTGTGGTGGAATGAACTTCCCTCATCTGTAGTCTCCCCATGTCTGGGTCCTCATTTCTCTAGCTGACATCTACCTTGCAGTTGGATCTTGTTAGCTGAAAACTCCAACCTACTTCTTTTGGGTTAAAGAATCAAACCATTGGCTGGGCGCGGTGGCTCAAGCCTGTAATCCCAGCACTTTGGGAGGCCGAGACGGGCGGATCACGAGGTCAGGAGATCGAGACCATCCTGGCTAACACAGTGAAACCCCGTTTCTACTAAAAAATACAAAAAAAAAAAAAAAAAAAAAAAAAACTAGCCGGGCGAGGTGGCGGGCGCCTGTAGTCCCAGTTACTCCGGAGGCTGAGGAAGGAGAATGGCGTAAACCCAGGAGGCGGAGCTTGCAGTGAGCTGAGATCTGGCCACTGCACTCCAGCCCGGGCGACAGAGCGAGACTCCGTCTCAAAAAACAAACAAACAAACAAAAAAAACCATCCATGTAGCCAGTGATGTTTTACCTGACCTGCTCCTACTCCTTCTGTGGCCACACTCAGTCCATTTTCCTCTGCACCCTGCTCCAGCCACCCTGGCTAGCCCTGGCTCTTGTCCTTGATCAGGTCCTGCTGTCCACCCTTATGTCCTGGTCCTGCAGTGCTCTTTGCCTGGAATACACCCTCTTTCCTTCCCACTCCACGCAGCTAACTCCTCAAAGCTTAGCTCCTGAAATCTCCAGCCTTTTTATTTGCTGTCTTGAGGGTCTGGACTTTTCTATCAAAGTGCTTATCACAGCTAATGATATATAGTCAACATGGTTATATAATTATATAAAGTCTGTGTTTACTACTTGGTTTTGAGTAGCTAGCTAGAGGGATAATATTTGTTTTGTTCATTGTTGTATCCCAGGGTTAGAGACTCAATAAATATTCACTGAATGAGTGTATAAATGTGTTTGTTATGTTTCTCCTGCAGACTGGTGGAGGCCTCCTGCAGGTGCTGTCTGCATGGCAGGGGGAACTCTCCTGTCCTCTCCTCCTTCTAGCAGGTGGAGGAGACCCCTGTGCTTTAGACCATAATCACCATGTGTGGGGTGATGGGGGTTTAGGTAGGTCGGTGACAAGGAAGGCCAGCATGGGCATATGGTAAAGATATGAGTTATGGCATCCCTTTCACCCCTGAATCTCGAATCATTCTTCCTTTCTTTATTCCCCTGGCTTGGGTTGATTCTCCTCACTCCCTGCAATTTCCTTCTCTCTAATTTCACATCTTCTCGCTCTTCCCCATAGCTAATCTGCTTTAGCTGCGTGTGCTTCTCTTCCTTCCCTTTTTACATGCTGCCCCCACCCTCCTGCGAGTTTGGCAGTTTCCCACAGAGAGCATCAAGCTCTCTTGGGATGTAGGTAGGCACTTTTCCATCTGATTATAGTGGTTTCTAGTTTTAACACACCCTAATTGAATCACACAGGTTCAATTAACTTCACCACATGTGCTACCCTTTGGCCTAGAATACAGGGCTGCAAGCCAGGTACAGAGCTCTAAATGAGTCCACTGGTGGAGAGTTCTTCATCTCCTGGAGATCTAGCTGTCATGACCTTACATAGTAGGTACAGAATGACTTGCCTTTTGCATAAATGAGAGCTTTCTTTCATTGGTAAAATCTTCTAGCTCTCCCTTCGAAGATATACCAAGAGGAATAGCATTTCTCACCACCTCCACTGGCAGCCCCTGCCCTCACCTCCTCCAGGACTCTGTTCAGACTTCATCTGAAAAATGTGTGGACCTAATGTCTTTCTCCTAACTTTTCATTGGACTCCTCCTGAGTTTTATTCTGAAAACAGAAAGACAAACCATTGAGATTACAGTTAAACATGAGCAGGTTAAGAGCGCCCTTTAGGGACTCATCACTCTTGCTTGAAAGTATCTGATGACTTAAAAGAGACCTTAGAGACGAAGGCAATGGTTTCAAACTTAAAAAAAATAAGTGGAGCCCTTTCATTAAATGAAATCATATGTAGAAGATTTTACTTCTGCATGTTTTAGAGAAATGAGATGTTTGGCCATGTGGACACATTGCTGAGTTACAAGGTGCGCTGGTGGCAGAGGCTGTCAGTACCTTAGGTGAGAGGTGAGGACAGTGAGGCCGAGAGAGTTTAAATTCTTGATGTAGACACTGGGAGCAGTGAAGGGGAACCTGGGCTTGAAGGTCTTGGCTTTGTCACCACTACCACCCCATGTCCTCTCACCCCAGCCAAACCATAGTACATTACAAAGGTTTTACAAATCTCAAAGAAACAAATTTCTGGAAAGCACCACCTGGACCAGCAGCTCATTACCATCTTAATCTTCATCAAAATCTTCATCAAAATCATCATCATCACCATTCAACTAATTGCCTGTATTTCATTGTTTTGTCAATAAAGAGAGTGTTAGGACTTATCACATACATTTTCTAAAACAAATATACTCCCCACCTCCTTCAAGTCTGCTCAAAGGTCACTTCTCAATGACATGACCATCCAGCTGGGGTGTGCAGTTCCATGCTGTGCCCTCCCCTGAATGTCCATTCTCCTAATCTGCTCTGTTTTTTCTTTTCTATCCATAGCACTTTTCACTTTCTAACATATGGCATAATTTACTTTGTAAACCAAAAATAAAATTCTAAGGTCCCCCAACCATCTAAACAGACTTCCTCCTCAGCCAGGGTTCTTAAAATTTAATCTGAAAGACTGGTTCAGGCCATGAAGGGAAGTAGGGTCGAACAGGCCTCATCGTACCTCTATGGGGCAATAACATTAACACGGACTTTAAACATTTCACAGCCTCTTCTCTCTGAAGCCTGCTAGCTAAAAGCTTCACCTGCATGACAAAACTTTGGTCTCCACAACCTCTTATTGCACCAAACATTCCTTTCTATTGATCCCAAGTCTTTAGACAAACTCAACAATTGTCAACCAAAAAATGTTTAAATTTACCTACAGCCTGGAAACTGTAGGTAAGAAATTAAGTTCAAGTTTCTCACATAATAAGCAACAAATGTCAGCTAGTAGTTGTTATCCCATCCCCAATCACCACTCTCTTAATCTCTATGCTATCTTAAACCTTTTGAGAATTAGGACAAAAATTTCCCAAGGAAGAGTGGTGATCATTCCCCATCAGACCCATGCTGTCACCAAGAATGTATCCTTCATGATCCCAAAGTCATCCTCTCTGAAGAGTAGAGTGTGTGGTCCAGGTTCAGAAGTGTTCCCGAGTAACTTGTGCTTATAACTCAGGACACTTCTGAACTTGGACCATACAGGTCTCCCTGCTTCTGTTATCTCTCAGACTGGTCTGTTCTTGTAGTCACATTGTGGAAGTGGGGCCACCTAGCTAGCTTCCAGCACTTCTCACCTTATCTGAAAAGGCAGCCACTCTCTGTCCATTAGCATTCTACTCTTCCTTCAAGTTCCAATCAATATATAACCTTCATTCTTGGCTCTGGTTTGCATCAATTCTGCTTCCCCCTGATTGCTCATGGAGTAAATTTTTTATCTCACACATTTTAGTGCTTGACAGAACTCCTTCCTGTAGTCCTCAATTTCTTATGTGCTCAGAGGTACCAAAAAAAAAATCTCCCTTGAATTTCCACTCCTAACTCTACCATAACTCATGGTGAACTTGGGAAGTTACTCAGCCACTCTGGATCTCATTCTCTCCATTTTATAGATAAGGAGTTGAACTGGATGACGCGCAAGCCCTCCTCAGATTTCACATTCTAGGAGATTATAGGCAGTTTAACAGCATGGTTCACGACCAATAATAACATGACAGTTCTCATTCACAAGGGCCTGGTAGACCCTTCAACTGTGTCAGTTCCAATCTTTTCCATAATCCTATAAGGGAGGTACTGTAATACCCATTTTAAAGATGAGAAAAACTAACGTTCATAACTGTTAAAAAACCCAACGTACTCAAGTGAGTCTGTTAGTGCAACTAATTATGCATAATTATGCATAATGCAATACCACTGGGAGCAGTGAAGGGGAACCTGGGCTTGAAGTGCAACAGGGCTGGGATTCTACCCTGAGTCACAGCCTGTGTTCCTTTCTCCTTTCTGATCTGTCCTGTGTCTTCTACTTTTTCATATCACTCTTAGCCATGACTGACAGACCTAGGCACAACAAATGATCTGACGTGAACTCTAGAAGTGGGTCCCAAAACTTAAGAAGAGGTATTCACTCACATTCTCTTGCTTGGCTCTGTGACTTATCTGCTGTGTGGGCTGCGCCATGCACTCTTAGGGCTCCTTGATGCTGGAAGTTGGGCAGAAGGCAGCCCACATGGGGAATAAGCAGTTTTTCCACTCACTAATGTATGGCTGTGAACATGTTACGTAAGTTCTGTAAGCCTCAGTTTACAAACTATCTTCATCTATTAAATAAGGACAATGACGGCCGGGGGCGGTGGCTCAAGCCTGTAATCCCAGCACTTTGGGAGGCCGAGATGGGCGGATCACGAGGTCAGGAGATCGAGACCATCCTGGCTAACACGGTGAAACCCCGTCTCTACTAAAAAATACAAAAAACTAGCCGGGCGAGGTGGCGGACGCCTGTAGTCCCAGCTACTGGGGAGGCTGAGGCAGGAGAATGGCGTGAACCCAGGAGGCAGAGCTTGCAGTGAGCTGAGATCTGGCCACTGCACTCCAGCCTGGGTGACAGAGTGAGACTCCGTCTCAAAAAAAAAAAAAAAAAAAAAAAAAAAAAATAAGGACAATGACATCTATCTCCGAAGATTGTGAGGAGAATTTTATATAAGGAAATGAACATAACATCTGTGGGGGTATTTGTTTTTGTTTCAAACTAGTCTGAATGCAGAACTCGGCATATTTTTCAGTTATCTCAAAAGCACACACACACACACACACACTAGTGAGCAGCAGAGGGTGATGATCTTGTAGGGTGACAGAAGAGAAGGTTTATATCACATATACCGTAGCAAACAACTTAATATTCACATTCTGGGTTGCCTTTCCTCACATGGTTTTAAGCCTACCTCCCATCCCTCCCCCAATTTTAGAAACCTCCCGGCTTAATTATGCATAATGCAATACCACTGGGAGCAGTGAAGGGGAACCTGGGCTTGAAGGTCCCACCACCAGCTTTAATTTCCAAACTCATGACCCTTAATGCATTTTGGTGCTCAGAAAACCAAGTCCCTGCCAGTAGGACTTACTTTCTTTGGGCAGTCATTGGGGTTATAAAAAATAAAGATTTTTTTTCCTTGTATATTATCATCATCATTTTCATTAACAAAAACTTTACTTGGTAACTTAGAAGAATGATTCAGAAAGATGCTAGAAAATGGGAAATGGGGGCATTGTAGCACAATTTTCAAAAGATTTATAGATGGATCAAGAAAATCCAGCACTGGATAAAGTAGCTCTGGAATGAGCCTTCTATGGTCAGAATAACTGAACCAACTGTATACAGCCACCAAAGCTCACCTGTCACTCTACACTGGTTGAGTGTAGAGTGGAGACCCAGAGCCCCACTGAATTCTCACAGCTAATCCATCTGTGAAAGCTCCTGGGGGAGGGGTAAGGCGGCCTCCAAAGACCACTTGGAATTGCCTCACCCAGAACATCAGACCCCTACTTTCTGGGCAGATACATGAGATCCCCTATAATCTGGTTCATGAGACCAATCTCACTGATCACCATTCAGTGGGAGTTGCAAAGATATGGAGAAATGGAATTAAAGTTATCAAAATAAGAAAACTTCTGATCAAGAGTTTTCAACTACTTATCTACAGGAAAAGTTATTTTATGTGTGGTAAACTAAGTTCATTTACAATGTCTTAGTGAATTATTAATCATCCACCAAGGGGAGGCAGGCAACAGGAGAAACAGGCTGTGTATCTGCGAGTGAGACCCCTTAAGAGTGCAAAGGAGAAGGGGACAGGAGAGAAGGTGACAATATGTTGCAGTTTCATTATTACAGTTTGCAACAGCCTAGACATGTTTAATCCTGATTTTCTTTTTCACAAATCAATTCTTCTATATGACTTTCCACAGAGCAGAAAAAGACTATACCTGAACACTAAAGATTTAAATTTTCCATCTTCGCATAGCATCTATGCAGCAAAAGTTTCACAGATCTCAGGAATTAGAGGCTGGGCAATGAAAGGAAGCAGAAGGCTTGTCAGCTGTAAGCCTTGCTCTCTTAGCTAGATTTTCTCCATCAGTGAACTTGGAGCAGAATGAGTCTGATCTTCTGTTAGTACCCCCTGTGGAATTCTCAACAAACTTCAGGCTGCACTGGTTATAGACATTAATAAAGTGCTATGGGTGGGCACTGAGGACAAAGGCTTTAACATCTGTGAAGTAGACAGGAGTCTACAGCCCCTGAGCCCACCCATCTGTGTAGATTGCAGGAGTTTCCTGCCTCGTATTTGGTTGGGTGCTGTTCTAAGTCTTTGTGGGGTTATGACTAGCACATTCTGTTTGATTTGTAACACCCCAGCAACCAACCGTATAGGCTGTTTGGCAGATAGTGATTTATAAATAAGAATAATATGCATTATTCTTATTAAACATAAGAATAAATGCTGTTAGGCATTTTAATCGGAAAAGTTTCATGGCTATCCCCTTTGATAACTGGATTTACCTGTGGGATAACGAGACAAAGCTAAGTGTTTTTGCCCTAGAATCCTGGGGCATTAGATGTGATCTCATTCAAGAGGCTCTCTCTTTCTACAGATGAGGAAACAGGCCCACAGAGAAGCAGAGATGTATTCAGGTCACACAGCCTGTTAGAGGCAAAACTAGGACTAGAGACTGAGTCTCCAAACTCTGAACAGTTTAGTGCTTCCACCTGATGTTTTCATGCTCCCACCTCATGTTTTCATGGTTTTATTTAAGATATTCTGTCCCATGTGCAGATAGCACCACATGCAAATAGCTCCTTAAAACATATTTGTGAGTGGATGATGACAATGCTGTTGGTGCCGATTTAGTTATAAGACGACATGGGGAAAAAAACTCTACAGTTTTCTAAATGAAAGGTATAAAGTTGAATAAACGAGAGAGTTAAGGCATTGTTCCAGGTTCAGATTAAGTGTTCCGTATACAATCTTTGAATTAAAATAAAGAGAAGTAGGCTATGGAATTTAATCAAGTAAAATATTAAGAAAACAGAACCAAAGCTTCATTTCCTTGATTTTTCCACAAGCCATGAAATTGTCCATCACTAGGAGGGGTGTTCACTGCAGTCCAGGGACCACGTGGTCTTTGAAGTCTCCCTGCATGGTAGCTGGCCTCTTAAAGCTAACAACATTTACAGAATGTCAAGTCTACATAGCCTGTGATTCCCAAACCCTTCTGTAGTGAGGGTTCACCAAGATAGTGAGTTGTAGTCCTTGTGGTGGTGGTTGCATTGGTGGTAGTGATGGTGGTAGTGCCATTGGTAATGGCAGTGGTTGCATTGGTGGTAGTGATGGTGGTAGTGGTGGAGGTGGACATGATGGTGGTGGTGATGATGATGGTGGTGACGGAGGTGGAGGTGGTGGAGGAAAGGAAGTGGTGAAAACGGTGGTAGTGATGGTGGTGGTAGCAGTGAAGGTGGAGGCAGTGGTAGTGATGAAAGATGTGCCATCTGCATTCAGCATTCAAGGATGGGCAAGAATTTCTATATGCAGAGTTTGTGGGAATGGAAATTCCAAGCTGAGGAAGCAGCTTAGGTAGGGTAAGTTTCTTTGACTGGCTGAAATGCAGGGTGACTGGCATGTCATAAGAATGTGAAAGATAATTTCAGATAGGTGCATTGGGGCCACCTGGTGAAAATTTGGATGCTAGCATAGGAATTTTGAACACACTGTTTTTTTTTTTTTTTTTTGCCCAAGATGGCAAAGAGAACAGCTAGAATATGATTGGAATCATTCAAATGAGCAATGATAAGCTTTCTGAAAATGTCTGGTGTCTGTTTAACTGCTTTGAGTAACCCTGGCTGAGGAACTGGATATGTGGCTGGATTTCATCCTTTTCTTGTCCCTTCACTCTCCCTGAGGGTGCACACTCGGGTGGTGGCACACCTGCACATGATTCTAATTTTCATGGCTGTAACCTAGTTCATAGTAAGGCTTCAGGTAATTGACCAGAGATGCCAGCATTGTATACTGCTTTCTTCCCACAGCCTCCATTAGAGGAAGGAACTCACTGAAGGGTAAGGAGTCTGGACAACCTCATGAAAGAGGTGATATTGATCTAAATCTTGGAGAAGGATAGGATTGGATCAGCAGGGAGGGAGGGCATTTTGAGAGGGAAGAAAGCAGGGGCTGAGGTTTAAGCACTGGCATGAATGGATCAGTTTTGCAAAAGTTGGATATTGGATGGACTACTGTTGGATGGACTCATTCTGGTCAAAGTAGGAAAGGCCTTGAATGTTTAGGTAAAGAAGCTGGGCTTACCCGCAGGTCAGGGGCTTTTGGGTCAGGAGAGTTAGCGCTCGCCTGATATCCAGGAGCTCTCCCTCATGACTGGTCTTCATTGTAGTTGGTTGAGTGACTCTGGCAAATGTGAATGTGAGCAGAAGTGACACATCACTTCCAGCCAATTCCTCTTAGGATGCCTCATCCATCCCCGCGTCCCTTCTGTGTGCCCTTCTAGGTGCTCCAGGTGGTACAGCTACAAGATGGCGGAGCCTCCATCACCCAAATTTCTGACTGTGAGGAGAAAGATTGTGCTGGCCTGGGTGGGACTTAAACTGTGAGTGAGAAATAAAATTTTGCTGTAATAGGGATCTGGGGTTTTGGATTACTTTGTTAGAGCAACTATCTTGACAGCCTCTAAGGCTTAGGGTCAAGGTGAGAAATAGTGGAGGCAGTGAGGGGACAACTTTGTACAAGAGGGGACATGTACAAAGCCAAGGCCTCTTCATTTGTGAAGCAATCAGATTGTGCGGGTGCTCTTCTGGGCACTGGGGAGAGAGGTTGATTGTAAAACTCATGAAATCCCTCTCCTTTCCTCTGGGCACCAGTCTTTGGCCTGCGCCGCTCTTTGAACACTTTGGAGTGGTTGGGTTGACATGTTTGAAAAGAAGGGCTGTACTCTAGTTGAAGCAGGGCCCCTCTGCTCTCTGTAAACATCAACCAGTCCCAGTGGAGGCTGCTCAATATTCCCCATGCAACTCAGAGTCCAGTTTGAAAATGCCCAGGTAGCAGCAAAGGGTGCCAGATTTGGATCTAGAAGATCTAGATTTAAATCCTGGCATCACCAGTTGTGTGATGGATAAATTTAATTGTGTGAATTGGGGTAAATTTCTTGATCACTTTGGGTTACATTCTTAATATAAGATTGGATATGATAATTGCACTTTATGCTGTACAGGGCTATTGTGCAAATGGAGATAAAATATATAAATGATGTTTTGGTACATATCTGGGTTTTGTTTGTTATTATGAATGCATAGCTGCAAAACTGGTTCAGTCGGGGGCTCACAACACCCTCTCACGTTGTCTATGATGTACATTCCAGAACCTTCTCACTTCTTTCTGTTAGTGACCTTACCTCCCACTTCACTGAGAATATTGAGAGCTTCCAACATAGGTATCTCAACTTCTCTTTTTACCTCTTCACATCCACTCATTCTTCTCTCTTGCTTCAGTGGAAGATGAGATCCTCCTCAGACCTAAGGCCAAACCCTCCATGTGGGCTTACACCTCTTTCAGGACTTTGCTTCACCAATCAACCCCTATCTCTCTTGTATCTTCCAGTACTTCCATCATCTCAGTCAGATAATGTGTGGAAGTCTCTTGTATCCTGGAAAATGACATTACTTTAGCATGTTGCCTCATAAAGTTAAGTGTTATTTTTCTCTCCTTTTCTTTACCACATGCATTTCTGAAAGAATAGCTCAAGTTCCCCACTTCCATGTGCGTTTGGTGGGAAGAATAGAAGTAGGTGCCTTCTGCAGGCGGAGCAAGATGGCCGAATAGGAACAGCTCCAGTCTCCAACTCGCAGCGCGAGCGACACAGAAGACCGGTGATTTCTGCATTTTCAACTGAGGTACTGGGGTCATCTCACTAGGGAGTGCCGGACAATCGGTGCTGGTCAGCTGCTGCAGCCTGACCAGCGAGAGCTGAAGCAGGGCGAGGCATCGCCTCACCTGGAAGCGCAAGGGGGAAGGAAATCCGTTTTCCTAGCCAGGGGAACTGAGACACACAACACCTGGAAAATCGGGTAACTCCCACCCCAATACTGCGCTTTCAGCAATCAGGCACACCAGGAGAATATATCCCACACCTGGCCGGGAGGGGCCCACGCCCACGGAGCCTCCCTCATTGCTAACACAGCAGTCTGCCGCGATCTATCCGCAAGGCAGCAGAGAGGCTGGGGGAGGGGCGCCCACCATTGCTGAGGCTTAAGTAGGTAAACAAAGCCGCTGGGAAGCTCGAACTGGGTGGAGCTCACAGCAGCTCAAGGAAGCCTGCCTGTCTCTGTAGACTCCATCTCTGGGGACAGCGCACAGCTGAAGTCCAATAGGGGAAGCAGCGGGGGCCGGTGCAGACGCGAACAACTCTGTCTGGCAGCTTTGGGGAGAGCCGCGGATCTCCCAATGCGGAGGTTGAGATCTGAGAACGGACAGACTGCCTGCTCAGTTGGGTCCCTGACCCCTGAGTAGCCTAACTGGGAGACATCCCCCACTAGGGGCAGTCTGACACTCCACACCTCACAGGGTGGAGTCACCCCTGAGCGGAAACTTCCAAAGGAAGAATCAGACAGGTACACTTGCTGTTCAGCAATATTCTATCTTTGGCAACCTCTGCTGCTGATACCCAGGCAAACAGGGTCTGGAGTGGACCTCAAGCAATCTCCAACAGACCAACAGACAGTCCTTCTGACTGTCAGACGGAAAACTAGCAAACAGGAAGGACACCTATACCAAAACCCCATCAGTACGTCACCATCATCAAAGACCAGAGACAGATAAAACCACAAAGATGGGGAAGAAGCAGGGCAGAAAAGCTGGAAACTCAAAAAATAAGAGCGCATCTCCCCCTGCAAAGGAGCGCAGCCCATCGCCAGCAATGGATCAAAGCTGGTCAGAGAATGACTTTGACGAGATGAGAGAAGAAGTCTTCAGTCCATCAAACTTCTCAGAGCTAAAGGAGGAATTACGTACCCAGCGCAAAGAAACTAAAAATCTTGAAAAAAAAGTGGAAGAATTGACAGCTAGACTAATTAATGCAGAGAAGATCATAAACGAAATGACAGAGATGAAAACCATGACACGAGAAATACGTGACAAATGCACAAGCTTCAGTAACCGACTCGATCAACTGGAAGAAAGAGTATCAGCGATTGAGGATCAAATGAATGAAATGAAGCGAGAAGAGAAACCAAAAGAAAAAAGAAGAAAAAGAAATGAACAAAGCCTGCAAGAAGTATGGGATTATGTAAAAAGACCAAATCTACGTCTGATTGGGGTGCCTGAAAGTGAGGGGGAAAATGGAACCAAGTTGGAAAACACTCTTCAGGATATCATCCAGGAGAACTTCCCCAACCTAGTAGGGCAGGCCAACATTCAAATTCAGGAAATACAGAGAACGCCACAAAGATACTCCTCCAGAAGAGCAACTCCAAGACACATAATTGCCAGATTCACCAAAGTTGAAATGAAGGAAAAAATCTTAAGGGCAGCCAGAGAGAAAGGTCGGGTTACTCACAAAGGGAAGCCCATCAGACTAACAGCAGATCTCTCGGCAGAAACTTTACAAGCCAGAAGAGAGTGGGGGCCAATATTCAACGTTCTTAAAGAAAAGAATTTTCAACCCAGAATTTCATATCCAGCCAAACTAAGTTTCATCAGTGAAGGAGAAATAAAATCCTTTACAGATAAGCAAATGCTTAGAGATTTTGTCACCACCAGGCCTGCCTTACAAGAGACCCTGAAGGAAGCCCTAAACATGGAAAGGAACAACCGGTACCAGCCATTGCAAAAACATGCCAAAATGTAAAGACCATCGAGGCTAGGAAGAAACTGCATCAACTAACGAGCAAAATAACCAGTTAATATCATAATGACAGGATCAAGTTCACACATAACAATATTAACCTTAAATGTAAATGGACTAAATGCTCCAATTAAAAGACACAGACTGGCAAACTGGATAAAGAGTCAAGACCCATCAGTCTGCTGTATTCAGGAGACCCATCTCACATGCAGAGACATACATAGGCTCAAAATAAAGGGATGGAGGAAGATCTACCAAGCAAATGGAGAACAAAAAAAAGCAGGGGTTGCAATCCTAGTCTCTGATAAAACAGACTTTAACCATCAAAGATCAAAAGAGACAAAGAAGGCCATTACATAATGGTAAAGGGATCAATTCAACAGGAAGAGCTAACTCTCCTAAATATCTATGCACCCAATACAGGAGCACCCAGATTCATAAAGCAAGTCCTTAGAGACCTACAAAGAGACTTAGACTCCCATACAATAATAATGGGAGACTTCAACACTCCACTGTCAACATTAGACAGATCAACGAGACAGAAAGTTAACAAGGATATCCAGGAATTGAACTCATCTCTGCAGCAAGCAGACCTAATAGACATCTATAGAACTCTCCACCCCAAATCAACAGAATATACATTCTTCTCAGCACCACATCGCACTTATTCCAAAATTGACCACATAATTGGAAGTAAAGCACTCCTCAGCAAATGTAAAAGAACAGAAATTATAACAAACTGTCTCTCAGACCACAGTGCAATCAAACTAGAACTCAGGACTAAGAAACTCAATCAAAACCACTCAACTACATGGAAACTGAACAACCTGCTCCTGAATGACTACTGGGTACATAACGAAATGAAGGCAGAAATAAAGATGTTCTTTGAAACCAATGAGAACAAAGATACAACATACCAGAATCTCTGGGACACATTTAAAGCAGTGTGTAGAGGGAAATTTATAGCACTAAATGCCCACAAGAGAAAGCAGGAAAGATCTAAAATTGACACTCTAACATCACAATTAAAAGAACTAGAGAGGCAAGAGCAAACACATTCAAAAGCTAGCAGAAGGCAAGAAATAACTAAGATCAGAGCAGAACTGAAGGAGATAGAGACATAAAAAACCCTCCAAAACATCAATGAATCCAGGAGTTGGTTTTTTGAAAAGATCAACAAAATTGACAGACCGCTAGCAAGACTAATAAAGAAGAAAAGAGAGAGGAATCAAATAGACGCAATAAAAAATGATAAAGGGGATATCACCACGGACCCCACAGAAATACAAGCAACCATCAGAGAATACTATAAATGCCTCTACGCAAATCAACTAGAAAATCTAGAAGAAATGGATAATTTCTTGGACACTTACACTCTTCCAAGACTAAACCAGGAAGAAGTTGAATCCCTGAATAGACCAATAGCAGGCTCTGAAATTGAGGCAACAATTAATAGCCTACCCACCAAAAAAAGTCCAGGACCAGATGGATTCACAGCTGAATTCTACCAGAGGTACAAGGAGGAGCTGGTACCATTCCTTCTGAAACTATTCCAATCAATAGAAAAAGAGGGAATCCTCCCTAACTCATTTTATGAGGCCAACATCATCCTGATACCAAAGCCTGGCAGAGACACAACAAAAAAAGAGAATTTTAGACCAATATCCCTGATGAACATCGATGCAAAAATTCTCAATAAAATACTGGCAAACCGGATCCAGCAGCACATCAAAAAGCTTATCCACCATGATCAAGTGGGCTTCATCCCTGGGATGCAAGGCTGGTTCAACATTCGCAAATCAATAAACGTAATCCAGCATATAAACAGAACCAAAGACAAAAACCACATGATTATCTCAATAGATGCAGAAAAGGCTTTTGACAAAATTCAACAGCCCTTATGCTAAAAACGCTCAATAAATTCGGTATTGATGGAACGTACCTCAAAATAATAAGAGCTATTTATGACAAACCCACAGCTAATATCATACTGAATGGGCAAAAACTGGAAAAATTCCCTTTGAAAACTGGCACAAGACAGGGATGCCCTCTCTCACCACTCCTGTCAACATAGTGTTGGAAGTTCTGGCTAGGGCAATCAGGCAAGAGAAAGAAATCCAGGGTATCCAGTTAGGAAAAGAAGAAGTCAAATTGTCCCTGTTTGCAGATGACATGATTGTATATTTAGAAAACCCCATCGTCTCAGCCCAAAATCTCCTTAAGCTGATAAGCAACTTCAGCAAAGTCTCAGGATACAAAATTAATGTGCAAAAATCACAAGCATTCTTATACACCAGTAACAGACAAGCAGAGAGCCAAATCATGAATGAACTTCCATTCACAATTGCTTCAAAGAGAATAAAATACCTCGGAATCCAGCTTACAAGGGATGTAAAGGACCTCTTCAAGGAGAACTACAAACCACTGCTCAGTGAAATCAAAGAGGACACTAACAAATGGAAGAACATACCATGCTCATGGATAGGAAGAATCAATATCGTGAAAATGGCCATACTGCCCAAGGTTATTTATAGATTCAATGCCTTCCCCATCAAGCTACCAATGACTTTCTTCACAGAATTGGAAAAAACTGCTTTAAAGTTCATATGGAACCAAAAAAGAGCCCGCATTGCCAAGACAATCCTAAGTCAAAAGGACAAAGCCGGAGGCATCACGCTACCTGACTTCAAACTATACTACAAGGCTACAGTAACCAAAACAGCATGGTACTGGTACCACAACAGAGATATAGACCAATGGAACAGAACAGAGTCCTCAGAAATAATACCACACATCTACAGCCATCTGATCTTTGACAAACCTGAGAGAAACCAGAAATGGGGAAAGGATTCCCTATCTAATAAACGGTGCTGGGAAAATTGGCTAGCCATAAGTAGAAAGCTGAAACTGGATCCTTTCCTTACCCCTTATACGAAGATTAATTCAAGATGGATTAGAGACTTAAATGTTAGACCTAATACCATAAAAACCCTAGAAGAAAACCTAGGTAGTACCATTCAGGACATAGGCATGGGCAAGGACTTCATGTCTAAAACAACAAAAGCAACAGCAGCAAAAGCCAAAATCGACAAATGGGATCTAATTAAACTAAAGAGCTTTTGCACAGCAAAAGAAACTACCATCAGAGTGAACAGGCAACCTACAGAATGGGAGAAAATTTTTGCAATCTACTCATCTGACAAAGGGCTAATATCCAGAATCTACAAAGAACTCAAACAAATATACAAGAAAAAAACAAACAACCCCATCAAAAAGTGGGGAAAGGATATGAAAAGACATTTCTCAAAAGAAGACATTCATACAGCCAACAGACACATGAAAAAATGCTCATCATCACTGGCCATCAGAGAAATGCGAATCAGAACCACAATGAGATACCATCTCACACCAGTTAGAATGGCGATCATTAAGAAGTCAGGAAACAACAGGTGTTGGAGAGGATGTGGAGAAATAGGAACACTTTTACACTGTTGGTGGGATTGTAAACTAGTTCAACCATTATGGAAAACAGTATGGCAATTCCTCAAGGATCTAGAACTAGATGTACCATATGACCCAGCCATCCCACTACTGGGTATATACCCAAAGGATTATAAATTATTCTACTACAAAGACACATGCACACGTATGTTTATTGCGGCACTATTTACAATAGCAAAGACTTGGAATCAACCCAAATGTCCATCTGTGGCAGACTGGATTAAGAAAATGTGGCACATATACACCATGGAATACTATGCAGCCATAAAAAAGGATGAGTTTGCGTCCTTTGTAGGGACATGGATGCAGTTGGAAACCATCATTCTTAGCAAACTATCACAAGAAGAGAAAACCAAACACTGCATGTTCTCACTCATAGGTGGGAACTGAACAATGAGATCACTTGGACTCGGGAAGGGGAACATCACTCACTGGGGCCTATCATGGGGAGGGGGGAGGAGGGAGGGATTGCATTGGGGAGTTATACATGATATAAATGATGACTGGATGGGTGCTAACGAGTTGATGGGTGCAGCACACCAACATGGCATAAGTATACATATGTAACAAATCTGCACGTTATGCACATGTACCCTAGAACTTAAAGTATAATAAAAAATATAAAAAAAAAAAGAAGAAAACTGACTTGAGTTTTCAGAGCCTCAGTTTCCCGACCTGTAAAATGGGAGTGATGATAGTACCTAACTTGTAGATTTGCTGTTATACTTAAATAAAATGTTTCTTGTTATAGACATTTATCCAAACAAATAAATAAAATGTTATACATAAAAAAAAAATAAAGAAGTAGGTGCCTTCTGACCACAATTAAACAGTCAATTAATTTTTCATGGGAGTGATAAATGTGGGCAAATAAAGATAGGGAGGTTTTTTTTTTTTTCAGTCTTTTGTTCTGAGCAGGTACACAGTACTTGAAAAATGTTCTACAATGAAGGAACTAGGCAAAATAACTTGCTAACATTTCTTTTATCCCTTCCCACTCCGGGTTTTCAACAACACCATTAATTCATTACTTTTTTTCTTCCTACTGTAGGTGGTGAAACTGTTTCTGTTCTGTGAGTACATAAGTATTTTGAGACTTGACCTAAACATCCTCTTACCTATTAAATGGCACATTCCGGATTAGAGCAAACCTGGATGTTTTTAAATAACTGGCAAAGTCACGGAACTCAACACGTTAAAAGCAATGACAGTGACAGATCATCACAGAAGAGTCAGGACTGTGGGAGGCTAAGCCAGTCTTAGGTACCCTTCCTATTCCCAGTCTTGGGGTGAGCATCTGACCACTGTCCATGCCCAGGGTCACTCAAACTTGAGGCAGCTATTATTTACTCTTTAAATTCAAGAGATGTTTTGTTTTTTTCTCTTGCTCAGCTGAAATGTGAACAAGTGATTTCTCTTCTCCCTAGGGATCTGCATTAAGGTAAGGACAAATGGGGCATTTGGTTTCTCCAATCCTTGCCTGTTCCTGGTGGTAGTACATGGCCAGTGGTATGCTGGTAACACTTGGCTCTCTGAAAAGAAAAATGATCCAGTTTGTAGCATTCTGTGGTGTCAATACTTCTGCTATAGCTAATTACAATTTCAAAATACAATGTGATGTCACTGAATATGGAGTTGGGAAGAGATGTGCACAGTTGGCTTTTGCCAGCTGGCTCTGGCACACTGCTGAATGTGCCACACATTCTGTTAAAAATAATACACATATCATAGAAAATCTGAAGATCATAGAAATGCAGGGCAGATGCAGAGAGAAAAAAAGTACTAAGAGACAGATTCATTCTCCAAAAAGACTTAATAATTTGATATATTCCATTCTCAAGAAAGAAAGGCAATGCTATGCATAGATTGCTTTTAGTGCCTAGTTTTTACATCGTCATTACCATACTGCAGTTCTGTTTTCTTTTTTTACCCAAACATAACATGAGCATTTTCTCATGTTATCACAAATTTGTCCTAAACATTTTCATTTTAGAATATAGAATATTGTAATGCATCATCAAACCAGACCATATCATGGCACGTTGGGTTTGTCTCTAATTTTTCATAGAAAATGATCTTGTTTACCTTAAAATTCATCCTCAAATATCCCAGAAATATTTTTGGAGACGCCTAAGGGAGCAGATAGTTGTCTGATAAGAGAGATGAAGAGAGACCTCTGGGAATAGCTGCCTCAATATTGGCCAATCCTTGAGGACCACAAAGACTTGAAGTGAGCGACTCTCATCTGGTAAGAGACTTCCAGCCTTCAGTCCCTGAAACCCACATCCCTACCAGCCTTGCTCACCACCACTAGGAGCACCTAGAAGGGCACACAGAAGGAACGTGGGGAGGGATGACGCATCCTAAGAAGACTTGGCTGGAAGTGATGTGTTGCTTTTGCTCACATTCCCATTTGCCAGAGTCACTCAACTGACTACAATGAAGACCAGTCATGAGGGAGAGCTCCTGGATATCAGGCAAGCGCTAACTCTCCTGACCCAAAAGCCCCTGTCCTGAGGGTAAGCCCAGCTTCTTTACCTAAACATTCAAGGCCTTTCCTACTTTGACCAGAATGAGTCCATCCAACAGTAGTCCATCCAACATCCAACTTTTGCAAAACTGATCCATTCATGCCAGTGCTTAAACCTCAGCCCCTGCTTTTTTCCCTCTCGAAACGCCCTCCCTCCCTGCTGATCCAATCCTATTCTTCTCCAAGATTTAGGTCAATATCACCTCTTTCATGAGGTTGTCCAGACTCCTTACTCTTCAGTGAGTTCCTTCCTCTAATGGAGGCTGTGGGAAGAAAGCAGTATACAATGCTGGCATCTCTGGTCAATTACCTGAAGCCTTACTATGAACTAGGTTACAGCCATGAAAATTAGAATCACGTGCAGGTGTGCCACCATGTCCAGGTTGTTCTGGGAGTGGATTCTCATCCCCTGACTTTTGGGTTGGTCCCATTAGCTAACCCAGTCTCTCCCACTTTCCTCTCAAACTCTCCTGCTCTGCCTGTGGGCTCCTGCTTTGTGGCAGGCAAACTCCTGTCAATACTTGAAGTTTTAGGAATGTTCTTTTTAATTCTAGCCTTAATAGAACTCTGGCTGCTTCCTGAGAATATGTGTTCTCTGTAGTTCTTGCAAATTAAGGCTTTTTTTTTTTTCTCTTTTCTTGCTCTCACATTTATTCCCCTCAGAACCAGCAGGTGGAGTGAGGGTTCTCCTGCTCCTCCGTGCCACTTCCAGACCACTTCCCCTTGTGTCCTGTCAGACGCCACCCCTCTGAGGAGCACATATCTTGCCACATCTTCTTTTTCACTTACTGCTGTCACTCTCCAGCCTCCTGGTCACTCTTCCCTGATCACTGAGGACCTCAGCTCTGGTCCAGAGCCTCCCTCTCCATCCCACCCTCCATCTCACCCCAGTGACTTCATCCTCCCTGAGGAGGACCACCCAGCACTCTGGCATCTCAGTGCTGAGACTCCTCATCTGCAGTGAGCTCCCTCTCTCTTTTGCCTCAGTTATCTGCATCCTGGCCACACCTAGGATATGCATGAGTTTTTAAAACATCCCGTCCATAAATACCATGTCCATCGTCTCAGGTCACTTGCTTAAGTACCTCTGCTGTTACAGTTCTCTCTGTGGAAACTCACATTCACTGAACCTAACACTTTCTTCCTATTCCTCAGCCTCTTCATGTTTTCTTTCCTTCCTTGTCCATCAATCTAATTACTCCTATACAAGTCACCTCCAATTCCCTTACTCTTTCCTCCTTCTATGATACTCATCTGATAAAAATCTCAGGCTGAGATGAATCCAGCCACCCATATTCTTACCCACAGCAGCCCCAGAGGCTGAACCTGGGGAGAGGTTTGCGCAGCCAGGTTGACAGATGTGACTGTAGATTCTTGGGCCCCTTTCCTTGCATTCTCAGACACCACACCTCTAGTTTCCCTCCTACCCTGCTGGCCACTGGCTCACAGCCTCCTTTATCAAGTCCTTCTATTCTACTGACTTCCTCAGGGCTTTGTCTAGACCTTCAGCCAGCTCTCCCCAGGTGATTAATCTGTCCCCAAGGTTTTAAATCCATCTATGAGCTTATGACTCACATTTTTATATCTCTACCTCAGACCTCACTGAACACGTATGTCCACAGGGATGCATTTCACAGGCATTTCATGACCACTCTCTTCTTACAGCATTTACTCCCCATTGTTGTTAGAGTAAAGCATAAACTCAATGGACCTACAATATTCTTTATGATTTCCAGCCTGGGATCTCTTCCCTTATTCCCATTCTTCCTCACTTACCATGCCACCCACACTCCTACACACATCACACACTCCACATAACCATGCTGAGTTTTTTCAGAGAGGCAGGATGATGTAGTAGCTGATGAGTTAGCTCCAAAGACAGACTCCCTTAGTTCAGATGCTGGTTTTGCCACATACTAGCTGGAGCATCTTGGACAATTTGCTACCACATTGAGCTGCTGAGGGGATGAAATGAGATGATGCATGCAAAGTTCTCGGCAGAGTGCCTGGAGCATAATAGGTGCTTAATGAATGTTAGCAGCTATTATTTTTAAATTTAGTTTCTTTGGCATAATTTATAACCTCTCTTTCAAATCTTTGTGCATGCGGTTGCCTTGACTTGGAATTCTTTTTTCCAACAAATCCTGCCTACTGCTTTCCTTCCCCTCATTCCCCGAATGCCATATGACTAACTCATATATAACCTGCAGGACTCAGATGATTACTGTCTTTGTCTGTTGAGCATTTCATGATTCTGTGGTAACGAACGGCACTGTGGATTTATTGCAGCACTAACTACTGTATTCACATGCCTGCTTACCTGTCTGTGTACCCATTAGACTCTAAGAGCTTTGAGGTGAGGAGTGCGTTAGGTCATTGTTTTATCTCTAGCATAGTACATATTATAAAGTAAGGGTTCGTAAATATTTGCTAAGTGAATGAATAAAATGATAAATCACATTGCAGAGCCATAGCTCTCTCATTGTGAGAATAAGTAAAAGAATAATGTTCTTGGTAACTATAAGGAAATTTTGTGGTTCAGAAGAATGCAACCTTCAATTCACTGAATATTGTTGGTAACATAAATGTGTCCCCAGAAATAGATTACCATAAGAAAAAAATACTGTTGAAATAGCTAATTTGTGTACTTAATAACATCTGTCTTCAAGAAACCCAAGGAGACTTCCATGAAATGAGTTCCAATGTCTACACCCAGACAACCATGATGAAAAATGTGGTTGCTGAATTAAAAAAAAAAAAGAATGGTGAATAACACATTGGACACAGCGGAAAATTGAATTAGTCAGGCAGAGGACAAGTTGATTATTCACTAAGATTATTTTAGAAAAGGAAAACAAGGTGAAAATACAGATAAGAATATAATAGAAATGGAAGTGAGATTCTCAGCAATCCTAGCTTCTAATAAGATTTTCTGAAAGAGATTAAGAATAATCTCTTTCGAGATGAAGCAAAAAGTAAAAATGACATAAGCATCTTTTTAATAAGTCCTCTCATTAATGATACTTCAAGACTTTCCATCTTAGTAATAATAATATAATAATAAGATGCTTTAAGTAAAGCATCTTAAAGCATCTTAAATGGATGAATGATCACTGCGTACCAGACACTGTGCTAAGGGTTTTATATACAATATTTTATCTAATTCTCACAATAACTCATGATGTAGGTACTATTATTATCCTAATTTTCAGATTGAGGAAACTGAGGCTCAGAGGAGTAAAAAGTAACTTGCCAAAGTCACATAGCTCATGAGTGGTAGCCCCATTGTAGATTACTTTGGGAGTGAGTTCTTGACTCACATTGGGCAAATCGTCATCATGATTCTGGAACTGCACCTGAGAAATAAATGCTAGGCTCTCTTTGGCAATTGAAAATAAAGGCCAGGCATGGTGGCTCACACCTGTAATCTCAGCATTTTGGGAAGCCAAGGCAGATGGATCATTTGAGGTCAGGAGTTCAAGACCAGCCTGGCCAATATGGTGAAACTCCAATTCTATGAAAACACAAAAATTAGCTGGGCATGGTAGCACATGCCTGGAGTCCCAACTACTCAGGAGGCTGAGTCACATTGCTTGAACCCTGGAGGTAGAGATTGCAGTGAACCGAGATCATGCCACTGCACTCCAGGCTGGGTGATGGAGTGAGACTCTCTCTCTCCAAAAAAATAAATAAATAAATAAAAATAAAAATAAAATAAAGACATACCATATGGGTTGCTTGACTAGTAGCATGCTGGCATATATGAGACAAGCAGAGGCTCAAAAAGCATTAGTGCAATGGGGTTTGTCCTCTTTTCCTGCTTTTGAACTCAGGCCACCATAAAGAAGCTTAAACTTGCCTGTTGGATAATGAGAAATACATGGTTCCGTTACCTCTGTCATCCTGGTTGACAATCTTCCGAGTACAAGATAAGTCAATAAGGCTTCCTAGGTTATCCAGCAGCCATATGACCCATAGGTGACTGCAGACATATGAGACACTCCCACATAATTCAGTTGAGCTGGCACAAACCAGAGCAGCCAACAATCCACAAAATCATGACCTAAATGGACAGTTGTTACTTTAAACCAGTAAGTTTTGGAATGGCATGTTACTCAGCAGGAACTAACTGATACACTATCTTAAGTTACTTCTATTATTTGAAACCAAAGGTTCTAACTGTAATAGAGGAAAATTTTTTTCAGATCTAAAATATATCTTGGTCTGAACATTGACAGTAAGTGTTAGATTATGGGAAGACTTGCTATTTAAATCCCGTTTGGATTTTCTAGATTAACATATAATCATACAAGTATCTTGAGGGCACGTTTTAGGTTATCCACAAAAGAAGATATCACTTTAGCTTCAAGCAACAAAGGAACAATCTCTGCTGAGCTTAAAAGAAAAAAAATATTTATTTTGTGATATTCCCACAATTTATACCCAATCAAGCAGCCATTTGTATTTATACGCCAAAGAAAGGTATTATCAAATATGCAAGAAAGTACTATTTTCTGCAGAGAAACTACCAAAAGATTCAGAATGATGGATGATGAATCAAAACTTAAAATTCAAAATAATGAGGCCATAGAACTAATAAACTGGTGATTATTAGTAAAATAAAAATATATAGAGATGACAGTAAATCATTGTTTGTGAACCATAATTATGAAATGGAATAGAAAACATTTTTAAGACAGCAGATCTCTATCACTTGTTCCCAACTTATCTGGTCTTGGTATTTCTTTACACTAATACAAATAATTGAGGACTCCCAAAGAACTTTTGTTCCTGTGAGTCATATCTAGCAATACTTACTACATTAGAAACAAAAGCAGAGAACCATTTGGCAGTGTGTGTTAAGTCGTTTAAAAATAACAATAATACACCTAGAGCCCAGGTGTTAGTTTCTAATATCATTCCCTAATAAAAGAAACCAGGGCTTCTTAGGGAAGTGGTTGATTGTAGAACTGGGGCAGGAAATATACAAGATGAGCCTGGAGCATCCTGTAGTATCACAAAGTAAGAAAGTCCTCAAAACACACAACACAACACAAAAAGCACAAAACTAGAAACTAAAAACAAAACAAAACCCTCAAATCCCTATAAGTATGGAATATTTCATAATGGGGTATGTCAAAGAGATACAGAGGAAACCTGAAAGTGGCCCCAATGGCCCAAACTGTAACAATTTGAGCAATAAAATAAGTTGAGTAACTCAAAGAAATTATACCCTAAGACCAAAATAAATATCTATGAATCTATAATAATATAAATAAATGATTGAGTAAATAAATAAACATGTAAATGGTGGAGAAGAGACAAATCTTCAGTGCATAAAAATTTCAAAGAATTTATGTAGCTACTCTGTAGTAAAGGAGTAGGAATGTTATTCCCCACTCCTTAAGGATAACCTTCACACAGTAACTTCCTTCCAAAGACTACAGTATGGGAAAGAGGGGAAAAATAATAATGTTAGTATTTGTGGAGAAATCTGACAAAGATGGCGGAGTAGGGGATACAAGCCTAAGTTGTTGTCGGTTTGAAATAGACTGTTATAACTGTCAGACATTTTACATAAGCCTCATGGTAACCACAAAGCAGAAATATATAGTAGATACATAAAAGATAAATAGAAAGGAATCAAAACATACCATTACAGAAAATAGTCAAATCACAAAGGAGGAGAGCAAGAGAGGAAGAAAGGAACAAAGAATCTACAAAACAACCAGAAAACAATTGACCAAAGGGCAGTAGTAAGTATGTACCTATCCATAATTACCTTGAAAACAGAAAATAAGTGAATTAAATTCTCCAATCAAAGGACATAGAGTGCTTAATGGATTGAAAAATTAAGACCAAAGTATATTCTGCCTGTAAGAGACTCATTTTGGCTTGAAGGACACACAAAGACTGAATGTGAAGGGGTAGAAAAAGATACTCCATCCAAACAAAAAATGAGCAGGTGTAGATATACTTGTATCAGACTTAAAGACTTGTGACTTTAAGTCAAAACTGTAAAAAGAGGCAAAGAATATAATTATATAATGATAAAGGGATCAATTCATCAAGAGGATACAACAATTGTAAATATATATGCACCCAACTATATAAAACAAATATTAATTTAATAGCTCTTAAGGGAGAGATAGACAGCAACATAATAATAGTAGGGGACTTCAATAAGCCACTTCAACAATGGATAAATCATCTAGACAGAACATTAGTAAGGAAACATAGGACTTACAACATACTTCAGACCAAATGTACCTGACAGACATATATGTCACATTCCATCCAATAGCAGCAGAATACACGTTCTTTTCAAGCACACACAGAATACTTTCCAAAACAGATAACATGTTAGGATGTAAAACAAGTCTTATCAAATTTAAGAAGACCAAAATCATATCAAGTATCTTTTTTGACCACAATGATATGAAACTAGAAATCAATAACAGGAAGAAAAATTCTCAAAATACGACATACAAATGGCTTTCAGGTATATGAGAAAAATGCTCAGCAGCATTAATCATCAGGTTAAAACCACAATGAGCTATCACTTCAGACCTGTTACAATGGCTACTGCTAAAAAGACAAGAGATAACAAGTGTTGGAGAAGGTGTAGAGAAAAGGGAATACTTGTGCATGGTTGATGGGAATGTAAATTATTACAGCCACTGTGGAAAACCATATGGAAGTTCCTAAAAAAATTACAAATAGAAATATATGGCTCAGCAGACCTACTTCTGTGTATATATCTGAAAGAAATTAAATCAGTATGTTGACAGGATATTTGCACTTCCATGTTTATTGCAGCGTTATTCACAATAACCAAGATATGGAATCAACCTGGACTTAATATTTTTCTAAATACCTATTGAGTCAATTAAAAAATTTATATAGTGATAGATTGTTTAAAAAGTAAAGAATATGAGAACACTATATATCAGTGTTTATGGAATGGAGACAAAATGAATTTTATTGGTAGATGTTTTCACTATTTGACAATTGAAAATAAATGAACTGAGCATTAAAATAAAGAATCCAGAAAATGCACATTTAAATGAACTTAGGTAGGGGGAGAAAAATAAAAATAAAAGATACATTAAAGAATGAAAGGCAATAGAATTGGTAAATAAACTATTTTGGCAAGTATTTTGGAATAAAAATAGAGGAAGTAGAAATTAAAAATGTGAAAAGATGATGTATAATTGAATAGATAAAGAAAATGTGATAAATATACACAATGGAATATGATTCAGCTTTAAAAAAGAAGAGGATATTGTCATGTGTGACATCATGGATGAACCTGGAGGACAATATGCTAAGTAAAATAAGCTAGGCACAGAAAGACAAATACTGCATCATCTCATTGACATGTGGAATCTAAAACAGTTGAACTCATAAAATCAGGAAGTAGGAGGATAGATTCTAGGGGCTGGAGGTGGAGGAGAATGGAGATGTTGATCAAAGGGCACAAAGTGTCAGGATGAATAAGTTGCAACTATCTATTGTACAGCATAGTGACTGTAGTTAATAATAATGCATTGTACACTTGAAAATTGCTGAGAGTAGATTTCAAATGTTTTCACCATGAAAGAAATGATAAGTATTGAAGTGATAAATATTTTAATCAGCTTGGTTTAATCATTTCCCAATGTATGAAAGCATCATATTGTACACCATACATGCACATACTTTTTATTAGTCAAATATACTTCAATAAAGCTGAAAAAAGATTAACATCAATAGTAATGTCATATTGATAGCATATACCTTCTAATGAGGTGACAAGAATGGAACTCTACCTCTATGTTTTTTTTCCTAAAACGTATTACCCCTGTGTAATCATGAAAAAAATGTCAAAAAAATTCTAACTGAGGGATCTGCCACAAAGAACCTTATCACTGTGTCTTGAAACTATCAAAGACTTCACAAACAAGGAAAGTCTGAGAAGCTGTCATAACCAAAAGGAGTCTAAAGAGACATGAATGTAATGTGGCGTCCTGGATGGGATCCTGGGACAGGAAAAGGAAAACTGGGAAAATCTGAATGAAGTACAGATTTTAGTTATGAATTATTTATAAATATTGAGTTTATTAATTGTGATAAATGTACTATACTAATCAGACGTTAATACTAAGAAAAACCGGGTGTGGAGTATCTGGAAACTTTTTGTACTATCTTTGCAACTTTTCTGTAAATCTAAAACTGCTTTAAAATATAACTTTATTAAAAATGGCAATGATAAACTCATTGAAAGTTAACATAAATAATACATGAAAGAAAAACTATTCTATTTATTTCAAAAAAATTATTAAAGAGAGGAGCATTGTTTTGGATTTTTGCAAATCCCTTTAATATCTAGGTTGATAGACATCTGGATTCTCATATCCGCTTCTATATTCAGTGTGTTGTGATATCAGAAGTCATGGAACCGCTGAAAAACTCTACTGTAGGCTCATGAGAGAATGAGTATGAAAAAGGTAAATAATGTCTTCCTGTCTTTATATAAGTAATTTTAACCTCATATGCCTCTTAAATGTATCGCAGGAGTTTTGTTACTATACTTTGAGAATGCTGACATATATTATAGGACATACAGGTTATAAACCCCAGGTTATTAACAGAAAAACTGGCAAGGGAATATGAGAATAGAAAGTGACAAATATCCTTTTCCTATAAATGGAAGTAAAAAAATGAATTCTGTTATTAAAATTATGTCAATAGTTGTCAATATAATGCCAAGTGATATTATAAATATTATCAATGTTAATAGCTATGAAAGTAGGGAACTTTTAAAAAAAACTTTAAGATAACTATTTATATAATGAAATAAAACATATGTATCTTTGAAATTACCAAAGATAATAGTCAACAAAAGCATCTATAAAGGAAAAATGAACAAAGAATAAAGAAAAACCAGAAAGTATTAAACCAAATGATGAAAGAAGACCATCTATAACAATATATATAGATAAAGACTGAGTGTGGAAATGTTCAACTAGTCTATTAAAAGAAAAAAGACTCAAGTTATGAACCAATATCAAAATACACTGTATGTAAGAGGAAGTCTCACAACAAAATGATAGAGAAAAACTAAATATATGGAAAAAACTAAAACAAAATGATGAAAAAGTGTAAGTAAACAAAACAGAGGTGTCACTATTAATACTACAGGAAGTAGTGTTAATGGCAAAAAAGCACTAAATAGAGATATAAATATATTTTCTATTACTAAAAGTGAAACAAACTTTTCTAGTGAAAACAGACATATCTTCAGCACATGTAGGGCAAAGCTTTTAAAAATATAAAGAGAATTTAGCAGAAATACAATTACAATGAAAGATTTTAAGGTATCACTCTCACTCTGTGATTGGATAGGTTATCAAAAATCCGTAACAGCAACAATTTGAACAAAATAGTAAGATGATTCACTAACCAACTTTGAATCCTCTCCATATTTCAGGCCATATAAAGCATTCTAATAAGTCCCAAAAGGTAACCTTTGGTATATGCCATAGTCTGTTTTGCATAAAAAAGGAAGGAAAGAGGGAATGGAGGCAAGGATGAAAGAAGGAAGGGGGAAGAGAGGAAACAAGGAAAGAAGAAAGGAAGGAAAAAAGGAAGGAGAAAAGAAAGAAAGAAAACTTGAAATACCGTGGACTTAAAATTTTTCTAAATACCTATTGAGTCAATAAAAAAATTTATATAGTGGTAGATTGTTTAAAAAGTAAAGAATATGAGAACACTATATATCAGTGTTTATGGAATGGAGGCAAAATGAATTTTATTGGTAGATGTTTTCACTATTTGACAATTGAAAATAAATGAACTGAGCAATACAATAAAAAATCCAGAAAATGCGCATTTAAACAAACTTAGGTAGGGGGAGAAAAATAAAAATAAAAGATACATTAAAGAATGAAAGGTAATAGAATTGGTAAATAAACTATTTTGGCAAGTATTTTGGAATAAAAACAGAGGAAGTAGAAATTAAAAATGTGAAAAGATGATGTATAATTGATGTAAAATTGTATGTTATTAAATTTAAAAGTCACTATGAAATAGATTTTTTTCTTAAAAATATAAATTAACAAATTGAAAAAGCAGAAAAACTAAACGTGGCCGTGATGAAATAAAATGTACTATTGAGTTTCTTTCATAAAGGGCTCAAGTGCCAGCTGGTTTTATGGGTAAGTTCCTTTGCCAATTCCAATGCTATTTTGGAAAACAAAGACAGTTTTTAAAAGCATCCCTAACCTTGATATCAAAATCTGACAAAGACAGCACACAGAAAACCAAGCAAATATTACTTTTTGATGTTGATCTAAAAATTCTATGTAACGTAACTAGTCAGTATATTAAAAGCATAACTTAACATGACCAACTAAGATTTATTGAAGAGACACAGGGAATAGAATTAAAATAATTTGCATACATGAAGCACATTAAAAATACTTTTCTCAACAGATGCTGATATATTTTTGCAAAACTCTGTCATACTGGAGATAGTATAATGCATCTTAAAATAATAAAATGTGTGACTATTGATAAACAGTCTTCTCAGCAGTTCATTGAACACTCAACTTAATTGTGAAACCAATAACCAAAAACCTACTTAATGGTAAAGTATTGTAGGTGTTTCCAGAAAAGTAAGAAAGTTAACAAAATTATTATTATTTAATACTGTGAAAGTTAGGGTCATTCCAGTACAACATGAAGCAGAAATAAGAGGCATAACTGCTAGAAAGGTGGAGACAAAATCATTATTTATAGATGATATGATTGTATTCCTGGAAAAAAACAGCTTAATCACTATTAGAATCAATAAATTGGCTAGATAAAAGATAAGTTCACAAAACTAACTTACTTTGATATATCACCAGCTAGAAAATATGAAAGAAATCATTTCAAAATTTGTACATAATACTCCAAATTAAGCTCAATAGAGTTAATTCCTTTTCCCTCTGAAACGGTTCCTGAAATTATCAAAGGAATGTAAAAATTCATCTCAGCTCTGGAAACAAGTACAGGAGGTCACCCACTGGCCAGAACAAATTTCTTCAGTTACTGAGCAGCTGAGGCCAAACTGAAGGAGAATCTGGACAACTGCAGGAAGAACAGCCTATTTGGGAAAACAATTGTAAGGAACTTGCTGCAGCGCTGAAGGCTGCAGGGTGGAGCTGACCATGGGCTTGAGAGAAGGGGTGAGGCCAAACTTTGAACCTACTGTCATCTTTGGGATGTGCAATCAGTATTAGGGTAAGAAACTGACAGCTCGCGGGCCAATGTGCACTTCCCATTGGCTTGATCATCTGGAGACATGAACTGTAATGACTAATGAGGTAGGGGGCAGGGCTCTGAATATCCCCAGGCTGCTCCTGTACAGTGTTGAGGCAGTTGGGAAGGGCAGAACTACAGCAAAGCCACACGTACCCCTTTTAAAATCTGGAATTGAAAGACTTGAGTAGAGATCTCTGTAACTTGGAATCCATTTTAACTCTCCGGGCTACAGTTATTAGAATTAGCAAAAAGAGAAAATGGTTGGATGTTTGCTGAAGCTAATGTGGGAAGAAAAGTAAATGTTTCTTTGTGAGATATCTTACTTCAAGAAACAGGTGGAAATTCAACATAATCCCATATTTGTTTTTGAACGAGATTTGAGAGGCTGTTGCACTTGTGAGAAGGGCAGAAAATACTTCTTTCAAATGAAAGCATGATTACAGAACTGAAAATGCTGTTGCACTTTTGAAAAGGGCAGAAAATACTGCTTTCAAATGAAAACATGATTACAACATTAAAAATGCAGAGGAAGCCGTGAAGAGCAGATAATCTCTTCATCTTACAGTTTCATCAGAAATGCCTAAGAATTCATCCAGAAACCATAAAAAGATGAAAGAAATAATCAAGTTAGTAAAATAGTAAGGGGCATGGAAAGCACACAATTTATGTGTAGCAGTAACTCTGAAAGGAGAGCAGAAAAGAGGGCAGGCCATTAAAAAATGTGTTTTTAAAGGAGAATTTCCCTGAACTAGAGATCTGACTTCAGATTAAAAGGTCTTAGCAATGACAGAAAATGACAAAATCCTCTACATATACATGTCTTCTGGTGCGGCGTTTGAAAATACAGTACGAAATGAAGCATTACAAGAAGATAAAGAGAAATCTTAAATGTATGAAGGCAGAAATCACAAATTACGTAAAACGGGAAAAAATCAGATGGTGTCAGATTTCTTCACTTAAGTAAATGTTGGAAGACCATGGAACAGTGTCTTAAGAATTTAGTGAGAAAATGATTGTGGTCTATTTTTCAGGTGCTAAAATATTCATTTTATTTAATCTTTTTATTTCCTGGTGATTTTTTTCAAGTGATAATATTTTTATTCTAAAAGTAGATGTCTTAAAAAGTTCATGTTACTTAATTACAAAATGCAGTCAAGGCAAGAATTTATTTTCAGTAGAGATAAATTATTTTAAATTGCAGAAAAGCTAAAGTAAAAAGTTTAGATGACCTACTATTCCACATCAAAGTAAAAACATTGCATATTAAATTTTGCTGCATAATTTTCCAGACTTTTCACCTATAATCCATAAGTACATGGATACACTTTATAAAACATAGAAGGGGCACTAACTGCACATATTACTTTGAAGCCTGCTTTATTTACTAATTGTAATATTATGATAAATAATATTTGATCATAATATATGATCAGTATTGTTAACATTTTTGCATTAATTAATGTGCTTGTATAATGCCATTTTAACAGCTGTATAGTTTTTTGTATGAATGATCCATTATTTCTTTAATCAATCTTTTATGATTTAGTATGTTTCTAATTTTACAGCTCTATAAACCATGCTGACATCAAATTTTACACAGTATAATTGCAATTAAGACTTTCTAAGAATGCAATTGCTGATTCAAACCAACTATACATTTGAAACCTTGACAGATATTGTCAAACTCTGCTCCTGAAAACAGCTCCCACATTCCCTATAACCTCATTGATACTTAACATTTTCATTAAGTTTTAACATGGGCCACTCAAATAAAGGAAAAATTGCATCCATTATTTGGAATATAATTTTTTCATATTTTTTTATGGGCTGTAGTTTTTTGAGGGTTGCCTTACTCTTATTGATAAGTTAGAGTCCTCTATGTTAGTTTTTCTCATATATTATATTTTTTTTCTCAATTTGTCACATGCAGAAGTTCTTCATGGAGTTTCCGGATATATAGAATTTAACAAACACATCTATAACTACATCTGTATCTGTATATCTATTTACTTACATATGCAAACCAGCAATCTTTCATTATGGCTTCTGCCTTGAGGGTTATGCTTTGAAAGCCTCTACCCCATCTCAATTTATTTGGAATTTATATTGGTTTTAAGTTGTGAGAAAGGAATCCAGTATTATGATTAGTCCAGAGTTTCCCCAGAATATGTTTTATGGATAATACTTCTGTGTGATGTTTACAGGATTAATTAAAAGAAGGATTCCACAATCAAATAAGTTTGAGAAGCACAAGGTTTAGGAAAAACCACTGGATTTCTTTACTGCAATCAATACTTACCAGAATGGAGACTAGTCTTTGCAATAGAATTTGAAGTGGCAAAACATTAGACACAATGCAAAGATATGTCAATATCATACTGGATAAGTAAATTATGGTTTCTCCATATAAGGAATACTATGCAGCTGTAAAGAAAAGAAGTGAGAATGCTTGCAATACTGATGGGAAAGGATATCCAAGATTGTTAACAGAAAAAGTCAGAATATATTATATATTGTATTGTACATTAAGAAAGGAGACAGTAAAAATATATGTTTATACTTTCTTAGATGGCATTAAGAAATGTTAGAAGGTTCATTAGAAACCAAGAATGGTGGTTATCCATAAAGTGGTAGGGGTAGAAAGAGGGCGAGTATGAGAGAAAGAGAGAGAAATCTTTTCCTAGTTACTTTTTTACTCTCCCTGATTTTTAAACCACACAAATACATTATGTATAAAATTTAAAAAAATTGAAAAGGAAACCCTCTCAAAGGCTCCAATATGCTATTATATATTGTGACTCTCCAAGTTGTGGGCAGCAGTAGAATAGAGAGTAATCTACAAACTCATTCAAGTACAGAATCCTACAATTTTAGGTTATTCAGGTTTCCAAAAATATTTATGGAATAATCCCTACAAATGTGACATGCCATCTTTAGCATATACTAAACACAAACTTTTATACGTTTGAGTTTTTGTGTGTGCGTGTGTAATTTCTAGTTTGCTTTTATTGAATGATTCTATCCCCAGTACTGTGTATTTCGATATCTCGAATGGCAAGTCATTTATTATTATTATCTTAAAAGTTATTTTGCTGATATCAGAATTAATTCTTCTTGTTTATTATTTTCTTGAACAATTTTTATCCATCAACTCTTTCAGATGATTCACTTTATCAAACTGCCTAAACATACTCTTAGGAATAGTTTGAGAAGAACTGATATCCTTAAGTATTATATAATGATAGAAGGGAAACTGTTTTCTATATACCCTTAGACACTTTCTGCATTTTGAATCACGTGGAATGTGGTTCTCAAATATTTTCTTATACCATCCAGTAAAGTCTAAATTAGCATGATTTTTTCATTTTCTTCACATAAATTCTGGCTGTTTCTTAATTATCCTCAGGATTCTTACTTTGTTTTTGTTGAAAAGGAGATCCATTATTCATTTTATTTTGTCAAGGATTATTGCTGAATAATTATTGTTGAAATGAGCCACTTTTTTCTTCAACACGTATTACATTTTAACAAATTTAATTTTGGCATTTCTTGAGACAAATATGTGATGCTTTCCTTTAACAAATTAATTTGAAGAAATATAATAATAGATTATGTGAATTATGTGAATTATGCTTTCTGGCCTCTGTGCTTTCTCTTTCTCCATCTGAGGGGCAGCTGCCTCCGGAAGTTGATGGCAGCACCCCAAAGGAGTCCTAAATTGGGTGGGCCCATCTTTCTCAAGGCTTCAAGGCTCACGCTTTCACCTCCTAATTAGGGGCTACGGGTATGTAGAGGCCATAACAACCCTTGGTGGCTGCCTCCTGTTTGGCCCTATCTGTACAATGTCTAGCAGAAATGTAGTAAAATTTCTGACATTCGTGTGGCAACCTTCCTAGTTTCTGCAGTAAAAAAAAAAAAAAAAAAAAGACTTTCCTCCTTTTTTTTTGACTTTGTTCACTCTGATTTCTGTCTGGGGGGTCAAGGTTAAGGGCATATTTTTATGCCAGCAAATTCCCCTGCAGTGTCAATGCACTCTTCCCTCTCAGTTTAATTGCTTTTCATCAGCCAAGGCGATAATACTAGGGGCTCTGGGCTATATTTATAAGTGTAGAGGATGTCAGGGGAAGAGATTAATCACAACAGCTAGCATAAACAATCAATCCTGGAAACACAAATATGTTGACACCCCTTTGGCCAAGGCCTAGAGCAGCTTGGCAAAGGATCCACATTTTTTGTTTTTAATTTGTAAAATAATCAAGAAGGTGGAAAGTTTGAGAAGTAGTGCTGTAGGTATATTTTTAAATATTCCTGTCTTACTCCCTGTTAATGAGCTGATTTTCAATTTTTATTATTGTGAATGAAAGTAAATAATACATATAAATATAAACATTTCAGCTGATTTTTGACAATGAATCATAATATGCAAAACATAAAGTGCTGTAAATAATGACAATGGCATATTTTTATAGTCTTCTGTTACAGTTGGTACCTGTAGAGAATTATATTAGAGCTAACATATTCATATTCACTCACATTTCCACAAAATATCCAGTTAATTAAATGAACGATTCTGTTTTCTAACATAGTCTCCTCTCCCATTATTATTGGTAATATTTAGAATTCAGAATAGGAATGTCTTACTTCTTGCTAAAACTCTACTATAAAGTTATGTACATAGAAACTTAATTATCAGAAAATGACATATGGCCAATATTAATAAATGACTCAGGGAAGCAGAAATTCCCAGCTTGTCTAAATCTCATTTTTTTGGATGTCTTTTTCATTTTTCATCCTCATTACAGATTTTTTCTTGGCTTTGGTGGAGGGTCCTCTGATGAAGAAATGGTGGCTCGTTCATCTTCCTTGTCCTCAGGGGCATTACCCTAGTATCTTCTGGGACCATCGCCACCTTACAGCCCACACAACAACTACAAGAGTGGGTTTAGCTCTGATTAACTTTGAAAACTACTGCATACTCCTCGAAGTTTTTATAGAAAAAAGGAAACAGTCAATACATTTTGCAAAGCCAAATTTTTCTTCTTCATGCATTCACCTTTCTTTCTCTGTGCCTTCTTCTCCAATGGGAAAAGTCACCTTTGATCACATGTAAAATCTTTCTTTATTACCTGTCAGTCATCTCCACCTTCCTAGAACTTCCTGTGTAGTGTCATAGTTTTGCCAGAGCAGCCATGCTAAGCTGCTGGGTTGCTAATTATTGCAGGACTTAATTTAAAATTATGATAATATTGTATTAATGATGAGCCTAAGTCCCCATTTTCATGAATGTTATAATGTTAGCAAAATCATCTATAATTGTGGATTGTAAACATAGACAGGGAATGGCAGATAAAACTGAACCAGTTCCCTCAGGGATCTAGGAATATAGCTAGAAGCAGCTCACTTTGAAGCTAGTGGTTTATCTTACTAGTCAGTTAAGAGAAACCACTGAAGTAATAAATTTTCAAAAGAGGGGATTTGTTAACAACATATGTGTGTATGTGCACGTGTGTGTGTGTGTCTTCACATCATGTAGTAGAAACAATTTTAATAACATAGGAAATCGTTTATGATATGGTAAATGAAATAAGCAGATTATAAAATATATATATACGAATGACCATTAAATTATAAAAAGATGTTCATTCCCACTCCTAAAAGAGAAATGAGCATTTTAACTATGAGATTCCATTCTCATTTTTTTCCCCCATCATATGGATAAAAATCTAAAAACTTCATGATATACTTTGCTGGTGAGGCCGTGGAGGGACAGGAACTCTCACACATTGCAGGTGAGAATGTAAATTAGTACAATCCTGTATGGAGGGCAAATGTCAAAATTAAGATGGTATAGTCTATTTTTGAGATTTTATGCCATAGGTATTCTTGCATGATATATATAAATGTTATGCATGGTGGCATTCTGTAATAGCAAACCATTGAAGGCAATCTAAACTCCACCAATAAATGATTGGTTAAATAATAGCATAGATTCAAAAAGTGGAATACTAAGAAAAGAATAGAGAAGGGCCAAGCGCGGTGGCTCACACCTGTAATCCCAGCACTTTGGGAGGCCAAGGAGGGACAATCATGAGGTCAGGAGATTGAGACCATCCTGCCTAACATGGTGAAACCCTGTCTCTACTAAAAATACAAAAAAATTAGGCAGGCATGGTGGTGGGTGCCTGTAATCCTAGCTACTCGGGAGGCTGAGGCAGGAGAATGGTGTGAACCTGGGAGGCGGAGCTTGCAGAGGGCTGAGATCATGGGAATGCACTCCAGCCTGGGTGACACAGAGAGACTCTGTCTCAAAAAAAAAAAAAAAAAAAAAGAGAAGCACTTTATGAACAATATGGAAATATCTCTAAGACATACTGAGTTTAAAAAAACAAAGTGCCTAACAGTGTGCATAATAGGCTATGTTTTGTGTTATAAAGAGGGAAACAATCTATATTTGTGTTGACTTCTACTTATATAAGGCACTTCAAATTTTTATAAGACACCACATTTTTTTTTCTTTCTTTTTGAGACAGGGTTTCACTCTGTCACCCAGCCTGGAGTGCAGTGGAGTGCAACCTCTGCCTCCCAGGCTCAAGTGATCCTCCCACCTTAGCCTCCCGAGTATCTGGGACCACGGTTGCACTTGCCACCACACAGAGCTAATTTATTTGTAGAGATGGGGTTTCACTATGTTGCCCAGGCTGGTCTTGAACTCCTGAGCTTAAGCAATCCACCTACTTGGGCCTCCCAAAGTGCTGGGATAACAGGTAAGAGCCACCGCACTGGGCCACCATTTTTTTTTTTTTTAATCCATTCTACTGATGATGGATATTTGAAACATCTCCAGTTTGGGGGGGTATTAAGAGCAATGCTGATAGGAACATTATGTTTGATGTAATTGAGTGCATACGTGCATGGGTTTTTTTTAGGGTAATTACCTGCAAGTGAAATTTCTGAGTTACAGGGTATGCATAGCTTCTTCTTTTCTAGACACTATGAAAGTATTTTCTGGGCTGGGCGTGGTGGCTTATGCCTGTAATCCCAGCACTTTGGGAGGCCGAGGCCAGTGGATCACCTGAGGTCAGGAGTTCAAGACCAGCCTGGCCAATGTGGTGAAACCCTGTCTCTACTAAAAATACAAAAAATTAGCTGGGTGTGGTGGTGGGCACCTGTAATCCCAGCTACTCTGAAGGCTGAGGCAGGAGAATTGCTTGAACCCGGGAGGTGGAGGTTGCAGTGAGCCAAGATAGCATTATTGCACTACGGCCTGGGCAACAAGAGTGAAACTCCATCTCAAAATAAATAAATAAATAAATAAATAAATAAATAAATAAATAAATAAAAAGTATTTTCCAATGTAATTATTAATTTATACTTCTTCTAGCAGTTGACAAAGGTTCTTATTGCTCAGTTTGAAACACTTAGTTTTGTCCGATTTCTTAATATTTTCTAGTTTGATGGCTGTGCAGTAAGATCTCATTATCGCTTTAATTTGCATTTCACTGGTAACAAATGAAGTTGTGTGCCTCCTCATATATTTATTGGCTGTGTGGATTGTGTGTGTGTGTGTGTGTGTGTGTGTGTGAAGCCCATGTTCAAAACCTTTGTCCGTTCTTTTATCGGATTTCGTGCCTTTAATAGGGCTTAATTTAATCGATGTTTTAGTAAATGTTAGTTTAACTGTATTTGTAAAAGTTAGTAAAGAGTTTGAATGAATGATCATGGTTGCAGGCCCACCATACAGCCAGAAGGCAGATGCAGCAGCCTGAGATTTTTCACAAAACGTTTCATGTGGCCGGGCGCGGTGGCTCAAGCCTGTAATCCCAACACTTTGGGAGGCCAAGACGGGTGGATCACGAGGTCAGGAGATCGAGATCATCCTGGTCTACACGGTGAAACCCCGTCTCTACTAAAAAAAAAAAAAAATACAAAAAACTAGCCGGGCGAGATGGCGGGCGCCTGTAGTCCCAGCTACTCGGGAGGCTGAGGCAGGAGAATGGCATAAACTCGGGAGGCGGAGCTTGCAGTGAGCCGAGATCGCGCCACTGCACTCCAGCCTGGGCGACAGAGCTAGACTCCGTCTCAAAAAAAAAAAAAAAAAAGTTTCATGTAATTAGCTTACACAAATTATTCATCAATTAACTTGGGTCTAAGCATCTGCCCATCACACTGTCTGCTGCCAGTCATCTTCCAGTGAACTCAGATTAATGAATGATGCTAACATTGGTGGTTAACATTCACTAGACCCTTACCTCTATGCAGGGCACTAGGCTGAGGATTTCATGTAGGTTATTTTTACTTACATCTCTCTATGCTTCTTTGTGGAATGTACAGCTGCTCCTCAACTTACAATAGGGCTAGATCCAGATAAACCCATCATAAATTGAAAATATTTTAAGTTGAAAATGCACTTACCACACCTAATCTACCAAACATCATAGTTTAGCCCAGCCTACCTTACATGTGCTCAGAACACTTACATTAGCCTACAGCTGGGCAAAATCATCTAACACAGAGCCTATTTTATAATAAAGTGTTGACTATCTCATGTAATTTATTGAAAATTATACTGAAAATGAAAAACAGAAAGGTTGTATGAATACTCAAATTACAGTTTCTACTGAATGCATATCACTTTCCCACCATTGTAAAGTTGAAAAATTGCAATTTGAACCTTCGCAAATGGGGAACTGTCTGTACTATTAGGCTCAGAGCCTTAAATTACTTGACTATTATGACTCAGCTAGACAGTGATGGGACTGGGAGCTGATCGCTCATCTAACTCCAGAGCACACACTCTTCTAATTATTATACTGCCTCAAAACAAAGTTTCCATCTGGCTTCAAATTTGGGATTGTTGTGTACTGTGAAAGTGGCAATCATTTCTTCTAAAAGAAGAGAATATAATTAAGTAGTTTGCTTAGATATGGTAAAATTGAAATTGTCCAGAAATATATTATAATATATTATGAAAGATACTGACAAAAACAAAATAGGTTTGAATAAAGCTATGCTATGCACTTATGTTTCCATCACTGTCATTCAGTGAGTGACAAATACACTATTTTGATTTACTATTGTATCAATAAACATGTTACAATTCGTGAATAGATAACAATAGATGCTGTTAAGCCAAGTTTATTTTTTAGGTTAAAATGATGAAATAAACAACAATGGCAAACGTAACTGTATATCCAGTAGCAGCTACCCTAAATTCTCAAAGCAAGGAAATAAGACAATCCAACACATCATGTTGAGTCTCAAAGGGATTTTCAAGTCATTCATAAGCATAAAACACCAAAATGTTCAAAAATAAGACTCCCCCCCAAAACAGTATTCTTTTTTGGAAAAGACCCCAGAGATCTGTGGGAAAATTAATCTTTATTTCCAGGTTAAACTTTGAAATTGTTATAAGATTAAAGAACTATGAGGATTTTGAAACAAAAGTTGTAGAAAGTGATCAGATTTTGAAAAGACCATGAAAAACTAAGAGGTGAGCTACAGCCCATGGAAACAACGGGAGAGATTTCTGAAACAGTTTATATAATGAGCTTTAATTCAGAGACTTTTTTTCCCTTTTGAGGAAACCCTCTGGCTTGAACATGTTCACAGGTCCTGTATGGCTTGTAACAAGCTGTGTTCTTTCTCCCTCTGGGACCTTGCTCAGGCTTGTAGTTTCATTTGAAAGAATAATTTTCGATATTTCCTAGGCTGAGCATTAATCCCTCCATTGCTTGATTGATTAAATCCCACTGTTTGTGTCTGGAAGGCGATGTCTGAGCTTCATGTATTGCTTTCTGGCAAGCTGCATTTCCATGCTCATGGAACAGATGCGGCTGGGTAACTGTGTGCAACAGGCTTTCAGCCGTCAAATCTTGGGGGGAATGACAGGTGTGGGGTCTCATTTTAACTCAAGTTTCAAGATCTCATAATTATACTGCTATCTGATCAATTCGGTTCATACCTTTTGTATGGCATTTAATAGCTTACAAGGTGAGAATATATTATCTCATTTGATCTTCACAAGAATTGTTTATAGGAAACAGAGCTCTATTATCTCTTATTTGAATAACGAGGAGCGGCTGTGACCCTTGCCCGGGGTCACATGGCCAGTAACTGGCAATCTTGTAATTAAAATTCAGATCTTTTGATTCTAACACCAGTGTTCTTTTATGATTCACATAAAAAACCTGAGATTGGAGAATTATAGAGGGCTTTGAAAAAGATCCACATTATCCATGTGCTCTGAGTCCCGAAAACTAACTGTAATATGAATGTCACATTGTGGCTCACTCGAGCAGAGCAAAACAAAGAATATGCCATTTCAATGTTGCCTCGAGGATAAGAAGTCTTGGAGAAAATTGCTGGGATATTTTGAAAAACCCTAAATGTGATCAGGCAGGCCCCTAGAAGGCAAGTCTGTCTGCCCTGTAAGGGACCTGTAGCTCATAAGGTCTCAATGCCTGGCCTGGCCTTCCCATGTGTTTCACCTGCATATATTCTATTTCTCCAGCTGTAACATCCTGGGTGTGGGCATATTGTTTTGGTCTTCTGCAAAGGGGAATCTTTATCTCAAGATTTTCAAGTGCAAGTACCTTATCAGGGAGAAGAAACACCAGTAGGAAAAGGGGGCAGTGGTATAGGGAAGACACAGTGGCCAATAAAGGGTACATTATCCAGGCAACTACCCCTGGAGATTAATCCCACAAGAAATGGACATGATGTAAAACACAAACCACAGAGACACACTCCCCTGAGGGGTGAGAGACGGGTGTTCAGATGCCAGCTCCCCTCAGGCTTTGTTCTTTTTTTTTTTTGCAGTGCTAAGTGAAAGCAGATTTATTAAGAAAGTAAAGATATAAAAGAATGGTTACTCCACAGACAGAGCAGCTCTTCAGTCATTGTTGAGAGCTGCTGGAAGTGGGAGGTAATTCCCCACCTTCCCGCATCCTGTGCAGGAGAGAAGAGCTGCATTCCGTAGCTTAGGAAAAAGTTCCTAGGCAAAGAAAGGCAGATCCCGGCAGGGTAATGTCTCTGGTAAAAGGCCCGAGGGATATGGCTCTGCTATAACAGGATCTAGATCTTACATTTCAAAAATTATCTTTCAATGCTTAAAATAGTATTTGGGATACTATAGTCCCCTGATAACTGTGGACATAGTAACGTGATATGAGAGTATATGTGAGAAACGCTTATAGATACACATTAAATCTGTACCAGCAAAAGAATATGGAAAGAAAGAAAGAACAAGAAGGGGCCAGGAAGGCACCCTGCACCATCGTTGCTTTGGCATGAGGAGTCATTTCTACTCACACTTTCTCATAAATCTTGTTGGGATGCTGTGGCCATTCGATCATGCATACGACTCTGCTGGGCATGGTCTCTGTGGTTGAGTAGTAGCCCTGGGGGAAGGCCAGGAGGAGAGCCAGGACCCAGATGACACAGATGACCACTTTGGTGGCCGTGGCGGACAGCCGCGGCTGGAGGGGATGGATGATGGCCATGTACCTGGAACAGAGAAGAAAGAATAAAGAATAAAGTTCTGATTTGGTCACCAAAATCTGCATCAGAGATTCCATATTTTTCCTGCCAATAAAAAAATTCATGGAAACCCTTTGATTCCTGATGATTTGTACAATTATTTTCCAATTCCTTTTCCATATTCTATCCTTAAGCTTTGTGATATGCCATACAATGCCATCATGCATAAGAAAAGTCAGCTAGATTTTTCAGTACTTCAGAACCCATCTAGCAACATTCAAGGCGAGACATTTTCATTATTGAAATGCTTGTGCTGGGGACAGGACAGCCAAGTATAGGTAAGTGAAATTAGAAAAATAAGAACAATGTTGTAAATTTATTTAATGTAAAGACTGACTTTCATTCTTTCTGGGTTAAGGGATAATGGTGATCAGAATAGTAGTTTTTCTCAATCCTTATGTGATATTATAAAAGGTTAGCAGTCCTACCTCTGTCCATACAATTTGAGGGGAAGTAAACATGTCTCTGTGACAAAACATTGGCCTAAAGTCAGCAAAAAACAGCTCCTGGAGAAATCGCAATCAATTCTTTGAGCATCTAGGAGTCAGGGTGTGGCTAACTATACATACTTCATGAGGAGAAAGACGGCCTCTACCTGATGAGGCAGATAGACTAGAAAGCACAAAGGACCAGTGTGGATGACATTTCATTGCAGGAAGAGTGGAGCACAGCAAATGATGACTTCATGCCTGGAGCCATTCCTCCATCTCCTCACTCCTGGGCTCTGGCACTAAACGGTGTCATCTGAATGAACGTGTCCACATGTTTGAATTTGTGCACAGCCCCTGAGATGTTGCAAAGATTTGAAGGATAAGTATTTCATATCAGCCTTTCATATCAGTGATAAGCACATCAATTCTGCCTCTTTCATTTTAAAAGACATCTCTCAATGCATATTTTTCTTATAAAGTTTATAGCTCTATCCCTTAAAGTAAGCATTTTTTTTAAAGGGAAGGAATGATATCTTATAGGGCCTTTGGCTTTTAAATATTATCTGACCAAACCTCAGAATCACACATTGCTTCTCTGACAGTCAGGTGTTTCCGACATCCATAGGACAGAATGGTCAACGGAGACTTAAAAAATCTGCAGACAAAGAGCAGCACAGCTGTCAGCTGGCTCCACATCATTCCACATAATTCTTTTGCTGTATTCTTTGGACTCCTAGGATCTCTAGACTAGAATTAGGGCCAGGGTTACAAGTAAAGCAATTTTATTCAGTATGTGCTCAACAAATTCCCACTGGGCACCTGCCACGGTAGAGCACAGTGTTTCCTTCTGGGCTATGAGCTTGTAATTTCTCCAGGGAGAAAAGGTGAATCAATAAGCAACTCAAAACACAGCAGTAGGATAAGTGACCTCAAGTGGTAAGTGGATCAATACCTGAGAGTCTTAGGGGAGCTGCGGAGACACTCAAGCCCTGGAATGGCAGGTGGTCTACCGGAGGGGCTTCAAGAGGTGTGCTGGATTTGGGTGAGCCTGCTGAGCATCCTGCCCCAACGGCAGGAAGCGTTTGGAGCTTTTTTCTTTCTCCATGTTAGGATGAGGCTTTGTTTGCATGAAGGCTTCCTTTAGCATCCTCTTATCACTGTAAACTTTAGAAACTTTTCTCTGCATTTTGGAGCTAGGGACCTGGGCTTTCCTTCTCTGGTCTGTAAGGGCCACTGAAAGTGTTTAGTGTATAGTGTCTGACTACTAGGAGGACACTTCATGTCAACCTTTATATCAGAAGTCATGATGACTCCCAGGAAGGAAACTCCTAGAAACTCTTCCTTCTGCCTCTTTTAGAAAGTGGGTAGGTGGTCTTAAAGTCAGGAGAGAGTGGAATTATAGGAAGGGACTTGGAAAAGATATGATGTTGGGGGTGTGTAGTAATCTGTACATCTCTGGGCAAGTTTCCCTGGTTCTGTTGATGCTGTAAAGCCTATCACTCAAAGGCTGTCTGAAGGTCATCAAAAGGGCTAAAACAACTCTCACAATGCTGCAAATCAAGCATTGTCTGTTTTTTTTAGGTTACCTGCAAAGGGCCATGACTACTGCCAAGGCAGGTCCAGGACACCATAGACTAGATGACCTTCCATCTCTGCAGTAGTCCCCTGAAAAGGACCCTGACAAGTGTTGATTTCTCCCCTAGACCTGTGTCTTCCTTGATGCCTGACAGTGGTGGAGCCCTGTATCCTCTTCAGTCATGCGGTGGGGTGGGTGGGGGAAACTCAGAGCCAATACATGTGGGCCTGTTCAACCATTATCGTTGCCGTCTTTCCAATTCAGTGAAGGGCTGGACCCAGATGGCCATGGCCAGAACCTCTTTGAGTGTTTGTATTAAAACCATAGGATTGCTTGTTGGATTATTTCCCAAAGGCAAATTGTTTTCCCCCTACAAAGCTGGAAATGCAGCCGTGAAGATGCCTTATCTCACCTCCAGTACTGCACAGTTCCTACCTCCGCTGGCAGCTGCGCATTCTCAGGCTTCACAGCACCTTAAGGAGGATGCTCAGGGGAGAATGTGGTAATTACATTGCCCTCTTTTAATATTACCTCAAATGCAAGATTTTAATTTGTTTCTCATTCAGGATAAATGCTCAGTCTCAAATAAACAAATCCTAACACCACCCCCTATGCTCAGATTGGCGATACACCCTTCAGAATCTAATGTGACTGGGCTTATGGGGGATTGCATCAGCGTATTGGCACTGTAACTCCAAATGGGTGGCAGAAAGCCATATTTTATCCTTATTGCAGAAATTGCAATTTGGGAACCCATTTCAGTTAACTCTCTGCCATTCCTTGAGTGTAGGAGCCATTTTAGTGACAGATGAAAGTATTACCCACATAAAGCCAGAGAGAAAAAAAAAAGATTGGCTTTAAAAAATGTATATATGTTCATTTGTTCAAAGCAGAGGTATTTGTAAATCTCCCTCCCTCCTTCCTTCCCTCCTTTCCTCTCCTTCCTCCTTTCCTCTCTCTCTCTCTTGCAATCCTCATTTCTGGGACTTGTTTAACATGTTTTTTTCTTATTTACCCAAAAGCTAGCACCATTTGGATAACCTGTACACAGATGGATGAATATTTTCTTTCCTACTCCCCATTTCTAGCTTGGATCCATTAACATACATTTATATATTTACCTGGAACCACCCTGAGCAATTCTTGCTTATTTGGTTATGAGCAAGTGCTGCAAGCCCAAGGAAAATACATTCAATAAATATTTATTGACTGCACCATGCTCACGGGACTCTAAGGCAGTCAATGAAACGTCTTTCTGGTTTAAGCATTAATCATCAGGCTGCCAGAGACCGGGGTCTGGAGGTGTGTGAGATATGGATTATGTTCTCTACTTCAGGTGGTTCCAGTCCCACTGAGGGCCATCAGCTCTGATTTGAATTGTATGTGTCCTCCCAGCTGTAAAGCCTGAGATGTAGCCTTCCTCTTGCATGATTATGCTTTACGAAAAGAACTCTCTGCTGCACATTTTTTTTTCTTGTAGGCAGTGTGAAACAATCTTACTGTGAAAAAGAATTTCAATCCTCTGACAAGCGGCAGTATCTTCATAACTTCCTCTTATACCAGTCCCAAAACACTCGGCAGAGAGAATGTCTTTCCTCTACTATGAGATTTGGCCAGTGGGGCCCTTCTTCCACAGTCTTTCTCATCCAGTTCCTGCCCTTGCTTCTCCCACTCACTCCTGGGGTGTTACAAGTTTCCTTTAAGGGACCATATCTTCCTGAGTTCAGATAACCAGGGTGGTAATAGCTGAGAGTATGGCTGCTGTAGTCTAGCTCAAGGATTGGCAATTTTTTTCTGGGAAAGACAGATATTAAATATTTTGAGTTTTGTGATCCATATAGTTTCAGTTGTAATTATCAAACTCTATCTTTGTTGTGTGAAAACAGCCACAGACAGCAAGGAAACTATTAGGCATGACTGTATGATAATAACGTTTTATTTACAAAAACAGGAGGCAGGCTGCATTTGGCCCCTGGCCCCATAGCTTGCTGTCCCCAGGTCTAGTTTATGGGAAGTGAAGAGCAGGAGGAATTAGAACCATAGGAGAAGATGGTGTAATATTCAGAAACACTCTTTACCTTTGGCAGATGGGAACTCATTGGGTAGATAACTCCTGTGTCCCACAAGCAGTCAGTAAGGTGGTCGATGGCTAGTCATGACCCAGAATCACATATGGCTCTGGTTCTTATGTGAGTGCAGTGGTCAATCTGGGATGTTTTTCCTCCTCGATCCCTTCCTGGCTGCTCCTGTTTATTTTCTTTTTTTTTTTTTTGAGGCGGAGTTGGAGTCTCGCTCTGTTGCCCGGACTGGAGTGCAGTGGCCGGATCTCAGCTCACTGCAAGCTCCGCCTCCCGGGTTTACGCCATTCTCCTGCCTCAGCCTCCCGAGTAGCTGGGACTACAGGCGCCCGCCACCTCACCCGGCTAGTTTTTGTATTTTTAGTAGAGACGGGGTTTCACCGTGTTAGCCAGGATGGTCTCGATCTCCTGACCTCGTGATCCGCCTGTCTCGGCCTCCCAAAGTGCTGGGATTACAGGCTTGAGCCACCGCGCCCGGCCTGCTCCTGTTTATTTTCACAACTTGGCCCTGTCATCATGTCCTTGTGGCTGGTTTGGTGCCCTACTTTTACTGCTGTGGAGATCTCTAAACCTTGTGCTGACCACGTTTCACTTTATTTTCTATTTTCTTTTATTTTTTTCTTTTGAGACAGTCTCGCTCTGTCACTCAGACTGGAGTGCAGTGGTGTGATCTTGGCTCACTGCAGCCTCTGCCTCCCAGGTTCCAGTGATTCTCATGCCTCAGTTTCACAAATAGCTGGGATTACAGGCACCTGCCACCATGCCCAGCCAATTTTTTTGCATTTTTAGTAGAGAAGGGGTTTCACCATGTTTGCCAGGCTGGTCTTGAACTCCTAACTTAAGTGATTCGCTCTCCTTGGCCTCCCAAAGTGCTCAGATTACAGGCATGAGCCACTGTGCCGGGCCTCTATTTTTCTATTTTCATATCCTTCTTTTCTCTTATCACCCTCCACAGGTCCTTGGCCTGCCCAGGTGCCTAGAATGTAGTAAATACTCAGTGAAAGTTTGGTTGCATAAACGATATCTTGGCACATAGCAGTGGTTTCATAAAGCCTTGCTGAGTGAAAATAAATGTAGCAGGAGAAAAGCATATATGGTATACCTTTATTCCTCCCAGTCTCAACACATGTAAGACTGTTACGTGAGAATAATTATTGCTCAAAGTGTTTTCTGTCATATAGATATCCCCCAGGATCATCCTGCAGGAGTGACCTCACTGGACCTGGCTCTCCAGAATTTTTTATCTCTTGACATCAAGCCCTTAAATAAAGCCTCAATACCTACTTGTTGACTAACTTTTGTGTTGACTATATGTTGGGAACTGTGCAGGATTTAGTTTTTCAGCCTTTATTTTAGGTTCAGGGGTACATGTGCCAGGTTTGTTCTATAGACAAACTCATGTTACAGGGGTTTGTTGCACAGATTATTTCATCACCCATATTAAGCCTAGCACACAATAGTTATTTTTTCTGCTTCTCTCCCTCCTCCCACTCTCCATCCTAAAGTAGGCCCCAGTGTCTGTTGTTTCCTTCTTTGTGTTCATGAGTTCTCATCATTTAGTTCCCACTTATAATGTGGTATTTGGTTTTCTGTTCCTATGCTAGTTTGCTAAGTATAATAGCCTCCAACTCCATTCATGTTCCCGCAAAAGACATGATTTCATTCTTTTTTATGAAAGAATTTTATATATAGTATTCCATGGTGTGTGTGTACCACATTTAAAAGTCCAATCTGTCATTGAATGGCATTTAGGTTGACTCTGCGTCTTTGCTATTGTGAATAGTACTGCAATGAACATATACATGCGTGTAGCCTCATGTTAAAATGATTTATATTCCTCTGGGTACATACCCAGTAATGGGATTGCCGGGTGAAATGGTAGTTCTGGTTTTAGCTCTTTAAGGAATGAAGACTTGAACATGAAACCTAAAGCTATAAAGGCCCTGGAAGACAACCTAGGCAATACCCTCCTGGACAAAGGAAGGGGCAAAGATTTCATAACAAGGACACCAAAACCAATTGCAACAAAAGCAAAAATTGACAAATGGGATCTAATTAAACTTAAGAGCTTCTGCACAGCAAAATAAACTATCAATGGAGCATACTGACAGCCTACAGAATGGGAGTAAATATTTGTAAACTATGCATCTGACAACGTTGTAATATCCAACCTCTGTAAGAGACTTAAACTGATTTACAAGAGAAAAACAAACAACCCCATTAAAAAGTAGGCAAAGGACATGAACAGACACTTTTCAAAGAAGACATACTTGTGGCCACAAGCAAATGAAAAAAATCTCAATATCACTGATCCTTAGAGAAATGCAAATCAAAACCTCAATGAGATACCGTCTCATAACAGTCAGAATGGCTATTTTGAAAAGTTGAAAAATAACATATGCTGGCAAGGTTGTGGAGAACGGGGAACACTTATATACTGTTGACGGAAGTAAATTTGGCTTCTGTCTTTCTATGTGGCATCACTCTCTGGCTCTTCTTCTGAACAAATTGCTCCATCTATTCTCCTTCCATCCTCCCTCCATTTCAGGGAGCACACAGTCTTTTACCTGAGGTCACTAACATTTCATCAGTTGAGATTTTCTTCCAGGATTTTTTTTATCATCAAAATTCAGGGATGTTATTTAAGCATATCACTTGACCAGCATCCTTATCTATTTAGCTAACCTCAAGCTCATAAAGCTATATAACCACAGAGGCCTTTAGCAGCCTGCAGAGATGACACAAAGTTCACACACCATTCAATCATTTTTATTATTAGTTAATTATTGTTTATTAATATTAGCAGCAGAGTCCCTTGCGTCCTCACTTCTATGTTGTGCACAATTCTAAAAAGCATGAGGTTTTGATCTCCATGCACAGATTCACAGCATCATCAGTGGACCCACTTCAAAAGGTGCCAGTTGACAGCAAGGGCGCCATCGACAAGACCATAAAAAATGGATGCAAAGACAGATGGATTTGAAGGCCTGTGACAGTTTAGGGTGAAGTGAAGGAGGGGATGCAGTTGACTGTTGTTTGAGCTGTCCTTTCTCATGTGTGATCAAAGAATGACCCATATTGTTCAAAGAAGATTCAGAAATAGAGTCCTTGGGCTATTAGGAAGCAGAGTACCTGATGTAGGAGCTCATGAGAGGAGGTGATAACAGACCCCAGGAGCCTGCCAGCCTTGTCTAGATTCTACTTCTTATCTCACTACCATCTGTAGAAATTTTGTTCATCCTTTAAATGTGGATCAGAATCCATCTCCTTCAGGAAAACTTTTTCGACTGTTCAAAACTCTCATGGAGATAATCATAACCACATTCTATTGAATACCCTCCCATGCTCCTGTTAGCTGTCCTCCCTTATGCAACCATCTCATTTTATTTTATAGCAGGACAATCTGTGCTCTTGTTCTATCCCATCACTGGACGGTAAGCTTCCTGAGGGCAGAGGTTGTGTTCACATATATTTTTATCTTTTGGGAAACTTACCAAAGAGCCTTACACCACTGGTAAAAATTTGCCTGGATGTGCCAGTTGATGTTTGACCAAAGAACTCCATCTTCATTCAGCAGTTGCAAGCTGGCAGCTCCACTTAGGGCATTCAGACTAGTCTTAAAAGACAAGATTACAAAGGGATAGATACAATTCTGGAGTATTCCTTCAACAGTGAACTCCTTAAAGCTATTTTGGAATGTTAGGCACTAAGCCAGGATTGATAAAGCGCCCTAGTTGGGAATAGATAGAAGGTGTCCCCTAAGCATCCCAGGTTAAGCCCTTTGATTTTTGCAGAGCCAGGGCTACCATAAAAATACATGTGACTAAGATCTGATGTGAACTAAGGGGAAAAGATGGTGAAGGTCCAAGTTAAGTGTGATATTCTGAGTGTTTCTGCCAGCAGGTGGGCCAGACAGTAAGCATTGGGAATGAGCAACACTAGGAGTACCAGTCAGCTAATCGCTGGGATCCTGTCATTCACAATAAAATGCTGCCCCTCAGGGGTGGGACTAGGGGTGGGAGTGGCTGGGGTGAAGCAGGAAGACAGAGCACGCATGTTTTTTTTCTCCCTGAAAAGAGAAATGGTAGCAAGTTTGTAATGCAATGGAAGGTGAGTCAAGTTATACACCATTTCATTTCCAGCTTGAGGGCTCCTGTCAAGGATTGGCAGAAACTACTTGATAGCTCACAACATTTGTAACTACTGCTTTCTTCCTCTATGGCATCTCATGCTTGCATTTGGGACTCCATTCCTGAGGCTGTGCTGACATGTGTAAGACAGACACGCACAGCAATAGCTATCCCCTGGGCAAAAGGTTAATGCTACTGGGACCAACTAGATCCTTTGTGACATTGACCTGTTTGTGATTTAGAGCTAAAACTTAGGTAGGAGGTGTGTGGGGACACAAGGGAGACTCAGGTTTACCGAAATTTGACAGGGGAGGTGATAACAGGACTACATTAGCTCCAGCAGCAAAGGAAAAACAAAAGAAGAGAATCGTTTGGACTGTAATGTCTTTGAGATTTTAATTACTGTAAGGGAAAGGGGGAATTGCACTGATTGAAATTCATGATTTTAGTGGGAACTCAATAATGGAAAGAAGTTCAAATTTAGGGCATCTTTAAAATTGTTGGCACTGTGCTTTTTGGCCTCTGCTGTCACTGCAGTTTTGAGTAGTCCTCTGTGGTAAGCTAGTTAGGAAAATGTAGTTGGCCGTATCTTTGAATTGTATTTTCACCTTATGCAATGTGGCCTTGATATTAAGTTATTAAATAATTAATGCTCTCTTCTGACCAGTTTTGAAGTTTTCGTGAACAACATCAAAGATGCATTTCTTTTAGCTCTTTGAAAATACACACTAAATTGTTATTGAATGGAGTTTGAATGTTCCCAACCCCCCAAAATGGTAAATATTTGAGGTGATGGATATGCTAATTACCCTGATATGACCATTACACATTGTATACATGTATCAAAATATCACACTGCACCTCAAAATATGTACAATTATTACGTGTCAATTAAAACAAATAAACAATTTTTGGAAATCTTAAGAAAATGATGCAGTTTTTGGAGGGCTGAACCACTCATTGCATTGGGCCTGGCAGGCTATGTAAAAAATGCTGCAGTCACTCACAAGTGTATTTAGAGTTTCCCTGATTCTCTGGCATCCTCTTTCCCCAAGTGGTGAGCATGTTTTCTGGGTGACCATAGGCTTGACTTTTAATTTTGGCAGCAGAAAACTTAAAGCAGAGGCACTTGGGGCCAAAGGAAGGGCTAGGAGGGAGAATGAAATTTCTCTGCCTCCTCCTCACTCAGGGTAGCCTCTCTTCTCCCACAGATCTCTTTTATTCGACCCACAAAGGCAGAATCTGTGGGATGGGATTGGAGTGAGGTGAATGAGGCACTCACAGTGCAAGTGAAGTATTAAATCCTGTCTTTATTTAAAATTTCAATATTTTGTTAATCATAGATTTTTGTGCATTAAATTTGATATCTTAATGTATTGCATTAAAGTATTATTTGTCTTGATTGCTGAACTTTTGGGGTCCCCTTAAATTGTGCACCCCAGGCAAATGCTACATTTGCATCACCCTAATCCCAGCCTTGAAAATGTCTCCTACTGAAGTACAGCAGGCAAGACAATCACTAATCAAATAAAGTGTACTCAGACTCAGGTGCTCAGCATTATTCAGTGCCACTGCCTCCGTCAGGCAGCTGATGTACCAGTCTGTTGTGCTGCATCCTGTGCCTGTAGCCACCAGATGGGGTGGCAGGCTCAGCAGGAAGCCCCTAACAGTTTAACATGAACAGGAAAGATGCTGAGTAATCCTTCTCTGGAGAGTATGAATATCATTTGGGCACCCTTGCTACAGTGATTTTGCTCTCTCTTATATAGTGTAAATCCACAACCTTTTATTTAGTTTTAATAGTGCTTTCTTACTTAAAAAATTTTTTGACAGCAATAAGTTATAATTTCAAAGAAGCACACGTCAAATGAACAGTTTAGTACTGGATTTCTGCTTTTCATAAAAGTTGATGATGAATGTGTAACTTGCACAAAATGATTTTAGACATTAACCTTTTATCAGGCCAAAGCGTTAATCACTGAACCTGTGAAAACCAAAAGACACACATCTGCTGAAGCAGCAGCAGCATATACACCAAATGTTAGTAGTTATTTTAAGACAACCATGCTCAAAGACAATTATTTAACCTATGCAGGGAAAATGGTGCGTTTGCTCATCATTCTGTGAAGCATGACTTCTCACTTAGATTAAACGACCGTTCTAAATTAACTTCACTCTTTTTCAATTCCAATGTTTCTTGTGCATGTACAAAAGATCGAGTAACAGCTATTAATATGTTGGCTCAGTTATCAGAAAAATTTGGCAAATAGCTAAACGATTCTAATTTTATATCACTGTCATCAGATTTTTCAAATAGAAAATCAGTTAATTTCAATAATGAGAAATTTTATTTTTATTTTTATTTTTATTTTTTTTGAGAAGGAGTCTCTCTCTGTCACCCAGGCTGGAGTGCAGTGGCACGATCTCGGCTCACTGCAAGCTCCGCCTCCCGGGTTCACGTCATTCTCCTGCCTCAGCCTCCCGACTAGCTGGGACTACAGGCACCTGCCACCATGCCTGGCTAATGTTTTGTATTTTTAGCAAAAATGGGGTTTCACCGTGTTAGCCATGATGGTCTCGATCTCCTGACCTTGTGATCTGCCTGCCTTGGCCTCCCAAAGTGCTGGGATTACAGGCGTGAGCCTCGTCACTTGGCCAATAATGAGCCAATTAAAAAAAAAATTCAATTCATAGATTCAAAGTTTTTGGAAGGTGAAAGCACGGACATTGTTGTGAATGTTATCATGAGTCCATTTCAAAGTTCAGCAGTGAAGATAAATTAATTTGTTTTGGTACTAATACGAATATGCTGTGGTAAAAATAATACGCTTACTAAATTAAGGAAGGCATGGAACAGAAATGTCCTTGTAATAGGTTGTGATACACATAATTTGCAACTATGTACACACAAACTGTGATATCTTACTAATTGAAATAGAAGCTGTAGCTGAAATTTATAAAAAGTTTTGTAGGTATACAGTAACTGAACTAATTTATTTTGGGTGTGGTTTTGTATGATGAATACAAAAGTATACTACACAGGATTTTAAAAGTGTTTGAGCCTTTGACTGTTTTATGAATTAACCTAAGTAATAGTACCAAATTTTTTGTAAATGAGTCCTCAAAGTTTTGGTTATATTTTGTTTAAAATTAGTTGAAAATTGTAAATCAAAATATTTTCAATGGAGTACTCCTAAATTTTTAACTTCTGAAGCTTTTGGCAAGTTGCAATTTCTCAATACAAATCTGGCAAACAAAAAGACATTGAAATTCATTTCTATAAAAGCCAGAGACAAACTGCATAAAATAAAAACTGAAAGCTCCTATGGGGCGCACAATTTAATTTTGAGATTCTTGAGTTGCTCTTAGGAATATTTTGATTAGAGGAAAGAATCTTTTGATGGATTTCTTGTTTTTTTAGTAAATTATTAACACTCTCTGTCAAAATAGAGTATAAAATTGAGAAAACTGCATTTCTCACAATTATACAGTGATTACATTTGGCAAAACACTAAAATGAAACAACCTGTTAACTAAGACAACTTAGTTTTGTCTTCTTAGTTTTATCTCCTAAATCTAACCTTCTGTACCTCTGTGCTGCATTCTGGCTGTCCTCCAGTTCATTGACTCTCCTCAGCAAGTCTAATCTGCTATTAGATTCGTTCACTGAGTTTTACATTTCAACTGTTATTATTATTCAGTTTTAGAATTTTGATTGCATATTTAAAAAAATGTCTAGTCATTCTTTATAATTTTTACTTGCTCTTCGTATTGTCAGGCTTCTTTTTTATTTCATTGTACATAATAAGCATAATTTATATTTAGTGTCTCTGTTAACTCTAATAGTTTAAGTCTATGGGTTTGCTTCTGCAGGTTCTCACTCATGGTGACTTCTTCCATTATCTGTTTTATGCCGACTGCATCCTGCTTATTTTCTTTGGAACTTTATCTTTGAGACTTTGTTGATGCCTGTGTTGAAGGTGGGTTCCTTCAGAGATGATATACAATCGTTTTTGACAGAAACCTGGGAATACTTCCAGACTGGGACCATTGTAAACTGGATTTCAGAGTGAGGTTTGTTTTAGACCAACCAACTGATATGAATTTGGTCTGCATCCCCATGTGAGGATACTTTTTCTGCTACAAACTCTCAGAAGAGATTTTTTTTTGTTTGTTTGTTTTCTGTTGACAGCACCAAGGTTGGAGATGGGCAGGTTTCCTGCAGCTGTTGGCAGGCGAGGCATTCATTTCTAGTTCTCTTTTACACTGAGGATACAGCTTTTTGGTTTCCAACTTCAAGAGAAGGTGGCCTATTAGACAACCCACCTTGGGCAGGTCCTAGGCTTTGTTTCTTGTCCCCATACTCTGTGAGTCAAGGTCAAGGTCAAATGCCCTTAAGACAAAAGCCAGCTTCACTGCTGTCAATATGTAGAATTCTTGCCATTAGTTAAATTTTACCTTGAGCATTTTTTTACTTTCTTGCAAGACAATGAATGATTTAACGAAGAAATTTTTGTATGTGTGGTATATTATTTAGCATTTTTGATTTAATTTCAAGAGCAGCAAGCAGGATATCTAGTCTGTCACTTTGCTGCTGTCTTATTTTTCATTTTTCTTTTTGTTGTCTAACTGTTCCAAGTAAAAATTTAAAGAATGCAGGAAGGTATAAAGGGAACGCTTCTCTTTGACTTCAGTCCTTAAGAGTAACACATAGTTAACATACCAAGCACTTGGTAAGTGCCCCACTCCATTCTATGTGCTTTCTTTGCATTAATTCATTTCATCTTTAACTAACTCTTTGAGGCAGGCTAATGTTATGACCTCCATTTTCCAGACGAGGAAATTGAGGCACAGAGAAGTTAAGTAGCTCATCCACCAAGTGTTGGAGCTGGGTTTAAACTTGGTGGTCTGGCTTCAGCGCCTTTGGTTTGCTTTTTATCAAGGCACTATCTAGGATCCTCACACCTACTGTCAACAATGAGTACAACCTTCTTTTCTCTGAACATATAAAGATATATATTTGTCAGGGACATCTAAACTAGAGTAACTCCATCTTGAATAGGAGCTGTGTAAAATGAGGCTGAAACCTACTGGGCTGCATTCCCAGATGGCTAGGCATTCTAAATCACAGGATGAGATAAGAGATAGGCACAAGATACAAGATATAGTTCATTAAGACTTTGCTGATAAAACAGTTTGCAGTAAAGAAGCCGGCCAAATCCCACCAAAACCAAGATGGCGAAGAGAGGGACTTCTGGTTGTCCTCACTGCTACACTCCCACCAGCGCCATAACAGTTTACAAATGCCATGGCAACGTCAGGAAGTTACCCTACATGGTCTAAAAAGGGGAGGCATGAATAATCCACCCCTTGTTTAGCATATAACTAAGAAATAATCATAAAAATAAGCAACCAGCAGCCCTTGGGGCTGCTCTGCCTATGGAGTGGCCATTCCTTTACTTTCCTAATAAACTTGTTTTCACTTTATGGACTCACCCTGAATTCTTTCTTGCACGAGATCCAAGAACCCTCTCCTGGGTCCTGGATCAGCATGGCTTTCTGGTAACATATCCATACTTTTTCCTGTCCTGCTTTTTAACTCACTCATTCAATAAGCCTTATTTAACCCCCTTTCTAGCTGTCAGAGAAGAGCTCAGTATATTCATGTTCTGAAGGAGTGGCTGTCTCTGGAAAGGGACACACATGATAATGAAAATGCAATTTGCTGTGTGCTCCAGAGGACTTACAGTGCATTAGAAGCATGAGCAGACAGGAGGACATTTATGCCTGGGCAGGGAGGTTGGGGGAGTTTCTCAGTGGAGGTGACATTTGAATTTGACCTGGAAGATTTAGCTGGCACGCACAATCTATAGAGAGCTGTGTGCAACATACTTTCTAGGAGAAGGCCACAGCATATACAGAGGCCCAGAGAAGCAAAAATAAATGGCTGTTTATAATGTTTCAACATTTTATTAGATGCTTATCAGGAGTCAGTATTGCACCTTCTATTTCATTGAATCACTATGGCACCTGACCAGGCACAAGAAAGCTCCTTAGTAACTACCAGCTGATTAACTTAATGATCCCTTTCTTCTTTCTATTTAGCGTGCAGCAGGCAGAGATGTTGACTCTCAGATGTTGATGAAGAAACAAGGATAGAGGATTGAGTGAGGAAGGACAAGGTCTCGCAGGCCTCTGCTGGTGAAGTGCTCAGAGAGAATGCTAGCTTTCAAAGGAATACATGAAAGATGCTGGAACCAGGGCTGCCAAACACAGAGCAAGAGAGAAATAGGCTCTCCAGAAAGTAAACACTTCCCAGATCTGTGTTTACAGACCACCCTGTGGCCTGTCTTACTGGTGATATAAGACTTCCTTGGTTTGGATTCTCTGGCAGTGGAACCCCTGCTACCTGAATTATGACTTTCCTCTTCCCATGCGGCCCCCAGCACAGGACATATCTCTTTCCCTCTCCCCATTGCTCTTACTTATTGCTTTTTCAGCTACTTAATCCTTCTTAAAGTGATTTCTTAGAATCTCAGTTTTCTCATTCTGAAAGAAGGATTCATAATATTTACTGGGCAGTGATGCCGAACAAGATAATATACATGAAGGGAATAGACAAAGTCTGGTGCGTAGCAGGCACCCAACACTTGATCACATTCCCCTTCCTATCTTTGTAACTTCCAGAGGCTGTGTGGTCTCTTTCCAGAGATTCAGTGCCTAGCTGAAACCCAGGGTACCCAGGACACCAGACACTTAAACTATCCGTGCTACTGGCTGGATCCAGGGCCAGGCGCCCAAAGATACTCAAAACACCAAAAGGCCGATGAGGCAGTGGCGTCAGCTTAATAGCTACTGTCAAGGATGGAAATACTCAATTTATAACTTAAATAGTGTTCCATGGGAGAAAGTAAATTGGAGTAGAATTATTCATCCCCGTAGTCCACACATGCTAATTCCACAGAGACCCTTAAGCACGACGATTGCTGAAATTGCAGACCGGTAAAGGGGGCACTAACACCCAGCAGCTGCATATTGAACCTCCTCTAGAGTTTGCTGGAACGAATTGCTTCCTTGCAGGGGGACCTTAAGACTTAGCTTTCCTGTGGAGGAGGAGCCTAATTCACCCTCTCCTACCTCCCCTATATTCTCCCCTCTCCATCTGGAATTCTGTTTCACCATCTTTTTGCAAATCTCACTTCTGAGAATGGTTGTTAGAGGCCCACCAGGGACAGCAGGAACTAGTGGGTCATTGTCAGAGGATGAAGCAGCACAGATTGTGAATGTCAGGATTGCACAGGTGGAGAAAAACACCTCCTCAAGCAAGAAGGAAGCACATGGGGGTGGGCAGGGGTTGGTGGAACTTGAGCCTTTTAGAAAGAAACCCAGGCACGTAAGGAGAAATGGTTAGGTCAATGGTATCTCACTAGGCTAGAAGCCGCTTGAGTCAGGGATTTGGGTTAGCATGAGTGTTCCTTGTATACTCATGGTGCAAGGGACCTCAGTGAGTATGTAGGCTGTTAGGATGGGGAGGGGGATTGGAGGTTGTTTGGTTCAGTCCCTTCACTAGACACATGAGGACAGTGGGGCCCAGAGAGGCGGCATGGACACTCAAGATGGATTCTGTGCTTGAAGTCAGGAGTGGCTCCAGAGTTTTGATATTGGAAGGGCTGGGGAAGCAATCAAGCTGACGGAATGGGGGAAGGTTGTCTTGAAGCTGCTTTTGCCTAACACTTTACATAAAACTGGAAAAGTGTCAGAAAATAGGAGGGAAGAGCTGAGGCAGATGGGAGAGATCTAAAGCTTCATTTGGTACCAATGCAGCTTGAGGCCCTGGGACTCTCCTGCTCTCCCCCACTAGGTTTGACCATCTGAACATTTTTAGGAAAAGGGGAAGGAGAGCAAGTCCTCCTTGGTCCACACAGCAACGAGCCCACCATCCGGCCTAGGCAGCCCCAACCTTGCCTCTGCTAGGCTCCCATAGAAGCAGAAGGGAGGAGCAGCGCTGGGGCCTGCCTGGGCCGTGAACGTTTCTTCACTACAAAGAGGCGCCTACCTGAACCTCCATCTCACACACAGACTTAGAAGGTCAGGAAAGCGATTTCTAGCAACAAGCTCATTAGCACCAACTCTATTCCCACAAAAAGCAATTTGGAGGGCTGATGGAATTTATTAAAATCAGATTCTACTTATAAGAATAACTGCACACAGAACAGGTCATGATTTATGCCCAGCTTTAAAACGCCCTCTGAGGGGATCATGAAAGGACTTCCTCTCCTACCGTGTCATGAAGGCCTCTGACCTTGCAGTGCTGTTTCTGTGCCTTGGTGACAGGTGTCACAGATTAAAGACATTTGCTTGAACAGCTTCAGTGGCTTTGTTTCTGTTTCATCGCTACCAGAGGCTTTGAGGCCTCCTAACATTTTTTTTCTTTCTTTATGACTCTTTATCTGAGTGGTTGCAGGCTCCTTGGGTGACTAGGCCAACTGACAGAGATGGCTGTGGGCCATTTCAGGAGCTATTGTCTTTAAAGGAGCTGGATAGTTCATATTCCAGTGGCTCCTGAAATTTCACCTGGCCCTGCCACTGAGTCAGGTATGCCGCCTGACATGAAGCAGGATGGTTTGACTCAAAAGATTTGATATGACCTTTTTTAACTGAGTGGGATCAAGATGTAGAAATAATTTTTTGATTTCCAGTAATGTGCAGAAAATTACTTCTCCATCCTTCAGACTTTCTTCTTTGTTACTGTTACTGCATTAAGGCACATCCTTAAGAAACAATTGGGAATGATGTGAGATGGGAGATGGGCTGGGGCCCAGGAAGGGGAAGGAGGAGTCTAGTGAAACATCTGGAATAGCAGTGGTTTGACTTCCAGCTGCATCAGCATGCATTTTCTGTCAAGTCTCATCCACTTACATTCACGTACTTCTGAGTATCCAGTGGGGTCAGTGACCATCCACCCACCCCCATCCAGAAAGCACTGCCTCCCTGAAATTCTCTGATGCTTTTTATATCAGATGTCCATTCACCATTCTCAGATAGGCGATCTAATCACTGTCTAGAGCAGAGACAGCTGGTGGCCCACCTCAACTTTTGTTCTTTCCTCTTTCTCGGTAATGAGACCCTAATTTGAATCAGATGAATTCTGAAAACTGCTCTTGTACCAAAAAAGAAGTAATATAAACGGTGGTTGTACACCTGCACCCTTAGAAGCAGCTAAGACTGTGGTCCTGTCCTACTAAGGTGGTGAGCTCAAGTTTTGGCCTGCATACCAACCTCCAAACACCCCTGCTGTTTTAGGGGACACTGGATCTCCCTGCAGCCACTGGACTTCAGGCAAACCCAGAATTTGCATGTTTCTGACATCCTTAGGATTTCAAACAACACATTCCAGGTCTTTACAGAGCATAATAAAAAGGCCCTATTTTCTAATAGAAAGAACGGCTTATTTTATTTCACTGCTACAAGTTATTTAAAATTAGTATTTATGAAATAGAGTTTTTATAAACAGAATCCTAGACATATAGGTACAGTGGTCTCGCATGGTGCTCCCTCCAATTCCCTGCATCTTCTAGGTCCAAGAGAAAATATTCCTTAGAAATCCAGCTGTCGGCAGGGGGTGGTGGCTCATACCTGTAATCCCAGCACTTTGGGAGGCTGAGGCGGGCAGATCACGAGGTCAGGAGATCAATACCATCATGGTTAACACAGTGAAACCCCATCTCTACTAAAAATACAAAAAAAATTAGCTGGGCGTGGTGGCAGGCAACTGTAGTCCCAGCTACTCGGGAGGCTGAGGCAGGAGAATGGCGTGAATTCAGGAGGCGGAGCTTGTAGTGAGCCGAGGTCACATCACTGCACTCCAGCCTGGGCAACAGAGGGAGACTGTCAAAAAAAAAAAAAAAAAAAAAAAAAAGCAAAGAAATCCAGCTGTCCAGGAAAACTCTTTGACCTCTAGGATCTTCCAGTACTTGAGATACTTAGAGTGTCTTTGTCATTCCTGTACTCATCTACTTTCTCTATACTTTTAGATCTTTATTGTGTTTCTTTATGATGGGATCTTTGGCATAAGACATTCCAGAGTATTAAGCATACAGTCGTAGGCTTCATCAGTGCTACCTAGGACCTTTTTACATCCAAGACAACTTAATAGCTTCAATGGATAAAACGGCACTGACTCTGAATGCCAGTAGTGAGGTGTACTGGGAAAGACAAACATTTACCATCACATTGTCCCTTGACAGCAGGTGAGGAAACTGGGGTTTGTGGATATGCAGCAGTTACAGAGTAGAGATGGGGCCCCCACCCATGAGTTCTGCCTGATTTAAATTCCCCACTTGGAAAAAGGCGTGTGAGTGTTCCACAGTGCAGAGGCCCAGCAGGAAGACAGGGCACTGGGAATGGCTCAGTCACAGATTTTAGCATTACTGCTGGCGATTATTTGTCTTCACCATCTCCTATGTGCCAGGGACTGTGTACCATGAGATAGTCCCACTTTGGGCAGATTAATGAGTGAATAAACTCATTGAATCTTTGCTTTCTACCCATGACTAAAACTACCCAGCCTGGGCTCTTGCCTTCTTCCCAAGGAAGGTGGTGGCTACTCAAGTATTATAGAAATACACTACAGGGCTGAACTGGTTCTTTTCCCATGAAGAAGTTCCATTTTCTTGACTCAAAACTGAGGAAATGTTTGAACAGGTCCATCCCAGCCAGGTGGGAGTGTCACCCAAGGTGATGCGGTTGTGTTCTGATGAAGCCTTGGACTGTGGTATGTTATCACATACCATGGTAAACAAACTTCTGCTGGGTTGTCATCCTGTCAAGGACTAGGGGATCTGTCTCTCCCAGCTCTGTCCTCATTGGTCACTTCTGTAGTCTTGACCCATGGCTGAGTGGTAGCCTGGAGACTCATGTACTCTTACATTCATTCAAATACTAACTGAGTACCTATCAGAGCCAGGCACTATGGCAGGAGCTGGGACACAGAGGAAGAGATCGTAACTACCACCCCCCTCTCAGGAAGCTCCAGTCTTATGAGAGTGATGGATAGCAATTAAACCTACAAATACACGTGCAATTACAACTGTGGTAAGTCCTATGAAAAAAAGGGTCATGAGAACATGCAACAAGGGGATCTATTTTATTTATTATAAAATAAACAAATAAATAAAGGGTGGATGGATTTGATCTGCTGGCCATAGTTTACTGAGCTCTGTACTAAATAGTTAAGGTATTAATTAAGGCTTCTAAAGGAAAGGGGAATGAAATTAACATTTGTTTAAGCATTCAATGTAGGATATTTAAGTGGGGTTATCCAGGTATCATGTAGACTCTTCACAGCTATCATTTATTATGAACTGATCCATCAGTCAGGTATTAGCATCCATATTTTACCTCTAAGAAAACAGAGGCACAAAGCAATTAAGTCATTTGCCTAAAGTCACACTGCTAGCAAGGAATTTGTGCAGAGGAGGAATCTGAACAGGCCTCTCAGGCTAGGATCAGAGATCAGACAGGATTTGAGTTCAGGCTGTCTGACTTTGGCATCTGTAATTTTTTGACTAAAATGAGAGCAGCAAAGGAGAATCTATGCTGGCTGGTTTCCCCACTTGTAGCCACGAATGTATAGCTATGCACATGGTCAGCTCTGTCGGAACACGGGCTTATCTATCCTTTCTTTGCTGCTCAGTGTACAGTGGCATCTTTCTATGCCCTTAAGCCACTAGGTCTCTCCATAGAGACTTAGGAACTGTTGTATAGGAAATAGAATATGTCGGAGCTTTTTTTCCCCCATATATAAACAAGTAAATCATCAGTGTTCAATATTATGGTAACAAAGTCATTTCTTCCCGTTGAGCGGAAGATAAGGGATTTGAGAGGCTCCGTTGGGGAGAAATAAAAACCCAACTTGTAAGTTTATTTGAGACAAAGCCAAAATACTAACATCTCATTCAGAAGGGGGAAAACAGCGAGGGGAGATGTGAGGGGAGCACTGGAAAGCTTAGACATCAGGTAATGCAACAGACTTGGTCAGCCTCTTTAGCAAAATGGAAATAAAAACGTAGCTCGTTAATTCTAGATGCATATCCAGGTTGTTAATGGAGAGAGGAGACATAGTTCAGAAATCTGCTTTTCTTTCTTTGAAATGAACATGTTTCCATTAAAATGGAAATCAAATCCTCATGATATGAAGCAGTCATTTTCTGGGTGCTATATGGTTATCTCTATCTTTCCTGGCCACAATGAGAATGGAGATACTCACATTCATCCATTAGCCTATGGAAGTTACAACTTTGAAATTCTCAAAGTAGCCTCCTTTCCTTAGCACTGAATGTAGACAGTATTTTTAGGGGTAGGAGGCTGGGTTGATATAAGCGCACACCTTCTTCCCACTCAAGTTAATTCAGAAAGGCAAGGGGCAAATGAAAATGAGAGTGGAATGCTAGAAGTGGCAGAAAAGTTTTGTTTTACTTTTTTTAAAAAAAGCAAAGGCAAGTAAATGTACATTTGGGAAAATGATTTTTAAAGTCAGTATGAGGAAAAAGGAAATCAAATTTGCCTGCAAAGTTTACACAAGCAGATCACGTGAGGCAAGTGCTTAAAATGAGCAGTGGATGGAGTTGCTTTTGTCTTGGGTAGTTCCTGGTTGGTCTGTTTCAAGAGGTCCTGTCAGGGAGCTCTTGAAAAGGCTGTTCCTGGGATTCTGCCAAACCAAATACTGTCATCTCCCTCTGAAGACTCAACTCAGGGTGGCCCCTTAAGAAGCCCTCCTTGAGGCCTTTCTCTAATCTTCTCCATCATCATTGTCTGTTGAAATTAAAATGCATCCTGAAGGTGTGCTGCCCAGTGGCTTTATATCTTGTCTGCACAATGAGATTGTAAGCTCCTTGAGGAAAAGGACCAGGCTGTGTGTTAATTATGCATTCCTTGTGGTGTCTAGAATAATATCAAGTTCAGAAGACTCAGATATTACTTGAGATGTCTCTTTCTGACCCCTCCAATGGTCTGAATAAATTTGACTCAAAATCCCAGTTTAACAATCTGGATGAAGCCCAAAGCCCTATTCATGATATGTGAGAATTCTTATCATCTTTCTTTTGATGGCTCCCATTGTGACTAGTTCAAAATACCATAGACTATCTCTTTTTTCCTTCTTATTAACATGGTTACAAAACTCACTCTTTATTATAGACTTCCATAAAAGCTGGTGAGTCTAGTAAGAACAGGGAATTTAGAGACCTCAGGAGGGTTTCATTGGGCAACTCATATAATCTTTTCAGCTCTCTCTTCCTCTCTTATCTCCCTCTAGTATTACCTCAGAAGCTAGAAGACATTCTTCCTTTAGTATTTAGGATCTTCTAGCTCTTCCGGTTTGCAAATCCACATTTGTATGTCTCAGCAGAACAAAGCCAACTCATAACAGGATCTACCATCCTCAGAAAATAACTGGAGTTTTAAATGTTAACTTTTCCCTATTCCATTGAATAGAACTTGTTGCCTCTCCAAGATAAAACCCTCCCTAATGAAAGCACTTCACAACACTTATAACTTTATTTAACAACAGGAAGCTCAAAGTTGCCACGCAGAGGGAAGCTGTGTAGACTCTGGAAGCCTTGAAGCTTAGGAGCATGGGAATTACAGCTCTGTCTGGTTGGCTTAACCACATCCAGGCATGGAGGCAAGGAAAAAAAAAGAAACCCAAAGATTTGTTTGGAAGATGGAGCTAGGAAAGAACTAGGAAATTAGGGAGAGAAGGTACCAAATCATGCCTTTGTCAACCCACTATTCAATTTACAAATATTTCCTGGTCCTATCAGGCACTCTATTGGGCACTAGGAATACAAAGATGAATGAGGCATGGCCCTTTCCCCAGAAAGAACTTATATGTGCTCAAATGTATTACAGAAATCCCACGAGGATTCTTGGATATTCTGAGAGGGCCAAATTTCATTGCTTTGTTTTTCATACCTGGGACTGGGCTTTAGTAGACTCTCTCTGGGGTCCTGAAGCTGCATACTCCACATCTGCCCATCCTACTGTGAGAGTCCAACCCCAGGGCTCTGGCTGGCTTCTCTCAACTGTTCTACAATTTTCTAGGACACAGCTTGAGATGTGACAGAAAGAAGCAAAGAAACATTTATTGCACTCTACTTGGTCTTTCATGTATACTATTTCAAATAATTCTGTGACAATCTGCTTTCAGCCCTCTTTTATGGAGGAAGACACAGAGTTCAGGGTGGTTAATGCCTTGCCTAAACTAACCAGCTGGAGGTGAGGTAGCGAGTGGAGAGGAGATGAGGCTCAATTCTACAGCCTCCAGCCTCTGCTTCCACCTTCTGGCTAGCTCACCACTAAGTCCATTTAAGGTGTTGGCTCGCACTTTCTGAGTGTTCCATTTTCTCATTCCTTGTGCCAACTCTCATGCCAGGATTAAAGTTGCCAAATATTTAAGCCTCAGGAGAAGGTTGTTACACAATAGTGCCTCTGATCCCCTGGGCCTCCTTTCTCAAGAAGACAGAAGGTTCACAGTAAGTTTGGCAAACAAGTCTGGTGTATGTTGCCAAACCAGAAACAATTGTTCCTGTCTCTCTTACAAGCTCTTCAATTAAGTCTCTGAAAATCAAATGTGGTGGGTAAAAGCAATGAATAATAACAATAGAAATACTTAATCCACTGGAGGGAAGACGTGATTCAGTTATTCATGCGTTTATGAACACATTTTTGAGTGCCAGGAACTGTGCAAGGTGCTGGAGACATAAGACAGATAAGACAGATAAGGAATTTACAGCCTCTTAGAGAGTAGGATGTGCTAACCAGAGGGGAGTGCAGGTTACCAGAGGAGAGGTCAGGTTAACCAGTTGGGAGGAAAGGTTACCAGAGGAGAGGGCAAGCAAACCAGAGGGGATGTGTTATTAACTCAAATCCAGCTGATTCTCAAAATCATCCCAGTTGTTTTATAAATATATGAATTCCTGGGCTCTACCCATGGCTTAATGAGTTGGAATCTTCCAGAGCCATTATCTATACTTTTAATAAGCTCCCTCATTGATTTCAACAACCATGATAGTTGTGGAGTAAAGCCTCACAGACACAGTATAGAGAACTTTGCTCTGGGTGCAGGCTGGATGCCAAGGACGGGTCAGCTGATGTGATTCTGGACTTTGCAGAGGGGGCAATATATGAAGTGAGCCCTCAGAATTATAGACAAGCAAATTAGGTGCATGGGGTGCTAACAAGGGAGGGAGGAAGGACTTTCCACTTGGAAGGCCTCACCTGAGCAGAGACCCTGTGGTGTGAGCTGCCACAGTGAAACCAGGAGGTTTGGTTGGGCTACAGTCTGAGGTGCAATTGAGGACAAGGTTAGAGAAAAGGTAGAAAGCAGGCTGGATCCTGATTGGCCTTGCTGATATGCCAACAAGTTTAAATTTTACTTTTTTTTGACATATTTTCATTTCAGACATTTTTGACATTTTTGACAATGTTTTCATTTCAAAAACATTACTTTAGGACTTCTGGTTTTAACTCTTGTCTTCCCAAGAGCCAGTTGAAATATCCAAAGAAATGTATAAAAAAAGAAAACATCAGGGAAGGATGCCTTCTTCAAACCAGAAGTATTGGCACTGTTTTGTGTCGGTTAACATTGATCGAGTATTACTGTGTGTAGGCATTGTCTGAAATGTTTAGCATCTATTAGCTAATTGAGTTTTCATGGTATTCCATGAAAGAGGTGCTGTCACTGGCCACACTGATGAGCTATTATTGTCCTCCTGTTACAGATGAAGAAACTATGGCACAGGGAAGATTACTAACTCCAGTGGTCTTACGGCTAGTGATATTAGGTTGGTGCAAAACGAAAGCAAATTAGCAAAAACTGCAATTACTTTTGCACCAACCTAGTAGTATTTGGACCCAAGGAGACTGGCTCTGGAGACTGGATGCTTACTCACAGCATTACATTGCTTGATATATTGAAAAATGTGGTGCTAGTGGCCTGGATTGACTGATGAGCCCACTGCCCCCAATTCTGTGCATATGAAGGAAAAGTTGATTCAGGCAGTGGGTGAACGGGGTACATAGTATAACCTTCCTAACTTCCAAGCATGTAGAGGGAGTATTCTAATGCTGGTACATAGGACAAGAGAAGAGGATCAATTCCTCACCTGCTTAGCAGTGAAGCTCCCTGCCACAGGACTGTCTTCCTTGGTAATTAGTTTCCTAGTTTCCACGATCATGGGGAACTTTAACCTGGCACAAATGTTCCTAACTTTCAGCAGTAGAGTCCAGACTCCATGGGGCCACTATTGGTAAATGGAGCTCCCCGGACTGGAGAGGTGTGATAATTAAAGCATGGGCACAGCCTGTGGGCTTCTGAGATAACGTGGACTTCACAATAGACTGGAAGGAATCCTTCAGCACAACATGAGATTCTCTTTGGTGCAGATGTCTCTCACTGTGGCCTCTTTCTGCTCCTCACAGCCAACTATGTCGCCACAAACTGAAGCTGCATATTTGTTTATCATTTTCTTTTTCTTGGACATAAGATTTGAATAAGCATCCTCACAGCCTCTGAGAGAAATGATCCTAACTTGGAACCATGGACATGTAGTGCATTCTCAGGAAAGATGGATAAACAGAAAAAATCACCGGGTCTATGAAATGATTTAGCAGTTTGAAGAAACTCATCCAAAGAATCAGAGCAAATGTTTTCTACTAAAAGAACCTTATTCCAAAAAGTGAGACATAATCAAAAAGAAAACTGATTTATATTATCAGTGAGACTTGAGATTCAAGCACTCATTCTATGCACAACTAACTAATTGATATCAGAAATATTACTCTTAAACATTTAAAAAATTAAATGTGAATTCATCTTATAAATTTATAAATTCGAATTTTAAATTTCAAATTAAATTGGAAGTGGTAGCAATAAATAACAGATTGGATAGCACAGAAAATGACATTGATGATTTGAAAGTCCACTTTGAGAAATTCCCCAAAAACCAAGAAGCAAAAGATAGAGATGAATATAATATGTAAAAATATAAGAGACATGAGGGGTAGGTTTAGGAGATAAAATATGGTAGGATTTTAGAAAGAAATGCAATAATCAATACATTTGGAATGTATTAACACAGCCTGAGCTGAATAAGATTTTAAGTTAAATGGGTCCTTTCTAGAAAAAGCATTACCACAAAGATGATTCACTGTTAATATCATTTATCATATGATTAAACCAAAAGAGAAAAAAATTATAATCATTTCTTTGGATGACTAAAAGACATTTAATAAAAATGTATCATCATTTCTAATGCAAGATAGAATATATGTCTTCAATTAAATGAAGTGTATATATTTTATTTCATGGTGAAAATATCTTAAGTGCAATGATGAAAAATAGAAGTGGTCTGTCTGTGAGTCAGGAACTACAGTAATGACCATTATTGTTAGTAGTAATATTGTTCTAGGAAAGCGAGTCAGTGTAATTAAGACAAGAAAAAGGAATAAGATATAAATAGTGTAAAGTAGGCGATAACTATAATTATTGTAGATGATAGCTTATCTAAAAAAACAAAGAAAATCCACTGAAAAACAAGAACAAATTAGATTTCAGAATGCTGCTGGCTTCAAAACAAATGTGTTAAAGATCAATAACTTTTCTATATAACAGCACAGCCATTTACAAAATATAATGGAGATAAGATCACAATGGTTATGAGAGTATATAATGTCTAGACATAAATACCTACTGAAAATGTGGGACTTACATGAATAAAACTGTCAAATATTTCTTTACTAAAAGAAATATTAGAAATTTGATAAAGCAAAGAGGCATTACATGTTGCCGAATGGGCAGACCTAATACTGCACTGTTGGGATACTCTAGTACAGTCACTTTTTGGTGTGTGGAACTTGAGGTTCTTATTGCAGATCCAGGTGGAGAGGTGCAGAAGGTAGCTGGGATATATATTTTGAATTCAGTAGGGAGATCTGGGTTACAAATCTGGTAACAGAGATGTGGGAGTTACTATTGTAAAGTGAGTGGTTGGAGCCATGAACGGGGATAAGATCCCCCAGAACACTGTGGGGAATGCAAAGAGAAAGTGGCTAAAGATCAAATCCTAGAGAATATTAACATTCACAAGGAATGCTGGGACAGAGTGGGCAGTAAAGGAGGGGCGCTATAAGACATAGAAGGAAGGCATAAAACCAGGGGATAGAAGCACCTTTAAATTTTTTTATTTTTATTTTTTGAGATGGTGTCTCTCTCTATCATCCAGTCTGGAGTGCAGAGGCACAATCTCGGCTCACTGCAACCTCCACATCCCGGGTTCAAGCAATTCTCCCATCTCAGCCTCTCGAGTAGCTAGGATTACAGGAATGTGCCACTATGCCTGGTTAATTTTTGTATTTTTAGTATACACAGTGTTTCACCATGTTGGCCAGGCTGGTCTCAAATTCCTGACCTCAGGTGATCTGCCGGCCTTGGCCTCCCAAAGTGCTGGGATTACAGGCATGAGCCACTGCTCCCTGCCAGCAGCATCTTAGAAACCAAAGAAGACAGCCTCAAAAGGTAGGGAGTAGCCCACGTGGTCATTTGTTGCAGAGGAATTAGGCAAGATAAGGATGAAGAAGAGTCCACTGTATTTGGCTTTTAGGAGATTACTGGTCACAATGGCAAGAATAGCTTTAATTCGTTGCAGCTGTAGGGGTGCCAAAGTGGAGAGGAGGATTATTGTGTTACTTGTGATGCTAATAACCATAGAGGAGCCAGTACATGTGGAATCTACTAGTTACTGAGTGAAGTCACCAAATCCTAATGAGTCTCAATTTCCTCATCTATAAAATAGAGTTGCAGTTGCAGTAAAAAAGTGTGATAATGACTGTAAAATGCTTTTTACACTATAATCTACTATACAAACAGATGGTGTTATTTTTGGTTCTGGTGATCTTCCAGGCAACATTTTAACATGAAATGTGCTAATGATGATGGCACTGAAATAATGGCCTTGAACAACTTCCCCATCACCTTTTCTGTGGTCCCAGGATTTCATCCCAGGATGGGTTCTGTAACCCTTTTAACACAGAAACACAATCTGCTGTGTGCATTTACACTGACGCAAACTAAGCTGCTGGGGGAAGTCAACTGATTTGAAATGTTTTACAATACTGTGCATTGTTTCAGCCATCAGATGGTGAGTAGGATTCCAGTTCCAGTCAAGTTAGGTGGCAGAATATTTTCCTGTTTGTCTAAGTAGATGCCAGCACTTAAATAAACACCATGCTCCTTCCCAGAATTTAGCTGGAAAATGCCCCCACCAAAGAGAATCCTGAGATGGTTGGCACATGGCCAAAACCAGCTGACATTTCAATTTTCCTTTACTTCTATTGTGTGGCCATAGGGCTGACATTTCCCCAGAACCTCAGTGGGAACATTCCAGTGACAACTATCAAGTGGTCACAGCATAATGGGTTTATCCCCACATTCCTTTCATCCTTTATCCATCCCTACAAAGTATATATTTTTGTAATTTTTATTTTACTTTAAGTTCTGGGATACATGTGCAGAATGTGCAGGTTCGTATATGCGTGCTGTGGTGGTTTGCTGCACCTATCAACCCACCACCTAGGTTTTAAGCCCCGCATGCATCAGCTATTTGTCTTGATGCTCTTGCTCCTCACCTGCTCCACAGGCCCCAGCGTGTGTTGTTTCTCTCCCTGTGTCCGTGTGTTTTCATTGTTAACTCCTACTTATGAGTGAGAAAATGCGGTGTTTGGTTTTCCGTTCCTGTGTTAGTTTGCTGAGGATGGCTTCCAGCTTCATCCATGTCCCTGCAAAGGACATGATCTCATTCCTTTTTTTTTTTTTTGAGATGGAGTCTCGCTGTGTTGGCCAGGCTGGCAAGCAGTGGCACAGTCTTGGCTCACTGCAACCTCTGCCTCCCCAGGTTCAAGCAATTCTCCTGCCTCAGCCTCACGAGTAGCTGGGAGTGCAGGCACGTGCCACCACACCCAGCTAATTTTTTTGTAGTTTTTTAGTAGAGACGGGGTTTTAACGTGTTAGCCAGGAAGGTCTCGATCTCCTGACCTCGTGATCCACCCGCCTCAGCCTCCCAAAGTGCTGTGATTACAGGTGTGAGCCACAGCAGCTGGCCAATCTCATTACTTTTTTTGGCCGCATAGTATTCCTGGGTATATATGTGCCACCTTTTAAAAAATCCAGTCTATCATTGATGGGCATTTGGGTTGGTTCCATGTCTTTGCTACTGTAAATAGTGCTGCAATAAGCATATGCATGCATATATTTTTATAGTAGAATGATTTATATTCCTTTGGGTATATACCCAGTAATGGGATTGCTGGGTCAAATGGTGTTTCTGGTTCTAGATCCTGGAGGAATCACCACACTGTCTTCCACAATGGTTGAATCAATTTACATTCCCACCAACAATGTAAAAGCATTCCTATTTCTCCCCAGCCTCTCCAGCTTCTGTTGTTTCTTGACTTTTTAATCATCACCATTCTGACTGGCGTGAGATGGTATCTCATTGTGGTTTTGATTTGCATTTCTCTAATGATCAATGATGTTGAGTTGTTTTTCATATGTTTGCTGGCTGCATAAATGTCCTCTTTTGAGAAGTGTATGTTCATATCCTTTGCCCACTTTTTGATGGAGTTGTTTGTTTTTTTCTTGTAAATCTGTTTAAGTTCCTTGTAAATTCTGGATATCAGACTTTGTCAGATGGGTAGATTGTAAAAATCTTCTCCCATTCTGTAGGTTGCCTGTTCATTCTGATGATAGTTTCTTTTGCTGTGCAGAATCTCTTTATTTTAATTAGATCCCATTTGTCAATTGCAGCTTTGGTTGCAATTGCTTTGGTGTTTTCGTCATGAAATCTTTGCCCATGCCTATGTCCTGAATGATATTAACTAAGTTTTCTTGTAGGGTTTTTATGGTTTTGGGTTTTACATTTAAGTCTTTAATCCATCTTGAGTTGTTTTTTGTATAAGGTGCAAAGAAGGGGTCCAGTTTCAGTTTTCTACATATGGCTAGCCAGTTTTCCCAGCACCATTTATTAGATAGGGAATCCTTTCTCCATTGCTTGTTTTTGTCAGGTTTGTCAAAGATCAGATGGTTGTAGATGTGTGGTATTATTTCTGAGGTCCCTGTTCTGTTCCATTGGTCTATGTGTCTGTTTTGCTACCAGATCATGCTGTTTTGGTTACTGTAGCCTTGCAGTATAGTTTGAAGTCAGGTAGCATGATGCCTCCAGCTTTGTTTTTTGCTTAGGATTGACTTAGCTATATGGGCTCTTTTTTGGTTTCATATGAAATTTAAAAGGTTTTTTTCTAATTTTATGAAGAAAGTCGAAGGTAGTTTCATGGGAATAGCATAGAATCTGTAAATTACTTTGGGCAGTATGACCATTTTCACAATATTGATTCTTCCTACCCATGAGGATAAGATGTTTTTCCATTTGTTTGTGTCCTCTCTTATTTCCTGGAGCAGTGGTTTGTAGTTCTCCTTGAAGAGATCTTTCATGTCCCTTGTTAGCTGTATTCCTGGGTATCTGATTCTCTTTGTAGCAATTGTGAATGGGAGTTCACTCATGATTTAGCTCTTTGCTTGTCTGTTGTTGGTGTATAGGAATGCTTGTGATTTTTGCACATTGATTTTGTATCCTGGGACTTTGCTGAAGTTGCTTGTCAGCTTAAGGAGTTTTGGGGCTGAGATGATGGGGTTTTCTAAATATACAATCATGTCATCTGCAAACAGAGACAATTTGACTTCCTCTTTTCCTATTTGAATACCCTTTATTTCTTTCACCTGCCTGATTGCCCTGGCCAGAACTTGCAATACTATGTTGAATAGGTGTGGTGAGAGAGGGCATCCTTGTCTTGTGCTGGTTTTCAAAGGGAATGTTTCCAGCTTTTGCCCATTCAGTATGATATTAGCTGTGGGTGTGTCATAAATAGCTCTTACTATTTTGAGATACGTTCCATCAATACCTAGTTTATTGAGAGTTTTTAAGCATGAAGTGGTGTTGAATTTTATCGAAGGCCTTTTGTGCATCTGTTGAGATAATCATGAGTTTTTGTCACTGGTTCTGTTTATGTGATGGATTATGTTTATTGATTTGCATATGTTGAACCAGTCTTGGCATCCCAGGGATGAAGCTGACTTGATAGTGATGGATAAGCTTTCTGATGTGCTGGTGAATTCAGTATTGTTAAGCATGTATGAAACATCAGACACTGTTCCAGGAATAAAGTTTAAAAAGATGAATGATATTGAATTGCCCTTGAAGAGCTCAGAGTTTAGTGAAAAAGGGAAACATGTTATCATTTAATTACATTTGGTGAGATAAGAACTTTAATAAACATATGCTCTAATATGATTTTGCTGTGTCCCCACCCAAATCTCAACTTGAATTGTATCTCCCATAATTTCCATGTGTTGTGGTAAGGACCCAGGGAGAGGTAATTGAATCATGGGGGCCTGTCTTTCCCATGTTATTCTTGTGATAGTGAATAAGTCTCACAAGATCTGATGAGTTTATCAGAGGTTTCTGCTTTTGCTTCTTCTTCATTTTCTTTTTTGCCACCATATAAGAAGTGCCTTTTACCTCTTGCCATGATTCTGAGGCCTCCCCAGCCATGTATAACTGTAATTCCAATTAAACTTTTTCTTCCCAGTCTTGGGTATGCTTTTTATTAGCAGTGTGAAAGCAAACTAATACAGTAAATTGGTACCAGTAGAGTGGGGCATTGCTGAAAAGATACCTGAAAATGTGGAAGCAACTTTGGAACTGGGTAACAGGCAGAAATTGGAACAGTTTGGAGGGCTCAGAAGAAGACAGAAAAATGTGGGAAAATTTGGAACTTCCTAAAGACTTGTTGAATGGTTTTGCCCAAAATGCTGATAGCAATATGGACAATAAAATCCAGGCTAAGGTGGTCTCAGATGGAGATGAAGAACTTGTTGGGAACTGGAGCAAAGGTGACTCTTGTTATGTTTTAACAAAGAGACTGGTGGCATTTTGCCCCTGCCCTAGAGATTTGTGGAACTTTGAACTTGAAAGAACTGATTCAGGGTATCTGGCAGAAGAAATTTCTAAGCAGCAAAGCAATCAAGAACTGACTTGGGTGCTATTAAAGGCATTCAGCTTTATAAGGGAAGCAGAGTATAAAAGTTTGGAAAATTCGTAGTCTGACTATGCGATAGAAAAGAAAAACCCATTTTCTGGGGAGAAATTCAAGCCGGCTGCAGAAGTTTGCATAAGTAGTAAGGAGCCTAATGTTAATCCCCAAGTCCATGGGGAAAATGTCTGTGGGTCATGTCAGTGACCTTCATGGCAGCCCCTCCCATCACAGGCCAGGAGGCCCAGAAGGAAAAAGTGTTTTTGTGGACCCGGCCCAGAGTCCCTGTGCTACGTGTAGCCTAGGGACTTGGTGCCCTGTGTCCTAGTCGCTCCAGCCATGGCTGAAAGGGGCCTATGTGCAGCTTGGGCGGTGATTTCAGAGGGTGCAAGCCCCAAGCCTTGGCAGGTTCCACATGGCGTTGAGCCTGCAGGTGCACAGAAGTCAAGACTTGAGATTTGGGAACCTTTGCCTAGATTTAGGAAGCTGTATGGAAGTGCCTGGATGCCCAGTCAAAAGTTTGCTGCAGGGATGGGGCCCTCATGGAGAACCTCTGCTAGGGCAGCGTGGAAGGGAAATGTGGGGTTGGAGCCCCCACACAGAGTTCCTACTAGGACACTGCCTAGTGGAGCTGTGAGAAGAGGGCCACTGTCCTTCAGACCCCAGAATAGCAGATGCACCAACAGCTTGCACCATGCACCTGGAAAAAGCTGCAGACATTCAACGTCAGCCTGTGAAAGTAGATGGGAGGGAGGCTGTACCCTGCAAAGCCACAGGGGTGGAGCTACCCAAGACCATGGGAACCCACCTCTTGCATCAGTGTGACCTGGATGTGAGACCTGGAGTCAAAAGAGATCATTTTGGAACTTTAAAATTTCACTGCCCCATTAGGTTTCAGACTTGTATGAGCCCTGTAAGCCCATTGTTTTGGCCAGTTTCTCCCATTTGGAATGGCTGTATTTACCCAATACCTGTGCCACCATTGTATCTAGGAAGTAACTAGCTTGCTTTTGATTTTACAGTATCATAGGTGGAAGGGACTTGCCTTGTCTCAGGTGAGATTTTGGACTGTGGGTTAATGGGTTAATGACAAAATGAGTTAAGACTTTGGGGGACTGCTGGAAATGCATGATTGGTTTTGAAACGTGAGACATGGGATTTGGAGGGCACAGGGGCTGAATGATATGGTTTGGCTGCTTCTCCATCCAAATCTCAACTTGATTTGTATCTCCCATAATTTCCACGTCATGTGGGAGGAACCCAGGGGGAGGTAATTGAATCATGGGGGCCAATGTTTCCCATGCTATTCTCGTGATAGTGGATAAGTCTCATGAGATCTGATGGGTTTATCAGTGGTTTCTGCTTTTGCTTCTTCATCATTTTCTTTTGCTGCTGCCAAGTAAGAAGTGACTTTCGCCTCCTGCCGTGATTCTGAGGCCTCCTAGCCATGTGGAACTATAAGTCCAGTTAAACTTCTTTTTCTTCCCAGTCTCAGTTATGTCTTTATCAGCAGTGTAAAAATGGACTAATACATGCTCCAAGGCTGAGAATTAAAGTGTCAGAGGTTTGAGTCCTTCTAAATCTGAAAACAGGAAGCTTAGCAGTTGGTACATAGTAGATGCTCAATTAATGCTTAATAAATGATTGATAAATATCACTAAACAGGTGTATAGATTGCAACTCTCTTAGTCACCCCAATGCATTCTCATTAGAGAAATTCACTCCTAAGGGGTTGTTCCTCAGGAGAATAGACTGTACACCTCACTCTACCATTTCTAGTGGATGGATCGAAGGCTATTAATTCCAAAGAAAGATGGGACCAAGATTTCTTTTTTGTTTGTTTATTTGGTTTTTTTTGAGATGGAGTCTCGCTCTGTCACCAGGCTGGAGTGCAGTGGCACAATCTTGGCTCACCGCAACCTCTGCCTCCTGGGTTCCAGTGATTCTCCTGCCTCAGCCTCCTGAGTAGCTGGGACTACAGGTGTGTGCCACCATGCCTGGCTAACTTTTGTATTTTTTAGGAGAGATGGGGTTTCACCATATTGGTCAGGCTGGTCTTGAACTCCTGACTTCATGATCTGCTCGCCTTGGCCTCCTAAAGTGCTGGGATTACAGGCATGAGCTGCCACACCCGGCCTAATACTTCTTATAAGAGTTCTTTCAGACAAAAAAGGTCAGCAGAGGGCAGGGTAGGAACAATACCATGATTGCAATCACCTTGACTGAGTCGAACAAGATGCTATGGCAAGAAAGCACAGAAATTGTCAGAAATCTTTTCTGAAGACATTCAAGCCTCAGTGGGATGTTACGAAAGACTGCTTCTCAGAAGATAGTCCTGACACCTAAGTGGGGTGACTGAGCTAGAACAAGCCATCCACTTGCTGAGAATTACTGTCCTCTCTTGTGAAATGTCAATATTGACTGACGGTACTCTGATTTGTGCTGCTAAAGGCATTCAGTTTTACAAGGGAAGCAGAGCATAAGGTCTGAGGTCTCTTCCAGATCTAATGACCTAAGATTTGTTTTTAGAATCAGAAAAAAAAAAATTAAAATACATCTCTTAATTCTTAGAGTATTATTGAAATTGTGTACAACTTGGGGAGAAGCAACAGCAAAATTTCTGAAATTCGCCTGGCACATTCCTTATTTCCTTCCATGTGGCTGCTAATCCTTTTAACTTGTCAAGACAGAGGATCCAGGTGGGCCAACCAGGGATGCAAAAGGGAGGAGGTGGTTTTAACTTCTATGTGCAAGGATTTAATTTCTCATGTATCCTCTCTTCCTATTAAAGCTAATTTCAGGTCATCAGTGTACTCTAAGTATTCTAATCAGACTCATTAAATTTTTTTCCTGGAATCACTGATTGTGAGCAGCACTATTCAGCTTTATTCAGGGTGTGGGACTGACGTCTCTCCATGAAGCCATTCACCTTTGGTAAGGAAACTGGCCTCACTGTAGGAGTTCAGTAAAGGCCAAGCTTGCTGGCTCACTGATTAATTGAAGGGCGGGGGTGTGGGGCTTGCTGTGCATAACTAAAGTTCATTTGGATGCCCCCTCTCACTGCCCAAAGCAATGCTTGGCTCACAGGAAGCTGAGCCTGCTGCTGCCTTCCTCCCAGCTCCTGGCTCCCTCAGGATCTGAACACTCAGGGTCATGCTGTTGCTGCCCAAGCAGGAAAATCCTGTTTCTGAAAACCCCAAACAACAAACAGCTCCCCTATGGGGCTCATGGGGGAGTCGTCAGAACCTCCAGACTGAGCATGTCACAAGAAAGGACTGCTTTGCTGAAGCCACTCACTCTGGGAGATTTATAATTGGAAATTTGGTCCAGGGAGATAATTAGCCAAACACACGCACGTGCGTGTGCACACACACACACACACACACACACACACAGAAGAAACCCAGTGGGGATTCAGCACTAACCCAGCACAGCTGAGTGAGAAACGACAACCTGTCAGCCAATGAGCCATGGTGATTCCCTCCGAGGAGGGTTTCCCAGCTATCATTCCCTTTCATCCCCGCTGTAAGTTAGGCCCTCATGCATGTTGCCTGGACTGTGGCTGGAGTCTCCTAACTATTTTGTCTTCTCTTCTGGGTGATTTGGCCCCAGGTCTCTCCCTGTCTATCTACCCTGCATCCCTGCTGCTGTTGGAGGAGTCCCCTAAAGACTTTCTCCACAACACTGCTTATCTCCTGGTACTCCCTTATCATTCCTTTTGGCCCAGCCTCTGCCACTGGCTTCCAAGTTTGCATTTGGCCTGTTCCCTACCTCAGTCCTGGGCAGTGATGCAGGAAGCTGCCCTTCTCCTCCAGATGAGTCTGTGCTCTGCCTCTCTCCTTTGCGTCTCCAAATTCGCACTAAGCATGCACATCTCTGACCTCACCTTTTCAAACCAAAGGAAAGGGCTGTGTAATGACAACTTAGTTTATTTTGAAAGGCTGTTACACTTTGACCTCCATTTAAAAAACAAACAAAAAAACCTAAAAACCCAAAAATGTTGAGGAACTGTTCCCAAGCCCCAGCATCTTCACCCATCCTCAAGATTTCCGGGACCCTCTGTCCATTCTTGGGATCGAAGCTCCTAACATAGTTCTCCTCTTCAGCTCAAGGACAATTCTAACTGTCCTCTCTCCTGGTATGGCTTACCGAGCCTCAAGCTCACTTAGCGTCATCTGGATTTAATTACCTCTCTTGCCGTGAGCAACCTTGGCTCATTTTTCTACCTCTCTTCTCCTCTTCTCTTTTTCCTGTCTCCCCCTTCCTTTGCTTACATGCCCTTCTTCCCCCTTTCTCTCCTCTTTCTGTCTCTCCCTCTCTAATGTCCACAACTGCCCCATTCAACCCTCACCTGTGTATCACCAGCTCATCTGGTCCAGCTCACCTGTAAAATCTGTATTCCTTCCGGAGAGGCCACCTTCTCCTGTTCTTAGGGTCACATAACTCAGATACAGACAAACAAGGTCAAGACAATCACCCTTCTGCCTTGGAAAATCACCAATTACCCTCCATTATTATATTTCTTGTGAAGCTACGTTTACATTTTATCATATCCACATGGACAGGAGGGAAAATTTTAAAAAGGAGAGTGGCCAAATGTATGTCAAGAGACATAGAAATATTTAGAATAATGTAGACAGAATAAATAGTTGGAGTTATTAGAAGGCTATTGGAGACCATCAAAAAGGAATCAAGATGGGTTAGGATATATTCTATTATTCTAAGTCAGGATTGGTAAATTATGGCCCGTAGGCCAAAGCTGGCCTGCTGCCTATTTTTTTATATGGCTTCTGAGTGAAGAACAATTTTTACGTTTTTAAAGGATTGAAAAAAATAAAAAGAAGAGTATTTCACAAAGTAAAAATTCTATGAAATTCAAATTTCAGTGCCCATACTATCCTGGAACACAGTCACATTATTTGTTTACATATTGTCTATGGCTGCTTTTGTGCTATAACACAGAGTTGAGTAGTGGTGACAAATATCATATGGTACATACAAATTATTGTGTTGGGTCCTCGATATGATGACAAGTGTCATTGTAAGTGATAGAAGAGGAGAAGAAACACACACAGAGGACGAGGCCATATCACAACAGGTGGAGACTGGAATTACGCAGCCACAAGCCAAAAAACCTCTGGAACCACCAGAACCTGGAAATGGCAGGTGAGAATTCTACCCAAGAGTGTCTGGAGGGAGCACAGCCCTGCCAACACCTTGATTTTGGACTTCTCATCTACATAACTGTAAGACAGTAATTTTCTTTTGTTTCAAGCCACCCAGTTTGTGGTAATTTGTTATAGCAGTCCTAGGAAATGAATATACTGGTCTTTCATAGAAAGTCTAATTTTCTTCTAAATGAAGTAAAGAGGTAGTGAAATGTAGGGATGCATTTCATTTCTATTAAAATGACTAAGAAAATGAGAAAGAATGCTCAGCATTATGAAGCTGACAGCTCTTCTCCTCCCATGACGGAGATGGGAGTCGGGGCTGGGTGCTCCATCCATTTCTCCAAAGAACTCACGTCTCCCATGCATTCCAGCTGCTGACCTGGATCAATGGTTTTCAGAAACAGAGGCTGGAAGGGATTATGTCCTCAGCTTGTATTCAGGTCTGTGGTAGTGGCAGGTTGGGGGATTGATAGGAGGAAGATGAAGGAGGAAAGGCACTACTTTGGAGCAAACTGGTAACGGAGACTTGGAGGAAAGCTAGACCCCTCTCCTCCAAGCCTAAACCAGTTCCCTTTCCTTTCATGTTCCTTTCTACCATCTGCCCACTGTGGTCCTCCTCACCCACCCATGGAAGCAAGGCTTACCCAGTGACTTGGGTAGGTACTCACACTTCTCTTTCCTACTCTCCCAAAAGAGAGGACTCAGGTCCTGACAAATAAGCCCTTTGCAGGCATCATAACAACCTACAAAGACAGGATTTGACATAGGAAAATCAGAGGTGGCAATGTTCAGAGTTAAGAAGGGGGATTGTACCCACCTTGTTCCTCTACCTGTTCACAAACAATGTGTCAAAGAAGGGGCAGGTAAGTGGCCAGGCAGCCCTGAAATAGCCTGGGGCCAGGACCGTGACAAATGCTCACTGGGAACATCCCCCACCTCAGGGTTGAAGTCAGGAACAGGAGTGTCCTGTCCTTACACTGGATGGAACTGTTCCTCTATAAAAAAGAAGAAGAAAGAAAACCTGATGCATGTATTAATCTTATGCAGGGAGATGTGGGTTTTAAGCAATTTAAATATTTCGTTCTGTTCTTTCAGTTCTGGCTACTGGCCATTATCAGGAAGATGTGGGAAGAAGACTGAAAGAAAATCTGGTTGCTGAAAGAGAATTTACAACAGCAAAGCAATTTGCAGTGTTTCTACCTAGAGACAGGGAAGTAAGAGCATCTGAATCCAAGTCCCCAACCAAATGAGCTTTAGTTTAGAGCCTGTTTCTCAAGGAACTTGCATATGTACACATGAGTTTGGGCAATTCTCATTATTACCTCACAGTTTAGGTCTAAACCTCATTTTAAGACTGACAAAATGGAAACCCAGCTGTGTAAAGAATGCATCTAAAATCATAGAGAGAGTTAAGGGCAGAGAGAACTCAAGACTCCAACTATGACCCAACTGGGTCCTCCAACACTTTTTTACTATCTTTGGATCTGATTCACTTCAGATAAATGTCTCCTGAGATCTTCATATGGACTCTAGGCAACTACGTAATCAGTAGAATTTTAATTTGACCAACTGGACATGGAGAGATTTCCACGGTTTATTAACTTTCCTTTGCTCTCTGCCTTTTTTCCCAGGCAGAAAATGCATATTATATATTCCCAGTGTCTGGCTTAATAAGAGGGATTATTATAAAAGGCAGCAATAGGACATCTATTTTCTAAAATATATAAAAAAAAATTATTTTGATAAATAGCAAAAATAGAAATGGTCCTGAGGGAAGAGTGCTCTATCTCAGGCCTCAGGCAAAGTTCTAACCTTAGAATCTGTTAGTATTTAGCAGCAGGGTTAAAAGCTGTTTTTATCAGCTCTGGGTGATTGCCATATATTTTCATCAATTAATTTTTGTTGAAATGCCTGCTGAGTATGTGGTGTAGCGTAGGGAGACAACTGAATGTTTACAACATAATCTAATTTGGCAGCTGGGACCTGAAAGCCGAGTATTTCTCAAATCAATATGCCCAGGGTCTCAAAGGAAGCAGAGCTGAAAAGAGAGGAATGGGTGGTTGGGTGAGATGCTTGCAGTGTGGTGATTTTGCTGGAGTTGAGCCTCTGTTCTGAACTCAGATGGTCCCATGTCCCAGGTCTGGCTCTGCCACCAACCAGCTGTGTAGCTTCCAGCAAGTTATCTCAACCTTGAGCATCTGCTTCTTCATCTGTAAATGGAGCTAGTAATTGTACCAGTCTCAGAAGATTGTTGTGTTAAGTGACTTAGAAGTATTATCTCATGTAATTCTTACCACAACCACTAGCTGGTAAAATAATTTTTTATTGGTACCTTTTTCCCCCATGTTTTAGAGAGATAAGCAATGTAACTAATTTTGTAGGAAAGACCAAAGTAGCTAATTTTTTAGGGGACATGATTTTTAGTCCAGCTTGACTGGTAACTAATTTTAGCTCTGTAAAGGTTCAGAAAGCATATCCCGAACACATGCCCTCCTCAGTTATGTTATTTAAAGTGTTAAGCACTGAAGTTAACTGAAACACAAACCAAAGTAAAGAATTTAGATAGGAAAGACATGTGAAATGTAAATAATTATGAATTAATTGTATTATCTTTTTATTTAAAAATCTAATAAATTCTGATTTTTCCCTCCCTAACTTCCAGTGAAGTAACTAAGAAAAAACAAAGAGAAACTAGTTTCTGTAAAACTGGAAACTCTGAGAATTCCTCAATGATATGCCAGGAAATAGGAAGAATTTCCACTAGCCAAAGTTCTGAGGAAGTTACAGGCAGGAAAAAGGATAAGGGTTACCATCTTTTTTAATTCAATAAAGCTATGCCCACTCTAGATACTTTCCTTAGAAACATGGAGTCTTCCCAGCAGAGAAAGGAAAGCTAGCCCCAATCTGACCTCTAGAATAATAGAGCCATTTCACCACACTTTCCCTAATATTAGTTACTGTTTTCTTGCATTGGCCTGAGGCTACAATTACCCATAAAATGCTGTGTAACTAGGAGTGCTTATACCTAGAGGGTCTGGGTGGCAGCTAGAAAGAGCTGAGTCTGACAGAGTCGTAGTGCATTCTGGGAGTTATACTGACTCCTGGAGAACTATTTACCGAGCATTTACTACGTGTCAATAGAGGTGCCATTCTCTCGATCAGGCACATAAGGAATTGGGAAGTAGGCCTGACTCTACAGGAATCAATACCACTCATGAAAAGAAATGCAGTGGGACTGGATATCTCCCCATGGCAATACATTCACACTACATACAAGACTTTAAGACAGCAAAAGATGGTCTGGAAAGTAAGAATATCAAACAACACTTGCTCATAAGATCTGAGAAAAGAATTATATCAGCAGTTATGTGGACAGCCAGGGGAACAAAATTTAAAACATACATTGGGAGCTTTGGGAGTTTACAGGAAAATCTCTCCTGAGCAGACCTTTGCACGTTAAAGAATGAGTAAATAGAAAAAAAAAAAAAAGAACTTGATGACAATGAATTATGAGTACATATTATAAAAGGAGGGGAACATAATGCTCAAAAGGCAGAAAAAACAGTTTAGAAAGAAGATTTATAACAGTTTTCCAAAATAAATTAGAAAATAAGGTAGTTTTGGACTTTAAAAGCTATTCATAACATGGACACTGTGGAACAGTTCTGATTGGAAATCAAAGGAACAGAAGCTGAAGTAAAAAGGAACTTGCTGGGGACAAAAAGGAAGGAATAAAGAATGACTGTGATGAGAAACAGATCTGAAAGAATTAAAAATGCAGTTACAAAATCGGATTCAGCATTAGAACAGGTAAATTTCAGAAAAGCAAATTAGAAATGAAAGAACCAGCTTTAGAAGTCACTCCAGAATGAGGATGTGGAGAAATAGGAACACTTTTACACTGTTGGTGGGACTGTAAACTAATTCAACCATTGTGGAAGACAGTGTGGCGATTCCTCAAGGATCTAGAACTAGAAATACCATTTGACCCAGTCATCCCATTACTGGGTATATACCCAAAGGATTATAAATCATGCTGCTATAAAGACATATGCACACATATGTTTATTGCGGCACTATCCACAATAGCAAAGACTTGGAACCAACCCAAATATCTGTCAGTGATAGACTGGATTAAGAAAATGTGGCACATACACACCATGAAATACTATGCAGTCATAAAAAAGGATGAGTTCATGTCCTTTGTAGGGACATGGATGAAGCTGGAAACCATCATTCTGAGCAAACTATCACAAGGACAGAAAACCAAGCACTGCATGTTCTCACTCATAGGTGGGAATTGAACAATGAGAACACTTGGACACAGGAAGGGAAACATCACACACTGGGGCCTGTTGTGGGATGGGGGGAGGGACAAGGGATAGCATTAGGAGATATACCTAATGTAAATGACGAGTTAATGGGTGCAGCACACCAACATGGCACATGTATACATATATAACAAACCTGCACGTTGTGCACATGTACCCTAGAACTTAAAGTATAATAATAAAAATAAAAAAAATAATAATAATAAAAAGAAGTTGCTCCAGAATGAAAATGAAAACAACAATCAGATAAAAAATAATGAGGAAACAGATTCCTGGACAGGAGAACTAAACAATTTGGACAGAAGTAATGATTTAAGACATAACAGAAAAAAAAGTTCCTTAATTGAATAAAAGTCTGGATCTGCTCACACTAAGCAAAATCAATACATGTGAGAGAGGGGATCCATATCCAGAGATATTCTGATATGTTTTCTTATTTCAATGGTAAAGAAAGAATTCTACCAGTCATCCAAGAAGGTAAACATTTTGCCTATAAAGGAAAAATATCAGGCTGGGCTCTAATCCTCTGCTGTTATAATGCCAGAAAATAATGGAGCCACATTTACAAAACTATGACATGAGAAATCTTACGGAGTGATAATTGTCTACCTAAGTTGTGATTTACGTGCTAAGGTAACAGAACTTCTCAGGAATATAAGAGATCAGGAAGTATACTCACATACCATTCCTGAAAAAATAAACAAAAACCAACCCCCCAAAACCAAATAAAAATCTCACTACTCAAAGACATTATTCCGTGGGGAGAAATGGTTCAGAAGAATATTTAAAAAGGAAAGCTGTTTACTAAAAGAATTATAGCAAATCTTGCAAATATTTAAATTGAAAATTAAAGCTTAATAATAGTTGTAATATTGTTATGAGGCTTATTACAAATGTCAAAAATAGCTCTTTAAGGAGAAAATATACCACATAATATTTAATAGTAAGAATATGAGTTAACATTCCATAAAAACTGGGACAGTGAGAGAAAAGAAAAGCAAATTAGAAATGCATATTAAAATGTTAATCTTTCACAGAGGTACAATAAATACAGTTTTATTTTTGGCATTGATAGGAAGAAAATAATAGTTTCAAGTAAGTTATTTTTAATGTAAAACTACTAGGAAAATAACAACAGAATGCGCAATTTTCAAGTCATGAGACAAAACAAAGTCAAAGAAAATAGTCCATGTAGTAAAGGAGGTATAAAAATGAAAACAGTTGAGACAACAACAAATCATCTAAAATAGAAGCAGAAGTAGACAAGGCATAGTCACTATTACATGAAACATTAATGGTTAAAACACTTTTATGAAACGAAAATGACTCTAAAAAGTCAGACGCATGTAAAAAACCATATAGACTTCCTAAAAAAACTATTACTCAGGAAAAGTTACAAACTAAAAGATGGACAACTTATGTACAAATATGGCTTGTGGAGACTCAGCTGTATCTTCTCATCAGTTCTGTAGAGAGAAACAGATGAATCTAGGTCAGTGAGTGTATCAGGTAATCACTAATCCAGAGTGAATATTAGATGAATTTGTCAAAATTGAAGGAGAAGACCAATTGAGATGCCAACAAGTACTGACTCTCCAAAAAAAAAAAAAAAAAAAAAAAAAAGGAAAGGGTCAATGTGTGTGGGGGGAAATGTTGGAAACCTTCCAACTAATATCACTCGGGAGTGTATTGAAAATCCATTTGCAGAATGTAAGCCAAAGAATGTTCTGAAAGTGCATTTTAGAATAAAATGTTATTGCTTTGTGACACTTACAAATTCAATAGAATACAGTCATCCAATTAAAAGTTTACATAATCAGATTTATGAAGGTCAAAGGCATCCTAAAGTATTGCCTGCTTTCATTACCCCACCTAAATATTTCTTTAAGCAAAATGACAGAATCTTTTAAAAATGTGTTAGAGGCACACAGTGTTTTGTTCCCTAATTCTAGCCAATGACCAATGGTTCTAGATCTCCAAATAGTACTGGAAGAGTGCCAGTGCCTTCATATGAAAGTTTACAGTATTTAGTTATTCTATTTTAGGAAAGAGAACCTTGGGACTAGAATAAAACATGCCAGTGAAAATTGAGAAGCTCCAGCTAGAAGTGAAAAATATATCAAAGGAAATAGATGTATTTGAGCTCTGTTTTATCTCAGACATACTTAATTATATTTCATGACTTTCTTGGTTAGGAACACAGTTCCCTGTAATTGAAGGTCAGTATGATTATATTTTTAGCAATTTTTTGTGCACTATTTTTTGTCTGAGAGATACTCAGAATTCCGACTTTTTTGCTTAAAATCATTTTGCACATTAATTGTATATTACCATTTCACTGAAAGATAGATGACTCTAAAATTTTGTTGATGTTTCAAGGTTGTTAAAATTCCTTGCTAGAATTCCAGTTACAATCTGCTATACTTGAGTATGAAGAACTATGCATTTATCATCTGTGGAAGAGATTATTGGGCCTATCTCATATTTTCCCTGTCCCAGTCCCATAAGAGATCGTACTGCCCAATCCCTTTGCAACTAGGCAAGGGTGTATGAATAAGTCTAACCAACAAAATGTGAGTGAAAGTGATGTATGCCACTTCCTGGCTAAGGCAGTTAAGAACTGACTTCCCCTTCCCTCTTACCCAGTCATGGCAACCTTGTAAGTCATGTGTTGAAATGACAGTGTCACAGAATGGAGGGAGATTTGATCCCTGAGACAGCAGATGGTGGAGAGCCCCCATTGACTCACAGAAGACTTTGGGAGAGCAAGCACCAAACTGTTGTGCTAACTAGAGACGTCAGGGTTTGTCTATTGCAACTTCTATCAATTATTTACCTTTACGTAAGCTTTTTTGTGCTTTCCTTTTGGGCTAAACTTCTTCAGGACCTAAGAATATTTATTTTCTTTGAACGAAAATGTGAATCAGTTCACAGCAGCTAAAATGAACAAGCTCTAAAATAAAGGCATTTACATAAGTCTTAATAACAAGTTTTGTGTTTCATAGGCATATATTCTATTAAATGCAATTCTAAATTGATTGCTTGGCAGGGCAAAGGTAAATGTTGCCAGATTTCTTATAATTTTTAAATTAAATCTTTATCAGATAAATGAGAAAAAAGTTGAACTAGAAACAGTGAGCTCTGAACTTCTTCCCTAATGACTTATTTTACAAAGTTGGTGCACAAGTGTGTTAAAAATATTGTATTCAACTTTGTTTTCATTAGAAGTATTTTATGACTTATTTTGAAGAAAATATTCAATTCAGAATAAAACTGTGGATGTTTTAGCAGTAAGGGAAGAGAGCAAGGGAGAGAGAGAGTCATTTGTATCCCAATATTGCATTATCTTCATGGATTTAGTCATTTGATCCAATGAAATTTAAAATGAATCATTTAAGTTTCTTCGTGTTAGTTAACCAGTCTATATTTTGCACAAAATGATTCTTCTATTTCTTTGGAGTATTTCATGAAGTGATATAAAATTATCACCCTTGAATTGAAAAAAAATCTCCTAAAAAAGTAAACAAATGGAGGTACAAAAACAATCAAGCAAATACAACTAAAAAAGCAGGAGTCGGCCAGGCGTGGTGGCTCACGTCTGTAATCCCAGCACTTTGGGAGGCCAAGGCGGGTGGATCACCTGAGGTCAGGAGATTGAGACCATCCTGGCTAACACGGTGAAATCCCGTCTCTACTAAAAATACAAAAAATTAGTCCTGTGTGGTGGTGGGCGCCTGTAGTCCCAGCTACTTGGGAGACTGAGGCAGGAGTATGGCATGAACCCAGGAGGCAGAGCTTGCAGTGAGCCGAGATCACACCACTGTACTCCAGCCTGGGGCAACAAAGCAAGACTCCATCTTAAAAAAAAAGAAAAAAAAAACAAAACAAAAGCAGGAGTGACAATATTTATATTGTACAAAATAAAAATAATAGAAAAATAATTATGACTAAATGAATTATCTTGTAAAAATTAAAGACACTATCTAAAAAGGTATAACAATAATGAAAATTGAATGCAGTAAGTGAAATAGATAATTTTCTGGCAGAATACAAACGACCCAAACCAATTGAAGCATAAACTGATAATCTAAAAAGAACAATAATCTTGGAAGAAAATGAAAAATAATCTGTTGAATGACTTTGGGCTCAGGCAGGTTGAAAGGTAAACTTAAAAAAATAAATTATATGATATATAAACTATTCCTGTACAAAGAAAAATAGGTAAAACCACTGAATTGATTTCATGAAGCAGAATTAATATTCTTTGATTGTAGTTACTCTGGCTCTGAGGGCTCCTAGAAGGCCCTGTCATTTGGGATCCTGTCTCACCGTGCCCACTGCTAATTGGTTCAGCTCAAGCCTTAATTAACTTGGCCTCTGCAGAGGGTGCTGACAATGCTCAGTCCCAAGTTCCATTAACACTTTATTAAAATAATTAGTTATAGGAAGCCATAGATAGAGCAAAGTCAAGGCTTGAAGTTGGACCCATGACTGTGTGACACTGAACTTGTCCCAATCCTTCTCCTGAATTTTATGATTCATCCTATTGTAGGGGATGTGTGGAGGAGTGGATGCATGGGACCCAGCATTAGCAGGAGCATTGGATCAACCACCTGAGCATCCATATTAGTCTTATTACCTTCCCAAAGGGGCTTGTCAGAAGCTAGACAAGGGCTTGGATTAGATCCCTATAAGGAAAACCACTAAGATAAAATGTCTCAGTGTAATTGGTCACAACTCCCACTTCTGGCCTTAATCCCGTTTTGAATGAAAGATCCTGAAAGAAGGAGAGGAAGGAGGATCTATCTTCTCACTACAACCTCCTTAATTAAGGATACTCAAGGGACGATGTCCACTTGGGGTTGGTGTCCCGTTTTCTGTTCTTCAGGTCAGAGCACTGGGCCACTGGAGTAGTCTGGGAGGGGCCTTTGACTTCTCTGCCCCTAAGAGTGAGTTCTCATAAAATATGGTGTGCCCAGGCTAACGCTGGTACTCATCTTGGCAAATCCTTTAGCTTCAGGTCCCTGTTCTTTTTGTCCTCTGCTTCTGACATGACAAATGCCCAGTGATGGAAGCAGGAAGACAGCCCACCTTCTGTCAGAACCTACTCCCCAGCTCATGTTTCTCTGTCCCTCTGTTGTATAGCAAACTCTTGCCAAGTCTTTTGGAATGACTTTTTAACAAGAAGAAAAACCCCATACTTTAATGGGCCAATTCAAACAACTAACATCTATTAAAGAAGCACACAAATATCCTTTAAGTCCTTAGTCTTTAATTAAAAAGTCATGCAAATGAACATTTCCTAAAGGGATACTTTTCCCCTCACTGTGACTAGAGAAGAATGAGACTCTAAGACAATCCAAAACATGCAATCATATAGGCACATTGCTCTATTAAAACAAAAATGATTTAATATTACAACATTCATTAATAATAAAATGTCACATCATTAGGTTAGGGGAGAAAAACATGTGGCCATCTGGAGAGAGACTAGAAATTGATTCAGTAAAATTCAACATCCATTCTTGATAAAATCTCAGAAACTAGGGCAAATCTTTTCTTTACAGGATGAAAAGTATCACAAATCAACAAACATAGAACGATGAAGTTACAAAAGCATTCCCATTATATTTGGAAGGTTCACTATTTAAATATTAAACATATTTTGAAAATTTAAATATTAAACATATTTTAAAATTTAAAATATAAACATATTTTAATAGGTTTTAATATTAAGACTGCTTTAAGAAATTCAATAAAACAATACAATCAACTGACTTGAACATTCCAGAGGATAGTGATGAAAACTTAGTTGTTGGCCAATCAGTCAGCGCTCCTTCTCTCTTACCACTCCCCAAACCCCACTCCCACACACCTTTATTAGTCTTTGGCCTTGGGGCTCTCACTGACTCTTCCAGAGACAGAAACTGCAATCAATCTGGCCAACAGTCTCAAGATATTTTCAAAGAGAGCAAGAGTGAGAGAATGAGAGCACAGCAAGTGAGTGGGCTAGAGATTGTGGGCTGCTGGGGTTGCAAAATGTAAAACTTGGATGCTATTAGAGGTTACATCCTCTTTTATTTGGTTCAGGTTATCTGAGGAAAACTGTTTGCTGGAAGAGAGAGAAGGATGGAGCAGACATACAGAGAAGTGCAGAGATAGGAAAGTCTAGTTCTAGGTCATTCTGAGATGCAGCTGCTGTGTTGCATTTGGGTTATAGATGCCTTATTGTTCTTATAATAAAATGTGCTTTTTGCTTATGGTAGTTTGAATTGAGCTAATACCAAGAAGTAGTTAGTTACTAAATAGACAGCAAACCCTGGATTTTCAAAAAATATGCTCACAATAACAATAAATAAGACTACATATAATAATAAAAATATTTTTCCACACTTAGCAACAAAAAGATAAACGACAGAACAATGAAACTAAAACATGCAGGACATTTGTATGAGAAATACATTCAGTGCTTGTCAGAGGTAAAATGGAACACTTAAAAAGGGAAGGCTTATAAATGAAAGGAAATTAATTATCTCCCAGTGTTTTTATGTTTTAATGCAATTCCAATAAAATCACAATGAAATTCTTCCTGGACCATGACTTAGTGATTCTAAAGTTCACCTAGGAAAGTTAACTGGGAAAAGGGCCCAACAGATCGGAAACAGAGAGTAGCATGGCATATATTGAAGGGTGGCAGAAGGTACCTGCTTGCCTTGTCAGATACCAGAATAAAGTCCTAATAATTAAAACATTGTGGTATCAACATGAGGATTGAAAGATGGATCAAATAACTGTAATAAAATGCCTAGAAACAAACCCTACTGCATACAAGAATTTAATATAACATGACATTATAAATTTATGGAAGAGAGAAATATTTGCCAAGACATTCTTCTGTCACAATTGCTAAACTATTTGAAAAAAAAAATTCATTATCTCACTCACACAAAAACTACAAGGAAATAGAGGCAAATATCTTGGGGTGACAGAGAACTTTCTAAACTAAAAATCAGTAGTGAACAAATTAAATGCTTGATATATTGTGTAAAAGTCTGAATGTCAAAAAGATCTCAGAAAAATTAAGAAAAAATAACTAACTTGAAGTATATTTGTATTTTATATTAAAAGAGTTAATATTCTTAACACAGAGACAACTCTTATAAACCAATTTAAGAAATGAGCCAATAAACTCAAATAGAAAAATGGGTAAAGGAGTTAAACCAATTTTAAAACATAATAAAAATGGCCAGTAAAATAGATATTAAAAAAAAACTGTTTAGACTCATTAGTAATCAAAGAAATGTAGTCAGTGCAATAATGTGATACCATTGTTTACTCATCAAATTGTCAAATGTAAAAAAAATTAAAGTGGATACATGGTCCCCAGTTGCCAAGAAGCAAAATTGGGCATTTTCATACACCACTGGAGAAAGATGAGTTCAGAACTTTCAAGAAGTAAATTTACCAACATGTCAAGAGTTTTGGTATTTAAAAAAATAGTATTTGACTTGAAATTCCAATTTTAGAAGTTTGCCCTGTGGAAATACTCAGTTTTCACAGACTATATAGAAGAATATTTGTTGTTTATTAGTTTTAAAATCTTGAAACAAATGTCAAAGGAGAGGTGGTTAAATGAGCTATGACCATATAACAGTGGGATACGGAGAACAGTGCCCCCTCCACTCCCAAAAGTTTAAACCCTAATCCTAGGAGTCTGTGATTATGTTACCTGACATGGCACAAAGGACTTTGCAGATGTGATTAAGTTAAGGGCCTTGAGATGGGGAGATCATCCTGGTTAATTAGGTCTGCCCAATCTAATCAGGTGAGGTCTTAAAAGGCAGAGAATCTTTCTTAGCTGTGGTCCCAGAGAGACATGGTAGCAGCAGAATGGTCACAGAGATGCTGTGTTGCTGGTTTTGACGATGAAGGAAGGGGGCAGTGAGCCAAGGAAGGCCTTTGACCTCTAGAAGCTAGCAAAAGGAAGGAAACATTCACCCCTCCAGTGTCAGGAAAGAACACAGCCCTGCCAACACCTTGATTTTAGCTCACTGAGATCTGTGGCAGACTTTGCCCCAACTGTAAGATAATACATTTGTGTTGTTTCAAGCCATTAAATTTGTGGTAATTTGTTACAGTAGCAATGGAAAACTGATACAAATGGGATGTTTTGCTATCAGTAATTCAAAATCATTTTGGTTAAGAATCTATTTAGTTACATGTAAAAAGCAGATTACAAAATTGTTTAAGTATGGCAGCCTAGTTCCAATGATGAAATGTGAATATAGCAGCAATGATTATTTCTGGGTGTTGTAATTACCAGAGACTTTTTCCCTTATTTGATTTTCTATTTTCCAAAATAAACATATCTTCCCTTTGTAATCAGAAAAAAATACAAAGAAATATTAGGTAAAATACACTTTAATCTACATTTCTGTAATTATTAAATCAGAATAACCTAATTTACAATCACTTTATTTCTTAAGGCAAATACTTATTTCTACCTTCCAACCCTAACTAAATCTTTGTCTAATACTTTCTGAAAAGTATTATTGTTTTTAATAAAATATAAATCCCTTTCAAGGCTTTTATTTTTAATTTCATTTTTTGGTTTCAATTTAATTACATATAACAACTGAGTGGCAATCATATTTGACAGATTACAATTCTCATAATCACTTCTTTTGTATCATTTCTTCCTCCTTGGAGTCCTCAATTTTGATTCATTTCTTCACTAGTTATAAAATGTCTTTGTATTGGTTTAGTTTTTATCCAGGAAAAGGATGTGACTGTTCTACTTTCAAAACCTCGCATATCTAAGAATATCTTTCATGCAGGAATAACAATGAGTAACAATGTGGCTAAGTATATAAGGTCATACTATTTTCTGCTAAAAATTCTGTATGGATTTTGCTCAGTTACTGTCTGACATTTATTGCCATCTATCAGAAGACTGAGATCAGAATAATTTTTGTTTCCTTTTAGTTATCTTTTATTTTTCTTGCTGGGATAGATGAAGACGTTTTACAATTTAAACTTGGAATTCAAAATTTTACCATAAAGTGAAAGGAATATTAATGGGTATAGATTTTTTTTTTCCATTAATGTTACTTTGAATATGTAAGCTCATTTTATATTGATTCTGGAAAGCAGATTCTGCTCAGGAAAGTTTTTATTCTATTGTAATTTTATGATGGCTATTCAACTTTTGCTGGTTTCTTTTTCAAGAATACCTAGTATGTGGAGTTGGATTTCTGGCTTGTCTTTTTCATAACTAACAATTTTTCTCTCTAGTTTTCATTTTTTTCCCCCTTTCTTCTCTGTTCTAGAACTTGAATTTTTCTTCTACATGACAAATTTGGGTTTTCTGTTTCCATTACTACCTTCAATGCAATTTTATTTCCGAAGTTGCATTTTTAGATTTCTTTTGTTTTTTTCCTTTCTCTTAGCCAGACTCTTTTGATTTTCTTCTCATCTGACTTTTCCATTTGAGAGAGGAAACATTTTCTTGTATATTCAGAGAACCTTAGGCAGTGATATGGTTTGGTTGTGTCCCCACCCAAATTCCATTTTGAATTGTAGCTTTCATAATTGCCACATGTCATGGGAAGGACCCGTTGGTAATTGAATCATGGGGGTGGGTCTTTCCCATGCTGTTCTTGTGATAGTGAATAAGTCTCAGGAGATCTGCTGGTTTTATAAAGAGGAATTCCCCTACATAAGCTGTCTTGCCTGTTGCCATGTAAGACATGACTTTGCTACTCATTTGTCTTCAGCCAAGATTGTGAGGCCTCCCCAGCCATGTGGAACTGTGAGTCAATTAAACTTCTTTCCTTTATAAATTACCCAATCCCGAGTATGCCTTTATTAGCAGCATGAGAACAGACTAATACAGTAAATTGGTACTGGTAGAGTCGGGTGCTGCTGTAAAGATACCTGAAAATATGGAAGCCACTTTGGAACTGGGTAACAGGCAGAGGTTGGAACAGTTTGGATGGCTCAGAAGACAGGAAGATGTGGGAAAGTTTGGAACTTCCTAGAGACTTGTCGAATAGCTTTGATCCCAAAATGCTGATGGTGATATGGATAATAAAGTCCAGGCTGAGGTGGTCTCAGATGGAGATGAGGAACTTACTGGGAACTGGAGCAAAGGTGACTCTTGTTATGTTTTAGCAAAGAGACTGGCAGCATTTTACCCCTGCCCTAGGGATTTGTGGAACTTTGAACTTGAGAGAGATGATTTAGGGCATCTGGTGGAAGAAATTTCTAAGCAGCAAAGCATTCAAGAGGTGAATTGGGTACTGTTCAAAGGATTCAGTTTTATGTATTCACAAAGATATGGTTTGGAATTGGAACTTATGTTTAAAAGAGAAGCAGACCATAAAAATTCAGAAAATTTGCAGCCTGATGCTGCCATAGAAAAGAAAACCCCATTTTATGAGGAGAAATTCAAGCCAGCAGCAGAAATTTGCATAAGTAATGGGGAGCCAAATGTTAATCTCCAGGACGATAGGGAAAATGCCTCCAGGGCACGTCAGAGGTCTTCACTGCAGCCCCTCCCATCACAAGCCGGGAAACCAAGGAGGAAAAAATGGTTTCATGGGCTGGGCCAGGGGCCTTGCTGCTTTGTGCAGTCTCTGGAGTTGGTGCCCTGTGTTCCAACTGTGGCTAAAAGGGGCCAATGTATAACTCAGGCCGTTGCTTCAGAGGGTGCAAGCCCCATGCCTTGGCAGCTTACACGTGGTGTTGGTTCCGTGGGTGCACAAAAGTCAAGAACTGATGTTTGGGAACCTCTGCCTAGATTTCAGAGGATGTATGAAAATACCTGGATGTCCAGGATGAGGTGTGCTGCAGGGGTGAGCCTTCATAGAGAACCTCTACTAGGGCAGTGCAGAAGGAAATGTGGGGGTGATCCCCCACACAGAGTTCCCACTGGGGCACTGCCTAGTGGAGCTGTCAGAAGAGGGCCACCATCCTTCAGACCCCAGAGTAGATCCACCGACCACTTGCACCATGTGCCTAGAAAAGCTGCAGACAATGCCAGCCCATGAAAGCAGCCAGGAGGGGGGCTGT